>NC_073345.2:3350000-4578000 GCF_027580225.2 Misgurnus anguillicaudatus | reverse complement strand
AGTTTGTAAGAATTGTTCTAAAAAGATGCACGCATTATTTTGCACATTTTTAGAATGATTTGAGAAATGCCCCAAAGGGACTGGGAAAAACTGTAATAGTAAAAGCTAATGATATTTTAATGGTAACCATTAAAATTTCTGTGATGGTTTTGATTGTTTCTTTCAGCAGGGATATTACACAGCTGCCACGGCTACCACTGCCAGATTTTGTACCGTAACACAATCGTTTTTTCACAGTGTGGGGCCTGTCCACTGACTTCTATTGTTTTAATATTGAGCTGATATTTCCCTTAATACTAATCGTATAGAAGCTAACAGAACTTTTTACAGTATCTTTGTAGTTTTTTTTTCTTTTCTCCCTTTTTTGTAGGGAACAAATAGGCTCCTCTGTGTATAAATACCACCAGGAGGAAACCTCTCTCGGCCATCACGTGATTCCTGGAGACTTTAGTTAGTTCCTGGAAGCACATGGTGAGCCATTGCAATATATTTATAGAGTTACAGGCAAAGAGCTGTGATTTTTCTTAAATAATAGCAAATAAATGCATTGATTTACAATATTTATATATTACACCAATATGTGTAGGTAATATTTTTATGTAGTTTTATCAACAATGTTTCTTTGACAAATAATTTCCACTAATTTGGGAAGATTAGTATGGTCAGCTGCTGGTATGTGCCTTGTTAACATGTTGTTAAAATGCATCACATGGTAATGTTTATAATTTTTAATTGACTGTGTGCTGTGCATATATCTTGTGCCTGTTAGATTTATAAATATACAAAGAACAGAAGACTTATAAGGCACGTTTAATTTATTATAAATTATATGAATACACCTAGCTCAGTGTCGTTTTCTTTTTGTTGTTAATATGATGGGAGATGCCATTTTCATTATTAATCCCATAAATACTAATGCTAATAATAAATTAATCACAGTGCCAAAAACACTCCACCCATATGTTTTATGCATAACTATGCACTGTGTACCGCCACCGTGTTAATAGCCTCTCTAATTACACACTAATTGATGAATCTGCATTAGGGAAAAAATATACCATTAAAAGACTTTTCGGGGTTTGTTATGTGTTGCTAATGTTATACTCAGCCTGTATGACCCTTTTCTACCAACATCCCCTAAAGTACTAATTTAATGACAAACAATTCACTACAAACGCATTGATGCACATTTGATTCAATTGTAGTGCTAATACAATCTTATTTTTTAAACATCTTAATAACTTTCATCAAGTTTCTGCTGTGGCTCTATGGGGCTGACGGGAAATCTTGAGAGGCTCCATGATCCACCATTGCTGTAAAAAAAACTCTTCCACTGAATAGAGTTGACACAACTCTCTTTCTAAAGGGCTTTGTTTAAACATTGGGTAAATTCCAATCGGAAGTGCATCATCTCTATGCTCCATTCCCTTTGAAGATCAGAACTCTTGATGTATAAACTCTAGGGGCAGTTGTGCAAAGTGATTAAAATACAGAGTAATGAAAAACAACATCATTTTCTCTTTATTCAGAGCGACTGTTTATGTGGCGTCCCCTTTTCGAAGTGCCATTCGTAGTTGAAAATATCCCTTTTTGAACGCACCCCATGAATGTTTCTTAATTAGCTCTCTAGCTCCCGAGGTAATGAATCAGTATATCGTGTACACAGGTTTGGGCACTGGTGAGGACCCTAGCTCACTTGGGACACTGTTCACTTATTTTGCTGTGATGACTGCTTAAGCGCATTATGATAATTTACAGCTGCTAATCATTAACAACCGGCAAAACCAACATCTCTCTGACTTAATTTTTAAACAGTTGTTAAAGAATTATTATAGAAAACATATTCATTATTCTCCTATATCTATGCATAAATTTGAAGAAATATTACATTTAAATATTAAGCAGATTGTAGTCCCTTCCTGTCTAGCAATGTGAGTTCATATTGAAACTAAAACAAATGTTTGTCTTTTGAAAAGTTGTGTCACATTTCATGAAGTTTACTGAGTTGGGTCGTGCGATTTTGGTTGGCAAGTTTTTTTTTTTTTACATTTTTCATGCTCTACGTTATGACCATTGTGCCTGTTTACTGGATTACTGTTATTGGATTAGGCCTACGCTTGTGTATTGTTGTCTGGTTGGATTGTTGTTCTGGTTTATGGATTAACCTTGCCTGCTGATTAAGATTCATCTGCTTTTGTGTTTTAAATAAAATCCTACACTTGGATACCACTTTATTTCATTTTCCCGTTCATTACATCATATGTTCAGATGTTGTTTTTGCTTCTTTAATTAATAATGTTTGCATTTAGATTAGATGCTTTTAAAGCACTATTGAAGGAGCAAAGAAGATACCATGTACTGTATACTAGGCACTCATTGTCTACTTTTCCTTTAGTAATATATACATATATGTGTGTGTGTGTGTGTGTGTGTGTGTATAAGAGCTTTTAGTATTTATTTAATAAGTCAGTCTGCTCTGCGTAATCATATTAAGGTTAAGAAATATGACGCCATTTACAAAACTAAGTGAAACCCATGCTGTAAATACTATTCTCCCATGATGCAAAACCCTCCTAAAAAAGACCAGCTAAAACCAGCCTAAGCTGGTTGGATGGTTTCAACTTGTCTCTCAGTCTGGTTTTACCTGGTTAAGGTGGTGTGGTGGATTTAGAGGAGTTTTGATCACTTTTTAGATCGTCAGGCTGGAACACTAGCTGACCCAGCTAAAACCAGGTGAGCGACCAGCTTTGCAGGTTGGAAGGACCAGCTTAAACCAGCTACTTCCATCAGCTTGGTCATGCTGGTTTAAGCTGATGGGTCAGCTGGTTTTCCAACCTGACCAGCTAAAAAGTGGCCACAACCCCTCTAAAATCATCCTGTTACACTAGCTTAACCAGGCTGGAAGACCAGCTTAAACCATACAACCTGCTTAGGCTGCCCAGATAGCAGTCAGTTCTGGGCCGATTCTAGCTTTTTTCCGCCAGTGTCGGCTGAAACCCGGACAGATTTTTAGTGTATGCGCCAGAACTGTTTATGAAGTTATGTGCTTGTAAAATGTGTTGTGTAAGAGATATATGTCTGTTTGTATTTGTTGGGTTTTTGTAAAGTGTACTGAATTTGTTAAGAATTAATATGTTCAAAATTACGGTTAATTGTTGGTACATGTTAAAAGATGTTCATATTTATGTATTTGTTAACTGTTAATTCACATTAATGTGATGTGTGTATTTTTTTAATAAAAGGCTCTTAATCTTCTTAAATGGGTGTATTTTTCTTGAAAAATAAAAAATATACAATATTTACCAGTTTCTGGGCCACATAAAACAAAGGGTCTGGCCAGACCTGGGCCAAATAAGCAATTTAAGTCACTTTTCAGTGTGCTAGCCAGACCTGGGCCAAATAAGCAATTTAAGTCACTTTTCAGTGTGCTAGCCAGACCTGGGCCAAATAAACAATTTAGGTCACTTTACAGTGTGCTGGCCAAATCTGGGCCAAGTCAGTATGTAAGATCTATTTTACTGGGTGTGGGCCACAACTGGCCCAGATTTAATAGTTTGATCCAATTTTTAGTGTATGGGCCAGTTTTGGGCCGGGGACCCAGCCAGAACTGGGCCAGAACTCAAGCAAATATGTGGCCCAGTGGTGGGCCAGGCAGATTTTGCTATCTGGGTGGTTTAGCTGTATTTTCAGTAGGGAAATAGGTGACAACATTACTCAAACAAACACAGCACACAACCTGACTCCTTATTTGATGTCATTTTCACACACTCTAGGTCTGTTTTAAAATAGTGCCATTAAAATAGCCTCCACTTCTGCTGTTGCAAGTAGCCTACTTTCAAAATACGTTAATGCTTCATGCAGCCAAGACATGATTGCTTCTGTATGATCAACCTACATTGCTGTGTAATGCTGTAAATCTTCCCGTTCACTTTGGTGTTTCATTAGCTTCCCCTTTAATATTTCCCGGTCTCTGCCTAGGGAAGTGCTCTTCCAGCAGCAGCATCAGCAACACACCGCTCCTGGATGCTGCGCTGGAGCATGTGCGCACGCGCGCCACACTGGAATTACTGCACAGCGCACACTTAAGTTGGATCTTCGCTGTCTTGGCGCAAACCATGGACACATATAAAAGTATGACGATCTTCAGAATAAGAAAAATGAGCTTTATGCGCGTCTGGACGTTTCCCGTGTTCGTAGCCGTGGTGTGCGCGCAGAGGTAAGTCTAACCCAAAACCTCTTCTCACTTCACATGGATGTCTGTACTCTACACACACACGGAACTGTTCTTTACGGACACATCTTAATCTAACGGTGTTTTTCTTCCTGTTTGCAGCGTTAATGATCCAAGCAATATGTCACTCGTAAAAGAAACTGTTGATAGACTATTGAAAGGATATGACATTCGCTTGAGGCCAGATTTTGGAGGTAAAAGCACGAAACATTTCGGTTTTTAAATAGACGTATTATGTCAGCCTTTTAACATCACATTTGAACTTTTACACAGTATAATCCTCCGCGAGCACACACTGACATTTGCGCATTTCGTGTGTGAAGATGATCGACTTGCTTTCACTTGTTTGTTATTCTAACGTACAGCTTCGCAAAGTTGATGGCTGTACTGAATAATAGCACCTATTTGCATGTTTTGTTCAATTATATTTATTGATTTCTGTATTGTATAATCAGTTAATATCAATAAATGGTCAATAAAACATCACAGTTGATCGATACTTATTTAGTTCTTATTTTTTATGATCATTAGAATATCGTACTGCACATAAGTGTGTTATAGTATAGTTGTCAGTGGTTTAACTGTTCACGTTACCCTAGATGTTATTAGGCTGACTTTATGTTAATAATTTAGATTGCTCACATTAACTAAGTCAATCATCTTTAACGCCATTTGTATCATTTGATTTGGTTTTTAGGTCCTCCAGTGGGAGTGGGGATGAACATAGACATATCCAGCATAGACATGGTTTCAGAAGTTAATATGGTAAGTCTGTATCATGCTGTCCTGTTTGAAGTCTGTTTGGGGGCTTGGATATTTACATGATGATAACACATGGATAGTACATGGTATTTACAATATAAACATGGTTTATGAGGAAACTTCCTGTGTCTTTATAAACTGATAGGCTTAAATAAAGGTGATTTATTTCCAAAAGTTGTCAGGGTTAGGTTTAAGGGATGGGTACCCATGGAACGTCCATTAAAACCATACAATACATGTCAATGTGTTTGTAAATGTTCTTATTGGTGGTAGAGTTTATCCTGTATAAATTATTTTTTGACATATTTCATTCTTGGCTTTGTTACATTTATGAGTCATGACTTTATATCAGCAGTGCATTTATGATGCATTTTTGTAATGCTGCATATTGCTATGTCCTGTAAACATTATGTATGCCACTTTATCATACATAAAGCTCACATTACCTTCTGGAGATGTTTGATTGTCAGGCGAACATTTATGTGGTTTCTATGGCAGCGTCTTTCATACCGCATATCGACTGCAAGTTTTGTATGCTTATGGATAGGAACAACAATCCATCTGACTTGGATTTTATAGGCGATTCTTTGCAGCTTTTGGGTTAGGGAGTTTTTTCTTTAGATACAAGAGCATCCCCTAGTGATGGTTATAGAGTACAACATGTACAGTAGCATTGTGTTTGATGTCTGTTCCAGTGATAAACAACTGGCAGGGCTTTTTTGAACTGCAAGACCTGAATGTGTTGTATATTATGTTCTGTCTACTCTTAGCAGCCTTTCTATTAGTCCCAGAAAACACATAGATATTCACTTTGAATTGCACATGTACATTTTTACTCTGCAGAAAACAGAAATACTTGGTTGAAATGCCTGTGCTTGGAAGCGGCTCCTGCCTGTGATTATACTCGTTGGAATTTAATCACATACTAGTCATTAATGTTCAAAGCAAATGTGTGCGATTACATGATTGAATGCATGTACAGTTTCTGTTTAAGCCATTCTTTGTTTCTGAGTGTGTGTGTTTGTGTGTGTGTACAAGCTTAAATGATCTCATTTTAGGCCGAAAGAAAGCAGAAATAAACAGATTCATGCTTTACACCCTTAAACCTTTAGATTTTTCTGGCTTGGATCTTGCACGCATTCATCTGTAGCAAACATTTCTTATGCATTGGAGAAATAGCCAGGGCGAGTGTCCAACTCACCATGAACTACGAGATCAGTCAGATCCCTGTGGCAATAAGGAATTTTTGGTTTTGGGCTTATGTAAGCCCATCGTCATAATGGGAAGAGGAACTGGCGTGGCCTTTCTATCTAAAAGTTTAATCGTACCATAATGGCTTTGACTCCATACATCTGCAAAAATAAATGCAAGAGAAAAAATAGAGGATCACTGAATGTAATGTTTTCGAACATGCATCAGATGACATAATATATGTAATTTCCTTAATATTAAAAATTATTTTGTTGAAAGGTTTTTTTTTAGAATAACTATTATTTTCATACCTATAAACATATCAGACGCATTGCAACTATTTTATATTTGTGAGCTTAATTTTCCTGATTCCAGATGGGACAATTTTAACTTGATCCTTCATTTTTATTGAACAATAAGGGGCTTTTGAATATGAATCAATAAGTACATATCACATTGGTAAATCTGTTCAACATGTTCATCTGTTCTTATTCAGTGTACACTGAAAGAAGCAGCCTTAAATTAAATCAACTTGGTTATGCAAGTCAATTCAACCTACTATTTTAAAGGTGTAGCTGAGGATTTTCTCGAATTTTAGAAAAGAACCGCCTTCTCCACTTTTTTAAAAAATGCAATTGCGCAACACTCCTGATTGACAACTAGGAGGACCAACAGTCTTGATGATCCACCCGGAAAAATAAAATCCTCCGCAATACCTTTAAGTTTTGACTAGTGATGAACTTAACCTAACTTGTAAATTTAACGTAACATAAAAGTTGTTGATATGACTTACTTATCTATCATATTTACCGTATCTTTCAGCCTAGGGTGAAGTCAGTATATGTACATCAAAGTTGATTTGGGACATAACTGTATGTGACTTTAATTCTGTGGCTTCGAACTTCCAAAGTCACATTTCAGTGCTTCTGACAGACGGCGAATGACGCTGCTGGTGTGCGTTCATTTATAGGAAACAGCCGTTGTGTCCCAATCTGCCTATTTATACTATGCTCCAAAAATATCTTGTCTTTGGTTTGTGAAAGTATATACATTTGCATAGCTATAAATAGTACGCACATACTGAGACACTAACTTGTAACAGAAATGATTGTGAACAGTCACACACTTCAGAATACAATTTCTTTGTGCATGTAGGCTTTTCCTTATTCATTATTTCTGTAATCTCAACTATATACTGTATTTTAATGTATTAATTCAGGGTATTGTCACAAAACTCCTCCCTCTCGCAATAAGTTGGGGATGATATCAGTCATTAGAGTGTTCATGGATCTTCACTTTGTATTTTTATTTTCTGGAAATAGTAGACCATCCCCACTAAACACTGGACGTCGGATAGACGTGCAGATCATATCTATATTGGGTCTGTCGGTCCATGACTAATTCTTGACATTTATTCATGACCCTACTTGGACGTCATTTTTACGGTCAACATTTGACCTTGAAATGGGTAATTTTTTATGTATAAATTTATTGTAAAAAGTGTATAGGGTCACTTAAGACTGATGTAATAGTCATCCGCTTAAAATATTGGTGGCCTAGTGCAGTGGTTCTTAAACTGGGGTCCGGGGCCCCCAGGGGGGCCGCGAGATGGTGCCAGGGGGGCCCCAGTTTTATGACATTTTATAAAATACATTATCATGAATTCTGTGAAATTAAACCTGAAAAAAATTAGGCAGCACTACTTTGTATAATTTAATGTTTTGTTTAATTAAAATATGAAGTTTTAGAACTGTTTTTGTCATAAATTTTCTTTGGGGGGGCCGCGAAGGAATGCACTGTACACAAAGGGGGCCGCACGTTTGAGAACCACTGGCCTAGTGGATAGAGAGACTTGTTTGTTACCCAGAAGTTGCTGGTTTGATTCCCACAGCGGGCAGGAAGTGACTGAAGTGTTTCGGTGTTACAGTGATAGTTGCCCAGTATTTGTGTGTGTGTGTGTGTGTGTGTGTGTGTGTGTTCATGACTTGCAGTGGGTGGGTGAAATGCAGAGACAATCATGTGTTTTTCACTTTATACCCTTTTACACGGAGGTCCCACAGACATGAATATTAGACGTGCAGAAGACTTCAAAAAAAAAAAAAAAAAAAAAAAGTCACGTAGCGTTACAAACCAACCCCTTTGATGGACCGAATTTGGAGATCTAAAAAATACATGTGGGTCTGTGTCCTTTAAGTATACTCATTTCAACATATTATGATTTGGGACTTACTAATTTAGTATACTATGTAGGATGTATAGTATGTGAATTGAGAAGCAGTGATTTTGGATTTCAGACATGACACAGGTTTGGTCCATGGCAGTTTTAGAGCATGGTATGATAAATGGCCTGTTGTTTATTTTGAGCTGAAACTTCAGACACATTCTGTGGACACCTGAGACTTATTTGAGACATGAGACCTATATTCCATCTTGGAAAAAGGGGCATAACAGGTCCCCTTTAAAGTTTAGATTGATGTGTGGTTTGGGGCCATGACAATGACCAGATTAGATCACCTTCACTTAAAAAGCTCTAGGTTTGGAAAGTTGACGTCTCTTGGATTTTGACACTCCTGGGTATGATTCTTTTATACATCATATAAAATGATCATTATATCACCGCCTCCAGGTGACTCATGGCATGCATAAAATTTGTTGGGGAACAGCCAAAATAGTTTTTATGTTGCTCATCTGTTCTAGTGTATATGCAGCAGTGTCCGAAATCACTCGCTATCCCCTATGTAGTGCACTGCCATTTTGTGGTGCTGTTTAAATTCTGTGAACAATTCATTCTCTGCATTTGTTAACTCTTTAGCCTATAGTCTCACAGGAATTTTTATGTATTTTACTAGAGATTTCCTTCAGAAAAACAAGTGATTTTCTCCCACACATATCACTCAAGTGGTCTTTTAAAGCACATTGTGTGTTTTTTTGTCATCGACACCCCAAAAATATCATAACTATTACTGCTGCCTAATGGGAACATATAAAGGAATCTATAGTGGTCACAAATGCGGCTCTTCACTATTACATGAGCTAGACATTGATAATGGGCTATTTTTATTCCATTAAACTGAGGTTTTCACCTAAATAGTGTACTTACTGCACCAACTATTAAAGGCGGGGTGCATGATCTCTGAAAGCCGATGTTGATATTTGATATCACCTAAACTAACACACCCCTACCCCAATAGAATCTGGACCTTTTTTTGATAGACCCGCCCCACACATATGCAACCCAGACAGGCAATGATGTTGGTTAGCAGACACCCCCTTACTGCTGATTGCCTACAAGTGTGTTTTGGTACTCGGCCAAGTTCTTTATTTCAAAGAATCTAATAGCGCTTTTCCACCATCAGGATGAACTTTTCTAAGAATGGTAAGGAATGGTTACAGTCAGGGCTTGACATTCACTTTTTTCCTCACCAGCCAAAGTGGCTAGTTGTTGTCCCAAGTTACATGCCACTCAGCATTTTCACTGGCCACAATTTTGTTGCTGGTAAAATACATTTTATATGATTAAACTTGACTTTGGCATCCTAAAATGACTTTAATTCGAGCAAATTTACTTGGTTTAGCTAAATTAGATGCATATTGAATTTCAAATGCAATCTGACCATGCAAATTAAGACAAAATTTATTAGCTGGTATATCAGTATAGATCATATCATATATTTAGGTGCATGAAAAACATGCTAGTAACGCATAAATAGATTCACATTGAATGAATATATTAAAAGTGTTAAATATATATTAAAAGCTTGGTTTGGCATTCCATGATTAGAAACCGTTTTTGGCCCGGAATTCTCAACACGCTTGTCTTACCTGAATTGTGCTGATAGAATGCATGTATTGACATTGCCGCTCAGGATAATCACTAACCTGTTACCGGGCTACATGTTTCTCTCTGTAGCTGGTAAAGCATGTTATTCGAGCGAAGTAAGCGCAGATCAAAAAGTAATTATAAAAAAATTTGTCATCTTATAACGCTCTGTATTTACATCACATACCATCTCTGAACCCTTGCATGCCAAAGGCAGACTGATGTCACGAAAAGTCGTGTTATAGTCACGCAAAATTGTATTAATTTATTTGTGTCCATGGCATGAAATTCAGCTTTTTTTGTGCCATGGGCACGAATGTCTTTTTCATGACACTCGCACAAATTTCTATAAATAGTTTCTCATGTCTGTGGCATGACTTTCTTTTTTGTGTCATTTTATGTATTGTTTTCTGCTACACAGTCTCACCCCATGGCGTCAATATTTGACGACACTTGACCATGCGTCAATATGTTACGCGGAGGGTATACCTTTCGCGTCATTTTTTGACGAACTGGGGACTTCAATACTATTACGTCCGTTGCATTCTCTTTCCTATTTTCTTACCATTTTCGCGTCGGTTTGGGTAGGGATGTCATTATGTATAGTATTGAAGTCCCCAGTTCGTCAAAAAATGACGCCAAAGGTATACCCTCCGCGTCAACATATTGACGCATGGTCAAGTGTCGTCAAATAACCCAAACCACAACTCTAACCACAACTCCAGGCAAGGATCATGTTGTCCAAATATACATACATAGATACAGGCCATTGAAAGTGCTTGAATCTATTTTATGTAAGAAGTTTTCTGGAAAAATCCATTCCCTGTGTAGTGTAGGATAATATCATAAAAATTCCAGAATATTTAAGTACACGTCCAAAACTGTTCGCTTTAAATGCTTATATCTTCTGTATGTGAATGTTGATTCATACCAAAATGCTTTTTTGCATAGTTGTGTTTGACACATGAAAACGTCTCGGGTTACAAATGTAACTGTTGTTCCCTGAGAAGGGAACGAAACGCTGCGTCTCCCTTGCCATACTTCATCCGTCCCTGTAACGCGTCTTTGGCAATATTTCAGATAGTGATATACTTTCTGGCTCCCGCGTCACCCTGTCTTTGTCATTAAGCCTCACCACGCCCGCCGACAGGGGGGGACAAACGGGTCTGTTGTCCCGGGCCCAGGGTGGGGGTGGGCCCAGAGGGGGGCCCAGAACTGGAACCTATGGAATAATTGTTAAAAATAAAGAAAATATTTTATTCATTTGATTTGAAGTTCAGTAAGCTCAAAATGTCCGGTCAGACTCAGCACAAGTCCGGTGCTCAGAAAATAAAAGAACAGAAGAAAATATAGTCCTTATAGAGGAAAATAGAGGAAAATAGAATTCCTAATTCTCCCCATTAGGAAACTGTGATCGCAGAAATAGTCACTGCATCGCGAGTGTTTAGAAGTATGTGCAGTTTGCTCTGAGGTTTTTATGAGAGAAAGCACAAACTATTTAATATTTAATGTGTAAAACTTGAATTTGAAATAAAACTTACCGCGGAGAAGATAATGAGATGAGATCTATATTGCTAAGTGACGCGACAATTATTTATTATTTCAAATCCGTTTACAAGATAAATATAAATTGTTAAACAGATGAAATTATCTTGATATAGGCTACATTCTTAATGAGAAGCCTTTTCTTTTTATTGTTACACTGTAGACAGTAATATATGTATTTTATATAAAACTCTATGGTCGTGACAGCACATTGTTCATTATCTGTTGGTTCATGTTGGTCCAGTTTAATTCAGGGTAATCCTTTAATAAAATGTAATTATAAAATATTTTATTGTTTTTTAATATTCACAGCGCACATTCTCTCAAATGAATGTGCTTAATGTGCTTAAAACATGTTTAATTATTCTGCAAAATTCCGCATAGATTTTGCAAAAGAAATCCGCAGAAATAGCAAAAAATAACTCCTTGCACAGATTCCTTATACAGCTGTACTACTCTTGCAGCAATTAAAGCAGTTCAGATTTGTTTTAAATGGCAAAATAGTTATATTTCTTTTTTTTATTTACATTTTAGAGTATTTTTGTTTGTTCCAACAAGCGGTTAGCAGCCGACAGCAAGTTGACGACATGTTTGATGAATTGAACTCTCAAATCAACACTTCACTTGTCTATAATAACAACTACATAAAATATATATTTTCAGCATATCACAGTGTTAGTTTAAACGTTTATTATCTACACACACTATTTTTTAAAAGCGGAGGCAGGTTGCTCTGCTGCTCGCAGCTGCAACGGGGGCAGAAATATAAAAATGAAAAGGGCTATAGCTACAAAACGAAACGAAATAAACATGAAACCGAATAAACATGCAACCTGCTTACAACTTCGCTATGCATATATAGATTATGTCTTGGATGCTGTTTGCATAGATTATGCGCAGTATCCAAGGTTTTAGTCCTACATTAATATTATTTCCCGGTGCTCTGCGGTACTGCTGTTAAATACGCAACAGCTGCATTGTAAATGTGTGGCTGGCTGTGCTTATAGCGGACTCGTGCTATAGGTTAAAAGTCTTACTACGTTTGTTTTGCAATCATCGTCTGTCAAAATGTTATTTTAATTAAATTGAAAAATATAAAAAGACGGAGAAGCCTAAATAAGCTCAAGGTCCGCCCGCGTATCAGCTGTGAGGTTACAATTGGCCGAAACCCGACCTGAGGTGTGTAAAAAGGTCGGGTCGGGCTTGGGCTGAAATGCAGGGCTCTACCCTCAGTCGCATTCATTGAGAAAAATGCAATGCATGCTCATCATGAAAGCTCTTTACAAAATAATATCCCTCTGGGCTTTTGGTTCAAAGGCGTGCATGTTTGGAGAAATTTTGATTGAGTTTATATGTTTACTTCAAATTTCTAAAGAGAGGAGTAATATTTATTAAATTTTTAGTCCAAACACGGCATAATATTAGCTGAAGTTGTTTTACTGATATTTCCAATAGTCTGTTCATAATTCATACGTGATTATGATATTTTGTGTCAGTATACAGTGTCAGTACAATGAAAAAAATATACATTGAATTTAATCAGTTTTTTAAGGTAAGTGGTTGCAATCAATTTATTTAAGCTACATTTAAACAACAGTTTTATATTTTATTTTACGTTACTAATCTTTTTTGTTTAAATGTAGCTTAAATAAATTGATTGCAACCGCTTATCTTAAAAAATGTATTAAATTCAATGAATATTTTTTTTCAGTGTACTACATTTAAAGGTGCAGTGTGTAAATTTTAGAAGCATCTAGTGGTGAGGTTGCAAATTGCAACCAACGGCTCAATCCACTCACCCCTCGCTTTTGGAGCGCATGGAGAAGCTGCGGTGGCCACCACCGGTAGAACATGTCATCGTCAGAGACAACTTAGTAAAAAAAGTTTGTTCGTTAAAGGTTTCTGTAGAAACATGGCGACACAAAATGGCGACCTCCACGTAAGGGGACCCTCTGTGTATGTAGATAAAAACTTCTCATTCTAATGTAATAAAAACATAACGGTTCATTATAAAAAGGTCTTTATACACCCCTGATAATATAGTTTTGTATATTATTTTGCATTTCTGTCAAGAGATCCTTCTAAAAATTACACACTGCACCTTTAACTAAATGTTTTATACAATGTATAATATGCAATATTCGTGGGTCCTGAATCTGATAATGCCAAATGTCTTGTTACCAGTAAAAAGTAAAGGGTGGGGGGCCCTCTAAGATTATCTTGTCCCGGGCCCAGGCAAGACTGTCAGCTGGCCTGAGCCTCACCATTGCTTGAATTTGATAGTCATTAAATTTGAGGGTATTGGACCTGGAAAGTCCTTGAAAGGTCCTTGAATTTAAAGTTAAGTAAGATGTGGGAATCCTGTATACAGTATTATCATCAATATTTCTAACTCTTACCCTGATGGATACATAGTCTAATCAGTGCTCAGTTTCCAGCTACCTGCATCAACGCACTCTTCTTGCTTCTCCAGTTTCTTGTGCAATAAAAGCCTCACACCAGGGGTAGAGCAGTCATTGAATTCAATAATCGTGTCAAAAAGTTAAATTATACATGGACTTATATGAGCCTAGCTCTGATTTAATCTACCTCAGCTGCGCTGAAGTCAAAAGGCTTTCTGCCTTCAACTCACAAACTTACGTTCAATCTTTTTCAGGTATACAGTCACATGTCTCCATCATTAAAGGTCCTCCCACAGTAGGTGTTAGATGCTATAGGTCAGACATGGCCACAAGGCCTATGACTGGCCGACAGAGACTTGCGAAAGCTTCGTGACATTACCAACCCGCTATTTTCTTAGAGGCTGTTAGGCGTGTGGTTGCAGGGAAGGTCACGCTATTTACAGCGCCTTGGTGTGTGTGTGTGATTCACTCAAAGAGAAAAGAATACAAACAAAGAGGTAAACGTGAAACAAAGCTCAGAGGCTAATGTAAAGCCTAATGGAATTTGAAGTGCCAAATTTACATTTATGCATTTGGCAGACGCTTTTATCCGAAGCAACTTACAGTGTATTACTAGGTACATGCATGCATTTTTATCAGTATGTGTTCCCTGGGTTTGAACCTATGACCTTTTGATGCTAACACAGGAGCATAAATTTACAAATTTAGAATTGTTTTTCCGTTTTTTCCCCCTTGTAAATTCACTCTGGTCAAAATTGAACACAATTGAAGTAACCAGGTATTCAAAATGTACCTTTTTGCCTACAGACGAGTCCCAGGTCTTACGGTACATTTGCATGGGGCAAAAGCGTTAACGCTTGACGGAAGGCTTGCCTGAAGCGTGGCCAACAGCCAATCACAGTGGCTGCAATACATGCTCCGGTCTTTCATAAACGTAATTGGCTGGCTTTGTTTAGGTTATTTGCATAAGGCGATCTGATTGGCTTGAAAAGTTGAGAAATGTTAAACTTCTGCCACGAGCAATGGCTGCGACGCGGCGCCAACGGATCCACAATTCAGTTCGGCAACACATGACGTCGTCCATTGAAAGTGAATGGGAAGCGTTAAAGGTGCAGTGTGTAATTTTTAGAAGGATCTCTTGACAGAAATGCAAAATAATATACAAAACTAAATCATCAGGGGTGTATAAAGACCTTTCATAATGAACCATTATATGTTTATTGCCTTAGAACGAGACATTTTATCTACATAGACAGAGGGTCCCCTTACATGGAAGCCGCCATTTTGTGCAGCCATGTTTCTACAGAAGCCCTTAACGGACAACCTTTTTTACTAAGTTAGCTTCTCTATGTGTTTCAAGCAAGAGGTGAGCAGTGAACGGAGCCGTTGGTTGCAATTCGCAACCGCGCCACTAGATGGCGCTAAAATGTACACACTGCACCTTTAACGCTTACGCACCGTGTGAATGTCTGTGTTTTCTTTATATCTTGTAAAAAATAAATGAACTTTTTTTTTATGACTGACAACATCTAGGCTGCATGGGTTAGGCAGTTAGTGTTAGGATACATACTGTATATTTGGGGATTCTTTTTACATTTGTAGATAATGCGAATTTGTTACATTTATGCATTTGTCAAACTTTTTATCCAGAGTGACTTACATTTTATTAATACGGTATGTGTGCTTCATGGGAATCATACCCATGACCTTTGAACTGCTAATGTAACCCTAACATTTAAGCTCCAACTACATAATACTTTACAAAATTGTGTCAGTAGTTCCCATTAGTATTTCAGTAATTTAATGCTGGTTGATGCTTTTGTAATAACAAAGTGTCTTTATTTAATAATGAAGCACTGCACAGAGTGCATATATATGCACTTAAACATGAACTTTTGTCTAAAATCCTAAGAGTGTAATATATTTTTTCCAATAAAACCTGATATGTTGCTAATAGAAGCTGAAAAGCAAGTGCACCATGTCAACCCATCAACGTGCACAGAACATAGAGATGATTGAATCAGAGGAATTTTCCACATCTTTCCTTCCGAGCTGATGACATTACAGGGATTCCTCTGCAGATAGGAAAGCATTCATAAAACTGTGAGGCTGAGAGCTGAGCCTGCATGATGGAGGATTGTTGTTAAAAAGATTAGGATGGGTTCCAAACATCTGAAGTCTAAATCTAAAAATATGGGAAGAAAAATTATTCTTAAGCTTTAGAAATGTTAATCTGTTTGCATAGGAATTATGATAATGAAGTGCCAGACTGATTATTTTCATGCCATTTTGGGTACCACTGTCTGCTCTGAGGGACATAATCATTTGTGAGCGTGAAATGGCTGAAGCGGCATATCTCTTCTAATCCAAGCATGTGTGTGCCGTTGACCTAGCTAGGCTATGCTGGTTAAATATACAGAGATAAAGTGCATGTTGCCGCTTTAACATTTAAGCTGAGAACACCCCATATAGTTTTTCTTTGTCCTTATTGATCATAATAGATGATTACCAGCCAGTGACTTCTCTTCTGAGGGGTGTAAATTCAAAATATGTGTTTGGAGTGTCACGTGCATTGCTCATCATTTCAAAATGTGTGTTTTTGTCATGTTAACCAATTGCATCATGCCTCTTGTCAAAATATGTGTCCGCTGCATAGAAGGAGGGTTATGATAAAAGAGACGCTCACGTTTACAAAATACTCGCAAGACACTAACTTAAAACTAAACTGTGATTACACATGAGATTAAGCGAGTATCTGGCAAACGTGAGCTTCACTTTTATTATAAACCCTTTGGACACGTGTGCAGCAGGCAGTTATTTTGACAAGACGCATGACGCACATGACGCACCAAACACATATTTTGAAATGACAAGCCACACACATGACAGGCTAAACACATATTGTCTCATATTGTGCCAGCAGCCATATCACCCTGTAGCCCAAGACAGCTTGCCCATTGAAGCTAAGCAGGGCTGAGCCTGGTCAGTACTTGGATGGGAGACCACCTGGGAAAACCAGGTTGCTGCTGGTAGAGGTGTTAGTGAGACAAGCAGGGGGTGCTCACCCTGTGGTCTGTTTGGGTCCTAACACCCCAGTATAGTGATGGGGACTCGATACTGTCAAAAAAAGCACTGTCCATAAACTGAGGTCCTGATTCTCTGTGGGCATTAAAAATCCCAGGATGTCATTTGAAAAAGAGTAGGGATGTGCCCTGGCATCCTGGCCAAACTTGCCCATTTGCCTACTAATCATCCCTCATACTAATGGGCTATATCACTCTGTCTATTCTCCACTACTAAGCTGGTGTGTGGTGGGCGTTCTGGCGCAATATGGCTGCCGTCGCATCATCCAGGTGGATGCTGCACATTGGTTGAGGAGATTCCCCCGTTCATATGTAGAGTACTGAGAGTATTAATAGTGTTATGAGCTTCGCATCGTGCGCCCTCGAAAAAGAAGTCACCGGCCAACACTCATGATTACTAAATAACTGGTAATGAAAACTACATTAATCAATGTAATAAAAACAACACGATTACCTGATTAATTAAATGTTTTAAAATACCTGAATTTGAAATCCAGGATCTTTTTATTAGCCTGTAAAGTTTAACAGTCAGCCTTATTGGTTGAGTTACAATTGTTTAAAATGGTGTAAGATTTGACTGTGTGAGATTAAAAGAGGTAAAATTATGAGACAAACAAAGTGATCACATTAAAAGTGTAACGCAGTGGTGAAAAGTGATGACCAGCTTTGACCTTTTATTAAAAATGCATTCATTTGTATGTAATTTTTGTATGCATGTGTTGGAGTATAAACTGAAGCTCATCAGCTTTGGCAAAAATTACATACAGCACATGTGCAATGTTTATAATAACATAACCCATGACAATGACTATAAAATATCACCACTAAAAAAAAGGATCAACGATTTTAATAACAGATACAATTTTAGGAAAATTATTCTTTTTTTACACGGAAGCTTTTTGTTTTTCTATTATTTGTTTGTTTGTTTTTTGCATATTCAAATAAAGCCTAGAACACCCTAAACCTCAAACACCCTGAGTCAAATCTAGTTAGTTAGTAATACAGTACCTTGTGCGACAGCTATAGCTAGTTTATACCACTCTATGGACTTGGGTTGGAACACATTATTCCTAAAAGGAAGCAGACCATAATGATAACCAGAGATGGGACCAAGTCACACATGTGCAAGTCTCAAGTAAGTCTCAAGTCTGAACCTTCAAGTCTCAAGTAAGTCCCAAGTATTTTTTTCCTTGGTCATGTCAAGTCAAGTCGAGTCACAGGCTATGTCAAGTCAAGTCAAGTCCTGTAGTAGGTCAAGTCAAGTCCAAGTCAAGTCACCTTATTATTGTAATTTTACCTGCAGAATCTGATCTTAATAAAGTGAAAAGACAAGATATACAATAAGTAACTATCAGTAAATTACAATCATTTGGATTTGCATTGTAAATACTCATGTTCAGTAAAATACATCATGGTACCAAACAAAATTGTAATCTCTTCCGTTCGCGTGCCTACATTTGAATAACGAACTTGAGTGTGCAAAAGACGCGATATGTGAACCGCCCCTAACATTTGTAGAATCCAGTCATTTTTCTCTGTGTATGTTCAGGTGGCAAACTTAGAAAAAGTAGCCACCACGAGGGTTAATGGCTACTTTAGCTATTATTACTTTAGCTAACTACCAACTAACCAAATATTAACAAATTGACAAGCACTTACTGGGCAGAAAGGCTCTTCAAATGACGGACGAAATTGGAGGTTGTCGTCTGGCTGCCTGTGATTTTAATGTTGCATGTCTTGCAACGCACTGTTCGTCTTTTGCCTCTTGTTGAACCCGAAAGTGATGACCCTCGGTACCCCTCCGGCTGACATGTTGATATCTGATCTAAGTGGGCATGGTGTATCATCATTACTGATGATAGTGTCGTGATTCAGTCATGACAACACCATTCTCAGCCTGCGCTCCAGCTGTGTCAACTTTATTTTTTAAAATAATTTATATATTTTATATTCAATCTGAAAACATGATGTGATTAACACTCAAGTCATTCAAGTCATCGTGTCTCACGTCAAGTCAAGGCAGGTAGCTTTAGCTCAGCTGGTAGAGAACAGCATTAGCACAGCAATGTCATAAGTACTGTATATCGGGAATGTGCTGTACGTTGCATATCGTCACCTTCCTAAAACAATTGCCTAAGGGGCCAGTCACACCAAAAGCGTTTATGGCAGTTGCAGGCACCTTTTTTGAATGATATTCTATGGGCAGGGCGCGTTTGCGCACTGTTTATGCACGCCGAGCGCCTTGCGTTTTTTTGCCGTCTGCTGCGCACGCGTTTTTGAAGGAGCGCTGAGAGCGGAGAAGCGCCGACGTCATTCGAGTCTTTCCATTGTCCAATCGAATGAGGGGAGAGGCGGGCCTTACGTTGTGGTGAGGGAAGTTACAGTTGCTTTGAAGAACCGGACACCCACTCGCTTCACTTTTTAAAGTTTCTGCTAATATGACAGTTAACAGCAAAAGAGCGCTCACGCTTCAATATTTGATTGACAAGACAGCTGACTCGGTGGTTGCTTAGCAATATGAAAAGCCGCGTCGCACTGCTCTTTTTTTAAAAAAGGCAGTGCGTCGCGCCTTGCGTTTGCAAGCGTTTAAAGCGCTTTTGGTGTGACTGGCTCCTAAGTCATTTTTTCAGGTTTCTCAGAAAACACACAAAAAAATGGAACTAACTTTAGAAGTTGAGTAGATTTGTGTTCTTCTTGATGCAGCTGCCATTTTGAAAAGCTTGTAAAATTGCCTAAGTCTCAATGTGTCTTTTGACTTAAATAAAACCTTTTGACCTAAGGCCAGGATCATGAGGAGATGACTTATGCCAAAAAACAAAATTTTTTGTCAATTATTTTAGGAAAGTGATGATATACCAAATGCATGTGTGTAAAAGGAAACACCTTGCATTGACATATCTTAACACTGCCATTGTTTTGTCTCAAGATGCAAACCAGTTATGTATTTTGTAAGGTTTGTTTGTAAAAACATTTTAAATGTCCTAATATAAACAAGGTCCAGTTCTGGATTAATGTAAACCCTGTCCTGGAAACTGCCCCTATTTTATCTAATTGTGTTTAAGTGCAGTCTGTAAGTGGGTGCTACCACTTAAAAACTAAAAGTCACATAAGTTTGCATACAGTAAAACACATATGAGAATACTTCAAACAGAGCAAGTACAACACAAACCAAGTTATACACTTTACTGATGCCAAAGTGCAGTCATTATGATCACACTTAAAGCACTTATTTCTGATGGTAAAATAACTGAAGGAAACGTATTATCCATTCCAGGTGTCAGATGGTATCTGTTTAGAAACCTTACACCAGATGAAATTGTTATTTGAGTGAACAATTTTAAAATACCCAGATAGGTATATTGGCACAGCTTGCAAGTTAAAACTGTCAATCTGGGTCTCTAAGGCTCATCTTGAAATTGTATTACCTCTTGATATTATTGATGAGAATTCAACTCAGTACAGTGTTTGCAATAGGTTCAGCATGGTTTAAAAGATTTAGGAAACACATCCATTACGGTGTGAACCCGAAGTACCTGAATGGAGTTTCCATTTCCTGAAACAATTATCTCAACTTTAAATGTTAACTAACAGAAAAACAGCTAAGTTTGTGCTTATATAGACACTGTGTAAGTAGATCTATTGGGTTATTTGCCTCCATGGACTGTGTGATAGCGGAATATGGCCATATAATGGATCCCATCAATGCTAATGCATTTTTAATATCAGAAGAAAGAGTGCATGATGTGGTTGAAATCTGTGATGCTGTTGTGTTTCGCGTTAGCTGGTAGGTGTTAAAGAGGGATGGACTGTGCGCGGCAGATTGCCAGAGTACACAATTTTTGAGAACAGTCGAGGGAATTTAATTCTCAGACAAGAGGAAGGAGAAGCTGGGAAACTTGATCACTTTATGCTAGCTTTACAGTTGGGTATCTAATGCAACATTGCTTTCAGCTCTCAAGACTCTATAGGCTCATTAAGTTTGATTTATTTTAAATGGATTATTGTAACATGGAAAGCTGTACTTTCATGTTGGGAATCTGTTTTCCATTATCCATGTAATAGCAGCAACAGATAACATCTGATACACAGCTATTTTTTAGATAGCTTACCCTGGAATAGCCATGCACATAAACTTAACTTCAGTGATGAATTTTATCCCTACAAATTACAGTATTTTCTTTTCAGCAGTTTGAAATGTCTTACTTTCATGCAGTTTTAATATGTATATACTGGCTATGTGTACTGTGTTAGACTTGATGAGACTAGTTCTGGTGCACTTATGTATTGCTGTTCCCTTTCAGGCCGTCACCACATTGTGACCGACGAATAGGGAACCGCTCCGCGGGGACCAATCTACTTCGAGAAAGTAAAGTGCCAATGAACTTGGCATGCAAATATTTTTATCTGCGCTGCTGCCCCGCCCAGCGGGTATTAAATGCAGAGCAGGTGCATTACCAAATCAGCTTTATATGCTTTGAAAGCCAGCAGACATCTGCTCACGAGAAGCTATTCCTTTCTGCTTGGAATTTCACTGCTTGCCTGAAGTTGGTTGGACGGACAGCACTGCAGTGGAGGCTCGTGGTTTTCCCCCCTCTTTGATTTCTCAGTTTTAAACTTGAGTTTGAGTGTGTGCGTTGCTTCTCTCCTCTGTGCTTCATCAACTCAGCATAGGCACAAAGAGTGATTTCCACTAAAAGAGCAGCATGGGTGGAATTTGTGTCTTTTTAAAGATAGCCATTCTCTCGTGTCATGGCGAGTGTGCCTTTTTAAAGATGACATCTCATCTGTGTTCTAGTTCTGGATGTGACAAGATTATGGGTCCCTGGGATGGCCACGATTGTTGTGTCTCATGCCTGGGTATACAGCATATTGATGCAGCGTTCATGGAGGGTTTGTGTTCCACGTGCGTGAACATGACCATCCTGGATTTGCGGAGACAGGTTTCATACCTCCGGTAACCCCCCCTTCTGTTGTGGGCCACGTTAAAGGTGCGGTGGTGCGATCTCCGTATAACGGTGCTGAATCGTTCTGCTGGTTCGTCCAGTAGCTCTCAGCACCCTTAATACACTGCCAGAGGTGCTGTTGGAGGTGGGGAGTGCGTTCTATGGCGCTCTTGTACTCTATGGGTCCCCACAAGGATTCTGTGTCTATCGCAGCATCGGAGGGGGGGCCTTTTATTTTACCTCCTGTGGATAGGGTTGCGGAGCCGTGTTCAACCCCGAAATGGCAGCCATGATTGCTCGGGCGGCAGCAGTGGCGGCGGTCGGCTTGGTGTGGACTCAACCTCCCCCACCAGAATGTCCCGCCTCGACGATTGGTACCTCTGGGCTGCCCACACGTCGCAGCCCCCACCACCTGTGCCATTCTTCCCCAAGATCCATGATGAGCTGACTCGGTCATGGAAAACCACATAGTCCACCCGAAACCGACCGCATCAGCCATCTCCCCTCACCTCTCTTGCAGGCGTAGCCCTAAGGGTTATGCTGGAATCCCTAGGGACCAGCCGACCCTTCCCTCATGAGGCTGCAGTTTCTCGTCAGCTCTATGATGGCTCATAACACATCGCTGATGGGGTCTGCTTACCGGGCTTGTGAGGAGGCAGCTTCTGCTCTGCACACTATGGTGTTGCTGCAGGTTTACAAGGCTAAGGCTCTAAGGGAGTTCATGACTCCGCGGTCTATTTGGACCTCCATGCGTCTACTGACCTTGCGCTCTGTGTGACCAAGGTCAGCACACAAGCCGTTGCTCGTGCGATGTCCAACCTGGTGGTCTTAGAACGCTACATCTGGCTGTGTCTCGCAGACATGAAGGAGGTCGATTAGATTCGTCCACATACGACAGGCTTGTGGCTTCGGTGGTCTGGGCGACACCCCAGCTACATTGGCACATAAATTGCCAAGAAATGTGGGCTGTATGGGGGCAAAGACGTATTATTTCACATGGACAACATTGCGACTGTTGCGTACATCAATCGCCAAGGCGATTTACGCTCTTGTCACCTGTCGCATCACGCCCGTCATCTCCTCTTCTGGAGTCAGAAGAATTTGAGGTCTTTTTGTGCCATTCACATCCCAGGCTCACTCAACACAGCGGCAGATGTGCTTTCACGAGCTGGGTGTCCCGCCGAATGGCAACTCCACCCCCAGTCGGTTTAGCTGATTTGGAAACGTTTCATCAGAGTGCAGATAGATCTGTTTACATCTCCAAAGACAACCCATTGTTGCCTGTTTTATTCATTAACCGAGGGAACACTCTGTGTGGATGCTTTGGCACACAGCTGGCCGCAGGATCTGCGCAAATTTATGTTTCCCCCAGTGAGCCTTCTTGCCAAACACTGTGCAAAGTCAGGGAGGACGAGGAGAGCATTCTATTAGTTGCACCATATTGGACAACCAGGAGTTGGTTTCCAGAACTCACGCTCCTCGTGACAGCCCCTCCTTTGGTAGGGATTCCCAATTCATCGGCCATGGTGTGACGTTGTAGTGACCGACTGAAACAAATACAGAAATAACTTAAATAGGACCTGCCTGACAAAGTGAAGTCGACCAAAATATCCTCCAAAGCTATGTTGATATGAAAAAAATTCAGGGAACTTTTGAGAAAGAAAGTATTTAAGATCTATCAAGGCTGAAACCTTTTTAATACAGCAGGATTTCATACTCTTAACCTACTAATGTGTACTAAGACTTTAAAATACATTACCAGGAGTACTTGTGCTAAGCATTTTATTGTATTTAGATAAGGGACTCTCAGTTTAGAGATATGCAGAGCAATAATTGTTTAAATTCACTTAGGCCAGTACATGCAATGGCAAATGAACTACAGCTTTTCCCTCAGGACTTAATCAATACTTTTTTTCATTTTATACAAGAACGGATGCAAGTATTGATTACATGCAAAGTGCTTTTTAAACCTTATTGTGCATGCACAATTTAACAGTGACATTGTGTGGTGGATTAACTAACATTTCATAGCTAAAATGTTAAGAGGCATAGAATATTAAAATACTACAATAAATGTTTATTTAAAAAAATTCAATGATTAAATACACTATATTAAAAGTTTAATTTGATTACATAAGCTGTGCGACTTTTATTGAATTATATATAACATAATTAGCTTGCATTACTTTACAATTACAACAGTGAAATATAAACTGGATCATGAGCATATGACTGGGACCGAATCACATTTCTTATGCTTATGGTTTATAGTTGCTTGGAAACCAGGATGATGAAAACAAACATTTAAGAGATTAAAATTTCTGTCACATATCCAATTGCCATATACTTGGGATGATTTGTTAGACAGGAAATTTACATTTTTTTGTGTCTTTATTACAGTGTAATAACACACCAAAAATGTAACTAGTATTGAGGAATGTTAATAAATACATAATATAAAATAAGTTGTAGGGTAAGTTTTAGGGCCTTGATTAGTTGTAATTATGAATGATTTACTGTTACTACTGTAGTAAAACAAGAACAGGGCTTAAAATAAACACCTGCCAACCCAACAAATGCAGGGGAATTTTAGCAGTACCGTGTAACCTGTACCAAGTCATTCCCAATCGCCATTTTGGGAATGTGAGAGGTACCAGTTGTGGGAACCAGGTTTGGTTGGGCCAGTAGGGTGCTACCAGCAAAACCTGCTCCTCGTCCTCCCTGACTTTGTACAATGTCTGTGCAAAATGCATATTTGCACATGCCCCGCAGCCAGCCGTGTGCCAGTGTGTAAAACAGCTGGCAGTGAGCGGCCTCCGAAGATGCAAACATGTCTACCTGTGCAGCTCTGAATAAACTCCAAATCAGTTGGACCATCTGGGGGCGAAGTTGCCACTCACCTGAGACTCATCCAGAAACACATGGGTGAAAAGCCATCTTTAAAAATACACGAAAAAACCCATGGAAAACTTTGCCCTTTAGTTGCTAAGGCTGAGAAGGGTAACCAGCCGACTCCAAAAGAGGGGATGGTCTGTACTGCTACAAAGCTTTAATGCCAACACTGAAGGACTCTTCCAGTCACACAAAAGCAAGCAGGAGCAAAACAGATAACCACTCTGCTCCGAAGAAAAAGCTGAAATAAGTTTTCAGTTTTCGCAGATTTAAAGACTTATTATGTACTTAGTAATAAAACATAGTTCATTTTTTACCAAAATCTTTAATTTAGCCTGAAACAATTAAGAAAGTGTATTCAGCTATAGTCTGATGTGGACAAACACACTATGGTATCCATAATATGTGTAGCCTTTAGTTTTTTTTAGATGTGGCATAAATGTAAATATTTTCTGGCATAGATGTTTGACAGCTTATAGAAGGAACCATATTTTTCTTTTGCCCATGAGATTTTCAGTGTTTTGACCAAATGTTTTAATTGCAATAGCTGTTCTCAGGGAACAGGAGTCTGGGGAATCGAGATGCTCTGTCTGCTGAGACAGCAGATTAGAGTCTTGTGAGACATTGTTCAGGTAGCTGTGTTCCATTACAAGAGCACAGAAGGAATGGTGGCAGTTTCTGAAATGTTGCCTCTGCTTAAAGATTCCCAAAAAGGAACACTCACTCACTCATTCCTGACATCCCAAACCCAGTTAAAAAGAAGATTTTTCTAAAAAAGAAAATCCAGTCCATATTTTTTATTTTAATGAAATTGAATAAGGCTGTCAAGGGCTGTTTCTCAATGTCAAGGAAGGATCCTCGGAAGCCAGAATTTCGAGGATGCTACTTCATCGACATCCATCAAAGGACTGTTCCAATGTCGAAGAACCTCGGAATTGCAACCAAGGACTGAGTTCTTTGTTTGAAAAATATTCCATATACAGGAAAGGATGCATATGTTTATCCTTCGCGCTCTTCACGCTCTCAAATCACCCACAATCCTATGCGTGCAGAGACGAAAGCACACACTTTAACTGACGTAATGATGCAATGACGTGCACTTGCTAGCCTGTTCCATTTACGTGTTCTCCAAATTCTAAAGAGGAGCCTCGCCTAGCCACTCAGGGAAGTGACTTGGAAAGAGCAGTCCTGCAAGGAAGAATCCATGACATTGAGAAACAGCCAAGGTCTAAAATTCATAGGTTCACCACGAGGTGTCTTACTTAAATATTCACCTCCAACATTTGGTTTAAAGGCAGAGCAAGTTGTTGCTTTTTTAATTAAAGCTTACGAAGATAAAAAAAAAAATGTGTATAGCTTACAACAATTAATTCACATTAAGACCAGAAACTTGTTTAAAACCAGCAAATTAAGTTATGCTAAACATTGCGCTTTCCGTTCTCTCCTGCTGTTAGATTATTATTATCTTCAGCAGTCTCCGTAGTCCTGAAGCCTCTCCTTCACCATCTCCATCTATCTGTGTTTACCACACCATGCTGTTTCTCCCATCACTTCCTCTTCCTCTCTCTTTATCACTCCCCCTCCTCTCAGTCTCCAGAGCTCTTTGATCATCAGCATCTGAAAGCACTCATGGATTTTCAGCTGTGAAATTAAGCTGTCTTCCAAACCATGTCTGCAATTTTTAATTAAAGATTTGCTCTACACAATTTGCAGGAAATGTTACAACGGTTGAAAAGACATTTTTTTTTACTCATTTACAAAAAAAGAGTATATGTTTACATAAAAAGTGTTTATATTGCTTAATTCAAGATAAATTCACTATATAAAAGTAGGGCAAGTTGGTATCTTGTTTAAGAGTCACTATGCATCCTTGTTATAAATATTTGTTCCCAAATGGAGTAGTGTCATTTATTCTACTCGGGTTAAAGAATAACAATTCCTTATTTTTTTTTAGCTGGTCATGCGGCTATGGTGGTAGGCATATACTGTATGCTTATCAACAATCTACTGTATAGATTCCAGACACGTTAGATAGCTACATTAGAATCCTAATTCGTATTAAAAAACCTGTGGAAACATATATTTTTTTAGCTGAAACAGTGAGTTTAACCCATTAGGACATAAAAAGCTCATGCTAAATCTTCTTTGCTGTCTGTTGTACATGTTGTAGAAACTGGCAACAGATGCCTCAGTCACTTAATGACAAACACTAACGTACTTACAAGAGTTTATGAGGCCTTATTATGAAATGATTCAGCCGCTACTTGTCAGTCAATTAGCTCTAAGCGTTTCCACCATCCAGCCGGAGGGCTGCGGAAATGAGCTTTTGAAACTGTGTGTTGTTTGGCAGCGCATGCGTGCGTTTTGCTGACAGTGAAAGATGGGTACGCCATGCAACTATCAGCGGCTCGTAGACTCTGGATTGTTTGTTATGTCATGAGGGCTACTGTGGGATTGACAGCAAATTATTGCATGCTGCTTGTTATGCTATATGCTAATCTCCCACCTGTCTCTTGAATTCCATGCACTAATGGTACAATACAATCCATTGCAGCGCAGTGAATAAAGTTCAGAATGACAAACAGATGTGGCTATTTTTTGCCAGCATCTTTTTTTAGATTGAACGGTCATAAAGGAACTTGTTTGTGATACCAGATCAACTTTAACTGGGAAGAGTTCACTGTTAAATCATTGCATGATTGTTTGGACATGACGGCTTGAAGTTCTAGAAATAGCAGAGATGCATCTGCTGATAGCACTGTTCATTTGTATGCATTACCACACAATTCACCAAAAATGTGCTAACATGATGTACTAACATGTTCTCAAAATTATTGATGAATTGAATTTCTGTGACACATTTTTTTAAAACAATACAAAGGAACAGCATATCTGGGTATACCATATGGCCATGTGTAATGTTGTTTCCTGGTATCAAAAAATGTATTTGTTTAGGAAACACAAACGTCTGTGGGCCCCTTTCCCCCCTCTCAATTGTCATAAAATGGTTCAGTCCGCCCAAATTATATAATCCAGGCAACACAGCTTGACTTCACTTATAGTGCCGGCAGAATATCAACTTGACTGACAAGGAAGTGAAAATGCCTAAAAAATCTGGAAGTCAAAAACGGAAAGAGAAAAAAATAAGAAGTGAAAGAGGCAAAGGGTCGACATTATGTTACCAAGGTGGGTTTGTAAGTAGGCCTAAATTGTTAGTGGACCGCCCGTCCGTGACAATGTTCGTAGCCTACGGCACTTTTCTGTGCTAACGCGCACGCTTTGTACACGAGGCCCCAGGTCTCTACGGTAGCATTTTCCAACAAGTAAGCACGTTTATTTATGCATTTGATTTATTTAGACAAAGTTATTGACTATGCAAATTTCAAACGGTCAAAATGACGCCTTGTTTGTTCTAGTGTTAAAGATAATTACTACACTGCAAAAAATTCTTTTCAAGAAAAAATTCTTAGTATTTTTGTCTTGTTTTCAGTAAAAATATCTAAAATTTCTTAAATAAAGATGCTTTTTCATGATGAGCAAAACAACCCAAGAAAATAAGTCTAGTTTTTTAGCAAAAAAATCTTGAACATTTTTCTTAAACACTAAATTCAAAAAAATTTGCTTACCCCATTGGCAGACTTTTTTGCTTGTTTTATGCACAAAATCCCTTAAATGTAATATTTTTGGTCTAAAAACTAGACTTATTTTCTTGGGTCGTTGTGCTTATCAAGAAAAAGCATCTTAATTAAAGAATTTTTAGATATTTTTACTGAAACAAGAAAAAAATACTTTGAAAATCATTTTTTGCAATGCATACGTTTAAATGTTGCGGTTAAAATGACTACTGGTGGCCGCTTTAGTGTTAAAAGTGCATGATAAGGGAACTCAATTTTCTCCCCATGTTAGGTCAAGAAAACGCTGGAAAAAATAACAATACACAGTTTTAGTTAAACATTCAACACTGCAAAAAATGACTTTCTTACTTAGTATTTTTGTCTTGTTTTCAGTAGAAACACTAAAAATTCTTAAATTAATATGCTTTTTCTTGATGAGCAAAATGACCTTATTAAATGAGTCTAGTTTTAAGACAAATTAATATACAATTTAAGTGAATTCGTCCTTAAAATGAGCTAAATGATCTGCCAATGGGGTGAGAAAAAAATTGTGAAATAAGATTTCTTTTTTCTTAAACACTTAATTCAAGTAAAATTTTCTCACCCCATTGGTAGTCAAAATACCATAAAAGCGCATGATTTTATGTAAATTAATATGAAAAAAGTCTCAGCTGTGTTGGGGGCCCTGTCAAGATTATTTTCATGGGGCACAAAATCCTTAGCAGCGCCCCTGCCGGTCCTAGATGCTGGGGGGCCCTAAGCAAACATTTGTGAGGGGCCCTCTGTCAGTGCATTCATAAAACCCATTCAATGTTGCTGTTAGTTATTTGTTAACTAGCCACATAGTGTATTATCTTACAGCTGTATATTATTCCCATATTCACATAACTTTGAAACCCTGACTGATAAACTTGCTGATTATAACATGAAACATGTATTTGCTGTTTTGATTTAAAATGTGGAAGAAGCACTAAAAAATAAACCTGATTTAAATTAATTTAATGAATCAAATTAAATATAAATACATACTGTTCATACAGTAAAAATATTTAAAACTAAACCTACACAAACTGAAAGACAAACACATTAAAGTGCATAAATGTGGTTAACTTTATTTACTGACATATATTATTAATGGCTAAAAATTACCTATAAAGGGCAAACGAAACAATTTTGAAATTGGAATTTGGAAATCTGTACTGGAGTATTATTTTGAAAATATTACACTTTGGCAATACAAACAAGACTTTAAAATATTACATTATATTAACACATACTTTCCTCTTGTTCCCTTGCTTCACATTTTTTCCTTTATTCTGCTCCAGACGGATAGCTTCGTTTTAAAGCATTGGTGGGCATATAATATGCGCATGGTTAGCAAATCCCTCTCCTGCGTCATGCACGTGGCCGTTTCTCAATGCAAAGGCTGCAACCTGAGGTCGCATTTGCGCGCTGCATACGTTATTAAGCTTGGTTTATTTAAGTTAAGATAAGCATTTAATTTGCAAGTCATAAGCATATTATAACAATTACCCATTAACTAAGAATAATACTTAACTTTATAATTGTTAATACTCTAAATTATGTTTTTATGACGGATGCAGCCTACAAATGTGACATCTGAAGGCTGCAGCCTTCGGATTAAGAAACAGCCTGCATGTTGTCCGAGTACATATCAGTGATTAAAGAAATCATGAAGCATTTTTAAAAACCAGCATAAATGCGCATGTTTGCAAATTATTTCAATTATAGCGTATTGTTGTCATTAAACATAATCATGATTTTGATTTGTTATAATGGTTTTAAATTATTTTGAGATCAAGGGGCCCCCTAGTGGTATAGGGCCCTATGCAAATTGCGTAATTTGCATATAGGAAAGACTGGCACTGGAAGGATCTCTTGACAGAAGTGGGATGTAATATAACTATATTATTAGTGGTGTATAAAGACCTTACATAATGAACTGTATTGTTTTTATTACCTTAAAATGAGCCGTTTTTATCTACATACACCGCGAGTCCACTTATATGAAAGTCGCCATCATGTTTCTACAGTAGCTCTAAATGGACAGAGTGCATTTCATCCCTAAACAACAGTTGTTTAAATTATTTTATTTATTTATTTTGCCTAGGCTGTACAAGCTCAACAACTTTTGAAAATATGAACACTGTGAGACTATGAGAAGTGCTGGCCAGAGCTGAGAATGTGAAATGTGCAAATAACTCCTAGTGCACGTGTCTGGAGATCTTTGTAAGCTTTTTAAAAGATCTGATGCACCAGATAAAGTTGTGTGGAGAATGGTGACTGGCTAGCTTTGAGTATAGGTTCATTTCACCGCTAATATTTCTAGTAATGGACTTGACTAAATGGTAATGACACAAACAATTAAAAAAAATTTAACAGCCTTTTGTTTACAGCATGCAGTGCAATTTAATGGGATATTGATGCACAATTAATTATTAGTGTTAATCCAATTACCACTTGACTAATGGTGACTATAATTTGTGAAAATGTACAGCCCAGAGCTGATAGCTGTTATGAATATCTAATGATTTTGATGTGTTTCTCGATCATCATGGCTCAGTCCTCCAGTGTAATATTACCATGCTTAACACTGATACTGGGATGGAGAAGTATAAGACGACACGGTTTTCTGACAATGAAGACAGAAGTCTAGAATTGCACCCGTCTATGCTTATTTTTAGTAAATTAATCATAGTAGCGCAAGTGTGAGAAAACACACTACACTGCTCTGTTCACACGCTCCTGTTGGCACGTGCTAACTTAACAAGATTATTTTCCAAATCCTAATTGTGCCTTCGGCTGGTGTGAGTTACAAAGGTGAGAATTACAGTGTCATAGATAGTGAGACTGTGGTATTTTCATCATTTTAGTTGTCTTAACTCATTAAATCCTCAAAAAGAGTGGCATTGTTGTTGCGACACCCTGAAAGCAGCCATCTGCCATAACTTGGCTTTTTTTTTAGAGAAGTATATAACTACCCAAGGGCATTGTTTTGGGTAGGGACATGTCCATACTAATATCCACACTTAATTGTCCCTAGCAATAATTCCGACCAATCATTTAATATTTATATACAGTATATAACCATTGATGTCTGTCTGTGTCTTGTGTTTTTTATGTATTACTTATTTAGTTTAATTACTTATTTTAATCAATTTATCCAAGAATCATATAAATGAGATGAGCAGACCGGTTTCCCCAACCCTCCCTGAAATGCGAGGGGTGTAAGTGAAAATATTGGCGCTTTTCCATTGCATAGTAACCCACGGTTTGGAGCTTTTCAATTGGGTGCAGTACGTAGTACTCAATACTTTATTTCGTACCACCTTGGTTGGGGTTCCAAGCGACCCGAGCTGATACCAAACGTGACACGAAAACACTGTAGATCACTGATTGGTCTGAGAGAATCGTCACTACCAGCGTCATCGCTAAAAGATTGGCTTTACCTTAGTGCTTGCTTGCGCTGTCTCAACCAAACATGTTGTCATCTGTTCTCTGCTATAAGTCCCCAAACTCACATTTAGTGATGAAAAACATCCACAGGTTGAGAATCAGGAACACCATAACAGTTTTTTCCAGACTTGCAGTTTGTGGCAGAACATTCACGACGAGCACGTCAGCATTATATGATTAAATACAACTTAAATGAGGCTCAGCAGAGCGCCGTCGACTGAAGCCACGGGTGTTTAAACAGAAACTGTCATGTGAGACAGAAGTAGTGATAAACGTAATGTGCAAAACATCTATTTGTGGTGGCCAATTTTAATTTTGTGGCGGAATGAGAAATAAATAAATGTATGGGAATGTACAACGACATGCTCACTTGTATGATGTCACAGCAGTAGGCAGCGCAAATATAACGACACGCCTATAATCGTTCCTACTGCGAAGTGATACTAACTTGCTGAAAAAAACAGCAGCAAACCAGCATAGGAATTATGCGGGATTTGTAAGCACATTGGCAAAGTATTTTAAAGAAAACAAATAAAATAAATAAAAAGAGTGCAAAATTCAAGTGCATTGTCTGTGTCGCTGGCCTTTACACTCTTCGGTCTTCACACAATGAGGGCTGCCCATGATGGGGCTGGTGCAACTGCTGCCTAACTGCGGTGGACTAACTGGTTAAATAACTGATTGAATTGTATTATTGAATTCAGCAGGACACGCCTTACAAAACTCAAGAAAAGGACCAAAACTAAGACAAGAAGGAATGAGAACAATAGCGACTTCAGTATGTGACACGGGATAACACAATACAGTGTTTCCTAGCAACGAGACTGCACTATTTAACAAGACTTTAAACAGATACACTTACATGCCTCTGCAGACTTCTGCTGGTAAACTTCCGCACTAGGTAAATAGATGCTACATTCGACAGTTTCAGACACATAACTGCTAACTGCACACAATGCATACGTGAACAGCACGTTAGCAGCACTCATTTTTTTTAGCACTGATGTTAACAGAATAGAGCATTCACACTGAACGTGTGAGCAGCTATCGCTTCAGCGGAAAGTCTATGCAGCATCCATATACAGTATGTATATATTTGAATATTTATCTAATGTGGGGTAATGTGAAGTAATCAGCAATCATAGATTAATTCATGCATTTTTAATAATTGCTCATCGATTTTTTTCATTGACCATAGACCCCCTAAAGTACCCTAAAGTAGAGGTCTATACAGAAGACCGAAGACCCGGGACCCGACCCGAGACCCGTACGGGTTCGGGTCTATATTTTAAATGATCAGCCGGGTCCGGGTAGGGTCTCAATCTATTACTTCGGGTCCCGGGTCTGTTTAACATTGTGGGTAATACCCGAGGTCGATCGGACTCGGAGAAACCACACTCAAATTTAAATAAAATTTTTCAAAAACAGCAACAAAAACTTAGATGAAATGTCGCATAATTTTTTTCTATGACGCTAAAATTGTGTTAAAAAGTTTATATTTGGTTGCTCCAACCAGGCAGCTAACGCGCATGCGCTCTTGTAATGTTTCTCTGGCTACCAGTCAGGAGCTTCTGCAGTGAGACGCAATGACTTTACCTTTGACAATTGGCTCTTTTATTTAGAAGGCGGGACCTATTCCGCCGTACTGCGCATTTTGCACTGACTTCTCTCATTTTTATAATAATATTATAAATTGACCATCTTGCTGTTATATCTAAAGTTTTCGCGATCTGCTCAAAGAGCACAGAGATGATAGCAAAGAAGCAAAGCTAACGAAAGCAGCCATGGCACTGAACGAGCAATCGTTATTATAATCCAAATGGGCAAACATTATTAAGCAACTTGACCCGATACACAACAAATGACTGTAAAGTGGACTTTTAAAGCTGGAATAAGCATTAAACATTTCAATCGTCAAGAGAGGAATAACATGATGGAACTTTCTTGGAAATAAGGATTGTGCATCACACAGTCAGGTACAAGGAGGGAGAAGACTAACTTCTATGGGTAAGACAAAAAGTTAAATTTTCGCTACTTGTTTATTGACTTATTAATAGCATTTAGCTTAAGAATATTTGCTGATCGGGTCCATTCGAGTCTGTGTCTTGCCGGACGAGTTCGGGTACAGTTTTTAAATAATAGACGGGTCCACGTCAGTTCCAGGTCCAGCTTTTAAATAATAGACAGGTCCGGGTTGGTTCTGGGTCCAGCTTTCAAAACAACAGACGGGTCCGGGTCGGTTCAGTGTAGCACATTTACGGGTCTGATCGGGCTCGGGTAGGAATTTTGGACCCATGTAGACCTCTACCCTAAAAGGCTCATTATAGTTGTGTGTACGTCCTACCGCGTAGTCATGGCGGCGTAGGGTATGCGTCGGTTTTCATATATACTTCTGCGTCAACGTGCAAACACACATGCAGACCGCTGGTAGGCAGTATTCACTTGTGTTACCACCAGAGTATGTGAGCGGTGCAGAGTGGGAGTGGAGTGATTTTGCCAGGAGCGCGGAGCGGATTTTTGGAATGTCGGAGCGTCGTGATTTTCTCTCGCTCCGAAAATGCTCCACTATTGCTTAATCACGAGCAAGAACCAAAAACACTGTGAGACAACGGAGGGGCACTGAAAATGTTTCTAAACATATATTTTGGCCCCAATTGCATTTGTTTTGTATTGTTTAGCTGTATTAGCACAAATCCTTTCCACTCCGCTCACATACTCTGGTTACCACAGTAGCAGCACGGCCGTCAATGAAGAAGCAGCTTGGCAAGTTTAACCCACAAACGAAGGAGAAACAGCAACTTGTTGTGTATGTTTTGAGATGACCAGCAATGATGGAAGTAAATAAACAGTGACTTTTGTTGCAGTTTGAGTTAAATCACTACTCAACTTGGCCCATCTTTGTTCTCATCGTCGCAAACGGAAATAAGTATGACACAGTTTTTTTTAAATGACGGGAGGGGTTTTAGTGAAACAAACCTTTTTTTTGCATGTAAATCATTTTTTTTTCTTAATTTTAAATTGCTGTGCAAAACAACAGTGTAAAAACAGCAGTAGAACTTAATCCAAACTCAAACTGTGAAAACGTAGCCTAGCTATGTGCAGTGCTATGCACATTTTAATGTAGCCTAATCCTAATACACACTATAAACACACAGAAAATCGTCCTGTTGTTAATTTAGGACAACGTGGCAGGTTTCTATTAAAATGATGCTTAGCTTTTTTTAAATTAAATATATTATTGTTTATAGTGTTAGCTATTAAGCACGTATGGAGATAATTTAATCATTTTTACAACACAATGTTAACTTTATATTAAACATAACATGAGAATCCGTCTTGTAACTTAAATGGATTTGAAATGATCATAATATTGAGTGCCGTGTCACATAGGCGAAAGAGTCAAGTGAGATCTGCTTTACTCAGCAGTAAGTTTTATTTAATCTCAAGTATCAAATGGTTTGTGCTCTCTATCATTAAAAACAATCACAGCGAACACCACACGCAGGGTTTGTCACAATGCGAGAGATAGGCTATGTATGTGTGCTTGTTGTCAATGACGGTTACTGGTCACAAACACGCTCATGAGCAGGGTATGTGTGCTTTGACGAGCATTAAATCCGCGGAATCTGCGAGCATGGATTCTGTTTTGCCCTGCTCGTCGCACACCAAACGACTCCGAATAAAAAACACAGAAGTAACATTATGATGGGTTCCAGTGTCAAGAGAGCGCTTTACTTCTTGCTTCCATCTCCTTTTCCCTTTTTCTTTTTATATTTTAAGCCCCCGTAAGCTTTTTGCTTTATTCATCTTTCGACGACAACAGTGTGCGTACTGTGACAACTGTACGTACCTGCTCGCTCAGCGTTCTCACGGCGCCCCCGCCCCCCACCAGGCGTGCCCGCTGGAGATATTCCATTATTATCCAAACTTCTATTATGGAATCTTATGAGAGTGCCTACTCTAGCCTGTTTGTAATCTAAAATGTTATATAATGTTGAGGAAATACAGAAATGAGTCAGAAACTCACAACAGCAGCTAAATGTAGAATATACAAACAAAAAAAAGCTTTTTATACCATTGCTTTGGCGCCCCCATGGTGCTGCGCCCCTATGTGCCGCATATAATGCATACCCACTTTTTGCGCCACTTTTCTTGGTAGTCTTCTGTTAATTCACTTATCTAAGAAAATGATTCATGAAACATAGGCAATAGGCCCTATTAAATAACTTTAAATTTACTTTACTGACACAGCCCAGTGTGGCCAGGATGGGAAAAGCATCAACATAATATATTCCTAATAACCAACACAAACACACATCTTCTTGACTACATTTACTTCATATTGACATGATTTGAAATATATAGTTGTATGATTATTTGATTTTCTGATGTAACAAAATTCATAAATGTAGAGCAGGGAAATATTTTCACATATTTGGACCTCTGTTTTTATAAAATCCTGTGTACGGCCCTGTATGTAACTGTATTTTTTTAAATGATTATTAGAGTGCCCTATATTTTGGCCTGAGCACTTGACCCCTGAAGCACTTGTCCCCAGGGCTGATGCTGAGCCCTGGCTGCAATATATATTTTAAGATTACATTTGATTATGCTAAATAGATTTATATTTGCTCAACTGTCAGACAAAGAATGTAAGAGGTAGTGACCAAAACAGCAAGAAAAAAATCAGGAAACACCAACACAATTTTGTGGCAATTCGCACTTACGAGGTGTATAATTTATATGAGTATGTGGGATCTCATTTGCATAATCTGCTTTTGCCCTCCTAATACTGTCTATATGGGTTAAGTTAGAATTTGGGGTTCATTAATTGGACGTTTTTGTATGATTCACTTTGTATGAATTTAAATGAATTATCTACATTGTATTCTTAAGTTTATTTAAACATAACAGATTATTTCCGAATGCACATACAAATTAGCAATTTTATGGCAGCTCATGTGAACCAATTTCTTCACAGGGGATTAATAAAGTATCTATCTATCTTATTATCATCAGCTTTTTTCCTACTTCAGCCATCAAAGTCATCACGCCTGCAGAGTTGGGACATTGCCTCTTTGGGTGTCCTGGTCAAAGAGTGTTTTGTGTAAGTGTGTGTGTGTGTGTGTGTGTGTGTGTCATACACATAGTGTACATAAATCCAAACTATGTGCCGCTGCCATTGTTGCTACAAGCACAAAACCAGGACATAATGCACACGATCATAATTCATATTCATTATTTTGTCTAATTTATTCATCGTGTCTTTTATCGACCTAGATCAATATAGATCCATGTGTTTGTAGAGGGCTATATCTCAATTCCATTATTAGACGAGGCTGAGGTAAACAGCATATAATAGCTTTTGAGGAATGTTCTGGAGGAGGACATCTCTCCTCCGAATGTTTCAGGCAGCAGCAGGTCCCAGAAATCACCCACAGCGACATGCAGAACGCCTGCTGCTCTGAACGCATGGTTATGAATACATCAATGCACATATTCCCTAATACCTGACACCCACTGCATATAATAATAGACTGCATGCAAAAAGACATTGGTGGATACTTTGCATAGGCGGAGATGTGGGAGAAACAGATCTAGAAAACTGTTTACCTCGATTTAACTTTAGACTTTAATGCAGTAAACCGGATTCAGAAGGATCATGTGGTGCACTTGTTTCACAAATGACAAAATTGCAAAAGGGCCTTTCGAGTTTCTGCATTTCGCAATTTTGTGCTCAGTTAATGTCTTGGGCTGTTGAACTAAAAAAAACCTGCTACCATTTACAAATATCCTGCTGTTTTAATTTTAAGACATTGGGTTCTATCATACACCCGGCTGGGTGCAAGGCGCAGTAATATATTACTTTTTGCTGTAACACAGTAATATAACTCATTACTAATACAATTTTGGTAATATTATACCGGTAACAATCTACAGTAATTCGCGGTAAAATTAGGTATTATTTTTATTTTTTAGGATTTGACTAATGCCACAAGACCATCACAGCGCCATGGGAAAAGCTGTGGGGAAAAAAGTATGTCTGTTTCTAGTTGCTGTATGCAGCATGTTCATTTTGATTTTAATTTTGTATTTGAACTGCGGTGCCCGTCAAATATAGACTAGTTGCGTATCTTTGGTGAACCGCTTCTAGGACATGATGCGGCGCACGTGATTGCAGTGTAAAAAATTTAGCGAATGAGAGCGCAGGCAAGTCAAAGCAACAGTAACAATTAATTTACGTACATATATCCTAAAAAAACAAACTTGTGTGACTGATACGCTGTAATCGGGTGAATTTAGATCATAGTTTTGAATGTAAGTCAATGACACCCTCTGCTGGTTGCAAATACCAAGATGGCGGCTCGAACTCTGCAGTGGGTTCACTTCTCGCTGTTACCTTAAAGCAACACCAAAGAGTTAAAATAATGTTTCTGAAAAAAGTTTCGTTCATCCACTCGAAACAGGGTGAACGGCACTTTCACATTCGCTTTGCAGCCCTCTATCGGCCAAAACCGCACTAAAGAAGTTTTAGTTATTTTTGGCAGTGGAGCATCCTGCAGGCTGTGGGTGGAGCATACTCGGCAGGTACATATAAAAGAAAGATACCATTACCTAGCATTCATGCAGCTTTTCAATTGTCATCATGGCGGAGCCTGCAAAGAAAAGGAAGTGTTTCATTTTCGGAGGAGGCGAAGAAAAGAAAACGGGAGCACGATAGAGAAAGAGCTCGCCCTAGAGTGAACATAGGGCGGGCTTATACTGTACTCGTTGGCGAGAGCTAAATTATTTTCGACAGTGGTAATGGACAATTCCACTTCCAACCTGTAGGGGGAGCAAAGAGCAAAAACTCTTTAGTGTTGCTTTAAGTGTTCTATGCAAAATTCAGTCATTTTTCAGTGGTCAACACCAGCAATGACAAGGTAAGCTAACATTGCTATGATTATGATATACTGTAAAGATATGCTATCTAAAGTTTTATTACAAACAGCTAGCAACATAAACTACAACATAACATTAATGTAAAACTAAATTAGCCCATTTAATCATCACTAGTTTAAATTTGATAGTAGCCTATATATTTTGCAGTGTTTCTTTGAGCAAATAAGGGGTGGTTTCCCGGACAGGGCTTATCCTAGTCCCAAACTAAAATGCATGTTTGTGCTGCCTTTCTTTAAAGTGCACCTTTTTCATTGCTAAAAATGTTATTTTGTGCATTGTGTATAATACAATGTTTGCGTGGTTAATGGTTCAAAAAACACATTATTTTTCACATACCGTACACTTTTGTAGCTCCAGATTTCACTTTCTTCCTGAATTCATGTACAAAACTCATCGATTTGAAAAGCGCTGTGTCCCTGATTGGCCAGCTAATCTGTACATTGTGATTGGTCTGAATACATCTGACGTCAGCCAGAAATGTGACGCTCCTTACCATGTTTGAAAGATTCGCTCACAGTGCAATGCTAACAGGAGTTAACTTACAGGCTGTGAGTCTGAAGCGTGAGGAATTGTGATAATGTCGGTCTTGTCTACATCACAAATCCCAGAAAGTAAACTGTTGCCTACAATCAGTGTGTTTGTTGTAGTCCAAGAAAAGAGATTTACGTTAGAGACGATAACTCGTGTCATTGTTTACTTTGGTGTATGTTTAAGTTATCTTTCAAACTGGGGAGTCTGGCTTCTCAGATTTTTCTTTAAGAAAATGTCTCCAAATACAGTCCTATGTACAATCTACCATTTACAATCCCTGTAATGTTATTTCGGTTAAACGGAAACAGTAAAAACATTAAAAATATCATGATTGTTAGCAAATTATAACAATCAATCATACACTCTTTGCTGGGTCAAATATAAAGATTTTCTGGGATCTTTTAACCCAATGGCTGGGTTTGTCCCTTTTTGACTCAACGCTGGGTTGAAAATAACACAGCATTTTTATAGTATAGCGTCATAATCATAGCCCATCCAGAAAAGAGCAAAAACAGCCTAATTAACATTTTAGTTCTGTACACATAACCATCTCATTGTGTGGTCAAATGGCCACTTTACTCTTCATATCATTCTAAGGATGCAAAACTGCTTTGGTGAATGGGTTTATATTATCAAATAAATGGTCTTCAGTTATAGAAAATTGTTCCAACACCAAAACAACTGGCCTGTATGAGTTTCATTAAAGTTGTATTTTATAACATTCTACTGTATTTAATCTTCATCTTAGCCCAGTTTGCTTAGTTTTGAAATACATTTTATCCATACATGATCAATACAAAGTACTGTATGATCAGTTATATATTTGCAAAAAACATTTAAAGTAATGGCAGCCATCTTCAAGATAAATCAAGTGTTCATTTAACTTAGTTGGCAAATACTGTAATAAACGTATTTATAAACGTGAATTAAGCCTACATGTGATGTAATGTAAATGTAACAAAGGAATATTCTTAGCTAAGTAGTGTCAGACAACATCTGCATGAAATGATCAGCTGAGTGCCTTTATACGTCACAGTGGCTTTGAGTGTTTTTCGTATTTTGGAGACGCTGCAGTTGTAAGATGCATGGGGAAACATATGGCATTTCATTATGAAGCCAAAGCATAGTGTGCTCAATCTGTTCAAAAGATTGGGTTTTTATTTAAGTCCATTGCTGATGTACAGTAAGATAAAAGAACTATAGCATGAATGTGGATTTTGTAAGTATGGTTATTTGCTTTTAAATGTTAAAACGGGGACATTTCATTTTCCAAGTGCTATAATTGGGTCCCCAGTGCTTCTATCAACGTAGAAAATGTAAAAAAAAAGAACAACCTAGTAACTTAGTTTTGGTAAACCATTCTTTACAAGCATGTGAAAAAATAGATCATTGAATGTGGCTTCCCTTGCATTTAAAAAGAAACACCCAAAAACGGCACAAGTGGCAATTTTAACATGCTACTGTATAATAAATTATCTATATGGTATTTTGAGCTAAAACTTTACATGTGTACCCTGACATCTTTAAAAAGCCTTTTGAAATTTTTAACAAATATTTAAATATTTTAGTAAGTGAACTGTTGTACAGCACTTATGTCAGGGCTCGAAATTGCGACCATTTTGGTCGCATATGCGACCGAAATTTAATCTGTGCGACCTTAAAATATATTTGGGAGCATTTGTGCGACTGCCCATTTTGTTGTGACTCGAGTTGATTGTGATCCTGCGTGCTGCCTGGCGCTGTCCCAGGTTCAGTGTTCTCTCCAACGATACATAACCAATCAAATTTCACCATTAAGTTCTTGCGTTTAATGAAGACCGCAGATTGGCTAATATGAGCGTCAGTCATTCCTTGTTGCCGTGGAGCGCGGAAATGTGAAACGAACGCGTCGCGAGCATGACGAGAGCGAGCCGATTACAGCCAAGGTTACTGTCTTTTTTTGACGACGATCCGGATTCAAATGTAACTCCACCACCGGAAAATACGAGTTGACGTTAAACCTTTCAGAGTGGCTTAAAGATTTCGAGTGTCTTCGCTATGAAAATGTAACTTACTGTGTTTACTGTAAATCCTGTAAAACGGCGTTAATGGCGGAATCAAAACATTTTAAGCGCCAGACGTACCTTGCTTAAACATGGCGAAAGTGCCAAAAACACAAAACGTGTCATGACAAATGTGTTTATTATTGATGGAGACACCGACCTCCTGTCTGTCAAAGTGTGTTTGATGGTGTATGTGCGCATGCGCTGGTGAATGGACACTCGACAAACATCCTTGTGGTCCATGTTGCGGTGGAATACCACAATGCTGATGGTATGTTTTTATTGTATTTTTTAAAACATTGCCTATTTAGTAGTAAAAGCATCCTGGTAATGCAGTTATCAATACCAATATATATTAGCCTTCTATATTAGGGTCACTTTTGTAATGTCACCATTAATCAGTGTTTTACGTGTTTGCTAGATTTTCTATGTAATCTTAATCATGTTACCTGTAATTGTTAAATTATTATTGCTGCTATACTATTTCAACAGCATTGGGTATTAATTTAGGAATTTATGCAGCAAAAAATAAAATAAAATAGAAGACCAACTTTTAAATGCTGGCCATAGGACGTGTAAAGCCCGGTGGTGGTGTTTTATTTGTAATAAAATAAATCTATTAACATTTACATTGTAGTTGTGGTGCTTTTTAATTTTTGGATGGATGCGCCTAAATTTTTGCTGGTGCTCCTAACTCTTTAAAGTTGGGAGCACCAGTGCTACCAAATAAAAAAGTTAATTTTGAGCCCTGTATGTTGTTTGCCTCATAAGGAAGCTGATTTTGGACTCCCTTTTAACCACCCTGGTTTATATTCACCCTATTTCTTATTTGCTTTCAATATTAAAAAAGCGATGTTACCACAACCCCAGACATTTTTTACAAATTATATTTACCAAGGTAAAAAAGTGCACTAAAATCACTTTAAGTACACTTAGTAAATGTCCTATTTTCACACACTGATTTATTATTGGTGTAGTATATTTTTCAAGTCCACTGAAGTGCTACTGAAGTATAACTATGCTTTTAATTTGTATATTTGTGTATAACTTTTACACTTTTATTTAGCACAAAAATTGCAATGTACTACTAATGTACTTGCTTGTAAGTATGTTTTTAGTACGTTCAACTGTACCTTATTTTAACTTGGATATGAATCGTATCAGGCTTTAAAACACATCATAACACTGAATCTTCTCATTTGCTATGGATTCTGAAAAAGGCTCTGGTGCGACTTCACCTTAGTTTGGTCTTTGATTTGATTAATCATTACTTTTCAACACAGTCTCACGGGAAGTCGTGTTATAGTAACGAAAAATTTTGATTAATTTATTCGTGTTTGATGACACGAATTTCCGCTGTTTTTCGTGTCTCTGGAGACGAATGTCTTTTTCGTCCTTCCCAGCACGAATTTCTATCAATGGCTGTTCGTGTCTGTGGCACGACTTTCTTTATCGTGTCATTTTATATTTTGTTTTCTCATCGTTCCTTTCTATTTTTAAATCATTCTCACTTGGGGTTAGGGTTAGATCCGGGGTTTGCGTTAGGATGTTATTTTTTGCATTGGTTTCTACATGTTTTTCGTCCACTTTTAAAACTATTCTCGGCTGGAGTTGGGGTTAGAGCTGGGGTTTGGGTTAGTAAGTCGCAGAAAGTGATTCTAACCCAAACCCTAAGCGACAATGGTCAAAAAATAGGAAACAACAATGAGAAAACAAAATATAAAAAATGACACGATAAAGAAAGTCGTGGCACAGACACGAACAGCCATTGATAGAAATTCGTGCTGGGAAGGACGAAAAAGACATTCGTCTCCAGAGACACGAAAAACAACGGAAATTCGTGTCATCAAACACGAATAAATTAATCAAAATTTTCGTTACTATAACACGACATGCCGTGAGACTGGGTTGTACTTTTACTTGCTCCCATGAACAGTCCTGAAATGGTTTCGCTCATATAGAAAATTCACTGTCCTTCTTGAACCTGCTTCTTTTGCAGCACATTTCTGTTGTGGTGTACACCTCGGGGCTCTTTTCTGTGATTCATGCTTTTGTCTCTTCATGCCTCAATTACTGTATTTTTGGATTTTTTTTTCATTAGTCCCTCTTATCTTCACTAAGTTCAAAATGCTACTCAAGGGAAAACAAAAATATGATCACATTACACCAGTTCTTATTTCATTGCACTGGCTCCTAAAAGTAAAGGATTGATTTAAAAAAAAATAAATAAAAAGTCATATTTTACATTTGAATTCTTCTTGGATATGTGAGAGTTTACTATGTTTGTTTTGCCTCATTTGTATACTTTTTTGGACAGCACTTGGTCAGCTAAGAGTGTTTTTAAAGTGCTGTATAAATAAATACTGCATAGTATTATTGAATAACAGGTGCCATTCTAATTACAAATGGCCGCTTCCCAAAGTATCTGCTTAACTTCTGTGTAATGTTTAAAACAGCTGGCTTAAAAGTATAGTTCACACAAAAAATTAAAGGTCATAACCCGACATCATTTATGCTTTTAACAATCTCTGCGCAGCTCATACAAGGAAAGTACAAGGTAGTGATACCAATTAAACATTAAATTGCTCTATTTTCTGAGTGTGTAGCCAATTTGTGTGAAATTTAAATTTAAATTCCTCTTTGCTGGGACTCTCAAGACTCATCTATTTTCTGCATATTGAGGCATGTTCAGTTGTGACACAAGCAGGAGCCACTGGCATCACTGACATACATATTGTTTTTTAATCTGAGCAACAATGAAAATAAGGAATTCAGATTATTATTAAGCGTGTTAGATTTGTATTGATTCATCATTACATAAAATGACACTTTACAATATAACATTCTGGACTACTTTAATGCTATTTATTTGTCCTTAATGGAGTTTGACATGCTCAAAACAAAGATAAAGATCCTTAACATGGGGCTTCGCAGTGATGCAGCCAACCTATGCTCTTCAACCCATATTATTGTTTTTGTCATTTGTCCATTCCCTCAAATACGACCAACAGATGCGTTTTACTAAATTGCCATTTTATGGCAAATCACTGTAGAAAACCAGTTCATTCCTAGGGTTTCACATACTTTTTCTTGCTACCGGATAGCTTTAGATTGCCATGAGTTATGAACAAATCTGTAACTAGAGTTACAGCATCACAGGTACCTGAATAGAAATCAGCTCCCTTGTGCAACCTAATTGTGATGCGATCTGGAAAAAACATCACATGGTGGAATTTTATCAATTATAGATTTTTATACCATATGAAAGCTAGTTTCAAGCCATTTTCAAAACAGTTTTTTCATAGCTTGTCTGTAAAAGTTATGGTTATCTAAAGTTGACTGATCGTCGTGATTTAACGGAATTTTGAGAAAAACAGGTTTAAATAAAGGCAATGAAAATAAAAGCACAACAGTCAAGTATAACAAGTAAAATTCTTTATTGTGGTTAAAGACCAGTGGCGGCTGGTGACTTCTTTTTTTGAGGGCGCATGATGCGAACTTCGTCACAGCATGTATGTAGCCCATCATGTGTGTGGTTCGTAATTTCAAAATATGTGTTCTGCTCTTTGAGAGTACACAAAATAAGTGTCTGCTGCAGATGCGTCTAAAGGGTTTATGATAAAAGAGACGCTCGCGTTTGCCAGATACTCGCATAATCTAATGCGTAATCAGAGTTTACTGTTAAGGAAGTGTCTAGTGTGTATTTTCGGAATGTGAGCGTCTCTTTTATGATCATAAACGGTCTTGACGCGTGTGCAGCAGGCACTTATTTTGACAAAACATGTTATGCACACAGGATCTCTCGACAGGCAGGACACATATTTTGAAAAAAAAGGAACCACACACGTGACAATCCGAACACATATTTTGAATTAGTGCATCCTTGGATGAGCCGCCACGAGCCGCCACTGTTAAAGACTTATTTTACATACCCCTAAGGAACATAAAACACTTACAAACATTTAAACATTAAAGTGTATATTTTTTATTATGACATTGATTGTATATTACTCAATTACTTTTCTGTTTGTATATGTAGCACAGGTAGGGTTATTTTGAGTCACTTTTTCCTATGTATTTGAGTATTTTATTGATTGTTTGCGATTCAGATAATATCAAAATGTCTGCTTATTTTCTTGATATAATTGTGCACCTTGTTATGGCAAACTATCCACAAGTTTCCAGGGGGCGCTACTGTAAAAAAGAATGTGGGTACAACTTCTGGTGAGGTAGCGGATGTAGCATACCAATGGTATTTTGTCTGCTAATTAGTGAAGAATTTTTTGGATTATTGTTTACTTTTGTAAAGTTGCAAACCTTTAGGAAAGATGTCATTATGTCATTCAGTGACAATATGTTCTGTTTGTGGTTGTACATATAACCATAATAAACTAATTCGGTAGCTCAAACGTGTGTTTTGAACACATCAGTGCATGCTATTCCTGTCTTGCCCAGCCTGATTGCATTCGCAATCTAAATCTGAATTAAATTACATTTTATTATTCAACAATCTTAGAGTGAAGATTTTAAGTGAATGCTATTGTGAAGCAACATTTGCAGAACATGAATGACACACAGTAGACACTTTGGTAGGCAGAGGAGAATATGGTAGGCATCCGTGGTACTGCTCTAAAATGGTTTAGATCATTTTAAGCTAATAGAAGATTCTCTGTTAATTTAGGTAAGTCGTTTTCCCCATCTCCTCCCCTGACCTGGGGAGTACCACAAGGTTCCATTCTTGCTCCTATGCTTTTTCCTCTTCATATTTTACCATTAGGGTCTATTTTTTGGAAACAGAGAATTTCCTTTCATTTCTTTGCTGATGACACTCAACTTTATTAGCCTGTGTGTAACAATACCAATTTTAACACTGGATTCCCTAAAAAACTGCTTATGAGAAGTGAAAACCCATTATCGAACAACTTTCTAAACTTAAAGCAACACTATGTAGTTTTCATGTAAAAATGATATACAGCTCCCCCATGTGGTTGAAAAGCGAAACAGTGCCTGGTATCAGACACTCTTCTGCAGGCAGGGGGAGGGGCGGGGCTGTGTGCACTACTCTCCACCGCCACTTTCAGAGTGTGCTTGTAGCAGCTAGGAGGCTGCTCAGGTTGCAGCAACAGTACAATTTGTCCAGTTAAAAGTTGTTCTATCACTGAAATAATTTTAGAGACATTATTTAAAGGTAAAAAAACTACATAGTGTTGCTTTAAATGAGAATAAAACAGAGCTTATTTGGTTCCCCTGCTACATGTGCTACATGTGCTACCAGTGGTTAGAGACCTAGTGGTTTTGCTTGACTCTTCCTTAAAATTTGACAATCAGATCAATGCAGTGATGAAATCTGCATTTCACTTAAGACTATTGGCTAAAGAAAAATCTTTTTTGTCTTGTAAAGACTTGGAAGTGTTAATCCATACCTTTGTGCTGTCAAGACTAGATTATTGTAACTCACTTTATGCTAGTGTTTCTCATTCAACTTTGAATCGTTTAACAGGAGTAAAGAATGCTGCCGTAAGACTTTTGACTGGAACCTGTAAATTCTATCAAATATCCCATATTCTGGATTTTCTGGGTTGGCTTCCTATTTCATTGAGAGTCGATTTTAAACTTTTATGCTTTGTGTATAAGTGTCTGAATGGTGTAGCTCCCTTTTATCTTTCTGAACTTCTTATGATGCATAAGCCCTCTAGGTCCCTAAGGTCTGATCAAAAAGGGGTCCTCTGTGCTCTGAAGACCAAACAAAAGCGTAGGGGTGATCGGGCTTCTTTAAGTGGAAAATTCACCTTTTAAGTATAAACTCTGTGAGTTGAGATTGTTGACTTTTCTATGTGTATATTGTTTTTATGATGTGCTGTTTTATGATGTGTTTTTGCATTCTCTTTTATTGTTGTATGGGTGTACAGCACTTTGGTACAACATCCTGGTGGTGAAAATGTGCTCTATAAACAAACTACTACTACGACTATGACTACTACTAGGACTACTACTACTACTACTACTACTACTACTACTACTAGATTTATTAGTTTATAATGCCGATGCCTGACCAACCACCACCGACGGAACCCGTTTAATCTCCTTATCCATTTACATACCGTTTACATACCATATAAATATATAGTCAATTTCCCAAGGTTTTTTTTTTCCTCCTAGGACTTTTTGTTTCTCCCAGGCTAAAAAAATTGGGAGTTTTTTCTCCTAGGGGGTTTTCAACCACGGGGAGTCAGTCGACATTGGCTTAACTTAGCACCCTCTTGTATACAAGACATTAATACGCTTGTAAAGTTTTTTCATAGTCGCTGTATTTTGCTACTTATATTGTCTGTCGATTTTTCTGTGTTTCCCTGCTTCTATTAATGTAAAGCTGCTTTGAAACAATTATCAATTGTGAAAAGCGATATATAAATAAAAGTAAATTGAATAATATCATAATACAATAAAAATTTTCATGCCTTTATTTGTCAATTTTTTAATGACCTTCCACAAAAGTTCTGCTGCATGACTACAAAAGCATTCTGACTCTGCATGAACAACCCGTTGTCTGTACTTTTCTGGAATTTGTTATGTTGGGGGGGGGGTTGATTATTCTTATCTCTCTCTATCTTTCATCTCTACATGACCCTGCTCCTTCTCGAGGTTCTGAATGAGATGTTTTAAGTTGTGTTCAACTTCACGCAAGGCTGCGTAGACATCGGTAGATTAATTAATTGGTGACAGAAACGAATGATGCTTCGTGCATACGAGCGGTAAAACCCCGTTTCCACATTTAGTTTTTGTCATAGGTGCCCTGCACTTACGAGCGTTAAACCTACCTTCTATAGAGATGAATGAAAACATTATTCATTTCACGTCATTGCACCCGCACCAGCGGGCACACTGGCGCGAAGTAGAACAAAACATTCAGCCTATGTGCAGACGGCCCCAGCTCATTTTAAACCCTGCCTGTCACAGATGCTAGCATCAAAGCTTTATGATGTGATATGTGTAGGCTCTGGTTCAACTCAATGTCCGCTTTTGGATACATAAGGTCCTTGCTGACATCCTTATATAACACCTGATCGACTTGATCACTGTGCAGATACTGATACACCTCTGAGCTTTTCATATTGCTCATCGCCTTACCATCATTGGCAACTGAATCTACAAAATAGCTAAAAATGCTTCCATACATGATCCAAGGCCACTTTACGTCATGCTTCCAACCATCTACCTCAGAGGGTATTGTTATTTATCCTTTTTTAAGTTTGTTTACAGGCCTGGAACAGGTTAAGGTTTATGACTGGTGTATGTGTGGGCCAACTCACATACTTTGACCGTTAGTACTAATCATATACATTTTATTTATTTCCAATAAGTGAACTTTGGTGATTCATCTATTGTTTATGTTGCTGAAACAAACTAAATGTATGTCTGAGAACTGACAAGAGCTGAGTTACATTTTAAGCTATAAGTTGACTGATAGTTATCTTCCTCAGGTTCCGAGGCCTTTGTAATTAGCCTGCTCCTGCTTACTGAGTTCTCCAAGTGGTTTAACGAGGCAGAGATTGTGGAGGCTCATGCTATATTGTTGATAGGAGTACCTGCAACTATTGAAGTGGAATGTATTGAATATACTGTGCAAACTGTAAAAGCCCTGGAAAGAGTGTGGGTTAGAGACATAAAGTTGGGACCCTTTCCTGGTACCCTTTGTGAATGTCAGAAAGTCATTTCACCCCAACTGTGTTACAGCAGAACTGCTGTGCCCTGATGGAGAAGACTCATGTAAGGTGGTAGTGGTGCCTGTTGACATTTCAGCTTGTGATTTAAACAAAAAATCTAACTGATGAAGAAAAGTCTATGACTGACATACAGGCATTATTCGACAATATTCAAGTCCAATATTTGTCAATTATTCTTCTGTAGAAGACCCCAAAACCAGCCACTGTCACATGGAGTCGATCAGTCTGTGGCACTGCTCAGGTGTTATGAGAGCCCAGGTTGCTCTGATAGTGGCCTTCATCTCTTCTTCATTGTGAAGTCTGGCATATCGCAATTTCCTCTTCACAATACCCCATAGATTTTCTATGGGGTTTTTGGACAATCAAGAACAGGGATACTATGGTGCAGGTGCCAAGTCCTGTTGGAAAATGAAATCTGCATCTACATTAAGTTGGTCAGCAGCAGGAAGCATGAAATGCTCTAAAACTTCCTGGTATACGGGTGCATTGACCTTAGACTTCAGAAAACATAATGGACCAACACAAGCAGATGACATGGTACCCCAAATCCTCACTGACTGTGGAAAATTTACCCTGGACCTCAAGCAACGTGGATTGTGTGCCTCTCCTCTCTTGCTCCAGGCTCTGGGACCCTGATTGCAAAATTTACTTTAATCAGAGAACATAACTTTGGACCATTCAGCAGCAGTCCAGAAGTGAGACGCTTCTGACGCTGCCTGTTGTTTAAGAGTGGCTTGAAAGACAGCTGAAACCCATGTCTTGCGTAGTGGTTCTTGAAGCACTGACTCCAGCTGCAGTTGCCATGACTGGTTACAGGAATCAGGACACAATCGCAGTGTTAACGGGACATAGTAACATTTATTAATAAGAGGAAAAATGAAACATGAGGAATATAACAACGATCAGGTAAGTAACACAGGAAAATACATGGAATTACGACAATGATCCGGCAGTGAGAGTAGCAGAGACAGAGGTATAAATACACATACTAAATGACAACAGGTGAAACAAGACAAGAAATCAATGAATAAGTGTCCAGTTGATAATAATCAGAACAGACACAAAACATGACACTGACTAACCGTGACAGTAGTGGCTTCCAGATACTACAACCCAAACATAAACATGAACATAAACGGAGTGAAGCCGGCAGATCAGTAAGCCCAGGCAAACTGGCAGTGCAGGGAGCCGGGGTAAAATAGGCAGGAAGTCAGAACTAAGCCGGAAAAACCAGAGCGGCCATCTTGGAAACCAAGGCAGACGACTCGATCCTCATGGGAACCGTCGGGGATCCGATCCCCCCGGAAGTCGACTCCCACCATCTCAGGGAAACGGGCTCACGGCTCACACATGGTGGTGACCACCCCGGGAAAGTAATTGGACGTGGTGTCCGTTCCGAGCCCCGAATCGAGCACAGCGGAGGACCTCCCAGGAATCAGACCAGATGACTCGACCAGCAGGGGAACCAACTGCACAGATCCGACCCTCATAGGAACAGGCTCATGTGTCGCGGCAACCACCTCGGGGAATAAATGAATAGGGCGTGGCGACCGCTAGCCTGAGCTTGTCCTGGAGTTCCAAGCGTTCCATCAAGGTCAGCTCCAAGGAACACCAGGACTTCGAAGAATGCAGATCCCAATGTCCATAACTCCCCCTCAAAAAAATATCAGGGGAAGCTCTCCTTCTCGAGTTCACGGGACATTTATTTAATAAGACGAAAAACAAAACACGAGGAATATAACAACGATCAGGTAAGTAACACAGGAACACTATATACGTGGAACACAGGAACAGAAATGGAAGTTAAGACAATGATCCGCCAGTGAGTGTAGCAGAGACAGAGGTATAAATACACATACTAAATGACAACAGGTGAAACAAGACAAGCAATCAATGAATAAATGTCCAGGTGATAATAATCAGAACAGACACAAAACATGACACGGACTAACCGTGACAGCAGTCAACTCTTTCTGAATCTCCTCCACATTGTTTAATGGGTTTTGTTTCACAATCCTCTCCAGGGTGTGGTTATCCCTATTGCTTGTACACTTTTTTCTACCTCATCTTTTCCTTCCCTTCACTTCTCTGTGCTTGGACACAGAGCTCTGTGAACAGCCAGCCTCTTTTGCAATGACTTTTTGTGTCTTGCCCTCCTTGTGCAAGGTGTCAATGGTCGTCTTTCGGACAAAAGTTAGCAGTCTTTCCCATGATTGTGTAGCCGACAGAACTAGACTGAGGGTGTTTTCACACATGTTGGTGCACACCGTGGTGCGGCCTCAATGAGCACCAAATTACATTGTATCATTTTTCAGTTAGTGCGGTTCGTGTTCACATATGTTGTTTTTACTGCACTCGAAATGCTGCAACTTACACCATGTGACAACGGTCAGCGCTGTCATTGGTCTCTGATGGTGCTTACCCCCATGACCACCCCCACGTTTCCACGACAACCAGCCTGACAGGAAGAGCGAAGCTAGCCAGATATGGAGATAAACGATGCACGTCTTTGCGAAGTTTGTTTGCTTTTAAGCAAAATAGCGCAACTGTTCTATTAAAAGCCTTCTCACTGAGCCATCACTATTTGTGTGTGTGGAGGACAGCTGTGCATTTATAAAATCATCAACTCAAACGTCCAGAAACAGCGAATCTCTGCAACGGACCAAGATTGCATTGTTTGTTGTTAACCCACAAAATCACATCACGACGGAAGCCCAGTGGTTCAAACATGTGGAGAACTTCCTGGATTTGGTTCGGCCCGAGGTCGAGCAGTATTCACACCACAGATGGGTTGCATCAGAGTTCGGCGGCAGCTGCTCCGAGACCACCTGTTTAGAGCAGTCTTGAAGCGGCCGTTTAGTGCGCACCAGAGTGCGGCTGTTGTGTTTTGTCACCTGCAAGTCAAATATGTAGGACACGTTGTATCTCCTGCCGGAATAGCTCCTGATCCTGAGAAGGTGAAAGCTGCTTTTCATTGGAAGATATTCCACGATTTAAAGTCGTTAAGATCCTAAAAACTACTCTGCCATTGTGAGACCCCTGACTGAGCTGACAAAAGCAGTACAGAAAGGCAAGTAGTGTAGTGAGTGAAAGTCATTTGGTGAACACTGGGACCAATGGTACACAGAGGCTTTTCATATCACTAAACCTTATGTCTTACATGTTGACGTGAGTCTGGATGGATTAGGCGCACTGTTAAAGCAGGAACACCCAAAAAGATTGCTGCCGAAAGTCACTATCCAATTTATCAGTTGGAAATTCTGGCACGTTAGTGGGTCTCTGTGGATAAATTTCATGAATACTTATGTAGAGCAAAGTTCAACATTAGAACTAATAACAATCCCCTCAACTTATATTCTGACTAGCTCCAAGCTTACTGCTACATGACATCCGTAGCTGGCTGCCATAGCCATTTAGGACTTCAGCCTTCAAATCAGGACATCACAACATTGATGCAGATGTACTGTCGCGCCATCCCACTAAACCATCCCAAGAAAAGGTAGACCTACTTGGCAATATAAATTGTTATTTTTATGCACTAAACAAGTGATTTTTTTGCCAAGAGTTGATGGACAAGGTGTTATAGATTAATCATTTAATGAAAACTGTAATTTTTCATAAAAAAATGAAATAAAAAATTACTGCTTTTACTGCTATAGAACTCATTGGTGTATTTGGCTTTAAGCGGCTATGCACTGCGCCAACCGATCTGCAATAGTAAAGCTAGACCTTTGTTGTTGTGTTGTGAACTGTGGAAAAAAGTACTTATTGTACCTTAAAGAGGTCTTGCACAAAACGTACCCTTTAAATCTCTGCGACTTAATCTTTATACATTTTTTCTTTTAAAGATAGTAAGAGAGCCAGGAAATTCTGTCTGGTGTTGCATGGGATTTCATAATGATGTTTACAGCAAGAGATAGAAAGTGAGTTTGAGATTCTCAGCAGGTGAATTTCATCATCACCTCTCAGACACTCTGAGCTGCTATTTTGGTGCCATGTGCCCCAGACAGATTTGTAAATGATGGAGAGTCTAAACAACTTTTTGGAGTCTTTGCCAACTATTTGTATTTTCCAAAATTGTAAAACTAAGGGGCGGTTTCCTGGACCAGGATTAGCTTAATCCAGGACTAGGTCTTAGTTTAATTAGGAAATATAACTAGTTTTAACAAACATGCACTACTAAAAACATTACCTGTGTGCATTTTGAGGTAAAACAAAGGGCACTGGTGTATTTTAAGATATGTAAGTGCAAGTTGTTTTCAGCTTGGAGAGCTCTTAAAAGTGTTTAAGTCTAGGACTAGTCTAATCTCTGTCCGGGAAACCGCCCCTAAAGGTTTTATGATATTGGTTTAACGTTTGTTTTACAATTTTTTATAACATTACGATATCTTGAATTCGATTAGCTTGATTTTTAGCCTAATGTAATTTTTATCATTGGTTCTATAATAATTTAAATTTTTGACGATAAATTTTGTTATTGTCAAAAATGTTTCTACAGTCCCAAAGTCTAAACAAATGCAACAATGGTAACCACGAAACTCATACAATAAACAGAAACTCTTCTAAATCTCAAATATAAATTACCATTTAACATGAACAACTTTCTTTATCATGAAAAACATAAAGTAGCATTTAATTTCAAACTTTACTTTTCAAATGCAGTCCCATGTAGAGCTAACCTGACATTATCATACTTAAAGGTGCAGTGTGTAAATTTCAGTGGCATCTAGTGGTGAGGATGCGAATCGCAACCAACGGCTTAGTCCACTGCTCACCCCTCGCTTAGAGAACACATAGAGAAGCTACGGTAGCTGCCACTGGAAAAACATGTCATCTTCGGAGACATCTTGGTAAAAAAATTTGTCCGTTAAGGGCTTCTGTAGGAAAATGGCGGCACAAAATGGCGACTTCCACGTAAGGGGACCCTCTTTGTATGTAGATAGAAATGTCGCGTTCTAAGGTAATAAACACATAACGGTTCATTATGAAAGGTCTTTATACTTCCCTGATAATATAGTTTTATATATTATTTTGCATTTCTGTCAAGAGATCCTTCTAAAAATTACACACTGCACCTTTAATTCTAGTCAGAATATGAGTCTGATACCACTTCATTGGGTTGTGATTATGGGGCGTGTTTCAACAAAAAATGCCTCTGCACTCAATTGGATAGACCTACAACCAAGACAATTTGATTGATTCGACTTGCTTTTACCCAAGCATAGTTGCGCCGCAATGGAGTGACCCCAGACTGAATTTCAAATGTTTTGGGCGGGGCTATGTTCGGCTGGCACCCAGGCTAATGCAAAGCATGCTGGGACAGCAAATCCACTGCCTAGTTACTTACATCTACTAAAATCATTCATGTATTTTTAACATAAAATTATTAAAGGACAAGTTCAGTATTTTACACTTAAAGCCCTGTTTTCAGATTGTTTATGATGAAATAGAACGGTTTTGACTGAAATTTCGACATATGCGGCTTCCCCGAGAATTTACGGGTGTTTGTTGTTCACCTTCCACCTCTACAATGGGTGTATAGGTGCCTCCTAAAATGCATTAAATGTTCGTTTACAAAGACGTGAAACTCACCGAGTGGTCAGGGGTGTTCACTGATATGTTCACACAAAAATCGCTGAAAAATACGCATTCAAACAGCTGTTTTAGCATTCGTTGTAAACTTGTGGACCTATTTTTCCAAACGCCTCACACCTGTACATTCTTCCGCTGAGAGCTTGAATAATAGACAGTACAGCCCAGTTGGTGGCGATAATCCACCTTTGCCAATTGCAAGAATACAAACGGGTTCCCGGTGCGGAGTAATACCTCACAGCACATCTAATACAAGTCAATGGAGTTGGCAAAAACTACGTTAAAACCTGTTGGAATGCGTATTTTGCAGCGATTTTTGTGTGAGCATATCAGTGAACACCCCTGACCACTCGCTGAGTTTCACGTCTTTGTAAATGAGAGTTTAATGCATTTTAGGAAGGATTGTTCCTGTGCACCTAGAGCCATTATAGAGGTGGGAGGGATACAAGAAACACCCGAAAATTCTCGGGCCAGCATCATATGTCCAAATTTCAGTCAAAACCGTTCTATTTCATCATAAACAATCTGAAAACAGGGCTTTAAGTGTAAAATACCGAACTTGTCCTTTAAATTAACTTTTTTCATACAAATTTAAGTAGATTAAAAATGGTCAGATGAATTTGAGTTTCCTTAATGATGTGTAAATTTAGAATTACTTAAAAATGTATATATTAATAACAGAAATTAGTAAATTTCTTTCCAAACATGTTATTTAACTCAAAAGGTGGTTAAAAAACAAACAAACAAACAAAATTTTATCATTAAATCTACTAAGGCACATAATCATTTTTTACAGTTTGGGGTGGGTCTATTTTTCTGAGCAATAGCATATGGAGGCAGTATTCTCGTAACCTCTTAAAAACATACATTTTTGAAACTGCAATCTGTGATGCTAGTGGTTAAGAAATTGCAAATATTATTCACTCTGCCATTTAAGAAGGATCACTTTTGAGCATCCCATCGCTTATTTACTAATGTTTCTCCTGAAACAAACATTCATGGAGATGCTCATTAATTCTGTCCCTTAGTATATATCCTTTTTCTGTTCTTCTTCAATGACATCTGCTATGTACACCCGAGTAGTGTTGAATATATTAGTCTCATTGTAATAATTCCATCAGACTGGGAGGTATGTCTTCTGAGAAATAAAAAACGATGGGAAGATGCTTGGAAATATTGAACGTGTGGGTAGGCCTGGAAAAAGAAGCACAACGTAATGATTAATAGAGATATTTTAAAGACTCAAGATAATTTCTGTTGTAAGAGACCTATGCACTTTAAATTTTAAACAAAGAACCGACATTGCTTTGACATTTTTGTAGTCAAAGGTATGGTGTTACTACATTAACCATAGTTTAACAACATTATTTATAGTAAGACAATCATCCTCTTACTTTGCTAAATGTAGTTACACTTTGGAGCACTTTCTGCTGACCGTCAGAAATGACGTAATGACTTTAGCTTGGAAGGTCCTGGCAGGTCGCTTGTAGTGTGACTTCAGACTTCAATGACATTTAAAGTATGCGTTCGCCTAGCAAGAAAGGCTCTGGCAGATCACAGTTGAAAAAAAACCTTCAAAAAACAGACTTTCTTAAAGGGATAGTTCGGCCAAAATTATCCATTATTTTTCAGACTAACACATTTTTAGTTATTTTAGATAATGTCTTATATCTTTCAGCTGCTAAACAGTAAAGTTACGGGTTCCACGTCCTTCAAGTCCAATAACTTCACATTTGATTAACTGAAAGATCTAAAACATTTTCTAAAATAACTGAAAATAATGGACATATGCATCTCGGACGGCTTCGGGCTGAGTAAATCATGGGTTTAATATCATTTTTGGCCGAACTATCCTTTTAAAATGCAAACACAGGATTGATAAAAGGAATCTGAATTTTAATTTTGGATTATGGATCAGATTATCTCATTCCAGAATCAGAATCGAAATTCGACCTGGATAGAAGTTTGTGTTTGTTCTTCTTTGGGCTAGAGTGTCAAAATATGGATGTGTAAAACAAGGTAAAATCAGCTCTCCGTGACAAAAACTATGTACATTTTTTAATTTTAGTCAAGCATCAGCGCTGATGAGACATGATCTGCGAATAAGCAACTTAAACTGTGCCGGTGTGTACACATATTTTGCCATATTTTATCAATCTAAGCGCATGGTCTAAAGCCATTGTGCAAGTTAACTTAGGGTGTGTCTGAATCTGCTAGTTTAACGACAGAAAAAAATTGTCTGGAAAATTGTTGGCACAGCCGGCACATGATCTAAAAGGGTTAGATGTGTTTTGGGAATTGAATTGAATTTTAAAAATTGTGTTGTATTTTATTTATTGAAATGGATATTTTTGTAATTAAAGTTTTGGTTCTCTTTAAAAGTCGTTATTACAATCATGAAGTAATAAGTAAAATAAGATTATAAAGTATGATACATTATCACTGTAATCTCAAATTTTTTTATAAGAATAATTTACAAGTATGCAAAAAAGTCTCACATTATAATTATTAAATTTTTAATATTTTTAATATATGTTTGTGTGCTGCTGCGCATCCATTAAGCAAAGTGTATATGCATATTACTAACTCGCTCTTTAAATAAAAAAAAAAAAAAAAAAAATGTTGCACCATTCATTTGCCTCAAAATAGCCACACGCCAACAATGCTCCTGAACACACGTAGTTTTCAGACCAGCATGCCCATGGGTGCACAAATAGGTGTAGATGCATTTGTTATTTAAACAATGTGGTGCTGGACGGAAAATTGATAACTTTGTTGGGCTGAAACTAACAAAAAAAAAACACTTGTGTTATGCATTGTGCTGGGTGTATAATGGGGCTCTTTGTCTCTTCAGCAGTATTTAAATCGGAAAAGTACTACTAATAGAAAACATAAAAAATGCATCTTTAGAATATAAATAAAAAATTTTAAAGCATTTTTATATTAAACATAATAATATAACAAAACAAAAAAAAAACACTGAACAATTATATTTATAAAAACATACCCATTGTAGCCCTTATAATCCTGTCTAAGACTTACCTCATTATTTATTCAAATACAACAACCAATAGCAAGTCTCCAGTTGCACACCCTTCAATATTTTTGTATATTTTTTAGAGGTAGTTCTGTTTGTTAAAATTTGAATATGCCGTTTGGTTGTATTGTGATATATTGTAGAGCTAAATAATATAAAATGATTGAACAGTAAGCATACAGTTTTGTAGGTTCATAAATAATTCCTTCTGCACAGCTGCACATTGCATGCAGTCTTAAAAACAAATTTTGACGGTTTTGTCATCATTATCATCAACTCATACAGCTCGCGTTTGAGAATCGCATGTACTAATGTATGTGAGTTAAAAGATTAAGTTCTTGGGAGATTTCACCCAGATACCTACCGCCTTTAGCTATGCTAAGAGTAAACTTTAATATTTTTATATATGTTTATTGCTATCTGGTTTGTTTTAATACAACCCTTGGTGTCTACATCACACTTTTTAACCAGCAAGTCAACTTTTTCTTTGAAATAAAGTAATAATCTTGCTTTCATGCTACATCTTTTCTGTTTTTTTTCAGGATTATACATTGACCATGTATTTTCAGCAAGCTTGGAGAGACAAGCGCCTGTCCTATTCTGAGATTCCCCTCAATCTGACACTGGATAACAGAGTAGCTGATCAGCTGTGGGTGCCAGACACATACTTCCTGAATGACAAGAAATCTTTTGTTCATGGTGTAACTGTGAAGAACAGAATGATACGTCTCCATCCCGATGGTACAGTGCTTTATGGGCTCAGGTATTTCAGATGCTCTACTCTTCGCACACTTCATCCATTTTTTTACTATTTGCCTCTGCTATTATTCCAAACCTTTATGATTTTGTAGGGACAAAGGGTTATGTTTACATTTACAGATTTGCCAAATGCTTTAATCCAAAGCAATTTACAGCATACCCTTTTTCACTGGCAGTCAAACACAAGGATTGCTAATCCGGTTGAGCTAAAGGAATTATGGGGGTTTTATAGATCAACAGTTTATAAATCAAAAGTTTATAGTTCAAGTCTGTATTTTTATGAACGCTGTGAAGCCAGTGGTGTAGTCATACGTGATACGCAGGACTACGCCGTATACCCACTAGAAATTGTCAAGGATTTCCGTATACCCACTAAAAATAGCGTGAGGATGCGTAACAGCATGGTTTTCTGACATTTCAAACTTTTAGTCATAATTTAGATGTGAAGCACTAACCATTAGCATGCTGCACTTGCTGCTTTAGCGGGTTTAAATGGATATACATAAGCTATATATTTGATGACTTCCTGCCGAACTGCGCGATCCGATCGGCGTATGTAATCAAATTACTACTATAGCGGCGCTAGAGTGACTGGGGAGCAGACTGCTGTGGCGCCACAAGAACCCACAGGCGAGTGACAACAAAGTACCGCGAGAGCGATTACAGTTATCACATGGAGAAATCTGCTTTGAATCGCTCTCGCGGTACTTTGACATCACCAAGAGGTCTGCTTAGCGCCAAATGAACTCGAACCTGCAGTGTAGCTGCTCACGCGACACTGTAAACAAACAGTCCTTGACCGTGGAGAAGTGAACGAGAGTTATCCGGAGAGTTAACAACGCACATGTGAGTAAAAAACATTTAAATCATCAGTCCAGTTTAATACTTTATCTCGAGGTAAGGTTTCAAGTGCAATAAAATAAGCCTGTTTATGTCCTGATGGTTTTAAGCCTCTTTCAGCATGTTTGCTTGTGCTTCACAGTGTTAAACTTCCCTTCTCTGTGTTCATTTATATATCTACGTTCAAGATATGATCGTATATATCTTAAACTTCTATGATATATGATCTTAAACTTCTGTGAGGAAATTCATGTCTGCGTTGATGTTCAGTTCAGACTTGCAAATTAAAGAGATAATTTTCTTCACTTGGTTTTGGTGTCTAGGCTACATGATGGTGGTCTTGTAATGATAATTAAGTAAAAGCCTATTTTCATTTTTAGACAATGCTTGTATTATATGCAAAAAATAAGCTTTTTATATCAATGACTATGCAAATTTAATTATTAGAATTTGCTGTATTAGAGTTAATTCATGGTCATCTTAAATGTGTATTAATTAAAAACATTTACACCATTAAATTACACATGGTAATGTTATCATAGTTATGCATGTGTTAGCCACGTATTGAAGATTGTAAAGAGTTTATTTAATTTTAATTAACAGTTGAGTAAGTTTTGGCCCCGAGTTAGATGTTGATTCACACTAAACCAGTCTAAAAATCAGTCCAGTTTCCCCAGCTGTAAACCCATTGGCTGTTAAACTCTTTTTTTTTCTTATAATAAACTGACATGTTGATAACACATTCAGTTTATGTGTTCATGAGTACACTTTCAGAATGCTCTGTTACATGAAGATCCATACTGTATGCATCTGTGATTTTGGTGGTGCGTTGCGCTGGGACGAGTTAGCATAAGGGTGAGAGGTGAAAAATCAGAGTATACTCACTACAAAAATCTAGACTACACCACTGTGTGAAGCCATACAATTGGTTTGTGTGCTATAAAAATATATAGGTTTGGAATAATGATTATGGTTGAATAAACAAACATTTGAATGTTATTATGAACTATTTCCTTGCACTGCGGTCCAACATGTAAAGCAACACACATTTAGATTTTCAAGAAAAGCAATGAATCTACAACTTTGTCCACTTCTAAAATGTCTTAGTATTTGACAGGAGTGTGATTACATTAGCAAACTGAACTAAAACGTATCCATTTGATCAAATTTTACACTGAGCTAACATTACTGTGTAAAATTAATGTATATAAGCAAGAAACATCTCATGGATGAACTGGGATGCATCCTCAGTGATGTATCCTGGGATCATTAGATGTTTCGGGTCTCGCAACATCATACACCCTTCCCAAGCGACCCAGCCGGGGTTGATCAGGCCCCGACTTGCGTCCCAGTAGCAGTCCACAGATCAGCACTCTTAATCCAAAGCCACCTTGTGGCCTTCTCTGCAGCCTCACTTGCGGATTGAATTACTCTCTTCTTGGCCGCCCCAGTAATTCCCCAATTGGTGAGGACTTTGCAAAAAGACCGACCTGCAAAGCCTCTACAGACGACTTCAATGGGCTCAAAGAAGATTTACCAGCCTCTGTCCCTGCACTCCGCAACCAGATCCTAGTATTTCCTCTCATTTGCTTCCTTAATACGCTCTTCCCAGGGCATGGTAAGTTCCAGCATGATCAGCTGTTTTGAACCTTTGAGCACCTGGTCATGTCGCCAACGATAGGACCCATCCGCCAGAGCCTTTGGGCAGCTGCTGAGGAGATGTTCTAAAGAGCCTCTTTCAGAGCAAAGGATGCAGGATGGTGTCTCATTCTTTCCCCAAACATGAAGGTTTGCTGGGCTTGGCAGTGCATCATATACAGCCTGTACCAGGAAACGGACCAGATAGAAATCTGCCTGCAGGATGTTTGACCAGGTAATCCTGCGTTGCACTGCACTCTCCCACCTAGTCCACGCTCCCTGCTGCCAGAGAGCTCGCGCTTCCTCCACGCCTGCTCTGACCTCTTCCTGGAGTAGCAGGTGTCTTTCCTTTCTACGGACCTGACTGACAAGAGGCTTTGGAAAGTAGCCCAAGCCTGCTCTGCCTGTTGCCACAGTGCCGACTAGTGCCTGTCTCAGGCGAGACTCTGCCAGCTCCATTGCTTTCCCAGCCTTCCATTTCCTTCCTGTCCTCACCTCGATGCTGGCTGATGACACCTTGCTTTCCCTGGAGTCCCTGTATTGTAGGGCTTCTCTGGTGCGTACCACCATGAATTCTTCTGTGAGGCCACTAAAGGGTACCTGCAGGGAGTTACTTGTCCCATACAGTGCAGCGCTGGTAAGACTGCGTGGGAGGCTCAGCCACTTCTGAAGAAAGCCACTGATCTTCTTTTCTAGGGACTCAACTGTTGTCATTGGGACTGCATAGACCAGCAGGGGCCAGAAGACATGGGGCAAGTGGAATGCTGGTAGATCCAGGCTTTAAATCTACCAGGCAGCCCAGACTTGTCAACCTTGGTGAGCCAAGCTTCCAGTTCTTTATTGGACTTCTGGATGGGACTATATTAGGATATCTGTGAAGAAGATCAGACCCCTTACTGGTCTGCTTTGGATCCTCTAGTAGGGGTCAGTCAACATCTCAACAAACAATCAGTAAATGGATTGTAGAGGCTAATTTCATTATTTTATGAGGTGCTTGGGATGCCTTCGCCTCTGCTAATTAGGGTGCATTCCACAAGGAGTATGGCTTCCTCTCAGGCCCTGCTCGCTGGGCCCTCAATGCAGGATATTTGTTGTGTTGTGGGGTGGCCTACCCTGCATAATTTTATGAGATATTATAGTTAGGAGCTCCCGTCCTTACCTGGACCTCAGGTTCTCATGTCCTGAGCTGTGCATAACAGTATGGTATAGTAAGATTTTTGTTTCCCATAGTGTCATGTCATGACACAGCGTTGAGTTCCTTTGAAAGGGAATGTCTCGGTTACGACTCTAACCTCTGTTCCCTAATACGTTGCATCTCATTGCCATAAATTATCATGTCTGTAGGGCTTGCTTTTTCAAGAGCTAGTATGCTCTCTTTGACCTCCCTATTTATACCTTCTGGCTCCACTGTCATGCACAACGTCATCTCCCAACAAGATAGTTCAATACATTATTCAGGCGTGTGCGCAATGTTCGTGTTTCCCCATGGTGTCATTTTAAGACGCAGCGTCTTGTTCCCTATCTCAGGGAACAGTGCTTACAGATGCTTACAGATGTAACCCAGATGTTTTTTAGCCTTCACACAAAACTGGATGTGTGCTCTGACTTGAGCTATGAATTAATATCCGCTCTCTCTGCACACACACTTAAAATGTCTTTAGTGCAATTGCGCATTCCACTTACCTGAAGTGTGTGTATATGTGCTCAGAGTGCATCCTGTGCATTCACAAATCCATCAGTGCTCCTGTTATCTATATAGTATATAATCTATTAGCTTGTTTAATCAAAATTACTGCAACCATTTTAGCATTAAAGATTACAACTAAATGTTTTGAGACTTACAGTGGACAAAAATTAGTAGTTTTGGTTATCAGAAAAGTGTTATTTATCATAGTTGACATAAAATTTACAAATGCTACACCAAGTGCATTGAAAAAAGTTACATGACTCACTGTGTTAACTAGACCCAGGTTCACCCACAGCATATTATTTTCCTTGATTGTTTTGTAGCCCTTTTTTCAACTATTAAACTGAGCAATTCATATAAAACAAGACATGATTTTGCTGTAATTTTATAATGGCATTAAAAATCAGCTGAAAGAATATGCTTCATCTGAAATATAAACAGATCATTTGAACAACACCATCTGCTGAGAATTTGCTGTAAGATTTGTCAGTCACAATATTCATTTTGATCCTGCAATATACTGAATCAGAAAGATTTATTTAACAGTCTGTGTTCGGTGACACACCAAAACAGCATTTGTGATCACAATAAATGTGAAAGCTAATTACATCTATCTTCAATTTGGACAAAACACACCTTGTGTGGATGAGGCAATCTCACAGTTTGCAAATAATTTTTTAAATAGTTTTTTGTTTTCACATTCCCTCAAGTTTATACTGTCTCCTTTCAAAAAGCCTCTAAATAAACTTAGGACAATAAACTTGGTGTGGCCTCCTTCAAGTAATTACTAAGTAGCATAGAAGAAACACAGTACACAGGCTTACCTAAAGAGGGACATACACACATGTACCAGGCCTAATGGCGTAACTCTTCCACTGAGTCTGCCATCGAAAATGTTAGAGAAGAGCTTCTTAGTGTCCGCTGTTCTTGGAACTAGCATAGTGCACATTATCACCTCTGTGAGGGGAAAGGTGTCAAATGTAAGTGATTCACCCTACTGGCTGCCTGACATTACTTCTCTAACTCCAACTTTTAGGTGTTCCAAATGAAGATTTTAGAACGTTTCCAACGTAAATCTCTTTTCTTGGACTACAACAAACACACAGATTGTAGGCAACAGTTTACGTCCTGGTCCTGACGTGGACAAGACCGACATTATCAAAATTCCTCCCGCCTGGACTCAGCCTGTAAGTTAACTCCTGTCAGCATTGAGACAGAATTTTTCAAAGGACCTTGAGCCGGGATTCGAACTCGGGTCGCCAGAAGTGCGTCTCCACCATGTGTCGGAGCACCATCCACTTCACCATAGGCTCCGACTCCCTTGGTCCATGTTAGGCACGCATTTGTTGTCAGAAGATACATCCCTGGGTAAATGTATGCTGCTGCTGCTGCTACTGCTACAACAACTGTGTTTACTCACATAGTCTAAAGTGCGTTGCTTTGTGCTCTGCTCAGGTGGGAACTGAGTACACTGTTCACTTTCTAGTTTCATGTTTGCAGCTGCTGCTTCCATCAACGACACTTTCAGCTAGAGCAGCCTCTGCCTCTCTTTCAAGCCTCTTTTCAGAAGTTGGTAAATTTTTGTTGTTGTGTAGAGGCAGAATATAGGTATTAATGCAGTGTATTTACTCCTTTTCATTTCTGAGTCACCTGCTGTGATTCGTCAGCGTTTTATAATGAAACCTTTAGATTAAAGGGAGAATCTAAATACAAAAGTCCTTATTGCTTTAGATGTACCTAGGGCAGTGTTTCCCAATCCTGGTTCTCGAGGCCCCCCTCCCAGAAAGTTTTAGATGTCTCCTAATTTAACTAGGGTGGCCATTCGTGCCAGTTCCGCCGGACACGTCCTGAACATGTTTTCGGGTTCGTTCTCCGGAAGTCGCGTTAGTCGACCGCATACGTCATCAAGGTTTAATATTTCGGGTTTAATTTCAGAAAAGCTACCGTTACATTTCAAGGTAAGAATGAAACTACAATGATTGTATTTCTTAAAAGAAATACAATCGAGCAACGCGACTTCCGGAGATCAAACCCGAAAACATGTTTGGGACGTGTCGGGCGGAACTGGCACAAATGGCCACCCTAAATTTAACACACCTGATTTAACTCATCAGCTTGTTAGGGAGACATGTTTACCATTTTGGAAGGAGGCTGATAAGTTGAATCAGGTGTTTTAAATAAGGAGACATCTAAAACTTTCTGGGAGGGAGGCCTCGAGGACCAGGATTGGGAAACACTGACCTAGGGTGTTAATAATATAATATATTAATCTGATCATGCATTTATAGCACTACTGCTTGCTCTCTTTTCTTTGGAAGTCCCACTAGCTATGGGAACTACATCTGCAAGACACAGATACAAGGTGATTCAGGCCCAGCTAGAAAGTAGGGCACATATTTTCACTCATCTATCAATCCAGGAGGGATGCTGCAGTAAACATATGCAGCACTAAATACAAACTCCCTAACTCTGTAACCCAGTGGTCTCAAAGTCCCAGCATCTTTTGTCAACATAATTTACTTGGTTTTATATTCGTTGATTATTGGTGTAAACATTTAAGGGGCCGTTCAGATGTCTCGTCTAAAAGTGCTTCTTTGTTCTTTCCAATGCCTGTGTAACTTTAATATTAAAAATGAATGAAAACAGAAACACTATCTGGCTGCAAATAGTAATAGTCAATAAATGTATTTAGGAATTGAATTAGTTTAGTGCAAGGTTTTAAAAGGGAAAAGTTATTTAAGATAAGGTTATAAAATACTGTTATAATGTAAAAAAAGATTTAAAGTACTGTTTATAGTTTTTAAATATTATTATATGTCAAATAATAGATTTTAAATGCAGTATATATACAGAAATATTGTGTTTTTATGTTAAAATAGCTCTCTATCAAATGTAAAATCGATTTTTTTTTGGCATTGCTTTAGTCAATATAGTCAAAGATATTTTCACATTATGTTATGTACAATGATTTATGTAAATCTCAAAAGAACTACTTTAGCTGTTTTTTCACAGACTACGTCACATTTCAGAAACTCACTCCAGCACAGATGTACAAAACCATTGAGATGATGTAGCCGCTCGTGTCTGATAGTTGCACTCTTTGTGTCCACAGGATCACGACCACAGCAGCCTGCATGATGGACCTGCGCAGATACCCACTAGATGAACAGAACTGCACACTGGAAATCGAAAGCTGTGAGTTTCCCAGGATTTCACATCTCTGGCTTTGCATGAGGGATACATTAGAGATAACATTCTTCCTCCACAGAACTACTCTGTGTGCATAATCATTTGCTAAGTCAAAATTCTGATCATATTTTTGTAAGCACATGTTCCCAGTTCCAGACCCCATTACTTTTAAAAATTACTGAGTACAATTTTCAGTTCATGTGTAATTTTTAAAGAGGGATGATGTGGCTTAAAGTGGCCAACACTCTAAATTGATTATGCAGGGATGTAAAGCAATGAATTACAAATAGTCCCGTTACTGTAATAAGAGTATTTTTTCTCAAGAATTATATATTTTTTAAGTAGTTCAAAAATGTACGTTTTGTAAAAGTACTTTTATGGCGCTATTTTTTCTTCAGTCATTTGTAAATGTGTTACATTCTTCTGTCATTATAATCGTAAGGGGAGAATAATCTTTAGTCACATCAAATTAGCAAATTGCAGCCCTGCGCAAATCAATCATCGTATGACATTAAGTACTTTGATGTCATACGCTGATCATTCCATAAAGTACCGCATGAAGTTGTACATGCCTAATCTTGCTACCTCTGCTCTTAACACCTGCTGCCACCAACTTTATTTTAGTCATGGAGTAAGGTCAAAAGCTTTATGGATGATTCCAGAGTAAAGACAGAACAAACATTTTAAATGTTTTTTTGCCATGAAGAAGGGCAAATACTGTTTGTCATATCAAATATGTAATTACAGTAAATAAGATACAAACCAGTGAGCCAAACAAAGAAACAAAATAAGAGAAAGTTGTTGAAACTAAATAAAGATTTATGATGTATATTATTATATATAAACCCAGAGAACACACATGCTGATGTAATGTGCGGTACAAAAGCATGAGACTTTAATAGGTCCAAACACGAGTAAAAATGTGAGAGATAAGTGAGGGATGTTCCCTCACTTGGGGTGAATTTCAATTGGAAGTGATCATCCCTATGCCATATTATATTCGAAAATCAAACCTCTTGATGTATAACCCTCTGGGGTCTAAGGGGTTTTTAGGGCCCTGGGGAAGTTTTGACATGCACTGACATTTGTGCTTTTTTCAGTTGCTTAAAACATATAAATGGCAAAAGTTTCATAACACTGCGTTCATCACAAACTGGGCTACAATATCATATAATCAACATGTATGTACATGTTTGTATTTTTGAGAGAAAAATTTTTATGCGTGGTTTTTGAAAAAGCAAAAATTTTAAGTCACTGATATAAGTCCACAAAACTAATTCTAAACATGTTTTCCCAAGACTTTTCAAAACAGGATCTAGTAGTCTAGAGTTTTTTCTTCAAAATGATGTGAAAATCATTCGGCCTACTCGTTCACATAAAGCAAGATATTGATTTACAATTTCTAAGACAGTTTTGCTTGGGAAAGGCTGTATGCGTGGAGGCGGGAAAGCTCCTGAATAATCAGTGATTGACAGCTGAGAGACAAAAGGGTTGCATAATGAGCCACATAATGAGCCTTGTGGGGATGTTCAACAGGAATGTAACTTTCTCTGTAGCAAAACCATGATAAGGTTTACTTTTCAATATAATGTAAATACACACACATTATTTATATATATATATATATATATATATATATATATATATATATATATATATATATATATATATATATATATATATATATATATATATATACAGTTGTGTTCAAAATTATTCAACCCCAACTGAAATTGATTGTTTTGTCCGGTTTGACATTGATTTTGATCATTCAGTCATCCTGCTTACAATTACATCAAAGAGGCATGTGTAGGTCAGACAAATATAACATAACATTTATAATGAAATAACCACAAATGTCTTTTCTGTGCTCACATCATTATCAGTTTTATTCAACCCCCAAGTGACATTCAATCTTAGTACTTAGTACAACATCCTTTTACAGTTAAAACAGCTTTTAAACGTGAAGCATAGCTTGACACAAGTGTCTTGCAGCGATCTACGGGTATCTTCGCCCATTCATCATGGGCAAAAGCCTCCAGTTCAGTCACATTCTTAGGCTTGCGCACTGCAACTGCTTTCTTTAAGTCCCACCAGGGGTTCTCAATCGGATTTAAGTCTGGTGACTGCGATGGCCACTTCAAAATGTTCCAGCCTTTTTTCTGCAACCATGCTCTAGTGGATTTGGAGGTATGCTTGGGATCATTGTCCTGTTGAAAGGTCCAACGTCTCCCAAGCCTCAGGTTTGTGACGGACTGCAACACATTGTCATCCAATATCTCCTGGTACTGAAGAGAATTCATGGTACCTTGCACACGCTGAAGTTTCCCTGTACCTGCAGAAGCAAAACAGCCCCAAAGCATGATTGACCCCCCACCATGCTTCACAGTAGGCAAGGTGTTCTTTTCTTCATAGGCCTTGTTTTTCCTCCTCCAAACATAGCGTTGATCCATGGGCCCAAACAGTTCTAATTTTCCACAGAACACTATCCCAAAACTTCTGTGCCCTTTGCCTTGAATTTGCGAATGATGCTTCCTATGGTGTCTCTTGGTATGTTTAACATCTTTGCAATCTTCTTATAGCCATTGCCCTTCCTGTGAAGATTAATCACCTCTTCTCTTGTCTTCCTGGACCATTCTTTTGACTTCACCATGTTTGTAACCACACCAGTAAATGTTTAGAAGGAGTTGAGTATCACAGTCATTTTAAAGCTGCCTTCACTCTAAAAATGGCTGGGTTATTTTTTAACCCAAAATGCTGGGTTGAGTCTGTTGGGTTGTTTTGCTGGGTTATTTTTTTACATTTTAAACACTTTTTGGGTAGTTTCAGTTTTCTAGGTGTTGGGTTAAAACTGCTGGGTTATTATGTTGGGTTGTTTGAAGAGGCTCACGTGCTTCGCGCCCTTGATGTTTGAATGTGCTCAGCAATGGTCGTCGTGAAAGGACAGAGTCACTGAAGCAGTTGTTTCAAGGTAAGTTTATATGCTTTTGTGAACATTTCATGAATATAAACAAGATTATAACATTTTGCGAGACAGCAACGTGTTAATTTATACTGACAACGGGTGTAATTTGGAGGAATGACGACTGTTACCTCAGATCGCCATTTACACAAATTGACTTGAATAATCGTTCTAAGATGTTTGATATGGCATATAAAATTAATAAAACATGTTATAAAATCCACATCACACGGTTGATTACGTTAACTCATGACAATTTCTGTAAGCCTTTAACAAAGCGAGTCAAAACCGGTACCGAGTGGACCTCCGCAACCCACTTCGGCTTTTTGTGTCACACACGCGCATAGTTTTCCCTTTCCCAGCTTAACAAGCGATAGCGACGCTGTTAAATTAAATTTAGCGACAAACGACTTGCTTTCTTGTCATTCGATATGTAAAGACAGACCGCAAAGGGCGAGGCGCGAGCAGAAGCACATGTTAACTTTACCGGCGGCGCCGAGGCGGAGGATCACGGAGCCGCCGTCTGTCACTGAGGCAAAGACAAGAAGCACATTCACTTCACAGTCGGTACGGCAGGTAACGCGTCGATAAATTAAAACGAAACAGCGTTTCCAAGAACTGGTGTCTTATATGTATGCTTGTTCCTCTCTTTTAAAATGAAACAATAATTTAAGTGTTTGAATATGAACTTGAAAATATAAACGTATTTGTCACCAAGACGGAGGCTGCGTGGAAGTGACTAACGTTATCTGTTAACAAACATGTATATGTGTACTGTTATATGAATTTAGATGTGTTATTGAGTCGTATTTAGTTACTATTTTATATTCATTTCATAATATTTTTGGGTTGTCTCCTGTGATTTCAAATGTATATTGACCAACCCTCTGATCTGTGGCTGATACTGTAACAGAGATGTTATGTTTTTAGCAGAGATTAGATGTGATGTTGTTTTCCTATTCTTTTTTAGAGTGTGCAGAGTTTTAACGTCCATCCATTGATGAGGCTAGAAAGACCTTCATACAACTTCAGCCAGTAAGTATAACATTTAATAATTCCTATTTAAAATATATTGAGAATGTCTTAATTATCTGCTAAATTTTAGTTCTGCAGTACTTTATTCTTTATAGTCAGATCAGATCATCCTATTTGTCAGTCTGTGTGGTTTGCAGCCTTTGTTGTTGGCACAACAGTTAAAGGAGTGTAACACCAAAGTCTTATGCAAACTGTAAACAGGCTATTGCATTTTTGGAAAAAAAAATCTCACACGTGGTGGTAATGCGGCCAGGGATGCAAATGAAACCCATATAATTTTTATAAAATATATAATTCACATGGCCCACATGGTTTTCTGAATACTTCAATCTGATCATTCAGTTCAGACCACTAAAAGTGTTTTCCTCTTTTGTAGATTGCAACAAATGTGGTGGAATTTCTTCACTGGACAGAATCCTCGAAACCCTTTCCTTTCTTCCTGGCCATGGGAAACATGCAGCAGACCTCTCAATCTTTTTTCTCAATCAGTCTCTCTGAATACGGAAGTGACTTAAACTGCAATTCGGCCAAGATGGCGACGGCACGCACCGCCTACTTTAAGCTTCAAAAATGCTCTTCACAAACCAATAGGTGACGTCACGGACACTACTTGCATATTTTTTACAGTCTCTGGTTTAAAGGCATTTTAAGTGCTTAAAAAAATAAATACCCCAGGCAATGTGCTTCTATGGGAATTCCTGTAGTCTGTCATTTTTTAAATGGATGAATCCTCTCCTGTTCGATTCCTTTGTACATCTTTGTTCGCGACGAGTAACTTTAATAAATGAAGTATTTTTAGTCAAATACATTCCATTCTGTGAAACTTAAAACATTTGTTCTTTAAAAAAACTTTACACATCTATGAATGATTTTACTTTTAATTTAACAATTACATTGTTTCTTTTTTACACTGCTGTAGTTTTGTTTATGTACATTTCAGTATTTCATATATATACTGTAAAATTACAAATTCTGTCTTAAATTCAAACGAATTGATTCAACCTGTTACATTGTTACTTCAATGTGCATAATTTATGATATTTTATAAATATATTTATACTTGGGTCAGTAAGCAGTCCTTTAAATGATTTTGCAACTTACAACTGTAAAAATGTAAGAGTTTGTAGTTATTTTGCAATCAAATAAACATTTATTTGCTGTTAACAATGGTCTTGATTTACAATAAAGCACATGATAAAAATAACCCAGCAAGAATAACCCAAAACCCAGAATATTAATCCCATAAATGGTTAAAATGACTACATGTTGGGTTTTCTCAACAACCCAACCTGCTGGGTTAAAATGTGTTACCCAACGTGTTGGGTTACTTTAACCCAGCATGTGTTCTGTCCAATATTTACCCAGCGCTGGGTTGCCAATTGGGTTGTTTTTAACCCAACCATTTTTAGAGTGTAACTGGTGCTTATTAGGCTTTATTGCTGTTCCCTGACATCCATAGGTGTTTTCAATACCTGATTGAAAACACTTCAATGAACCTCTGTTCTTCAGAGTGGTAGTTCTTTAAGGGGTTGAATAATTGTGTCAATGAAGAATTCACAAAAGAAACATTTACTACTATATTACAAAACCAATTGATGTCATTTTAGTTGCATATGGTTCTTTAAGAAGTCATTGTAGGATTTCATTCTGAATACAATTACAAATGTACACTAAATTCCCTAAAACCCTTAACAGCATTGGGGGGTTGAATAATTTTGAACACAACTGTATATATATATATATATATATATATATATATATATATATATATATATATATATATATATATATATATATATATATATATATATATATATATATATATATTTCTATTGATATTATATTAATTTCACAAGTATAAGTTACCTTTTAAAAACCATAGTAGCCTAATCATGGTAAAGTTACTGTTTGGCCATCGTAAAGTGAACACAGGGTTTGTGTTTGGTTGGCCAGCGAGAGGTTTACTTTTGTGCAGGAAAAAGCTCCAAAGAACAACTGCCTATAGTTGTCTGGGGTGTATTCCAGAAAGCAGGGTTAACTTACCATCAGATTAACCCTGAACTTTTGGTTGATCAACCCCAAACTTGCTTACTCTGAGTATGTCGGTTCCAAAACACAGTTTAAGAGTTAGTTCAATCAACCCACTGAAAGTAACCCAGAGTTAATGCGCACTCACGGTAACAACATAAATCACAAATGGATCACAGATTTCACGAGTCACCATGGAAACGTCAGAGAACTTAAACGTTTTTAAATGAGAAATAACATTATAAACCAATAATTTCTGTCAAAATCAATGTTTTATAATCGGCTTAGAAGTGTTTGATTACAAAAAAGATAAAATTAATTAATTAAATAATTAATACGAACCTATTTTACCCCATTTAAGTCCAATATTATATGTGTCTCAACGAAAATATACACAATATTATTTAAATATTATTTAAAAGCCTGGAAAAATAATTATAGATTTTATATATGATTTTAAATATTTTAATTATATCGAATTAGATATAATTAGACTTAATTAAGATTATCTTTTCTCTTACAAAAATTAACAATGGTTTTACTACAGTTAAAAAAAAAACATGGTTACAGTAAAACCATGGTAACCACAAAATAACCATGGGTTTGACAACTGTGGTTTTCAAAAACCATATGGTTAGTGTAGTAAAACCATGGTTTTGCTGATCAATGCAACCCCCCCCCAAAAAAAAACATGGTTACCACAACTTTACACCAATAAAACCATGGTTAAATTTTCGTAAAGGTTGTGGCACATCAAGTGCATAATCTGTCATAAGGCTTATTTACAGTTTTTTTTTTTGTTGATATGATTGTATTGTGTATGCATAAAATGCACTATGATTATATTTACTATATTGTACTTATTTCACTTCTGCTCCTTTGTGTGACCCTGTTTAGTTTTTGGACTTTCCATTGTATGACACTGTATCACCTTGGAACTTTAGATTAATCTCAAATTATCTAGTAAGTGAAAGATGAGGTTATTTATGAATTGACAAAATTGATACGGAAATGTACTTTATTGTTAACATTAATTAACTGATGGAAAGTGTTTCATACATCCACTGATATTTGTAGATATATTAATAATGAACATAATTAAATGTAGTATTTAGTCCACACACAAATATGAATACATTTTTATTAATAATGGACATAATTTAATGTATAGTAATTAGTCCAATCACAAATATCAATCCATGTTATTAAAAAACTGTTTCTTTAAAGAAAAATCATAATTTTTTAAGAAAGCAATAAATATTTGCGACTGTAAATGTAATAAAATAAATGCTTTAACATTGTAATATTATGCAAAATATATGCTTCCACGCCCGCTGCACCCTCATTATATGTACACGCATGCGCAGACATCCTCCGGAGCCTCGTTTTATTAACTAAAATGAACTTACCCTGCAACATAACCTGGTCCGGAGCAGGTTATCTTCAGAGAGTCAGTTGCTATGGTTACTTACATAACCCGAAAGTTACCTCCGTTTTTGGAACCGAAAGCAGAGGTTATCCGCTTGCTTACTCCTAAACTTACCCGGGTAAGTCACTTAACCACCTTTCTGAAACGGGCCCCTGGACTCTTATTTGTGTTTTTGTAATCATTATAGTAGAAACACAGCAAGGGACAAGCGTGATAAACTTATCAATGTTTGTTTACAGCCGCCTCCATTACCTCACGTGTTGATCATAAAAGCAGTAAATGTGTGCACATGCAAGTGATCCTGTGTTTAATAAACGTGCTGTGCGGAGATATACGCTTAGACGCAACTAAATAAGGATTGTACTATATTTTATGGCGTAATAGCACTTTTGGGAGTACTTCGACTCGGCGCAGGAACACCCTCCCTCTCCCATTATGAGAGTGAGAAGGGGAGTGGACTTTTCAGGCGAGTCGAAGTACTCCCAAAAGTGCTATTACGCCATAAAATATAGTTTCTCTTTTAAGTCCGCTTAGAAAAGCGCTACGTTTTATTTTGTACCACCAAACTTGCTCGTATAACTACTCGTCTTAAATAGGAAAAACGTTGATGTGTTTGGTCACTTCTAACTTTATCTCTGAATGGTACCATTGAATGAATGGGGCTAAGCTAAATGCTATCGAAGCGTCGCAGCGCGCTCCAGCGCTTACATGCACGCACACAGATGATAGAGGGATGTATCAACAATTCTTAGTTAAGGTAATAACATATTTTAATATTGAAAATGAGTAGACTATTCCTTTAATCAAACAGATTTATGACATATTTCTGATTTAATAGTAAGTAACATTTCTTCTTCAGCTCTTGCCTCCAGGCCAAGTTGTACCGGTTGTGTACCAATGTTAAACACAAATAATAACCCTACTAGATATCTAAGTGTAATGAAGAAGCAAAGCAAGGCATGACAAGGACAGCGGATCCAACTGCAGTTTTAATGAGTTTAATAGAAAATCCAAAAGGTAAAACAAGAACACAGGGCAGGCAAACATGGCAGGATACAAACAATGACTGATATCAGAACGACTGCTCCGAAACCACCTACTTCCATACTATATAGTAGGCGAAAAGCAGTAGGCAGGGCGAGTAGTATGTCCAAATACATAGTATTCCAAAAACAGTATGCGAAAAAGTACCCGGATGACCTACTACTTCCGGTTAGATTTTACAGCGTGCATACGATGGACACTTCACTATTGCAGCGAAGAAGCTGGTATGACATCATAGATATGTACACTAGGGCTGCGTCCGAAAACTCAAGGCAGTGACTTGTTGCCTCGCTGCCTCATGAGGAAATGACTTCGGAGGCATGAAGGCAGCTCAGAGAAAGACTTTCAGGCACACTTCAGGCAGCGTGTTTGAAATATAAACAGAGAGCGCCTTTATGATAACTAATCACATATTTGAAAACTACAATACTCATTTCTCGCTAGAAATGCAATTAAAATGTGTAAAAAGTGAAAATATGCCTTTATTTACACTAAATTTGTGCTCCAGTCGCTTCCTTGGCAACCATTTTTTCGAACTCGACCAGGCTCGACCAATCACATTCTTTTTGTACGCCCACGCATAGGTATATCAGGAGACAGGAAGTAAACCTAACATTGAATTCGGACATGCCTTGATGCCTTCCTGCCTTGGAAAGGTCCCTCAGAAGGCAGCAATTTAGAGTTTTCCGACGCAGCCTAGATGTCGCCTTGGCCTCGGCAGTTCACTGGACCGAATGCGTCAAACGGAGCCGCCATCTTGATACAGGGGAACAGTGTCATTGTAGGCAATCAGTGTCATTGTAGTCAATGGTGTAACGGAAATAAAATCACCATAAATCATCATGAATGCGATTTTCTTGGTTTTCTTTTGGTTCGTTTCAACAGTCAGACATGTATTTAGCATTCCAGAAAAAATAAAAGTTTTGATATTTTGAAAATCTACTTTTTCTAACTATAATGCATAGTGCTAACAGCCCTAACATCCATACACAGCACAAAAGTCCGGCATCATCCATGAATTCTAAAGTACAGGTAGAGATAGCAGCTTTACCTAGATACTTCCTATGACAAGACCCCTGTTTCAAGATTGCAGTGGTTTTGATGCATGCTTAGAACCCCAAGGCGACATCTAGCGTATATACCTATGGTATGACATGACGTGATGACGATGTATGTCACGTGATGTATCAACATGGCGGATGTAGTATGTCTGAATCGCATTCATACTACTAGGATTCATCTCATTCAATACCTACTGAATAGACGGTTTCATCGGACGCAGGTGATACACGTCTGGATCCGAACTAGTTATGTTAGGTTCTTGAACGAATCGTTCTTTTGAGCCGGTTCTCAGGAAGTAACCGGTCGAACCGGTTCTCAAATCGAACTGAATCGAACTTTAGTTTTGGGCATAGGTTCCGGGTTGATGACGCAGGACGCACAGCCAAAATAGCACGTCGGACTCATAAAGAACCGAACGAAGTTTGTCGATGATTGCCGAGGCGCGAGGATTGCCGACGATTCTGACGGATGAGTTGCTGACACTGCGTGTGAATCACCGAGGATTTGAACGAGCCTGATGCGCGAAGTTTTTTGTTTTATTAGTTTCTTGATATGCTTGTTTTATTAGAAAGCTTTAGTTATGATACGATTTATTTTGCATGCAAATCATATTGTAGTTGTTTAAGGAAGACCAATGAGTTTAACACACAAGTTTATTTATTATTTATACTTACACATATCTGTAATTGTGCATCAGTGTCTTTTAGGAATCTTATTCAAGTTGTAGGTTTGTCAAAAAATATTTACGATTTATTAATTATTTATGATCCGCGACTTAAACTGTGACCACAAACATTACTAACTTGTGAATGCAAGGCAATAAATCAGCTATGCCTTCAAAAAAACACATTTTTATTTAAATGTTTTAATGTGTTGACACAAACGACTTTATTTGAATGTTTCATTGATACAATAAATGCGTATAGTAATGTCATTTCTTGATGACGTCAGGAACCGGTGAATCGGCTTTTTGAACTGGTTCAATGAGCAGAACTGTCCGAAAAGAGCCGGTTCGCGAAAATGAATCGGACTTTGCATCACTAATCCGAACCTTATTACGTTTAAAGTACTTTGCTGTTATTTATTCTTAGCGGAGTTTACCGGAAGTTCATGCGGACCGCGACAGCCGCTTGCTTATGTTGTTACTGCTGAAACCGTCTATAGTATGCAGTTTCGGACGCAGCCTGGGGCTAAATAGACAGAGTAATTAGGGATAACAAGACACACCTGGGAACAATCAGCATAAAGACCAATGAACAAAAGAACTACAAGAAACTACAAATATGAAAGACACAGACAGAACTTCAAAATAAAAGACATGACTAGGGAAGACACAGAGAGAGTTCATTACACTAAGGATTAGTGATAACATGCAGGTATGTTTGATTATGGTCAGAGCTAACCCAACCTATGCCCATCCTTGACATGCACACACACACACACACACACACACACACACACACACCTGCATGTATGCATGTACACAGGCACATACACGGGTTTCCTGTTTACAAACATTACAGGGTGCGTGTGTATCCTAGAGGCAAAAAGCCCGATTGGTGAGCTGGTCCGCTACTGCAACAACCTTAAGTATTGAAGCTTTCTTTATTGTTTGTATATAAATAAAACTTGATTTTAGTTGGATCTGTTTTTCTGTCTTTATTTTTGCAGTGTTACTGTGATACATGTATGAATTATAATGTTGGGCTAGTAACGTAATAGCCGCATCTACTTGTATGTTAAACATCAGCACTCAGCACTGGCTCTGTTGGTACTATTATCCACGCAACAACTCCTTAGCATTTTGACTTACAGACACCGCTACTAGCCAACAACACGAGACACGTCTCTTTTTTCTGCCTCTCGGTTGCATGGGCAAGCAGTGATGACGTCGCAGAGAAATCCATGCACACACAAAATCTCCATCTTCATCCTTATCTCATAACCATATTGAATGAAAGGCTCTAAGCTTATTGTTTCAAGCAGATAGTGGTTTAGAGAGGTTACTAAGAACACAGTGTGGGTGGAAAGATCCAGTCATACTTTACAATTATCTAAATTGGGATGACCTTCATCTCTATAAAGCCAAGAGGTTAAGATAATATGCCAGGCTTCACGTTACAAAACCCATGAGTAAAAAAGGTTCAATCAAAACTAATTGTGACTCTTTTATGTGGTGTACACTGGTAAGCAGCAGAGATCCAGCAGGAATCCTTCAACATTTGCCGTTACCCATGGCCCATTGACTGATGTCATTAAAGTTATGGCAGCTCGATCAAGTAGGGCACTTGCTAATTTTGTCCCCCTGAACTTAAATGCACTGACTACACTGTTGTGAATATCTAATGCCTTCTACTTACAAAAATGTTAGATCCTAAATCTTTTTTAACTTTTCTAAGTGCTTTCTCTTCTAAGTTCAAAAGTTGTACTTTTTGTAAGTGAATATCACAGAGGCTTCTAGGAGCACAGTGTGCTATGTGTGAACTTACAGTATGGAAATTAGTTTCAGCACTTTTACACAAATTCATTACAGGGCTGATGTCACTCATTTAAATACAGATTATGGATGTTGTAGAGTATGTTGCCACGTGAAATCGAAGCAAAATCACCACTGTTATAAAATTTCACAGGATCTTAAAAAATTTTCACTTCACAGGGGATTTGGGAGACCACCTCAAAAGGGCATGGAACTCATCCTAATTAGTGTGAACATAAAAGCAGAAAAGTGTCTGCTTTAACTGGACTTATGAGGTTATAGTAGAGTGCAGTTGTTTGTAAAACATCATGAAGGTCACATTAAATAGATGACCAGGATTACACCATTTTTTGTGCGGCTTACATTCCATCACTATTTTCTTTCACTATATTTCCATATAGTTGTTGGCTGGGCTGTACTGTATATGTTATTCACAGAAAAATACATTTTGGCTTTGCCTTGAGGATAGCTATAACACTACCACTGTCATCAAGTATAATCAGACTTGGGGGCAGTTTCCCAGACAGGGCTTATCCTAGTCCCAGACTAAAATGCATTTTTGAGCTGCTTTAATTCCGAAACATCTTGCACTTACATATTTTTACATATATCAGTGCCATTGTTTCATTTCAAGATGCACACCAGTATAGTTTTTTGTAAGGTTTGTTTGTAAAAACAACTTAAATGTCGTAGGGGCAGTTTCCTGGACAGGTATTAGACTAGTCCTATAAAATAGATGTAAGAGCTGTCTAAACTGAAAACAACTTGCACTGACATATCTTAAATTAATTAATATAGGACTAGCCCTAAATTTAATCTAAACCCTGTCTGGGAAACCGCCCCATAATGTTACTTTAAACTAAATAAATAAGTTGTCTGTACTGATAACTTCCAGCCCTTTTAACTTTTATTTTAAGTTGTTGAATTTCAAGATAATTTAACTACTGTTGATCTGCTGTACCTCCAAAGGGACACTTTCCAAGAATTACAACTGCAGCAACAGCTGTATTGGGACTGCATTGCGACTGGGAACTGGAGTAAGGACACAAGTGCAGAGTTCACATAACATAAGGACATTTAATCATAAAACATGAAATAAAACAACGGACAGGTAACATGTAACATGAAGTGCAGGTACAAACATGGAAGTTGCGACAATGATCCGGCAGTGAGTGAGTATGGAACAGACAGGGGTATAAATACACAGACTAATGACACACAGGTGTGATGAAGCAGGTAATGAATTAACAAGAGTCCAGGTGACGACAATCGGAACAGAAACAAAACATGTCACGGATAGATTGTGACATTACCCCCCCCTTAAAGACACGTCAACATAAACATAAACAAAAGGTCTGGGAGGGCGACTCTGGGGGAGGGACGAAGGGTTTGGAGACCACGGCGGATTCGGCAGAACAGGAGACCAGGGTGAATCTGGCAACACCAGAACGGCCATCACGGGAACAGTCTCTGATAAATTGGCCATCACAGGAACCGACTCATCAGATTCAACCATTACTGGAACCGACTCAACAGATTCAACCATCACAGGAACCGACTCAACAGATTCAACCATCACAGGAACCGACTCAGCAGATTCAACCATAACGGGAACCGACGAGGATTCGATTATCCCAGCAACCAACTCGACCCGTCTCTGGGAAACAGCCTTGTATACGGCAGCGACCATCCCAGGGAATAAATCGAGCATGACAGCGCCCGACCCAAGAACCGCATCGAGTACGACGCCGGTCATCCCAGGAATCGACCCAGAAGATTCAACCATCAGAGGAACCAATTAAGCACACTCAAGCTTTCCAGGAACAGCCTCATGGGTTGCGACAACCACCCCGGGGAATGAATCGAGCGTGGCTGCCGCCAACTTGAGCCAACTTGATCGTTCCCTCTCTGATAGCTCCAGTGGGCGTCGGGGCTTAGCGGCTTGCACATATGTATATATGCTAGTAAATACAATCAATATATTTAGATTGTAGATTTGTTGTTGGTAACTTGCATTATTTTATTGCCTATATATTTATTTTATTTAGCTATATACAATTAGTTACATCCAGTGTTATCAGTTAGCATATTGTAATGAGATGAGTGGCTTGGCTATACATTCTTTCATCCTTTACACCAGTGGTCAACAGTCTTGGTCCTAGAGGGCCGGTGTCTCTGCAGAGTTTAGCTCCAACCTTAATCAAACACACCTGAGGGCTATTTCATAAAACTAGATTTCAAAATAAGCCAGGCTTATTTTGTTAAGTCTGGCTTATTGCCAGTGGATTTTGTTTCATAAAACAAACTTGAACTATTTCAACCCTGGTTACAATGGAAACTTATGCTTGGAAACTAGCCTGGTCCGGGGCAGCCTAACTGTCAGGCTAAGCCTCAGTTGTTGCTTAACTTGACTTCCACTAACACTGAAATGTAAATTCAATGAACTCTTTGACATTTTATTTGACTTTATTAACCACTATTAATCTAACAATTAAAGAAAATCAACTTATATATTAAATTTGATAAATTCTGTTACAATAATAATTAATACAATATAGACATGTGTTTCATAATATGGGCGTGCACATGCAATTATCTTGACTAGGGAAATCTGGATCAAACTAGTTGGATTGCGTAAAATTCATTTACCTTTTTTGAAACCGCTTTAGCCTCGCCTCATTTGTTAGGTTAATTCAAGTCGAGTTTGTAACTTTAATCCTCGCTTTTCCAAGCGAGTTTTATGAAATAGCCCTCAGAAGCCCCTAATTAGCTGCTTCAAGTGTGTTTTATTAGGGTTGAAGCTAAACTCTGCAGAGACACCAGCCCTCCAGGACCAGGATTGGTGACCACTGCTTTACACGTTTCTCGTCTTCTATCCAGTTTTCCTGACCTGGGCACCTAAAGTCTTAGACCTTTATTCTCAATCTCATCTATAATGTTTTTGTGTTAATAGAAGTTCTCTTGTTTTTTTCTGCAATGTTTAAATGACTGCACGCTTTCTCACAGTTCTGAGTGAGATGTGAGGCGCGTTGACTTCACGCGGGGCTGCGTAGTCCCATCGGTATGGTGACATAAAATGATTGATGCGCTGTGCAAATGAGCGGTAAAAAGCAGGTCGCGCAGGTGCCCCACACATGCCCGCACACACAAACTCAATCCATTTGGTCACAGTCTGAAACCCTTGTTGTCCCCTATTGCCTGGTGCCCCAGGGCACATGCCTAATCCCATCTATTGTTAATCTAGCTCTGATGTTGTGGAAGAGTTGCTTTTTCGCAACAATTCTAATCCCACTTTGTTCTGCCTTCCTAAGATTGACAATTGTTGATGTTTTTAGCTGCAGGCTGAATTTTACTTCTGTAAGTTTCTGCACTCTAAAATGGCTGGGTTAGTTTTGACCCATAATGGGTAAATATTGGACAGAACACACTCTAGGTTAAAATTGATCAAATGCTGGGTTGTTTTAACCCAATTGGTGGGTTATTATATCTCATGGTTGAAGAACAACAACCAAACATTGGGTTATTTTTAACCCAGCATGTGTTCTGTCCACACTCTAAAAAATATTGGGTTGTTTTTAACCCCCGGGCTAGGTAACTATATGTCAGAACACATTTCTGGGTTAAAGTGACCCAAATAATGGGTTGTTTTGGTAAATGTGTTCTGTCCTATAGTTACCCAGCCCTGGGTTAAATATTTTTTAGAGTGCAATATTTACCTATTATGGGTCAAAAATAACTCATTTTTGGGGTATGTTCACAGATTCAGCTACCTCATCTCTTTAATGAGAACGGTTTGCAAAATCTGTATGTAACTTGTTAATATGCCTATAAAGTGCTAGAGACACTGCAGTGGTAATATTCGTTATATTAAAATATGATGCAAGTGTGAAAACCTTTCTCAAGTAGCTAATTTTCTTATTTCGTTTTTTTATCTCAAGTAATATTTATTTAAAGAGTGACAATACAGAGTAATTATATATTCAAATAGCTTTTCTGCTCTTGGGTGTATGAGGTTTGTTTAGTTATATGATGAAAGTCTGAGGGCTGGCCACTTGTGTCAGTTACTTGTGTAACTTGGTGGTTACATTCTGTGTGTTAAAAGTAGTCATTACGAACATAATATATCTTCTCTACATAATATATGTTTGTCTGACAAGTATTCGCTAATTTATATTTAATTTTGTGATGCGTTTCTAAAAGGACTTCACTGAGGGAGAGAGAACAGACCGCGAAGCATGTTTATTTTCTTAATTTTGCGAAAAGCAGAACATTTTGTTTTTTTTAAAGTGAACACAATAAATGGTGTTTTATTAACATAGTTCAGGAGGAAGATGTCAAATAAACTACTCAAGTGCCTCCAGCTGTATACAATCAGTAATCAACATATCTACCCAATCAGCCTGAAGGCAAGCCCATATTTAATCACAGTCAAACTCACCTAAGGATTCTCTACAGTCTTCAGAATCCCTCCAGCACCCCGTCTCCTCTCACTAACTAGGTTACTCCCTAAACCTAGGGGGGATACCCTGTGTTTCGAGCTCAGAGCCCTCTCCCCCGACAGCATGCCAAATACGTTTACAAATTTAATCTATCTGACTTATTTGTAAGTATGATCTCGTGAAAAACTAGACACTTTTTTCAGACTAGTTTTGAGAGATATATGAACAAGGGCCAACCTTTCAATCTTTCTGATGAAGCCAGTACAGAAGTCATTTAAAGCAACACTAAAGAGTTTTTGCTCTTTGCTCCTCCTACAGGTTGGAAGCGGAATTGTCCATTACCACTGTTGTAAATAATTTAGCCCTGATTGGATTGTAGGTCTGCCGTAAGCAAGTTTTTGTAGTTTTCACTCGAGCTACAATACCGCGACCCGACGGTTGGAAACTTCTTTAGTGCGGTTTTGGCTACATCCAGGGTCATTTCTCAAAGTATCAAGATCCAGGTGAAGAAAATTAGTTTGGGGCAGCAGGAGCAAGACTACAAATTGGACTGGAACTAAACTAGAGTAAGTTTAAACAAGGCTTGTGGGATGGCAATTTAAGACCACTGCTTTAATAAATAGAATATTTGTATAATAATTTGGAGGACATATTCATAATAGTGGGTGGTCCTTTACCCCTCACGCCTGTTGGCTACAACGCTGTAATATGTCACATATTTAAAGCTGCCGTTGGCAACTCGGGAGGATTGAGCTGATTTTAAATGTTTACAATTTTCATGCTTCTGCCCCACTACCACCGAGCAACTTCCCTTCGAGCTCGTCCTCAGGAGTGTGCACCAGTATTATTGTGAACGCATTCTTAGCAAGAATACTTAGATTACTTACATAACACTTAGAAATACAATCAATGGTTGATAAAGCACAATTATCTGTTGAGAAGAAATGTGGCAAGCTCTACATCCAGCTTGAACCCTTTAAAATCTTGCAGATTCCTCCACCTTTCAAATGCTGGTCCGATATTGATCCTAGTTTTATTACGGGCACGGTTGCTTTCTATCTTTGTTTTCTTCTTTTCATTGGTTTCCTAGCTCTGGTTGTTAACCGAGGAATAGGGAGTTTGTTAGTGAATGTTCTCTGCGTTTAATCCAACACACCTGTGAATTTCAGGCGGATGCATGTGAAATTGTTATGCACACGACGGGGGATCTGTGGCGTGTGCAGGAACTGTGATTGACAGGCAGATTTTACACAGCCCTGCGCTGATTGGATCAAATGAACTAAGAGCAGTGGATTGTTGCGAAACAAATAACGGGCTCTAGGTGGAGCTAAAAGTGCTGTTTTTTTTTCTTAAACAATCTAATTTATGTTGTTCTGTCGGAGCAAAGTGTTGGTTTCAGTGAATATAATCAAAAAATATGATCAAAAAAGTTGCTGACCGCAGCTTTAAATTCTAAAAAATAATCACATAAAAGACTCCACAAATACATTTGACATGACTATTTTAAATATCATTATTCTAATCTTTAATTCAATATTTATTTCTGCTTACCTTTGGAATGGCTGGTGACTGCTGATTATCATGGAGCGCACAAATCAATGTCTTTCTTGCATATAAAATAATATGCATTTTGTTTTGTTGTTTTTGTCTATTGATTCTCAATGCAACCACAGTTCGTATTTATCATCATCCAGCCAGTTATTATTAAAATGACAGCGAGACATGTTTCTTTAATAAGATGCATTCCAGATGAATACAAATCGAATGACAAATTATATACTTCTTTTAGGATGCGTCACAACAAAGTATGCTCCTGCAGGGAATTAAACAAAATGTCAATGTCAAAATGTTGCCCAATCAAATTAAAGAAGACATGGATTTCTCTTCACAGGAGCCAAGCCAATCAAATGGAAAAAAATGGGAGTTTCTTAAGCCAAGCACTAATTTCAGCCAATCAAAATACAGAGCTGAGCACTCCAAGCTAAAATCAAAAGTTGGAAGCCCTGTGTAAGCACTTCAAAAAAATCTAAGAATGAAGTTTACTTTAAATGTGATTTATAAAGCCCTCAAGTGTTAAGAGTAGGCCCAGCTCCTAAATTATTTAAGAGAGCTGGAGAGGTCTTCTAACCTAGTAAAGAGTAATGAGGGCAGCAGAGAGGCGGAGATCATGCACTTTACAACAAAACATGTGTTGAAATTATTTTTATTCAAATGTATTTCTATAGCACTTTTGACAAATTTGTTGTTGCGTTGTTGCAAAGCAGCAAAATTTCAGTAAATACATATAGACAGTAGATAGGAATTAATATAACATTATGAAATATAAAGAGTATAGTTTTTTTTACAACGTATATTATATTACACAAGATGTATATTAGCAAAACTTATTCAAGTGCTTGAATAGTACCATTATTTTTTATGAGCAGACAATGTATCAAAACATCCTACTTAAATGTTATATATAATTAGCATAATATACACTGTAAAAGGTTTGGATCAACTCATATAAATATATATATTTTTTTACTTAGATTTTCTAGAAAATTGAAAGTTTTTTCACCTTGAATGTTTCACTTAAAGTAAGAAAATTTAAGTGTATAAAACGTTCTGGTAACACTTTACTTGAAGAGGTGTGCATAAGACTGACATGACACCTTCATAATCATGTCATGAACATAAAGGAGATTTCCTGCATGTTTATGACAACTGTCATGTCATTCGCTCAGTTGTGTCATTTTTAATGCAAAGATGATATTGTTTGAAGTGTTGTTATGACAACTTGACATAAACCAATACATCAGAACTTGTCATGACAACTTGACATTACCAAGACAACATAACTTGACATAGCAGATTAATTATCAAACTTAAGAAACTATCTAGCTTTATGGGTTAACATTACATTAAACTGTCATGTGCTTTGTTTTGACATTAGCTGTCATGAGGTTATTATAACTGGGTCATGAATATTTTTCCGACCACTTTTTACCATTGATACAAATTAAAGTTGTCATCATCAAGGTGTCATCAAATGTTTTTATTCTATTATATTAAACATTATATCACAGTTTTAGCTTATCTTTCAATGTTTTAGTTTAATGTCCCGCATTGTCCAACACAAACTCACCCTATTTTTGGGTGAACTATTCCTTTAAACAGCCTTATAGTGCAGTGGTTCCACTCATTTAAAAATTCTAAGCATGGCCTAAATGATTGAACACATTAAATAATGGATAAAGAGTAGTGTTTCTGACTATTTGCTTTTTGTGTTCCTGAGAAAATGCCCGAAATGTCCAGTCTCACAGTGTACTGTATGTATTAACAATTTAATGATCAGAATTGATTGCTGAATTAAATGGCAAAATATCTTTAGAATACTAGACAGGCTACAAAACATTTAGATTTTTTCAGGTCAGCAACTTATTGACCTTTGTGAGTGTGTTCTGCAGATATTTGTGTAGGAGTTGTTTATGTAGATTTTTTTACACAGATTTATATTGTCATGAGTTAATGTTGTGCACACAATTTTTTGAAGCAGGACCAAATATTACAATATTTACTCAATGTCAGGAAATGACCTTTAATGTTATATGATTAATTTATAGACTTGCTCTGGAGCCTTGTTTGCATACATTTTATTCTGTGACATACTCTAAACAATTAATCCTGCACAATCTTTTCTTTTGTCTCACCCTCAGATGGCTACACTACAGATGATATTGAGTTTTACTGGCGAGGTGGAAATCATGCAGTAACAGGAGTTGAAAGGATAGAGCTTCCTCAGTTCTCCATCGTAGACTACAAGCTAATCTCTAAGAATGTGGTTTTCTCTACAGGTAATCAAATGTAACTACAGGTCACTTAAAAACACATCATTTGATTCACAAATTAAGCTTTACCCCATAGCTATTCTATAGATTTTGCCAATACTGACAGTATGTTAATGTCATGCTAAAGTATTATAGCGAGGCAGCCAGGGACAAATCCAGATCTGTTATGCGAACAATGGCACTTTATGTAGCCAGTTCAAGTGCCTGGATCGTAGAGGTACATCGATTGAGAGAAACAGTCCTGGTAAAGTCTACTCAATCTGCCATAACCCAGCTCTTAGATCTATTTTGTGACAGGCCAATCTGTACTGACCAAACTGTACACATTTTATAAGCACATTTGCAGTGTTTGCTGATTTAGTGAATTGGGAATGACAAAAAGGCAAGACAGCACATGAAAATAGCGCTATCAAGGGACGCAATTCATTCTTAGTGAATTGTCCCCTTGGTTGTCTAACTGCCCCATTTACTAGAGCTTTTTAAACTTTGATGTTTCCACCACCAGGACCTCTTATATAGATCTAATTTAGTAGTAAGTAGTTGAGGCAAGTTAAATAACCATACAGAAAAGAGCAAAAAACATTGATTTGCCTTGGTGTGCTGAGTGGAAGCAGCAAATGGCCCTCCAGAGTAAAAGCTGTGTTCTGTAAGTTAATTAGTAAAATGTCGTGTGACCACTTTGTTTATTTATTGACTACATTTTCATATTCATAAATTCACATCATAAGGTTAACTCTAGATTTACTCTAGCATTTTTCTTTTTTCAGGCAGTGCCTGACCTTACGAATGACAAATAAACCGCTCTATCAAGTTAGCAAGCTTTAAACATGTAGCTATATATCTAGCACTTCATTTAAACTCTTTAGCGTCATTAGAATCTTTTTATAGTGTAATATTTACAGCATTTACAGAAGAGAAAGTTGTGGTGATAACGTTCCAAATAACAACCAACTAAAACTGATAACAAGCCTTATCCAAGAAATCCTAGTTATCCTGACCGGTAGAGTTTAATACTTACAAATAAATTAAATATAAATATGTCAAAGTATCATATATGAGGATTTATTTTATATCAAATTCAATATCAATTATTACAGTTTTTACAGACGCTAGGACACATTTCTCAATACTTAGGGGTCACTTTTGTAAAACTCTTCACACAGTTCTCCTAACCAACTTTCAGCTTGGCAAAGCAGTTCATTTCAAAATGCATTACAACTACCAAAACACTTTATTCAGGTCTCAAATCAACTCATTCTTCCAGAACACTAGCAAAGGTTGACAGCCGACAAACACACTTTGTCACCCAAAAAACAACGACCTAAAAACACTGTGTAGCATATACAATTTTTTTCTTGTGTAAAACAAGGACGCATGTCTATTTATAATTCACTGCAATATATGTTACTGGAATGAATCAGACATGATGCAGAATTCATCAATATTTTATGTAGTATATTTTTTTTTCCACTGAGTAATTCCAAAATAAAAGCATTTGTATATACACCACCCACTGATACAGATAGATACAATAGTAATGCTAATCTACTTGGCTGTGGACAGCTGTGGCTGGTCCAATTGTCCAATTGCTTTTATAGCATTTAATTTTAAGATTTAAAAATATTTCATTAAAATATTACTGTAGAAATGTAGCAAATTGCTGTCTTATTCAGTTTTGTATTATGTTATTGTCTTGAACATAAGTTTAACAGTTTTGAAAACAGTATGTAAGCATGTGCAAATTGGTCTGTACGTATGAAGAGTTTTAGCAGTTGTTGTGTCTGAGAGAGAAAAGAATTCATGAAATTTTAGAGACGTAGTCATTAAATGCATTTTGTGGCAAAGCAATGATAATTGATCCTCAGTTTAGCCCACATAGACTTCTGTTGTGCTCACTGTGTTAAGAGTTTTGCAAAAGTGACCTAAGTATTGAGAAATGTGTCCTAGGTTCTGTAAAAACTGTAAGATTGACATTTATTTTCATTTACTTTTACTGAAACCACACTATATTTTAGTGCACGAATGTAATGAACTGAACCTCTATTAGATGTAATTAAAGCAACACTATGTAGTTTCCATGTAAAAATGACTTACAGCACCCCCATGTGGTTGAAAAGCGCAACAGTGCCTGGTATCAGACACTCTTCTGCAGGCAGGGGGAGGGGCGGGGCTGTGTGCTCTACCCTCCACCGCCACTTTCAGAGTGTGCTTGTAGCAGCTAGGAGGCTGCTCAGGTTGCAGCAACAGTACAATTTGTCTAGTTAAAAGTTGTTCTATCACTGAAATAATTTTAGAGACATTATTTAAAGGTAAAAAAACTACATAGTGTTGCTTAAAGTGGTTACAGACATGCTAAATGCAAAATTTACTTTCGAAAAATTATTTGAACACCAGTGTGAGGCCACAATGTATGTAAACAACCATACTATAATAGAAAATTTCAACTCACTTTATATAATTCCCATAAATCAGAAGCAGTCTTTTCAAATGAGCCATTTTAGACTCTCCCCTACAATGATGAGATCATAGGGTGATGCCACACCCACAATGGGCAAAGATCTTATTTATTCCACAAACACAGCGACGAGTCTGCCATTTTGTATCTGTAGCAGATTGAGTTTTGTGAGATTTAAGTGTATTTGACTTAATGTGGCTCCACACAGACTGACAGGCAAAGTACAACATAAATAATTTGAGAACAGACTACTCCATATAATTGCTCTTGCGGTACTTTGATGTCATATGCCAGTCTGTCTGCGTGGCATCACATAAAGTCAAACACACCTCATGGTTTTGTTGCATGCCATTTTCCTTTTTTGTTGTTGCCGGTGTGTCATAGCATTAGTTCTTGAAACTCTGCCCTCTTCTGGAAAGGGAGCCAGGAACAGCACAGCCCTTCAAAAGACAAAAGGCTTTCACTTGCTATAGTGTGGTGTAGGGCATTGTGTAAGGCAGAACAGCTCATGTGTATTAAGACAGACACAAAATGGCATGTTTTTGCTTACGCAATTTTAATGCATTTTTTGTAAAAATGTGTAGATGTCATGCTTCAGTGGCTGAAGCTTGTTCCTTTTATAACTAAATGTACCTAAACATTAAACTGTACAAAAATGTATAAGTGTTTTGGTTACTAGAGTATAATATCATTGTGGGTATATTTTCACCTAGGTTCCTATCCTCGCCTTTCCCTGAGCTTCAAGCTTAAGAGAAACATCGGGTACTTCATTCTCCAGACCTATATGCCTTCCATCCTTATCACCATCCTGTCCTGGGTTTCCTTCTGGATCAATTATGATGCCTCAGCTGCCAGGGTTGCTTTAGGTAGGCACTGATCTGATAACCCCTATATTTTGTGTTACAGTAATGAGATTATTTTAAACGAGAGGTATTTCTTCTTGTTTTCTGTTAAGTTTGGGGGGTTTGTGACCTTTGCTTGTTCTTATTAGGTTAGGGTTAGATTTCCAGCATAGTCCATATGAAATCAGATAATATCATTTTAAAAGTGTTGTTGCAAGCACTGTGTCCTTAGTTTATGCTGTGATTTAATGCCTTTTTTACATCTCACTTTCTCTATCTCCCTCATTTTTTTCAAGCCTCTGCTTGTTCCTGTTATCATTAAATACACAAGGCTGATGGTAGACAGTAGCGTGCAGGCTTCTTACTGTTCATAACAGAGCACTCTTCTTGATTGCTTTCTGGCCTTATTTATTCAGAGATGAGCAAACTGATGTAGCATTTAATGAAAAGTAGAGCAAGAAAGTCTAGGATGAGCAGATGTATGTTGGTGTTTAAAGCCCTTGATATTTAAAATCATTAAGCATTTAATTGTTCTGTATAACAAATGTATGCTAATGTGTACATGTGTGTCTGCATGGATAGGTTTCTCTGTGTGTTTTATTTACCACAGTGTGATAAATGTGTTTTGCTTAAAACGCATGAGTCGGAGTAGAGAGTAGGAGAGAACCTGCAGTGCTATTGATCAAATATAATCATGTCTATATTGGTCTCATATGTATGTACCTGTATGCAGATTACACATTCGGCACTTAGCAGCCCAGCATGGTGATAATAGTAAACAGAGTAAGGTGAAAATATCTGAAGAGGATTAAATGATTTGTCCTTTGCATCATTGCTAACATTGCTTTATGAAAAATACAAACGTTCTGCCTTACAACTGAGGCGTCACAATAATTTATGAAATCTATCCAAACGAAACTAATTTCCGGGTTAGCCTAGAAAAATATATCATCCCTGCGGCACTCTATTTACATAGCGGAGTGTGTAAGTGGAAAAGCTGTAAGCAGAGGAAGAAGACCACCAGTTTAAGACTGATGTTAAAAACATTGCATTGTGTTTGATTTATTGAATTTATTATTATTTTTTTTTTTATTAATTAAAGCTTTGGTTCTCTTTAAAAGTCGTAAAAATACTTTATTTGTAACAAACAAGATATAAAGAATTTACAAACGTGTGGAGAGCCGTTTTAGCACTGAGACAGCACTGTGAGTGTTTTTAAAAATATTACTTAAAAATGGTTCTCATCTCACCATATCCAAAGGGTACAAAGTCAACATTTGCAATAAATCCACACTGTTAACATTTTCTTCTTTGAGTTTTGTAGCTGCCATTGTTCAGAAAAGTGGTGCTTGTGTATAGACTGTTCTGTTAAAAGTGACACCTGTTGACATAAATTCTTTCCCCACCTTGAGACCTGGTGAAGTTTTATGCTAATCTGTAATACCGCGATTATCCACTTACCCATTTTATAAAAAAACTAAAGCAAAAAATTATTTACTAATTTTAGGCTCTGTGTATGTTTTGATAATCCTAATCAAATATAAAATGTTTTGTTAAAACTTTACATAACTACTAAACTACTAAAACTTCAAACATAACTACTAAGGGCCCTATCATACACCCGGCGCAATGCGCGATGCAAGTGTCTTTTACTAGTTGCAATCCGGCGCAATTAACATTTTCAAGTTTAGCGCCTTGTTGTTTAAATAGAAAATGCATTTGCACCCAATTTTGCGCCCATGGGCGTTCTGGTCTGAAAACGAGGTGTGTTCAGGCGCATTGCTGGCACGCTGCTATTTTGAGGCAACTAAAATAGATTACGCCATTGACCAACAAAAGCTGGTCTAAAGTCATTGGTAGAATAGTGTTTTTGTTAATGAGCGCATTAGAAATATGCGCCTATAAACAGGAGGACAACACACGTTTGCTTATCATATATATGAATGCGCAGCAGCACATAAACGTTTTAAATATGGAAAATTAAATGATTCAAATGTAAAAGATTATTATTGAGTCTCTTGGACATAAACGTGGCCCGATTATGAGACGTTAGAAGGCGTGAAGAGCTACTTCAACTGTAGCCTGGTAAGTAAATAAACGCTTTGCTTTAAACAAATGCATCTACTTTTAAATGTTTTTTTATGCTACCCTACAGATTTTTTGTATATGATGACTCTGTACTAGTGCTGGGCAAAGATTAATCGCGATTAATCGCATACAAAATAAAGGTGATTATTGGTATAATATATAAGTGTGTGCTGTGTCTTATTATTATGTATAAATATATACACACACTTTCATGTATGTATTTAAGAAACATTTACATGTTTATATATATTTATTTATATTTTTATATAATCTATATTAAATATAAATTAAAAAAATGATATATAAATAAAACCATTTTGAAATGAATATATGAATGTGTGTGTGGTTAAATATACATAATAAATAGACACAGTACACGCACATATATTATGCAAAAAATAACTTTTATTTTGTATGCGATTAATCTTTGCCCAGCACTACTCTGTACCTGTGGATATGATGAGATGAGAACCGTTGTTAAGCAATGCTTTAAATAATTCATGGCGCAGACCGAGTGCTGAAATGGCTCTCCGCACGTTTGTAAATTCTTTATCTCTTGTTTGTTACAAATCTAGAGTACAAACCTTTTCTTACATATTTGCAAATTATTTTATGAGATTACAATGATTATGTAGGATATCAATACATTTACAGCAATTAAAGCCTGCTAATTTTACTTCCATGACTTAATGAAAACGGATTTTAAAAGTTTGAATAAAAAATAACAATTTCAATACAAATGAAAACAACACCATTTTAATTTGAATTTAACATTAATCTTAAACTGGTGGTCTTCTTCCTCCACTTAGTTTTTCAGTTTACAAATTGCACTTTCTAAATAGGGATTAGGCATTAGGATTAGCCAAACTTACTTTTAAAGGGGATGAGAAATGAGACTCTCATTGGTTTATTGCAAGTTACGCCCAAAACACACCCATTACTCATTACAAGAATATGAACAACCCTTTCAGACTGTGCACTGGGTGCATAGACCATTTTTCCGTCGTTAAATTAGCAAAAAAGGTTCAGACACACCCTTCTAGACTGTGAGCCGTACGCTTTAGACAATGCGCTTAGATTGTTAAAACAGGGTTATAGCCAGGACTCAATTAAAATGTTTATTCACATAAGTTAGATTTAGGTATTACTTTTTACAGTGCAGCATTAAAATAAAGCAAAAAGCCCCAAGACACAGTGGGTTACCAGTGCATTTTATAACAGCTAAGGGGTGTTGTTAGGCACGACCCCCTTAGCTGTTATAAAATGCACTGTAACCCCACTGCTTTGCGGGGTTTATTGCTTTTATAAAACGGTTACTTCATATGCATAACGTTAGCAGGATTTCATTAAATAAAACACAAATAAGTTGTAATTATATTAGTACAAATATTACTCTTTCGCCAAACAAAGTAGTTCCTCAGAATCAACAGAACGCAGTTCCCAAACAACACAGACGCAGCAAAGACACAATGAAAATACGATTAAAGACTGTGGTGTTTATTTTTATAAATCAACATTCATCTAATTTATACATTAACATTTATATCGTGCAACTGTTAAAGTGATGATCAAATATGCGTGGAAGCATGCTTAACTCTTTCCCCGTCAGCGTTTTTTTTTAGTTTTAATTGATTGCCCTACAGAAAAATTTTCTTCTTTAAATAAAACATAAAATATCAAATGAAAGAACAGACGCTCCGCTTTAAAAAAAAAAGTTTCATCCTACCTTCATTTGTTCTCTTGTCACCTCTCAAATATTCAGCTAAAAGTGGAGATAATTCCATTTTTGTGAAGAACTTTTGTACGAGATCAGATTCAAATCCATCAAAACTTACACACTGTGTTTTCAGTGTTAAATGAATGTGTCCGTGTTTAAGTTGGGTAAGATCGCCATCTAGTGGATATAGCGGACCTATGAATTTGAGTTAGAAACTCCTCAGAGAATGTTTTCTCTTTATCGCCGAGATGACTCAACAATATTTATTGAAATTTATCTGGATATCGCCGTTAATTGTGCAATTGTAGACACATAAAAAATATGATTAAAGACTGTGGTGTTTATTTTCATAAATCAGTACGCAGCAACAGTGGCGCAGTGATACTTATGTAATGCGGTCTGAACCGTGGGGTTACCGGTGTATTTTATCATGGCTTAGAACACGTTTCAACCAATCAGAATGAAGAACCAGAACGGGCCATTTTATAAAAAAACATTTTAAAAGAAACGCAATATTTGGACGTTTTAAGGGCAAACATTTTTGCTTACCAGGCTACAGGTGAAGCAACTCTTTTAAAGTCCTGTAATCTGTCCTCATTTATGTCCAGGATTTCACAATGTGATGATTGTAATCTTTGACATGACCTTAGTCAGTCAATATTAAAGATATTAAGGATATTTTTCACAGATTGCTCTATGCATTATGTTGGATGGTTTTATGTAAAAAACTGTAAATCTAAAAAAATACTTTAGCAGGGTTTTCACAAGCAGGCTGACCTATTTGCAAGAACTTTCTTCAGGAGACTGATACCCTATAGAAACCTAATCCTATAGTGTATAGTAGGATCATTTAGTAGGATTATCATATATATGTATAAATGTATGTATGTATGTATGTATGTATGTACATGTTTATAGTAAAGTCCCTAAAGCGAAGATTCATCAGATGTAGATACCCTTGGATCTTTTTCTTAACGTACATACTAGTATGCCCTTAACCGGAAATGTCTCTTGATTGTAGGAATCACCACTGTGCTCACCATGACCACCATCAACACGCATTTGCGTGAGACTCTTCCAAAGATTCCATACGTCAAAGCCATTGACATGTACCTTATGGGCTGTTTCGTCTTTGTCTTTCTGGCTCTGCTGGAGTATGCACTGGTCAACTACATCTTCTTTGGCAGAGGACCCCAGCGGCAGAAGAAAGCAGCCGAGAAAGCCACTACAGCCAACAATGAGAAAATGAGAATGGATCCAAACAAAGTATGTTTGAAATTCACAACAGGGTTTACGGTATAATAACTGATGGTTTTATTGTCTTAGAAAGCTAATTTATTGTAATTTCTGCTGTAATCATATTTATTATTATTATTATTATTATTAATTAATTTTTTAACCAGTTTTATTTGATACAAGACAAGTTAACCAGACATATCACTACATTTCTTCTATGTAGTAAACATACTGTTTTTGGTATATAACATTATTCTCACTAACAAATTGAATCACTGTGTTGCTGGTCGCAAGTAAGTACTTAATCATTTTAGGTGATATAGCCTTTAATGTCTGCACTCAAATTGGTAGTTGCCACATCATGCTACTGATCTTTTGCTTAAATTTCAACTTTATTTTTACTCACAATGCTAATTGTTACTAATGTGACCAGAAAATTATTTTCTCATTCAACACTGTTTCATATCACCATGACTTCAATGTCAATGTCCTGTTTGTATTTAAACAAAAATGATCCTGCATATAAAGGCCATACAAAGAAGCTGTTTGTCAAACCAAAGTGTTGCTGATTCTTCAGCATGCGTTGTGTCTAGGTTGGCGTTTTTATGAGTTTGGAGATTGTTTTGGCTGCTGACTATATAACAGGTAGGTGTGGGTTTAGATTGATTTGGAAGAAGTATGACACATAATTATTTTAATATATGTTGTCAATCAAGACTATTGTTTTTTTTTTACATAACTGCAGGCAGTAACCACTGATTCCCACAGATTTTACTGCCATAACCAACAACAGCAGTCATAATAACTTTGTATTGCTTCTAAACAGTCTTTTATTTATATTTTAACATCAGAATGGTACACAGGCTCACTGGATTTACTTACCTTTGCCTACATTTCTGCATAACCTGAAATACATTGCTCCTGCAACATATCACTGCATCTTTTGGTTTTGGTAGTGCATTGTTATTTTTTAACCCTGTCAGCTGGGACGAAAGTAACACAACAGAACAAGATAGATTTTGAGTGCTATATTTGTCAGCTCTGTCAAGGGTTGTGTGCTAAAGATGCTGTCATAGTTTGGAATGCAAATGTAGTCAGGGCTCTAAGAAAATCACTTTGATACTTTCGTCCCACCTTACTTTCACCCCGTTTCTCCCATACTCTTACTCTTATCTCATTCGGTTAAAAATAATGCATAGTGCGATGGATATAATATTAGTAAACCTACCAACATCAATCGATTTGATATTTGGAATGACTTATCGCTCAAGTGCATATCATTGATTAATGGATACACTGTCAATGCAGTAGTCGTCAACGTCTTTTGTCCACATTTAAAAAAAACTTTAAAGTTTGGCGCAAATCTGCAATGGAAATGCTCTGGTGGACCAGCGTGTTTATGGCCATCAGAACATAGGACCATGAATAAGTACCAAATCTACTTAACAAAGACAAGCAGGTTTAAATTTGTGTATGTGTATGCTTCGTAATTTAAAAAAAATCTTCCATCAAATTGGACAGGACAAAATGGAGCGATATGTACCAGGAAAAACATATTTCAGGTTATGCAGAGATACGTATGGCGAATAACACCAACACCTGGGGTGGCAGAATAACACCAGTCAGCGAACAATCAGAAGAATCAGAATTTTGGTTGCTTTTAAGAATCAGTAGAATTGTGTTGTTTTTGTGGACTTCACTGAGAAAGGGACATTTACATTTTGATTTTAAAACTGCAATTTGTTTTATTTAAAGGCATAATTCACAAATTGCCAAGACATTCAATATAAAAATTGTCCTGAACAAACAGTAAATGTCGACACCTTTCTTGAAAAGTAAATGCTTTGACAGTGCTGATTTTGTATGCTTTCAGTGGATGGTGGGAAATGTAGTTCAGAGAGAGGATGCTCTGTACGCCCGAATGAAACAGAGGGATATTGACGCTCATGACTCTATGTGGGAACCAATCTTTGTGGACGATGCAGCATTAGGACTAGGCGATTCAAAAAATAAGGTACTTAACTGAAATGTTTATCAAGAGAGTTATTGCATACGGCACTGCAACACATTTGATACACATTTCATACCTAAAATATGACTCTTCATTTTCATTTGTTTGAAGGCTTTCCTAAACAGAGCACAAAAATAGTTTTCAGTTTCAAAAATAAAATTTTACATATCTATTAGATCTGCAAGATACTATTTTCCTGCAATGAATATTACGGCATTAGACCTACTGGATGGCTTCAGCTTTAAGGAAATTAAGGAAATCAGTTAAAGGAACAGTATGTAAGAAATGTATATCAATTAATCATAAAATGGCCCTGATGTGTCACTAGACTTGGTAGCCTATCTGTACAGATGAGATGAGAAGCTAAGATTAATCCAAACAGACGCTTAGTTTGTCTTAATGGGCCTAAAAGTCGCTAGATGTAGCAATTTGGCAACACAGTCGCTGAGTTGGCAACACTGCTTCAGCCAATCCCCTTTTTTTGAGCAAGTAAACCCCACCCACTGATTAACATAAAATTTGCATACAAGTTGAAAAAGAAAAAGAAAATGAAAACCAATAAATATAAGAGAACATAAAATTAGAACTTTACATTTTAATTTTGTCCCTATTTTTGCTTGGGCATGAATAAAAAGCCGTAAAAAATATTATTTACAGATTCCTTTTCAAGCTTGCCTTTTTATTTTAATATTGTCAGTCTTGATTCAAGATTATATGGAAAATGAAATGTCAAATCATCAATTTTATTTTATTTTTCAATTTGGCCGGAATGATGCTTCATCACGTTAAAAATGAAAATGAAATAATTTAATATAATGTTTTAATTTTTATGTTATCATTTAATTTTCAAATTTGGGACATATTTTGCGATTTTATTTTTTATTTTATCATTTAATTAATGAATTTTAAAAAGTCCAAAAATACCTTCCATGTAAAACAGTTGTTGTGCAAGCCACCTTTACTATCCTGTTTTTCTGCCTTTACCTTTTAGATGGACCCTCATGAAAACATTCTTCTTAGTCCCATGGAAATCAAGAATGAAATGGGTGCATCAGAGTTGACCCTGGGTTTGGGTGACCCACGTGTAACCATGCTAGGCTATGACAGCACCACGTTGCAGTATCGGAAAGCCGGCCTAGCCAGGCACAACTTTGGACGCAATGCGTTGGAATGCCATGTGGCACAGAAGAAGAGCCGACTACGACGGCGTACTTCACAGCTTAAAATCACCATTCCTGACTTAACTGATGTCAATTCAATTGACAAATGGTCAAGAATGATCTTTCCTACCGTATTTTCTTTTTTCAATGTCATCTACTGGCTCTACTACGTCAACTAAATCCATGCCACATTTTTAAGTCAGCACATTCTTCCATTTTCCTGCCGGTTGGTTTTGCAATACAAGCAGGACAGATTTAAATCAGGACTATTTTGTTTAATCCTTGGATTCACCTTAATTGCTGGCTGATACACACGTTCTTCTGGGGTTTAAAACAAATGGTGCCTGCTCCAAAAATCACATTTTTATGTTGTGATAGATTTTAGTGTGTGCGTGAGTTTGTGTGTTTTTAAATGTTTGGTTTATTTTTAACAATTATTTCTATTAGGACAAAGCTGTATTTACTTTGCTGCCAAATGATCATAACTATTATAAAACAACATCTTTTTACCAATAGAAATGCCAGTGTCTTTAGTAAGATAGAGGAAAAAATATCCACTGCATTTCACTGTCAACCCTTTTGGTCATTTACAAAGAAGCCGAATTAAAGAATTTAAAGGAACGTTCTGGGTTCAATGCACTACACATACAGTACTACACAAAAGTCTTAGGCCACCATGCCACTATTAGATTTGTTGTTTTTGCAATGATAAAATGACAATATATTATTATTTCGAAGTCTCTATTAGAATACCAATAGAGGAAATCTGTACACTAGAGTGCAAATAATGTCTGTTTACACTTGCAAATAGTGACCCTTGTTAGCAAATGCTTTTCCACTAGCTCCGCCCACTACTGTCTAGTTGGACCACTAATGAAAGAAATCAACAGCTTCTGTGATGTAGGGAGTAGAGTATATTGCTTGTGAAACTGGCTTTTGATGCAATGTCGCTGGTTTAAACCCGCTCATTCATCTCCCTTTTCCTAACACATATCAATTGAAAAAGTGTTTATTGTCCATAAAAATGGAAAAAAAGTTTGAAAAGTGGATATAAAGTGCCTAATCAGTGTACACTCACCTAAATGATTATTAGGAACACCATGTTTGACCCCCTTTCGCCTTCAGAACTGCCTTAATTCTACGTGGCATTGGTGCTGAAAGCATTCTTTAGAAATGTTGGCCCATATTATTGATAGGACAGCATCTTGAAGTTGATGGAGATTTGTGGGATGCACATCCAGGGCACGAAGCTCCCGTTCCACCAAATCCAAAGATGCTCTATTGGGTTGAGATCTGGTGACTGTGGGGGTCATTTTTAGTACAGTGAACTCATTGTCATGCTCAAGAAACCAATTTGAAATGATTCGAGCTTTGTGACATGGTGCTTTATCCTGCTGGAAGTAGCCATCAGAGGATGAGTACATGGTGGACATAAAGGGATGGACATGGTCAGAAACAATGCTCAGGTAGGCCATGGCATTTAAATGATGCCCAATTGGCACTAAGGGGCCTAAAGTGTGCCAAGAAAACATCCCCCACACCATTACATCACCACCACCAGCCTACACAGTGGCAACAAGGCATGATGGATCCATGTTCTCATTCTGTTTATGCCAAATTTAGACTCTACCATCTGAATGTCTCAACAGAAATTGAGACTCATCAGACCAGGCAACATTTTTCCAGTCTTCAACTGTCCAATTTTGGTGAGCTCTTGCAAATTGTAGCCTCTTTTTCCTATTTGTAGTGAAGATGAGTGGTACCCGGTGGGGTCTTCTGCTGTTGTAGCCCATCCACCTCAAGGTTGTGCGTGTTGTGGCTTCATAAATGCTTTGCTGCATACCTCGGTTGTAACGAGTGGTTATTTCAGTCAGAGTTGCTCTTCTATCAGCTTGAATCAGTCGGCTCATTCTCCTCTGACCTCCTCTGCCCACAGGACTGCCGGATACTGGATGTTTTTCCCTTTTCACAACATTCTTTGTAAACCCTAGAAATGGTTGTGCGTGAAAATCCCAGTAACTGAGCAGATTGTGAAATACTCAGACCGGCCCGTCTGGCAACAACAACCATGCCACACTCAAAATTGCTTAAATCATCTTTCTTTCCCCTTCTGACATTCAGTTTGGAGTTCAGGAGATTGTCCTGACCAGGACCACACCCCTAAATGCATTGAAGTAACTGCCATGTGATTGGTTGATTAGATAATTGCATTAATGAGAAATTGAACAGGTGTTCCTAATAATCCTTAAGGTGAGTGTATATTAAAAATTATAGTATTTATTAGGCAGGGTTAGAGAGTTGGTGTAGTGAGGGCTGTTTTAATCTTGATAAATAGACCAAAATAAGTATGGATGGTCTTCAAAACTTTGCTAAAACAGCAAAGCTGGTGGTGGCCTAATCACAGTACTGTACAAAAACTCTGTTGAAGGACCGCTGGACAGATTAACAGCAGTAATGTAAAGTTTATTTGATCAATATTTTGTATTAATTTTTAACATGAAAAATGAAAACATGTTGAGATCACTGGCTGATTTGGCTGATTGTGTGAAACTAAGAGTACTACAACAAAGAGCAAACCATGAAATGGAGTATACTAAATGATACAATTATTTATTCAAGAGTATTTCACAACTGTTATTGACAGAGTTTAACATGTATTGAACCTGGTACATTTCAATAATGTTTCAATACATTATTTTGATATATTAGGACATTTTTGCTTTCAAATGCTATTGAAAACAGGCCATATAAAAATACTTAACATTTTTTACTTCTCCACATAGAGGTGATCATCTATATAATGTTATACTTTACATATGTTCTGATACTTTATTTATATGGTAAATCATGTCATCCATATACTGTTCTAGAAAACATTATTCTGCTACGTCACGTCATGGTACCATAACAACTTAGGGGTGATTTTCCAGACAGGGCTTAAGCCCAGTTCAAGACTAACTTAAATGTTAGTGTTGTCTTGATTGAAAACAACTTGCTACAACATATCTTAAAATGTGTTGTGTCTCAAGATGCACACCAGTAATGTTTATGAATTATGCTTTTAAAAATGACTTAAATATCCTAATTTACCTAAGGCCTAGTCCTGGCTTAAGCTAATTCCTGTCCGGGAAACCACCCCTTGATGTTTATGATTAAGTTTAGTCTGATGTTTGATAACTGCATGCTTTGAAAGTTGTCTGCTACTAAGACAAGCAACTAACTCATCTCAAAAAAATACTAACTCTCATTAGCTTCTTTAAATTCTCAAAAACGTTACTGCCTGCACACTGCCATTTCTAATCATGGGCAGTCAATACTGCAGCCATGTTTCTTGGAGCCAATCACTCTGGAGTAGCAACAAAAGAAAAACTGATTGGCTTATGCCCCCTAAGCATGCACAATGTCCTCAATAGTGACTGCACTGAACTATGATGTCAAAGGATGTGGACGATGTTTTTACTCTTAATTTGATTTATTGTATTTTTTCTTAACACCATTCCAGCATCAATGGCTATATTCACGGCAAGAACCAGTTAGTCCAGTATTTCCAGTCCTCGCAACCCACCTCCCAGACTTCATGCGGTGCCGTGCAGAACGAGCAGTGTGTGACATTGCAGTACCGCAATAGCGATTAGAAAGCATACGGAAGCAAATCACTCTCGCACAACTGTGATGTCACACAGCGATTGGTCTGTACATTGAAGCTGAAGTCGAGCAAACCTGTTTCCCTAATTACCACACACACAACCTAGTGTGTTGAATCAGCCCTGCTGAAAAAAAAACAATAAAACCATTACAGAACATTCTAATGGTTTCCATTAAAATACCAATAGGAACCATTAGCTTTAACCATTAAAACCACTACACTGTAGTGTGTTTTGGGCCATATTCCATTAAAACCAATACATAGAACCAATAGAACCAATACATACCATTAGAGACCAACAAAGACCAATACACTGTAGTGTGTTTTGGGCCATATTCCATTAGAACCAATAAAATTCCCAATAAAACCAATAGAATGTCTGTAATGGTGTCTATTGTTTTGTTTTGTTTTTAGCAGGGAGGTGTTTTATAGACTTACTTTCTGCTAATATTTTATTGACTATACTGTAAGTAACTTTTTAATTACTTACTGTACCCTAACCCATTTTTCTAGGCTTACCCCTAACAGTCTATAACATACTAATAACAGTTACTTGCAAAGTTACTTATAGTTAATAGAATATCTAAAGTGTGCAAAAATAGTGTAACTGTGTTACCTACAGAGTTGCTTTTGTTAATAAAGAAAGAATAGTGTAGTTATGGTTTACCTGCAGGGGCTCACTGGACCACAATAACAAGCAAAACCTTATATTCACAGACATCTAGCTATCAACATAAATTCTGGTTCACACTGTAGCATACACACTGGCCAAGCACCACCCACAGAGACAGGGAGAGATCTTCTAACCAAGACCAAACAGAACTTGCATCACTTCAAATTTATTTTTGAAAACCTATGCTTATATCTGCATCAAAATGCAATATTTTTTTAAGATTTATTGCCACAAATGACCCTTTGCAAATACTTTTATGAACTTGGTATCGTGTCAGCACAACTTTGTTTTGGGGTGAATTTGTGCGCCCTGATCTTTGGAAATTATATAGAAGCCTGCCAATAAGATTAGATTTTAAAACTGCCAAACTATTGACATTTTTTGTGTAATTTATAGCAAATGCTGACCTTTCGAGTCTGACATTGAATTAGATGCATAACATACACATTTAGAATGTCACAAGCCATTATAAACACATTCAATGAGATTTTGTTTTGAAAACCCAGCATTTAAGCAATTCCCAGGCTTATTCAGTAAAAATCGTATTTAAATAATTTACTTGCACCATGTATTGGAAATATATCTTGTATAGGATTGTTTAAAAATACTATTTGTATGAAGTGAGATGTCATACGGCATAATGTGTTTACACATATGGATTAATATTGATATGGTGTTGCTGGAGCTTGGTTTAGAGACAGTACTTTTCTTTCATCATGACATGATTTTCCTCTGAAAGAGGAACCAGTGTAAAGGGCATATGTTCATAGTTGTACAATACCTGAAAATATATACAGTTTAAAAGCACAATAATGGTCAGATGTAAATGAGGAGAGTACTGTACATACACAGTGCATTCACATTCAGTTGACTTTCAAAAGACATTTATATTGATTTATAAATATGTATAACCATGATGGACCAGCATGTAAAAATTTCATCTAATCAAAATATGTTTGACAAAACTAAAAATCTTCTTAACCTAAAAATCTAAAATAACAAGGCTTAAACAATGCACAATTTAAATGCTTACATTAATTTTAGATTGATTTAATTTAATGCCCTAATCCCAAACTTAATACTGAATGCACTTATGATACTTGTAATATAATATTCAAGGATGTATAAACTTGTGCATGCAGGAAATCAATCAACATTTCTTCGGTTTATTATTATGTTAAATCATGCATCACTAACTTTCCCTTTTACTGCATGCACTTTTATATTTATATCATCCTGTAGACTACATATTCTAAGATTGGTATTGCCAAACCCCCTCGTGATTATGATGAACTACGCATTCAATTAACAAGAATAAATAGCGCGTTCATTACTTGAAGATCAGAAATATTAATGACTTTTATTAATAACCATAATTAAATAAAGGTTCTTTAAATTATTATGTGTAATAATTTAGAGTTTTGAGGTAAAAAGATACTCATACTAACAATTATTTGCATCATTTTCAAGATCAGTATATTTCATTTCTGTACATTCATTCATTTTTATCAGGTCATTTGTGTATTCATGCACTCCTAAAAATAAAGGTGCTTTAAAGATTCTTCACAATGATGCCATACAAAAAACATTTTGGGTTCCTTAAAAGAAGCATTTCTTTCTTACATTTTTCTAATCTGTAAAAAACCTTTTTGTTCACTTAAAACAAACTTTTGTGAAACAGAAAGGTTCTTTGGATGTTAAAGGTGCATTTTAGAACCATTCAGCCAAAAATGGTTCTTCTAGCATCATGCAGCACCTTCTTTTTTTAAGAGTGTAAATACATTCACTACACTGATAATCTACTTTCAGCTGAGATTTTTTTGCAACATATATCATAAGAGAAAATAAAGAATAACTTGGGCATTAGGGCTTATTTTAATATATTAAAAAAATATGTAATAAATATACAGAATGCTACTAAAATTGCATTCTGAAATACTACAATTGGAGTCAGATGTTCATGTAAATATGAAACACTTTCTAAAAACATGCACTGTAATATTTCTAAACTTTCTGGTTTGTACTTTACTGCCTACACAGAAGTTATCACAAAGCAATTGTATAGAAAATGCTTGGTGAAAAATCAATAATGTAAATACTTTGCAAGTTGCTTACCATATCTAAACAAGTACTCGTTTATCCACTTGACAGTTCTTCCACTTTTTTTATTGTTTTTGCCTGCTCTAAAGTCTTAAAAGAATGTTATCTTTAAGAAGTCAACAATGAGAAAACGTGTACTGTTACTGTATGTTTAATTTAACTTCAGTTTCTCACTAATGTTTTCCATCTTTACATGCAATCTTTACAAGGCTATTTATTACCTTTATTTTACTTTGTTTGTTTTATTCATCTCAGGTTCTGAAAAAAAAACATAATTGCTAAATGCAATGCCTTTTAGTCATCTTAACAGAACATTTTGTAAGCTTGCGTGTGTTATGTACAGTAAGAGAACCACACAAACAAAAATGTATGAATGTGTAAACATTTGTTTTTGTTGAGGAAAATGCACTGTCAACTATTTGCTTGGTCTGCTTTGCTTTTTGTTTGTGCCACTTATTTTTATGAATATTTGATATATGTGCTGTACTGTAATGCTCCTGCAGTTATTTGAGAACGATTGAGTCAAGAAAGCAAATTGACAGTGCATGTATTTGCACATGTTCACATATTAAGCCTTAGCTTTTTCACAGCGGAGACCATGATGTCCCACAATATCAGAAACCAAAAAAAAGAGGGTTATCAGATGCATATGTACTGACAGGCAAAATTTCTTTTGTTTATAATCTATAAAAATCGATCAATCATTAATAAATACTGTATATAACTCCAAAAGCAGTTGGGATTACAGTTTTGTTAATGCTAATGTATGTTCTTGCATTGTTTACACACAGCAGTACTTCTTTATTTTAAAAGTCATTTTAAAGCTTTCTTTATGTAAAAACCTTACTGAAGGATAAAATCTAATCCAGTATAAAATGGTTGGCTGGTTAAGAGGGTGTAGCATGCTGGTTTAGAGGGGTTTTAGGGGCCACCTTTTAGCTGGTCTTATAGTCGATCAGGCTGGAAAATTAGCTGACCCACCAGTTCAAATCATCTTGACCAGGCTGGAAGCTGGGCTAAAATGGTTGGCTGGTCTTAGCTGGTTTAAAATGCAAGTATGGTATAAGACGGTCCTCTCAGTCTGGCAAAGCTGGTTAAGCTGGTCCCTCAGCCTGACCAGTTAAAAAGTGGCCAAAACCCCAGCTTAACCAGCTAAAATATTTGTATGCTGCTAATCTCATCCGATGAAACATTATATAAACATTGCAGATGACAATGATAGTAATGCCATTCCCAAATAAATGCACAATTAATTCAATTATTTATGCAAAGTTTATGCAAAGAAATGTAAACTAAGAGACTGAATTTTGACCTTGCAGGCCTACAGTTTTTTTCACTGCTTACACACAAACTTCTTAATTGTGACACAATTTCTAAATTCTCGGTCTGTGAGTCAGTATTCAATTTTATAAAACACATTTTGCAAAACACAACACACATAAATCTATAAGGATTAATCTTGACTTTTTCAAACACAACCATTCAAAATGCCACACTAAAATGTTAGTGCCTCACACCAACTCCTCACATGTGCACTCATCACCTAACAACAACTAATCATGACTTTAGAATAGACCTATAACTAGGCCAAGAGTCAAGTTATAGGTTTTAAACAAACAAAATAGGTTTTTGTTGCAAACAATGCAGACAAAGTATAAAAAGTTAAGAGCAAAAGGACAAGGCCGAGTTCAAGTTAGAGGAGTTCAAAGAGGAGCAAGAGGAAGAGTTGGAAATGGAGGAATAGGATGACGGCCGTGGAAGAGGAGGAAGAGGACAAAGACCACAAGAAGAGTGTTCTCGGCTACTGCCATTGATCATGTGATCATCCACGGTTTAACAATGAGAGAGGCTGGACAGAGAGTTCAGGCTAATTTAAGTTTATTTACAGTATAATTCAAACCTTTAGAAATAAGAACAGGCATGCAACAATTTACTGTAATATACATATATTATATATATTATGTTACAGTTTATGGCACACACTTAATTCTTCTACAGAGTGTAAAAGCGAAGGTTTCATGGTGGGTGAGGTCACATGTTCACTGAAGAACAAGAGACGGCTATTGTGAATTTGCCATGAATACATTTATGTGGATGATGCACGCTGTTACGACCGCTAGGGGTCAGCCGTAACAAAAAGAAGGAAGTGAGAAGGAAGTATGCATAACTTATGATTGTAAACATTGTCTTTGTTTGTTTGATCTTTGTATGCAACTTGTGCCACTGTTCTTGTCCAGGTCTCAGCTGTCAGCCTCTCACTAGCTGTATCCTCGCGAACCTATGTGTCTGGCTCGGGCTCCACATTTTGTCCCCTAAGCGGGGTTCCTTTGTGAGTATTTTTCTGTGGGGTTAATCCTACCAGCCACGGCTGTCCTTTATCAACTAAAATATTCTTTCATCCACCATTAGCCCTTAAAGCTCCACTGTGTACTTCTTTTAGTTAATTCTTAGCAAAAACCCATGTTTTCTTTCAAAAGTAATTACTTCCACCCCACTAATCAAAGTATTCTCGTAAGTGTAGAATCTGCTATTTAAAATACATACCGCCGTAGCGCTCTCTGGCTGAATCCATGTTGTGCCTCCATCTTTGAAATACATTCGCCGACGAGGGACATTCCTGAAATTCAAGCTCCGCCTTTCGCGCTTTCAGACAACACTCACGCTAGTTGCACGGAGGTTGCATGTGTAGGCGGTATACGTCATCAAGACAGACTTATTTCAGAATATTAACAATTATAAAGCTGACAATTATTCTTAGTTAATTGTAAATTGATGTAATATGCTTATGACTTGCGAATGTAATGCTCAGTTAATTTAAATAAACCAGGCTTGATGACGTATGCAGCCTGCGACCTGCGTAGACTGAATCCTTCGGCCGCACGCCGTGATAAACCTGCGATTTAATGCTTTGATTTTGAAAGCCTGTTGAAGACATATTCTCGAGGACATTAAAACAAGTCGCCAAGGAAGCGAAACGGGTATTTTAAACGACAAGGGGACAGGAAAAACATCAAGACCAAAGTCATATTGGAGTTAGTTTTCCAAGATGAGCCTCAATGGACAATGAAGTTGCTACTTTATATTTTCACCACAGGTAATTCAGCATATTCGTTTACATCTATACAGTCTATGTTGTAAACTTGAAGTTTTATAGTTCCTTGGCTAACTATAGCATGGTTATGCAGTTAGTGTAAACACGCATGTGGTTTTGAGTGCTCGAACACCCACACGCCGTCTCTCCGCCCATTTATGTAATCTGAGGTAAGTTACTGAGATAAATGTTTTTCATATTTTCTGAACTCTAGCACAAACACACGGTGACAGCGCTATTTTTAGCCTTTCATTGATAAAACGCCGCTGATCTGCGCGTCGTTCGTTTCATTTTACAGGCGTCCTCAGTAATCTGGAAAGAAGCGGTCGAAAATGGACAAAAAGAGACGGATTTAAACACCAAGTGTAAACGTAATGTGTCTCTCTCGTCCACTTGTGATCTGATCGACGAAAACACATCTAAATACCAAGTGTAACAGCCCCTGTGATATTTTTCCTCGCGTGGATGAAAAAGGAGTGTCTAAGCTACGTTTATGGTTGTTTTTTGTATGTGATTTTAAGCGGACATATCATGACCATCAGACTTTTTACATGTTAAACATAAATCTGTGTGCTTTGACGGATCACACGATTGCAAATTGTTCATTTTTTCATTGCTTTAGCTTTAGCTACTGGAAGCCATGTTAACCTTGACATGACAGGGCCACCGTACTAGTTAAAACGCGTTCCGAATGGTGGGGGCTAAAGCGTAATTATCAGTTGGTTGTCATATAGATTTTTACCGCTAGATGGGAGTAGATCCTACACAGTGGGGCTTTAAGAGGGGCGGTGGCTTCCGCAGCGTTCCTATCCCGCTCAGGTAGGGCGCTTCCCAGTCGCTGGCACTTCTGTGGGGTTAAAGAAACATCTAGTGCCCGGCCTTCTGCCTTATCCTATTCTCCATTCCTTAAGTGGAATTGGAGGGCTTTTTTGCAGACACTGGAAGAGGTCAGCCCCTAGTGGCGTTTTGGTAGGGATTCCCAATTCGTCGGTCACGACGTGACGTCGTAGTGACCGACTGAAAGGGAAAGTCTCATTTATGGATGTAACCCTCGTTCCCTGAAGGAAGGAAAGGAGAAGTCACGTCCCTTCGCCACAGGTGATGCTCCCTGCTGTCAGCCGGTCACATTCTCCTGGCTTTCTCAGCGAAAAGAAGCTAATTTCCATATTTGCACCTGCTGCCTATGTACGCACCTGGCGGGGCGGCGCCAGCATTATGCAAATATCTCAATGCCAAGTTCATTGGCGTTTTAGTAGTTATCGAAGCAGATTGGTCCCTCTAAGCGAGTTCCCAATTTGTCGGTCACAATGTGACGTCTCCGTTCCCTCCTTCAGGAAACGAGGGTTACATCCGTAACTGAGACGTTCCCGCTAGAGTCTTTTCTCACCGGATCTTGTGCATCATACTTTATGTTACTATTGTGTGAATGCTTGTTGGTTTTTGCATGTTGGTAACTGAGCAGTTACTATCCGAGTTACTTTTATAAATTATTTTCTTTTTCCCATTTGGTGCTTTAATAATGGTCTTTATAAACTTGTATTTTAAAGGAAATAGCAGCCTAAAAATTAACTTAACATTTTTTTTCTTTTGGGTTGCATTTATAAAACAGCATATTATTTGGGAACAACATGAGTGAGTAAATGGCTGACTCATTTTGCAGTTGAACAAAGCCAAATATTCTAGTGTAGTATATTCTCTGTAGTAACTATGGTTACCCTTTTAGAGATGTTCTAATATGCCTCGTTTTCAGTGGAACATTAGACATTTTTTTGCTCTATCTTTTCTTAATAATGTACGGAGCAGTTCACACATCTGCAGGTCAAAATTTAGAGGAAACTGGGACAAGTTGCCAATTATGCAAATGTTGATGGTGTTTAATTGCAGTCCTTAAAAAAAATGGCAGAAGGCTGCATGGTAAACAAAAACATAATAAAAAGCAAAATCCAAGAGAACCGTTTCTGCTGTGGTTTTTAGCATGTGTTCTTTTTAAGTTGTAGAGGAGCAGGGTGGGTGTACTAACCTTTTTTGAACTTGTGGGTGTTGCATTAACTATTAGTAAAATACAACCCCCACAAAACTTGTATGAATCACAAGATATTATTACTTGAAATAGTTTTACACCTCTGATTTCTTTGTGACCTTTTATGTATCATTAATGCAAATAATTTTCACATTTGATTGTAATTTAAGAAAATAATAGCTCAGATCGAATTAAATATATTTAAAACATTTTATTTCCTATACTCATACGTCCCATATTTCATCGAAAGCATTCCCTTATCCAACACTGTTGGAAATTTGTTAAGTAAGGGATAATGGTATAGGCAGCTGGGTAGTATTGCAGAAATAAGCCCTGATAGTGTGATTAGAACCCTGAAGGGGCTTATCTTGCATTAACAATCCGCTGCCTGTATTATCCTGCTTATTATGTGGCTGTTTACCTCATAAGTAAGGTAAACTAATGCCTTCCACGAGGAAACCCCGATTTTCTTTTTAAAGGGGACATATCATGAAAATCTGAATTTTTCAATGTTTAAGTGCTATAATTGGGTCCCCCAGTGCTTCTATCAACCTACAAAATGTGAAAAAGATCAAGCCAGTAACTTATGGCGCTTTTCCATTGCATGGTGCCTCACGGGTTGGTTTAGTTTGGGTTGGGTCAGCTCACCTCACTTTGGCGTGGTTAGCTTTTCCATTGAGTTTAGTATCACTTCGCAGTGGGAGGGATTATAGGCGTGTCGTTATATTTACGCTGCCTACTGCTGTGACATCATACAAGTGAGAGCGTTGTTGTACATTCCCATACATTCATTTATTTCTCAGTCTGCCACAAAATTAAAATTGGCCACCCCAAATAGATGTTTGCACATCGCGTTTATAACTACCTCTGTCTCACATGACAGGTTCTGTTCAAACACCCGACCTGTGCCGTCAGTCGACGGAGCTCCGTTGAGCCTCATTCAAGTTGCATTTAAGCATATATAATGCGGACGTGCACGTCGCGAATATGCCGCCACAAACTGCAAGTCTGGAAAAAACTGTTATGGTGTCCCGGATTCTCAACCTGTGGATGTTTTTCATCGCTAAAAGGGTGTTTGGAAACTTATAGCAGAACACAGATAACAACATGTTTGCTCGAGACAGCACAAGCTAGCAGTAAGCTAAAGCTAATATTTACAATATAGCAATGACGCTTCTCTCAAACCAATCAGTGACCTACAGTGTTTTCGCGTCACGTTTGGTATCAGCTCGGGTCGCTTGGAACCCCAACCGAGGTGGTATGAAAAAAAGTATTCGGTACTACGTACTGCACCTAATGGAAAAGCTCCCAAAAGTAAGCTGACCCGACCCAAACTAAACCAAACCGTGGGGTACTATGCAATGGAAAAGCTTTGGGAAACCATTCTCTGCAAGCATTTGAAAAAAGCTTGTGATGTCAAAAGGGGAACTTACTATAATAATATCACCCCTTAATATGCACTATTCAACCATTATTAACAGCACAACTGAGTTTCAATTTCAACAAACCACCATGATGATCAGTGTCACAGGTTAACCTGTTGACTGTTTAAACTGGACTTAAAAACATACCACCATATCACTTGTACTGTCCATTGCCGGCAACTTAACATCTGTGTACACATCAGGAAAGTGTTATGGAGTTTTTGTTTGGTTAAGTCTAAGTTTGTTACTGTTGTGTTTGTTCTAGTTTTCAAGTCTTATAGTTTATTGACACTATTTTTCTAAAATAACAAAATGCCAGAACACACAATAATTCATGTATTACTTCCCTTTATTTTTACAATTATTTTTCACCAACCTTATTGCAGTTACACTTCCCGGACTACACTCCTTACAACCAAACCCATCATCTGGGTAAAACTGTTTTTTAAAGCAAACAGCCACATCACTTCCTGTGGAAGCTACCATTTTGGGTGACCAGAATGGGAGAATTTAGAAACACTTGGTTTTTGACATTTAATTTGGTGTTTAACTCTGTTTCTGTTAATGGTAGTTTTTTACTAACTGTTTAGAAGATTAAATTTTGTTATGTTGATTGTTATATTATATAATATGACTGATACAAACTTTTTAATTTTCCATGACAATATGGTTTGCCTGTAGGTGGGGCTTCAGCCTATAAATAGGCTTGCTTGTTAGAATACATTCAGTTATGTTTTTTCATTGTGAACTCATTGGAACCTAACTAAGCAGTGTTGCAAACTTGGGCCATTCGGTTTAGCCAAAATAGCACATTGTTGCTCTTTATTTTCGTTTTTGTACAGTTTTTATTTATTTTTGTTTTTTTTTCATACACTGTAAATATTTTTGCACCTTAAAATAAAACACCATTTGGATCCTGCATTAACTTTTTAGTACAGCACGTCATTTCCTTTTTCTACTCCAACTGGTTGGCTCCTTACATATGGTGTCAGAAGTGGGATCCTCTCACCAGTGAGTGACGTGTCTGTATTAATTACTGCCCTGCTGACATGCCACCCAAAACTAGGAGTCAGGGCAACAGTCAGCTGAACCTTGAGCATCTGGAAGATGGACAAATGAAGGAACTTCTACAGTGCCTCCCAGATCAACTCTTTATGGAGACACCTGGCAGAACGGGCGTGATCTACCATCACATCACTCTCAAAGACCCTAAACCTATTCGTCAGCCAGAATACCGGGTCCCTGAGAGACTTCTACCAGTTATGAAGGAAGAGTTGGAAACCATGCAGAGTCTTGGTGTGATCGAACCTTCAAGCAGTGAATGGAGCAATCCCATTGTTCTAGTGCCAAAGAAGGATGACAGTCTCCGATTCTGTCTGGATTTCCGCAAACTCAATAGTGTGAGCAAATTTGACCCGTATCCCATGCCAAGAGTGGACGAATAAGTGGAGAGTCTTGGAAGAGCAAAGTATCTGACCACACTTGACCTCTGCAAGGGTTATTGGCAAGTTCCTCTAAGTCCAGAGAGTAAGGAGATGACTGCGTTTAAGACACCCTTTGGCCATTTTCAGTTCTGTGTCCTTCCCTTTGGGCTTCACGGAGCTCCAGCTACTTTCCAAAGGATGATGGACCAGATCCTTCAGGGGACTGAGATGTTTGCTTCTGCATACTTGGATGACATTATCATCTACAGTCAAACTTGGCAGCAGCAACTAAATCATCTGAAGGATGTACTACAAAGAATAAAGAATGCTGGTCTAACCATTCGTCCAGACAAATGCACCCTAGCTGGAACTGAGACACAATACCTAGGGTATGTGCTGGGTCATGGAGTAATACGTCCACAGGTGGGAAAAGTGGAGGCCATCAAAAATGCAGAACGGCCAGTGACCAAGAAACAGGTACGTTCTTTCCTAGGACTTGTAGGGTGGTACAGGCGTTTTATCCCCAACTTTTCTGAACGAGCATTTGCCCTAACAGATTTAACTAAAATCTGAAGCTGAAAGCAACTTTCAGTAAAGTGTAAGACTCATTCTTAAGTGCTGCAAACTGAGGACTACAAATGATTTCAAAAAAATGGCCGCCCTTAACCAGCTCTGAATCTGCCAACAGCAAACATGCAACGGTATAGAGGGAATGCACGTGACGTCACCTTCGGTGAAAATGACTGCGATTACGCACACTGAGTGGCAAAAGACAGAGCGGCAGCTTTTGAGTACATTGAAATCAGTGAAAACATGGTGAAAACGCGTCTACATGGGAAAAAGCTGTTGTGCGATAGACTGTACTTACATATTAACAAGAATTTGGAGCTATCGTTTTACAGACTGCCAAAAACACCAAAAGGAGAAGTAAATTGATTGTTCATGCCAACATCCACAGACAACAGGTGGGTTGATAAGTTGCTAGGGTCACTATCAAGTAGAGGTTTTACTTTCTACTTAAAAGTATTTTGTCAAGTATTTACTTTACTTTATCAGTGTTTTTCTTTGGAAAACATACATTCCAAAGCATATTATCATAATTTTTATTCTATTACATTCCATAAATAATAAGTTTTTGTATTAAATTTAATATTTAAGTACATTTTTACAAGTACAATTGTAATGTAATTAGGTATTAAATAAATTTTAATATCCAATAAAATATGGTTTAGCAAAATTAGATGCAGATTGAATTTCAAATGCAGTCTGACCACCCAAATTAAGACAAAATTTATTAGCTACCAGGTATATCAGTATAGATCATATCATATATTTAGGTGCATAAAAAACATGCTAGTAAGGCATAACTAAATTAACTTTGAAATAATATATTAAAAGTGGAGCAGGGATGTAGAAAATTACCTAAAAGATAAACACAAAACCCCTCGACAAACACTTTAAATATTTATTAACAACAGCAGTAAATACTGTCAAAAAATGTACATGAATTGTACTGTCAACTTGTTTAAGCAGGTTGTATTTTATATGCTTGATCTGTTAAAAGTGTTTTAAGACTTTTAATGACAAATGTCGAGAGGGCATAATTGTTGCCCAAAGTAGCCTACACTGAAATGATGCGCGAACCTCTCAGCTGGCGGGTTTCCGTTGATTTTGTGTGCATTCACTGTATGCGCTGAATTTATCTCCGCTTTTGTCCTAAGAGTGTGCACACAATTTATATCTCTTCAATCACTTCCATGCAATTGTTTTATTTTTCCCGAAGTGTGTATGCGCTCAGACTGCGTCCTCTTGTGCATTTGCAAATCCATCAGCTTTCACGCGCTCTCTGGAAGGTGGTGCTTTGGTCCACAACGCTCCGCTGATCGCGCACGTCTACAAACGGTCTCTGTGCGTTACTATTAAAAAAAATATTCAACCTGCCAAAGTGGCTAGTGGGATTGGCTATCTTACCCGCAGCCACAGCCGAAATCTACCTGCATTTGGCGAGTTGGCAGTTGTTAACGCTTTCGAGGCCATTAATGAGATATCTCGTCAATCAAGAGAAAACGCTTCCCTGCCAATGACGAGTATTTCCGGCTTTCCGTAGTGCCGCTATTATCCACCAGGTGGAGCCCTTTCGCAACTTTTTAACCCGGAAGTATTGCCCTATGGCAAGCGGTTGCATGTCCGTATCTGTTTTAAAGATCGGTCTGAATGGGATCTCTATGGGGCTGTTTACACTTGGTATTAATTGTGTTTTCATCGATCGGATCACAAGTGGACGAGAGACACACATCACGTTTACACCTGGTATTTAAATCCGTCTCTTTTGGCCACTTTTGACCGCTTCTGTCCTGAATACTGTGAGGGGGTGGTCTGTGAGACGGTGGGCGAGTCTCTTTGCTGTCATTCAAACGCGAGCAGGAGTATGAGTTTATATGTACGCAAACTAATATTATGTCGGAGTCCACTGCTTGTTTAGCAAGTAAACATGCTGCACAGTTTTGTACGTGTGTATGTAAGAGCTTTCTCTGCTTTCTCTGAATTTTCAGCGCAATTGATGAAATAGGATCGCGCAATCACACACTTTCAAAACAAAACTACGGAGATCAGCCGCTTTAGTTTTATCAATGAAAGGCTAATAAAAAAGACCTACTGAAGGTAGGTTGAAACGGTTTTTTTTTATTTTTTTTGAAAGCAGAGGGTCTGTTCTTTCATTTGGTGTATTGTATGTTTATATATTTAAAGAAGAACATTTTCTGGAAGGCATTAAAGGACAAGTTCGGTATTTTACACTTAAAGCCCTGTTTTCAGATTGTTTATGATGAAATAGAATGGTTTTGACTGAAATTTCGACATATGCGGCTGCCCTGAAAATGTTCTGGTGTTTGTGTTTCACCTCACACCTCTACAATGGGTTTAATGGTGCACTGGAACAATCCTTCCTAAAATGCATTAAACTTTCGTTTACAAAGACGTGAAACTCACCGAGTGGTCAGGGGTGTTCACTGATATGCTCACACAAAAATCGCTGCTAAAGATGCTTTCCAACAGGTGTTTTAGCATTCGTTGTTAACTTGCGGACCTATTTTTCCAAACACCTCACACCCGTACATTCTTCCACTTAGAGCTTGAATAATAGACACTCCAGCCCAGGTGTGGAGTAATACCGTACCTCACAGCACATCTAATACAAGTCAATGGAGTTGGCAAAAACTACAATAAAACCGGTTGGAATGTGTATTTCTCAGCGATTTTTGTGTGAGCATACCATTGACCAATGGTTCCATCTGGTAAACAGTGTTGGGAGCAATTCAGCGGGCTAGCTATGGCTACCAGTCCTTTTTGCAAATAGGATTGGAGAAATCGAGAGAATTACACCTGTTAAAGACTGGTGGTGGATCCCAGGTGACTTAAACCTTGCAGATATTTTCACAGGGGGAGGTAGTTCAAAAGATCTCAAAGAAGATTCTGTATGGCAGAAAGGGTCAGTGGTCCTGAAGTGGCCAGTAGAAGATTGGCCAATAAAGTCAGCTGCTGAGGTTGCAACTGCTGCAAGAGAGTATTAATGAACTCATGAAAATGGAGAACAATCTGAGTTAAATACCTTCACTGTAGACTCTGGTAACTCTGCAAATGAAATGGAAAGGCAGATGAATGTTTCAGCAGGGAGGATGTTTGATGGCTTAATAGCAAGTAAATTGCTGAATGTTGAAAAATTCAGCAGCATGTTCAGACTGGTCAGAATTACTGCTGGGGTGCGTTAAGCTGTCAAAAAGTGGCTTAAGATAAGAACTAAGACCTCTGGTTCATCAAATTGGGAGGTAAAGCCTTTTAAGGGAGGTTTCAATGAAGCTATCTTGACAGTAAGTGAACAGGATGATGCTTTTAAAGATCTATTTCTAGCAGCACAAGAGAATGTGGTCTTTCCTGATACTACTCTTAATAGGTTGGCAGTGTACAAGGATAAACTTTATGGACTGTTAGTTTGTGGAGGAAGAATTCAAATTTTCAATGAAGACAAAACTGCAGTCCCAATCTTACCCCTGATTTACACCGCACGAGTCTGCGGCGCGTTACGGCTCCGAAGAGGCAACCGGAACTGATCGCGGCCATTCTAGTCAATGCTTCTGTTTACACAAGATGCGCCGCGGCACGTTTCAAGAGCGTCCCAGAAGCTGCTCTCCGCATCGCTTCGCTAAAGATAGGTGCCTAGTCGTCACGTCCCTACCGCACAGCAAAATAAAAGTCGAAAAATCATGTCAGTTTTTACAAGGACAATGCCAAAAAGGAGAAGGCCTGGAGTTTGATTTGCTGAAGTTGTAGGAGTGGAAGGTGAGTAACATAACCTCCAATTACCAGTGAGTTTTTATGCATCTTCAAACCCTTTAAAATGCTCAATGACCTAGCATGACAAAGGACATGTGATATATTACTTGATATATGAAGATACGTGTTACATATGTTACAAAGCTTTTAACCCATATGGCAAAAATTGTCTTGGACCATAGACTGTAAAAAAAGATGGACGACGCGACGTCGCCTCCCACCATTGTAATGAATTGAAGCCAAAAATGTCCGACCACTGTCGCGCCATGTTACGTAAAAACGTCAGTTTGGAGCCAAGGCATGCGCAGAAGGAATCGTCCGTGAAGCCAGAGGCGGAGCCGCGGTATCAAACTTCCGCCCAAACGCTTGCGCGGCCAATTCAACCACTCCAATCATAACGACACTCCCCGTTTCTATAGCATCAAATTACAAGCTAAAATGAAACTTATCACAAAAATGAACACTTGAACATATATCAGCGTGATAACAACCACTTGAAAGGACCAAAACCATCTTTCGAAAACTTTTATTGGAAGTGTAAATATTTTTTTATTTAGAGCAAAGTCCCAATCATTTGAATGGAGAGGGCGGGGTTATGACTTGTACTGCAGCCAGCCACCAGGGGGCGATCAAAGTGCCAGAGGCTTCACTTTCAAGGCTTATGAGGCACACCCGTGTGTGTGTGTGTGTGTGTGTGTGTGTGTGTGTGTGTGTGTGTGTGTGTGTGTGTGTGTGTGTGTGTGTGTGTGTGTGTGTGTGTGTGTGTGTGTGTGTGTGTGTGTGTGTGTGCGTGCGTGCGTGTGTGTGCGTGTGTGTACATTATATGGCCATTTTTGTCTATTTAGAAATATACTTTCAATTATATTGGAAAATTTTTTTTTTTTGCCATATGGAAAGGAATGTGTAGTTTGTGTAATGCAAATACACTGAAAAAAATTATTCATTCAATTCACTCAATTTTTTTAGGTAAGTGGTTGCAATCAAATTATTTAAGCTACATTTAAATAAAACTTTTTTATTTTATTTTCTTTTACTAATCTTTTTTGTTTAAATGTAGCTTAAATAAATTGATTGCAACCACTTACCTTACAAAAATTATTACATTGAATTAATCATTTTTTTGTGTCATTAACCTTTTGTTTTGTTCTTAGAAGGTGGTTAGACTTGCATTATCTAGCTTTTGTAATGCATAAGTGATTGGCTGGGAGTGACATGACCTCTTTTCCAAGGAGTTTTTGATAAGAAATACACCAAAGTTGGCAAAGCAAAGCGGTTTTATTTAACATTTTTCCACCAAACACCTTTTCACCAACACAACCATAACTTTCCTTTGAGGCCATTATCATTTAACAGGAAAAAAAGCTTTGTAGTCATGTTTCTGGATCACACCATCCTATCCTGCCAAGGTACACTGCCTTCAGGAGAGTTAAAAAAGGTGCTGAAGACCTCCCTTACATTACAGGCCTCTGTTGATGCCCTGTTACCTCCCATGTGTCTCACTGGTGCCATGTGTCTCCCCAGCTGCTCTGCCTCATCTAGCAACCTCTGGTTTTCACTATACTAGGCCAGCAGGAAATTGTGAAGGATGCATGCAGCCATCACAAGTGTGTCAACGTGTTTTGGTTGTAGGTTTATTCTGTTCAGAAATATTCTCCATCTGGGAGATAGAATGCCAAATGCATTTTCAACCACCATCCTTGCTCTTAAAAGTCTGTAGTTAAAAATCCTCTTGTTGGACGTGAGGTTTGCTCCAGGGTATGGCCTCATCAGGAATGGTTTGAGGGGGAAAGCAGAGTCACCAACCATAACGAATGGCACATCACCTAGGTGGGCAGCCCCAGGTAGAGAGGTACTGGGTGGCACATGTAATGTGTTTGTCTCCATTTCTCTCCTCAAATCTGATCTGGCATATACCCCCCATCACTGCTTTTTCCAAAGTCCCCCACTTTAATCACTCTGAATCTGTAGTCAGCATCCACGAGTGCCAAAAGCACTATGGAGAAACTATGTTTGTAATTGAAAAACTGACTTCCAGACCGTGGTGGTGCTTGTATTACTATATGTTTGCCATCTACTGCCCCCAGGCAATTTGGGAAATTCCATTTTTCCCAGAATCCTTGGGCCACCTCCTTCCAAGTATTTTGTGTTGGCCTGGGTAGAAACCTCTTCATCATCACCTTCTCAATGGCTGCACACACCATATGAACAGAGTTCATGACAGTTGTGTGCCCTAGACGATAGCAGAATCCTAAGCTGAGCATTGACTCTCCAGAAGCCAAGTTCCTGTGAGGAAAGAAACAAACATTATTTTATTATATATTGAATCATTTTTTTGTTTGTCTTCTTTGTTTCAGTTGATGTATGCAGGGCAAGATGGAAGACATTAAGAGACGCTTTTGTGAAAAACAGAAAAAACAAAAATCTTGCTAGTGGATCAGCAGGAGGAACTCAAAAGGAATGGAAGTATTCAGAGATAATGTCCTTTTTTGCCCCACTTACAGCCTAGAAGGTCTGAATTAAACATATAAATGACATTTATTCTAACATTGATGTGTACATCAACATCTATCTATCTTTTTATTAATTTATTAATCTGTTGGTTTTTATGCAGTTCAAAAAGTAACTTGACCCTGCAAACAGCTAACATGGATCATAGTGTAAGTTCTGCTTCCCCACTGTCATCATTGTGTACAGATGAAAGATCCAGTACCCCTGGACTTGCCTTGCAGAGGTCCACATCTGTATCTCCGCCTCCATCACTTAATGTGCCCGCAAACTCAGAGGAGTGGGAAAGGCCCTCTAGGTCCCGTAGCCCTAGGGAGCGGATGTCCACAGTAGTAGTGGAACGTGCTTCTCAAGAAAAATGGAGGAGCCAGAGACCACAGACCACAGATATTGGGGACCGGATGATGTCTTTACTTCAAGAGCCCATTCCAAAACCACACATGCCAGATGCCGAACTAGATGAATCTTACCACTTTGCTCTCAGCCTTGTGCCAATGTTGCACAGACTGGATAAGGACAGGAGGCAGCAAGCCAAAATACAGATATTGAACACTTTACACAGACTAGAAAAGGGTCAAACCCTACAAACTTTTCCCCCACAACATTCAGATAGTTGGCAACCAGTTCATCCTCCAACATACACACCAATACATCCACCCACTCAGGAAATTTCAGGGCAGTCCAGTCACAGCTCCAGGCCAGCAGGTTTTTGAACAAATACCCTTCCTTCACAACAAGGTACACCATGGGAAGACGAGAACACTTATGGGTCTTACTACTGAGGCTTGTAGTCAGTACAGACTAAAACTGACTCATTGAACATAATTGCTGTAAAATTGTGACATTTATTGTAAGTACCTTTACTTTGCAATTTTGTGCCTGCTGATACTTTTGATTAATTGTTTTAAGTTTAATGGTTATTTTGCATATTTGGTAATGAAACAAAACAAATATGAGCCTTTGTAGTTTTTGAAAGCTGAGTAATGATTTAATTTGTATTATTACAAATAAAAAAGAAGGTGTTTGTCAGAAATTGTTGTCATTCTTCATTTTGTGGTCAGCATTTTTTTCTATCATCTTACCTCAATCCAACTGCCAGCCTCTGCTTGGGTTCTATAGCAGCTCCGTAATTTGTTGACTGTCTAGTCAGTTCAGGGCCAATGAGGGACAAAAGTTCATCCATCTGCTCTGCATTCATTCTGAAATACTGATGATGGCGTTGGCTGTCCAGCCGTAGTTCAGCTACAAGATGATAAAAATGTCCTTGTTCTTTCCTCCGCTGGTTTAGAGGATGAATCCAATACCGTCTCCTTCTCCTTCTGCCCCTTTGCAATATTTCAAGTAGGAGAACAAACGCCAAAGCTCTCCTCTTGCTTACAGGCACTGTGTGTGATATATAGATATAAGATAACTGAGGATGTATTTCAAATGGCTAAAACAAATAAAAAAATTATTGGACTTAAATGTATTAAATAGGACATAGTAATAAACACAAATAAACTGGAAAAGTACAGTAATAATTTAGCTAACTTACCCATGGCGGAACCCCAAAAGTCAAGACGATAACAAACAACATCTGACAGGGAAATCACGTGATCACGCGATCCCACTGCTACGCTTCTGATCTGCTGCTGGTGTGAGTTGGCACCATGTAGAAGACGAAACAAAGCCACCTTGGAGCCGTAACGCGCCGCAGACTCGTGCGGTGTAAATCAGGGGTTACCCTATAATGCCTATGTGTCTCTACTGCTGGCTCAGGAAGCTCATTAAGTAAACCATGATGGAGGGCTGGAACTTTGTTAAGAATGAAAAGAAAAGCTTGGGTGGTAAAAGGCTGCAGACTAGCTAAGAAATCTGTGTACTGCTGTGTGACCTGTAGAAAGGCAAAAGCAAAGCAATACCAACAAATTATGGGAGACCTTCCACCAGAGCGGTTCAAACCAGCTCCACCATTTGAGTTTACAACTCTAGATTTGTTTAGACCTTATGTGGTAAAAGATGAGGTAAAGAAGAGGACAGGACTCAAAGTTTGGGGAATTGTCTTCTGTTGCATGGCATCAAGAGCCATACATACTGATATTGTCAGTGATCAATCAACAGAAGGATTTCTGCTGACATACCAAAGATTTACAGCTTTAAGGGGACATCCAAGGAAATTGTGGTCAGACTCAGGATCAAATTTCATAGAAGCCAAGCCTGTTCTTGAGGATCTTCACAAGTTCCTAGGATGACAAGACAAAGTAAAGTTAGAAACTGAAGCAGTCAAGTACAGCACCGATTGGTCTTGGAAGATTCATCCTGCAGGCTCCCCTCACAGAAATGGAGCAGCAGAAGCAGCTGTCCATCTGGTTAAACGAGCCCTCCAGAATCTGGGGTGTAATGGAGGTATGACATGGGGGGAGTTTCAAACCTTTCTTTACACCGCAGCAAATTTGGTCAATGAAAGCCCTATTGATGCCAGGACACAAAGTCGGGAAGACTGTGTGGAATACGTAAGTCCAAACTCTCTTCTTCTGGGACGTACTGGGAAAAGAGGGGATCAAGGATGTTTTGAGTTTGAAGGTTATACATACAAAAGACTAAGGATCATACAGAAAGAAGTCAACAAGTTCTGGAGAATATGGTGTCAGCTAGCAGGTCCTAACCTGTTTGTAAAAAAAACAAGTGGCATACTAGGGAACGTAATGTTGCTGTGGGAGATGTGGTGTGGTTGGTTGACCAAAATGCTCTGAGAGGTCAGTTTAAGTTGGCCAGAGTTGTCAGCGTAAATGCAGACAAGAAAGGAATGGTAAGAGATGTAATGGTCAGCGTATTCCCCAGTTATCCTGTCTCAATTGTTAAACCCAAACAAGCAGAAACGTTCAAGGATGCCAAACTACCGAAAAACCTCTGTGACAAGATCCCAGCTACTATTCTTCATAGAGATGTTAGACGCTTCGTTGTTTTGATTCCCACTAAAGAACAGCAAAGAGACTGAATGTCAGTCAAGAAGTGTGTGACCTCCTTGGGTCAGTTGACCAGGAGCTCAAGTGGGAGGTGTTGAGTTAAACTTGAAATTGAAAGAGAAATGTATTTTTCATGGTTAAATAAAGAAGAAAACCAAGTGCAACTTGCAAGGAACAAGGAAACTGATTAGCCATTGGAATTCCACATGTTACATAGAACCAGGTGTGCTTGTTTGATTATCAGTGTGCAGAGGATCTCTGTGGGCAAAGTGTATGTTCTTCTCCTACACAAGTTGGTATTAATATTGGTTATAAAACCAAAAAAGTAAAGTGCTAGAGCCATGGATGTATAGCTACTGAGTAAACCATATGCTGAGTTTGTTCAAGGACAGCTGGGAAAGCCACGTGTTCATCAACTTTGAGATGCTACTGGTAGGAAAAGGACTAATTTTTGAAGTAGCTACAGACTGTGTAAAAGTACAATTGTGAATGTCTTCTTGTTTGTTGAGTGAGGTTGTGATAGTTAATGCTAGCAGTATTTAACATATGCTAATTGGCCATGTGCAATAAATGCTTTTGATTAGTGTTGCTGTTAAACTGCTATGTATTGTACTTTTTATGTGATAAATGTTGTTTGTAGTTTAAGTAAGTTTAGTGATCTCGTTAATGTGTACAGTCACTTATATATTTGTATATTTTCTCTGTGTAGAAATAAGCAAATGAGGATCAAGTTGTTTCTAAAGGATTTTCATTAAATTTGATGATGAAGAATCAGATGTTTTGAGTTATTCCATGCACCCTCAAACATAGATTGAAGCCTTTTTCAAGTTTGGGCAGACATTGAGGCAGAGAAAGAAACCCTATATAGATCCTTTTATACTGTTTGTACACGATGATGTGGCAACGTATGTGCGCGCAGTTTGGCAACAGAAGTATGGCAGGAATCAGCAGTGAAGCAACACAGACAGAGAAAGTTATTTTAAAAAGTTGACTTATAAACTTTTTCAACACAGCTACTAGATAAGTGTACTATAGGGGAGTGGATAGAAGACGTTAGCAGATGACCAAATATAAAGTGGGCAGATACATTTACGTATATTAGTATATTATATTAGTGCAACCAAACGCAACAACCAGACATTTTGATGCTGAGAAAAAGTTTAAATAAACTTTCTGAGTTGCTAACACGTTAGAGCCACTGGGGAACAACACTAGCCTGTCTCTGCCCTCCTACGTGCTTCTGCCTAATTTTCATTTCGCTTCAGTACAACGTCTGGGACTGCTGTGTAGAGTTTTGTTTTCTCTGGCAAAAATCTGCAGGTCCAATCAGCGAACAGAGGGGGGTGGCTAAGAACCATGACGTTAAGGTCGAGCGTCAGTTTGAGTTGTAGTTCAGTAATTTCAGCGGAGAAAGACGTGAGAAAAGCTATTGTTGCAAAACTGCCGAATATACAGAAGTTAAAGCCGGAGCAAGAGCAATGTTTGCTAAGTTTTGTTGGTCTGATCATTCGGACTTGTTGTTTCCGGACGGTTACGCCGCATGATATACGTCACGACCACATGTTAGCGATCGCCTGTGGCACATCCTAAGTGACTCTGGGCAGAACCAATAGTTTTAAACTTCAACAGAGGACCCTCCTTAACGGAAGTAATGCTTTGCAATGGAGCGTGGCCAGACTCTCTGTACAAATGAAATGAACGTACGAGAGTCTGGTTGGACCAGGCTAGAACAACACCACTTCCATTGCCAAAATGCGTGTGCAGGCTATTTGATCACGTGAGCTGTAAAAGGGTCTATAACTTGACAACTACCGACCGCTTTCCTTTATATTTTTATTCAAATTATACTATAGTATTTAATATATAGTCATTTTTGTTACTGGATTGCCCAGCGACAACCAATGTCACAGTAATAAAAAATCTTTGTATTTTGTATCATTTATATGGCTAAAATAGTGCAAATAAAACTGACAACTAAATCTAGACTAAATGCAACTTAGTTCATTCAAAATAGCTTCATCCTACATGACAGATATTTTATATCTGTACACACAAACATAAACATAAAATGGGTCACTTACAGCTTAAAAAGACATTTGCATAACATAATCAAGTGTGATATCTTTATATGTCTCAGCTATGCCATGCCCCATATTTTTAAGTATGCAATCTTTTTAATTAGAGGTGTTCAGGCACTGTCAGAATGTGTGTATGAGTGTTGTACTGTGCTGTGGTTATGTGATCATCTGTGCCATGCAGCAGATCAGAGCGAGCATGAATGCAGGGAGACCAAAGGGAGTATGAATGCAAAGAGAGGGTGGGTGATGCAGCTTCAATTCAATTTTATTTTATTTATATAGTGCTTTTCACTATAGATGGATTCACTATTGTTCCAAAGCAACTTAACATTAAATAGAAAAACCCTCCACTGAAAACAAAGAACAACAAAAGCATAGCAGTTTTTGAATAAAGTTTAGAATGGAGTACACAAAGTTTTATTGAGTTATTCCACTTTATTTTAAATATGTAATAAATAGTACTCCATTCCAAACTATATTATAAACATTGTCTAGAATGGAGTACGTGGAGGCAGGGGCATCAGTTTGTGTTGAAAAGCGGTGGGGACAAAAGATCAAATGAAAAAACATTACAGTGGAACGGGAAAAATATTGAATAACGGCGCATCAAAAATGGGCATAGGGTAGGCTTGTCAACAACAAGAAAATACTCAGCATAAAACCCTCAACAATGTCGACTGCACATGTAACAGTCACCGCAACACCAGCTCAACCGAACAGTGCCAAAGCACCATACCATCTTACAATAAAAATTCATAGGGATGTGCATTAATGTCATTTTATTTCAACTAATCCATATGAAAAACGAGTACTTGATTAACTGGGGCGGGGCAATCAAAGGGGCGGGGCATATACGTCATGGTGAAAATCTAAATATTTTTATTAAGAACACATACTGGATTATTAATGAATTAAATGTTTTGGTAACACTTTACAATAAGGGTGCACTAATAGTCATGAATTCATGCTTAACTAATGCACAGATAATACTGAATTAATGTATTACTAATGATTATCTAAGCTATTCGTTAGCTTTTCATTAATGATTGCCTCATTGGCAACTGGTGAGGAGTCTGTCTGATTGATATGTTGGTTCATATATTAATTGTTATTAGTTGGATGTGTGGTTGTGGATTGGTTCCATCATCGCTTCTTTTGTGAACTAGTAGTGTTAATTGGTTTGTTACTTGCCACAATGAGCCAAAGCCTTATATTTCGACTTCCAGATAATACAGGTAAACTAATATGCATGAACACACTATTAATTACAGCATTAGCAGTGTTGTAATTAACACCATTACCAAACAATGAGTCAATAATGATGTGCCCCAACAAGCAAAGTCACAGCACAATGACACACCTGCAAACCATTAGCCAATGACCCACCAACAACCAATGACCATCACTAGAGTCCACAAAAGCCATCCATCAAACACTGTTTCCAAAAACATTGCCAAAAACACATCTCCACAACACACTACATTTAAACACAACATTAAAACATAAAAAATAATATAAAATGAAATAATACAAAAAGAAGACTGATCAAAATTAGACAACACGTTCAGATACCTCACAGTTATCCGTATTAATCTGGCACCTGTGCAAATACATAACACAAATGTACATTTTTAAGTCCAACCGTTTCAGTCTGTCAGTCGTACAAGTGAATGGTAACAAACTCTGATAGACAAAAAAAACATGCACAGACAAATCCAATTTAAACCTGCGGCTCGGGACGGCACATCGATGTCCTAGGACACGGGACGATCGGTTTGTGTGAAAAACAAAACAGTATTTATTTTACCTCTATCCATTTTTTACACTATCCAGAGCAACAACATAGAGCAACACGTGCATTCAGTTCATCGTCTTATTCATCTAATGTTTAATGCGGGTTGCGAAACAACTTCATAGGTGCATACCGCCCCCTACTGTATCGGGTGCACGGCATGAGGGCGCTTATAAATTATACGGGGCTCCCGATACGGTAGGTGGCAGCACGCACCCATAAAGCTGCTTCGCAACCCGCCACTAAACACCAGACCAATAAGACGGTGATGTGAAAAATAAACAAAATGGTGATGTGAAGAGATGTGAACGCACGTGTTGCTCTGAGGTTAGTGTTGTATTAGAGGTAAGGAATTGTATGGGTGCTGTTCGGTTTTTCACACGGGCCGATTGTTTGGTGTCTTGGGGCGTCGGTGTGTCGTCGCGAGCCGCAGGGTTTGGTTTGGATTTGTCTGTGCATGTTTTTTGCATGTTATTTTTTTTCTTTATCGGAGTTTGTTGCCATCCAATTTTTGCGGCTGACGGACTGAAACGGTTGGACTTGGAAATGTACATGTGTGTTGTGTATTGGCACGGGTGCCAGATTAACACAGATATCTGTGAGGTATCTGAACGTGTTGTCTAACTTTGATCAGTCTTTTTTTGTATTATTTCATTTTATATTATTATTTTATGTTTTAATGTTGTGTTTAAATGTAGTGTGTTATGGAAATGTGTTTTTGGCGGTGTTTTTGGAAACAGTGTTTAATAAATAGCTTTTATAAACTGTAGTGATGGTCATTAATTATTAATAAATCATTAGCTAATGGTTTGCTAATATATCATTATGTTGTGACTTTACTTGTTGAGGCACATCATTATTAACTCATTATTTAGTAATTGTATTAATTAACACACTACTAATGCTGTAATTAATAATGTATTAATGCATATTAGTTTACCTGTATTATAAGGCTTTGACTCATTGTGGTCACCAACAAACCAATCAACACCATTAGTTCACAAAAGAAGTTATGATGGAATTAATCCACAACCACATATCCAATCAAAAACAATTAACATATGAACAAACATATTAATCAGACAGACTCTTCACTAGTTGCCAATGAGGCAATCATCAATGAATAGCTAATGAATAGCTTAGATAATCATTAGCAACACATTAATTCAGTATTATCTGTACATTAGTTAAGCATGAATTCATGATTATTAGTGCACCCTTATTGTAAAGTGTTACCAATGTTTTTAACAGAAACCTCTAACAGGAAAAGCTGTGTGATGAAGTGAAACTAAAGGGTTAATAAACACAAACTGATGCGCTTTCTTTGACACACTCTACATGATATTAAGCCTTAGATACAACATAAATGTTTTATACCACATGCATATATCTGCACAAGATGTGGCTGTTGTCATGTCCAAGAATGTATGACTTGGACAAGAAGAAACTGTGTCAAGAATTTGTTCAAGTTACTGATCGGCGCATGCATGTTTTTGGGTCATTTTAGAATCAGTAATAGTTTATTTTGTTTAAGTTACTTTTTTTGGATAATGTACATTGTTTCTTTCTGTATCTAAACTGCATTACATGTTTTATTTTGTGCAAATGAATATTTAACATTTCTTTACCATTGCTTGATTTTTCAGAACATTTTTACCCAATGTTTCCAAAGTGGTAGGTACATGTCCCCAGCGTCCCCAGTGTAAATGACACCTAGTGGAGGTATTCATTTTTTTTAACTAATAGAATAGACCCCTTCAAAGTTTGTAAACATTGAATGACTATCGGGTCTGCGCGCAGCATGGGGTCAAACTGTTCATACCATCCAGGCTTTATAATTTAACTCTTACCCCGCCATTGACGAGATATCTCATCAATCAAGAGAAAACGCTTCCCCGCCAATGACGAGTATTTCCGTCTTTCCACAATACCGCTATTATCCACCAGGTGGTGCCCTTCCGCAACTTTTTAAAACCGGAAGTATTGCCCTATGGCAAGCTGCTGCATGTCCGTGTTTGTTTTAAAGATCGCTCTGAATGGGATCTCTAAAAGTCCGTCACAAAAATGGAATTATCTCTGCTTTTTGCTCAAAATGTGGTGTTTTTGCAGAAACCTACTCATATTCAAAAGCTAATTACAAAAGAACTACTGAAGGTAGGATGAAACGTTTTTTTTTTGTTTGAAAGCAGAGGGTCTGTTCTTTCATTTGGTATATTGTATGTTTATATATTTGAAGAAGAACATTTTCTGGAAAGCATTAAACTTTTGTGAAAATCATGAAAAACGCTGGCGCTGGCTGGCAACTTTTTTTTAAAAACGCTGGCGGTGAAAGAGTTAATATAACAGGGCTGAAAAAAGATTACTTACCTGAAATGAAGTGAGCACTACAAACACAAGCCTCTTTGATATTTGCATTGCTCCAGTCTGCACGTTAATTGCTTGCAGCCGCAGATGTTGTATTTTTTTTGTTTTTGAGATTCTGCATGAATCGCGAAAACTTAATGGAAGACCTGGTGCGATTTTCACAGCCCACAACTTAAGTAGGCATTTTTGACGATACCGAATAATACGCAACTCAATCTGCTGTAATGTCCCGGCCGCCCAAGTGCATCTCTCACAATCTGTGTCCTGTCTTTGAAGAATGGAGGCGACAGTTCCCTAAGTTTGTTGCATTCACATGTAGATTTATTACATTACCTCAGTTGTTGATCAGCTGAATTAGTAATTTGGTAGTTTGTTTTTGTATTTCGGTCGGTAATTATTTGCTCTCTGTCTTCTAAAATTGCTAACAAACTTAGCAAGCAAACAGGTACATCCACGCCCACTGACAGGGGGGGACAAATGGGTTTGTTGTCCCAGGCCCAGGGTGGGGGGGGCAGAACTGGAACAAATGGAATAATTCAGTGTTTCCCATACATTGATTCAACGCTGGCCGCCACAAATAGATTTTTCATGATTCCCATTTACATTTTAATGTTACTATTTATTAATTGTAGCGAGGGTTCAGCGCGACTCCCTCCTCCCTCTCCCGTTGCGTGCAGCGCCTCAACAGCGTGCGCCCCCTCCCCTCTCTCTCATGTTGCAAGCAGCGCGCCTCTTTAACATAACTGTAAAAAGTATTTTACTCCGCGTTCCTCCGTGTACTTTCTTTTTTGCGTAAACGAAAGTCGACAGTCAGGAATGTTACTGACAGAGAAGACGGCTGATCGAGTTCATCATGAGTGACTTAACAAAAGGTTAGCATTACCACACATACCCGTTCTGGTGTGAGTCTGTGTCCGATCTCTCTCCCTACCTATGATGCGGTATGCTCGTGCACGTGTTCTGTAGTAACAGCAACCATCCTAGTGAACAATTACCGTCTTTCATTGTTGAAATATGGTTGAAAATAAGTCGGTCCGCCTTGGACTGGTTTACGACAGTTTTGGTTTTTGGCTGGTAGTTTTGGCTGGACTGTTTGACTACGTGTTTTCAACTGACTATGTTTTCAACTCATAATCTAAGACAGCTAGATAATCTGTTATATGCTAAAACAACGGAGAAAACAAATTACCAAACCATGTTTATTATTATCTTAAATAAATGTAAAAAGAGTTTTACATATTCCGTCAAAGTTATAAAAAATATGAAACTGCGATTGAGGTGCAATGAGGATTCATGCTATAATTACCCCACCCCCCCAGGAGGCGGTAATGCACCACTAAAGATAGTTGCCAACCGCCATAAAACTGAAAGAAGAAGAAGCGAAGAGCGTGTGAATATGTGGACCTGTTTTCAACGTTGAAAAGTTGGACAAAATTGACGTCTTTTCAATTTTCATTTTCAACCTTCAATGGACAAAAATTAAACGTTGAAGGTTTACGTCCATTCAACGTCTAATAGACGACTTTATGCTAGCTGGGATGTATTCTCTCATATTTTTGAATTTGCAACTAATTGTCTGCGCTATACGCGATATACAATAAAACTACCATTTTAAAATAAAAAAAACGCTCATAAAGCAACAACACTGATGAGAAGAGCAACATCAGTACAGCCTCAATGTAAATGTATAATGATTTTGTCAGACGAGGGTGCGTTTTTAGCATCAGTTAAAGAAAGAGCTGATTGGATTAAACAAGGAGTTACTGGGTCGTAGACAACAGAACAAATAATATGTAAAAAAAGCATTCAGTTGTGTTAAAATGCAATATAATGTGACAGATTAAAGAGTAAAACACGATGCAATGACGTCACATATATGCTAATTGGCAAATGACGTCATCACCGCCACAGTCTCTCAAAATCCTGTGGGAAACACTGCAATTGTTAAAAAATAAAGAAAATAGGCATATTTGTGGAAAAAATATCTAATATTTGAGATACATAAAATCTTATTATTTGTTTTCTTCCTGTACTTAAAATAGTGGTCAAGAAAGCCCCCCAACACAAAAATGTCATTTGATTTGAAGTTTAGTGCACTCAAAATGTCTGGTCAGACTCAAGTCCGGTGCTCAGAAAAGAAAAGAAAAGAAAAGAAAAGAAGAACGAAAAGAAAAGAAAAGAAAAGAAAAGAAAAGAAAAGAAAAGAAAAGAAAAGAAAAGAAAAGAAAAGAAAAGAAGAGAAGAAAAAAATAGAGGTTTTCAAAGTTTTCAAAAGAGGGGTTGACGTTATATAAATAAAAGTTATTTTGTGTCAGTATATAGCGTCAGTACTACATTTATATAAATGTTGAATACAATGTATAATAATGCAATATTCAGGGGTCCTGAATCTGATAATGCCAAATGTCTTGTTACCAGTTAAAAGTAGGGGGGATGGGGGCCCTCTAAGATTATCTTGTCCCGGGCCCAGGCATGACTGTCAGCTGGCCTGGGTACATCTGTAAGATGTTTGCTAAAGAGCTGTTTTACATACATTCTAAATCAAAGACTTCTTCAATATGTCTATTTGACATCTCTTAGGAAACATCTCAGAAATGTATTGCAGATAAGCAAACAATCAAAAAACAACATCTTGCAGATGTAAATGCAGACATCAAATAGACATCACTGAGATGTATGTGTGCTATCATCAGTAACAAAAAAAAATTCACACTCTTAGAATTTCAATGCTTGTCTTATCAAATTAAAATACCCAATCATAAATATCACCAAATTTGTGATTGTTGGCACACTTTGTAGACAAAAAATACAAAAAAGAAGACAGAGTGGAAAGGGATGTTGCTAAAGGCAGTTCAACATTTCAAACATGGATTCAAAGCTCCAGCAAGCCAGCAGGTAAATCATATACTGTAGTAGAATATTTGGCAGTTTGTCACACTTTAATTCTTGTTATTAAGTATATTATAATCACTTGGCTTAGTTGCTACTAGTAATCTATAATAATAATCATATTTTATTAAAACCATAGTACCACCCCCTTAGTGCCCCCCCCCCCCCTCCCTTTTTTGGGCCACTGGCCCTCATGTCTGTGCATAGCCCTGCTGGGAAGTATTTTAGCATTTTAAAAATGTTACCTTTGACAAACAGATTCATATCAAATTAATAATAGACATAAATGAAATAACACAACATTATCATCTGTTTTTCTGATTTGCAGTATCTTATTTATATCTAATTGGTTTTAATAGAGTTCATCTAGTGTGGTTGCTAAACAGAGAGAGTTCAAAGCCATGTCACATCACAGCTGTGAATCAGTGATGTAACATTAATTTGTGCTTGCAAAATCCATAATGTTGTCAATGAGCACAGCTGGGCAAATATTATGTGTATTTAGAGAGACTTGTAGTTCCCCCTGCTGGCGATAAAGAGTACATACACTGAGCATCTTTGCATGGTCATCATCACCCCCACATGCAGATCTGCCGGTTCCCACCACAGAATTGCCTACATCATTTGTGCTTATTTTCAAGATATCCCTTATTTAAATATGTTTTTATTGTGACCCCACTCATTTAGCATTTAGATGCATGTTTTAGCTATGACATAAACCAAATGCAGATCTAATAATGTCTGATTTTATTCACAGACTGAGAGAGTTGATATAAATGCAGTTGATGTAATTTTAACTCAAATATAGATTAGTAAAAAAATTCTAAATAAACCACCAATGTTGTGTGTGGTTTTCAAAGCATTGCCATACTGTTGCTATATGGTTGCTAAGGTGTTATGAGAATTTTCTAGTGAACAGTTGCTATATGCAGAAGTCAGAAGAACCCACATGTTGCTATGGCTACATTCACTCAGCAGCAGAATATGGTTAGCAGTCCGTTCAGAATTTTCAATACAGTTAGACTGTAGTTGAAATATGGTTATGAAAGCCATTGAAAACCCAAAACAAAATCAAATCTTTTATTGTTATATCACAAACAGCATACAGTATGCGTGGTGGTGAGTGAAAGTCTTGCGCATGTGCAGAATACAATTATAAATGCTTTACAGATAAAAATAAACATTCTGTGATACATATTTTAGACAATATGCTATCCATCACATCCATACATTTAAATGTTATGAGGTCCACACTATAAGTTAATATTTGCTCATAAGTTAATTAATCACTCATTGACAACTCTAAGTAAGAAACAAACACTTATTTTCTCATTGACAGCATTTAGTGACATGCTTGTTTCTCCAGCACTGGAGAGTAAACGTATTTTGGGCAAATTGTCTTTTCTTTAAGTTATAATAAAACATTACATTCTTTCTTTTGTTTTAGACTATAAATCTCCCAAAGAATTGGCATGTACGATTGGATACATACACACACCTAAAGGATTATTAGGAACATGTCACCAGGTGACTATGGTAGGGCGGGAACCAAAAGTGGCAGAGAAGAGTTCCGCTTGGACATGGTTTCCGCCCGGACCTGATTTTTAATCATTTGTACTTCCTGATCTCCCTAGCAACACAATCGGGGTTTTATTGGAAACAGGTGCGCAGGATTAAGGGAGCGATCCATGATTGGAAGAGGACATGAGAACAGCCACATAAATAGGGCTGTAGGAGTTCATTTTAAAGAGGTGCTGCTTTACTGCCTAGGGCAGATCCGAGTACACGCTCCGTCCTTGGAGGAGCCGGAGGGCGCCGTTGATCCACGGAGGCGCTTATAGCGCATGGAAAGAGTGCGGCAGCCAAGCAAGGCGAAGAGGACGGAGCGGCGAGAATTAAAGGAGCACTGCACCGGAGGTGCTTGTGGTGTACTTTGTATACGCTGTGTTGCTGCTTTGCAGACGGACCACGCTGGCTGGATCACTCTCCTGGGGAAGAGAGAAAGGGGCAGTTAGCTGACGAAGGAGTATTGTGGAGTTTCATTTGAGAAAGAGCGGACACAGAGCCATCAAGAGTGCAGTTAATAGCTGCTGTTGACAACTAAGTGTGAGTAACAGCTGTGGTACTTATCAGTGCAATACTTGTACGAAGAGTTGTTTGGTGTGTTCCTTTGTGTTTTGAGGTCCCTGGCCCCACTGGAGAGGGAAGCGTGGGCGAGCCGTGGTTTGACCGGAAGCACGGACGAAGCGCTTGGTAGGAAGCATCATTCACCAGTAAAACAGTGGCCCTGTGGGAAAAAGGAAGCGCAGGTGAGCCAGAGGAGTGATAATCAACACGCCGGGCCTGTGAATAACACACATCTCACTCTCATCGGTGGTCCAGCGATCGCCCAACCATCCTCTCGAGGTCGTCGTAGCCAGGTGGCAAGAGCAATCTAAAAACCACGTGAAGTTGTATAAGAGTGCTGTGGGTGAGTTTCACTGATTGATGGTGTTTACGCTTTACTTGCTGTGTGTATGCTGTGCTTGTAGCGTTCAAACCGCCTAGCCCTGACGAGTCACGAGACGGCGACATCCGTTGTGGCCTGGGTCCTAAGGAGAGCGAGAAAATTTGAGCCTTGTGCCCGGGGTGTGTCAACGAGAGCTTCGTTGTCTATAGAGCAGACAGTGGTGAAACCCAGTGAGTATTACCAAGTGTGCACCGTGCGGACTGTGGGTTGTAGTAGTGTGTGTACTGACCTTTCCAACAGAAGCTCGTGGTGAGCGGAGCCCCGACGAAAGTTCACCCCAACTCGTGACCCCGGTCGTGGAAGACGGAGGGGGAGTTTGGGAAGCGTTCGGCTCCGTGTCATCAGACCCACTAGCCCCTACGACGCCCGGACCGTTTGAGTGGATGGGCGAAGGAATGCGGTGCACCAACACTGTAGCGAAAACCCACTGTTTGCAAGCAAAGCTCTGTGTGTATGAAGGTCCTCCAGTGCTGTGAGTAACGTAACCTGTGAAGTAAACCTGTTCTGTGCTTATAGCAATCACCTACCCGTACAAGTGAAGCTCTGTGTGCATGAAGATCCCCAGTGCTGTGAGTAACGTAACCTGTGAAGTAAACCTGTTCTGTGCTTATAGCAATTACCTACCTGTACAAGTGAAGCTCTGTGTGTATGAAGATCCCCAGTGCTGTGAGTAACGTAACCTGTGAAGTAAACCTGTTCTGTGCTTATAGCAATTACCTACCTGTACCAGTGAAGCTCTGTGTGTATGAAGATCCCCAGTGCTGTGAGTAACGTAACCTGTGAAGTAAACCTGTTCTGTGCTTATAGCAATTACCTACCTGTACAAGTGAAGCTCTGTGTGTGGACGAAGATCCTCCAGTACTGTGAGTAACGTGACCTGTGGAGTGAAGTTGACCTGTGTCTATAGCCATCACTTACCGTTCCAACGAAGGTCCCGTGTTGAACGAACAGCGACCAATAGCAAAGTACCTTACCCCTGTCTGACTGTAATTTGATTCTGCCTCCAGGAGAAGCGGAGCGCGCCACGGATTATTGGGCCGGAGCCCCCAAAGGAGCCCCTGTCCCCAGTCTTTCCCCCAAGTGGCCCTGGAGGCGAAGAAGAGACACATTAGTTTTAAATTACCCTTTCCCCTTTCCCCTTTCCTTTTAAGTATTTAATAAAGTTTGTTTTAATTGTAGTATACTCGTCTGTCTGGTCATTGGGGTGGTCTTGGGAAACTCCTCGAGGTGGAAGAGTTGAGAGGGGCGTGACCTTTAGTCTATTCGGGTCCGCCCCCGGCCGTGACAAACACCTGTTCAATTTCTCATTAATGCAATTATCTAATCAAACAATCACATGGCAGTTGCTTCAATGCATTTAGGGGTGTGGTCCTGGTCTCCTGAACTCCAAACTGAATGTCAGAATGGGAAAGAAAGGTGATTTAAGCAATTTTGAGCATAGTATGGTTGTTGGTGCCAGATGGGCCAGTCTGAGTATTTCACAATCTGCTCAGTTACTGGGATTTTCACGCACAACCATTTCTAGGGTTTACAAAGAATGGTGTGAAAAGGGAAAACATCGGTATGCGGCAGTCATGTGGACGAAAATGCCTTGTTGATGGTAGAGATCAGAGGAGAATGAGCCGACTGATTCAAGCTGATAGAAGAGCAACTTTGACTGAAAACAACCGAGGTATGCAGCAAAGCATTTGTGAAGCCACAATACGCACAACCTTGAGGCAGATAGGCTACAACAGCAGAAGACCCCACCGGGTACCACTCATCTCCACTACAAATAGGAAAAAGAGGCTACAATTTGCACGAGCTCACTAAAATTGGACAGTTGAAGACTGGAAAAATTATGACTGGTCTGATGAGTCTCGATTTCTGTTGAGACATTCAGATGTTAAAGTCAGAATTTGGCGTAAACAGAATGAGAACATGGATCTATCATGCCTTGTTATCACTGTGCAGGCTGCTGGTGGTGGTGTAATGGTGTGGGTGATGTTTTCTTGGCACACTTTAGGCCCCTTAGTGCCAATTGGGCATCGTTTAAATGCCACGGCCTACCTGAGCATTGTTTCTGACCATGTCCATCCCTTTATGACCACCATGTACTCATCCTCTGATGGCTACTTCCAGCAGGATAATGCAGCATGTCACAAAGCTCGAATCATTTCAAATTGGTTTCTTGAACATGACAATGAGTTCACTGTACTAAAATGGCCCCCACAGTCACCAGATCTCAACCCAATAGAGCATCTTTGGGATGTGGTGGAACGGGAGCTTCGTGCCCTGGATGTGCATCCCACAAATCTCCATCAACTGCAAGATGATATCCTATCAATATGGGCCAACATTTCTAAAAAATGCTTTCAGCACCTTATTGAATCAATGTCATGTAGAATTAAGGCAGTTCTGAAGGGGAAAATAAGTTTTCTTGTATTTTGTATTTTAAGTTATATTAACTTAAAACGTTTAACTAACTTTGTTTTTAACAAATTTTGATGTTAGCTTGATGCAGGCCCTGGCTAAATATACATGCGCATCTCCCAAACAGTAATCTGACTCAGTGTTGCTCTATCTGCTTGCCTTTATGAATAATATAAACAACCCCCATGTCTCTACGATGTTCTGATGCAGAGATACAGGTCTTGCTAAACGATTGCTAGGGTACTTTCGTTGGTTGTTGACGAGTGCCTTGGCAGCTGCCAATGATGATACTCCATAATACAACAAACCCCATGTCTGTATGATACAGGTCTTGCTAAATGGTTGCTAGGGTTCTCTTGTTGGTTGCTAGGAAGCGGCTAGGCAACTGTAAATGATGATACTAAACAAAAGAGCCTACCCCCATGTCTCTATGTTTTTCTAATACAGAGATACAGAATAAGATATGAAAACGGATAAGAAACATTACACTAAGGGGGAACATAGGGGGAACAGACCTCGACAGAACACGTCTGGGTATTTTGAAATAAACATCCAAAACTGCAGTTAAATAAAAGTGTATATTTTGCAAATTAATGGTCATTGTGTCTGTTTTACTATTAGAAATAATGTTTAGTGATGTGAATTAATATTATTGCTGCAATATTGTGTGTGTTGCGTTTTGCTTTTGAATATTTCTAAGGTTGATGCATTTTACATACTGTTGGATAGTTTAAAGGGGCCATGTCACAAGACATTTTTAAGATGTCAAATAAATCCCCAGAGCACATATGTGAAGTTTTAGCTCAAAATACCATATAGATAATTTGTAATTTATTTTTGGCTATGACTGGAACATGCATTGTCTTGATAGAGCATCCATTGAGCCCAAAAGGGAGTCGTTTTGAAAGCCTGTAAAGGGGTAGAGATTGCAACCCTCTGTGATTTATTAACGAAACCACCGTCATGACGTTCGACCGAACCAGAACATGACGGTGGTAGATTTTCGGCTGGAAACACTGAAAATCATCTCGAGGTGGTTTATATGTAGCTGACAGAGATGAGCGTACCACATACCGAAGGCTGGCTTGCCGTCCCAATGCGTGCCCCATCCTGTCATGGAGCCATCTGCGGTCACTTCTTTCCACCTGCATACCGAGCTGATGTCTGTGCATGAGAGGAATAGGTTAGATGACCACCATATTGACAGCACTTTCATACAGCTGCCTGTCACTTTAAACATTAAGCGTCTCAACCGCCACGCTCTGGGTGGGACTCTGGCTTTTAGCCAAAATCGAAGCTTGTCCCATTAACACCAGACCCAACGTAATGAATGAGGATGCTGCTGCTGCAATGAGATCCAGCATTCTGCAAAATCATTTCAGGGGAACGAGTGAACTCGCTAGAACGAGATCACTGCTTGCCTGACCGTAAGCGTTGCTTTGGTGTGAGCCAGGCTCAAGTCCTGTTGGATTCGAGCATTATGCTTAAAAATGCAATCCGTTTTGTTGGGGTAGGCAAGCTCTTTTCGAGGTTGATTTTGAACCCCAAATTCTACAGGTGCTGGAGCAGGACGGATCTGTGCGGACAAATTGCCTGTTTCGATTGAGATAACAAGCCAATCATTGAGGTGACTTAATATGCGGATGCCACTCTGTCTCAGAGGGGCAAACACAGCATCAGCACGTTTGGTAAATATATGTGGGGCCAGAGATTATCCGAAGGGCAGGACCGTGTATTGGTATGCCCGACTTAACCCCTTAGTTTCCGAGCAGTCTGCTCTCTGCTGCTATTGCGGCTGTACTGTGCACTCGAGGAGGGGGAGGGCCATGTTGTGTGAGCCCCAAGCACAAGATGGCTGAATTATGGCGGCAACGAGCCCACACAAGCTTGCCGCGGCTCCCCCCTTTGGTCCATCTCAGCAAGAGAGGGAATGTCAGAGAAGCGCAAGTACAGTGAGCTTTCAGAATTTGCATGAGCTGCCTCGGCGTGGGATAGACCCATCCCGACGACGTGCTCAGAGTGGAAAAGAAGAAGTGCCTAGGCGCTGTATTACAGCGTACTAGCTCAACCGAGCCGCTGAATGAGACCATGCTGCTCAAGTAGGGGAGGGGCGTGGGGCTCTGTGAGCTTAGAACACGAAATGTCTGCAATGTGGCATAGAGACGTCGTGCAGGGGCTACGGACCCATGTGTTTGGTCTCATGTTTAGTCTCACGGCTCTGCCGCTTCGTCCATCTCGGCGAGAGAGGGAACAGCATGGGGAGCATGCAACACAGATAGAGCAGCCATGCTTTGTGCGAGAGGTCTTAGCATAGGATGTCTCAGGCCGGCAACGCACTTAGAAGGAAATTTCTAAGGTGTGGTGGTGCACGAAGGAAAGCTTTTTTTAATCAGATTTTTGCTCTTACCGAATGGCCGCGGGGAGAACGCTTCCAGAGCTGTGTATCCGCTGCCAAGCTTGTTCAACAGCAAGTAAGGCTTCTTCTTCGGACTAGCGAGGTGATTGTGCTGAAGGAGAAAGAAGGTAGTGAACAGCGTTCGACCCGGACTTATATATGGCGTAGTCCCTGCAATGCGAAGTGAACCGTATTGAAAGGGAACTGTAAATCCTCTTACAAAGATATAGCAACTAACTTTAGAAAAGCTTGAAGGTCTGACCCAAGTTTGGTGGTTGTAGCTTGAAATCTATAGGAGGAGTTACAGTCAACAGGTTTTAGTAAGAAGAAAAATATTATTTAAACAGATTAAAAATAATAGTTTAAAAGAGAATAGGAATAAGATAGCTTAATACTGGGGCAGTAGTGGCTCAGTGGTTCATGTAGGTTGTCTACAAACCGGAAGGTTGGTGGTTTAATCCCCGGCTCCACCGGACCAAGTGTCGAGGTGTCCTTGAGCAAGACACCTAACCCCAGCTGCTCCCGACGAGCTGGATGGTGCCTTGCATGGCTGACACCGCCGTCGGAGTGTGAGTGAATGGGTGAATGTGAGGCAACTTGTTAAGTGCTCTGGATGGCCATAGGTCTGTTAAAAGCGCTATATAAATGCAGTCCATTTATTTACCATTTAATAATAAGTTTTAAAGCTATAACAATTGGCTAGACAACTAATAAAAAAAAGATGGCTAAAATTATTACAGTGAACTTGCAATGTAACACGCTTGCCACATGGGTGGTACCCTTTCAAAAAAGTACACATTTGTACCTAAAAAGTACATATTAGTACCACAAGTTTGCAAATTGGTACCAAATGTCTACATATCTTTATCTGAATTATACATGTTGATTTGTACATCTGAATTATACAAGGATGGCACCTGGTGGTTGAGACCTAAAATGAAGGAGGGTCTGCTGAATAAACGTTTTCTGAATTTTATTGGTGCTAAACAGTAAAGATTCACAGTGACTTTGTCCCAAATAGACAAAATAACAAACAGAAAGAAAAACTGCATAATATCTACAAACAATAGCCGGATCAGCTAAATCCAAAGATCTGATCTGTAGCTTAACAAAAATATTTACCACTCTTTCTTATACGGTGTGCCTGGGGCCATTTATAGACCATAAAGGTAGATATTTATCATCTCCACATATATACTTGTGATACTTTCACATACTGACCTCGTTTTGATATTTTTTTAACTTAATAAGGCACTTTGTGAAAAATTTTATATTTTGTTTTTTGCGGGTTGGGGTTATATTTGGGGTTTGGGTGAGGATGTCATTTCTCTTTGTTTCCCTATACACAAAAAATAAAGCAAATATTTGATGCCTATACCATAAAATGCTTTGAGATAGGGTTGGATTCTTACATACTAAGAGCATAATTTTATTATTGGTCAATAAGGACATATTGTAGAACCTAAACAGTTGTTTATTGTCTATTTTATTGTTACTCTTATGTTTTAATTGCTTTGAACATTGTCTGTACAGCACCTTTCTGTTTTTGAAAAATGCTATATAAATAATCTTTGTGTTGAGTTTAACTGAAATGTTTTACTGTAATGTTGCTTTGAAACAAATTCTCATTAGGATAATGTCTATATACATTTATTTTAATTGAATTTTGTTTTAATTTAGTATGGTAATATGGGAGAACAAGGTTATACCAATAAACAAATAGATAACAAGATAATAATAACCTTTCAACAATTAGTGACCAGCAGAAAAATGCACCCATAAACAACAAGAATAAGTAAAATTACATACTTGCAAGTGTCAGCTTTTATAGTATCTAAAGGATCTTCTACAAAAGACGAATTATATAATGTGTCATAATCATTGCAAAACAATACATTGCACTATATACAAATCTACTTCTATTCAAAACTAGAGACTTTTCTAAATAATTACAAATGAACACTGGTACCATCACAGGCCCAGCCGGGGAGACGTGGGAAAATGTTCTTCTTTAAATATAAATATATCAAATGACAGAACAGATCCTCTGCTTATACGGAAATACGGCATTGGCAGGGAAGCATTTTCTCTTAATTGACGAGTTAACTCGTCAGTTGCGGGAAAAGAGTTAAATGACTGTAAGAGTTGTTTTTCTCAGATGCTAGATCAAACTGCTCCTCATTAAAGGTTTCACCTCTTCTTCGCAAATTGACTCCGGGGTTGAGTTGCATGATTTTCCCATCAGCTGCCTCTGAAACTCTGGATACGCAGTCTTACTGTGCTGCTAAGAAATAAGGAAATTTACATCATAAATATTCCATTTTTTTATGCATTGCTACTTTAACTGATGTTGCTCATTAGTTCTAATTAGCCTTGTTACAGGGGTTGGCAAACTAATTAAGTGTAATGTCTGGGACACTAGTGGTAAGATAGTGAAAGAAATATGTTTATTTTATTCAGATGATACTTTTAAATCTATAAGCCATATTACACATGCAATAACCCCTATCAGTGCCAACGCAGTCAGTAACCCCTTAGTTCAGTGACCAAGCTGAGTGCTATAAAGGAATATACAGATCTTACTGATAAAAGTTTGGACTACAGTCCTCTACTTCCTGATTGAATGACGTCAATAAAACAGTTTTTGACTAAACTCCGCCCACAGGAATACGTCAGTCGCAGCTTTGGCACAAATGGCTTTGCTAAGCTAAGCTGCTGTCAAATCACAACATACTAAACAAACTACACAATCAGAACTTGATATTTGATGCTGTGAGAATGAAAGGGACATGTTTTTATATTTTTATACCAAATTGAATGTGTTATTGTATCTTTCGCGCTCTATGGCAGGCAGGGTGGACAGATAATTACTCAACATGTTTAAGTTATTAAGTTATTTACGCCTGCCGGCTGTGTACGAACGTTGCTTTGTTCCGCTATTTTGTATGGAAGTCAATAGCCTCTTTCACACAGTAATTCTGTTAAATTACCACGAATCTACCAGAATGAATTTACCAGTAAATACAAAAATGTGCTGTTCACACATGCAGTGACGTTCCGTCTTTTTACCGGTAAGACATCATTCACACATCAGCATCAAAATACCGCTAAACTCGGAGAGAAAGCGGAAGTTACCTGTGGCGCGCGGCCGGTGAGCTCCGTGTCGTATTTGTAAACAACGGCAGGTTATAACTTAATATCCACGGTCCGTATTTTGTTGTTTTCACATCTGTCGCAAACGGTCGCGAAGTTGCTCGTGACCAAACAAATTGCGTGAGGCGGCGTCAAGCTGCGTTTGCAGATTAGGCTTCACAGATGGTGTGCTAAGGACGTCGGCAATATGGCAAATAGAAGGTAAGTTGTTTTAAACAACTTTGGTGAAGAAATGTGGATGTTAACTTCAGTTGTGTTCGACTTTTAGCAGCATGTGTGTGGAAACGTCCGTAAACAGTTCGGGGGTAAACGCGTCACCTGTATAAAAAACTTTCTGATTGGCCCGATCTGTCAGCGCGGTCTGACGTCGATCGTTCTAAATGCCGGTAATCCTATATTTTTCGTTCACACATAGCGCTTACTGGTAAATTACTGGTAATCTTACAACCTGTCTTACTGGTAAATTGGGAGCACTGATTTACCGGAAAGGTTTTGTTCACACATGACATGTTAACTGCAATTTACCAGTAAATTACCAGTAAAGACTGTATGTGTGAAAGGGACTAATGAGAAGTCTAGTTTGTTTTCCCCCAAAAAGGGGCGGTGACAAAATGTACAGTCAAGTTCCCGGATGTGCCGGTAGTCCGTATATTGTGGATTTTTTAGATTTAAAACCATGGGAAGTGGTAGTAGCTCTGTGATGCGTCACCTTGTTGAATTCAGTTGACAGCAACTTTGCAATAATCTCTCTGATCTTGCCAAAGGTTGGACGCAGGGTTGGGTTGAGGATCCAGCACATTTTCATAATTGTGTAACTGCAGGAGATAAAATTTGAGTCACTTGCTATTATTATTTTCTTTAAAATAAATCGGTAACACTTTATTTTACGGTGTCTTTGTTACACATGATACATGTAATTGTTAATGTAATAACAGTTAATTATGCATAATTACATGCAACTAACCCTAAACCAAACCCTAATCCTAACCCCAACCCTATAGTAAGTACATGTTATTAATGATTATTACTTAGTACTTAAATGTATAATAACACTGTAACAGTGACACCGTAAAATAAAGTGTGACCAATAAATCTTTATAAGCTTTTAAACTTACATCTCATGAGGTGCAAAATCTGGTTGTGACATCTGATAACCATCTTTAATCATCTTGTAGAAATTTGCATCAACCACAACATTTGGGTAAGGAGTCATACCTAAAAAACAAGCACCATAATATCAGTGAGCACCATCATACAACTCATTTTTCAGTCATTTTGAGTGAAGGTCAGTGATGGTTTCAGGAAATACTTTGACTTACCAAGGGAAAAGATCTCCCACAAGAGAATGCCATACGACCATACATCACTCTGTACTGTGTAAACACATTCAAAAATACTTTCAGGTGACATCCACTTTACTGGGAGTCGTGCCTAAAAAAAAAACAATAAAACTTAATATTAAAATGGAACTACTTTCTGAACCACACAACACTTAAAATAACAGATCAGAAACATAAAAAAACAAGGACATTGGAATGTTGTTGTACTACATGGGAAACATATAAGGAGATGAAATGCAAACGCTGCTAAATGCCAGCTCTGTCAAAAATTGTGAAGTATTTTTGTTCAGCAAATACTTTCAATTCAAATCTGCTTAATCCTGGCTTCAGTCAGTTTAGAAATATCGGTTTGTTGGCAGAATCCATAAAGAGTCTGACAAAAACAATGCTCATTTACAAGAAAACATGTCATACGAATCGGAGCTCTTTGCTGAATGTGCATAGACAAAAGCATTGGGACACACCACAATTATTGAATTCAGATGTTTTAATTAGACATTCCCATAGATGGTTCTTAAAATTTCATTAACGCATCAATTAAGAGAAAACGCTTTACTGCCCAATGACAAGTTTTTCCGGCAATCTCTATTTCCGCTATTATCCATCAGGTGGCGCTCTTAAACGTATAAAACCCAGAAAGTATTCCATTAGGGCAAACAGTTCAAACTTTATTTATTTTGATGATCGGTCTGAATCTGATCTCTATCTTCACAAAAACACAATTATTATAGTTGCGGGCCTGATCTGGCACATGCCAAGGGAATGCTGTGAAGGTTGGTGGAGGAGGGTTAATCATATAATTCCCACAAAAACACTCAAAATCTTGTGGAAAGCATTCCAAGTAGAGTAGATCTAATGTCTAATTTACTTGAATGCAATGTCATTAAAATTTTTGTTGGTGTAATGCTCAGGCATCCCAATTCTTTTGTCCATATAGTACATGTTTTGAGTTTTGTACAGACAACTTTTAAAAAATTTCTATAAAACGTAGTACGAAAACGTAAAAAAAAAATGGATACAATCCAACATGGCTTACTCAATCCCAACTTAAGATGGCTTAATGCCAAGCAACCATATCCTTAAATAAACTGGTATAAAATGTATAAAATGGTACACTTACAAGTGTTCTGTGCCATCTAAATATGTGCCATTACGTTATGGCTGTAGCTATGTATAGTTCCTTTGCAAATTACCCATGTTTGTACTTTACTACAATTAAGTTTAAATCAATGTTTATGTACTGTCTAGGAGAAGTATGAAAAGTTTACTATACAGAGCTTTTTAATTTTCATTGTAACTTACGTTTCCCTTTACCACATAATTTAAGTCATTCATGATGTCCCGTGCAAGTCCAAAATCACATATCTTGACAACACCACAATCAGTCACAAGAACGTTCCTTGCAGCCAAATCTCTGTGAATACACTGATAATAAAAAATGTGCATTATAAAATAATCTAGAATTTTGCACTTTATAAGGAATATTTCAAGCAAAAATAACATTTCTGTCATCATAATCTCATCATCATGTTACTTTACACCCACATGACTCTCTGTCCACTATTTTAAAGAAAATCATATTTGTTGTTTTTTCATGAGAGTGAATAGAGACTAAGGAGCGAATCACAGAGAACATGTTTATAGATGTTTTTTAAATGGTTTTCTATGGGCAGTAAGCGATATGCATGCTGTTTACCCACGTCAAACTTCTCAATCTCAATCTGCGACTCATTCTGAATGTTTTATTCTCTGGATTTGGTGGTTTTTTTGGTCTTATTAAAGTAATCATAATAACTGACAACCAAGCTGTTAAAATGCACTATTGAGTAAATTGACAGTGGAATTACACAGACCCAAACAAAAATAGACAGAGCGTGCATTTCAAAAAGAGAATAATGGCTATAGAGGGTTTCAGCAGCTACAACATAAACAAATCTATATTTAATTGTACCAAGAAATTACATTTTTAGAGGAAAGGAAATCCATTCCCTGTGCCACCTGGTAGGAGAACTTCAACAAATCCATAATATCCAGTGCCCATGTGTCCTCCCATGCTTTTTTGCAGGATTCTAATACAGAAAAATAAAAACATGCCTCATTTTCTTTCTTTTAGCAGATTTTATTTATTTATTTTAATTAATTTTAGAGACATTATTAATTACTTTACCCTGACAAAGATCTGGTGACATCTTTGTTGACTGTGCATTCTGGTAGATGTCTGTGCCAGGGTACACTACACTGTTACTACTGTCACAAGAAAAACAAAAGATTTACAAATGAGAAAACACCAGAAAAAAACATTAAAAGAGACACCACTTCTAACAAAAATACAGTATAGCTATAGATATAGCTTTTGTTACCTTGTGTAACAAATTAGTGTATAAATTAGTGTTGTGATTACCAGTTCACTTAAAGCATTTTTCCTTCAACTGCTTGTCAATCAGTTTAGAGATTTGTAATAACAACCAGGAAGGTAATCTTGGCATACCTATATGTTTACTTAATAGTTTTTGCAACACATTAGACATGTTACGAATAGAACTTAAAATGCGGGCAAGGTTAAAGATTCAGATTTATTCAAAATATCAAGAAGTGAACAAATGAAAACAAGCAAGTACTAATACTCGCCTTCAGACATATACTGTACACATCATCGTGTATATTAGATACAAAATTACTAAAAGAGGTATTCCCTATAGTGTCAGACCTGGTACTAAATATCATTAACAGATATGTTCCAACAGCTTTTAAACTGGCAGTTATTAGAGCTCTTAATATAAAAACACCTCCACAAGGGAGAGCTTAGTAATTTTAGACCAATTTCAAATATTTGCAAGCCAATTATGCACATTCTTAGTGGAAAATAGTACGTATGAGAAGTTCCAATCAGAATTCAGGCCCAACACAGAGACAGCACTACTTAGAGTTACAAATTACCTCCTTTTAACATCCGATTGTGGTGAAATTTAAATTCTTTTATTAGACATTACTGCAGCCTTTGACACAATAGATCTTACAATCTTACTCAATAGACTAGAAAACTATGTTGGCATCAGTGCTCAGGCGTTAGCCTGGTTTAGATTGTTTTTAGCCAAAGACTATCACTTTGTTTATGTAAATAAGGAAAATTCATGTCACGCTCAGGTTAAATACGGCATACCGCAGGGATCAGTTCTAGGCCCTATCCTTTTCTCATTATATATGTTACCTCTAGGACAGTGGTTCTCAAAGTGTGGTACGCAGTGACCTAGTGGAACGTGGAGGAATCAGCCTATTAATACCGCATTCCAGGCAACCTGTAACCCGTGTTTTTCCATCCTTCTACCGTGAAAGTGCACTAGAACGGCAGTCAAACCCGTCACTTCCCACCCGTGAACTCGTACTAGATCGATGTATTCCCAGTTCCGAGTCATGATTTTGTAGTCTTGATTTACAGGCTCAAAAACCGGCCTGGAATGCAGCAGAAGTCTTAACATTAAATGGTAAACGAACTTGGTTTGCTGTCCTCGAAAGGAGTTTAAACCTACGTTTAAACTTCATTTAATGTTAAAACTAGGGCTGTCAGCGTTAACGCATGCGAGTAATTCTTTAATCATTAACGCATTAAAATCAGTCAATCAGACCACCAGCACTGCGGCCGGGGCTTGATCCGCGGGGACAAGGTTTGTTTTTAGTGCTGTGAGGACCTTGTAAAGATGGTCCGCAAGAGTCTTTGGAAAGAATATGGAGTAAGTTTCTCTGCTCTCACAGAACTTCATCATCAACAGTATGCACTGAGCATACACACAAGCAGGCGCGTGGATCTGGTTTGCCTGCGTGTGTGAAACCCGGGGCTCTGAAGGGTTGATGTGACAGATGGTTTGCCAAAACAACTTTGCATGTTACAGTATCCACTTCAAATTCAGGGAGCAAAGATTGCTGGGGAGTTTAGTAATCAATAATAAATCTGTATTTAATGCTCCCACTAACTATTCTATAATTTTCTGTGTCATATTCATATATGCAACCAAAGAGTTTACTAATAAATAGATCACAATATTGTTTACAAGACCATAAAATTCTTCATAAATCTAGTGACTATTTACTTTCAAAATGCACCACATTGATGTATTTACATCTAATCACCTGAACACAACAAGCATAAAATCACAACATTCATAAAGAAACCAGGAACTGGAACCAAAACAGAACTTTAAAAAAATAAATTACTAAATACAAGCATCAAGTATATTCATTATGGTTGTGCGTAGATCCTACGGTCTACCCGTGTTTTCGGTTTTCATATATGGAAGCGAGTAGAAGTTAAAAAAGTTATTTTGTCAACTTGGATGTTGCTTGGTTACAGTCATCATAGGTACCTAAAGGAAATATGATAATGTGTAAAAATGTTTGCAGCCCAAAAGCTCCAGCAGCACTGGACTTTTCTACACACTGCTGGGCAAGTATAGCACCAGTCAATCCGCCTACAGTAATGCTGTAATACTCCAAAATAATAACTGTAACTGCATTTAGGACAGATCATTAAACAAAGATACCCTGTAGACAGGCTCTTTTTAACTGGCACATTCTTGTAGAGGTTTGAATTCTCTGGTAAACTTTGAACACCAAGAGAAGTGTTTACAAATGTTTCAGCTCTTTGACGCAAGAAGTTGAGGAGGTCACCATGGCAGCAGTACTCTGTGATCATTAGCATCGGTCCTATATGATTACAAAGACAAAATATTACAAAATGAGATCCTGATGCTATATCAGTTGTTGAAATAAAATTGTGATGTGACAGTGTGGCTAAACAATCATGCATGGTAAGAGTGCTGATCTTAGCCCTAAAATGTTTACATGCAACCAAATAACACATTAATAATTGGAATGATGGCTTAATCAGACTGAAAAGCCATTAAGTAAACATCATAATCTGACTTGGTCCAAATGAAATTACAGTTTGAGGGCTTGAATCCATTTTTTTCTAAACAGTATAATGGTGCATATGTTCAAGACAATGCTGAATAAAGTCGTAATTTTGGTTATTTTTGGACCAAAATGTATTTTCGATGCTTCAACACATTCTAACTGACCCACTGATGTCACATGGACTACTTTGACGATGTTTTTATTACCTTTTTGGACATGGACTGTATACTGTTACTAGATTTTATGGAGGGTCAGAAAGCTCTAGGACTAAATCTAAAACATCTTAAACTGTGTTCCGAAGATGAACGGAGGTCTTCCGAGTTTGAAATGACATGAGGGTGAGTCATTAAAGACATTATTTAAATTTTTGGGTGAACTACCCCTTTAAGGGTTAATTATAGTTGTGCGTAGGTCCTATGGTGTACCCGTGTTTTCGGTTTTCATATATACTTATGCATCGTTGTCTGCCTCGACGTGCAAACACACATGTAGACTGCTGGTAGGCAGTATCCACGCATGTAACCACAGTAGCAGTGTGACCGTCAATGAAGAAGCAGCTTGACCAGTTTAACACACAAACGAAGGAGAAACAACAACTTGTGTTTTGAAAAGACCAGCAGTGATTGAAGTAAATAAACAGTGACTTTTGTTGCAGTTTGAGTTAAATCAATCCTCAAGTTGGCCCATCTTTGTTCTCATTGTCCAAACAAAAATACCTATGATGCCGTGTTTTCACCTGACAGGAGGGGTTCTAGTGGACCAATCACAACACTTGTGGTCCACGTAGAACTGACGTGCTGTTAAAAATTTGGCAAGTTGCACGTCAGGCTACGCAGAGCTACGCACAGGCTACAGGTAACCTAAGGCATAGACCTTACGCATGACTATAAATTGGACTTTAGTCTTACTCTTGCTTCAAGAGCGGTCACTCCACTGAGACTGCACTGCTCTCAGTCATTGAACCCCTAAGGCAAGCAAAGGCAGCCTCCAAATCATCTGTACTGAGCCTACTGGATCTATCTGCCGCTTTTGACACTGTCAATCACCACATCCTCCTGTCGACCGTCAAGGCTATGGGTGTCTCTGGAACGACGCTACTATGGTTCAAGTCTTACCTCTCAGACAGGTCATTTAGAGTATCCTGGAGAGGTGACATCTCTGAACCCCAATGTCTCAATACTGGGGTACCTCAAGGCTCAGTGCTTGGACCACTGCTCTTTTCTATATACATGACATCCCTGGGTTCTGTAATTTGGAAACGTGGCTTTTTCTACCACTGCCATGCAGATGACACACAACTCCACTTGTCTTTCCAGCGTGACAATCCCACGGTTTCTGCCCACATCTCAGCATGCCTGAGTAACATCTCACTCTGGATGAAGATCATCATCTCCAGCTGAACCTTGCAAAGATGGAACTGCTTATGACTGTGACCGACCCTAAGATTCATCAAAATCTTTCCATTCAACTAGGTTCTTCACCCATTAAGCCTTCCAGGACAGTCAGAAACCTGGGAGTGGTAATTGATGATCAGCAACACTCACCCCTACTTAAAAAAACTACTGATATGTCCAAAAGTGTTGTCTTTGTTTGTCAATATTTTCACAAATTACGGAAGAGTCCAATTGAAAAGGAGAGACCACTCACTTTCTTCTGCCTTTATATAAACACTTTGATGCACGCAGCAAGGTTATGTTAATGTCTGAGATGCACACACAACAGTAATTAAGCAATATGATGCATGTGAGAGAGGGCTATTTTTCATCGTGCACCAAACGACTAATAATAAAAAAACACAGACTTAACATCAAAATCGGTTCCAGTTTTAAGAGACACTTACTTTCTGTTTTCTTCAAAACAATCGCATTCTTAACACAATTAATTGCCCATTTAATCCTGAATTAACACAAACGTTTTTGTTTTATTTACCTAATAATGGGTAACCAAGCATTTTGGGTTAAAACAACCCAGCATAGGTTAAATTACAAAAAGGTTAAATTGGGTTTGTCCCTTTTAACCTGACACTGAGTTGTAAATAAGCCACATTGTAAAACCTAAAAAAAAGTTAACTCAAACCATTTGAGGATGGTGTAGTTGACGGTGCGTTGACACATGGTGCAGACGCACTTCTGTCAACCTGAGTTCGAATCCCGGCTCGAGGTCCTTTGCCAATCCCATACCCCTCTCTTCACGCTATACTTTCCTGTCATCTCCTTTTAATTACTTTATATCCAATAAAGGCAAAAATGCCCCCCCCCCAAAAAAAAACTTTTAAAAAACTGGTTGAAGGCAATGGGTAAACTCAAATGGTTTGAGTTGAATTAACTTATCACATTTTACATTTTAGAGTGTTGTTAAATGTCAGCAAATATAATTATATACAATAAATTTAGTGTAACAGTAACAATTAAACCAGACTTGAACTTACCTCCCTGAGTACATGCTCCCAGAAGATTTACTATGTTGTCATGTGGTCCAATATAACTTAAAATTTTCAGTTCTGACATTAGCGCTTCTTTTTCTTCAAAGCAGGCACTTGCTGTTTGGTTGAAGAAAATAATGTGTTTTTGATAGATGTTTTTCATATTAATATTGTTAGTTAACACTTAATTTTAGTTAACACAAAAGCTCAACATAAACTGGCAGCTGGCTTTTTATAGGGAATGGGAGATGAGACCCTGATGGTTTATTGTATGTTTTGGATCAAGGATCATGTCACATGAAACCCCCTAAGTAAAGAAATTATTGTTAGTGTTAATTCCGCTAAGTAAATTCAATAATGTTAATTGTACTTCATTATTAGATTGTCATATTGTGTTGCAGTCTCTTGCGCTCCTTCCCCTTTCATCCAAATTTTGAAATCATTTTTTAAGATGAAAAAATGTGAATGCCATACTTTTTACAGAATTACAGAAAAGGACTAAAGAGAAACTTACAGAGTTTGCCTGAAAGTGAGGAATACCTAAGCAGGATTCCCTTTAAAAGCTGAAGCCTATTCTAAGAACTGGAGATTGAATTAAACAATCAGCATTGTACAGGAGGGATTTTGGATGACAAAAGTTTGAACCAAGAGATGTACCAATATCATGTCATTTGACTTCTGTAGCAAAAAAGATTTTGCAATTTACAATATTTTTCCTAAAAACAATACAAAAATGCTTTAAAAGATGCACTTAAATGAAAAATAAATTGTTGTCATATTAAATCAATTTTTGCTGGGATGTTATATATCTGAAATAATAATCATAAATTAATCAGATTTCTCCCAATGTGCATTAAACTTACGTTTGAGCATTTTCACTGCCACCTGTGTAATTGTTTCGTCATTCACAAGCCCGCAAGCAGTCGCTTGCACCACCTTCCCAAAAGCTCCTGCTCCTAGAACCTTTCCTGCAATCAAAGTAATGTTCTGGTATGTGTTTTACTTCAAACAGACATATTAACACTGTGTAAAGAGTAGTAGTAATCAGATGCAGGGTACCAAGTTTTAGCTTGTTTCGAGGAAACTCCAGCCTTTTGTCATATGGAAGCTGATTGGGGTCAATATACTTGTAACTGTTCTCATTATTAACCTCAATGATTTTCCACTGTATTTCATACTTCTGTGTCTAAAAACAAAAATGATTAAAAAGTTGCTTTGCTTTGAAATTTGTGATTTGTATTAGAAGTGAGAAGGGATACCTCTTTGTACTTGTAGATGAGCAACAACAATAGGGACCCCACACTGAAGGCTCCAACAACAACAATAGTGATCAACACTGTTGACCGTGCTGATATAGTGCCAAGAACATCTGTATACATTAAACATGTATTAGATGGCAAGTCCATTTAAAATGGATAATAACTTGTATAATTGCAATTTTAAGTTTCTTACTTCTCAGGGTCAGGGTATCACTGTCTTTTCCAGCTATATTTGTAGCCACACACTCAATGGTTAAACTAGTATTTCCATTGGTGATTGGTAAGACACTCTCCACTCGCACCAGATTGAATTCTATTGTGCGATCCGAGATGGACTGGGTGGCCAGTAACTCTGCATGTGATGTTTGGTTGTAACTACACACATCATTCCTTAATTTCATATAATCAGAAAATTAGAAAGCAACCTCATTCATTGCTTGTAAACTACATCTTTTAAATCCAAAAGGAGCACATACATGATATCGATTTCACACTGGAACCATTGAATTCTGGGTATTGGATAACCAGTTGCAACACATGTTGCAATTCCATTTTCCCACTTGATTACAGCCTTAGGTTTCTCTGGTTGAAAGAAGCAAATGCAATCAAAATTTGTATTCACAAGATCTTGCATTTTTAGTATGTAGATGAACTTACGATACACGTGAACTGTGAAAGTAACTGAGGCATTAACACTAGCACTCCTGGAAGTGAATGTGTAGTGGCCATATTCTTGTGTTCCAACTCTTTTCAGCAGGATCGTGGAGATATGTTCATTTCTGTTAATAAAACACAAAATGGTCAGTATCAACTGGCAAGAGGGCATTGCCTAAATATGCTCCAGGTTAGTTAAAACAGGTTTTAGTGTTTGGTCACATTACATCGCTACTTGCTAGAAATAGTTAGCTACTAAGCTACAGTGTTTCTTTAAAGGTGACATAGAATGATTGAACGGGATATTTATCCTTGTTCTGTGATGTGACATGTCGACAATTTTTTTTTTGTTTGGGTCTGTAATGACTTAGAAGCTTCCTAAAAACCTCTTTCAGATAGCTCTATTAGGGTGGGGGATTTTAAACAAGTGGTTTTGCACCTATTTGGCTCCCCCTACTGGCTTAACTTGTAATCTCATTACTGATTGGCTGACTTTGCTGCCACTCAAAAAATGTAGCCAATTATTTTAAAGTGGAGGGGCAGTTAGATGCCTGTGATGTCCTAAGCATCAGTTTTTCAGATTGGGCCGTTTTCTGGCTGACATTTCTACAAGAGGAATTTCTATGAGACTGAGATGTTCAGCATGTTTAGCACTTTTTGTATGTTCGTGAATGTGGGTAGACTACCATTATTCAGCAAAGACAAGGTAAAATGGTTTTTCATTCTCTGTCCCCTTTAATTAATGTAGTTAAGTTACACTTTATTCATACAATACCTACTGTAGTGAAATTTAATTAGAAAAAATCAAGTAAGATGCTGTTTAACTTATTATGAATCCTGTGAAGCGTTTCCTCAAAGTTGGATGTGTTCCTAGAGTTGGGAGTTTTCCAACATGTCAATTCGATTTCCGGATATGCCTCAATTTGCACGCTAATTTTAAGCATTTCCCCCTGGGTCACCTCAATAGTAGTTCCATTTACCTTGTAGTCATCGGCCAGGATAGGTATAAGTTTAATGTATGGTTTATCTGAAAAACATCAAGACACATAATGATAATTTTACAGATAATGTTTACATAGAAATTGATTTGTTACAGTAGAACACAACTTTAATGTATATATTATTTAGAAACCTACCTACAACTTGGAGAGTTGTTGTGACGCTATGTTTTCCTGCCTCATTCTGGCCCGTGCAGGTAAAATTCCCAGTGTCCGACATGTAAACATGAGGAATGGTCAGAAAACTAGTGATGCAAACGTGTTCACACCCTTCTTCTACCATTGTTTCATGCTTAAATACCTAAGTAAAACAAATTATCTTGTTACGATTTGCCTTGACCCATGTGATGGTGGGGTTAGGTGCAGGGTTAGGGGTTAATTTTCATTGTTGTTTTTTTCATGAGAATCGTAACAATTGATACAAATTAGCCAACTCGTAAAATATGTATGATTTTACGCAGGGGTGTCATGCAGCAATTTTTTTTAAGGGGGCACAGTGTCAACAGCTCACAGAAATTTGTGCATACACAGACATCAAATGAAATATTATAGAGCTTTCAGTCTTTTCCATGGCACTTACATTTCTAACAATCTGAAAACCCCTGCTTTCATGCAAAAACCTCCAAAATAAAAGTGATGACTAACTTTCATATCAAATACTATTCAATCGGAATAATGACACATTTGCGTCATATTTACATCTGAAACGGCATGTTTTATTTATTTAAGTCTTAATGGCTTGTTTAATTGTGTCATTAATGCATTTTGTACAACAACTGCATTATCATATAAAATTAATGTCATTTTAAATCCATAAAGTATATAAACAACATAAGCTATAGCCACGTGATTGATTTTAATGTTCAATAATGATTTTAAAAAATAGATAAAATTATTAGAGGAACGGATTTTTGCATTAAATTTTACCTCATAAGTGAGCATGTGAGATTCCGCGCCCGCGTGAACTCTGGCGAACTTTGGCGTTGTGCCAAGAAGATAAATCTCTACTAATATAACGTTGAGACGGTCACATTTAAAACCATACATTTTCTACACAGAGGAGGTTAACTGCACATTACCGTACTGGGGTTTGGAAATGTTGTGAGCGTTTCTAACACGTTTTAATTCCTCAGATAGCCAAATGCAGCAGTAAGCCAACAACAGCAGAGAGCTCGTGAGCGCGCCCAGACGCTGATGACGTCTGCGACTGCGCTGACTGCAGCGCCAGCTGCCGCCAGAATAAAATTAATGTAACATGATCAAAACACTATCAAAACGGCGAAAATCTCAGAAAAGTGACAAGGATGCAGCACAGAATGTATAATATTGTGCATATTAAACAGATTAAAAGTCAAATAACAGATTAATGGACGCTTATTTGATTTTGAGGTAGGATGCATTGGCTCAAAAAAACCAAGGGGGCACGTGCCCCCTCAGTTTGAATGGGCATAACGCCTCTGATTTTACGTGAGAGCAGGCTGTCTGAACAGATTTGCATTATAAACTAGAGTTCATCTACTCTCTTCTGTTAAAGGTGCATGTTTTGATTGCATAATTTGAACAGCATGAAAAGAAAAGACGCAGGTCAAAATTTTCCTAAAATAATAAATTATAATTCATTTACACGTGGAATAGATGCGTAGAGTTGCTTGAAATTTAACATGGGTTTTGTGTCTTTTTGCAGCTTGAAAAGAGAAGGGCTAATGTGCTGACCCTTTATAAAATACAAAAACATTATACTAGAACTCTCAGTTCTGCTTTTGAAGAACAAAGACGTGTTCGTAATCGTAATTACGTAATCAATATTTCTTCAGAAATCAACGTCAACAAGTTATAAAATTACAAGCGTTTTAATGTGTCTGCTGAGGTGGGAAAACCCTGTCGCAGACAATAAAAGAAATGAAAATTCTTTCATAATCTGCTCACTCTCATTGCTTTAATAAACTGACTGTTTGTAGTTTTCAAAATAGCTACCGTGCCAATCTGCGGTGAAGTGATTTTTTTGCTAGAAATAAACTGTTGGCTTGTAAAAACAAAGTGGTCACCGTTATACAGACCAAAAACTTGTTTTATAGACAACATTTATGCAAGACTTTACTTAACCTTTTGTGTTGAACTCCATGTGACGTTATACGAATGGTCCTGGTTTATGGTGTAACAAGGGATACGCAGCATTTCGCCAATGATACGCACATATCGATCAGCTGCAAGTGATACAGATGGTGGCCTTTGAGCTCCTGCAGTACAGAATAGAGGGGTATTGCTAAACTGCAATGATAAGATATAATCTACAAAATCTGCCAATCTAGATTATTGCGACATGTTCACAACTTACTTTTTAAGACAGTGATATGAAAGACCTCAGACATCTTCTGGACTCCATTAATCCTCACAGTACAAACATAGTCTCCGCTGTACCTGGGTTGAAGATTTCGTATCAGGATGCCACGTTTGGGATCCGCAGTATAATTCATCTCAGACGGGACACCAGATCCATTTGTCATCTGGAGTGAGAACCCTGTACTTGTTGGGTCTGTCACCAAGCAGTCCAGCAAACAGTTGGAACCTTCACTTTTAATTATTACGTGGGTTTGTGGGGTAGTAAAGGCTTTGATGGAATCTAAAGTAATAAAACACAGAGATTTTGTTGATTTTTCATTTTATTAAAGTAACAATTTAATGGGTTTCATTTGGTGCTTGTGAACACTTCTAACTATTTTTACTATATGGTTCTCTGTAAGACTTGATTGTGTAGCATTCTGTAGTCAAATATTTTAAAAAACAAGTTTGGTATTTTACACTTAAAGCCCTGTTTTGAGATTGTTTATGATGAAATAGAACGGTTTTGACTGAAATTTGGACATATGATGCTGGCCCGAGAATTTTCGGGTGTTTGTTGTATCGGCCCCCAGCTCTAGAATGGGTGTATAGGTGCACTGGAACAATCCTTCCTAAAATGCATTAAACTTTCGTTTACAAAGACGTGAAACTCACCGAGTGGTCAGGGGTGTTCACTGATATGCTCACACAAAAATCGCTGTAGAAGGCCAGCATCATATGTCCCGTTCTATTACATCATAAACAATCTGAAAACACTTTACCCTTCAGAAAATGTCCCATGGTCCATTACCCGCATATCTGTGCTAGTTTCATGACCCTTTTAATATCACTGTGCAGTCTTTTTTACTCTGATAAGTAAAATAAATTCACCCAATTAATGGCCTATTCTGTCCATTTGTTTATTTATTGGTTAAGTGTAAATAGGAGATCGTGTAAAATCAGCCAGTCTGAATGTCAGTGGCGGCTCGTGACTGCTCTTCCGAAGGGCGCAAATATAATATGTGTTCGGAGTGTCATGTGTGTTGCTCGTGTTTCAAAATATGTGTTTGTTGCGTCATGTTAACCATGTACATCACGTGTTTTGTTAAATATGTGCCTGCTGAACACGTGTCAACCGTTTATGATAAAAGAGTTGCTCACGTTCACAAAAAGACACTTCCTTAACAGTAAACTCTGATTACGCATGAGATTATGCGAGTATTTGGCAAATGTGAGCGTCTCTTTTATCATAAACCGTTTACATGCATCTGCAGCATGCACTTGTTTCGACAAGACACGTGATGCACATAGGTTCACTCAACAGGCAAAACACATATTTTGAATTACGAACCACACACATGATGGGCTATACATGTTGTGACAAACTTTGCATCGAGCACCCAAAGTCACCGGCCACCACTGCTGAATGTATTAAAGGGGCCATGGTATGAAAATCTGACTTTTTCCATGTTTAAGTGCTATGATTGGGTCCCCGGTGCTTCTATCAACCTAGAAAATGTGTAAAAGATCAACCCAGTAACTTAGTTTTGGTGAACCATTCTCTACAAGCACATGAAAAAATAGGTCGTTGAAATTTGGCACTCCTTATGATGTCATAAGGAGCTCTTATTATAATAATACCACCCCTTAATCTGCATTATCCAATCACAGCACTGTCATTTAGTGCAGAGAAAAGCACAATTGAGTTTTAATTGCAACCAACCACCATCATTGTGATCAGTGTAACGACACATTTTTGCACACACCTACAAAGTGGCAATTTTAAAATGTTATAATAAATTATTTATATGTTATTTTGAGCTAAAACTTCACATATGTACTCTGGGGACACCAAAGATTTATTTGACATCTTAAAAAAGTCTTGTGACATGGCCTCTTTAATATTGCAATGTAGACTGGCTAACTGTACATCATAAACTTTACATATAAATTCTAGATTTTTGTACCGCACATACCTTTAACATAAATGTGGACTTCTGAGTACAAGTCTGTTTGGTTCTTGTAACTGCACTGGTATGTTCCTGTGTGATCTACGGTGGGCTTTTTGACAGTAAGGACATTTTTGGAGATGTGCCTCTGGTGTCTATTGAGCCTTGTCTTCCATATGACATCCATCTGTCCATCGCAGCTCAGATTGAAAGACTTTTTAGCTGACCAGATCACCTCAGAGTGCTTTAATGTGGCTGAGTTCAGTTTTATCACTGGTGCGGGAAACTCTGCTCAGACACACAAAGAGCAGAGAAACCCGAAAGATGTGAAATAACAGCAGTCACCATTTATTCATGTTTAACTCTGAACACTATGAGATATGAAATAATGAAGTAATTGCTATTATTTATTTATTTGCATGAATAGCGTTTATTTGTCATTTCAAGTATACCAACAATCATAACACATTGCATAAGACATGTAACAGGTGTTAATTTAAAAAAAAAAAATGTTTTAATGTTCGATTAGCCATAACAAAGAAAAGTGAGCATTTTGTTTAAAAAAGTACAATTTCAAAAGAGTAATATTTCATTTTTTTAGATTTAGGTTGTTTAAACTAAATCAAACACCTTTGTGTACACCTATGTGTTTGTTATAATAAAGAGCATATTTCTATCAGTAGCCTACAAGCAAAGCGTGTCATTCATTTTTTTTAAATGAAGACTATGTTGGGAATGCATTCATTTGCTCTGTCTTTTAGTTGCATCCTGCAACATGGCGGCAATGCGAGAGACTTGCAGCAGCAGTGCCTGATGGTTTTCAACGAGGAGACTCTGGAGGCGAGCCATGCTCTGGATGTGTTGCAGCTGTTGCTCACCCTGGTCCTTTATGATCCGCTGAACGTTCAGGGCCTCAGCGTGACTGTTGGCCACCTCTTTGTTGTCTTGCACCAACTGATTTAGCACCTTCACCATTTCACCGTACCAGCCCTTGCTTTCCTGTTCTTCTTGAATTAGCTGGGCAAGGGAATGCTTTATCTCATCCGATCCGCAGCATGCCGATGATGGGGATTCCTGGGATAGACCCATGCTGGCATCAGGACGTGGACTCGAATCCAAATGACTCATTGATTTATCATTTGGGTCGTTAAGTTCTTCGTTTGCTGAAGGGAGTACACATACAGCAGGCTTCAAAATTTTCAAGTTACAAGTATTAACTAATGGTTATAAAATAGTTAACAAATTCATGCATTCATGGGAAGGTTATATACAAACATTGTTGTGCATATAAAACATTTAAATAGTTTTGCCATCTCATTTATCATTATTGTGAATGCAGTAATTTTTGTACTTTTACAAATAAATCTAGGAGAAACACTTTTTGTATTTACCAGTTGGGCAAAAAAAATCTAATTGACACATTTTGCATCAATAACTACAACCAAATGTGATTACTAGAGTCAGGGCACGTAAAGTATTTAACTGTGGCATGTGCAAAACAAAGGTTAATAGATGTGTGAAATAGCGGATATTGCGAGAGGACCATTGTTTTTGCAACACATTTTTTTAAAGATGAGGGGGGTGCAAATATTATTTTTAAATGTAGAAAAGAGGAAGCGAGAATCAGACATTTCTTGGGTGGGCTGGGGGAAGCGGGGAGATGGGTGTCTGAAACGTTGTAGAAATAGCCACTTTGATTAGGTCCCTCAGGAAACACATTGCACTGGTGGACCAGCGCACGGCCACATCCCTGGGGTCTGTTTCCCATTCCCACTTTCACTTCTGCTTTGTGATGGACAAGCCATACCAAAGCCAGACAAGACGGTTACGAAATTGCCCATCAAAGCCACAAAAATGCACCTGTCTAAAAACATTTTACTTTTAATGCACATGGCTTGCCTCATACTCTCCAAAAATGATGTAAAAAAAACATTTTGTTAATGTGCTGATGCGATTTTTAATGCACATTATAATATAAAGTCAGTGGATACATAAGAGTACAAATTGTACTCTGAAATATATGAATGTACACTGTCAGAAAAATGGTCCAAAAAATTATCCCATGCTGTCACTGGGGCAAACCCTTTAAAAAGGTCCAGATATGGACCATTTAGTTACACACTGTAAAAAATACTTTGCTGCCGAAAAAAAAATTTATTTAATCAACTCCGATTTACAAGTCATTTCAACTTACTATTATTTATCTTGACTTGAGATGAGTTGTTATAACTACAGGTGAGTTGTTATAACGTATAAAATTAAGTTGACTTTTCTCAACTATATTTTATAAGTTGTGACAACTCATCTCTGTTGACATGACTTGTAAATCTGAGTTGATTTAACAAAAATTTTAAGGCAGCAAAGTATTTTTGTACAGCGAAGTTGTGTATATTTGAGGTACTTATACCATATGCACTCCTTGGTACCAATATGTACTTCTAAGATACTAATATAACCTCATTAGATTCAAAAGTGTACTTTTTAAAAGGGTATAGCATTTTGACCACGTTTTACAACAGTGTATTAACTCATTGAAATGTATTAATTTACCCCAGAACAAAATAATCTCCTGCAAAATGAAAAAAGGCTCTGCAAAGATATCTAAAACAAAATGTTTTTATTAAAAATGTTTCTAATAATAATTAGATTAAATTTGAATTCAAATTTAAAATGTCTAAGGCTTATACTGTAAATCCTAGAAAATAATCAAAAGTCCTTGTTTCATTTTGGCTTTATTTGCACGAGTATTAAAAATTAAAAAATCTATTTAGTCAGTTATGCCTTCTTAAGCGTGATGTTAATGGTATTTTTCCTTTGATTTAGAATCAGAATTATGCAGTTCAGAATTAAGTAGAAGATGTCTAATTGCAAACATCTGTCAAATTGTTATAAGATTAGAGATAAGAATTGACTTACCTATGGCAGTACAGGGTAGTACAGCAATGAAAAGAGCGAAAAACAACATCTCTCTGTTCTCTTTGTTACTTTTGTCTGGTAAAAGAAAAACCTGATGTCTGCTTGTCTGAAACACTGCGGGGCAACTGGCTTAGGTGTGATGACACAATTTACTAAAACCTCATGGATTTCAACTTCCTCTTGTGCCTTTAAAAAAAAGTGTTGAGAAGAAAGTTGGTTTGCTATTTTCATCATCATAGTTTCTTTTTCATAAATAAAGCACAAATATATTGAATAATTCCCCCATGTAAAATGTTGCAAAGCAGATTTACAGAAACTTGGCACATGTTTGTTGTTGTGTTATTATTATTATTATTATTATTAGTAGTAGTAGTAGTAGTAGTAGTAGTAGTAGTAGTAGTAGTAGTAGTAGTAGTAGTAGTAAAACTGTAAGGAATTATAGATAAATTATAAAGTATCATTTGCATTAGTTACACTGTAAAAAATTCTTGACTAGAGGTGAGTTGTTATTACTTATAAATTATAGTTGAAAGAAGACAACTCATTTTATAATTTGTAGTAACTCATCAAGATAAATAATAATAAGTTGACATCACTTGTAAATCTGGGTTGATTCAACAAAAAAATTAAGGCAGCAAAGTGTGATGCAGAGATGTGTGTATATATTGTCCGGGGTTAAATTAAACACAAAGATTAACAAAAAGTAATAAAAAATGACAAACTATGCAATTGTGTAATTAATAAATATCCAAATGTTGATATGTTATCATTATAAGGTATATTGTAAGACATACACTTAGCTATTTGTTTGATTTTTTTTTTTAAGTTGAAAGATAGTTGTTTTTGTTGGTACTTGTTAGTATTGTTCTGAACAGTCAGCAGTTTTTAGTTGAAAAAAACTACTGAACAGTCAGGTTTTTTGTATTTGCCATATAGTTGTTTTGGTTGGTACTTCTTAGATATTGTTCTGATCAGTCAGCATGTTTTGGGCCCCTTTCCTCCCCTTGAGGTTCAGCTGCAGCCTCTAGTTTCTCAAGCTTAAACTTGCATTTCTTCCCCCTCTTGCTGCCCACCAATCTAGTTGCCTTTATAGCCCCTTGCTTAAACTGTCACGCACTGATCTGACACTGTTCATTTTGTCATTGGTTGTTTCAAACGGTTTGTCAAGATGAGAAATTCAAAAAACCAAAGTGTACCAAAGTGTCGCCGCGTGCCACAGTGCTTAAGTGCACGCACTGATAGAGGTATGTATTGAGATTGACTCTTCTTAGTTAAGGTAATAACATAGTTTAATATGACAAAACGATGGAGTATCCCTTTAAATCTTTGTTTGGTTTGTTCCAAATTCAGAAGTCTGGTGGATACATTTACATTAAGGCATTTAGCAGATGCTTTATCCAAAGCAACTGACAAAGATAAGGAAACAATCAAGTAATACTGAATTTGAGATTTTCCTTAGTTGTCAGTCACATTTGAAATATATGTCTGTGTGTAATGAATGAATAGGTTTCACTTTTTGAATGGAATTGGTGAAATAACCTTAACCCAACTTTTTGGTGATATTCTAATTAAATGACCAGCACCTGTGTATATACACAGGGCTCCAGACTAACATTTTCACTAGGAGCACAGTGGCCCCCAAATGAAAATTTTAGGGACGCAACCAGACAATTTAGGGGCAAACACAATAAATCAACATGCTAACCAAATATTCACATTTCTACTAATTTCCACTGTATTACTAATAAATACTTTAATGACAGATGCAGAAAGTACAATGTGCTGTTTTCAAATTCGGTATCACATCACAAAAAAAGGTCAAATTTACTGGTCGCACATGTGCGACTGGATGTAAAATTCAGTGGCACACTCTCAAATTTTGGTGGCAGTCAGGAGCCCTGATACACACACACATTCTGGTTTCCATGTTTTGTGGGGACATTTCATAGAGGTAATGCATTTTATATCGTACAAACTGTATATTCTATTCCCTTCCCCTATTACAAAAAACCTTCTTGTACCTTAGATTTTTAAGAAACATCATTCTGTTTGATTTAAAAGCTTGTTTCCTCATGGGGACCTCAAAATGTCCTTACAAGGTCAAAAAAATACTTGTATAGTGTGGGGGGGTTGGCATGGTTTATAGGGACATGAATAGTGTATAATGACATGTTTACTATAACCATGGTTTACAGAGACACAGGAAGTGTCCCCATAAACTGAAAAGCACAAAAAAAACATAATAAATAGTACTTTTTCATAGATTAAAGACTGCCAACAGGTTTTTGTGACATTGGGGTTAGGAACTGGGGTAGGTTAGTGGAATAGAATATAACAGTTTGTACAGTATAAAATGCATTGCGTCTATGGCTACAGGGACAGGTCAAAAAACAAGGCAAGATACAGAACAGAGTGACAGGATAAATACACTCAGAAATGCAGACAACGCTAAGAATAATTTGCAATGTGTTTGTGCATGGGATGATGGGTAATAAAGTCCTGAGGGTGATGTGTGGGAGAAGCCTCTGTAGGCCAGCAGAGGGAGCCATACTGGCTCTCATTACTATGTGTGTGTGTGTGTGTGTGTGTGTGTGTGTGTGTGTGTGTGTGTGTGTGTGTGTGTGTGTGTGTGTGTGTGTGTGTGTGTGTGTGGCCTGTATAATAAAGATCAAACATACACCTAGTATTAAGTGTCTCTCAGATGAATTTATATCTATGTGCATATCTTTTATTATTTCACACAAACACTAATGTACACGCATATGCATACATTCAGCTGGAATTTAACGTTTAGCCAAATTATCTTTTTCTTTGTTTAAATTTGATAACCCTTTTTAATTACATAATACTTACATTTATACTTAAGTATTTAAATAAGTATTAGAAATTATTATCATTATTTATTTGTCTTGCTGCTGCCACTACCTCCGGTCTGAAGTCTTTGAATCTCGCGGAACTTTGACATCACCAAGCGGTCTGCGTAGCATCAAATGAAGTCGAAGCTATCTCCCACGGCACTGTAAATAATGTGGAGAAGTGAACAAGTGGAGCAGTGCTGGAACATAAAATCCGGAGAGTAAACAACGCACATGTCATTAAACAACATTTAAATCATCAGTCCAGTTTATTACACAATTTATTTACATCTGAAGGTGACAATTCAAATTCACCAAATAAGCCCATGCTGATGTCCTGATGGTTTGTCATAATATAATACACTAGCTGTCGTCAGTTCCTCTTTCAGCATGTTCGCTTGTGCTTCACAGTGTTAAACTTCCCTCATTTGTTTATCTACGTTCAAGTATTTAATGCATGGATGTGAAAATTCTGTGAGGTAATTCATGTTTGCCTTGATGTTCATTTCAGACCCGCAAATTAATGATCATCTTCCCCTTTGGTTTTGGGGTTTAATATTAGACTACCTCATGGTCTTGTAATAATTTTTAAATAAAAGCGTATTTTGATTCTTATAAAAAGCTTCTTGTTTTGCATATAATACAAGCAGTGTCTATCAACGACAATGCAAATGAGAGCATGCATAGTCATTTTTTAAATTAAGGTGACCAGATGTCCGCGTTTTCCGGGGACAGTGGCGTTTTTTGGTGTTCGGTTCTCCATAAACCCACAAAAATAAAAATATGAAAACATTCAAAAGGGGTTTGCCCCCGATTGTAAATTGATAGACAAAATTCATAGACAATTGATAGACAAAATTCATAGACAATTCATAGACAATAACAAATACGTTTTTAAGGATATTTTAACAATTGAACTACATGTTCCTACTTGTTATTTGAAAAATCTGGTCACCTTATCTTAAATGCGTATGAATTAAAAACATCTGTATACTGTATGGTAATGTTAGCTATCAATCAATATGGATATTTTTTCTCCTTTTATACTTGTGTTAGCCATGGTGTGAAGATTGTAAACAGTTTATAAATTTTGTCAATGAGTTCCCAACAAACATGAGACGTCCAAAGGACGTTCAGATTATGTCCATATCGGGTCGGTCGGTCCAGAACCTAATCTGCACCTAATCTGCGTCTAAACGACGTGCAGATCCAGTACATTATTTGGACGTCTGACTACGACGTCTTTTGGACGTTGATATGCAGTTCAATATTTGAGGGTCCGTTCTTGGACGTCATTTAAACGTTCAAAACAGGTTCAGAAAAAATATATAAAAACTTATGCAATAAAAACGACATATGAGTTCTGATTCAAAACAATGTAACATTACGTTGTTGTTTTTTTAGTGAAAAAATGTTATATTTTTATGAATGAATGTTCACAACGCGTGCCAAAATCTACTGCATTCCTTTTGTGTAATTTGCAAATTAAACCAAATTCAAGTGTTATTTACAAAAATAATCAACATTGCAATTTTAAGTTTAACCACAAGGGTGTGTAAAAGCTTAGGTGGCGAGGTGGCGCGTGATCTTTTTTTGCACGTGATCAACAGACGTAATTAAGCGAGCCCCAGCCGTAAACGTACTCAACGGATTCAACCTGCTGTGAACAGGTAAGTTATGTTTATCCATTCCATACAGTGTGTGTTTATTTTGTTTTGTGTACTTATTTTATTGTCAAAAATATTTTTGTTAGAAAACGTCGAGTTTTTCGAGAATTGTTTTCGATAAACGGATGACAGAATTTGACACCGCGGACATTCCGTAGGCTATTTTCAGACTTGGTTAGTTGTTATTAATGAACTGCTGCCTTGGTTGGGTGTTATTAACTGACTGTTAATATGTTCGCGTATTAAATATTTTTCAGTGAGTTATTTTAGACCGTCTTGGGGAACTCGTTTATCTCTTTCAGTCCGAGGGGAACTCGTTCCTTAATAACAGCCATGTGAAAGTAAATACACGGTCGTAAAATTGACTTTTTCTTCCCACACAAAAAATGACATCCGTCCTTTTATAATATTAACCATTTGAATGCATTTTTAATGATTTTGTCTAAGTGACATGCTTAAAAGTGGGCTTCTATGGTAAAAGTTCACCTGTCAATCAAAGAGCTCAGTTCAATACAAGCGCGCAGGCACTGTAGACAGTCAGACAGAGAAGTGATTAAGTAAGGAAACTAACATGATGATAACTTGATAATGACCCCCTTTGCCTAGCAATCTATTCAAAAAATTAAGAGCCTTTATTAACCTTTGGATTTGAAACAAAATAGAATAATTGTCTTTTCTGTCATGTTCTTAACATACTGTTTAGTCAATAAAGATCAATGAAAACTGAATGCATATTAATTTACAAAGGCATTTGCTATATATTTGACTTCTTTTTCTCCTTTCTGTTTTTGTAAACAGGACCTACATACACCCCAAAGGCTCTTTTTAGAGCCATTTTACCAAGCATCTTTGCATCTTTGTACAGTAAGTATTTGTTTTGATTAACCTCAAAGAAAACAAAATAAATTTTAATATATGCTGACGTTTGTAATATCTTGCTCTTTTTCAATTATGTTTCAGTAGTGCCGGTTTTCCTTCAGAAGTGCCAGTTTTCCTGAGGTAATTTAAGATCTTTTTAATTAACCATTTTGTTCAATTTCATGTAAAGGTCCCGTTTTCCGGATCCCATATTCCAAACTTTAGTTAGCATGTAATGTTGCTGTTAGAGCATAAATAATACCTGCAAATGATAAAGGTATATTTTCTCTAATACAGTTCACCTTTCAAAGCCTTCAGTGACCTGCCGGTTTGTACTACAGCCCCCTACTTCCCGGTTGACTTATGTCAATATTAGAGGTGTTTTTTCCTAACCTGCACCCACAGGAATATATCAGTCGCCAGCTAAGCTCAAATGCAGAGTTGCCAGAGTTGATGGTTTCTTCCCCAAAAACTGTCCAAAACCCGCCCAAATGCACAAAAAATGCCCAAAACATTTAATCAACATTTTGATTCAATTTGATCAGCATTTAGTTCTTTAACTACAACAGTTAATACACTATACTATATATAGTTAGCAATTAAACACCAGCAGCTACAGAATCACAATAGTAAAATGACAACATAACTCGTTTACATATACAGCTATGCCCCTCACCACATGCAAAATGCACATTTACAGTGTATATTTAAATTGTTTTGGGATAATACAAATATCTAATTCGTTATTAATAAATTCAACAATGTCTGATTTTATCTATTTATATTATTAATAATAATATACCTGTATTTTACTCCTTATAAACAGGTGTGTGATTGAGAGCTAGAGATCGTATAGGCTAACTTTTAACGTTAAATGCACAACAATAATTGGCTGTATGTTATCATGCAAGGATGCTGAAAAGCACTATGAACATCTGAACCTTTCAGAACTATGTAGCCTACGAATCATTTTGATTTGTTGATTCTTTGTTATTTATGGGGCGGTTTCCCGAACAGGGATAAGACAGAGCTGTCCAAACTGAAAACAACTTGCAGTGACATCTTAAAACACATCAGTGCTCTTTGTTTTGGTCCAAATTCACACAAGTAGGGGTGGTTTCCCGAACGGGTATTATTTTGTGCCGGGATGGGGCCTTGGTATAATTAGGAATTATAACTAGTTTTCAACAAACATGCCTTACTAAAAACATTACTGGTGTCCATTTTGAGGCTAAACAAAGGACACTAATGTATTTTAAGATATATCAGTGCAAGTTGTTTTCAGTTTGGACAGCTCTTACATTTATTTTAGTCTAGGACTAATCTAATCCCTGTCCGGGAAACTGTCCTTAATGTTTTTAGTAAGTAATGTTTGTTGAAACTAGTTGTATTTCATAATTGGACTAAGGCCTAGTCTTAGCTTAGGCTAATCCCTGTCTGGGAAACCACCCCATAATGTCCCATGTTTAAGACTGCATATCTATACACACGCATGTAATAACTTTAACTATTTGCTTGTCTTGATTATTGGCATCCTAAGATATTTTATAACTGCCTGGCACATTCTTGGAGTTTGACTTTAATAATAACATAATTCTCAACATTTGGTAATGACACTGTACTGTAATATTGTGTGTCAACAATTGCAAATAAAATATTAATGTTCTTTCTTTAATTTATTAGATTTTACCTCGTTCTCCACTGCCTCCAGTAATTCCTGGTTTTAAGGTTAGTCATTTTTTTAGTTTTCAGTGCCATTCGTCTCAACCCTGACTTCCTAAATAGTCTAAATTTGAATACAAAAATCTGGGCTTGATTTGGTTTTTCTGAAGGTGTTTAAAAGATTTACTGTTTTTGATCCTCTGTGTCTAAGCGACGCTACAATGTGAATAAGACAAGTTACAATTTTTTAATAGTTTAATTTGTCGAAAAAAGAAATGCATTCCAATATTAATGTGAAAATAATGTACATGTACAAATCCCCGGTTCTAGAGAACAAACGTACATACTTTCTTAAGCACACACAAACACACAAGTGTGATTGTAACGTAGAGTTTTTTTTTTACAGATGTTATATATACATCAGGGTTCCCCAAATCTTACCCTGGAGGGCCGGAGCACTGCAGAGTTTAGCTCCAACGCTGATCAAACACCTGAGCAAGCTAATCAAGGTCTTCATGATCACTAGAAAATCACAGGTGGGTAAGTTTGATTAGGGTTGGACATAAACTCTGTAGTGTTCCTTACCTCCAGGATAAGATTTGGGGAACCCTGATATACATAGTCACCATTCAGTTATTATTAACGAGCCACACAGATCCAAAATCGAAACTGACCTGTATTGCAGTGTGTCACGTAGCTGTCCATCAATGTAAACAATGTGCAAAGTAGTTGAACCAAAAAGTGCACGATTAATAAAGTTATTGGCTTCTGAAGTAGGGAGTCCACTCTGACTCACTGAAACGAGTCGTCAGGCAGGAGAATCGGTCCATATAACATTTTCCACGTCACACGAGATACTAATCTCCGTCTACAGCCTTGCCTGCGGGAGAAACGAAAACTATGACCTGCCCACAGCTAGTGATTGTGTAAACATCATGCTGTGTTTTCAGTTTGTGCTGTTTTCACTACCAAAGGAGACATTTTCAAGGAGGGTGTACTAAATGTTTGGCTGTGAAGAATCTGTGGTTAAAATTAGGGGTCGACCGATTATCAATCTGGCCGATTATAGACGTCGATATTAAGCATTTTGCCGACTATCGACATCGGACATTTTAAAAGCCTATTTGCCGATAATGTAATTTGATTTTGAAATGCACTATTTCGGCTCTGACGCAGCCATGGGTTTAGTGAGAGCCGTCAGAACACGGAACAGGGCACTCTATTCAGTTGCCTACAGCAATGCCCGCCTACCGCCCATCTGATTTGTTGGGAGTCATGAGTGCGACCAATCAGCGCAGGAGGCTGAAGACACCGCAGAAAGCGCTTGCTAACTCGAGCTGCTTTGCAATGATTTCGCTCTGTGAGTTGACACTGCAATACAATAGTTTAGCACGCATTTCAGGCAGTTGACCGAGCTGGCATTTGCACGTCATTGTAAGTCATGTCATTTTAAAAATACAAGCCACTTTAAAGCATAAAGAACTTGACCACTTTTGTCTTCACTCAGTGTGCTCTTATGCACGCGCACACAGCCGCCTGCTTGCAACAAGTAACAGATCAAGTTATTTTTTGCGACTTATTTATTACACAGAAATGTTCATATACACACGGGTATGCTTAAATGCCTGTCTTGAGGACATATATACTTAAGGAATAGGCTGTTGAACCAACTAATTGTGCCTATGATATGGTATTAATGTTATAGTTTTATGAAAACATTTGTAGTCTTTTTAAAAACATACAGAATGAAGCTATGAAGGCAATTACATTAATTACACCTATTACATAATACAAATTGTTTAGTTAATCATTATATCCATATGATTAGGGATGCTCCGATCAGGATTTTTTCAGCCGATACAAATTACCAATCTGTTATCTTCGCGATCGGCCGATACCAATTCCAATTTTTAGCTGATATGCAAGCTATTTGATGACTGTAACTGTTACATTTTTTTCTAGATAAAGTAATACCACAGATGTTGCCTTTGTTATATTACTTACAGTAATTGGGTATATTATTGTTTTAATAGAGAATCAAATAAATTAGTACTCTTCTCCAAAGAGATATTTAATATCTCTTTAAAAACTTTGTCTCCTAAGAGTACTGAAAATAAAACACTTCACAGTCTTTACTGTACGTATTAAATATACACACATTCGTATGAAGTATAACAGTTCCTTAGTCAAGAGCAGAGAGTGATTGTATTGAGAGATGAATTATGATACTGTAGCATTAAGACGTGAGAGAGATCGCTCTGTTCACGTGCACTGATTGATGACAGGCTGCTGTGTGTGCGTGCAGCGGCTAAATGCAGACAAGAGCAGCTGTGAGGAAAATGATTATTACAGGTATTACAGTAAAATACACTAAAAATAAACAAGAAATAGACGTGCTGCCAGTACTGTAAAAATACAGGGAAATTGTTAACAGATGATAAATCATGAGGTGAAAATTTACACCTAGAGGACAGTTGGTACAGTGCTGCAAAAGCTATGAAGTAAGGGTGTACAAAGGATTTAAACCTTGCTGTTTTCTTATAACATGTATGTGTACTTGGTGTATGACTACAGGCTGCTTTTGCATATTTATATTTTTTGTCTTTCCATTTTTACAGGTGGAGTAATGGAGTAAAGATGCAATGGAGCAGCTGATAAGAAAACATGCTTAAGACCATCTTAAACGTGCACCATCAAGAAAGGGAGGGGTACACAATAAACATTTTTTTTAACATTACTTTTTGAATAGATGCACTTTTAATTTTTTTTTAAAAGTATATATATATTGTTTATTTATGTTGTTTTCAATTGTTATAATTGTATTGTTTTTATTTGTTGTATTTACCTTTTATGGATTTGTGCACACACAAACACACACACACACATTTATACAAAATAAGTTTTGAATAAATACGTTTAATGGAGTGCAAAGTGTGAGTCTTTATTTAGCTAAATGATGTCTGCAGTTGACGTTATAAGACGTTGAAAATATGTACACAATGACCACATTTCAACTAAATTTGGACCTTAAAAAGACGTCCTATGGACGTCATTATTGGACGTCCAAAAGACGTCAGAAAAAGACGTCGGAAAACCTTTCATTCTGCACCCTGGTGGGGACGTCTTTTCAACGTCTTTATTGGACGTCCAAAAGACGTCAGAAAAAGACGTCGGAAAACCTTTCATTCTGCACCCTGATGGGGACGTCTTTTCAACGTCCGACAAAGACGTTGAAAAGACGTCTTTTGGACATACTTTTGCTCAGTGGGTTAGATGTTGATTTACTACCCAGCTGTAAATGCAACTGGCTGTTTAGGTATTTTCTTGCTTAATAAATAATAATAATAATGAATAATAAACTGACATTATGGTAACACATAAGTAATTTTAAGTGTACAAGTACAATATTTACTATATTTACTATAATGCTTCAGCACCAGATTTTATTATTCTAAGAGCAAAAAGAGGGCATTCCTTGGGTTACTTAATTTCCACCAATAGCTTTTTCTAAACTGTCACCTGAAATATTCTCTTCTCTTGACATTAAATTGAGGGTAATAACTAATTAGTTAAATTACCAGTAGGTCCAGCGTCAGCTCTTGCCGAACCCACAGAACATAAAACCCATACAGTAGGCCTACATCTGGATGCGTCGAAAAAACGCCCCGCCTCAGTGGATTTTTTTTATATTTCGAATTTTGCATTGTAATAAATATATTATTATTGAAAGACATATAATTATCGGCATGCCATCAACACACAAGTCAGTTTATTATATTTTAAGTTAATGGGCCGGTCTGAATTCTGAAACAGGTTATATATCCAAGGCCAATTCCGTGGGAGGGTAATAATGATCATAAAAGTGACGTCAGTGTAGCAATCATTAGAAGGTAGCAAGGCTAGAGGGTTCAGAAAATCTGTCCAGGTAGATGAATCGTCAGGTTATAGGAAAACCTGTGTCTAAAGAGCCAAGATCAATTGATTGGGTACACATTATGAACTGGAATCATTAGGCGAAAAAATGTATGTAAGTTATCTTTTGGAGAAGGACACCAGTATGTACCCAAATTCAGTAAGACATCCAAGCCTAAACCTAAACCCTCAGAATTTTGTACCTGCACCTCCACAATATCCGGACTTCACAGGATACCATCACGTCCCTGGAATTACCAACGACCCCCACCACAGCCAAACAGGAGCGTGGAATCCAGCATACCCTGCTCCACGGGAGGAATGGACACCTTACGGTCCGGGGACTGGGCCATCTACGTCGAGCACCGGTCAGTTGGGTTTCAGTCCACCAGAGTTTTCGTCTGTTCAAGGGCCCGGCCTTCTTCCATCTTCCATAAACACATCAGTCGGTCAACTGTCACCGAACTCTCAGCGACGGAACCCGTACGACTGGATGCGTCGGAGCGCTCCGCCTTCAACCTCAGGTGCATCTTAATGCAACTCTTAGTGCAATTTCGATTAATTTAAGTAAATAATTATTACAATGGACACATACATATCTACAAATATTACATAAATTGCGTTGTTCTCAGCAAGTATTTGTCATATTGTTAAGCCCTGTTGGATGTCATCAAAAAGGTTAAGGCGCACAACTTTTTGAATGAATGAAATGAATTGTTCATTTTATGTCAGGATCCCGACCTAAAAGTTTGGGGTAGTTTTGAAATAATAGATGTTGAATTTAATGATTTTTTTTTAAATAAACAAAAATCTTAAACTACACATACTTAAACAAGAAAAAATAAATAGGATAAGTCCAAATTATTATTATAATTGATTATACAATTATTAAATTATATAAAATTATTGCTCTCAATAGTTAAATATTTAGTCCATCATTTGATGTTTATGCTGATGTACCAAAATATAGGCTACAATAGGTTTGTACTTTAAATATGTTTAGCTACATTTAGAGATATTCCAGTCAGATGTTAAACAGTGATATTTCTAACTGTTTCAATTACAACATCCTCTGTAGCGTATTTTTAAACAAGACATTCAGTAGAAATAATAATAATAAGATAAAGAAATTATATTAATTAGGCTGGGTTCTTTAAACATTTCTCGTGTACATTTGGTTGTGTACATTTACATTAAAAAAACTAAATGAAGCTCGCTGATTTAGGTAATTTTTCACACGTAAAGCGTGTACATGTGAATTCCTGTTACGTGTATTTTTGGGAAAACAAAAGTTTAAAAGAATGACAGTTTGTAAATTGTAAAACGCTAAGTGACCCAAACCAGCGATAAAGTCTGTGCAAACACTATTAACTTTTCTTGACACGCTGAGTTGTTTCTGTCATGATATTTAAACATAAAATGCATAAAATGTTTAAAACATAAAAATTTCTTAAAATAAGAAAATTTTGTCTTGCTTATTCACTGATAAGATCCTGAAGCAAATTTGTGGTCACAATTGTGACAGCTGAATCCTCAGATAAGCTTTTCTACACGTAAATGTAAACGTTTATGTAAAAACAAACGTTTTTGATGTGCCTGGCTTTTAATTTCGATTATTTTACGAGATTTAACCTCAAGTTAATCATAACTAGAGATTGCGTCTTTAAATGTTTTTAACGAAAACCGTATGGCTCAAAAGCTTAATGATCTGGAGTTCCGTTGTGGATATTTCACTAGACAGACAGTGTCTTTCCCTTTGCAGTTTATATTTTAATAATATTTAACCTGGTAGCCACTTACGCTCCCTTTTGCCATTGACAGGGTAAACTAAGTTTGAAATATAGAGACAAAATACCACAAGATCTTGTTTTATGTATGTATGACTTAATTAAATCTGCAAACATTTAGCACAGTTAGCCTACTTAAAAAAAAGAAAGAAGGAAAATCATTATACTGAAACAGAATGCATTATCCTTTATTTCATATCAACGTCCTTGTTATGCATTAGAATTCATAATATAACATATATAACAATAAATATTTTTCTAAAACTTGAAAATTCATTAAATCCTGATGAAAATTCCAAAATTCAGTTAAAATTAAAATGTTGAACATACATTTTTTAAATGGATTGATTGACAAAAGTTAATTTTTTTATTCGATTTTAAACTATTTGTCTTTAAGGAGGGAAGACCAGAACAAAAGACAAATACCGGGTGGTATACACGGATCATCAGCGCCTGGAATTGGAAAAGGAATTCCATTACAGCCGTTATATCACAATAAGAAGAAAATCTGAACTGGCAACAGCACTCAGTCTGTCAGAAAGACAGGTTAGCCAGTTTACAATCGACTTAAAAAATAAATAAATAAATAAATAAAGGAGATTTTAAAATGTTCAGTTAATATCAGGTCAGCTTTTCACAATGCACCTTGTTCATAAGCAGCTTTATCTTTTGAGTCCCTCAGTTAACAAGACAAAACACATTAGGCTGAGTAAAGGAGGTAGTCCATCTCTAACTATACAGCTTAAAGTTTTAATCAGTAGCAATATTTTATTTTATAAACATTGCTTATCAAACAAAGGTAAAAAAATAATGAAAGGACTATACGATTTTTTTTTGTATCAGTAGATGTGGTGTCTTAAATTATATTTTTATTCTTACTCTTCTTATTATTGTTTTTGTTGTTGTAATTTAGGTACAGTCTGATGTGGTACTACATATTGTTAAAAAAAACTTCTTACATTGCCTTATAATCTGAAAGTAAATTTTTTATGTACTTTAACAACATCAAGGAAAAGCATGCACATGAAGACCTTTGTGTTGTTGACAGGTAAAAATCTGGTTCCAGAACCGACGTGCTAAAGAAAGGAAAGTCAATAAAAAGAAAATGCAACAGCCACAGCCAGCATCCACAACCACACCCACACCACCAAACTCAGCTCTCCCAAGCAATGTTTCTATGGTGACAAGTAGCAGTGGTGGCTTGGTATCACCGTCTATGCCAATGACAATTAAGGAAGAGTACTAAAGAAAAAAAAGGATGTCCAGACTTTGACTGGTGGATGTTTTTATAGCATTACAGAACCCCTTCACACTCCTTTCTTGCTGCAAGAAGAAGCACAACTACCAAAAATGTGACAAAGACTGTTTGTTGTACACTGCTGTCAAAAATACATCAATCAAAAGTTGGTAACACTTGTTGTAAAGTAAATCCACATTTTCAGTACACATTAATACTAGTACAAATACTATACATAATATTCATTCGTTATGTTATGGCCTCTGTATTCAGGAACACTATCGCATTTGCTTTACTCAATAATGTTAAAATGTTTTGAGATTTGGATGAATTTAAAAATTGTATATTTCCAAAGTAATTTGTTAATAAAATGTTTTATTGTAAAATGTTGCATTTGTTTCAGAAATTGCAATGATTTATATACATCAAAACAACTGAAGGGAACAATGTTTCAATTTATCAGATGAACTCTTTGAAATTGCCAGATTTTACCCTGTGAAAAAAATCTGTAGAAATTAGTGTTACTTGCACACTGTAAAAAAAAAAATCCTTAGAAATTACAATGGTATTGCAGCTGGTTGCCGGTAAATTACTGTAGATTTAAATTTATGTTGTTTACTAGCAAGAGTTTGTTCAAGGTTGAATACGTTTTGAATATTGGCGGGTCTTTGTCTTTGCAGAATAAAACTATACAATAACCGCCTCATGCAAAGCATTCTGGGAACCAGAAATCATCATCAACCTTTTTCTGTTTTTTGCTTCAGATTTTGTTTCCCAGAATGTTTTGCTTGATGCTGATTTTCTAGTTTTGTTCTGTAAAGACAAAGACTTGTAAATGTTTGGTGTTCGTTTAGCTTTGGGCAAAATGTTGCCAGTGGATAACATAAATTTAAATCTACGGTAAGTTACCGGCAACCCAGCTGCAAATTTCTACGGAATTTTTTTACTGGTTGCCGTAGATTTGGGTTTATGTTGTTTGCTGGCAGGAGTTTGTTCAGGGTTGAATAAATGTTAAATGTAAACAGGTCTTTACCTTTACTTGCAACATGATCTCACAAAGTTCCGTGGGGTGGTCACGGAGTTTTGTGCTCATTTTTCCGTGGCATTCTCGCGGATTGGTTGCTCGGCTGCTTTTTCCTATTTTCAAACCATTTTCGCTTCGGTTTAGGGTTAGATTTGGTGTTTGCGTTAGTATGTCACTTTAACTATTGGTTTATACTATTTTTTTCTGATTTATTCCTTTATATTTTCTAAACTTTAAACAATTGTCGCCTGGCGTTGGGGTTAGAGTTGGGTTTGGGTAGGGATGTCATTTCATGTAAATCTAACCCTAAACCGAAGCGAAAATGGTAAGAAAATAGGACAAAACAGTTGAGTAACCAATCCGTGGGAATGCCACGGAGGAAGACAGTCCGTGGCAGGGCCACGGAAAAATGCGGAGATCCGTGAGAATGCCACGGATAAATTAGCACAGGGTTCCGTGACTATGCCGCGGAGGTTCGTGAGATCAGGTTGTTTACAGAATAAAACTATACAATAACATCCTCGTGCAAAGCATTCTGGGAACCAAAAATAATCATCAACCTTTTTCTGTTTTTTGCTTCAGTTTTGTTTCCCAGAATGTTTTGCTTGATGCTGTTATTTTAGTTTTACTCTGTAAAGACAAAGACTTGTAAATGTTTAATGTTCATTTAACTTTGAACAAAATGTTGCCAGTAAATAACATCAATATCCAGCTGCAATAACACTGTAATTTCTACAGATTTTTTTACAGTGTAGCGTTTGGTCTTCTGTTTGTATCAAAGCATTTCTTTATATGTTTCTGTTGGCTTCAAGGCAGAATAGGTGTTATTCTATTTAGATTTGTTGACATATTTTTCTTATTTACGATTTTTTTAATGTTCAGTTTTTACATTTAAATAAATTCAGGGTTCAATCAATGTTACATAATAAGTGTTGCAGAATCATTTTAGCAATAAAATGTGAAAACTATAGTGTAAGATACACTAGAAGTGAATTGACACTCAGACAGGGGTTCATACTGTTTGCACAGTGTAACGGCATTGCTGGATAAGAGTCAAATGCATACTGGGAAACTGTGAGCTATTTCACTATCAGGCACACTCTGAACTCTCTTATCAATGGTGTGACAGAGAAGCTCAGCTTGATGGGCACAACATATCTCCTGTACAGCATCGTTTCAACAGGACCTGTTTTATGACTTTGTTAACAAAGCTAGGGTGCGGCATCCAAAGAGCAAGGTGAAAGGGGCTGGTGAGCAAACAGAGAAGTGCACATCTGCCCATGTAGACGTCTGTTCACTGAGTGTCCATATGTCCATGCAAAACCATTATGAGTTCATTTTTAATCCGTATAAACAGCACATTCATGTTCTAGCATTTTCAGTCTTTTATTTCTGTGGCTATTAGATATTAATGCTAAACAATATGCAACAATAGAGGTTGCATTAAAGACATTCTAAACATTAACCGGGTTTAAAACATTGATTAGTGATGTTTTTGTTTTCCTGTAAGTTATATTAAACATTCTTCTCAATTCTGCATAACAGAAATCATGCTGTTCGACATGTATTTTTATGAATGAATTATCTATACATAATGGAACATTGTAACTATAGTATGGTAACTTAAAATGTTAAAATGAATTTCAATAAATTTTATGCAAATATATTGTAAGCATGAAATCTTCATGTGAAAGTACCTAAATGATCTCAGTGATATTGGGAAATTGACATACCCTGCCTATGTGTCACTCCTTTTCCAAATCATCCATATCTCTGAGGATAAACTTGAACTTTGGTAAAGCTGTCAACCAGTTGGCCATATTCTTACCAACCCCCTCCCTGATGTGTGGTTGCTATGAAGAGAAAGTTGAATAATGATGACATTAAATGCATTTAAGTTACAAAATCAATGTGTTCAATCATTAAGTTCTTATGTAAGACCTCATTATATGTGGAATGCATAGACGTTTTAGATGTCTTTAAATACTGCGTATTAACAAAGAGAAAAAGCATTTTACATTGTACTTATTGTGTAAATGACCAATGTTTTGAAAAGGTTTGGTGTTAAAGGTGGGTTTTGGCTTAGCAATAGGATCAAGAGTGTATGTAAGATACTGTAATATGCTAAATATGCCATACTATGCTGTATGTGCAATTTTTATTTATTTAATAAAATAAATAATTCTGGTTGTAATTCTTCAATTGTGGTTGTAATTCTTCAAAACGGCATTGAAGGTTTAGCTTGTAATGTTCCACTTTCTTTATCCTTGCTCCATTTCTGGTACAAGACAATATAAACAAGCTCTCTGTTAGCTCCCACCGAAGTCATAAAGTTTATTGGGGGGCATGTTGTAAAAATATGCTCACCACAGTAACAAAAACATGCTTGTTGATAATGTTTACAATGATCAGTGGATACAACTCCTTATGTAGTTAAAGGAGAGTATAGTAGGAAGCAAATAGTGCAAATATCAGTCATGGTTTCTTGAGGCATTTCAGAAAGAATGTCTAATTTAAAAAAAAATAATAATGATAATCACTGTTTTTTTAGAAAGTGATTTAATAAAGAATAAACTGTATTTGTTTTTACTTATTTATTAAGATTGATTAAGATTTTATATAGAAACAAAAAGTCCATCTTATCAAAGCTGTAATTGTACAGGCAAATAAAAGAGGTATATCTATGTCTATCTTCAAAAACGTTTTATAAATTGTAATATTTTATCATAAACGTATAGGCTAATTACAATGCATTTATTCAAACCTTTTTGCCACCCTAAAATTAATTTGAATAATTCTCTTTTAAAAAATCTAATATATTTTTCAGAAGTTTTATTTATTTGTAAAAAATCGAAAATAATAATGAAAATAGCGCAAAATGCAGGATTTTGATGAAAAAGAATAACGAGTTTATGAGGCGTTTAATTTGTTTGGCTGTACTGCGCATGCGTTGTAACCGCATGCGTCGCAAACTTCTTGTCTGTAGCTGTGTTTTTGTCAGTCACGGCCGAATTACTGTTCCAATTCCAAGTTCGCATCAAGCCAAGTTCACATAACAACCCGGAATGTGTTCTTGATCCGCCCATTTTATCGAGGATGCATCTGGAGGTGACTTGTACAGACTTATGACAGCCAAGATTCCCAGAATGCATTTCGCGTCAACGGCAATGAAGCTTAAAACGTTCACAATATTCGAAATATTACTCTTTCTGTGTCATGAAATGAAGTTTTAAGAGCTGAGAGAATATAGAAGATGAATAAACTTCAAATCTAAGGTCAGTTAGTAAAGATAGCATGTTCTTCTAAAATTTGCCGCTGTCTCAGCGCAGCTGCTCTGCCCTCCGTTGTCTTATGGTCAAACATAAACTATCTCTTTGGATCTATACTGGCATTTTTTTGTCTCATCAATTTATGTATTTATTTTTATTATTCATACGAAGTCTGTTATTTGTCATTAAACTTTTAACTGATGCTTAATTTAAATTTCATGAATTAAATCACATATATTTTCTATATAATCTTAAGACTGTAGTAAATTACTGCACTTTAACTGGGTGTTTTTTCTTGTGTTTATTTCATGATGTACAAATGTTTTGTAGAATTAAAATAAATGGTTGTGTTACACTTCATAGTAAATACATTAAAGCTACACTCTAACATTAGAGTGTTAAATAGCACTAAGAGCTCATAATCATAGGGGAACCATTTTTAGTGCTATATAGCACCTATAAAGCACCTATGAAGAATCATATAGTACTGCCATAGCATAAAACGTTTTAGATGTCTCCTTATTTAACACACCTGATTCAACTATTCAGCCTCCTTCCAAAATGGCAAACATGTCTCCCTAACAAGCTGATGAGTTAAATCAGGAGTGTTAAATAAGGAGACATCTAAAACTTTTTGGGAGGGGGTGCTCGAGGACCAGGAGTGGTAAACACGGAGATATGGTAATATGGTTCTACGCAGGTAGCACCTTAAAGGTTCCCATATGATTACGAGCCAGTGAACTACTTTTATTAGCACCATTTGTTTTTAGAGTGTAATCAGTGTATGCAGGTGTTGCCTTATTTCATATTTCAATATTTCATATTTTCAAAACAAAAACATGCAGGGTTTTTGCATTTGATATATTTCGTTAAAATACATTAAAATAAGAATAGCCAGGACTGCACGTATTGGTTAGACTGAATGACGACCTGAAGTAGCCTATGCTCCATTTGCAATATAACCGGACTTGCGTCCTCCCAAATGAACTTTCAAGTCCGAACTACGAATGACGCAAGTCCGAACTTGGCGTGCTTGGTATTGAGAAACGGCCATTGTTTTAAAATATCCTGCATAGAAGCTCATAGAAGGTATTTTCGCAGATGTAATATAAATATAGCCTATTATTTGTTTGCTAGCCTGTATGAGTGCAGTCATGTCTGCAAAACTTAAGAATATTTGCCGTCATAAATGAGCTAATATTAGTTATCCCCCATTTATAATTCAAAATTACTTTGCAAACTAAAGCAGTGGCGTTTTTAGTTTAACGTCATAAATGACACATCTTGGAATGCAGTGCCTATATTTTTGCCTTTATCTGGTTAACAGTACTGGCTGTGATTGATAAGATGCTAACAATAAAGTTTTAGAATGTGCCATTGAGAAATTTTGTGATTCGTATTAACGTCACCTTTACGTTACAGTTTAACCCACGACATTTCCGCCATCACACACACGCACAGACACACAAACAAACAAACACATGTAACAAACCCAATGCACTCAAAACTTTGTGAAACACACAATGCAGATAGATTATAAACAACATTCAGTGACTTGTTTGTTTTTATAGATGGATATAATGTTTTTTAAATGCAGTAGAGCAAAGGTGGAGAAAGAGTTAGAAAAACTGAAGTGACAGGTAAGAAATTATGTAAATGTAGGTTATACTATAGTTATTAGCCCGTATAAACATCATTCCATTAGTCACTCACCATTATGTTGTCCAAAACATAACAGCTTTTAATTTTATGATTTATGGCAGTCATATTTAAAATTATTCAACCTACTATTTTTAGTTTTGGCTTAAAAATTTGACATAAAATCAAGCTGAAATTGTTTAAGTTAATTTGTGAAGTTAAAGTTATTAGTGCTGGGCAAAGATTAATCGCATACAAAATAAAAGTGATTTTTTTTTTTGGCATAATATATGAGTGGGTGCTGTGTGTAATATGTATATATAAATACAAACACATGTATTTAAGAAACATTTACATGTGTGTGTATATATATATATATATATATATATATATATATATATATATATATATTTATTTATTTATTTATTTATTTATTTATTTATTTATTTATTTATTTATTTATTTTTATATATTCTATATAATATATATAAATTTTAAAAAATGATATATAAATAAAAAAATTCTGAAATGAATTTATGTTATATATTATGCAAAAAAATCACTTTTATTTTGTATGCGATTAATCGTACTAATCTTTGCCCAGCACTAATTTTATATATATATATACACACACACACACACACACAGTATTTTAAAAAAGGCATCACAATGCTTTCTTCACATCATGGGCTACCCCCCACCCCAAGAATGAAATAATAAAACCTCCCGTGCAGTACTTGCACTTACTAATCTCCTCTATTATAGTGAGAATAATTCTCCATAAACAATGGGAGCTGTAAAACAATAACTCTGGGGCTGTTTATATATATTGCAGATATGCTTAAGTGCTTATGATGCCTACTCATTGAGACCACTGGAATTTATACACGTGCCCCCAAACATACCTTTGCCAGACATGTCATCATAAAAACATTAATGTAGTAACTTTACCTCAGGTTTAAGTAATAAATACATAAAATGTAATAATAATAATATAGATTCTGTATTAGTGTGTAAGTATCCACTTGAACAACTGCTGACCTTAAACTATACTTAAAACAATACACATGTATAATATCAATGTATTGTATAATTGTATAAACACATATTAACATAATGAGCAAGATTCTGACTTGTGTATATGTGTCTTTAAGAGAATGGATGGATTGATGGAGGTTAAAACGAAAATTATTAATTAATAAATTGCATTTATTAAATAAACACATCATTACAGCCTGACATTTATGAAAAAAACAATCAGGTTAACTTCTAAATTATAATATGCATTTATTTATTTATCTATGGTCACTCTTGTCTTAAAATATTTTTTGTTTATTTGTTTTCGGGTTCCAATTTTTGCCCAATAACTTCTACAATATAATGGTGATATGGGCATTATTTTTAGTTTGGAAAATTGTACAATTTTATCTTAACTATGTGATCGAAAATACATGCTGTGTCACTATAATGAAAAGGCCCACCAAGTTATATAAACATCTTACAGTATAAAAAAAGTTTTGTTGTTCCATTGACATTTATAATTAGAAACATGAACATTCTAAATTCTAAAATAAAATGTTTTGATAATTCATACTGTGTTTGATTGACATATTTTTTTTTTAAAAACAGATACGTGGTAGTTTTTGCTGTAATGAACATGTGTTTTACTAAAAATATTTAAAATTATAATAAGTACAAAAGATTTGAAATGGTTTGATTAATAAGGCATTTTTTAAGTTTGCATAAGGAAAATGTAGTTTAGATAATGATCACTTTTTCCCACTTTTAGATCACTTTTGCCCAGGCACATACTAAAAAAATGATAAGGTAAAACTAATTTTTTTTTATAAACATAATTTTGTTTTCCCTTTGTACAGGTACATTTTTTATCATTTTCTATATTAAAATATATAAGATTTTGTTATATATTGTTTTTATTATTTTATTAAATGTTATAATGTATTTTTTGGTGTTGTTGCAAAACAACATAAAATATATAAAAATTAAACAGCTCATATGTTTACCTTGTGATGTTGATGTACAATATTTTAAATAAGCGTTTTTCAAAAATAATTTCTTGTGAAAAATTACAGGTCATATTCTAGATTAGGTTGCTTAAGACAACCTAAAAAACATGCTGTAAATACATTTTCAACATTTTTTAACTTTTATTGACTAAATCGAATCAATATTTGATGTGAACACCATTTAAAACATTGTCATTGGGATAATTGTTGTTTTAAGCATTTTGGAGATGTTGCTAGTTCTTATGTATTTAGTAGGCTATTTATGTATGGCCATAATGTCTGTTGTATGAACTTCTAGTTCATATAAAAACCTTGCTTGTAGAGCATATTTATAATGTTTGGGAATCTATATTCACATTTCCCACTGACACACTAAAGCAACAGATGTACATTAAAACAGAGTGCATGTGTTACACTTCTTTAATATTTTTAGGAACTTTGGTGTGTTTTAAAGTTTTTACAAACAAAGGTGAAACACATTGGGGCAATGTTTTAACATCACAGCGTTCAAAAGTGTGGAACATGAAATGGTTTGTTAAACTACATCAATGGTTACATTGATGGTCTTTATTTCAAAAGTTAAAACTGTGTAAATTGATGAATGGTTCATATTAAATATTTTAATTGTATCAAATGTGAATTTAATAATGATAATTCACCAACAAAATAAAAAGGTAAGTAGTGTGAATGGATTTATAATTCACAACTGATACTAGTGAAGCTGTGACTTTTAGATTTAAGTTTACAATTTGGTCTAAACACTACCATTGGCCTGATAAAAAGACGTAGGTGCTTGGTCAGATTTGAAAGACTTTACCTTCATAATTAACCTTTGCCTTTGTTGATAATTTAGAGGATTTCAACATGACAAAGCAGAATCTATGTCAAACCAAGTTCATGTTTGGCAATCCAAGATAGACGAGCAACAAACTTCATTTCCTGAGATGTTATGTGTGAATGATTAACCCACACAGAATGCTCAGTAATATTTAACATCCATAAAATGGCAGTATGATTTCAACCGCCATTCCGGGCACAATTACAATTACATGTGCTGTAATACATTTTTTATTTTGTCCAGTCCTTCTTGGCAAAATGTTTGTAGTGCAAAATGACATATGTTGTTCAAAACTCAAAAAGCATTTAATCCAAGACCAAAAAGAGGAACAAAATAGCACCCACATTTTTTTTTAAATAAACATAAATCAATTGTTTTGTTTACAGACATTAATTTCACTTTATTGGTGTCAAAGAGGGAGAATTGCAGTGGCCTGAACCAAAACAAATCAACTTAAAGACCTCTATAGGGCTTTAGGTTGGGCCAAAACTAAGGCCTGTGATGCCTGACTCTCAGTGAAACAGACAGCATAAAACCAGCGACCAGTAATACTGTCATTTCATCCATACATGATTCTTCATCTAATCATCCTTGTATTTTGCATCAATGCATTTAAATAGATATTTTTGAAAGGGCTGCACAATTCCCCTTGATATTGTATTAACAATTATCATTTTGATGAATAGTATTCACATTGTTTTCATTTCATTATCATTGTATACCTGAGGTTTATTTTGTGTGACTAACCCCGCTGTGTAAAAATATTTTCAATCCCAGCTATCTGTTACTATGAGTTGCTACATGTTTCAAAATGGTGTTAGGTTTTAAGTAATAAGACAATGATTAAAATAATATAAGGTTGGATTATATCAACATAAGATGAAGAAATTTACTTTTATGCCTCCACAACACTCTTTGTTCATTATCTTAAAGGGACACTCCACTTTTTTTGAAAATATACTCATTTTCCAGCTCCCCTAGAGTTAAACATTTGAGTTTTACCGTTTTGAAATCCATTCAGCTGATCTCAGAGTTTGGCGGTAACACTTTTAGCATAGCTTAGCACAATCCATTGAATCTGATTAGACCATTAGCAATGCGATCCAAAATTACAAAAGAGTTTCAATATTTCACAATATTTAAGAGTTTTCATTATTTTTTAATGAAATTTTTACAATTTATTTTTGAATTTTCTACTGTTGTAACCCTGCTTACCAACTTGTGTAAATGTGAACATGCCTTTGAGAATGTTAAAATCGTCTGTTGTACTGACAGCTCTTAGAATGGATAAACCATTCGTAATTCAAGTACATACTAGTCAAGTTGTAATGGGACCTGTTATGTTGGAGGCTGATTTAGAGGACAGAATTAATTGCCCTATAAGTTAGGCCAATTATTCCTCTACCGACATAAAGGGTCTAGCATTGATTTGGGTACTGATTTTAAGGTTTGTGTGTTTTGTGGTACTATTCCAATTCTTGTGTATAACGACCAGAGTCCTCTCATGACCAGAATCCTCATTTTAGTCATTTTATTAGTTTCTATTTTCCTACACTCTCAGAAATAAAGGTACAAAGTTGTCACTGGGGCAGTACCCTTTCAAAAAGGTACACCTTTGTACCCAAAGAGTACATATTAGTACTTTGAACTGCCAAAATGTACCTTTAAAGGTACATATTTGTACCTAAATGGTACATATTAGGACCTTTTTTAAAGGGTACTGCCCCAGTGACAGCTTCGTACCTTTATTTTTGACAGTGTACAGCCATATGCCTTGAATATTCGCCATGTAAAAAGTGTAAATAATTTGTTAGCTGATGCATTTTCTCGCAGCCTACGTGACGTAAAATGGAAAGTCTTTTGACCATTCCTTCTTCAGCTTTTACAATTAAATGGTTTTCACTCTCTTGAAAATAACTTTTTCCAGATGATGGGTGCTTGGTTTTGAAAGACTTTTGAAGAAAGGGGAAGATATAATGGTTTTAGTGATGTACAGTCACTGAATGATGTACAGTGTGGTAAGATTAATCTGTTATTCGTTTGTATGAAGTTCTAGTTATTCGGGATTTGAAAAAAATGGTAATGTTTTGGGGGTGGGGGTGTGATTGTGGTCCAGTTTTGCTTTGTGTTGTCGTTATTGGCCCTGTCCCAAATGGCGCACTTCATGTGGACTTTCGGTCTCGTGGCCTTAAATTCCGTGTGCTCGCTTGAGTCCGTAGGGTGTCCCATCTGTCATTTTTACGCTCTAAAGTGTGCTCATCAGCGCCCCCTTTGCTTCCTGGATGCGGTCTTTGGCGAAGCACGCACTGCAGCAGGCTTCGCGCACTTTACCAACCCAGAAGTTTTTGCGAAAGAGCAATTAGACCAATCAGACAAAGGGAGGAGTTCACAATGATAGGTAAATTCTCTTCCTATTTCCTGTGTAAAAACTCGAGTCTGTCCCCAAATACGACTCCTGTGCGCCCTCTTGGACTCTCATCAAGGGACCCTAAGGTCTGCACTACATGATGTCATCAAAGTGTGGACTCTGAGGAGGTCCAGAAGTCCGGAGTGTGCCATTTGGGACAGGGCCTTTCTGTTTCTACAGGCCACCAGCCAATGACCAACATCTGATCTTGATAAAACCGTATAAGATAAGGGGCTGATTTCTCCATAGGGCACCCTGCACTAGTGCACAGAAGCTGGAGCTTTTTGTTAAACATGTTCTGGTAAATCTTTTTGTTCATCTGTATAACTCTAAAATGTGTTCAGCTTAAGAAAGTAATTATACCAAGGATATGTAACTTATGGGCATTTTTTTAAATATCTCTATAGATTGCTGCAACACCACTGCAATGATCAACTTGACTGTGTTTGTGCTTTTGACAGTATGGTGGTGGAATATATTTTGTCTGTCTTGTAGCAAATTGATTGGCCTTACGGTTCGGGAACACACACTGTTAACTGGGAAAACCACTAAAGCTGTGATTTAAATTTTGACCTACAGTTGTGTTGAAAAAATAGCAGTGTACTGATAAAAGTGAAAAAGTGCAAAATAATATAAATAGATTTTATTTAATTGAATTCATATTGAAAACATTACACGTTAAATTCCAAATCCAAGTATTAACAAGTTGCCTAACCATTATTGTTGATAACTGGTGCATCAAGTCAAACTTCTGGCACCTAAAAACAGGTATTTCAGCCCAGGATTCACAGTTCCTCTTATTTTCTTTTTTGTATGTTTGTTTTGGGGTTGTTACAATAAATAGGCCCAATGAGGTAGTATAAAAAATCAGCATACCATGATTTTTGGACCCCAATATTTAACAGTGTCTTCACTGTTTTATAGTGTGGCTTGAATACAGTACCTGGGGGTCGCCTGGCATACTGTCAATAACCACTAGACCCTGAAAAGAAAAATTTTACTCTGTTTACTCCATTTTTCTTTGGGCCAGTTGATGTGTTGATTGGACTGCACCACCATTTTTTCAACAATGGTTCCTTTACGGGGGTTTCTTGCAAAAAGCTTAGCTTTAATCAGACGTTTTCCGACTGTCATAGTACTTACAGATCATCTTAGATCTTTCTAGAGGTGATGAAAGGCTGAATCTTTGAAATCCTGACTATTCTTCTGTTTTAACAGTAGTTGCTCATTTTCTTCCACGTTTCGTGTTTTTGTTCCCATTTTAAAGCATCTAAGATCATTTTATCTGAGCATCCTAAAATTTGCTGCATTTCTTTATATGTTTTCTCCTCTCCAATCAACTTTTTAATTAAATTGCGTTGTTCCTCCGAGCAATGTTTAGAACGGCCCATTTTACTTAGAAATTCATTTGAACTTATTTTCTAATTAAAGTTTACACTGCTATTATTTTGATCACGCCCCTTTCAATGAATGAGTCAATAACTCAGAAGTAGTGTGGATATCATTACCAATGGCTCTAATGTTTATCTATTACACTACTTCGTCTCTAGTAAATAGTGTGCAATGCAGAAATATTACTTCTAATAACAGTGAATTATTATGTTACTGATGTTGCACTGCTATTTTTTTAACAAAACTGTATTAATTAAATGGTACAAAGCATCTTGGAGATGTTGTCAGAAAGAGGATCTACCCCCTTACAAATCTAAATAAGAAAGATGTCATCTGAGCAGATGTGTCTTTGTGTGTGAACGGGCTTTAACATTATAAGGGCGGTTTCCCGGACAGGGATTAGACAAGTCCTAGACTAAAATAAATGTAAGAGCTGTCCAAACTGAAAACAACTTGCACTGACATGTCTTACAATACATCAGTGCACTTTGTTTAGCCTCAAAATGCACACAAGTAATGTTTTTAGTAAGGCATGCTTGTTAAAACTAGTTATATTTCCCAATTAAACTAAGGCCTAGTCCTGGATTAAGCTAATCCCTTTCCGGGAAACCACTCCATTATCTATTAGTGGTTAATTAACAAAACATATTAAAACATGCATAATGTTGATCTAAATAGAAAGTACATTTAACTTAAACCAATTACCAGTAGTTTAAAAGCTGTAGGAGTAGTTGGGCATATTCTTGTAGTTGAGAAACACATACGCTTATATTGGTAAAATCATTAGGACAAACCACTTAATGACTAAAACTCAGATATTTCAATCAGACCAGTTACCCCGAGATAAGTTCGGGCATCATTTACAAACCTTTCTGTCCAACACCCATGCCTGACCTCTTTAATGTGCTAGCCTACAGAATGAGTGGACATACAATCCTCCAGAAAGACTACAAAACTTTTGGAAAGCTATCCAACTCCATGTACCTGAAAGGCACCAGTATAGTGTAACACATTGAATTTCTGTAAGCCTTTTGCCAGATTTCCTTAAACACTATACTGTATACAAATCCACTACTAAAAATGAAATAATTGAACTAGTAATTTCAGTTTAGGATAAAGAGGACCCTCGACCTACAGGTGTTTATCAGGCTTTATGTTAATTAACATGAATAAGCCCAAAAAGAGTAAACCTTCAACATAAGGCAGACTATCCCCCAACTCTAAAATCTTTATTATGATATGCAGAGATAAATATCTGTAAGATTCATTGCACAATCCAGCACATCTAAATTGTAAGCTCAGGCTGTGCAATTTGAATGAATAACCTGCGCTGGGCTATTCCTTTACAAATACCTTGAATGGGATCAAATCATAATAATATGATGAGTCATATAATAATTCATTATAAATGGAATTAGTACTTATAAATAACTTCGAAAGGCAGTTTCCCAAGAATTTGTGGCTAGATATAGTAAACAGTAGACTTTTTTTAAAGAAAAAATTGAAATAGCTAACAATTTACAATGAGAAACAATTTCCCAAAAGAAATAGTAACAGTACATGATTTAAGTTGGAATGCAAAACTTCCAAAACGTCATCCAAGATATCACAAAATCACCTTTCTCATCCAATAATAAACAGGTTTTCAAAAACAGAACGAATGCCATAACAAGTGCTCATAGCCCTGGATCAGTGGTGTTATCAAGTTGATTCTGATCTGATTGAGCAGACTGCATTGTGTTCAGGCTACGAGCTTCAGCAATAAGACGTTTGACTCCCACCATCCACTGACTGACTTCAGAGACATGGTCCACCATTAGACCTCTGTGGATCTCATCAGCTGCATCCCAGTTTTTCCTTTTTAGGTCTGAAAAAAGAAAACAATGGAGATTTTTTAACCCAATCTCTCATGGCAATGGTCTTCTTGCACTGAGCTTTGTGATGCACTTGTGATGTATTTCTGACGTGCTCCCAAGTTTCTGGCCATAGCAGCCCACATGGGATACACACACACACACACACACACACACACACACGTCAAGATGTTGACAAATCAAAATTAAAGAAGGCAGGAGTTTAAGACGAACACAAATTCCTGCCTATCACATTACAGAGCTGAGCAGAATTCCAACCAATAAAATAAAAGGCTGGCTAAGTTTGAGCAATTGTATGCAGTGTTGGGGGTAACGAGTTACAAAGTAACGGATTACAGTAACTACATTACTTTTTTGGGTAACGAAGTAAAGTAACGCATTACACTAATAATATTGGTAACTACACTACTTTACTAGACTATAGGAACGCGCTTTCCTGCGTTACCCAAGCAGTGTTTGCCTGGGTGTAAAGTTCTGTCTATTTAAGTGGTGCGTGCATGCGTGTCCCTGTACGTGTGCCGTTGCCATAGAGATTGATTTGACGGAGCTGCTGGTGCAAAGGGGAGCGGGAAATGAAGACGGAGGGTTTCAGCCACTGGGGCGATATTCACATAACTTTCAGCGTATTGCTCGAAAGGACAAAAATATTCGTGTGAAATGCACACTATGCCCACACGACAAGTGTCTTTTCAACTGCTGACAACGCGATGAGCAACCTGTCTGAGCATTTGTAAGCCCAGCATGGCAATACAACACTTGTGGCGAAAGATCCTGCTTAACTTTACCGGTCAGGGATCGAGAGGTCCGAACCCGAAGACGGAATTAGGTATGAACCTCAATCGAGTCAGAGCCAGAGCATAATTCTTTTAAAGAAATTATTTGAACGTAACCCGAACAGCAATGTCGCGTGCGCTCAATTTATAGAAAAAGCCAGGAGTCAGGACCGCTGTTTTCTTCATAATCTTACTTCCAAATCTAATCCTATAAACGTTTCGGTGTTTGATGTATCACTGTTACCGCCCTGCCAGACTGTCTTAAATAGAGAAATAAGTTAATTCCTTGATTTGCGTTGTTGATTCATTTATAAATAATTCCCCCAAGGGTTTAGTTTATGCGCAAAAAGCATTAAAATGAATAGAACGTGATGATTACGTCTTTCTTTGGTGAAAAAATAATAAAATAAATAAGCCTATATGAAATGTGTTTCCCTTAAATAATTAGCAAATCAACAAAACGAATTCAAAAGTAGCCTATAGCCTATATGAGTTTATTTATTGTGTGACGCGCTCCCAAACCGATGCAGCACAAAACACTTTTTACCTATTTAAAAAAGCACAATGTTTTGTTATTATTGCGAGTGTAACTTTACATAAATAAATTTACACATTACAGTTTTGAATGTTGTTTTACTTTTATTTGTATGACCATAATTTAAGGTAATTTAAGGTAATGCAAAATGCAAGCTCCTCACGCGTTTCATGCCATCACCCGCGTGGGTTTACACAGGGCAGCGAGAAAGAGACATTAAACTTTAAACATTTAACATTCTACTTGAGTTTTTTTGGACATCCCTTTGGAATCACTGCAATCATATCATCAATTTATAAGGTAATAATAAATAGGCTATAAGCGCAGCGCTTATGAGTGTTCAAACACTGCTGACCGCTCAGCTGTCAATCAGCCGACCCTCACAAAGTTTCAGATTAAATGATAATATATTTGAACAAGCATGGTCCTGTGCTTATTTCTGTCAATGTTCTGCGTGAAGATCTTTAAAGGTTTCTACTTACATCACGATTTGCGGTGCGGCCGGTCGCAGTCTTTATGTAAAACGGGTATGAAATAAATGGATGCTGATGTCGGATAACGGGTCAACTGTTATTTTAATCGCGCGGATGCGGGTTATCAAACAGGACTGTGCATGACTCGTATAAGGAAAATGGAATGACAACAAGACAATTATAAAATAGCCTACATGTTTATATTCTGTATGAAACCACCATGGGCGCTAAACTTGCGGTGTTAAAGGGACAGTTCACCCAAAAATAAATTATAAATTTTGTTACAAACCTGTATAAATATCTTTGTTCTGATAAACACGAAGCAACATATTTTGAGAAATGTTAATAACCAAACCAAGCATGAGCCCCATTCACTTCTATAGTAGGAAAAAATAATACTATGGAAGTGAATGGGGCTCATGAATGGTTTGGTTACAAACATTCCTCAAAATATTTTCATTCATGTTCACCAGAACAAAGACATTTATACAGGTTTGTAACAACATGAGAGTTACAAACCTGATTTACAAATAAATTATACAGAATTTTAATTTTTGGGCGAACTATAAATCCGATGGGGTCAAAAATTAGGGTGCACCTAACTTTTGTGCTGGTGCACCTAAGAAAAAATGTTAGGCGCACCAGTGCAACCAGTGCAAAAAGTTAGTCTAGAGCCCTGGCCGGTCATTTAAAGTAGTCACTCATCATCAGCCGACCCCGCCTAAACCATGTCCATGTATCTATGTGGTAAATTAAGAAAAAGGAAAGTAAAGTAATAAGTAGTGAAGTTACTTTTCAAATGCAGTAACTAGTAAAGTAATCTCATTACAATTTTAAGAAGTAACTAGTAACTAGTAACTAATTACATTTTTTGAGTAACTACCCCAACACTGATTGTATGCATGTTTATCACCTTTTTAAAGGTCCCATTCTTTCTGTGTTGTTGAAGCTTTGATTGTGTTTACAGTGGGCAATATAATATGTGTTCATGTTTCACGTGTAAAAAAATGCTGTCTTTTACACAATTGACTTATCTGTATAGCGCTGTTTTTACTGTCCTAAAAACGGTCTGATGTCTTTCTGGTACTATGAAGTCCCTCCTTCAGAAATACTTTACAAGTTCTGATTGTGTAGTTTGTTTAGTGTGTTGTGATTCGACAGCATCTTAGCTTAGCAGAGCCGTTTGAGACTGACATATTCATGTGGGCGGAGTTTAGTCAAAAACTTATATGGACGTCACTCAACCGGAAAGTTGAGGGCTGTAGTCCAAATCGGCTGTTTGCTCTAGGCTTTGAAAGAGGAATTCTATTAAAGAGAATATATCGCCTGGCAGTGAACTTTGAGCTTTAGCATTTTGCATGGTGACAATGATATGATTTGACACGAGGTAGTGATTTAAATGCGATCAGGCATCATGTTTTCCTCACCGTCCTGGAGAGCGTGCTCATGGTTGCTTTGCTACGAAAGATGCCACGGAAGCTCTACTGAAGAAAGACACGCCTTGACCCGCATTTAACACACAGTTTTAGATGTCACATGTGAACGGGACGCCGTAATCAGGGCCGGATTATCCATAGAAGTGCCTGGGTAATGGAGGGCACCAAGGGCTCCAGACTCTGACCAAATTGAGTTTTTGACACAGCGTGAGCAGATTTTTGGAAATGTGCTAGCGCCTGTGACAAAAAATACAGAATGCGCGATCAGGCTTTTTTTTAGAGAAACTTCCTGTGATAAAGGATGCCTTAGGGGCTGATCCCACCAAAAGCGTTTATGGCAGTTGCAGGCGCCTTTTTTGAATGATATTCTATGGGCAGGAAGTGTTTGCGCGCTGTTTATGCGCGCCGAGCGCCTTGCGTTTTTGCCGCCGGCCGCAGCACGCGCTTTTGAAGGAGCGCTGAGAGCGGAGACGCGCCCGACGTCATTCATGTCTTTCCATTGTCCAACCGAATGAGGTGAGAGGCGGGCCTTACGTTGTGGTGAGGGAAGTTTACAGTTGCTTTGAAGAAACGGACTCCACTCGCTCACTCCCTCCTGCGTGTTTGTGCACCTCTTATCCTCAAACAAGGTCAGAGCAAGCGCCCTCTTTTTAAAGTTTCTGCTAATATGACAGTTACAGCAAAAGAGCGCTCACGCTCGGTTGGTGTGATTAGCCCCTTAGGACAGTGTTTCCCAACCCTGGTCCTCGGGCACCCCCTCCCAGAAAGTTTTAGATGTCTCCTTATTTAGCACACCTGATTTAACTCATCAGCTTGTTTTCCATTTTGGAAGGAGGCTGATGAGTCGAATCAGGTGTTTTAAATAAGGAGACATCTAAAACTTTCTGGGAGGGGGTGCCCGAGGACCAGGATTGGGAAACACTGCCTTAGGATACTTGCATTTCTGAAAAGACTGACAAACTTTTAAGATTACACACAAACTTAAAGGAACAGTATGTAGGATTGTGGCCAAAACTGGTACTGCAATCACAAAACTGGTGCCCAATACACAACATGACAACTGCAACTCCACTTTTTAAATGACAATATCCTGGCCGGACCACTGTTATCAGTGATACAAGTATTTGAAATGAAAATGATTTCTTAATGTCTTGGACATATCAAGGCCATTATATGATTAATTGATATAAATTTCTTACATACTGTTCCTTTAAATCTTTTTTTAAAGATATTCAAGGTTTGTATTCTACTGAAGGTGTATCTAATCTATCCTCCTTCACATGGATGCAAATTACTGGAAAAGATGCCATTTTAATATTCTGTTGGCTTTTAATAAAAGAGGGTAGCGGTCAGAAGTAGGGATGTTAACAATTAATCGATCTTCGATTAATTGTCGATAAGAACTTACTCGATAAAACTTAACGATTGTTGAAAAACAAGATCATGCACGTGTGTGCGGCGCCTGCGCAAAACACATACAGTCGGAGAAAAAAAATTAATCGAGCGCGCAAAAGTTAAACTACTAGCTACTAAACTACATGTGCTTTTTAACGTCATGCGAGACGAGGCTGGCTGGCTGCCAACGCAACGAAATTACATCCGCAGTGGATCTGACAGGGTCCGACGCAGAAAATGCAAATACGTTTAGGATACTGAAAGCAAAGACCCTCTTCGGGGAAGCCTGCAAGATTAGCATAGCAACGCTGCTATATACAGAGAAGGAGACCAGAAGCCGTTTTTAATGAACAGATTAAAATGTCATCTTAAATTATGGCAAGAAACTGTCAAATGTAAACTGTAATTGACTGTCGTTACACCCTGAATGCCCGCAACATATATCATTGATCATCATTATTGACTGGCTGAGGCGCTGCGTGTTTTCTAATGGAAGGTTGGCATCTCCGTAATATAAGCTTCTTTGCTGAAGGTACGTCTAAGTTGAGGTGACGACGAGAAAAGTGCCCTTCGTGTGCTTCTTGGATATAATTACAAACAGTGTATCAACGACTCGGAAAGCGAGGTAAACAACTTGATAAATAACACTTGATGATAATAAAACTGTTATTTTGACATGGACTTTCATGCGTCTGTTGCAGAGTGCCCATGTGAGGCGGAGTTTACTGTGTCTATTAGTCATTATATTTCATTACGAGATAAGTTTAAATTGATGATTTTATCAAAACAACAACTACATTGACTCATTTTACAATCCCACTAGCATGTTATTTAGACAAAATAAAAGCTTTTAATTCGCGTGCGGAAGCTGTCGTTTTTATGCACACTTTTATGTCATTGGCTATATGCCACTGCAGTGAAGGCTTATTGCACTATTACTGTTAACGATTATTCGATTGATTGATCGTTAATTTAAATGATCATCGAATATGGGAAATTGCATAAATTGACATCCCTAGTCAGAAGTCTGGTGTACTTTGGACGATAGCGGGTGGTCTGAGTGACAATAGGCCACTCCCGACATCCTATATAAATGCATGTAAAATAAAGTCTATAAACATGTGAACTTGAGATTTGTGTACTGTTGTTAAGCTGCAGAGTTTGCACTGAAAACGCAGTCGGTGTGAAAAGCACAATGGCCATGCGCGACAAACACTCTCCTCACATGCTGCTTATATGCTGCTCTCTCAGCTCTGGTTTAAATGTCAATATTTTTGTATGGATATCTTTCTTTTACATAATCTATAGACGATTTCATCGGACGCACGTGCGCTGACGTGATACACGTCTGGATCCGAACTTTACTTCCGGTTTGGGTTTTTTAATGGTCTGACTAGTTGCTAAACTGATCTCTTGAACAAATGCCTCGTCGAAAAAAAAACAAATGTTTTGGTTTACTAGGTAATCTATGTGTTGTTTATTTTGCTTCTTATATAAATATAACTTTAAATGGACTTTGTTGTTATTTATTCTTAGCAGAGTTTACTGGAAGTTACGTGCGGACCGCGACAGCCGCTTGTTACTGCTGAAACCGTCTATAGTACATGTACAGTCTTGCATATATTTTGAAGCAATATGTCTCATTTGTTTTCTATTTGTCGTGAATGTAACTGTGTAATTTAACAAAGTAATTTTTAATATTTTATTACATCTATATTTTTACTCTTTTATATGTTAGGTTATTTTGATTTTCCCTTACTCTTGTAATTGCTGAGTGTTTTTCTTCGTCATCGTGTGAGTTAAAAGGTATCAAAACAACAATAAAAATGATTGGATCTTATTCCATCCACATATAATGGTTCAACGCCCATACTCCTTCACATTATAGTGTTTGAAACCAATGGTTTACAGACTAGTGGAAGTGAAACAGAATGAGTACACAACCTTTTAACTCAAACACAACTTTTTGAAAAGGCTATGAATGACTTACCTTGGGACAATGCATACATTCTATGTTTAACAGAAGAGGAGAGCTTTCCATTTTTCCACATGTCCTCAAAAAGCTTTAGACGTCTTTCTACATCATCACAAATCTGTTTCTAAAAGACAAGAAATTTGTTAGATAAATATGAGGCAAAAGTACAGAAAAGTACTAATATATATATATATATATATATATATATATATATATATATATATATATATATATATATATATATATATATATATATATATATATATATATAGCAACAAATCAATTACAAAATAAACTAGTGATTGTATTTACTATTGACCTAAGATCAACATTGAAAATCTCCATGGTTAATTTTAAAGACATTAAAGATGTCTTTTCTACAAAGAACAACAACCATTATCTCCTGACTTATGTGTACAGTCACCAAAAGCAAAACTCAAGACTGCTGAAGTTATCGATCAAACTGAAACTACACATACGGACTACCGGCACATCCGGGAACTTGACTGTAAATTTCGTCACCGCCCCTTTTTTGGGGGGAAACAAACCAGACTTCCCATTAGCCTCAGCCTCAGATGTCACGCCCACAAACTGTTGGCTAAAGTATTGAAGGTCTTGCTACGCGAGACTAACTTCCCATTGACTTCCATACAAAATAGCGGAACAAAGCAACGTTTTTACACATTAAACATGTCGAGTGTTTGTCTGTCCGCCCTGCCTGCCATAGAGCGCGAAAGATACATTAACACATTTAATTTGGTCAATATAAAAACATGTCCCTTTCATTCTCCCGGCGTCAAATTTGTGTGGCAACGCCATCCAGTGATTGCTGTAAATATCGCTAAGCCAGTTAGTTGTATGGCTGGACGGAAAAGTGCACTCATTACTCTAAATATAAAGACATAATAAATAAATACAAAGTAACTTTCAAATATGAAGTAAAATCATTCACTGGCTTCCCTGTTGACTCGATGAGGTACGAGTAAATGTCCGGTTAAGACACCTCTGGCCAATAGGGAGCGTTGTTACACAAATTTGATGCTGTGAGAATGAAAGAGACATGTTTTTATATTGACCAGATTAAATATGTTAATGTATCTTTCGCGCTCTATGGCAGGCAGGGTGGACAGATAATTACTCAACATGTTTAATCTGAGTGATTTCTTAAGTTATTCACGCCTGCCGGCTGTGTACGAACGTTGCTTTGTTCCACTATTTTGTATGGAAGTCAATGGAAGGTCTAGTCTGTTTTCCCCCAAAAGTGGGTGTGACATTGTTCAGAGACATTCCATGACGTTGCGCCGGTTGTGCATATTCTCTGGTTTTAATGTGTGTTTTTCATATGAGATGAACATTTGTGAATACCTCATGAAATGTTTAAACACAATTTACTTTAATTTTGAAAAACTCAGAGAAGTGAAACTTCAGGATGTGTTAGAGCACTAAATAACCTGTAGATTGATCAGTACTGTAACACATGAAAACAAGAAACACAACGTGTTATAAGGAAAAAATGACCACCTTATAAATTTACTTAACATGCTTGAGAACACCTTTCTGAATCTAAACGCCGAAACGATGAGTAAATAACGCAATATTTGTCAGCTCTGTCAACGGTTTGTGTGTTTAAGATGCTGACATAGTTTGGGATGCAAATATTATCAGGGCTGGGAGAAAATCGCTTTGTTACTTTCGTCCCACCTTACTTTTGCCCCAGTTCTCCCCTACTAATGAACTACAGTGTGACACTGAACAAGAGCGAAAGAGATCAAGTGTAAAGCCAAAGAGAAAACAGCTAGTCTGCTTCCTTCTAGAATTCTGTAGAATTTGCAGGTGTCACAAGGGGGCGCTATTAACATGCTGGAGACTACCCAACCTTTCAGGAGTTGTGGGATTTGTGACTTTGTCAGACAACGTTAAGGTTATAAATCACGATGTGACTGATGGTTAACATACAGTCTTAATGGGTCACTTTGTCATATTTTCTTTTTTTTAAATATGAAATTGAGAGCAGCTTTATTGGGAACTCAACTGTAATAAAATGTGTATGTATGTGACAGAATGAGCAAAAAGTACAAAAGAAGTTCAAGTGAAACAGGGTGAGTAACAGCAAAATCCCTCTTTATGAAAGTACTAAATGCTTTTGTCGGTTGAATAGATACATTAACATTCAAATTAACATTTAGTTTAACAATAAAATATCTATTGCGTCTCAATGTGAATAGGCTTTTATACGGCTACCAGAGGTTAGAACTTTATTTTAAAACATTTCATAATTAACACAATGTTCTTACCTTCACAGTATGTCTGCATGCACTCAACACTGAATAAAGTGACGCTTGAACATCTTCAATGCAGGGTTCACCTTCTGTAGTCACAGTTTGATCTGAGAGAATTGAATTTACTGAAGTTGGGGTGGTCCCTTGTATAGGAGGAGGTTTTATGTCCCTGGGTGGCGTTAGCCTGTCAGCTGTTGCCGACGGCACCTCTGATGCAGAACCTGTTCAGATGTCATAGTATGATGTTAAAATCATTGCATATTAATTTAATTAACATTTTAATTCCTTTATTATGTTCAGTAGGTGAAATTTGATGCAAAGCCACCGCGTCGACCGTAAGTGGATTCGATTTAGAAACGGTTCTGCAATGCTGTGTCTGGCAGCTAAACTTAGAGATCTCAAGTAATAACAGTTTTGCACATTTTTTATTTATTAATCATCAAACATGGATGAGGAGAGAATGATCACACATTTAACATATAGAAATATATAATAAATCCCTCAACTTTCACAAGGAAAGCCATAAAAGTGGAGAGATGTGTCTGTACGTGCGCTCCTCAGAGAAAAACGGGAAAAAGGCATTTTTTATTTAGTATTAAATATATATATAGTACAGTGTTTCTGCTACATGCATTCTGCCGTGGCGGGCCACCACTCCTAAAAACATTCCGCCACACCTGCGGTTGTGGCTATAGGGGATACAGAAAACGAAATCTCGCCAGATGAGCACTGTTTTATCATAATTCTTCACTTAAACCTAACCCTAACCACAACATTTGATGGGATTTATGCTGTAGTTGTATCTCATCTAGCCAGGATGGCTGTTTTCATCCTAATTCTACCTCCAAAAAATAGAGAAATAATTCCTTCCTTGATTTGTATTGTGTTTTACTCATTTATAAATAATTTTCCTAAAATATCATACTTTTTTCCATGGGTTTAATTTCATGCTCAAATAGTTTTAAAGGGGACATGTTATGAAAATCAGACTTTTTCCATGTTTAAGTGCTATAATTGGGTCCCCAGTGCTTCTATCAACCTACAAAATGTGAAAAGGATCAACCCAGTAACTTAGTTTTGGTAAACCAAGCATATGAAAAAATAGGTCACTGAAAATTTGGCTCCCCATGTGATGTCAGAAGGGGATAATACCACCCCTTAATCTGCACTAGGGCTGTGCGATTTAGGGGAAATATCTAATTGCGATTTTTCTGCCAGGAATTGCGCTTGCAATTCGCGATTACATTTTGTAGCAAATGCAATGTGCATCTGCCTCTTTAGATGGTTAGATCTTACTGATACTGCTTATGGCTCTGGTGATTTAACTGTATTATTTTTTTTATATTTTTTATGAAAATAAGGAAACAAAAATAAAGAAATTTAGAATGTAACGAACACTGCTTTATTGTATGAAATGTAAAATGGTCTTTAGCTTGAACAGTATTTTACTAAGTGGGTTCATTATAGCTGCAACTTTAACAAAAAGTTAAAATATTTAAATGAACTTGAACTTTTCAATGATATTGAGAAGAACTTTAATACTCAACTTCATAATTATTAAAATATTACATAGCTACATTTGGGATTTTTAAAATGAGTAGAAAATGCAAATGCGTTCAATGTCATGTCATTTCATCCAAGTGACATTAGCAACCCAGTTAAATTATATTTTAGTTTGTTTTAAATAAGGAGCCATGCTTGTAAGCATTGTTGGGCTGCGCGTGTGCGTCAAGTTTTAACGCATCATCCGTTTTGGTAGACGCGGGCGTGAAATCTTGCGATGCGGACTTGCGAAAACAGCCGTGAGTATTTATTAAGCATTGAGAGACATAGGCTGCGTGCGTGCGTCAAGTTTAAACACCTTGTCTGTTGTGGGAGACACCCCCACGAAGTCTTGCAATGTGGAACCAGGCGCGATAATTTAACAAGCATTGAGAGGTTGTGCACGTGCTTTAAATTGAAACCCCTCATCAGTTTAGGAAAAGCACTGTTTTGGTTGACAAAGCATGGCCATACTTTCGCTCACTCAATTGTTAAGACTATCACAAAGCCTCTCTGCATATTTCTCAAATCGCATCCTTTCGCGATTTGCTAATGGCAACGTTTCACATCGCGATTGCAGTTCGATTTCGATTAATTACCCAACACTAATCTGCACTTTCCAACCATGGCACTGCCATTTAGTGCAGATTTCAGATCATTTGCATTTTAATGGACACACCCAAAATGGCACATTTGCTCACACCTACAAAGTGGCAATTTTAACATGTTATAATAAATTTTCTATATGGTATTTTGAGCTAAAACTTCACATACACCCTCTGGGGACACCAATGCTTTATTTGACATCTTTAAAAAGTCTTGTGAAATGTTCCCTTTAAATCAGAACATGATGATTATGTCTCTGTTTGGAGAAAAAAATGATACAATAAAATAAGCCTACACGAAATATGTTTTACTTAAATGATTTTACTTTAATAAAATGTTTGATTTTTGTGAATTAAAAAATGAAAGATCAAAAAATAAACAATGCAGATGTATTTTCACACCCTTCTTTGTTTATATTAGCATGTTAATGCTTCTGACCAGGACTGTTTATTGCTTAATGGAAAGTACTGGGATGATAACATCTACCTGCAAGTTGTGGTGAGTGCACCCTCTTGTTGAGAATACATTTCTGCTTGAGTCCACATGAATCCTTCTTAAAGCTGTATGAAAACTGTGGTGGATCATTCCATCCGCGCTCCTGATTGCCTGTGCAGACAGAATTTATAACATTGTAAATTCCATGCATTTTACATAGGGTTCAAAAAACTTTAGGCAAGTGCACAAGCAAACATTTCATCAAACAAAATTTCTCAAGAGCAATTCTTGAGGGAGACACAATACAGACAAAATTGTACGTGTATGTAGAGGAAAGCCTAATATTTTTTGAAGTTTATTACAATCAAGCCACCAATGAAGCCATGCAATTTAAACTTAACTTTAAACATACTGATGTTAGCTAAGTAACATAATACTCGCTGAAAATACTGCTGATAATAGTTTATAACTTGTTTATACATCACGCCAATTACTGCTCTCATTAATATGGTTTAATTCTTTGCGATTTTGTAACTTTTGTTGTTCTTTTTCTGTGATAGTATCTTAACCCATGAACTTCTCTAGTAAACATGCTTATACTAGTATATAGTTTGTAATTGGAGTATAGGCTACACTGTTCAACTATTAACATTTGATGAAACTGAAATTTAAAATGAATTATTTTTTGCAACGATAAAGTACAGAATATGTTTGCAGTAACATATTAACAAGTTCATAGTCAAGTATATTCACTAAAAACAAGTGTCACACAAAAATCTATCTTGTGTTACTTTTGTCCCAGCTAACAGTAACAATGTGCTACTACTTATGTTCAAAATGAAATTATACTGAAGTCGTTTTACATTTGTTCAAAATTCCACCTGGTATTGATAGAAAGCACACTTGTGAGTTATTGATCACAGCAAAAATATATCTCTGTCTAAAACATTAGCTTTTAAAATTAAGTTTTTCTGAAAAAATATACTTTCGCCCCTGCTGTATGTATTATTTTCTGATGCCCTTCCATATTACAGCTATAGTGATGCTGTTTCACAAGTCCACAATAACACAATATATAAACTGCCATATCTCACTGTATGTCACCCAAACTATATACTTTAACTTACAGTGTTAGAGTAAAAGACAAAACGTATTAAATGATTCACGGTACTGACGTGTCAAAACAGTAAATAAATCCGACACAATAAGACAACAATGCTATCAAATGACTAACGTATACTGTTTACTTCGGAGAAATATCGTTAAGGACGCGAACGGACAGCATGTAAATAACTTATTTTACTACTTATTGTATTATTGTACATGTGAGTGTGTGGAGAGAGAGAGAGAGAGAGAGAGAGAGAGAGAGAGAGAGAGAGAGAGAAAGAGAGAGAGAGAGAGAGAGAGAGAGAGAGAGAGAGAGAGAGAGATGAGATGAGATGAGATGAGATGTTGAGATTTTATGCTGTAATAATTGAATACTTTACCTGGTTTAATAAACTGATCACTCATCTCAGCATAAACTCTGCCGTCAACAGTATTATGTGACACGTCTACACTTCTTCTTTTAAAGTTTTCTGGTAGTTGAACAGTCCGTTACCGCCATCACCTGGACGGAGCGCCATCACAGCCCCTTAGCATGAGAAGCACTATGCGTATCAGACCCATTCTTCCTTCTGTGCTTCAAGTTTATAATTCTAGAAGCGCACATCACTGCCAAGCTAACATAAGGCCAGCGGTGGCAAAGTCGGCGGTCCGTCGGCGGATGGCGCCAGCGGCTCGCGAGAGTTTTTCCCATCGAGGTCGGCACCCTGCTTTCTTCAACACAATCGCATCCTAATGACGAAAGTGAAAAAGTACCCTAGGTCCACTCAGTTTAACATTTGTGAAACGTTAAGCTCAAAATGTGACATAATTGCCAAAATAACTATGCAAAAAAGAAACAGACTTGACTGCCTTTCCAGACACAAGTCACAACATTTGAATTAATTAAGTTTATTGTAACAGTGTTCACTTCATATTCAGGGTGCACATGACATTTAAAAATTAATATACCTGAACAGCATGCAACACATGTTCAGGTAGAGCTATATTCATTTTTAAATGCCCACACTAACTATTATATAAAAATTAAACATGTTTTGACCAATGGTGAATCTCATTTATTAAATTGTGTATGTGGATGTGTGCCATATTATTACCATACATGCAACCAAAGATTTAACTAATAGAACACAAAATTGCTTACAAAACATAAAAATCCTCATAGATCAAGTGACTTATTTTTACTCTCAAAGTACACCACATCTGTTGGTTTATTTTGGGGCATATAGTAAATAAAGGCAAAAAAATGAGTGAGTAAACTTTCTTTCTATTGCTGTTTCAAATAGCCCATCATAATCTATCTTTCAAGTGCTAATGGCATGTATGTTACTAGTTAGTTTCAATAACGTGTCCGCCCCCAGAAAAGTTCAGGCTCAGGAATTTTTTGCTTTAACCACTGAACATCTGTATTCAGGAATGAATTCAAATCTATTTAAACGTTACGTTGTAGTTTATTTTAACTAAACAGTTACTAATAGCACTTTTCTGACTCTTGATTATTATGGTCTTCTTATCCTCTGGATTAACCAGGTCCCTGTTAAAAAGAGCAAGATTGTGGGGTAATGAGTGTACCAGGGGCGTGTCTAGAAGGGGGGCATGGGGTGGCACCGCCCCCCCTTGGAATATGATTGCCCCCCCCCTGGTGCCCCCCCTCCAATCTTATTGGGCCAGCTAGATTTACTGTCAACCTGAAAATGCCCACCGCACCATTGGACCAGAGAGCTGTCAATCACTGTTTGATTTGAGACTCGCGCGAACGCGAAGACGAAGCGAGCATAGTAGTTGCTTTCTTCTGCTGAACACAAAAAAGAAAAGAGTTAAGAATGCCGGTAACCAAAATCAGTTGATGGATCCCATTGACTTCATATGTAGGAACAAAATAACATGCAGTCAATGGGGTTCATCAACTTTCTGGCTACTAAGATTCTTCAAAATATTTTATTTTGTTTTCAGCCGAAGAAAAACTCATACAGGTTTGAAATAACTCTAGGATGAGTAAATTATGACAATTTATTTAAAGTGAACTATTCTGGAACAGAACTGTTGTTTAATCCATGCAAAATACAAAAAATTACTACCATCTATATTAGAACATGTGGCATTGCACAAGATTTTGTGAACCATGCTTAATATTTTCTAAACCAGTATTTATTTTCATTTGAATTTTTTGATTGCCCCCCCCCCCCTGACTGGTTCTTGGTCCCCCCTGTGCCCCCCCCCCCCCCCCCATTTATAAAATCCTGGAATCGCCCCTGGAGTGTATGGGGTGACAAGGCAGATGGGTGCACTTAGACAAGGATAGCCACCATCCCAGAGGATGCACTTGCCTGCAGGTGGAAATGGGCTGGCAGCATACACAGCGCTGTTTCTCAACACCCTGACATCATGCACAGACCCAGAATATCCCACAAAGTGCTCAGCTGATTCATTAAAAAAGCTGCAGAATTTCCACAGTGTTGAGATGGCAGTAAATATGTGATAGTTCGATAAAAAATACATTTGAATAAAGTTTTGTTTTATGTGGTATGGACTTCTTTGTTTATTCATTTATTCATATTTATTCATGTTTCCTGTTGTTTTAAATAAAATAAAAAATCATTAATTCATGCATTATTCATTCCTTGACTGAAAATGTATGTAATCACATCACCTGCATTTGTCTAGTTTGTATTCAAGCATAGCTGTAATTGCAGTTTACTTGTTTACTCTTTTTTTGTCCACTAAGAAAATAATAAAGTATTGGTCAGCTGTTGTCATTATTGTGCATAACTGCTAATTGCCACTTTAGGACAGTGGCTGTTTTTTTTTTTTTTTTTTTTTTTAAACCATTTCAAGCAATTCTGTTGTATATGTGTGTACATGTATAGCCGATATATAAAGTGTGGATATATGAGTGTATATGTCAGTATGTATGTATATGGGAGATGTGTTCTATGTTTTTATATTGTGTTAGTCTGGATATATATTTATTGGTCTATATATACATATTTCTTTTTTTATTGCTCGAAATAAACTTCAATCAAACCAAAAACCATATGTTGTTGGTAATGATTCAGTGTTTGTAATGGTAATACTTCAACTTAAACTCAAATAATTTCAAAGCAAACTGAAGGTTTTGTGGTGGAAAAAGAGAAAGACTTCTGTAAAAAAGGGATTTGATGATCACTGATCTGATTGTATGTTATTCTTTGTTGTCATCATTCAGTTTGGATTTGATCTTAAATGTATTTTTTTTACAAAGTAGCTGATATTGCCATAGCGACAACAAGAAGCCAGTGGATAGTGTTGGGAAGTCGCTCGTTCGCAAACGACACAGTAATTAATTTTTTTACCCATCGCAATATGACCTCTAAAACGATAAAACACATGAATATAAAAATGCATTACTAGAACAACTTATTAAGATCATGTTTTTTTTAGGAAAAATACCCAATGAAGTGAGCATGAGGACTGTTAAGAAGGTTTAGTGTGAAAGAATTTGTGATGATGAGATCAAATGGGGTGGAATTCATGTAAACAGCCCCACCAAAGAGAAAAATGCAGATTAATGGCACCACCCAAGATTACAAGTTTTATTTAGCATAATTTTCACTTTCATTCTGTCGCTCAAGACATTGAAAAGGTTTATCTAAAATTCAAAGAATGTGTTTATTTATGGGTGGCGTTAAGTTGTGTTTTCACGCAGAGCAAAATAAAAGTGAAAATGTGAAAAGTGCTTTCATTATTAGTGTTTGAAATACTGTATTATTCTTTTAATCTGTGATAATGTAATTAGATTCTGGGAAATTCTGAACAGAATAAAGGAATTCCACACGCTAAAAATGAAAACACTTTTCACATTTTTACTTTCATTTTACTTTGGTACTATAAATTCAGTTTGCTGCAGATAACTTCAGACACTGTGTTGAGTTTACAACTATAAGAAACATTAAATAAACTTTCATAGAATTTGCATAAAAATATTTTTTTATAACTAAAGAATGGACAGTACAACTAAACATTACAGCTTTCTTTCTTTTCTCTCACCTGGTTTTTCAGATAATAATTGGGAAGATGACAAGGAAGGGTAAGACAAAAAAATGTATATGCTTTATGATGTTTATTTACTTTATTGGCCTCATATTGGTACTGGGTAACGCAATGATTAGTTTTTAAGAAATTATTAGTTTTTTGTGTTGTCCAATTAGATATTACTTGGTCATTAGTATAGGTTCACTATCCATGCGTCTAAAATCTTATATTGTTATTTATTATTATGGGCCAATTACCTTATTCTATAAGAAAGTAAATTGAATTCCTCCACACTATGAGAGAGGATTTGTTTGATTGGCACAGGAAGGTGAGTTGTCTTTAATTTCTGGGTTGATTTGGTCTGGAGTGTGTCTTTTTGCAGGTGTTTTTGGGTGGTCAGCTTTCATTTTATCTTTTTATAGTGCATGTACTCAATTGTTATCTATATTCTAAAATTGCCACACTGTAAAAAATGATTGGCTGTCTTAATTTTTTTCTTAAATGAACTCAGATTTAAAAGTAATTTCAACTTAATATTATTTATCTTGACAAGAGATAAATTGCTACAAATTAAAAATGAAGTTTTTAAAAAATGAAGTTGACATATTTCAACTATTTTTCATAAGTTAAAATAACTCATCTCTAGATAAGATAAAAAATAGAAAGTTGAAATGACTTGGCAAAATGTAAGGCAGCAAATAATTTTTTTACAGTGCATGCATTCGTTATTTCTTGATTTTTCTGTAATTTTCTTTGTTTCTATTACATGTAAAGTTAAAACAACTATATATAAATACATTTGAACAACTGAAAACATTACCTACTGAATTAATTCAGATGTAGCCTTTTACATCCATCAAAATAACAACTTGACAACATGAATAACCACAACGAACAGTTGTTTCCTTATTTATTTACATTTGAATAGACCTGCATTATTATTTTCTGACATTTGTTTACCGGAGACGCCGCTTATTCTTTCACCTTCTACGTTTTCCCTAATGTTCGGTTCAAACACTATGAATTCGTACATTAAGGTGACCAGATTTTTAAGATGAAAACATTTCCTAGATCAATGGACAAAATATCATTAAAATATAATTTGTTGTTATCTATGAATTAAAAAATGAGGACAAAACGTTTTTTTTTTGAAAGTTTCCTTCTTTTTATTGTTGTGGGTTCACTGCAAAAAAATGACTGACTTAGCCTACTTACTTCTTTCTTAATAGTATTTTTGTCTTGTTTTTAGTATAAATATCTAATCTTAAATCAAGATGCATTTTCTTGATAAGCAAAATCCCCTAACAAAAAAAATCTAGCTTTAAGACAAATAATAATAAATTGATAATAAATTTGTGCTTAATACATGCAAAAAAAATTGCCAATTACCCCAGACATTTTTTTAATTAACTCTTTCCCCGCCAGCATTTTTTATGATTTTCACAAAATTTTAATGCCTTCCGGAAAATGCTCCTTTTTAAATATATAAACATACAATATAAGAAATAAAAGAACAGACCCTCTCAAAAAAATTTCATCCTTCCTTTCTGTGTTCTGTTTTTATCATCTCTCAAATATGTGTAGGTTTCATCAAAAACACAAACTTTTGAGCAAAAAGCTGAGATAATTCCATTTTTGTGAAAGACTTTTGATAGAGATCCCATTCAGAGCGATCTTTAAAACATACAGCTGTTTGCCCTAGGGGCAATACTTCCGGGTTTTATAAGTTGCGCCACCTGGTGGATAATAGCGGTATTGCAGATTGACGAGATAACTTGTCAATGGCGGGGAAAGAGTTAAGTGTTGGCAGATTTTTTTGTGCTTGTTTTAAGCACAAATTTGATATTTTTGGTCTAAAAACTAGACTAAGGGGGCGTGCACACCAAAGCTTTTACGCCCGCGGCCGGCGCATGTTTTCAGTTGTTTCCAATTGTTTCCAATGGAAGCTCTGCGTTTTTCAAATAAGCCAGCAGCTAGCGGTTTTCTTCCGCGCTGAAAACCTGTGTCCGGCGGATTTTCCACGCTCAGCGCTGAGCGCCGAGAGTTGGAAAATGTCCGTTCTCATGCTCCGCTCGTCAATGTCAGTTCTCACGCGGCCATCCAATCACAGTGGAGGAGGGGCAGGACAAGTATCACAGCAACCAACCATCTCACAGCTGACGTATCAGAGCTACCAAAGCGCTCACCTGAAAAACAGCTGGCATTCGGCGTTGTCCAGGTGTTTCAGCCGCGTTTAAAAGTTTTGGTGTGCACCACCCCTTATTTTCTTAGGTCATGTTGCTCATCAAGAAAATGCATCTTGATTTAGGAATTTTTTAATTTGTACTGAAAACAAGAGTTTGCAGTGTTTCTAATTCAACTAATTGAACAATTTCTGAAGACGAAATCGAATTTTTTCCCCTTTTTATACAATGCACAGAGACATACTTCATCAAACATTACACTACTTCAGCTTGCTTTTATAGCATTTTAAACGCGAAGAACAGAATGAATAATGCAAAATGTAAATATGAAGAGTTTGGTTCCAAAACGCAATTAATCCATTTTGACAAATTTCGGTAAAACGTGGTGACAAGATGAAAACCACTATTTTCTGTTACAAACTTTCATTATAAAAACTGATTATTTTTTCCACAAAATGCAGTAAATCCATGACAATTTTTTTTTCAAAAATCTATAAATCTAGTCAATTAATATATAAATGTGCATTCATCTTTGCCTTTTAATATTCATTTAGTTGACTAGTGGTACACACTGATTAAAAATAAACATTAATGGCATTAATCAAAACACTTACTTTGTTATATTAATGACACTGTCATTGCTGCTGTTATACTTGATGTTGTCGCTTAACTTTTTTCACAGTGATCAGCTGTAAAATGTTTTGGGCCTCCTCGATTCTCGTAGCTTTGAGTAAAATTATGGAAAGTTTTTCATAAGATCCTCTGGGGTCAATGTGTTAGCATGACAGAAGCTTGATGCTGTCGGGAGAACAAGCAGCCGTCTCCCGAGTGCCTCTCGCGTAAATTATTAGATGTTGATGGCTTACTTTTCTTTCCCGTCACAGAAAACCATCACAGGTTTAGCAATGTCATTAAAGTATTATTTTGTTTTTGTTTGTTTGTTGATCACGAAGTACAAAGTAGATGAGGAAAACAAGGACTCTGTGTACTCAACGCGCCGCCATTGTTTGTTTACATTGTGTGGAATGGTGCGCTGTAAGTTTATTAAGTAAGGGATAATGTAGAGGCAGCCGGTAGCCATCGGGAAACAAGCCCCGACAGTGTGATCAGGACCCGACGCGAAGCGGAGGGTCTTGTATCACACTGAAGGGGCTTATTTCCCGATAACTACCGGCTGCCTCTACATTATCCCGCTTATTACACGGCTACTTGTCACATAAGAAAAAAACCGGACCTGAATATGAATTTGAAACATTTTATAGGCATATTTGTTTTAAATTTACATTTTTATCCTTCCGCGAAACTTTGCACAGATGCATAAAATGATCGTAATACCTTATTAAGATCCTCTGCTTCATACTTGTCTGTCTCCATTTTTTTCTCTTTTAGCCAGTCTTTGAGAAGTTTTAATGCCCATTCTGTATTTTTTTGTGTGTTGGCTTCGTAGCTGTCATGCTCTATTTTGTCAAGTTCAGTCTCAGTAAGCTCTCTGTGTCTTGTCGTGGTTGTCGAGTGTTTGTCACAAGATGGCGCCAAACAGACAGTAATCTTTATTGATCTTTATTGGCGCGGAGCGATTTTACTCGTACAAGTAGTCCGGCTATGCGTTATTACTTTGGAGCGGTTATTATTTGAAAAGAACGAACCTGCAAATGTCTCAACTGACCAATCAGAATCAAGCATTCCAGAGAGCCGTGTAATAAGCGGATTTATTGCATTCTGTAGAAAAGGAGGAGTGGTGTTTATAGCGTTTTGGGAAAAAAGGGAGAAAAGATGACAGAATAACACGACGGATATTGGATTTCAAGTAAAATTAAGAATTTACTTCTAAAAACTGACCTGATATAATACTGATTTTGGCAGTAAATCATTTTCTTCAAAAATGGCATTTATTGCGTTTTGGAACCAAACTCTTCATATATTTAACATTAGCTTACACAAAACAAATGCTCAGTACCATGCTGTGATCAGTTAACTTCATTGGTTTATTACTTTAACATGAGTAGTTAGTACCTTAACCCCTGATAACTTTGACTGTTTTCATATCTTAAGATATCTTGACTGAAGATAACTTGATGGCGCGTTCTTGTTTGTCTCGTAGTAAATTCTTATTCACTAAAGCAGTGACACGCAACCAAGTTACAGTGTATCCCGGCCCCCTCTGCTGGTGAAAATTATCATTACATGATTGCTCCGGTCTGGTACTACAAAGGCTACATGTTGATCGGGTTTTTCTGTGTTTTTGCTGGTTGTTTTGGACGTGCTGTAAAACGGGGAAATATTCCGGGGACAGCTCCGGTCTGTATTATGTATGAGTAAGTATGAGTATTATGTACGATAAGGTGACCAGACGTCCCCGTTTTCCGGGGACAGTCCTGTTTTTTGGTGTCCTCCGGGACATCTGATAACCTTATCGTACATTATACTCACCTTGCCTATTGCTTTTTGGCTTCTATATAGGAAGTAGGCTATTTCAGATGCAGCAATTCTGTTTACCATTTTAGCCAGTTGATTGCTCGTAGGCTAGGGTAATGAGAGACACAGTTAAAACTGTTGTTGCTGAGAAAGTGCATTATCCCTGTGATTGTAACTTGCAGTATTCTGTACTAGAAGTAAACTTCAACAGATGTTTTGTTGTTGTGTGCATCTCTTAATACATCCATGAACACACACTAGCCACAGACAAACAATTTTTACTGATGCCTTGGAAAACATTATACAAATACCAAACCATAACGCAATATTTAAATTGTGATCTTTACAGGAAGGAATTGAGAGGACTGATTCAAGATCATTTGGAGGAGAGAATACGTCCATACATTAATCTTATTGACACTCTGCGATCAGTTGGCATTCAGAATGATCTGGCCCTGCCAACTATTGTAGTAATTGGAGACCAAAGTTCTGGAAAAAGTTCTGTGTTGGAAGCACTGTCTGGTGTTGCCCTTCCTAGAGGGACTGGTGAGAACTGTTTTCTCTCTTATAAGCCATACTAGATATTTATGTTCATAATATGAATTGCTAATAAATAGCTAAAACAAGTAAACTATTGAGTTTATTTTATCAGCAACCTACATTACTATGTTGAAATGTACTAATTACTTCACCAGTAGAGTCTGATTGATATGTTAGTTGAAGTGTAAAATGTTTTTTTTTTCAAGGAATTGTGACTAGATGTCCACTAGAACTGAAGTTACGGAAGGTAAGGAGTGGAATTAGCTGGAAGGCATCGTTATCTTACCGTGACAAAAATGTTGAAATCAAGAATCCCTTATCAGTTGAACAGCTCATTGCAGATGGTAAGTAGTCTCAAGTACATTAGGTGCTCAACCAATGCCTATTCCACTGTGATAAATAAAATACATTTACATGTGAAACGCATTTGTGAAAATACAGCCAAGTGGAGTTAAGGGACAGTTTGCATCTTTTAGTCAGAACAGGTGCTGTTATTTTGAAATCGTTTCAAGGTATTATTTTTGAAAGTTCAATCTTGTATCCAAAAGTGTACTGATTACATTGATATTGCTGAACAATACTGACATTATCAAATTTGTAATTTGTACTGGAATACATTTTTTATGTAAATGTTAAGGTATTTAATGCATACAGGTTATGAAACATATACTATATCATAAAAATAACTGTTTATTTGGCCATGAAAAGTATGTCATTATTTACCATTCCTCATGTTATTTCAAAAACGCTATGACTTTCCTCAGTGTGTATTTTCATGTGTGTTTCACAGCTCAAAATGAACTGGCAGGGAAAGGGGTTGGAATCTGTGATGAGCTCATTACTTTAGAGATTATGTCACAAAATGTGTGTGACCTCACGCTGATTGATTTACCTGGAATAGCAAGAGTCCCAGTAAAAGGACAGCCAGAAGATATTGGAAATCAGGTTAGTGTTAAATGTCATTGGTTCCCAAACTTTTCCACCGGGCCCCCCTTTCTTACAGAATTTTTTTAATATCCTCAAACCCCCAACCTACAAGCTACCCTTATAAAGAAACTCTCAGATATATCCTACGCTGTCAAAAATAAAGGTGCAAAGCTGTCACAGCTAAGACATAAGCACCAGGTTCTCAGGTGTAGCGCCGCCATCTTACTTGAAGAACCAAATGAATGTGAGCGGAGAGGACCAACCTGCTGCATCACAGACATCCTGAACTGAAACCCTTAGCCACAAGGCCCTCGAGGCTGCCATACCCTTATTGTTCTTCACATCCAACTCTGGAGAGCCGGTGCCCTGCAGAGTTTAGCTTCAACTTTAATCAAACACACCTGAGCAAGCTCATCCGTGTCTTCATGATAACTAGAAAATCACAGGTTGGAGCTTAACTCTGCAGGGCACTGACTTTCCAGGATGGATGTGAAGAACACAATGAGCTCTGGCGGCAATAGACAAAGGATGTCCAGAGGTCTTGAAAGCAAGAGAAATAGCCTCAACTATCCACTTACTAAGGATTTGCTTGGTTGCCGGAAGACCTTTCTTGGGTAAGCCAAAGCATACAAAATTTTCTAACATCTGCTCCACTTAGAAGACCTTTGAACATAAGTATGCTCACACTGGATGCATAGCTTCTCCTGGTTTTGATCCCTAAATGGGAGAGGTCAGAGAGCTTGCAAACAATGGGGCACAGCACGTTAGTCAGTACCTTAGTTACATAGCCGGGCCTCAGGTACAGAAAAACCTTAACCATACCCGGTGCAAATTCCTGACATGTAGGGGAAACCAACAGGGCAGCCACTCTCCTCAGAGAAGTGATCGCTAATAGAAATACTTAAGTGCCACAAACTTGACTAGAACAGTCTCAATGGGCTCAAACAAGACTATGGATAGAATATCCAGAACAATAGCCACGTCCGAAGCTGTTTTCCTTGTGTGGCTCACAGGCCTCAAACTTCAAGTGCCATGAAGGAAGCAAGTTATCAACCTATCTTCCCCAGTCACTGCACACGATCCCCCATTGGTCACGTTCCCGCGCAACCTGCGCACACTCTCTCCCTCCCACTTATCCTCTGTGGTCTCTTCCACGCTCTCCCCTACTAACCAACTCCCAACGCTACCAACACACTATGTTCCACTCTTACATCCTGCTTAGACAGATTATGCCCCCTGACATCTGCACCGTCCCTGCCACACCATCTGCCCCTTGGCTATCTAAGGTTCTCGGTGAACATCGCTCCAGACTCAGGGCTGCAGAGAAGAAGTGGCACAGATCAAATGATCCTGCTGACCTCTGTGTCTATCAGTCTCTTCTTACCTCCTTCTACATGGATGTCTCTTCTGCTAAGACCCAATACTATCACTCTAAAATCAACAGCTAACCTGACTCTTGCACCCTCTTCAAGACCTTCTCTACTCTTCTTTGTCCACCTGCCCCCCCACCTTCATCTGACTTAACGGCTGATGATTTTGCTTCCTTCTTTGTGAAAAAAACTAATACAGCAGTCAGTTCTCTGAACCGTCGCTTCTTGCGCATACTCAAACCTCTGAGGCATTCTCGCTTCCCTCCTTCTCTCTCCTATCTGAAGCAGATGTTTCCAAGGTCTTTGTTTCTAACCATCCGTCAACCTGCTCGCTAGATCCCATACCCACCCATCTCCTTCAGGCCATCTCACCGTCGGTTATCCCTGCTCTCACCCACATTATCAATTCATCTCTTTCCACTGGTACCCTCCTTGCAGCATTTAAAGAGGCTCGGATAACCCCGCTGCTGGAGAAACCCACACTCAATCCTGCTATGCTAGAGAACTTCAGACCTGTTTTTTCTTCCCTTCATTGCCAAGACTCTTCAGCTCTCCTCTTTCTTCACACAAAGCAACCTCCTCAGTCTGGTTTCAAAAGCGGACTGCGCTGCTCTCAGTCATTGAAGCCCTAAGGCAGGCAAGGTTAGCTTCCAAATCATCTGTGTTGATCTTACTGGATCTGTCCGCCGCTTTTGACACAATAAATCACCACATCCTACTGTCGACCCTCATAGCTATGGGTGTCTCTGACATATCGCTTCTATGGTTCAAGTCGGGTATCCTGAAGAGGTGACGTCTTAATGGAATCCCTGAAGTCTAAGCTTTCCAACGATGTGCCGCATGACCGTATATTTTGAAGATTTAATGCTTCAACGTTACAATGACGTTTATGCAGGCTCACGTACAAGGGAGGGGGTGTACCGTGTACGGCACAGTGTTCGTTATCAGGTTAAAGTCTACAACAAAGATGAGGTCAATACGAAAAAGACAACTAAATGGGCGGTTAACACTTTCAGTGACTTTTCCAATGACAGAACAATTGTGATTTCGAGATCTACTCTGCTTCTCTTTTAAATAAGACATTGCGGGAGAAAAACATCTTACGCTTACTTTTTTGGAAAATGCAGTACATTGCCACCGCGCCTTTTAGCGCTATTGACGAATTATGTAAAAACAGAAACATAGAAAAAAAAGCATTGGGTCCTGTTGTGCGATGTAGGAGTATTATGGGCTGATCAGACAAAAATAGTGTGAGATGTGTGATACATCCACACTGTAGTCCACACTGACTGCATCTGACACAAGAAAAAAAGGGGGAGGGGTGGTGCCTGCTAAGAGATGATTGGGCCAGCCCAGTGTCAGTATGGAAAATGAACCAATGGGCCGCTGTCCCTGCTTTATGGGCCGGTCGTTGGCCAATAAAAAAAATCATATTATATTTACCGGCCCCCAAGTGCGTCAGCCCACCAGGCATTTGCCCGGTATGCCAGATTACCAGTCCAGGTATATAGTATGGTACACTTATCTACTACTAACAAAAATGAATACCCCCATGTATTCCATCCTAGTCCATATAATATGGCCTGGAATAAAGTACTAATTCTTACATTATCTAAATAGAAATGACTTGATTGACTTTAAAAGTGCTATGCTTTGTTTTTCTTTGCTCTTCCTTGTTTTCTTTGTTTCTGTTTTATGTGAAGCTGTATAAGGAACAATTTTTAAAAGCACTATGTAAATAAAATTTTATTGGCGGTCTGCTGCTACGCATTGAGTCATAACCTTTCAACTACACTTGTTTCTCATTGTACACATATGGCACTATAATGTGGGTTTAACCCTGTAAAAGCGGTGCTAATCCTGCTTCAGAGATGTGGTGCTTAGAATTACCTGACCTAACAAATGACTTTATATGTTGTAGATTAAACGTCTTATCTTCAAATTTATTGAGAAGAGTGAAACTGTAAACATGGTGGTCGTCCCTTGTAACATCGATATTGCAACAACAGAAGCACTAAAAATGGCACAAGAAGTGGATCCTGATGGTAAAAGAACTTTAGGTAAGAAAGGGCACACTCATATATACTTAACCAGACCGAACTGTACAAGTAAAATTGTCCCCACTCTCCAGTATGCATGCATTCACACTACACTTTATGATCAGTACCAGAGTACACTTATCATATTAAATGATGCAATTATTTTAAAGAAATGCGATAGAGTTCATCATAATTATAGGTTAAGGCTTATTAAGTGATTTTGAAAACAAACCATACTTCGGGGTCAAGCCAACCAGGTTTGGGTACCAAATGCCTAGTGTTAGCACGCTCTAATAGATAATCAGTTTACAAACTGGTCTTTAAATGTCATAAAAAGTAAATGCAAAAAAACATCACATAACCATTATGTTAGATAACTGGAGTTGTGTCCCAAAGGACACATACTGTGCGTTCACACCAGACACGGAAGAGGCGGCAAGCGCAGGTGATTTACATGTTAAGTCAATGCAAAGACACGAATAAACATCCTGCGGCACGGCATGCGCAAATGGCGTGAGACGCACGGAAGGAATTGAGCGTTGCCGCGGAAAAGCGCACGAGTTGAAAAACTGAACTTTGCAGGATATTTGCGTCGTGTTAACCAATCAGGAGCTTGCTTTAGTAGTGACATGATAACAGGAAGTGAGCGAAGTCACAGAAGCCATGATGCGAATGTCACGTGCGGCTTCACACGCGAATGAAGCGAGTGAACTCAAAATGTTCAAGCGTCCAATTACGCGCGGATAGCGCATTTTTGCCCCTCTTCGGCGTCTGGTGGGAACGCATAGTAACACAGACAGGAGAGTTTAATTTTTTTTAACTTTGGCAAAAGTATTTACTTGATACCATTAAATTTATTCACATTCACACATTTATTCCTAATCCTATCCCTATAAAGGCTCCATCACTGTTTCTTGTGAATAACATTACATGACTCACGAAAATGACATGTTTTGTAGTTTGCATCATTGGATAATACCATCTTTCTGTGGAGTGAAAACAGTATCAAAACCTCCCACAAAAACATAAACAAAAAAGTTATTACAAAATACCTTTTTTCCATTTAATACAGCAATTTTGACCAAGCCGGATCTCATTGACAAGGGCACAGAGCAAAACATTCTGGCAATTGTCCAGAACAAAGTTATCCCTCTCAGCAAAGGTTACATCATGGTGAAGTGTAGAGGCCAAAAGCAAATTGATGAGAAAATGTCTCTGGAGAAGGCCACACAAATGGAGACAGACTTCTTCAAAAATCATGAGGTTTTCAGGTAATAATCTGGAAAAAAATGTTTTTTCTTTAAATTAATGTTAGATTTACTTTTTGGTCCTTTGTCCTTGCCATGATAACTCAAGGCACAAGCCAGCAACAGAATTCTGCATTTTTGAACCTAGTTGATTGGTTTCTATTGCTGTTAGCTCATAAGCAAGGTCAAGTTAATGTTTAAATCAAATTAATTGGTTATCAGTCTTTACTGGACTAAAACACTATACAAATGTTTATTTCTTCAGTTGCCTACTAAATGAGGACAAAGCTACAATTAAATGTCTTGGAACCAAACTCTCCCAGTATCTTGTTGATCATATCAAAGTAAGTGTGTCTTAAAATCTCCCCCACAGTTCTTTGCACAGCAGCATATTGAAATTCGAAAATGTCTTTTCAAAAATGTCTTTTCATCTCCATTTCCACTCCTGGAATTATTTTAGTCACTTTGTGCACAATACTGTAAAAAAAATCAGTAGAAATTGCAACTGGGTTGCCGGTAATTTACCGTAGATTTAAATTTGTTATTTACTGGCAACATTTTGTTCAAAGTTAAATGAACATTAAACATTTACAAGTCTTTGTCTTTACAGAGTAAAACTAAAAAAACAGCATCAAGCTAAACATTCTGGGAAACAACATCTGAAGCAAAAAAACAGAAAAAGGTTGATGATGATTTCTGGTTCCCAGAATGCTTTGCATGAGGCTGTTATTGTATAGTTTTATTTTGTAAAGATAAAGACTTGTTAATTTGAACAAACTCTTGCCATTAAATGACATACATTTAAATCTACGGTATATTACCGGCAACCCAGCTGCAATAACATTGTAATTTCTACGGATTTTTTCTTACAGTGTACACACACTGTTTTTGTAAAAAAAATCTTTCTATGCTTCTTTTTTTATAAATATATAAGAAAAAAATGATGAGGACATAGAAAATCTTGATGAAGTCGTTTATTGTGGTAGCAGTGACAAAGCACGTCATACTTTTGGTTCAGCGGAGTCAGACTGAACCCAGAGCAAAGTCAGTCTTAACACTTTATACAGTTTCAAACCTGTTTTCCCACCCCTAATGCTAATGGGGTATATATAATTAAGACTAGTACTAGAAATGACCCCTGTCCCCCACTGTGTGCCCAAATGGGTCATCGGATGGTGTTAAGGAAGTTGGTGGAGCGGGAGGGGGGCAAAGCAAAGAATTGAAAGTTTTGAATAGCTGCTCAGTGTTGGGAGCGTTACTTACCTTTGCGGTGAGGTGTGATGACGTAGCGGTGGTGACGCTAGCTGAAAAAGAAGAAACAAGTGACTGATAGTAGTAACAGCAGTCAGCGGGGTTGTTAGTTTTGTGCCATTTACTTTCAGCAGCCCTGAGCGTAGTTTGTTGCTCACGGAGGATGTTAAACAGCCACCTCTGCCCCATAAAATCCTTACTAATCACACCCGTGCCATGGCTTTGGTATGACTTATCGCAAGAGAACAAAATTACTCTTAAGATGCATAGCATCAGTTAACGGAAACGCTGTCATTTTGACAATATTGCATAATTTTTGCGCAAATCTGTAAAGGAAACGCAGCTAGTGTCAGCTAAATGCTTAATTGTCCCGTAGTTTTTGGACTATAAGCCACACCGGAGTATAAGTCGCATCATTCAAAAATGCGTCATTAACACGATATGACATATATAAGTCACAGTGGACTATACGTCGCGTTAATTTAGAAAATTATTTACCAAAATCTAAGCCGAAGAACAGACATTTAATCTGGAAAGGCAAGTTATTCAACTAAACAATAGCAGACAGAACAGCAGGCTGAATAGATGTCTGTACGTTAAAGTTATATTATCAGTTATTTAAACAATAAACCATAGCATACAGAACTTACCTGGAAGGTTGAATAGTCTAAATTAACCGAACAAGCCAAGTAGTATGAAGTTCGTCATTTCACATTACTGAATCCATTAAATTACATAAATACAGAAGCAGCATATGACGGACTCTCGCGGCTGTAGACGGTAATGTTGTCTCTTGCCTCATAAATGTCAAAATGAATTCATACTGACTTACAAGGCGCACCTGACTATAAGACGCAGCACCAGACAAGGTAAGAAAAAAACGCTGCTTATATTCCGAAAACTACGGCAATAGTAAATGCCCTTTAGGTCACTTGATTCAGACACTGGTCAGTAAATTCCTGCATCACACATGCTTCAGATGAAAGCATTCCCATAGCGTGAACACTATCGAAAGCAACCTAAACTTACCTCAGTTTTTAACATTATGCTGTTTTCTAAGCACCGCTGTTTTTGTTCACAAAACGCAAATCTATTTTTTTGTTTTGCATTGTTGTTATTAAGTATTTTATGTGATTTTCACCTACTAGAAATCACTGCCACTGCTCTCTGAAAAAATAAAGAAGCAGTTGTGGGAGCTGAGGGGTGAGCTCAAAGAGTATGAAGTTGGACCACCCCTGGAACCTCAGGAAACAAGAGCCTTTCTAATTACAGTAAGTTTGTTGAATTTATTAATTTAACCACACAAAAGATTATAGACTTACACGTGGAGAGTTTTCCAAAGTGCTATATGTCAGTAAAACAAAATGTTTTAAGTCAAAGTTTACCAGAAATAAAAAAATATCTAAAGTGCATTTAAATTCCAATATTAAATGCGTTCTCAGTTTGTTGATTATGCTAATGAGCATTTGGTGTCATCTACGCTGTATTCTGATGCTTTGATTGGTTATTTTGAATTTTCAGCACATCTTGCCTGCCAATTACATCAAATCAAATTTTTAGGCGATAATCTGATATTTTCTTCATATATATATATATATATATATATATATATATATATATATATATTCAGCAGTTCTTCCAAATAATTTTTCTAGAAGCTGGTGTTTCCTGTCATTGCTATGCAAAGATTTAAAGAATCAAAATTAAGGCGCAAAAGAGGATGTTTTCGCCGACTGAGAATCCAAAAACTGTTACTGAGTTTTTTAAATGAGCGCATGCCGCCCCCTCCATCACAGCTCATTTCTAGGGAACGCCTTCCTAAACTCGTGCACAAACAAGTGTTTGTTTGCCACCGGCATATGCTGTGTCACGTCAGTGGATTCATTATGTAAAATGATATGATAATAAACACATAAGACATAAAGTTAGATCAGTCGACGCTACTCCCATTTCAACTAGCACATAGCAGACTGGTCACTGCCTTACAACTACAGTACAAGAACAACGTCAATATACCTGAATAACAGTACAACAATAATTATTCCAGAAAGAAAGAATAATCACTGTTACCTCTCGAGAAGAATTTTTGTTCCTCATTTCTCTCCAGCGTTGAAATGTTTCTCCAATAACGACTCTGGTTAGATTACGTTCTTCTGACAATTCTCAGCAACTTCAAAAAAAGTATTTCTTTTACGTCCTCCTTCGGGTTTTTTCTCTTCCATGATGCAAATTCGAGGAGGAAAGCAGGAGCGACAACGAAACAAACCGAAACTAAAGACGGAGTTTCATGCGCTATGCGCATGTGTCGTCTGTATAAAGTTACTGGAGCGCGCACGTCTCTCACAAGGAACGTAATCGCAGTGATTGACAAGTCAGAGGGCCAATCGTTTATGCGATGATTGCATCAACGATTGGCTGATGTTTTTAAGGCCCTACCTTATGACATATTATTTTTATTACTTTCAGTGCACCTAATAAATAGTCTTTTATCATTTAGTAAAAGACAGTTTCAAACAATATTGCAAAAATGTATAAAACAAACATCCTCTTTTGCACCTTTAAAGTAAAAAGAGATGCTAAAATTGTGATTTTGTGGTTGTTGTGCTTTAAAATTGTATAATCCTAATTCACTTGAAGTACTTTGAAAGTCTGAGAGTAATCAGTGTGTTTAGTACTAATGTAAGGGTAACCCTGCCTGGTTTAAATGTTGAAAATGATTAACAGTTAAAAACCTTGGTTAGAAATGTAGAAAAGTAATCAAATGTAATTAGATGCATTATTGCATGTCAAATGTAAATGTTACATTACTTAAAGAAATTGAAATAGCTACACTACTTAACTACTTTTTAAATAGTGTAACTTGTCATTTGTAACCTATTAACTTTCCAAAGTAACCCTCCCAACATTGATGGTTTTTCCCTACAGTGTCCAAACTCAGTAGTGTTGAGTCCAAATTTTAAGGTTCACCAAAAGACTTTATTTGGCAGGTTTTTACATTATGGGTGTGAGTGTAAATTTAAGTGTAAAAGTTTTGCTACACTTAATATTGTTTCAACCAGCAGCATTTGAGAGCAAACTAGAATTTTACTTTTATACACATTTGCCCCTTTAACTTGAAATCCATGTTATAAAATGATGCTATTCTCACAGATGTTAATGGGATTCAATGAGACGATCAAGGACTTGTCATTTGGAGAGCTGATCAGTGAGGATAACCTTTTTGTCCAGCTTCGGGCAGAGTTTGAGAAGTGGAATGATCATCTTATCTCTACTGTGGATTTCTGTCAGTATACACTTGACACATTTCAAAAACATACTGTTAGGTTAAGAATGTACTGCTTTTATATATGTCTTTTCTAATTTTCTTGAGTAGTAGCCTATCTTGTAAGTGCTTGTTAAATTGTCTAATGAAAATGTATCTCGTCCATAAACAAGTTCAAAAGACAATTGCAGAGTTTAAGGTGCAAAGACAGAAATTCAGAGGATGTGAATTGCTGGGCTTCAGCAACTACAAAGTGTTTCAGATGATTTTGCAGAAACATTTAAAATCTCAAGAGGCCTTCTATAGAGACACTCGATGTCATAAAAGGTAGAATCATACATCTTTATTTTCATTGAGGAGTGATGATAAAAACCAAAGATTTTAATGCAACACACTTGCTTGGTTTAATGTCAAACGTAAGGCTTTTGAACATGTTCCTCTTTGAATTTCTGTTTCTCCTTAAGAAACCATCCACAAGCAGTTTGCTGATGTGGCTCATCAGTGGTTCCAGAAGTACCCTTTCCTTCTAAATGTCACTTTGGTAAATATTAAAATTATGAAGAACATTCTTACAATTGTTTCATGTTCTTATCAGTTGGTACATGATCATATATTTATTTTTTCCACTTTAAATCATAGAACAAAATTGACAACATTCATTTAAAGCAGCAAGCCAAAGCAGAGCAAAGGATCTTGGAGCAGTTTGAAATGGAGAACATGATCTATACTCAAGATGCTATCTACTTGAAGTTCTTGAATGAAATTTGCCAAGCTGATGATGATGAGAAATTTTCAAAAGAAAACCTTCCTGGCTTTGATAAAAAATTAATGTATACTGAAATGCTTCAGGCTTATTATCAGGTGTGACAACAAATGGTTAACAATGTTTGCCATCTAAGCATTTAAAAAAAGTTCTTTTTATAGCAGTATCAAATTGGACATGTCCTATTAAGCTGTTTTTAACCAAGTCTGAACACTTTCTTTCAGATCGTGGTGCAGCGGATGGCTGACCAGTTGCCCATGATGATGCTCTATTTCATGCTGAAGGAGACGGCTCGCCTCCTGTGCACTGAGATGCTGAGTTTAATGGATGGTGCACAAGTGAATGAGATCCTGTGTGAGGACTCTGATGTCAGTAGAAAGCGCATCGAAATACAGACACGTCTGGATCGTTTAAATATCGCTCAGGAAAAAATTTGTAATTTTGTTTGAGGGAAACAGTATGTATTTTAACTAGGGCTGTCAATCTATTGAAATATTTATTCTAGATCAGTGGTCGCCAACACGTCAGTATTTGACACTTCCCCTGTAAATCCCACAAGTAAGAGAAAAAATAAGTTGGTCCAGGACCATCGGGATCACCGAGACAATTCCCGGCAGCCTGCCGACTAATTTGCCCTAGCTTTTTGGGGGCCCCAAGCAGATTTCAAAATGAGGCCCCCATCATTTAATATACAAAACATGTAATAACCTTACACAGATTATATCACAATCTGACAATGTCAAATTAACAACACAATATTATTTCAATACGCATGCTACATCGATCTATTTAGTATACATACAACATAACTAAACTGTGCAAAGATTTGGGTGCAACTCACATATATTCAGAGCCGGGTAGTAACTGATTATATGTAATCTGTATTACGTAATCAGATTCCAAAAATCAAGTACTTTTACACTACATTTTAAAATACTCGTAATCAGAGATTTACTATTTTATTGTTACAGATTCCTTTACATGGATTACGTTACATATAACTTTCTTTTTTCCTACTTTTTAAAATGTTAAAAACTTTTCAGTCTTACAAAAGTTTTCATAAGCCAACTGATTTTCAAAGGTGACGTGTTTCATATGTGTATTCTATTAATCTTTACATTCTGTATAAATAGCATTGTAAAGGGCAAATGATTTAGTATTACACTGTACACATTCACACTTATTTTGCCAGCATGGATCACATGCTTAGGAGCTTAAGTTTAAGTGAATGCTTTGTTAAAGAGATGGGGTCTTTAGACTTAAACTGATCAAGTATGCCTGATTCACAAACACTGCTAGGTAGATTTTTTCAGAAATTAGAGGCTAATTGTTTTTTATTCATATGCAACCATTTTGGTTGCAGTCCAAAGCCCAGAGTTCCTAAAGCAAATCCTAAAACTTTACATGTACTGTGAAACCTGGGGTAAAATGGTGGACACAGATGTGCAGCAGCAATGCTTATAAATATTTATATAAAGAAACTCAATTTAAAGTTTATCCTAAATTTCTACAGTTTATAAATGTCTAAAGAGAGAAAAAAATGTATACTTGTTTGCTTCTTTAAAAAAAACAAGAGACTTGATAACTTTGTTGATGCTTTGATTTGAAATTGAATGTGTAATGCTTGCAATATATTTGAAATAAGGAAATAAACTATAATATTTCTGCACTATTCATATTTATTAGTACACTGCTATTTTTTAACAACTGTACTGCATTCTTACATCTTGAAGTGCATTGATGCCAGCTGGTTATCGCAAATAAATCCCTTCAGCGTCCCCAACCTGTCAAGACTTATTCTGTGATAACAACCGGCTGCCTGTACATTATCCCCATCCATAAGTGTCTGAAGACAGTATTACATGTCCATTATTCTGGAATCTTTGATATGAATTTTCACAAACAATCCAAACAAATAACTGAACCAAAATGTTTAATGGATACAAAGCAAAGTGGGTATTACAATTCAGTGCTGCTTAACAAAATCTCATAAATAAACCAATCGACTGGAGGGGAGATGTCATAAAAACAGACATAAGACGGGTGATGAGGGATGACAGGCTGGACAGGACGACTGCTCAGCTTCTTCTGGTTCTCTTGACCTCTTCATGCTGATCTACATTAACCTTTAAGTGAAGACATCCCGGCCCTCATGATCTCGTCTACCAGAAGGATGTTACTGGCGATTACGGTGCTGTGTAGTAAATAAGAACAAGTTAAAGCCTGACCCCTATTTCAGCAGAGTCCTGTTAAACCTGCTGATGAATATCAGTGATGATAAACTGGCTTTCACTGGCGTGATGAGATGATCACGTGTATGGTGTCTGACTGCATGCACTATAGACTGAGTAAGAGTACGGTGAATTATAAGCAATCTTCAGTCTCACCATGAATGAAGCAGCTGTTTCTTCACACTGTAGTTGTCCCACACACCTGCCTCTGCTGCCACCATCGGCTCTCCTGTAGACATGAAGTAAAACAACATTAGAGAACCTCACAGATGTTTTCAGCTATATAGATGTTGCTCATTTTACTCTGCACATTACTTAAAATTGATCTTTTCATTCAGGCTAGGACTGGGCAATATTGGTCTAAATTCATATCATTGTCATTTTGGGATGTAAGTCAATAAACATTCAATCAGCTTTCATATGATTAAGCTAAAACCGTATTTCAACAACTTTCCACATCTACCCTGACCAGTTAACCTTAGGGGTCAGATGTCTTGACTCTCCATTAAAAAACAAAACAAAAAAAAACTCAAAGTGCAGGTGTAAGATAACAACGCAGGATTTTAAGGTTCCTTCGACTGCATACTCTTGTTATTGATAGGCCATATGACTTGTCAATCATCCACACTTTCTATTTGATGGATAAACCCCGGTGTTATGATTTGGACATGTTTTCTATTGCTTGTTTTGAGAACTGTGCGTGGCAGAGGCATCATCAGGTTTTTGTATAGTTGACAACTTGTACCAGCGTACTTTGAGGTCAAAATGCATACCTGCTACGCAAAATGCATACAGGAACAGATATCTACGCTAAAAAAAACGGAGTGGGTGCAATATCATTGCTCTTAAAAAATGGTCTTTTCCTTACATATTTTCCGACAACCATGGAGTTAAAGGATTAGTCCATTTTCTTTAAAAAAAATTCCAGATAATTTACCCACCACCATGTCATCCAAAATTTTTTTTTAAGGAAAATATTCCAGGATCTTTCTCACTTCAATGGACCCCAACACTTAACAGCTTCAACGCAGCTCAAAATCGCAGTCCCAAAGGACTCCAAACGATCCCAAACGAGGCACAAGGGTCTTACTAGCGAAACGATTGTCATTTTTGGCAAGAACGATAAAAAATATGCACTTTTAAACCACAACTTCTCGTCTATCTCCGGTCCTGTGATGCGCCAGCGCGACCTCATGTAATTACATAATGCCGTGGAAAGGTAACGTGCTACATATATGAAACGCACATTTGTGGACCATTTTAACCAATAAACTGACACAAAGACATTAATTAGTATCATTCCACATACAACAAAGTCAGAACGGTCCTCTTTCTCCACACTTGTAAACACTGGGGCGTAGTTTCGCATTTGTCCTCCATGACCTCTTGATGTGATGACGTATTACATGAGGTCGCGCTGGCTCATCAAAGGACCGAAGATAGATGAGTTGTGGTTTAAAAGTGTACACCCTTTATTTCGTTTCGCTAGATAAGACCCCCATGCCTCCCCTGGGATCATCTAGGGTCCCTTGAAACTCTGTTGAAAAAAACTGTTAAGTGTTGAGTTAAGTGTTGGGGTCCATTAAAATGAGAAAAATCCTGGAATGTTTTCCTCAAAAAAAAAAAAAAAAATTTCTTCGACTGAACAAAGAAAGACATCAACATTTTGGATGACATGGTGGTGAGTAAACCATCTGGATTTTTCAAGAAAATAGACTAATCCTTTAAGCGTTGCGTATTTTACTATTAACAAGATAAAATGTAGGAAAAAAAACACAGCATGCACGTGTGTGTGTGTGTATTAGGGTCACGTACCTGTGCTCAGGTCGACGCCCACCACCTGTCCAGACTCTTTAAATTCACTTTGAAGCTTCACAAGTGTCTCTTGTGGGTCGTAACCTGAATTCTGAGCCAGAACCTTTAAAGAAAATTAAACAGTTCACAGATTTAAATTCTGCATACATTGCAACAAATTTTAAATTATTTGGTCTTGTATATCACAATACCTTAGGGATGACTAGGAGTGCATCAGCAAACGCCTGAACACCCAGCTGGGCTCGACCCTTAACCTTCGGCTTGTGTTTGACTAGAGCGTCAGCTACGGCCACCTCGAACGCACCGGCGCCAGGCACAACTGAACCATCTTCAATGGCGTTTTTGACCGCCCTGAGTCCGTCTCTCACGGCATCTTTAATCTGTGTCAGCGTGTGTTTGTTGGGCCCTTTAACCAGCAGCGTCACCGAACGAGGATTACTGCAGTCCTCGATGAACGTGTATTTCTCCTCTCCCTGACGGCAAAAACGGAAATGAGCGGATGTGAACTAACATTCAAACAGTTTCAAGGGGTTCATATAGAAAGTGTGAAAGCTCAGTCCTCCCAATGTGTGCTCGTATACGAGTCCAGCGTTTCCCAGACATTCAGGTGTAAGATCATCCACAGAGTTCATGGCTATACCACCACAGGCCAGTGTCAACCTAAAGCAAAGATCACAAGTTACACTTCACTTAAAAGAACTGCAAATCTTTACAGTCATGGAGGTTCAAGAGTCATTTGTTGAGCATCTATGCTCCTTTTAGACCAGAGAGAAAGATTTGCATTTAAAAGACAAGGAACATTTGATTTCTTATGATATGACCGCTTTAACAGCCAGTAGCTTTCTTGAATCTGTGTGGCAGCTCTCATTAATAAACATTGGCATTGGTTTAACGCCATCATTGAATGACATGAGAGGTGCAGATGATGTTGCATGGTGTCTGACTGAGTATACTACTGACAGAGTAACACAGAATTCGGCCATGCCAGTACATGGAGGAGATTCTCCAGGCCTCACCTCTCCATGTTCCTCCTCTTGGCCCGGCGCAGTGCAACTATACCCTCTTTAGCCAGAGCGTCCAGAGAGAACGGATCGATACCCTGCCAGATTAAACATTCAGGTTAAGCAAGTAATGCTTAGTAATGTACAAGGTTATAACATTGAAGAACGGCTGACCTGACTGATAAATAAATACATTAAAAAAAGATGTTAAATCTAGGGATGTCCCGATCTGATATTCTGGATTGATATCAGGCCGATCCAGGCTTTTTGGCTGGAACTTAGTTAATCCACTGGTGAAGCGGACGGATGAAACGCGTCATTCACACACGCACACACAAGATAACTGTAGGCTATTTTAAAGATCTGATTTTATAGCACTATACACACTTTATAACAGTAGTATCGGGCAGGTTTCGGTATTGGCTGATATTCGGAATTCTGGTATCAGAATCGGTAATGAAAAAGTGGAATTGGGAAATCCCTAGTTAAATCTAATGTAAAAGGTGTTACTGTAGTACAGTTACCCATCCATCCCTCACAAGTCCAGACCTGCCAACCTTGGAATTTTTTTTTGAGTAGCAACTTACCGCAGCGGCGCGGCGCGAGGTCAGGCACATTTGCTGATCAGTAGTGATTGAGTTCACATGCTTACTTATGACTTATTACTACAACTTATTACTAAGCAAATTGTTCCCACTCACCACCATATCTAGTCTTTCAACATACAAGTAGGCTATGAAGAACTCATTTAATGAAAAGGCAACCTCCAAAAATATGCCTATTAAACAATATGCTTATGGCATATGTCTTAAATACATGGGACATTATAAATAACAAAGAATCAACAAATAGCATGCTATGTCCTTGCTTTATAGTCCAGCAGGCACATTGACATGAACCTCTAATGGGGCACAGCAGGCCTACCACTACTTTTTCTTTAACATACCTAACATGAACAGTATTAATATGTTTTAATGCATAAATGCCATGTTAGCAAATGTGCATTCTACAGTACTGATGATAATGAGTCTTTTACAATTACAATTGAAAAGTGTTCAAATTTACAATAACATTACTTAGCTGCTACTACAATAAAAAACATATGTGGATGATCCTTTTGTGTATTTTATCAGCATAGTGTTTAAACCTGCTGAAAAAACAGCATAAACCAGCATGATTCCCATGCTGGTTTAGCTGGTGGACACCAGCATACAGCACCAAAACACAACATGGTCTTGGTGGTGCTGGTATGCTGATGATAACCACCAGCTAAACCAGCACCAAATCACCATGAGAATTAAGCTGGTCTATGCTGGTCACCAGCAAACCAGCAACAAAACACAACATATGCTGGTCTTGCTGGTAAACTGCTTTTTTTTCAGCAGTGATGCCAACTGTTTATGTAGTGTCCTAAAGTAGATCTAGTGAACTAAACAGTAATGTCATATCTGACAATACAGAACAGTACACAAACATTGATTTTCTCAGCAATAATGCAAACCTCTATACTTGGTTTTGACTGGCTGAGCATATAGTTCATATACCTCCCTCATCATCTATACTTTCTGCTTCTATTTCCCTGCTCTGCACAAAAAAATCTGATGTACATCGACAGGAGCCAGTAACAATCGAGTAAGAATAAGATTGATTTAAATTCAGAAGCGTACTTTTGTTTTGTCATGTTTTCTCGCGTGCCTCACATCACATGCTCTTCTGAGTGAGCGGCGGCAGAGTGCTACAAAAAGTAAACACAGAGGCTCCGCTCGCGGACATCGATTTCTGCGTGCTCGCACCAGTTTGTCTTGTGGGACTGCAACGTGTTTACAAGCGTGAATTACGGTTCATATAGCTCAGTTTTTTTGGCGCGATTAACAATGTAAATGAATATACTGGCAAATAAAGTAAAAACTTAAACTTGAGGCACAACATAGGAGACTGGGTACAACAGATTTACACTGGGGCACGTACAACAGTAAAAGGCGTCTAGACGCCCCTGGTTGGCAGGCTTATTACAGTGGATCCAATTCACAATTCCCATACCCTGCCCATTTACCTTTAAAAACGGTGTTTAGAACCATCCTCCCTTGTAAAACAAGTCACAGTATGAAGATGGACCGGGATGAAAAACAATTTCGTTATTCGCTTCGACGGCTCCCCGCTCTCCGTTTTGAAGAGTTTAAAACTAGCGCTATGATTGGTCGACGTCGTCTTTTACCAACAGGTTGCTGCCCAATGCGGTTACACAGATAGACGAGTTGCCTAGTGCGCAAATGCACAGACAGTTTAACTCAAAGCAACCAAAGGCTTTTCGCGTATTTTGAAGTGACAAATCGTAGCAGCGTAGTTTAATGTCTAAATGCGTATCTGTTACGCAAAATGCGTAAAGGTTGGCAGGTCTGCAAGTCACAGTTTATATATAAATTATTATAAAATTATGTGCCCAAACCTCACACGATGTCATGGGTTAAAAAAAGGATATTACATACTTTCCGTTTTACTACTAAAATATTGCGCATTTCATTGGGGCAAACATTTTTTATGTATTTTGTAAAACATCTGCAACTGCATTCATCACATTTAAACAATAATAATAGTGTGGTTTATTCAGGGAAATGTAGATAATCTTTTAGTTCAGTTTAGGTGTTCATTTTATTTAAAGAAAAACTTTAAAAGCTATCTTTACAGTTATGGAAGTTCAAGAGTCATTTTTGTTGAGCATCAAAACTCCTTTTAGACCAGAGAGAAAGATTTGCATTCAAAAAAACATCAAAAGAAAAAACATATGATTTCTTCGACGACCGTTTTAACAGTGAGTAGCGTTCTTGAATCTGTGTGGCAGCTCTCATTAATAAACATTGGCATTGGTTTAATGCCATCATTAAATGACATGAGAGGTGCAGATGATGTTGCATGGTGTCTGACTGAGTTTACTACTGACAGAGTAACACAGAATTCGGCCATGCCAGTAAGTGGAGGAGAATCTCCAGGCCTCACCTCTCCATGTTCCTCCTCTTGGCCTGACGCAGTGCAACTATACCCTCTTTAGCCAGAGTAAATTTAATCAGTAAATTATGCGAGACAAATACCAGATAAGAATGTTATTATTGTTCTTTCATATACTGGCTGAAAAACCTCACGTTTCAACTTCATGTAACCATTAAAAAAAATCTCACCTTTTGGTTGATGAGCACAAAGCCCTTTTTGTTATCCGCACAAACTTTGTTCTTTAGCTCAATGATCTTCACCACACGATCTTCAATGAACTTCCTCTCAGCCTTCACCAGTTTGTCTCTTTCATCTGCACTCTTATAAAAGAATCCAGAGTTGACCTCTCTATGAAAAAACAATGAAAAGTTTCAGATGTACACTCCTCAATCAAAAATACCCAGCAATCACTTCAAGTTTATTTCTATAGCTCTTATATAATTTTTGCTGCATTACAGTACATGCATAATAGCTCAAACAGTCATGAGAAAAGAAGAAGTGGAATATGTAGCACATTCATTTTTGCATTAATGAAAATAAAAATATGAAAATAACCAAGTTATTATTAGGGGTGACCCCGAATAGTCGAAGATTCGATGCATCGATAGGAGAAGCCTGATTCGATCGCCAATCTCATAGGCGAATCGTCGCAGATGTGTTATAAAAATGAGAATCATTCAATTTTGGCCGTATATGGGTGCACGTTATCCGATTCCACATATAACAGTTTTCTTCCAATATATTAATATACAGCCTATTATAATAATGCTATGCAAATAATATGTGAAGAAGTAGCTTTAATTAATATTTTTAAATGCATTAATAAATCCAACAACCACTGTGACAGGACTACACATCCATATGGTAAGAGGTTTCCATGCATTGCAAAGCAGAGGCCTCTTTGTTTCTGCAGTTAAAAAGACAAAGCTGGCAATTCGGGCTATACTTTCGTTATTTTAACAATTTCTTTATTTTATTTATAAATCACTCTGGTTTATCAGATTTATCTATTTGGCTTGTGTTTTGTTTCTGTGCACTTCAGCTATTTTTCACATATTTGTTCTGCACCTTGTTACTTCTGACCTTATTTTATTATCATTTTTAATTTATTTATTATAAACGTAAATTGATTGCTTTTGTTGTATCAATGTTGCGCTGTTGCATGCTGCCGCATGCAATTTAGCCAAGCGCTAGGTGCTCTCTGCGTGTTATATTTAGGATCATATTTGGAGTTCATCAAACTATATAGAGGTCGACCGATTTATCGGCCGGCCGATTAATTGGCCGATTTTTGGCATATTTTTAAAAATCGGCTTTGGCCGATTTTGCTGCAAAATTAGGCCGATTAATAGGCAGGAGCATCTGCGGGCACCTAAGCGCTGTTGTAGAACTCGTGACGCTGCCTCTTGCTGCAAGCAGATCGCTCCCGTCTCGTGTGTGTGCAGCCATGCCTTGTTCACAAACAGCTTTACTAAATGATGGCGGATCGCGCGAATTAAGCAGCCAGTACAACAGCGCGACGGGCTTATGTCTCGCGGTGCACTGTCCGTGCAAAGATTAGGCTCATTTCATGTGATTAACGAGTGATGATGAGTTTTGTTTGCGTGACAGAGAGAGAAGAGCAGCACATGCACGCTTTCTGTCTCCCTGCTTTTATTACTCAAAACAAAACTGACACGATGGCGAAAGGTCGGAAGACCAAATCATATCCACAAAGGAAATATTTTTCGTGTTGTTACAGTAACACAGGGTTCTTGCAGGTTTCAGCAAGTTAAATTTAAGACCTTTTTAAGACCTTTTAAGACCATTATGAGTAAAATTTAAGACCAACACGACACATTACTAGAAGCATTCAAATGATCTCAGAAATTCTTAAAACGTTCTATTTTTATTGATTCAGTTATAGAAAAATATAAAATGAACGCAGTTTTAAAACAGATAATCAAAATACATGGAAATACATTATGCTTAACTCTATTAGACCGCGAGTGTTGGCGCCGACAAATTTTACCCATAGCCCTTTAGGAAGAGACTTCTGACAATGGAAGCCCAAAAATGGCTCATAGTGAGCCATTGATATACATTGAGTTAGAGGCAAAGAGCTGTGATTTTTCTTAATTAATAGTCAAGAAATGCATTGATTTACAATATTTATACATCACACTAAAATGTGTAAGTAGTATTTGTATAAAATTCTATCAACAATGTTTTTTGACAAATAAAATTCACTAATATTAGATCAGTTAGTATGGTCAGCTGCTGGTTTGTGCCTAGTTTTACACTGCCTCATACAACTAAGCTTTAAAATGCATCACACTCTGTAGTACGTAAGCTTATAGGGGAGGTTTCCCAGACAGGGATAAGAGCTTTCCAAACTTGAAAACAATTTGCACTGACATATCTTAAAATACATCAAAATGCACACAAGTAATGGTTTTAGTAAGGCATGTTTATTCAAACTAGTTATATATGTCATAATTAAACTAAGACCTAGTCCTGGTTTAAGCTAATCCCTGCCTGGGAAACCACCCCATAATGTTTAATGTACAACTGACTGTGTGCTGTGTATATATCTTGTGCCTGTTTATAAATATTCAAAGAACAAAAGATCACTTTCAATTATTATTAATCCCTAAAAGCATTAATATATGCATTTTATTAATACAAGTTTTTAATAAATTAATGTATTGCATTTAATTGAATACAGAATCACAGAGCCAAAAAAACACTCCACCCATACGTTTTATGCATAAATATGCACTATATACTGCCATCAGGTTTAATAGCCTCTCTAATTACACAATAACGGATGAATCTGCATTAAGAAAATGAAATTTACCATTAAAAGGCTGTTTGATATGTGCTGCTAACGTTATCCACTAAGACCGTTTCTCAATCCGAAGGCTGTAGCCTCCGAAGGGTCGCATTTCTTATTTCAGAAATGGTCTTATTTCAGAATATTAACTTTGAAATTAACTTTAAAATATTGATTATTATTCTTAGTTAATCGTTAATTGTTGTAATATGCTTATGACTTGCGAATGTAATGCTCAGTTAACTTAAATAAACCAGGCGATGCCGTATGCAGCAGCCTGCCTATGCGAAAGGGCTCTGATCTACCGCTGTTCATTTAACCGTAACTCCTGAAGCATTTGCGCAATCAAAACGTTTGAATTGTTCCTAAAAGACAATTGCACTTTTTTGAAATATATGGTTTATTACGGTACTTTCTTGCTTTCCGTCTGTCAATCGCTGATGTTTGTGGAGAGCTGAAGGGAAAGCGTGTTAGGTTCAAGTGCATCGCAGCAAAGAGCAATATTAAAGTCTAAAATATAAAACTGTGTAACACTAAAGTTGACACGCTGTTGGTGGCTCGTGACTCGACTGCCCGACTGTTTAAGTTGATTTTCAATAAAGCAGCATTGATTTTTGTTCGCTTCTGTGTCCTCCTTCAGAACCTGGCAAATGCTCAGGTAAGCCACGGGCTTATAAATTTCCCCGAAAAAGATTTTTGCTTATACAGAACTAAGTTTAAGGATTGTTTCTCGCCAAACCCACAGTAAACAGTCAGATCACAACACCTGAAATATAGCTTATGGCACGATTTGCGTGGATTATGACAAAGGGCGGAACGTTTCTTTTTAGAGACCCACCATCATACACTTTCTGCCTCCGCCACTGATTAAGTTAGTTCTTCAGCGTTTTAAATTACTATTTTATATTCTGCGGACAACGCTTTTTGGGAATGAAAAGAGGTAAGAAATTTAAGACTTGGGTAAATTTAATTTAAGACCTGGCATAAAAATCTGGGTGTTTTTAAGACTTTTTAAGGCCTTAAATTTAACATTCTGAATTTTAGACTTTTTAAGACCCCGCGGGAACCCTCACTTTGTTTACAGTTTTGCGCGGCTCAGCCTGGATTAGAACACAGCGTGTCCGATTCGCGAACTGACTCCTTTGAACGGATTCGTTTAAATGAACGGTTGAAACAACAGATCTGTCCCAACACTAAACTCACAAGACGTCACTGTCAGCACAATCAGTCACTTATAGCGTCTCAGAAATGAGAATGTAAATGTGTTTAGAAAGATTTGCCATAAATAACAGTCTCAACTAAAAACCATAGACATTTACTATGTTAACTTTGATGAATAAATATTTTATCAGGTCTATCAAATAAGGATTTTATCCTACAAAGCAATAAAAGCCATGGTAAAAAACTGATCAAAGATGATGACAGCAGAGTGTCAGGTAATATCTGTGTCTGATAAATGCATGGTGCAGAGGAGGTTGTAAAACTCTTCAGAAAGACCAGTCATATATTTTTAAATACTTTGACTTAAATAGTGACATTTTTGCATTTAAAATATCTGCTAATAATGATGAGAACATTTTGATTATTATGTACATATAGAAAATCGGCCAAACATATCGGCCATCGGCTGCCCTGATTTCTAAAAAATCGGCATCGGCCAGAGAAAAAGCATATCGGTCGACCTCTAAAACTATACATAAAAAACTGAGTTTTTTCCGTCAGTTATAAGTTTTAAAGCTGTAGTATTGAAACACTTTATATTGAATGTCAAAAAAGTTACTAAAATCAATGAACAGCACTAATAAAGCATCATTCTTACAGATCATTAACTAAAAAAAAGTTGATTTAGGGTTAAGTTACTCTTTAAATTGTATTTAAAACAGGGTGGATATCTTGTCAAAAGTTACATTTCAAAACAGGTAAGCCGTTTCTGTAAATTTCGGTGATGACACAAAAATATCTGCACAGAACCTAATTTATGTCAGACACGACTGTCTCTCTTGTGATTTAATATTATGGTCTGTGTTCTCTTTCAAATGATAGAAAAGAAATTCCTGAAATAAATGATAATGTTAAGTGAATACAGAGATTATCAAAATAAGCAAGCAGGTATTTCTGTGCAAAATAATAAAGCGTATGTGTCTATAAAATCATTAATTTCAGAGTTTATCTTGTCATAAATTAACATTTAAGGAATTGTATATAAAGCTTAGTTTTTTCATTTACAGTAACAATCACAAATTGTTCAGCAGATCGCTGAACTGTAGCCAGGGTTCGCAGAGGATCACTTTTTGTTTTGTTTAGTTATCAAAATGTTTGACATAAAAAGATGTGTTATATCTTCGTTTTATATTCTGTAGATCTTGGCTTTAAAATCTAATGAGGAATCATTTAACGAATGTTTATACTGCCTTTCATTTTAACTTAAAAAGGATAAAAATGCATCGTCAGTTTTGTCTTCGTTCATCACTTGAAAGACAGTTTTGGTCACTTTATCAGAAATGTATTTCTGTGTGCTGCTTGTGAAAGAAAATAAAAGTTAACCATTTGTTGACTACCTGCCACCCCATGCGCATACACATAGATGATTCGACTATCGGTCGACTATAAAAAGATTCGACAATTTCGATTCGAATATGTAAATCCTTAGTAGAACAGGGGTTTTCAAACTTTTTGTGTGTGTGGACCACTATTTGTAATCAAGAAATTTCGCGGACCACCCTATAATAAAATATGTCTACACAAAGTCCTGAATTTATCTGCACTTCTAAATAGGCTTATAGCACTAAAACTATAATTGGTCATCATATCAGTACAACAGATTCTTAAAACATATTCTTAAAAAATATATATTTTTCTTAAAAAAAAAAAACATTCTTTTATGTTTTATTTTGCCTTTACACGGACCACCTGCAGTACCCTCACGGACCACTAGTGGTCCGCGGACCACAGTTTGGGAATGGCCGTAGTAGAAGACACCCCTAGTAATTAGACCTACAGTATATCTTGTGAAAAAATATCTGAGGAAGAAAACCTCTGTTTTTTCATATTCAAGGGATACATTGCAGGTAAGGATGTAAGCGTCCTCCACCCTCTTCTTCATGTCAGGATGTCTGGCTCCATGATCCAACACCAAACCTCTGATCAGCCTGAACATCAAAAAACAAACAAACATCAACATAACATCTGATGTTGTATAAAAGCACTTCTAACTTATGTTTTTTTTTATTTTCCTGGATGTGTCCAATGATCAATGACTACAGTCAAAAGCAGATTTCTTTACAGCGCAGTAAAAAGAGGAAAACATTCAATCATCTTACTGTGTATCACTGTCTGTTTTGTGTCTCATCTCCATGATTTCCACCATGTACAGATCGATGGACTCATTGGGTTTCCTGATGGCCAGCACAGCATCCACCACAGCCTTAAGAAAAAGAAAATCACATTTTCTGTCAAATATTATTTCGACAAAATAAATGGACAACATACTTTGGATCATTTCTCTGAACAATGTTTTCACTAAAATCCTTTCAATTCTGAGGTTTAAAAGAGCATTTCACCCGTAGAAACATTAATCTCATATTTGCAGTTGAAAAGTAACATACATTTCGAATTTGGTGCCTATTTGACGAGAAAAGGGGTGTTTGTAGTCTCACCCCCCAAAACAAAGATATAGCACTTCCTGTTTTCAATGATGTGAAGATCATCATTTTGCATCATTGAAAGAAGGAAGTGCAACACTGAAATCAGTATTTCTCCTGTCTCAGCGGCAACTAAGGAAATGATGCGCGACCATTCAAAAACATGACTGGGGTTCTAACTATACAAAGATTAATGCAAATGGGTGTAGTGTCCCTTTAATGCCACCAAACAAGATAACAAATGGATCACGTTTACAACAAATCACTGATGCACTGGGGATTTTCAGTCCTTTTATTACCGAATAAACAAACTGTAGTGAATGAACTTGAATCTTGTACTGTATATAAGCATTAAACTGAAAGTGACAGTATGAATACATTCTCATTGGCTGTGATTTCAGTGTTTATTTAGTTATGAGAACTGTAACTACAATAATGAGATCTTACGGTGGGCGTGGCACCCAGTCAAATTAAAAAACACTGTACTGAAAGATCAAAGGATCATCTCTCACCTCCGTGAGCAAATCAGCCAGCTCTGCGTGGACCTTGGTTCTGAGGGAGGTCCTGGCTACATGGATGAGGGTCTCTCTGTCCATCTCCTTTGTGACCTTGACCTCCTCCAGCACTTCGAGGGCTTTGTCCTTAGCAGCCTCAAATCCCTCTGCTATTACCCTGGGGTGAAGACCCTTCAGAAAGCAAACAAACATCGGTATGAACGTGACTCTCATCAACAAATCTGGAAACGACTCGGTTCGGGAGCATAAAAAACGTGATTGGGACATATACAAGTGCACATATACCTCGGAAACATAAAGGTCAGCCTGCTTGAGAAGCTCTCCTATGATGAGCACATTGGACGTCGTGCCATCGCCTGTGATGTCATCCTGGGCCGTGGCCACCTTGGCAATAAGTGAAGCTGTGGGGTGCTGGATTTGCTGCAATTGGTAAACACACAGTACAGAGCTCAAATAATTCGATTTTTACATTAAAATGAACTATAATGCAAAGATAAAATGACCATTTAGCAGATGTGGACAAACATTAGTGTTACTTCAATATCCGCATTATGTGCCACAAGAACATAAGTTAGTATTCATCTATCTTACCAAATCACAAATGCCATATATGGGCTTTAGGTCTGAGCGGTGAATGCAAACCTCTCACCATCTCATGCAGAAGAACATTGCCATCTTTAGTCAGCTTGATATCTCCAGCACCAGAAACAAGCCTGAGGAGAAAACATTACAATCATTAGCAACCGTGACATCGCATTTAGCGAAGCCATTCAATAGCGATCCATTTCAAATAATCCTTAAACATAAACAATCACTAATATAATCCTTATTTTTCATCACAAAACATTTATTAGCAGATAAAACTTTAATTTAACAAGAATTCGCAAGTTTACTATAATAATAACCTACTGCTAAGCGCTAATAATGCTAATGACAAATACGAGCCTAAAACACTGAGTTTTATTGAACTGATCCGCTATAATGTGTTGAATGTTAATATGTGATTATAATGTGTTTAAGGTTGTGTCGCACGTGTATTTGCGCTGATCGTATGTTAGCACATTAGCACAAAGCACCGGCGGCCGCATGGCGCTTCACTCACATCTTCATGGTTCCTTTGGGTCCGAGGTTACTCTTCAGCACATCCTGCAGACCACGCGCCGCGCTGATATTCACCGCCAGAGCCGCGTGAGCCCGGGCCACCTCAGCCTTCGGGTTTAGAGATTTCACCGCCGACATGCCGCTACTGCTGCACCTCAAACACCGGACAAGAGCTGCACGCGGATAACGGAAGAGACAAGAACTTCCAGAAAGCTCCAGCTCACGCGCTCAGTCCGCCCCTCGCGCGCTCTCATTGGTCAACTCACTCATGACGGGTTCAGATGCCGTTGTTTTATTGGCTCGCTGCAGTGTCTGTCTGAAGTGTCTGTCTCAGTCCAGCCCACTGTCTAGCCTCGCCTTTATGCTCTGTTCAGAATAATGATGCGAGAAACGAAGCTTTAGAAGCTTCGAATCAATTGAACCAATGATTCACTGTTTCCAAGCGCTCGAAACACCTAAATATGGAGCCACCTGATGGCAGTCCTAACATTTCACACTTTATACCAAATAATTGCAAAGGTTTTTCTATAAAATATGTTTTTAAGAAAATAAATTATTTACCTAAAGGGGACATTTCACAAGACTTTTTTAAGATGTCAAATAAATCTTTGGTGTCCCCATATACATATGTGAAGTTCTAGCTCAAAATATTATATAGATAATTTATTATAACATGTTAAAATTGCCACTTTGTAGGTGTGAGCAAAAATGTGCCGTTTTTGGGTGTGTCCTGTTAAATGAGTTGATCTCTGTACTCAGAGGCGTCATGCCCATTCAAACTGAAGGGGCACCTGCCCCATTGGTTTTTTTGAGCCAATGGATTTTGCATCCAACCTCAAAATCAAATGCGTCCATTAATCTGTTATTTGACTTTTAATCTGTTTAATATGCACAATATTATACATTCTGTGCTGCATCCTTGTCACTTTTCGGAGATTTTCGCCGTTTTGATAGTGTTTATAGTGTTTTGATCATGTTACATTACTTTTATTCTGGCGGCAGCTGGCGCTGCAGTCAGCGCGTCGCAGACGTCATCAGAGTCTGGGCGCGCTCACGAGCTCTCTGCTGTTGCTGGCTTGCAGCTGCATTTGGCTATCTGAGGAATTAAAACGTGTTAGAAACGCTCACAACATTTCCAAACCCCAGTACGGTAATGTGCAGTTAACCTCCTCTGTGTAGAAAATGTATGGTTTTAAATGTGACCGTCTCAACGTTATATTAGTAGAGATTCATCTTCTTGGCACAACGCCAAAGTTCGCCAGAGTTCGCCAGAGTTCACGCGGGCGCGGAATCTCACATGCTCACATGAGGTAAAATTTAATGCAAAAATCTGTTCCTCTAATAATTTTATCTAAACATATTTTTTAAAATCATTATTGAACATTAAAATCAATCACGTGGCTATAGCTTATGTCATTTTCGTTGTTTATATACTTAATGGATTTAAAATTACATAAATTTTATATGATAATGTAGTTGTTGTGCAAAATGCATTAATGACACAATTAAACAAGCCATTAAGACTTAAATAAAACATGCCGTTTCAGATGTAAATATGATGCAAATGTGTCATTATTCCGACTGAATAGTATTTGATATGAAAGTTGGTCATCACTTTTATTTTGGAGGTTTTTGCATGAAAGCAGGGTTTTTCAGATTGTTAGAAATGTAAGTGCCATGGAAAAGACTGAAAGCTCTATAATATTTCGTTTGATGTCTGCACAAATTTCTGTGAGCTGTTGACACTGTGCCCCGTTAAAAAAAAAATGGTGCATGACGCCCGAGTCTGCACTAAATGACAGTGCCATGGTTGGATAGTGCAGAGTGCAGACTAAGGGGGCGTGCACACCAACGCTTTTACGCCCCCGGCCGGCGCATGTTTTCAATTGTTTTCAATGGAAGCTCAGCGTTTTTCAAATAAGCCAGCAGCTAGCGGTTTTCTTCTGAGCTGAAAACCGGCGCACGGCGGTTTTTCCGCGCTCAGTGCTGAGCGCCGAGAGTTGCGAAATGTTCAACTTTGGAAGAAAAGCTCCGCTCGTCAATGTCAGTTCTCACGCGGCCGTCCAATCACAGTGGAGGTGGGGCGGGACAAGTATCACAGCAACCAACCGTCTCACAGTTGACGTATCAGAGCTACCAAAGCGCTTAGCTGAGGAAAGCTGGCATTCAGCTGAAAAACAGCTGGCATTCGGCGTCCTCAAGGCGTTTTCAGCCGCGTTTAAAAGTTTTGGTGTGTCCAGCCCCTAATGGTGCGTTTACACCAACCACGTTTCAGGCGTCAAAATCACGTCTACCACACCTAGTTTGCCGCTTAAACAGTTTGAATGCATTTGCGCGTGTAGAGCGAAGTAGACGCGTGGAAAAAGCAAGCATTTGATGCTGGGAGGGGTAAGTGCTATGCGGTTGTCTGTTTGCAAGATGACTGATGTTGATTGTGCATTTATCGAGAGAGTTACCGGTTTGTATTTGGTAACCTTACTATAGGGTGAAAATAAACGGTGCGGGTCGATAAACGTCACGTGACTCAAAAGTGAAATGTGTATAACAACTTACCAGGTTGCCCGATGTCCTCACTGACACTCTTAAGTGAGGTCCTTTTTATTCCTGTCTCTATAGAAATAAGAACTTGTGTCGTATAGCTCCGGGTGATTGCTTCGGACAATATCAAGCATTCCCCCAGGTTGAATGAGTGACTCCGGGCGGGGCTGCCTCCACAGCAGCAAGGAGGCTCCTGATTGGTTAACGCGGCGTGAAATTCTGCCAAAGTTCAAATTTTTCAACTCGGGCGCCAGCCGCAAATTCGCGTGAAGCGCAAAATGCACAAAAAAGCACTATTCACGCGTACCGCGCACAACCCTCAGTGATTAAATCTAGCGCGTCAAGCTCGGGCGAATGAGGCGGAAACGCGTCTTCGGCGCCGCGCCAAATGCCTCATCCACGCAGCGAGACCTCCAGACGCGAGTCAAACGCGTCTTCACCTTGACTTAACATTGAAATCACTTGCGCTTCACGCCTCAACTGCGGTTGGTGTAAACGCAGCATAAGGGGCGGTATTATCCCCTTCTGACATCACAAGGGGAGCCAAATTTCAATGACCTATTTTTTCACATGGTTGCAGAGAATGGTTTACCAGGTAAGTTACTTACTGGGTTGATCTTTATCACATTTTCTAGGTTGATAGAAGCACTATCAACCCAATTATAGCACTTAAAAGTGGAACAAGTCAGATTTTCATTATATGTCCCCTTTAATTAAGCCATTAACACACGAAATGTGTGTTCTGTGTTTTTAGTTTTATTTAGCGCAAACAGGTCATTAACACTCTTAAGGGCCATTCACATCCTAACTATAAAACATATAGTTTTAAAAATCGGTTCGTATTCTTGAGTTTTAAAAACCTGGATAATTAAGATGAATGAGAATAAAAATAATGAAGAAAGCTACGAACATCTCATGATACGTGCAGACAACATCTTCAGTAAAATAGTGTGTGATTGATTGCATTTCCATGCATGGTTTTCTAAGCAGTGTTGGGTGTAACTAGTTACTTAGTAATTAGTTACTGTAATTTAATTACTTTTCCTTAAAAAAAGTGAAGTAAGGGATTACTCTTATTTTTTCCAGTAATGTAATCACAGTTACTTCTGATGTGATTGAACTAAATACTGTGTATGGACTCTAGATGTTTTATGTATCCTTCTCACGTTAAATACATTGGTGAGTTAATAACACTTTAGTGTACAATTCTCACTAGTAAAGGGTTGGTTATTAGCATTAATATTATTGAGATATTGGCTGTTTATTACTACTTAAAAAAGCACATATTGATGTCTGATTCTGCAAAACCTTTTTCTACATCCTTTATCCTACCCAATTCCTACCAAAACTTAAACTTAACAACTTTACTAAGAATTAAAAATCAGTAATTAGGTGTATGTTGAAGTAGTTAGTAGTGAGAATTGGACCTTAAAAAGTAATTTGTGTACTTTTTTTCGAGCCGTTTCAAGCTTATATTTGTATCATTTACTAAATAGAATTGAGAAAGTAATTAGTAATAAATAATTAAATACTTTTTGAAAAATTTATTTGTATTACACGATTGAAGATGTAACAAGTAACTAGAAATTAATTACATTTTTTTGAGTAACTTACACAACACTCGTTGGTGTTTTTTTGGTGCTGAAAAAGAAGGCAGAAGCATTCAGATGAATCTTTCACTTCTCTGGACATTGGAAATGTTTTTTTCTTTATCATGGAGATGATAATGCCATCATCCACCACCGTTATCTTATATAGCATACAGGATTTGTATGTTGCTGAGCTCACCAGTGTGTTATTTTTTTATCAGAATGAACCAAATGGTTGATCTTGCATCTACTAATGTTTCTCCTGTCTAACTGATGGATTTGTTGTGTTTTTGAAACCTATGGTCTGTATCACTTGTTTGGAGATCTCCCTGAACCACATAATGTGGCACTAGACCTTTAACATGCTTCAAATAATTTAAAAATAAGACAATACCGGTCCATAAAACAGCTTTAAGTCAACTGTCCCATTACTTTTGACCTCTATAAAAAGGGGGAGTTACATATTAAATGCATGTAATTCCAAAACCCTTAAGCCAATCTGAATGTGAATACCATTTAAGTAACCGGAATAAATTTTGGTAAACAGCTAAAACAACACAAAATGTGCCTCTGTTCCAATATTTATGGAGGTGACTATATGTATACAGTATGTGTGCGTGTATGGGGGGGGGGTGCACAAGCATGTGAGGGACACATGTCCTAAAAGGTTGAAAACCCATAACTTATAAAATATTGAAGATCCGTATAAATGTTGTTGTTGTATGATTCATTGATAAAGTATTTGGCTACCTGTGTTATCTGCAAATTATTGCTAAAAAGTCTCTAACTTCTGGAGAAAAAAAGTTTGAGTTTACCTAATTTAATGATTTTATTTGCATAACAATCATCTCTCACCAAAATATAATTTACACAAAGACAAAAAAAAACCAGACATAAACACACGCATGCTTTCACACAGAAAAGCATTCATTTAAGTGGAAGCAATAACTCGTTTAACATTATCTGTAAGGTGAGCAAATTCAATTTCGATTGTGAACTACATTCAATTTTAAAATAACCAAAGATGTTAGACAGTCCACAACATGCTTTGAAACTGCTTATTATGAGTTTTGGTGCGCATTTAGAGAGGATTACATTCTCCTGAGACTTTCTTTAAAGTGCTACTCAAAGCATTAGCAAACGTTTCATTAAGACACAAGAGTTAGACTTAGAGCTAATCTTAAGACCATACACCCAAATAAGGCTATTCACTGATATTAAAATAAATGTAATATCAAGCTGTTCAATTTTATTGCATTACCAAGTCAAACTTTTGAATTTTTACTATTTAATCATTGTGTCCTTAACTGGCAAGAAAGCTTTTCCATAGATCCATTAATTCAACCTTAAATCACATCATGAATGCCATGCCATAACCTTCAGAAAAACTGTTGAATTTAATTCATAACTGCAGTAATAGGAAAACAATGAGTGGGAAGATTGAAAATCAATAAAGACGTTTGAGAATGAAGAGAACCGTCATTGATCTTTGGACGTAGATGAATCAAACAGCAGTAGCTGGTTTCCCGTCAGGTTACTTCAGAGGTGAGGTCTTCAATGGGATCATAATTCTTGACTCCATATGCTGAATCAGGGGAACTGGAAGACAAACAAAAAAAGCTAATTTTACTCTGTGCAGTTGACTAGTTTTCTTTTCTGTTGTCCACATCATAACAGATCCAACAAGTGCAGTATTATGGAGCGTGTCTGCAACACACCTGTGTAATATACGATCTCATCCCATCCCTCGTGTTTCCATGCTGCATTTCTGGTTTCCTCTCTGGACTGCAGGTCTTTGTACGCTGAATAAATAAAGTAAGACATGATCAGCTCAGATACAGGAGGTCATCATGTGTATACTGTGAAAAGTAAAAAAAAAAGTTATATAGAAATTCTACAGTAAAGCCTACTATTTGGTTAACTCTAGAAGTTGATGTATTATTTTTCACAGATGTTTGTTGTGGTGATGTAGTTGTGTGTTTACCCACCCCAAAGGTGATGCACCATGTAGAGATCGCCAATCTGAGAGAAGAAACCTCCAACAGCTTCCTGATTCTCCTGACGAAACTCAATGGCCCGAGCCCTGCCGACAGACAACACCTCAGAGTTCAACACTTAGTTTTCCTTCTGAATTTTTGTTTGTTTTCTGTATTTTCAAGACGTGCAAATCAAGCTTATTTCAAGAAACATGCAGAATCTTTAAGATGAGGATCTTTGCTGTTTGTAGATATCATACCCCAGTCTTCACCAAATTATCAAATTAAGTCAGGCACAGCTAAAACATCAAATCTGTTCATACAGTGGCCCAAAATGTATTTAGCCATTTTTAGAGACTTTAACCCAAAATAAAATAAAATATTTCATTTAAATCTTCCTCATGTGTCCTTCTGAACGCACATTTCATTTATTCAAATGTTGGTAGGAACAAAACACAATGAATTGAAACTGAAGGTCTGACAAATCTCTTGTATCACAGTTTTCAATATATAAAGACACTTTTTAAACATTTAAAAATGTTAACATGGGTGTCGTAGCAGTAGGACAACAGGTGTAGATAAGATTAAACGTAGACATGATCTAGTAATTTTTACCAACCAAAGAGACGAAATCTAATTTCAAATCTAAATTTCAAATGTTTTGAATATAAACAGGCTTGTGCTGTCTTGACAATAAATAACTATGTTTTTTATTAATTAAATATATGTACCTTAATGACAAATACTTTTGGGGCCCACTGTATGTTTATTTGTCTTTATTTATTTGGTTTTTTATATTTTTAATGGTTAAATCCAAAGCGTTACCATCACTTTCTCACAATTCAGCAACTACAATCTGTAAAAGGCAATGAAATGTCAGTTTGAAGAATTACGAACCCTGCAAATATAACCTTTACAGTGTCAAACTAATTTAGTTTTTATCATTTTTAGAGCTGTTGTCTTACCAGTAATTTCCCCACTCGATCATTGTTCCAGGCTATGGAGAACAAACAAATAAAAACAATAAACTTCTCAGTAATGAAATCTCGATAAAAAAAAAAAACAGAAATGTAAATATGATTCAAAGGTTATCAACCGATTTTCTTAAAGCCACACTAAAGAGTTTTTGCTCTTTTCTCCCCCTACAGGTTGGAAGCGTAATTGTCCATTCCCACTGTTGTAAATACTGCAGCATAGCTGGCTCTGATTGGTCTGCCGTAAAGCAAGTTTTGTAGTTTTCACTCAAACTACAGGACCGCGACCCGACAGTTGGAAACTTCTTTAGTGCAGTTTTGGCCGATAGAGGGCTGCAAAGCGAATGTGAAAGTGCCGTTCACCCTGTTTTGAGTGGATGAACGACTGAAACTTCTTTGGAAACATTATTTTAAGGTAAAAAAAACCTCTTTGGTATTGCTTTAAACCCGGCTTCAAAGTTGTCTTCATGTGGGCTATTTTGGTGTCATTTCAAAGTCTTTCTTTCAACCCTGACGTGTTACATCATATAAAGATCTCTTTGCAGAGAGCTATAGATTAGAAATAAATAATCATCATTTTCAGTTTGCATTATGAATTTCCATAAAAAAGAGAAAATAATTAGGATAAAGTACCTTTCATTCTACTGGATTATCAAAAAATAAACACAACACACATTAACACATGTTTAGTAAATAAAGAAACCATTTTAACTTGAAATTTCCATCAATAAGTTACACAGTGACCTTTACTGTGAAGTTATTATTCATAAAGTCCGGTTCACTTCTGCTAATGCGTAATGTAAGTTTGGGGATCTGTTTATTTTAAATCCTCTGTTTTTCTACTTTTACTTATAACCAGGGCCAGATGGAATCTGCAGACTTTTTTTGCGTTATCTGTAGAATTTTTTTGGAAAAATCTGCAGAATGATTTTAAATGTTTTAAATAGATATTAGAGAATATAAGCTGTAAATATTACAAAATTGCATGTAAAATAATTACTTTTTAAAGGCACTAAAAATAAATACACCAAACCAATGAGTCCTATGAATTAAACTGGACCAACATAAACAAGATAATGTGCATGTCAAGATAGAATTATAGTTTGTATATAAAATGACATTTATTATTGTTTATAGTGTTATATTGTTATAATGTTATATATAATAGCAGGATATAAAAAGCTTATGTTAAAATGTTCTCATTATTAATTTAGCATGTATTAAGATAATGTCAACATTTTTACAATGCAATGTAAATTTTATATTAAACTGACTATTGCATCTTGCGTCAGAGCTCTGCAGTAAGTTTTATTTAATTTCAAATATCAAATGGTTTGTGCTCTCATTCATCATTAAAAACATCATACTTTCACAGCAAACAGCGTGCGCAGGGTTTATGTTTTGCTTGTCAATGATGACTCACAAACATGCACCGTATGTCTGCTAGGGTTGCCGCGGTGACGGAATTTTCCCACCGGTTAATCAGCGCGTCACAAACTCGGTGATCCCGGTATCACCGAGTGGGAGGGGCTTATAAATGCGCATGCAGACGTGCACATTTTACTTTCACTTTTGAATTACGCAACTGTTTAAATGCATCGCTGGCGTAAGCTGCGTTAAATCGCGTATGAATTTGCGTGCAATATGAGTGCAACAGCTGGTTTACTTAAGTGCTTGAGTCAATGTGTGCAGGTAATTCGCACAGAACCCGCCAGTCCCAAGCAGAGCAACCGGCTACTTCTCCATAAAAGCGCTGCTTAAATGATGGGTTTATTTTTTTTCTTGATGAAAAACACAACAACAATACGATCTCGCTTATATTAAACATCATATATGTATATTATAACAAAACGAGCAAAGCACGCGGCTCCTGTCATCATCTGGTCAGTCAGCTCGCCTTGCAAACTCTGACAGAAATAAATGAAATCTGACACCTGCGGCTGCTCTGTGACGTGACGCGCGTTCAGCCCCGCTGAATTCAGACAACAGACACATTCAGTTGTAAGTGTTTGCTCTCTCTAACGAAACTAAATGATTTAATTACACAAAAATATCAAAACGACGGTGAAAGACGGTGTCGCGGTGGGCAAGTGATATAACCGGTGAGAGGCTGAAGCACCGGTTATCACCGTTTCACCGACTATCGCGGCAAGCCTAATGTCTGCTTGTCATGCTGCTCCTGTTTTAATCTCAAACAGGTTCTCCCCACTCCGCAGCACACCGTCTGAAACACCTGTTACAGCACCCAGGTTTAAGGGGGTTTTATTCTCAGAAACGTGGAAATTTAAAATGTTGACTGTTTTATTTTTAGGGAAAAGTGTGTGAAAATGTTTGTTTTATGTCCCAATTGTGATGGGTAGGATAATGTGTATACTTAAAATTCTTATATAGCCTATATCAGCCCAGTTATTTATCAAATTTTTTGTCATTTTAGGGTTACTATTAAACACATAATCCTTATACAACACTTACAGCAGCTGTCGACCATGTTGAAACAGTAAGGTTTGTAAGGTCTTAACAGTCTGATTTTAAATGACTGTTCATCCACTATGGATATCAATGCTACAGTCGCTTTAGCGCTCTACGATTGCCTGCCTAAATGTCAAAGTTATGCTGCATGACTTCAAGCACAGTGTATAAAGAGCTATATAACTAAACTAAATTGAATTAAATTGAAATAATGCCCATATCAATGTATATATTCTTCTGCTAAACAAAACTATTAATTGGTTGCATTCAACAGTGTTTGGATGATGTAAGTTGAGAAGCTACACACCCGGAGTTGATATGACCTGAGCTCATAGATGTTTGGCCCTTCTCTGGGCACCGGCTCATTCCAGAAACTGAACTCCAGAAGCAGTTGATTTTTACGTGACAGCAACATCTTTCCCCGTTTCTCTCTGTACTCCAAAAACTCCTGAACACACAGAGCAGCAATCACACATCAATATTATTTACATATATCACTCCACAGAGAAATAAACACACCTGCCATGCTTCTGTCGTCACAAGTGAGTTTTTAGGTTCTTCAATTAACACATTTCTGGGGTAAACTACACTACCAACATTTATGTAGAACTCCACTTAGTTACCATGGCAACCAGTGTCAGCCGGTCACTTCTTTTTCGAAGGCTCGTCACAACATGTATTTAGCCCGTCGTGTGTGGCTCGTCATTTCAAAATATGTGTTCGGCACGTCATGTAAACCTGTGTGTATCATGTGTGATGTCAAAATACGAGCCTGCTGCAGACGCTTCAAAGGGGTTTATGATAAAAGAGATGCTCGCGTTTGCCAGATACTCTCTTAATCTCATGTGTAATCAGAGTTTACTGTTAAGTTAGTGAGTGCATTTACTTACGCTGATTATGCTTAATAAACTGATAACGTGTGGGGTCATGTAGACGCGTAAAACGGTTTTCTTTTTATCAGGGAAAGCCTATAAACGCCCTAAGCAAAAAAACGTTTGACACAGGTAGTTTTTTTGCTCATCACCCCGATTTCGCGTGGCTTGTAAACACCTTAACCAGCTTTCTCACAGTTGTGTTCATGTGCAAATATCTTGCGTGTAAAAGATAAACGTCACACGTGGAAGTAAGCGCAAAGTAACGCATAAAAGTCGCGCAACTAAACCAGTTTGCAGAGAAACTGCGAAAATAGAAGCTCATGCTACATTTACAAGTTCTGCAGTCACGAGAAAAGATACAACAGTACAGCTTAAGATAGATATATTAAGTCTGCTTTTGTTAAAAGACGTAGGTTTCACAGACTGGTATTAGCTTAAAACATGACTAGGTCTTAAGTTTATTTAGGAAATATAACTAACATGCCTTAATAAAAACATTACTTGTGTGCATTTTGAGGCAAAACAAAGAGTACTGGTGTATTTGAAAATATTTCAGTGCAAGTTGTTTTCAGTTTGAACAGCCCTTGCATTTATTTTAATCTAGGACTGGTCTAATACCTGTCCGGGAAACCTGTGAAAAACCGGACAAATCTCCCAAACCCATGTAAATGCAGTTTTCCGAAAAGCCGGTTTATTGATTTCCATGTAAACGCATGAAAAAGTTTTCTATATTAAGCAGATTTCTGATAGTTATCCACTTATATTGTGCATGTAAACGCACGCAGTGTCTTGCAAATATTTTGTGAACACAAACATCTCTTTTTATCATAAATCCTTTCGATGCGTGTGCAGCAGACTCGTACCTTAATAAGAGTCATAATGCACATTGTTCATGTTTTGAAATGACGAACAACACATGACACTCGAACAACACAGCATTTTGAGCCTTTGTCCCGCGCATCGCATATTAGGAAAAATGTCCCACATTTTTATCAGTTTTGGACTTTAACTGTCATGTAAAGAAAACATTCATGTTGGGATGCTCCGATCAGGATTTTTGAAGCGGATACCATTTACCGATTTGTTATCTTCATGTTCGGCTGATACCGTTTTGTTTTAAGCTGATATGCACGCTCTTTGATGACTGTAACTGTTAACATTTTTTCTAGATAAATTAATACCACAGATGTTGCCTTTGTTATATTACTTGCAGTAATTAGGTATATTATTGTTTTAATAGAGAATCAAATAAATTAGCACAACAAATATTTAATTTACAAAGAGATATTTAATGTGCCTTTAAAAAGGTGTATGTCTCTTAAAAGTAATGAAAATAAAACACTTCACAGTCTTTACTGTATGAATTAAATATACACGTATTCGTATGAAGTGCAACAGTTCTTTAGTCAAGAGCAGAGAGTGACTTTATTGAGAGATGAATTAGGATACTGTAGCTTTAAGACGTGAGAGAGAGATCGCTCTGTACACGTGCACTGATAACAGGCAGCTGTGTCGGGTGTACGCGGACAAGAGAAGCTGTGAAGAAAAAGAAGGTTTAAACGCTCAAAACTTTAAAACGCATGCAAATAATCAACTTTTGGCATGAGGATGCAGTTGTCCGCAATAGATATGTGTTATATACGCTGTTTGATGAGGATGTGAAGACGCATCGCTCTGTTAGAAAATACACATATCTCTGTAAAGGCAAAGAGAGAAATCCAAACCTGCACTTCGCACATGAGCAACGGGTTATAAAAATGCTCGCACTGCGTAAAAAATTGTCTCTAATAATTGCAGCCGCATTCAGGATTCCTATGATGACAAAAGTAAACAGAAAGATCGGTCCATGAGATCCGCTAATTTAGCGAGTAACGATCGAGCCATTTAATGCCGTTATCGGCCGATACTGATCGGCGGCCGATCGATCGTAGCATCCCTACATTCATGCGTTCTTTAAAACGACTTTAAAACAGCGCTTAACCTTTGAAAGTGACTCACTTTACAAAACTGTCAAGATACTACACAAATCTACACAAAATAAAGCTGCGTGTCTCTTCAGCTGGTGCAAACACACCTTGTTCTTCTTGAGTTTGTTCATGACATCAGTCAGGGCTGGATATCCTCCTCTGTATCTCCATAGATGTACTAATGAACACACATACACAATCAAAATGAATTATGATACAGTATGGAGTGTAAGGCACTTGTTAAGGTGTTCTCTAGATCAAAAGTGTGATGTTCTTGTCTTTAGTCTCATATATCCATTTTAATACAAGTCTTTTGGATTTTTACCCATGTTATGGTCTAATTTTTAATCTGAGCATGAAAAACAGGGTGGAAAACGGTCATAAATTACTTAAATTTGTATATTTTTCAGCAAAAACATTGCATTAACGTAAATCTAAGAGAACATAATAAAATAATACAAAACAAATGTCAGGACCCCTTTAATGCATTTATGCGCTATAGAGAATGTATGAGCAAGGGGTGCTCAAGTTGCTTTCCCTACTGAACAATTCAGCTAAAATCAGCATAAGCTAGTGGGTTTGTTTTAGCTGGTTTCGCTGGTGTAGCAAGCTGGTTTTGGTCACTTTTAAGGCTGGTCTAGCTGGACTTAGCTGGTCAGGCTGGAAGACCAGCTGACCCACCAGCTTGACCAGCTTTGCCAGATTGGGAGGACCAGCTACTGCCACTTTAAACCAGCTACCAGCATATGCTGGTCTTAGCTGGACTTTTCAGTAGGGTTGACATAAGCTCTTATTAATGGGTTTGTTGCTAGTGTGAAAACCAGCATAGAAGCAATAATTATTAGTGATGATTGTAATAATAAAAGACACACACAGGCCACAATCTCTCAAAACCCCTACCACCAGACAGGCGTTACAAAGACATCTACGTTTACACAAAGTTCAAGCTTGAACTTACAATATAACTAACCATCCAGACTATCTGCCAATGCATACTGTACGCATGTCAAACATTATTTACAATTCATGAACATAAGTGCAATATTGTTGTTATCACAAGATGCACTATATTGCCATACGTTTTGGGACACCCCTCCAAATCATGGAATTTAGGTGTCCCAATCACTTCCAGTGAAAGGAACTCTTGATGCTTCATTATACCAAGACATTATGAAAATGTCATGCTCCCAACTTTGTGGGAACAGTTTGGGGATTGCCCCTTCCTGTTCCAACATGACTCCATAAAGTCCATAAAGACATGGATGAGCGAATTTAGTGTGGAGAAACTTGACTGGCCTGCACAGAGTCCTGACCTCAACCCAATACTGTAGCACATCTTTGGGATGAATTAGAGCGGAGACTACGAGCGAGGCCTTCTAGTCCAACATCAGTGTCTGACCTTACAAATGTGCTTTTAGAAGAATGGTCAAAAATTTCCATAAACACACTCTTAAACCTTCTAAGTCTTCCAAGAAGAGTTGAAGCTGTTATAGCTGCAAAGGGTGGGCCGACTCCATATTAAACCCTATGATTAAGAATGAGATGTCATTCAGGTTTATGTGCATATAAAGGCAGGTGTCCCAAAACTTTTGGCAATATAGTTTATTAGTTTATAGCAGACTTCTGCTGCTCCATCATTGTTTTGACTGTTTTCTAATACAATATACTGCTCACCCGATTATAATGTTTACAATTTGGGCACATTGTTTAGAATCAGTGATGGGAGTAACGCTTTACTTTGTTACTGTAATTCCACTACTTTTATCAGTAACAAGCATGTAATGAAGTATTTTTTTAAATGAAGTAACGCAGTTTTACAATTACTGAAATTTAAATAAGTTCGTTACTCACGTTACTCTATTTTGTGAAAAATTAACACTTGCAGACAAGACATTTCTGAACAATCCACGTACTCTGTTTTCTAATTAAATATCTACCTTTAATCTTGTTTATCATTTAAATCAAACAATATATGATCTTAAATATCACAGATGCGGTAAAGAAGACTGTGCGACTCCACTGTATTCCAAAAAATGGACTACACGCAAGCTTCACAGTCCCCAAATTCTTAAAGAGACAGTACACAATCTTAACACATTATATATATAAACATAAAGAATATTTGTCTAAATGGTCTAAATGATATGCATAGATAAAGTAAGCTTACAAATTAAGATCATTTCTAACAAAAATATTCAAATGCTGAATCTAAAGCAAAATAGGCTCCTACAGTATGTGATATATAAGAGTCTTACGTGTTCAATAGCCCATCCATATAAGAAACTTCACTAAAATAATGCAGTACATAACCAAACTAACAAAAGAGTGACACCCACTGTGGCCCACAGACTATCATTTGACTGTTCGGTACTGTTCATATTTACATTTAAAAAGCAGACATAAAAGTAACTTAAAAGTTACTCTCCCTAGTAACTAATTACCTTTGAAATACAGTAACTGGTAGAGTAATTAAATTACTTTTAAAAGAAGTAACTAGTAACTGTAACTAATTACAAATTTTCAGTAACTTGCTCAACACTGTTTAGAATACTGAATCATTATTCATGTATAACTGATGCTGGTAAATTGTTAGTTTGGCGTCTTAAAGAGCTACTAACAATGTTTGGTACTACTGTTGTCATTCAGTGACACCAGCAGTAAATATGCATCTATCTGTGCTCACCTGCTTGATCCTGTTCACCGTACCATGTGTTCCAAGTGCCCACTAGTTCACAGGGATAGTTAGGATCATTGTAAATGGATGGCAAAACCTCCTCACTGTATAAGCAAACACAGCAGAAGTCATTTTCAACTCGATAACCAACACCAGACTACAGAGTAAAGCCATTTAAAGGGATAGTTTGCGTAATAAAATATAATTACCCCATGACTTACCCCAAGCTTAAAAAAGCTCAGACATTTTCTAAAATAACTAAAAAGGTGTTTGTCTGAAAGATGACATCTTATGTATCTCAGATGGCTTGAGGGTGAGTAAATCTGGTGTTGTTTTTTGGGGGGCAAACTAACGCTTTAAGCAAGTACGCACTTTCATTTAGCAGGTGCTATTCCCCAGTTATTTATATGATTGTCGTATAGCGGGATAAGATTAGCCTACTTTAGCTAACGAATTATCGAATTTTTATAGTGTTGTCATCTACATTTGGAGCTTTCCATTGCAAGGCACCACCCAGCACATATCAACTCTGCTCTCTTTTGAGGGCTTTTCCACTGGGTACAGTACGTAGTACACAATACTTTTTTAGTAAAGCAAAACGAGCCCAAGTAATGTAAAACAAGTCGAGCTGGATGGTACCGATCCAAACAATGGAAGAGCATTTATACAGAATATTTTACATTCATGCCTTTTAAATTCTTGTTAAGTTTGTAAATTTGCTTTTGGATAAAAGCATTTGATAAATGAATAAATGTTAGCTTTAATGCGTTTCATCTAAACTGCATCATGCTATGCAATTCATTCGTATCTGCTTTTCCTGGAAATCAAATCCATCACCTTACCAGATAAGCTACAAGTAAATTTTTCAGGTCTTAAAATAAATGAAAGGATTAGAAATTATCTGATGTAAACAAGTCATATGAATTACTTTTCTGATACATCTATTGTCATTCTTGGATCTTGAAAATTAGTAACGATCGTCGATGCATTGTTCAGTCTGACTGTCTTACTGTTGTACAAAGTGCAGCACTAACATTGTTCTTACCAGAGTTTGTTATAATCATCAAGACACTCGGGCTTGACATTGTGAACTGTAAGAAGAAAAAAAAACATTTATGGGTTATTTAAAATTACAACAGATTTACACTTTTACTCTCTTATCAGTCCAGTCTGAGGTCTTACAATCATTTACATTGCATTTACATTTAAGCATTTAGCTGACACTTTAATACAAAGAAACTTTTATCCAAATTGACACATAACTGATTCTGTCAATACACACTTGACTTTGGGCTTACAAATGTCATTTCTCATAAGCCCTTTTCACACAGAGATTGAAAAAAACAAACATCTAAAATTTTAATGTTGAGCGGAATTCTAATTAACAATTTCTGTAACCGAAACTGTAAATGATCATATGACTTTAGATCTCTTATTTGCTGGAATTATATGTCGCACAGTTTTGACCGAGAAGGCAGACTGGCTAAAATTACTCTGTCAGCTCTTAAAACACCTTTTGTAGGACGATGGGCAGATGTTCTCAAACTAAATGACAGGGGGAGATATTTAACCATGAATGATCTTATACATGAGGTAAACATTTGCAAACTTAATCCTATTTTCCCAACTCAACAGATCACAGTTTTTAAGTATTGCGCAATGATAAAAATAGACAGATTGGCTAGCAAATACTTAAAGGGACATTCCACTTTTTTGAAAATATGCTCATTTTCCAGCTCCCAGTCAAACATTTGATTTTTACCGTTTTGAAATCCATTCAGCTGATCTCCGGGTCTGCCGCTAGCAATTTTAGCATAGTTTAGCATAATTCATTGAATCTGATTAGACCATTAGCATCGTGCTAAAAATAACCAAAGAGCTTAAAGGGACACCATGAAACTTTTGGCCACTAGGGGGTGCTAGACACGTATTTTTCACTTCTAGCGCCCCTAGAGCCCACAAGCGCCGCAGCACTGTCGCAAAGGAAAGGAACTGGCCAACCTTAAAACTAAACTAAAAACTAAACATTTAAAATGCTAAACGATCAACATTTTGAGACAACAGGGAGAAACGCAGTCATGTTACAACTTTCTGATGAGGAACTCGTCATGGCAGAAGCCATTTCTCAATCTGAAGGTTGCAGCCTCCGGATGTCGTATTTCTAATACGTCATCAAGACTGTCTTATTTCACAATATTAACAATTACAAAGTTGACTATTATACTTAGTTAATCGTAAATTGTTGCAGTATGCTTATGACTTGCGAATGTAATTCTCAGTTTACCTTAATAACCCAGGCTTGATGACGTGTGCAGCCTGCATATTTGACCTCCGGAGGCTGCAGCCTTCCAATTCAGAAACGACCAGACGTATTTCCTTGCCTTTTTCCAAACAAATATTGTTGCATCCTCTCTCTCTCCCTCGCCACCAGGATTTTCCGCAATGGCGCTCGTTATTCCTCTTTTTTGTGTGAAAATCGCTCCAAATCCAAGTAAACCGATGCGTTTAGGTCCATAGATATGTATAAAGGCTAGATGGCTCGTCCGCGCTGCTGGCCAATGGAGTGCAACGTCCGCATTTTGGCGGCCATCTTACGACAGGGCGCTCACTCACTCGTAGCATTGAGTTTTAATGATGCAGGTACTTTTAAATGACCATAACTTGCTTAATTTTTTACCAATTTTCAAACGGTTTGGTTTGTTATAAACGTCAAAGATGTACCTATGACACTGCATACCTATACTAAAAATAAAAAATAAATTCATGAAACATGTTAAAGCATCCAGAATTATAGCCACGTTAATAACGTTTGTAAAAACCCAAACAGTTTGAAAATCGGTAGAAAATTGAGCAAGTTATGGTCATTTAAAAGTACCTGCACCATTAAACTCAATGCTACGAGTGAGCGAGCGCCCTGTCGTAGGATGGCCGCCCGGTGATGCCGTTAGGGACTCCGCCTTGAGCCATCTAGCCTTTATACATATCTATGTTTAGGTCTGCCGCTTTGTAATACGTCACGCGAGTGACAGCGGAACGCAGCAAATGAGGAAGAGAGAAGAGAGAAACGCTCGGATCTGATTGGTGAATGAATAGGGTTTGGTTTTACACTGTGAGCAAGTTTGAGTGCTATAGCATCCTGGATTGTAATGTAAATATCATAGACACAGTAAAAAGAAAGGTAAATACGTGAACACAGCATCTGAATACAGGGAACTATATGCAATATAATCGCCGTAATTTATAAAGAACATCGCATTTATGTATGAATCAACAGTTTATATAAAAAATTGGGAATCGAACCCGGGTCGCCCGTGTCATAGGTCCGTGACACTAAAGACTGTGCCACAGAGTCACATAATAGAAACTGCTCTCTACACTCCTTAAGTAGCCTCCAGCAAAATTCACGTTAAAAACAAATTGTGCGGAGGAAGTGACGTATGCCGTAAAGCAGTCGAATTTTGTAGTTTTTTTTGTGCTCTGGTTACTACCACAAACCCTAAGTTTTAAAATACGAGTAAAAGTGATACAGACCCCGTCAGGCTATGGTAGACATGTCATTCAACCTATTTAAAGTCGATGTACTATCACAAGGGTCTTGAAAATGTATTATGAAGGTTGAAAAATTACATGGTGTCACTTTAAATATTTTTTTCTTCTGTATTTACATTGTGTACTAAAACCGACAGAAAATTAAAACAAGGGGTGGGAGGCTAATGCAGGGCACTGGAAGGGACAGCCTCCGTGGCAATTGGATTCCCAAACGTCGGTCATCGACCAAATGACGTTCCCTTTCAGTCTGTCACTTCGACCTCACGTCGCCATGGTTGGGTGTATCGCTGCTTAGTCAGCCAGGTATAAGGCTCAAGTCCTCAATGAAAAAGCAATAATGCAGGTCACCTGCTGCCTATTTATACAAGCACAACGGGGCGGCATTAGCAGATGCAAATACTGCAAGCCAGAATTCACTGGCTCTTTTATATACACTCAAAGTGGATTGGTTCCTCTAAGCGAGTTCCCAATACGTCGGTCATCAATGGGAAGTCTCCGTTCCCTTCCTTCAGGGAACGAGGGTTACATACATAACCGAGACATTTCTGGAAACAGCCGAATCATTGAGCTACCGTAATCCCTCAAATAAAAACTGGTATTCCTAATAAACACCGGGCCTCTGATAGTGTCCGGGGGCGTGGTCATCATGGACAAATAAAGGCCGGTCTCAAATTAAAGCTGGAGAAAAATGAGTGTGAATACAGGTAATCTCCTAAATGCATTCAAGTTCATCATAATGCACAGCTGCCAATAGATGGCAGTAGCTACATTGGCTAGGTCTCATTTAATGGCACCCAGAATAAAATTTGATTAAAATTTTAAACAAAGAGTTTTCAAATATGCAGAGGAAAACTTGGGTAAAAAAAGTTGACATTAGCCTCTTTCACACAATAATTCTGGTAAATTACCATGAATTTACCAGAATGAATTTACCAGTAAATACAAAAATGTGCTGTTCACACATGCAGTGACGTTCCGTCTTTTAACCAGTAAGACATCATTCACACATCAGTATCAAAATACCGGTAAACTCGGAGAGAAAGCGGAAGTTACCTGTGGCGCGCGGCCGCGAGCTCCGTGTCGTATTTGTACACAATGGCGGGTTATTACTTACTATCGTCGGTTCGTATTTTGTTGTTTTCACATCTGTGGCAAATGGTCGCAAAGTTGCTCGTGACCAAACAACATTGCGTAGGCGACGTCAAACGGAACCTTAGCTTCACCGAGGGTGTACTAAGGACATCTGCAATTTGGCAAATAGATGGTAAGATGTTTTAAACAACTTTGAAGAAATTTGGATGTTAACTTCAGTTGTGCTCGACTTAAGCAGCATGGGTGTGGAAGCGAACGTAAACAGTGCGGGGATAAACGCGTCATCTGTTTAAAAACCTTCTGATTGGCACGATCTGTCAGCGTGACTTCATCCGTTGTAAATGCCGGTAATCCTATATTTTTCGTTCACACATAGCGCTTACCGGTAAATTACTGGTAATCTTACAACCTGTCCTACTGGTAAATTGGGAGCACTGCTTTACCGGAAAGGTTCTGTTCACACATGACATGTTACCTGCAATTTACCAGTAAATTACCAGTAAAGACTGTATGTGTGAAAGGGACTATTGACTCCAGGAGGGCGAGAAGGACGAGCTGACAAGATTAGTCGACAAGAGCAGAGCATGTGTAGCTGGATGCGGGAGAAAAAAAGTTAACCTGGAGCCAGAAACAAAGCTACCAGATTGGATCTACTCCATGCGTGTAAAACACAACCGAGTATCAAGAAAATGATACAAAATAAAACATTGGAGATCTACAATTCTGTGAGTAATGGAGGAGATTCGTTTGTGGCTAGCAGGGGTTGGCTAAAAAAATTACTAGACCACAATGGTTTCTCACTTTGACGTTGCACTACCATTGCCCAGAAAAACCCAGATCTACTAACTGAGAAACTTGTTTCGTATGTTGACTACGTAAGCACAGCGGTCAGTTCTAAAAAGATTTTAGAGAAGGACATCATTGCAATGGACGAGACTGCAGTTTGGTTTGACATGGTGTCTCCCACTACTGTTGACACGCGAGGAGCAAAGAGTGCTCACTCTAAAAACCACAGGATACAAGAAAAGCCATCTTACTGTTGTCCTCGCTGGGAAGTCGGACGGCACCAAACTGAAGCCGTAAGATACGCATGTCGTTTTTAAAGGGGCTATTCGTGACGTGAATGCGAATGGTCATTCTCTGCTTCAGAGGCCTTGCGCTGCCAGACGCGAGACACTCGATCGGGTCCGACAGCAGGGCCGGGAGAACTGGCGCGAGTTAACTCGTCAATTAAGAGAAAACGTTTTCCTGCCAATGACGAGTATTTCCAATCCGTATTTCTTCTATTATCCACCAGGTGGCGCTCTTACCCATCTTATTAAACCTGGAAGTATTCCCTTAGAGCAAACAGTTCAAACTTTGTGTATGTCCTGAGGATCGCTCTGAATCTGGTCTCTATCAAAAGTCCTCACAAAAAATTGATTTATCTCAGCTTTTTACTCAAAATTTTGTATTTTTGAAGAAACCTTCACATATTTGAGAGGTTATAAAAGAAAACAAAAAATGCTGGCGCTGACTGGCAACTTTTCTTAAAACAGCTGGTGGGATAATAGTTAAACAACAACTTAACTTAAATCAGAAAGATATTAAGATTTAACAGTGTGGGATGGATAAAAACATACACTGAATTTTGTAGAGATTGTGGTCTTCTTTCTTAGCGAGTAGATGAGAATGAGCATCTTTTCTGGGATCCACCTTTCGTACAAAAAGAGACTTGATTGAAGATGCACTCCTAAAATCAGAAAGACATTTGATCATTATTACCCTGTACATCAGGGTTCCCCAACCTTTTTGACACTGTGGACCTGGTTAAAGCTTTACAAAAATTTACGTCCGGGGGAATAGGGTTTGTGGCGAAACCCTATTCGAGTTGCTGTTCGAACTAGAGGTCTTCACGGGTCCACTTAGATCCGAAAACCCGAGGTCCGACTAAAAGTTTCACATGTGCCTCGGACACGGGTCGGGTACAATAATAGCGGCATCGGGTCTCGGGTAATTTAAAAATGAATGTGTTTTTTCTGAACGGACCCGAGAAGACCCAAACTCTCTCGCCTGTGTGCGTCAATGTCCTTTTCAAACCTCTCATCTGTTTGCCAAGAGCGCTTGCGACATTGTGTGGTTGTCGGAAGGTTCAATTTCGTTGAGACAAACATGTCAGTCAATTATAAATGTACATTTTAGCGGTTACGTTAGTGTCGTCATCAGATAACAAAGTAAAACGAATGGAGCAGCTCGCCAAATTGGTTGCAAGGCCACCGGAGTTTCTTTCTGTCTGACTGCTGAACGTGGGTCTGCAGAATGCACACACGTCAGTGGCGTTTACATTTGGTTCCAGTCGGGTTAAAAAAAAAAATTCACTAGTTCGGGTCGGACTCGGGTCTAATTTTCTCGGGTTTGTCTCGGGTCGGGTCTTTCTTTACATTTTTTTTATTTATGCACGTCGGGTTCGGGTATGAAGTGATTCGGATCATTTCGGGTCGGGTACATTTCTTTGGACCCGAGAAGACCTCTAGTTCGAACAAAGTGCTGAAAATCCTCCTTTGCGAAATGTATCCCCTTAGGGCAGTGGTTCTCAAACTGGGGGCCACAAGACGGTGCCAGGGGGCCCCAGTTTTATGACATTTTATATAATACATTAAAAGGACACAAGGCAGCATTTTTATGTTAATAAATCATCTTCGTAAGTCGGTATATGGTTAAATGACTCATTACATGACGAATTAAGACTCTCTCGCCCGCCCCTACCGTCTGTAGGAAGAATACCCCACTTGCAAGTTCGCTGTATCCGACCCAATGTCCTTCAGTCTCGTAAAGTCTCAGATATAAAAAGCATTTACTCCCAGACACTAGGGGGAGCTAGTAGAGAAATAATACTCAGACTTGCCTTGTGTGCCTTTAATTTATCATGAATTTTGTGTAATTAAAAAAAAAAATGAATAAGGCTACAGCACTACTTTGTATAATTTAATGTTTTGTTTAATTAAAATGTTAAGTTTGAGAACTGTTTTTTGTCATTAATTTTCTTTGGGGGGGAGGGTGAAGGAATGCACCGTACACAAGGGGGGCCGCACGCTGAAAACGTTTGAGAACCACTGCCTTAGGGCAAACTGTTCAAACATATAAAAAACCCATATAAAAAGGTGATAAAAAGAGAACTTGAAGGTAGAATAAAACTTTTTTTGTTGTTCGAAAACAGAGGGTCTGTTCTTTTATTTGATATCATTATATTTAAAGGATAATTTTCTGGAAGGCATTAAACTTTTGTGAAAATCATAAAAAATGCTGGCGCTGGCTGGCAATTTAAAAACCCAGCTGACGTAAAAAGAGTTAATGTCCCCCTAACCTTAGAATAATTTCCTGACTAACCAAAAACAAACCTTGGAAAACCAAAAACTAACGTTAGGGGAACGTTTTGGGAACAAACATTGTTAGCTGGGATATACAGTAGTTGTCTATCACAGTGGTTCTCAAACTTTTTCAGCGTGCGGCCCCCTTTGTGTACGGTGCATTCCTTCACGGCCCCTCCAAAGTTTTTTATGACAAAAAAACTGTTCTAAAATTTCACATTTTAATTAAACAAAACATTAAATTATACAAAGTAGTGCTGCCTTATTTTTTTTAGGTTTAAATTCATAGAATTCATGATAAATTAATGTATTTTATAAAATGTCATAAAACTGGGGCCCCCTGGCACCATCTCGCGGCCCCCCTGGGGGCCCCGGACCCCAGTTTGAGAACCACTGGTCTATCACTCATTACACTGTATAAAGAGGACAGATTTAAGTAATTGCTGTTTGGCTAAACGTGTTCACAGTTGTGATGTGTGCTGTGCTAACATAGCCTATAATAAATCATGAGATTTCTCCCTGATTGTCTTGTGTGGAATTGCACCCTATTGCAGAAAGCTTGAATCCAGATCAGTGCTGATTATATACAGATGAGAGGTGTATTCATCTACTGCAGCACAATAAACACACACAGTCATAGAGCTTCAAACACAACGACGATAATAATGTCAGTGCGTCGCGATCAACTAGGTCACTGCAGGACACCAGTTGTAAACAAAACACTGCATGCATGAATCAGGACCATGACCTTTAGCTCAACACACCTTAAACATTTTCACTACCGGTACAGAAACAACATCCGTCATTAAAGTTGTTCACAGTACATTATATATTATAAAATGCAATAAAGACATATTTATTATGTAAAACACCCTATTTAAACGCCTTAAGAATGAATTTATGAGATATCGTTTATAAACGACGCCTTACAGATTATGTATGAAAATAGATTCATGTTTAACTGCGTGTAGATTGTGCGAGTTTCACCTGACACCGAGCCGCGGTTCAAGCGCGGGTCTCAGGCCGCTTCCCAGCGCGTGCAGCACTCGCGCCGCCATCTTTTCTCCTCCCTTGCTGCTGCCCGCCTGCTGCTGTGCCGTTAGCGCGCAATCCGCGTCCACGCCGCTAGAGGGGGCTCGTTACTGCGCCCTCCCAAAACACTTTTTTATATGATATATGGCTTTATTAAAATATTATGTCAAATTAAAAACCGCTTTAATATATTAAAGTACAATATGTGTAACGATAGTATGTTTTACAATGTTTGCTGAATGTGACAACATATCCTAAATATAAACATGAAAGTAATGATTATAAGGAATTGTTGACTGATTACTTCAAGAATTCTGAATTGAGAATATGAAACATCACAGATGTTTCAGATCGATCAGCGCAAGTAAAATACTGATTCTACTATGCTGAAGGTGCAGGTTTTGCTTATTAATATAAAGTAAGTCAAGATAAGCCTTCCAATGGCGGGGGCTGAGTTTTAATATTAATAAGTTCATGCAAACGTGGCTAAAAATTCTTCCAATGGCGTTCGCTCTTGCTCATGAATATTACACGACAAGCCTTGACCGTAGTAGAGTTCGTGACTCGAGCGGCTGTGGGGACCTCATGAACACGCGAACACAATGGCGAAGATGAAAGTGAAGTTTAATGATTAATGCTAACGGATATATAAGTGACAAACAGACAGTAAGTTCACGGAGTAAAAGTCACACAGGATCCAGAAGACGTAAGTCATCCCGCAATCATAACTGATTCACTACATTACAATGTGTGTGTACTGTTATAACAATGTATTAAACCAGGCGTTTGTTTTCTGTCAGATCATGATGTCTTTAAGGCGATTGTTTACAACGTTAGGTGGACGCAGGAAGCACGAGTGTCATACTGCAACACGTGCAACCTCATGCAACTATCAGCTGCTGCAAGACTACATAGGTGAGATGCACTTTACTGACACACACACACACACACTTCAATGCCAGACACAAGAATGAATACAAAAGAATAAAGAGAATACAGCATAATAATGCATCTCATTAACAAATTAATAGAAAATAGGTTTACAGTGTAATTTATCAGCTTTGCAAATACATTGATCCAACACTTTGACAAACATTTGTTACAGTACTTTATTTAATGGTGTCCTTTCTACAGCATAATTGTATATTTAAGTAAAGAGAAATAATAATTTAACAGCATGTACTTACTTTAGGCTGGGGTCAGGGTTTGGTTTATGGTTACATGTAGGGATGCACGATATATCGGCCGACATATCGTAATTGGCCAATAACTGCTTATTTTTAATATTATCGGTTATCGGTCTGATAGCAAAATTAGGCAGATAAATGAAAGCCGATAAATTATGGAACCACTTCGCTTGGTCATTGCTGGCCATGTGGAGTTTTGATTGGTGCTTTCTGTGACATAGCACGAAGATGACACGTGTTGCGAAGAGTATGCTAGTCTAGCGCAAAGACAAGATGTCCGCGATCTGCGAGGTTTTCATTGTGAAAATAATATGAATATTTATCGGCCTATAGATATCGGTTATTGGCCCCCAAATTTAAAGAGTTATCGGTATCGGCCAAAATTTCCATATCGGTGCATCCCTAGTTACATGCATGTTATTATGCCTATTTCACTGTTATTAACATGGCAACATGTACAGGGATCCTGCACGTTTTGGAAAAGTATGGAATTTGATTGGAGTGTTTTCCAAGTCTGGATTAGAATGGAAAAAAGAAAATTGAGTATAGAGAAAAATAGTTTCCTAAAAAATAAAATCAAGAATTTATAATTCTCAGGGTTCCCACGGGTCCTTGAAATCATTGAAAGTTTGTGAATCTGGGGTAAAAAAGTCAAGGCCCTGGGAAGTTTTTGAAAATATACATACATAGGGTGTTTTCACATATAGTTCATTTTAAAAGAACCAAACCCAGTTCACTTAAAGTGAACCAGAAAAGGGACTAGCCAAATGTGACCTCAGTCCTTTTGGTGTTCACAATATAGTGGACTCAAAAGAGGACCCAGTTCTTTTTTTGGTCCTCTTCAGAACTAAAGTGATCTCAGACCCTTTCTTGTTCACATCACAACTTCATAAGAACTCGACCCCAGCTTTCTGTGCAGCAGTTTATTTTGATTGAATGTCAAAACCACACGCGAAAAGGACTGGGACCTCATTGATTTCACTTATATAAAAAAAAAATCGAACCACAAAAGAACCCAAAAGCGAACCGCACTCAGACCACCTCCAGAAGTGGTCTGAGTTCGGTTCGCTTTTGGGTCCTTTTAGGGGGGTCTGAGATCACTTGGTTTGTTCACATATACACCCTGAACCTGAGTTTGGAGGGCTCAAATGAACTAGGTGTGAAAACACCCATAGATACATACAGGTCATTGAAAGTGCTTGAATCTATTTTAAGTTTTCTGGGAAAAAAATCATATAATTCCCTGTGTAATCTAGGATAATATCATAAAAATTCTAGACTTCTTAAGCACACGTGCTAAACTGTTCGCTTTAAATGCTTATATCTTCTGTATGTGAATGTTGATTCATACCAAAATGCTTTTTTGCATAGTTGTGTTTGACACATGAAAACGTCTCGGGGTTACGTATGTAACTGTTGTTCCCTGAGAAGGGAACGAGACGCTGACATACTTCCTGCGTCCCTGTAACGCCATCCTTGGTAATATTTCAGATAGCGATATAATTCCTGACACCTGCGTCACCCTGTCTTTGTCGTTAAGCCTCACCATTGGTTGAATTTGATATATTTCACATTCAGACACACTTACCTCTGGAAGCATCCCCAAAGTGTCACTGCAGTGATGCAGCGCGAGTTCCCTCAAAAGTGAACTGTAACAATGTATCTTAAAAGGTAACACAATGTAACCTTGCTCTCACTTGAAATGTCTCCCCACATTTAGTCCTTGAATTTGAGGGTATTGGACCTGGAAAGTCCTTGAAAGGTTCTTGAATTTGAAGTTAACTAAGGTGTGGGAACCCTGAATTTATTTTATATTGTTTGCAGCTGCCATAAGATCAGTGTTAGACTAAATCCGCTGCTGGACTGTTTGCTGTGATTGGATGTCACACAGTTAGGCAGCAGTAAACATGACAGTCAGGCGGCACCAACTGTTCGACTAAACACATTGAACATTGCCGAATTTTACATTGAAATCTATACCGAACAATCGGCCACAAATGTACGTTTTATGATGGCTGGCTTGACAATCTTGAATATAAACGCTGGCTAAGGATCCCAAAATAGAAACGAAAGCTAAATGCAAACTTTTTGCATGGGTGAGGCGGCGATTGAAAGTAGGGTTGGGTACTGAAAACCGATGCCAGTATGTCACCGGTGCCTATATGGCCGGTATCTACCGGACCGAATCAGAACACAGATTTTGGTGCCTCTTAAATGCCTGAATGGTCAACTAAAATATTTTGCTCTCTTTGGCGCAAAAAAGCATAATCAGACCAGCACCAGGCACGTGCAGAAGGGGAGGGGGCGGAGGGTGCCCGAGCACCTGCCCCTTTACCCTTGGAACATAAAGGCGCCCTTTTTATCAAGGCATTTTTTGTAATTAAATGCCCTTTTGTAAAGGCCTGCCCAATCTAACTATTATTAAAATGAATGAAAATAATTTAGCCATGAATAAAATGAGTGACATGGTGACCTATTGACCTTTCACCAGACAAGCGCTCACACGCTCTTACTACGACACAGTGCATAGTACAGGGAGGATCCCCCTCGAGTCGGCATTGAACCGAAGCGGTATTCTTGTTACTTATTATTATTTTACAAGAACAAAGTGAAGAGAGCATGCACAGTTTTTGTTTATTGCTGTGTGTATTAACTTCTCTAGAACGGTAGATGCAAGTAACGTTAGCTACAGCAGCTAAACGTCTACACACAGCATACAATATAAACAATGGTGCATACAGGTTCACTCACCTCTGTTTTTTTTGGGGGGGGGGGGGGTTCACTGGCTTCTAGGGGTCTGATCTTTGTTTTATGACATAAAACTATTCATATGCACTGTAACTCACTTTGGATAAAAGCATCTGCCAAATGCATAAATATATAATTCTGTCTATATAGATTTTTCTGTCTTACTCTATTTGCAAGGGCAATAAAGAAAAATATTAGACTTAAAATTGTCTTTTCTGTTTTGCTTTGCCTTATTATTAGTTTCAATTGTGTGCGTGCGTGACAGCGAGGAATGTGCCCTTTTTATACTTTGAGCTCCTGCCCCTCCGAATGTCTCTAGTATGCAAGGCCCTGACCAGCACCGCACATGATCACTAGTTAAATTATACTGCACGCATATAGAGTAAATAATTTCCTGACTTACAAAATTCACGTGAATGTGAAAGTTGGAAAGCTTTAATAATACACAGGATTTGTTCATGTTTTACGTTGTTGTAGTTTAGGGCCGTGCAGAGACCTTTTTGAGTGATTGGATGTTAGTCAGGTGCCCCTAACTGTTTAACTAAACACATTGATTGTCAAATTTTGCATTAAAGTGTGAACCGAATGATCAGCCACAATGGGTAAATGTAAGTTTTATGATGGCTGGCTTGACACTAGGGCTGGGCGATTTGACCTAAAATCAAAACCTCGGTTAATCTAACATTTGACATCGGTTACGATTAATAAACGATTATTTTTTGCCTCAGAGTTCACTGACAAGGTTGGAAAGTTTAGGGCACACCTTAAATCAGCCTGCAATGCAATTATTCACATTTTTTCCAAAATAACTGCATTACTGAAAAATATTAAATAGACTTAACTCTATGCAGATGTTGCATGTCATTATGTACAATTGATGAAACTTTCAGAATGGGAAGTTATGAACCAAAGAATCATACAACCCCCATGACTAATTATAGACATGGATACATACATAATAAGTTGTATCCAGATATTGTAATGAGATGAGTAGGGCAAAATACATACTTGGACTGTATCCTTTACACGTTTCTTGTATTCAATCAATTTTTTCTGAACTGGGCACTGATGTCTAAGCCATTTATTCTCATCTGTAATGCTTTTGGTGTTAATGTAGACTAGAAGTTCTCCCGTTCTCTCTCTCCGTCATCTCTGAAGTGTCTAATTAAACTCACGCGGGCGCGTCTTTTCGCGTTTTGAGTGAGTGAGATGTGATGCCATTACCCGGGCTGCTTAGAGACCCATCGGTAGATTAAACTGAGCGCGTGTGCGGTAAAAACCCGATCGCGCATTCCGTATTTTTGTCACAGGTGCCTGCACATTCGCGAGTACTTCTTAAAAAAAGTACTGTGCTTCTTTTGGGCACTAGATGATCCTGCTGCTCAGTTAAACAGTGTTTGAGTTCTCCTCCATGTTTCGCTGTGCCACTGACAGGACGGGGCGGAGTTACGCAACATCACACGCAGCAGTTTGTTTTTAAAGGGAAAGTATTAACAGGATTAAAAACCGAAATAACCGACATGATAAAATAATGTCGGTTAGAGGTTCTGAATTTCGGTTTCGGTTATTTTTCGATTAATCGCCCAGCCCTACTTGACACTCCTGAACATAAAGACTGGCTGGGCAAGGATCTCAAATAGAAACGAAAGCTAAATGCAAACTTTGTGTAAAATATTTTGACATCTCCAACATGGGTGAGGTGGCAATTGTATGTAGGGTTGGGTACAGAAACCCGGTGCCAGGATGTCATCGGTGCCTATATGGCCGCTATCTACCAGACCAAATCAGAACCCATATTTCGGTGCCTTGTTTCGGTGCCTCTTAAGCCCGGGATACACTGCACGCTTATTGGCTGTCCCAGACGGAAGATTTCCCGGTCTTGCATCCAAAGATAGCCTACGATAGTTTTCTGACAGTGTCAGAAATTCATGCGTGATAACCGCACAGTGTGTTTGCTGCTATGACCTGCGTACTGGTATTTGTTTACCACGAGCGCATGCTGGTGACGTTGCGCAACGTCTGACGCTGCCACCGAAGGTTCCGTGTCATCATCGTACAGTCTACATGCATGTCCTACCCGAGTTTAAATGATCCATGTCACACAGTGTGATAAGTTAATGATCTTATAAGAGGGCAAAAATCCTGCAGTGTATTCCGGGCTTTAAATGATTGAAAGGTCGACTGAAATCCGCCCCCCTTAGTTACCGTTCCGAGCTTGGACAAACACATGGTTGCTAACTGTTTTACAATGGGAGCTGTCAGTTTGAAAATCTTGCCTCAGGATGTTTTTGATATATTTTGGACTGTATATTTAAGGACTGTGTTACATTTCTCCCTATGGTAAGTCCAGGGGGAGGAGGAGCAACAATATTTAAAAAGATAAACCAGAGCAAAAAGAGACAAGGAAGTCAGATTCACGTGCAAAAACTGAAAAGTGTATTTATTACAATATTGCTAAAAGAAAACCAATACAAGATTACTCTAAAAAAAAAACAGAGAGCAAACAAAATAAAACAATAAACACAAACTAAATAATTGAAGGAGCAAAGTTAAATGTTAAATGAGCAACAATGAATTGTTCTCTCTCCAAAGAGATTAAAGGCCAGACACTTTTCTGGACTCACAAAAGACCTAAGTGAATGTTCAACCCACTGGTTAACTGGACGGTATCTGTTCTGCTGGGCTAACTGGTTAGCAGTGGTCTGCTCACAGTTATCCCTCGTTGCAGTCTGAAGACCAAGCCTTTTTATCCTCCAGGCACTGAGTTTTGATTAGGCACACCTGCGCCACTCACTCAATCAATTAATCAGGCACACCTGCTGCCACTCACTCATGCAACCGAAACATGAGGGGGAAATAGCAAATACCTGTAAAGGCTGGGATACACTGCACGATAATTGGCCGTCCCAGACGAAAGATTGCCATCGTGAAACTATCGTCGCGATTTCTGTGATCGTGGCTCTCCATCGGTGGTCCTATGTCGTGCAGTGAGAGAGGTTCAAAGACGACCGTTTTCCCGGTCTTGCGTCCAAAGATAGCCTACGATAGTTTTCTGGCAGTGTCAGTAATTCGGCATGATCAAAGCACAGTGTGTTTGCTACTACGACCTGCGCGCCGGTATTTGTTTACCATGAGCGCATGCTGGTGACGTTGCGCAACGTGTGACGCAGCCGCCGAAGCTTCCTTGTCATCATCGTACAGTCTACATGCCTCTCGTACCCGAGTTTAAACGATACATGTCGCACAGTGTGATAAGGTAATGATCTTATAAGAGGACAAAAATCGTGCAGTGTATTCCAGGCTTTAGAACAAAAGAAAACGAACACACCCCAAACCATACACATATCCTAAGGTCATAACAGACTGCCAAATGCAGGGTTCCCACGGGTCCTTGAATTTCTTGAAAGTTAAAAAAAAAATCCAGGCTCTGAAAAGTTTCTGAAAAAAACATGCATAGATACAGGTGATTGAAAACGCTTTAATCTATTTTGTGCAAGAAGTTTTCTGGAAAAGATTCCATATTATTCCTGTGAAGTGTAGGATGAAGTCATAAAAATTCTAGACTTTTTTGCGCATGTGCTAAAATGTTAGTTTTGAATGCTTATATCTTCTGTATGTGAATTTAGATTCATACCAAAATGCTGTTTTGCATAGTTGTGTTTGACACATGAAAACTGTAACAATATATCCTACAAGGTAACATGATGTAACCTTGCTTTCACTTAAAATGTGTCCCCACATTAAGTCCTAGAAATTGAGTGTACTGGACCTGGAAAGTCCTTGAAAGGTCTTTGAATTTGAAGTTAAATAATGTGTGGGAACCCTGCAAATGGGAATTAAATATGCCACAGAGGGATACATAAAAGATTTTAATATAAATAGAGTGGGAAACAAGATTTGATTGGAAGTGAGGGTTTACAGATTACAGAGAGAAGCCTTGTTATGGTTATCACGATCGCAGATTACATCTGCATTAATACTGTTTATGTACTGCTGGGTAAGATTAAATTAATTTACATTTAACCAGTTTAATATGGAGAGGCACTGAACTTTAGCTAATGTTAGCACAAGCTGAATTGATGAAAATAAGCTCGTGCAATTTTCACACACTCGCAAAATGAAACTAATAAAAGACGCGGAGAGCAGCTGCTTTAGTTTTATAAATGAAAGTCTAAAGATAGCATTGTACACTGTGTGTTCGCGCTAGAAGTCAGAAAACATTATAAAACATTGTGCTCGGTACATTACATTAGATAAATGGGTAGAGAGTAGGCGGTCTTTTGTAGCTGTTTGAACACATTCAACCACATGCACGTCTTGTAACGGTACAATAATAGAGGAGGAAGCAGTCACAGGAAATATACACAGGTTTATTTATACTTGGTATAAACACACAGAATGGGAACAGAACACAGAGTCCAGATGATGATAATAGTAACAAAGGACTACGGTGGTAAGCGGGTGCTGGTGGTTGCTGGTGGCGTTGGTGGTGTGGGTCTGTGGTGAGTAATCCAACACGGAAGACCGGAAACATCCAACACGAAGACAACACGCAACACAATATCCAACACACGACAGTACACAGTCCGAACGAAACAGAGAACAAGGATCTGGCGAGGAACAGAGAGTCAAGTGAGTATATATGGAGTGGATGTATTGATGATCAGCTGGAGTGAAACAATCAACAAAGGTGAAGGGGATCAGGATAATGAGCACATGACATCACAGGTGAGGAAACACCACACACATGACACGGAGCAAACAATGTGTTTGCCTACCGTGACAGTACCCTCTCCCCTAGGACATCATCTGACGTTCCCAGCCTGCTTTACCTGTTGATTGTAATCATCAACGAGGGTGTGATCCAGTATGTCCCGAGCAGGAACCCAACTTTTCTCCTCTGGACCGTAACCTTCCCAGTCCACCAAGTACTGAAATCCGCGTCCCCTTCGCCTAGAGTCCAGAATACGATTAATTCGAATAGGTTGGTTCCCCGGCTACGAGACGAGGCGGGGGGGCACCGAGACAGGCGGGTTAAAATGAGAGCAAAAAACAGGTTTAATTTTAGAAATATGGAACGCAGAATGAATTCTCCTGTACGCAGGAGATAAACAATGAGAGAAAAATGTGCAGGGATGAACCTTTCCGGCTGAGGATGTGCACTGAGAAAGAACTGCTCCTACCCCCACCTCTGACGCATCGACCTCCACTATGAACTGACGTGAGTGATCATGGGTTACAAGAATGGGACGTACGTGTTGCACATGTTCCTGGAGAGACGAAGAAAAAATCAATATGTCATCCAGGTAGAAATATATAAACTGATCTACCATGTCTTGCTACACGTCATTAACGAGTGCTTGGAAAACCGCGGGTGAGTTTGTTAGCCCAAAAGGCATGACGCAGTAATCAAAATGGCCTCTAGGGGTGTTAAAAGCAGTTTTCCATTCATCCCCCTCCCTGATGTCTCCTTTCTCCATGTCCTCCATCTCAGGAACAGATAAATAGTATAACTTGCCTTTAGGCAGAAAAGTACCGGGTAATAACGGACGGTGAGGTGGAAGAGAATCAGCCCGAGACTTACTGAACACCTCCTCCAGGTCGTGGTACTCCGCGGGCACGTTAGACAAATTCGCTGCTTCCCCATGAAACACAGACTCAGAAACATTTAGACAGGCAGACAAAAGACAGGACTTATGACACCCCTCACTCCAGCTAGTAACAGAACCTAAACGCCAGTCCACTTTGGGGTTATGTTTATGGAGCCAGGTGTGTCTGAGAACAATGGTTGAAAGTGGAGAGTCCGTAACATAAAAAGAGATGTCCTCGGTGTGATTGCCCAACGTGATAAGAGACACTGGTTCCGTGCTGTGAGTGATGATGGGGAGCTTGTGTCCATTGAGTGTGAAGGGAGCAATCGGATGAGTGAGTGGCGTGAGAGGTATCAGGAGCTTATGTGCGATGGTGTGGTTGAGGAAATTCCCCTTGGCTCTCGAATCCAGAAGGGCATGGCAGTCGTGAGAACGGGTGGACCACCGTAGTTTCACCGGGAGGAGAGTCAAGGTGGATGAGGTCTTCTCGGCAGAGATCCCACCCGATAGTAGCCTCAGTTTTACTATCGGGCTTGGTCTTTTACTGGGCACTGATGGATTTGGTGCCTGGCGCTGCCGCAGTACAAACTTAACCCAAGGGATCTCCACTGGAGCTTCTCCTCCCGGGAAAGCCGAGCTCGACCCACCTGCATGGGATCAAGATTGGTGAGGATGCTGGCTGCACCATCGATGCTGGACTAAGGAACCTCCAATCTGATGGGTAAAGGTGCTGTAACCCTTCGGCGTGCTGCTTGGGCGAGACATGCATCAACCCTGATGGCGAGGTCGATCAGACCATTGAGCGGGGTAGGTAGGTTGTTGACGTGGATCTCCCATTGGATGCGGTCAGCCAGTCCATGCCGGAAATGGTCCCACTGTGCTTCTTCATTCCATTTACACTCCGCTGCCAGGGTGCAAAACTCGATGGCGTAGTCAGAAACAAACCTCTCCTCTTGGCGGAGATCGGAGAGGAGTCTCGCGGCTTCCCTCCCGGCGACGGAGCGATCAAAGACCCTCTTCATCTCCTCAGACAGAGTGGAGAACGAAGAACAACAGTCGTCACAGTTCTCCCACACTGCCGTCCCCCAGAGGGCAGCCTTTCCAGTCAGGAATGAGAGAATGAACGCCATTTTTGCCTGTTCACTGTTGAAAGTTCTGGGTTGTAAAGCAAAATGAAGTGAGCAATGAGAAAAGAATGTAAGGCAGAAACTGGGCTTACCAGCGTATATCTCGGGATTCGGAAGGCGTGGTTCAGACTGGAAGGTGCCCTCTGGTGATGTAGATGCCGCGGGTGGTGTGGGAGGTGCAGTGGGAGGCTGATTGTGTGTGCAGGGTCAGCTCGGACACCTTCATCACCATTACTTGGATGGCTCCATCCATCTCCTCTATGACTTTATCCTGGCGATCCATTCTTTGCACTGCTCGCTGGAGGAACTCTTTGACAGAGTCCAGATGTTGGTAATGGTAACGAAGGACTATGGTGGTAAGCGGGTGCTGGTGGTTGCTGGTGGTGTTGGTGGTGTGGGTCTGTGGTGAGTAATCCAACACGGAAGACCAGAAACATCCAACACAAAGACGACACGCAACACAATATCTAACACGCGACAGTCTACACCACAAAAGCAATCCGGTCAAAAGTGTTTTCAACTACCTCTGAATGTGGATGAATGTGGACGAGCTGAAAACGTTTTACACCTGTCTTTAGCGTTGTCCATTTGTGATCCGATCGACCAAAACACACCTTAATACCAGATGTAAACAGCCCCTAAGTATAACACTGTGGCCTTTATACTTTATACTAATTGTTTTCAATGGAAGCGTCACGATTTTCAAAAACACCAGCAGCTGGCGTTTTTTCTTCGTTTAGTGCTGAGCGCCCAGAGTTGAAAAGTGATCACCTTTGGATGAAACGCTCAGCTCGCCAGTGTCACTTTTCACTCGGCCGTTCAATCACAGTGGAGGATGGGCGGGACAAATACCACAACAAACAACAAACACATCATACAAATAACTGATAAGCAAAACGTAAGGATCATAGCAACCCAAAGAAACCCTTTTGAAAAAAAAATACGGGATCACTGAATGGATCACTAAATCCATGTGGATTTGGCAGACAGGCAAGATTGTAATGATCTGTAGCTCATGTTGTATACATTAATTTTACACAGTATTGTTAGCTCAGTGTAACGGTTGATACACTGTAGCTATGACTGAAACTACTTTTTTACTGGTTATTTATTTAGCTTGTTATCAGAAATAATTTACTCTAGAAGGACTTGTTATTGATTCTTTGCAAAAGTCTACCAGAAGTTATGTTTGGGCTACAAAAGCCATTATGTTGTTGCTGCTAAAACTGTCTATACAAACAATAAACAGAAGTGTGACCATACCTATCCTCATATAAAATCACAGTGCTGTGAACATATTAGGAAGTGATGCATCATGTGAATTTGATTTGGTGTTCTCCATATTTGATAAACGTGTAATATGTGCCAAGAGTCAATATCATTATCTCTTTGATTTTTGCATCTGAGCTTTTCATATACTGCATTGAAGTTGTTGACGCCCTACTACATACATTAAATTAAATATACCAGCAGTAAAAAACAACATTAATTAACAAAAAACTTTTTTTTTCATAGAGCTGAAGTATGGTGGTGTTGAAATGCACTTTGACTATGTGTGGTTGAGAGATCACTGCCGGTCAGCTTCATGTTTCAACTCAAAAACCAACCAGCGTAACCTGGACACTGCTGGCATTGAACTGAATATCAGACCTTCAAAGACCAGAGTGGATGAAGAAACCCTCTTCCTAACATGTGAGTGGACACTGCGCAAGTTATTACTGTTGAATAGAGCCAGACAGATAGAGGTTTTTGGAGGCAGGGAGCAAAAAGCCTGATAACAATATATAAGCCAATATTCCTTACTAAATTTACCATGATTTACTATAGTACTTGTAAATTTACCATTGTCTCATTACAGAAACCAGTTTAATGTAAGAAAAGGGTGTAAGAAAATATTGATACACTTGTGTATGGGGATATTTTGTTTGGTGATACTGTACCGATTCTCAAAAATGAGATGTCATGAGCTCCTCCAGTTTCTATGGTGACTGACAGCAACTGGCTCCTGTTTTGAAAGTCACAACCACAAGATACACTTTCTTTCCCCCATTTTTTATGAATGAACCATCATTTTATATCTAAAATGTTTGCTCAGAGGGCACAGAAATTGTAGCAAATACTGACAAACAAATGTCAAGCCCATTGCACTGAACAAGCAATTATTATTATAGTTCAAACTGGCAAAAAGTCCTTATTATGTAAGCTGACTTAAGATAAAAATGTCAAGTTGCATTTGCAGTGTGTGTTTACTATTCACTGGATGGGTTTAATGCAGAGGTCACATTCAAGTATGGGTTCCCATACATTGGCAAATACAGTGGTGGGTACGGAAAGTATTCAGACCCCTTTTACTTTTTCACTCTTGGTTTCATTGCAGCCATTTGCTAAATGAACGTGTAATATGTGCCTCCTCTACTCGACCTGTGGCCTCGTGCCTCTGGCCTAGTCACAGCCATGATGAAATAGAGCAACATCACACTCCTTCTCCAGGGCTCTAAACTAACTTTTTGCACTGGTTGCACATACAGGAGATGATCTTGCATCTTAAATGACCTTAAATTATGGTCATACAGATAAAAGTAAAACAACATTGCTTTGCCAAGAAAGGTTCAACAAAGATATATGTTTCCTTAAAAAAAGATAAAACTGTGAGAACTTTATCCAGGACCTCCCGTGAGATTTACTTTAAAGACAACACTATATAATTTCAGGTCTAGTTAAATAGTAACTGTTCTCATGCTTTACTACTTAGCACTTTACGTTGTTCAGAACTTCGCCCCCTACAACTGAGATTTGCACTGTGATTAAGATTTAAGTTAAAGTCCCATATTGACTTCTAATTGCATGTTCCTTGCCTTGCTGCACAATTTGATGATAATATTAGAAAATATTTATATAATATTTGATTTAGATTAATGGTATTAATGTTTGTGATCTGCAGGGCCAGACGGTCACGTTACGCGCTACAACTTAGCATGGCTGGCTCAGAACAGCTACGAGGGTCAGAAGAAAAGTGCCATACAACCTCGTATTCTGTGGAATGCAAACATCTACAGTGATGCTAAAGTGCCCTCTGCTAGCTGGGAGAAATTCATGAGCTGTGATGAGGAGCTCAAGATTTTCCTGAATAATTTCCTGCTTTATGGAATTGCCTTTGTGGAAGATGTGCCAGCGACCCTGGAGGCTACGGAGATAGTCAGTCAAAGAGTGAGCCTTATCAGGTCTGTATCAGCTGCTGTATTGCCTCTCAAAGCTTACAGATGTTTATTGAAAGGTTTAATAGTAATAATGTTAAAGCAAGACTATGTAGTTTTTCAACCTTCATAATATGAAGAGTTTCGTTGCAAAACGAGATAAATCCATTTTTTTACATTTTTGTCAAAACATGTTTATTATTATGTTATCATGTTATTATTTTGTTTTATGGTGCTACTTAGCTGTATTTCTTAAGTTATGAAGGTTTAAATCAAAACAAACCAACTGCAGTTGCATTGAAATTAATTGGAATGCACAACCAAAAAACGAGATTTCTGAACAATTAAAAAAACGGTGGTTATCTCGTTTTGCAACGAAACTCTTCATATATTTCCAAGACCCTTATGATGGTACATTGACTTACAATAGGTTGAATGACTCGTATGCCATAGCACTAAAGAACTACAAAATTCGACTGCTTTACGGCATACCTCACTTCCGCCCCCCACCCCCATTTCGTTCGGACGTGAGAGCCTAACTAGCGTTTGTTTGAGCTGTCATGCAGGTGTATGTTGACAGATTTTACGATAGTAGTAGAAGACAATACTGTTTCCCAACTGTAGGGGGACCCCGACTTACATGGTATTGCTTTAATAATGTGCACACATTTATGACGTTGTGTAAATGCAAAAGGAGATTGTCCTGATACATGTTTGTTTACTGCGAAGTCACATTTGACCGTGAGAGACTTTGTGAGAGTTCCCTGTTCTCAGTCGAGACTTCGGTTGATTGTAAAGGGAATCTGTTGATGTGTTTTGTGCTGTCATGCCCAGGTAAAGAAGTGCACTAAAATACACTTTATTTAAATACTTCCATAATGTACTTAAAGTGTTCTAATTGTACACACTAATTTTGTATTTTACTAAACATTACTCTTTGGAATAGTTAGGGTTAGGTGTACTCAACTGTGCTAATTTAAAGCAGCATGAATGTTAACGAAAAATACACTTTTAACATACTGTTACTTGTAGTACACTTACACATGTTTAAATATACTTACTATGAATAGAAAATACAGTTAAGAATTATTTTAAATATAAGAATAATAAATAAGAAAATATATTCAAAATTGATTTTTTTGTGCACTTAAAATAAAGAATTATAAATATGTTAAATATTCCATTAATATGATACTCATAGGCTTTTTAAATTATACCGTGAAGTACATTATTAGTATGTCACTATTAGCATATTTTCCTATTCATATTAAAATATAAATAGTTTGTAAATAATAAGTAATCATGCTAATGTTTCAGGTTACGTATGTAACCCTGGTTCCCTAAGAAGGGAACGAGATGCGGTTTCGCAATAGCAACGCAAGTCCCGAAGCAAGTGCCTACAGGAAGTATTGCAGGGAGACGCAGCATCTCGTTTTTTTCTCAGGGAACCAGGGTCATATACTTAATATGGGTGGGACGGTTCACATTTCTCACGGTTCGGTTCGTATCACGGCTTTATGGGCACGGTTTTGGTATGGTTCGGTACTAGCAATGTTCAGAAAAACATTTTACAGCCAAATCAACAGAACATTCTTTTATTTAGTGACAAACTTATTTTTGTCATAAAAAACATCTGAGCTTTCCCATCAGAAGTATTATTTCACAAGCAAAAACACAGTGCATTTCAAATTCTGTTTTTCACCAGATGAGCAGATTAAAACACTGGTTTATGTTTTAGGCATGTTTGTAACAAAGAGCTTTCCATTTTACTATCCAAAATAATCGACTGTCACTTTAAGTTACTTCCAATTGCCAGTTCAGAGTCTTTGTATGTTATTGTGCGTTTGTCAGTTTGAAGAGGTGCTGGGCAGCGTTTCAGGAGTTTTTAACCGTGTTGTCTACTGTAGAAGGGCTGCACGAGTTTGGTTATAAAAACATTTAGCGTGCCTGCTAGTATTATTATACATTTTGAAGTGTAGTGGCTGTGTAAATGGTTTCGGCGTGTCTACAGTAACAGTTTTTTTCTTTACATTTTGACCATTGCTGCTAGGTGCAGCACAAATTATAAGGATATGATGAAGAGGAGGCAGATATAAGGAATACAACCCTTCAAGAGGATAATTGATCAAATAGAATCAAAGTTACATATATGTCTGAAAAATTAAATGCCCTTAAGGGGGCTCAAGTTGATACTGCAGACAAATGTGTGGAAGGAAATCAACTCAAGCTTTTTATTACACCTGAACAAAATTTGAAGTCTATTTTCTGTATGTTCTGACTAATGCAAGCCATTCTCTTGTTTCCAGGGAAACCATGTATGGACGGATGTGGAATTTCACCTCAGATTTTTCACGTGGGGATACAGCTTACACAAAGCTGGCATTGGACCGCCACACCGATACCTCATATTTTCAGGAACCCTGCGGGTAAATCCTTGTTTAGCTTTGATAAGCTGTTGCGAGTGAAGTACAGTTCCTAACACAGATTTGTGTTATTTTGATTTTAGTGTCATCTTGTAGTGCCTATAAAATGCTTTTCTTTCACAACATTGAACCATTAACCACCAATAATATATTTTTAAAACACTCATCAGTCAGATGTGTGCATGTGTCTCCATAAGCTGTCACAGCAATGTTTCTCTTGTCTAGATTTGGAGTTAAGCATTTTTTAAGTTTCAAATGTTTCACTAATAAATCCGTGTCATAGCCAGTATGTTATTTTTGGGGGTTGGATCATAAAATAAGGGGGTCGCTAAAAGACACAAATGTCTGGTTTATTATTATCATGCGGACATAGATGTAAATTGATTTTTGATGGAACTTAAAGGAACAGTATGTAAGAAATTTATATCAATTAATCATAAAATGGCCCTGATATGTCACTAGACATTAAGAAATAATTTTCATTTCAAATGCTTATATCACTGACAACCGTGGTCTGGCCAAGATATTGTCATTTAAAAAGTGGAGTTGCAGCCCTCATCTGATGTTTATGTTGTCATGTTGTGTATTGGCCACCAGTTGTGTGATTGCAGTACCATTTTTAGCCACAAGTTTTGTGATTGCATTACCAGTTTTGGCCACAATCCTACATAGTGTTCCTTTAAACCTCACAAAAGACATTCTGAATTTTTGTTGTGTGTGAGTCTACAGCAGTTTTGAACATAATACTAATATAAAGAACAAGAAAGGTGAAAACATATTTTTAAAGATAAGACAAAGGTTAATAAGTATAATTAAATAAAAAATAAGATATAAAAATATGTAGTATTTACAATAAAATATACATTGACAGTAGTGAAGAAGGGAGGTGTGATATTATGGAAGATTACAATGTATTGAATAGGGATGGGACGATTGGCGGTTTTACGATTAACCACGATAAAATGTCCTGACGGTTAGTATTATCGTTTAAAATGTAATTATCAATACAACCGTGTTTGATTACCGTGATTTTGAAAACTCGCGCTAAATCCTGTCCAACCAGAATCAGTTTGATGCAGGTGTGCACATGCAACATAGTTTTTTGCACAAAAAGGCATTTAAGGGATAATGTACGATAAACTTATTCGACAGATTTATTTATTTTTTTAATCACAGAAATAATGTCAGGGACATGAAATATTAAATTGTGATTTTCAAAAATAAAACTTGTTTTCAGTGTGTGTATCAGTTCTTTTTGAACATTTCCATCTCATTTTAACAAAACCATGATAATATTGATAATCGTGATAACTTGTGTAGGGATGCACGATATATCGGCCGACATATCGTTATCGGCCGATAACTGCTTATTTTAATATTATCGGTTATCGGTCTGATAGCAAAATAAGGCCGATAAATAAAAGCCATTATACCACGGGTCTGTTGAATGCTGCATTCTGATTGGCTGAGAAATGTTCTATGGGTGTTGATTATTTTTCTGTAAACCGCACACCTATCTTTTCAAATGTCTTAAAAATAGGCACCAGAGCAATGTTTGTTGTAACCGTGGTATAAGCGGAATAATTGACTCCGGTCCTTTGAATTATTTGAAAATAATGCACACCTGCGGTGTAACGGCACTCCGCTTCGCGTCGTGCCGCATTACCACCTTGGTGTGCATTATTTTCTTATAATTCAATGGCCCGTCGTCAATTATTCCTTACATAAATTATGGATTATTTTGGTTTGTTGAACCACTTCACTTGCTCATTGCTGGCCATGTGGAGTTTTGATTGGTGCTTTCTATTCAATTCAATTTTATTTATATAGCGCTTTTCACAATACTCAATTGTTTCAAAGCAGCTTTACATTAATAGAAGCAGTAAAAGCACAGAAAAATGACAGATAGCACAACATAATACACAATAGCATAAGCTGTCAAATTTGCTGAGGCTATGACTCGACATTATGAACGAGCGTATTACTAATGTAACGTCTAGGAGAAGAAGCTAAATTAAGCCCAAGCAGGCTACCTCCCCGGGGTAAAAAACCCCCTAGGAGAAAAAAACAAAAACCCCGGGTTGTTGAGCCGAGGAAAAAAAATAAAAAGTCCTAGGAGGGAAAAACCCTTGGGAGATGTATATGTATATAAACACATATAAACGGATAAGGAGATTAAGCGGAGATTAAGCGGGTTCTGCCGGTGGTCGTTGGTCAGGCATCAGCTGGGCATCACAGTGATGGACGACCAGTAGATCAGAGGTGAGTCGACTTTCACATCTACCGGAACTGGGTCTGTTTGTCCCATTGTCCTCAGGGTCGAGGACAGGACAGGGAGAGAAAAACAAAATCATATTAGCGTAGGGGCCGTTCACATGTAATGCAAGTGTCACACAGTGATGTGGTTTAATCAGCTTAGTTTCAGACAGACTAACTATTGCGGCATAATTATATTATCCACAGTTGAGGATTTTGCAAATTGGGGGCCCACTGCGACGGTATATATGGTAACTAAGGGTCACCTTCTGATTTTTAAGAGAAAGAGAAAATGAAACCTGTCGACCCGTTTGACTAAGGCCTGTAACCCCACTGTCGTCGTTAATGCAGGTTCAGTGGCAAACGGGTCTATATTGCATGCTATTTACATGATCATGAGAAAACGCCAACATCGCAACCTGACCATACGTGCCAACCCGTTTGACTAAGGCTGGAGGCCCCACTGTCGTCGTTAATGCAGGTTCAGTGGCAAACGGGTCTGTATGGCATACTATTCACAGGACACAAAAAGCGCCAAAATCGCAACCCGACCATACGTGCCAACCCGTTTGACTAAGGCTGGAAGCCCCACTGTCGTCGTTATTGCAGTTTCAGTGCCAACCGGGTCTGTATGGCATATTATTCGCTATATAAAGAAAGCGCCAAAAGCCCAACCCTACCTTACGTGCCAACCCGTTTGACTAAGGCCGGATGCCCCACTGTCGTCGTTAATGCAGGTTCAGTGGCAAACGGGTTTGTATGGCATACTATTCACAAGAACACGAAAGTTCCAAAATCGCAATCCGACTATACGTTAAGATAAGGTTTTTATTTATTTATTTGGTTGGTCTGTTTTATGACCGCGAGTGCTTTGTTCGGTACAAATAACTATTTCGAGTTAAGTACTTTTACTAGACAAATTATGCGAATGCTTTGTTGAAGAGAAAAGTTTTAAGTCTAGATTTAAAATTATCGACTGTGTCTGATTCTCGGACATCGGTTGGTAAATCATTCCAGAGCTTAGGGGCTAAGTAGGAAAATGACCTTCCACTTTTAGACACTTTTGATAGTCTAGGGATAATCAAGAGACCAGAATTTTGTGACCGTAGTGTGCGTGATGGATTGTATTCTGATAGTAATTCTCTAAGGTATGAGGGTGCTAGGCCATTTAAAGCTTTGTAGGTGAGTAGTGATATTTTAAATTGTATGCGATATTTAACTGGTAGCCAGTGTAAAGATGCCAGAATTGGGCTTATGTGGTCGTACTTTTTAGATCGAGTAAGTACCCTTGCGGAAGCGTTTTGAACTAGCTGAAGCTTATTTACTTGATTTGCATGGCATCCCCCGAGTAGCGAGTTACAATAGTCTATTCTAGAGGTCATAAAAGCATGGATAAGCTTCTCTGCGTCAGATGTAGACAGTATATGGCGTATTTTCGAGATATTTCTAAGGTGGAAGAAAGCTGTACGGCAGACGTTGGCGATATGACTATCGAAGGATAAGTTGCTGTCGAACATCACACCTAAGTTCCTTACCGTGGAAGATGGCACCACAGTGCAGCCATCTATGTGCAACGTGTAATCTGACATATTATGTTTGTAGCGATTCGGTTCAATAATAAGTATCTCTGTCTTATTGGAGTTCAGCCTAAGAAAGTTATGTGCCATCCAGTCACTAACATCGCTAAGGCAGTCTGTTAGCTTAGAAAACGTGTGTGTTTCGCTGGGATGTGAGGAGATGTAAAGCTGGGTATCATCCGCATAGCAGTGAAAACTTATGTTATGTTTCCTGATAATGTCTCCTAGAGGTAACATGTATAACGAGAACAGGATAGGACCTAAAACCGATCCCTGCGGTACACCGTATTTAACCAGGGAGTGATATGACTCTTCCTCGTTTACATAAACAAAGTGATAGCGATTGGTTAGATACGACCTAAACCATGCTAGCGCCTGACCACTGATACCAACATAGTTTTCTAGTCTATTGAGTAAGATTGTATGATCTATTGTGTCAAAGGCTGCACTAAGGTCTAATAATATAAGAATTGAGATTTCACCACGATCGGATGTTAATAGGAGGTCATTTGTAACTCTAAGCAACACTGTCTCTGTGCTATGGTGGGGCCTGAATCCTGATTGGAACTTTTCATATGTACTATTATTTGTCAAAAATGTGCGTAACTGGCTTGCCACTACCTTTTCTAATATTTTCGAAAGAAAAGGGAGATTTGAGATTGGTCTAAAGTTATTAAGCTCTCCCTGATCAAGCTGTGGTTTTTTAATCAGCGGTTTAATAACTGCTAGTTTGAAAGATGTTGGAACGTATCCTATTTCTAGCAATGAGTTAAAGATATTTAGAACCGGGGTTGACACTACAGGAAATACCTCTTTAAGTAGTTTTGTGGGAACGGGGTCTAATATACAGGACGATGATTTGGATGACGTTACTAGTTTAGAGAGCTCTTCTATTGTAGTAGGTTTAAATGAATCAAGATGTTCGTGTGGTAGTCTAGTGTTAAGTGAACTAACGGGTAGAGTGGTGGCTGCCTGTGTAGCTACGATGTTTTCCCTTATAGCCGTAATTTTGTTAGAAAAGAAGTTCATGAAGTCGTTACTATTGTGTTGGAGTTTACTATTGGTTTCTGTTTGTTCTTTGTTTCTAGTCAGTTTTGCAACGGTGCTAAAGAGGAATCGAGGGTTATTATGATTCTCATTTATAAGCTTGCTAAGATAGGTAGATCTGGCGGTTTTAATAGCCTGTCTGTAGTGTTTAACACTATCTTTCCATGCTGCACGCCATACTTCTAATTTTGTGCTTCTATAATTTCTTTCCATTTTCCTAGTTGCCTTTTTAAGAGCTGCTGTGTGATGGTCATACCATGGAGCTGGCGGCTTTTCTTTGATTCTCTTTTTTCGAATGGGAGCAACGGCATCCAATGTGTTAGAACAGACATTGTTTAGGTTTTCTATTACAATATCTAGATCATCACAGTTATCTGCATGTTTAATTTGGGACAGGTCTGGAAGAGTGCTAATAAAGCTATCTTTAGTGGTGGAAATTATTGTTCTGGCTAATCTGTAGCATGTTGTGGATTGAGTGATCCTATCTAGAAGTACAGTGTATGACACAAGGTAATGGTCAGAAACTGCATCACTCTGAGGTGATATTTTGATGTCATTAATATTAAGCCCGAGTGACAGAATTAAGTCTAATGTGTGCTTACGAGTATGCGTTGGCCCTGTCACGTTTTGTCTAATATTGAGAGAATTTAGAACATCCATAAACGCACGTCCTAATGCATCTTTATGGTTATCCACATGAATATTAAAATCACCAACGATAAGAGCTTTATCTACAGTGACTACAAGCTCAGACAGAAAATCTGCTATTTCTTTAAGGAAATCTGCATGGTGGCCCGGAGGTCTATAGATTGTAGCTAAGGCAAAAGAGAGCTGTTTGTGGTTACGATCAGTTATTTCCATATTTAACAACATTAGTTCAAATGATTTAAATTTTAGTTCAGATTTTTGGTTTACTTTAAAAATTTTGTTGTATATTGTAGCTACACCACCCCCTCTCCCCTTTAACCTAGGTTCGTGTTTATAATAATAGTCTTGTGGGGTGGATTCGTTTAAACTAATGTAGTCGTCTGCTTTAAGCCAGGTTTCTGTTAAACAGAGTGCATCTAAGTTTTGGTCATTAATTATTTCATTAACAATAGGTTCTTTATTGGTAAGCGATCTAATGTTAAGAAGGCCGAATTTTAACATTCGAGGTTCATCTTGTAATGTATTGTTTTCTAATTTTATGTTGGTCAAATTTGTACGTGATGTGGCAAGCGGTGCTCTGTATTTGCTTGTTCGGGGAACAGATACAGTTGAAATGTGTTGATATTCTGGTAAGATCGACTCGAAGTTCTGGGATATATGTGATCTAGACATATCATGCCAGCTAACAGACGGACAGTTAAGCTGATCCGTCTGTTTCCTGACCTGGGCCCTGGATAGTCATACTATATCAGAATTAAGAATATTAATCAGATTTCTGGTGAGTATAGCACTTCCTTCTGATGTCGGATGAAGGCCATCTCGGGTTAGGAGAAATGGTCTACCCCAGAAATGCTTCCAATTGTCTATAAACCCTACATTATGCTGAGGGCACCACTTTGACATCCAGCCATTGAGAGACACTAATCTACTATGTGTTTCATCTCCCCGGTAGGCGGGGAGGGGACCAGAGCATATTACATTGTCTGACATTGTTTTTGCAATTTCACACATCTCCTTAATATTATCTTTGGTGATTTCCGACTGTCGGAGTCTGGTGTCATTTGTTCCGGCGTGAATAACAATCTTAGAAAACTTCCGTTTAGCATTAGCCAGCACTTTAAGTTTGGATCTAATGTCAGACGTTCTGGCTCCCGGTATACAGTCGACTAGGGTGTTTGGTGCCTCAATGTTAGTGTTCCTGAGTATAGAATCTCCAATGACCAGGGCACTTTTAACAGGTGTTTCAGCTAGTGTATTCCTTAGGGGATCGAATCTGTTAGAAAGTACCGTAACGTTATGGGTCTTAGATGGACGCCGTATATGACTATGCCGCCTGACAGTCACCCAGTTAGACCGCCGACTTGACTCTGATGTCGGAACCGAGCCATGTGTATTATGATAAACACTATGCGCGCTCGATACAGTATTTATAATGTTTACATTAGCATCTGATGTCGGAACACTATGTGCGCTCGATACATTGTTTGTAATGTTTACATTAGCATCTGATGTCGGAACCGAGCCATTAGTCTTTTTGCTCGATACAGTATTTACAACAGTAACATTAGCGGTTTTGCTATCCTCAACTAGCGTTCGGATGCGCGATTCTAGTTCAGCAACCTTCTCAGTTAATCTTAATACTTCAATACACTTAGTGCATGTAAACCCATCTATGCTAACGGCAGAAGCTAAACTATACATGTAGCAAGTAGTACATGTTACAATAACAAGCGGAGTCTTACCGCTTTCATGCTGGGCGATGGCGTCTTTGTTTACCCGAACGCGCTCCGCGGAGCTGCATCGCGTTGGGGGTTTGGTTGTGGTACGCCTCAGTCGCCTGCGAACGTCTGGGTCCAGGGTGATGTTGGGCATGCTGAATCTGCGAAGGCCGGGCAGCGGCTCCTCCACAGCTTCCCGATCGCTTTCATGTTGGGCAATGGCGTCTCCGTTCACTCGCTTACGGTCCGTAAAGCTGCATCGCGTGGAGCACTCGTTTGTCGCATTCCTCGGTCGCTTGTGGACGTCCGGAGACATGGTGAAGTGGGCGCTGTAGCTCGCGTTGGATCTGCTCAAACCGATCAACTCCTTCGCAGCTTCCCGCTCAGGCGAGGACAGGTCAGAAAAGCATATATCAGATGAATCCGCCATTAGATCGGAAAATGCTAGCTTCAGTCGGCAGCGTTTGTTGAAGCTAGCGGGCTATATGCTAACACTGTGGGTGTTTATTAGTGATAAATAGTTTCACGTGGTAGTACTGCTCAATAATCCTCACGGTAAAGTATTCCTAGGTAAAACTTAATATATAAATAGGAATAAGATAGTAAAAAAGGCTTTTAGATGAAGAACTCGACGGAGCTCCGATGCACGATCTGTTCAGCGTGAAACCGGAAGTATACGGTACTTAACCAAAAAGGCGTCTTATATTCTGTGACATAGCACGAAGATGACACGTGTTGCGGGCGTAAGAAGAGTATGCTAGTCTAGCGCAAAGACAAGATGTCCGCGGTCTGCGAGTTTTCATTGTGAAAATAATATAAATATTTATCGGCCTATAGATATCGGTTATCGGCCCCCAAATTTAAAGAGTTATCGGTTATTGGTATCGCCCAAAATTTCCATATCGGTGCATCCCTAAACTTGTGTCATTATAATCATAATATGACATTTTCATCTCATCCCTAGTATTGAAAGTGCAGATGCATAAGTTGTGCAGAATTGTGCTTGATTGTTTATTTAGTGAGTGTAGATTTAAGTACAATAATGTCAAAACGATGGAGGATCTGCAGCCTTTTTAAAAGGGACATTAACACCCAGGGGTCAACGTTATCACGGGTGTGAAAGCTCTGTTTTTTTCTTATCAGTACAAAAGTGACATGCGGTCATATGCTTTACCAGGCATTACTTTGTGCTTCTTTCAAACAACACGTGAGGGAGTAATGGCGTCTGTAAACACACACGAAGTATTGATAAGTTGACCACACTCATCCCTTATAAAACATTGAGGATGCAACACATCGAAATGCATGACAATGCATCGAAATATCGGATTTAATCGAATCCTGAGACCAGTGACGATTCACACCCCCACTTAAAAAATGATAACGGGCAGGGTTTTGTGTGATGTTGACCTGGATTGCTTTTATATTTTGCTAAGATTCGATCACAACTACTTCTGCATTTGGACACAAAAACACGTGTCTATTTAATGTGTATGTGCATAACATCCAGATACAGGTTACATGTTAATGCCAAGTGTAAATGCAACATATCTTATATTAAACAATAACAATGTCTCTTTTTGGTTTATCTGAGAAGGGCACCACTTCATGGGAAACGAGAGTATCAACTTCATTTTCCTAAAAATCTATGACATTCGTTACACTTAGAAGCTTTAATGGCAATTTGTTTTGTCCAAACCCTCACATGTATTTAATTTGAGCGACATCCATAAATATTGTTAGTCCGTTAAAAAAAATGAACTCTCTGTATAGTGGAATACTAAATTCACGTTGCCATACTTTAAGTTCTGTTGTTTGATTATTATTAAGCATCCAGGTGTTTCATTGTCTGAGACACGAGGGCACGGGCGGCAGGACTCTCCTGGTGGACGGTTTCCATGCTGCCGACAGGGTTCTCCAGCAAACACCTGAGAACTTCCAGCTGCTCTCTCGTGTGCCGATAAAACACGAGTACATCGAGAACCTCAGTGACCATCGCAACCACATGATCGGCATTGGCCCGGTGCTCGATGTTTATCCATGGAACAACGAGGTTTACATGATACGGTAAGATACTGTACTGTTATGGGTCTGTTTTATTCAGGGTACAAGATATTCTTCATCATTGTCTGTCACTGTCCAGCTCAGGTACAAAATATATGTGTGTGTTTTACGTGAGTTTTCTGGATTCAGTTAAAATAAGTTAAGCTCAATGAACAGCTACATGACAAAAAGATACAAAAAATCTGAATAAATAATCATGTTTCATTGGTAATCTGTCTGTGTATCTGTGACATTGGACCATTCTCTCATTAAACAGACGTAATGAGCAGGAGGATGAAGCTTATTGAATTAAAAATATTAAAGGAAAATCACAAATGAGACAATGAAAATTATGTACATAACTAAGGCAAAAAATAAGGGGTACCAAACAAACTCATTAGTACACAATGTAACTACAGAAGAGTCAAGTTCTAAATAGGAAAAATATCAAAAATCTTATTTTTTAGCGTGATGCTAATGGTTTAATCAGATTCAATGAATTATGCTAAGCTATGCTAAAAGTGGTACCGCCAGACACGGAGATCAGCTGAATGGATTTCAAAACAGTAAGAATCAAATGTTTAACGCTAGGGGAGCTGGAAAATTAGCATATTTTCAAAAAAAGTGGAATGTCCCTTTAATAACAAAATAGGATAATGATACACATTTTCAAAATTTACAAAGCAGCGTTTATATTCATCTGTATAGAAGAACCTCTATTAATACGTCTACATTAGATTTAGGTGCTTGACCTTATTTTTCTTTTTCATGATAATATTAATTTCCAACCTTAATTTCACCGCAACTTCAATCTTCAATCTTGACTTTTATTTCCCTGTTTGTTTGTTTTTTGTTGTGGCTGGCAGCGGGTGCTGCTTGGTGCTTTTGTGAAGTGAAGTCAGAGGTTTAAGGACATTACACAAGTTACGTTGCTACTAAGAACCTACTAAAATATAAAAATATATACTCCCAAATATTTAACTCTTTCCCCGCCAGCGTTTAAAAAAAAGTTGTCAGCATTTTTTATGAATTTCATAAAAGTGTAATGACTTCCAGAAAATGTTTGTATGAACATACAATATATCAAATGAAAGAACAGACCCTCTGCTTTCAAACTAAACAAAATTTTTATCCTACCTTAATTTGTTCTCCTTTTATCACCTCTTAAATATGGGTAGATTTCTTGAAAAATAAAAAATTTTGAGCAAAAAACTGAGATACATCCATTTTTGTGAAGGACTTTTGATAGAGATCAGATTCAGAGCAATTATCTAAACACACAGAGTTTTATTTGTTTGACCTAATGGAATACTTCCAGGTAGGGGTGGGCCGATCCGATATTCAGTTTCAATATTAGTCCAATACAATCCGATCCAATACCAACACAGACCTTGTCATGGCAACTTGGTGACTTGCTGAGCAACATGAATTTGCACGAAGTTGCACTTTAAATTGTCCAAAGTTGCACCTTAAAGTTCATTTTGATTTTTTGTGCTAACTAAAAATGTTCCTATTCACAGATGTTGCAAAAAGCTTGTAACTTTGCACAGTCAGCAATAAGGTATCAAGCCAGCTGACGTTATTTGTAAAATATTTGTTAAATTCAGATATTCTTTTTCAATCCATTGTTCTTACCAGATAAGCACAGAGTTTTCTCTGCAGCCGGCATTATTGTAGTCAGAAGAACACACTTTCACTGGAGCATGTAGACTAAATAAGATTGTCTTTCTTCACAAAAACATGTCAACTAAATAAAGAAAATACTCATATGCAGAAAGATCGGGGAAACAGATGCAGGCGAAGTCTCGGACAAGGCCGTACCATAGCACCAGTCCTAGATGCGTGAGAGAAAATGGTGCCATCTTGTACGGTGGGCGCAAAATAGGGTTGGGTACCGTTCACATTTTTACCGGTTCCGATACCGGTACCTGGAATTCGATACCGGAACCTTTTTTCGGTACTTTCCTCTGACTTAAGTGACTTTCGGTGGACATAATAAGCCTAAACCTCTTATTTTTAACATTTAGTTATTTATTTCAAAATGTTTAATAATACACACAAACTTTACTAAAAAAAATCCCTATAACATCCAGGGCATATGTCTTACATATAAATAAATAAATAAAATATATAAGTAAGACAAATGATCAAAGAACATAAACGTCATAAAAGCAACATAAAAGTAAACTTTTATGTAGAAAACAATACTAGCAGTTGTTTTTTTTAGAAAAATCAGCATGTCAACTTTTTTAGGTAAAAGCCATGCCAGAGCGAGGGTTCTCTATAGCAAGGGACACAGTGAGGATGTAGAAGAGGACTGGACACAGATACTTTTTGCCAAGCTGGCCAGCATTGGCATTTGGTCCGCATGTGGTTGAATGTGTTCGAACAGCCAAACGGACCGCCTTCTCTCCATCCATTTATCTAATCTGAGGTACTGAGCACAAAGTTTTACGTAATTTCTGGCTTTTAGCGTGAACACACAGTCTTTAGGCTTTCATTGATAAAACTAAAAGCGGCTGATCTCCGCAGTTTCATTTTGCGAGCGCATGAAAGTTGCGCCATCTTATTTCATTAATTGCGCTGAAAAATCAGAGAAAGCTCCAACATATTCATGTACAAAACACTGTGCAGCATGTTTACTTAAAACAAAAGCAGCGCCATATTAGTTTGCGTCCATTTAAACCGGATTCGGTCGGTGCCTATAAAAGTACAGAGTTCGGTGCCCATCCCTAGCGCAAAAACAAGCCTCCTGCTAAAAGGTGTTTCAGAGAGTAAAAAAACACCAACATCTCTAAGCACTATATGTTCTAACCAAGCTGATGGATTCACAGAGATTGTGACCCTCACAGCCTTCCATAACCACTCCCCAGCCTGTGAGGGATGCATATGTTGTAAGTCTGATGCGACGACAATGAGCCCCCAACACTGGCCTTTTGGAAAAGTAAAGGAACCATAGTTTCTTCCATAACAATAAGGCAAAGAATTTGCGTTTTACATTGATTATTGGAAAACGGTTTGCCCCTCAGGGAATCCCACTGTAAAAGGATGGATTCTATACGAGCAGGAGATCACTGAGTCTGCATGTTATGTTTCCTGATAATGTCTCTTAGAGGTAGCATGTATAACGAGAAGAGGATAGGGCCTAGAATTGATCCCTGTGGTTGCTGTTCCTGTGCTGTGGTGGGGCCTAAATCCTGATTGAAATTTCTCTAAGAATGTGCATAGTTGTCTAGCCACTACTTTTTAAAATTATTTTAGAGAGAAAATGGAGATTCAAAATTGGTTTACAATTAGTTAGCTTTCTCTGGTGAGGGGTATAATAAGTTGAGTTCCTCTACTGTAATAGCGGTAAATGAATGCACTTCTAAATCTCTGCTGAATATCTCACCAGTCTCACCTAGAAAGTGTGCACACTAATGATGGGCATTTTTCAGTAATGTTGTATTCGAGTATTTGAGCCCATAAAAAATTAATATTTAAATATCTGTTTATTTAAATTTCTTTTTTTTTCATTTTGTCAGAATTTCACAAAAGGCTTATAATTCCAAGCCGTGCCTTCATTTCAACGACTGTTCTTCGGTCTACTTTAGAGAAAGGAGGTCGACAAGAAGGTTTTTCTTGTCCTTGTTTTTATTAAAATATAGCCATGGAGTTTCAGGATGCCCTAGCATAGCTGTTCAGTGATCATGTCTTGTAAACAGATTGTTCAAGTCCCAGCGATTCCATCCTTTTAGTTGTTGTTTTCTCCGTTCTACATAAAAGGCAGGAGGTCCAAAAAGAAAACATGACAGTCTTGTTCCTGCTTTCAAAAGATCTGAAGAAATGTGACGTTAGGTTGCACAGCATTAGCTGGTGAAAGCTCCTGTCCTTTCATCTGGAGATCCTGAATTCGTATCCTAAAACTACTTTCCATTTGACAATTGTGCTCATTTGCATATGTAAAGAGCAGAAGGTCAAGATAGTAATTGTAACTCTTGGGCTGAAAAATAGAAAAGCTAATAATAATTGAAATCTGTCTTTCTCCAGAATTGTGAGCAACACACCAAAGGGGTTGTGTGTAGGCTCTGTGGCGCAATGGATAGCGCATTGGACTTCTAGATTGTGAGTTGATGTGATTCAAAGGTTGTGGGTTCGAGCCCCACCAGAGTCGCAGGCTTTTAGCTACCAAGACCCTGCTCAAAGCTTTTCATCTCACATTGTTGTGCCTGTTCATACTGTGACTCACTCTTCCACAATCTGCAGCTGGAGAGTGGCGCCGTGGCTTAGTTGGTTAAAGCGCCTGTCTAGTAAACAGGAGATCCTGGGTTCGAATCCCAGCGGAGCCTTTATCACGTGGCCAACTAGGGTCTGTTTGTTTGGCTGTTTCTCATTTGAGATATGGTACAACCTGAAAATTCAGAGTTGTCACGGCAGCGGTCCATTTTCAGCCAAAGGGCCGTACTTTGGGCAAAACTTTCTAGTTTTCTCTCTAACGGACCAATCCAATTCATGGACGCCCTGGAGCATAAAGCCTTCACTGATAGGACTTAACTCCGGAAGCACTTCTTTGTGGGGCGCCGTGGCTTAGCCGGTCAAAGCGCCTGTCTCGTAAACAGGAGATCCTGGGTTCGAATCCCAGTGGTGCCTTCTAACGATGTTTGCCGTCTTCGACTCAGTGGCTTTCTTTTCACATTGTTGTATCTCTTCACACTGTGACTCATCCTCCCTCAAAACATAGATTTTCAAATCCCAGCGGTGACCTCAGTCTGACGGCAGCTAGGGGCTGTCTTTGTGTCTGTTTATCAGATGAAATACAACCTCCTTATAATTCATGGTTGTTATGAAAGCTGTCATAACTTTCAGTTATATTTGGAAAACGGACCAATTTGATTTATGATTTATGAACAACCAGTTTTTATTTTGAATAAATGTATAGATATTTCTAAAATCCTGTTTTCACTTTGTTATAATGGGGTACTGAGTGTAGATTGAGAATTTAAACCAGTATCAGGCTGCAACTGTCATGGTCCTGTCAGCCCTGTATGTCTTTTATGTGTTTCATGTGACAGGGTCGTGGCAGCCCTCACTGTTGTCCTGTTTTGTGTGGAGAGTCACGTGGCGTGACATCAATCCGAAACCGCCTCCACAGTGACACCTAGTGGTCACTTGCATGTATTACAGCCTCATTAATGGTGTAGACAAGCGCTAACAATCGTGTCCCACCTAATGGGTGTGAGAATTAAATGATCTGGTAGGAGAGGGATAGTGCTCTCGCTTAACATGTGGGTGTTAAAGGTTCGAACCCAGACTGACACATGTTTATTTATAGCATTATATCATTTTAAAATACATCTTTTTGTTGTTGTTTTAACATCTGTTTTCATATCTGAATGACAACTATGAGAGTTTGATTTTGAAACCTTCAGGTACCTTATTGTGAATATATTATTATAGTAATGGAAACTATGAGATAAATGCATAAACAAATAATGAGACATTAATAAAACAAATGAAGCAACAAAGTAAGACATTTGTTACATTTCAACATTTTTATTCAAAAATATCAATTGCTCTGCTGTTGAAGGACTCAGCCTACTTCTTTTTTTAAATATAATTTCCCAGCCTTAGAAAAAATTCTCTCACAAGGAACACTTGTTGCTGGCATGCACAAATACTTTTTTGAAAGTACATACAAATGTGGAAAAATAACAGCTCCGTCTTTCCAGTAACACAGAGGATCATGTGTTCTTGGTAAAAATGCATCTGTCAGGTATTTTTTTACTTCCACAGTGGCATCAGCTATAGCGCTTTGTATTGTCTGGGTGTCACATATTCGATTATCGAAATGTTCCCATAAATTGTCCTGCGATTCTGCTGGTGTTGTTGTTGTTGATGATGAATATGATGAAGGGCCTGCTGCTGACAGTTGTGGCTCTAAATAAACATTCAAAATCAATTAGTTACACAGGCTAAACTGATATGATATTTCTTCATGAAATTAGATGAAGACTTAAACTGCTCACCAGGAGTTGGAGGATTTGTACGCATCAGTGATGCGCACTCCGTGGTAAGGTGCCTTTCAGCTTCCTTTGCTTTTGCAGGATTTCCAAAAGCCACATGTTTGAACCTTGGGTCTAGCAGTTTTGCCAGAGCCAAGGCTCTAAAATACTCATACCCCCCACATCTGGAGTGCAAACCTTCATGCAGGTGTGAGCCTGTTGAAAACAGGAGCAATACAAAACTATATTATTTAGAGCAATATGACAATTTTGGACTATAACACGAGTAGTATACTTGTTGTGGCTTACCTAATTGTATAGTGGATTCATGATTGGCACTTCCTTTTTTCTCTGACATTTTGAGCTGCAACATCCTGTAAAGTGGTATGAGCTTTGAAGCAGACACTCTCTGTTCCTCCGACAACTCTGTTGTTGCAAGTTTAAAAGGTTGCAATATTGTCAATGATTCTTGAATTATGTCATACTCCAAACTTGAAAGTGGAGCAGTATCACTGTTTAAACCAGAAAGTGCCGCTCCCACTGGCTCTCTTTTCTCATACAGACGTTGCAGCATGTCGAAAGTGCATTTCCATTTTGTGTCAACCTCCTGTAGCAGTTTCAGACTTGATCTACCCATCAAGGTCTGCATTTCCATAAGCTTGTCCTTTGCTTTGCAACTGGATCTAAACAACCCCACTATCTTTCTTGCTTTCTGTCGTATGTCATTGATGAGTGGGGTTTGATCTAGAGCCTTTTTTACAATCAAATTTAAATTGTGTGCAAAGCATGGGACATGGCGAAGATTGAGCAGCTGGGCACTTAAGATCATGTTGGAAGCATTGTCTGTCACCATGCACTGAACTTTGGATGTTATTCCCCACTCAGCCATCAACAAGGTTTTAGCCTCCATGAGATGCTGGGCTGTATGGGTTTGGTAAAACCTCATTACACCCAGTACAACTGTTGCCATCTTCGCCTCTGGTGTTATGTAGTGGCAAGTCACACCAAGGTATCCATCCATATTGATAGAAGACCACATATCAGCAGTAAGGCTAACAAATTCTGCCTTTTCTAGGTCCTTCATCATCTTCTCCTTGGTGGTGGTGATGTACCTTTTGGTGACCATCGTTTTCAGAGCTTTCCGGGATGTAGCTTGGATCAAGCTTATTCACAAAAGCCCCGAAACCCATATCCTCTACGATGGTGAATGGCTGCAAATTCTTCACCACCATGCAGACAAGAGCCTCATCCAATTCCTTTTGTCTGCCTTTTAAAAGAGAATATAAGACATTCTTTCAGACAGACACATTAAAAATTAGCTTTATATAGTGCAACTAGTAAGACTAGTCTAAAGGTTCATTGCTTTAAACCTTCTCATACAAAAAAGTTACATATGGAAAAGTGTATGCTTAGGTGCAGAGAGAAATCAAACTTAATATTAAAACTAAACTATTAGGACACCCAAAATGATGTCTTTACTGGCTGTGAATTGAGCAATCATATGTAGGTATTAGTGATGCGCGGGTCGGCGTTTTTTCCAACCCGCGGGTCCCGCTTTTATGAAATATTTGGCCCGCACCGCAACACTATATCTATTTTTACAACCCGCACCGCCCCGCGCCCGCGACCATTAAAATAGACATATTAGGCATTTGTAATGTAAATAAAAAGAGGATTTATTTCAGCCTAAGAGTGCTTGGAAACAGCCATTAGATTACATCGCCCTGTAAACTGGCAACAACATACACCAATGAGCCATAGACACCAGCATGGTCATATTAATATAGAGATAGGATAATGATAAACCAGGAGTGTCCAATACATCGATCGCAAAGGCAATGCTGGTAGATCGCACATGTTAACTGTGTATTCTCATGCTGCTCCATGCCTCCACTTAAGTCTTTTTGAGTTGCTGTGCCTTTCTTCTCATATGTGTTTTTATAAATCTTATGCCTGCCCGCTGCAGCTCAGTCGTGTAAACTTCCGAAATTGACAAGCATGCAATCGCATCGCATTCTTGCTTTCATGCACGAGATGAAGCACGCGAGAGCGAGCGAACGAGGGAGAGAGAGAGAGAGAGAGAGAGAGAGAGGCAGCGTTGTGCTGATATATGCTTCTGATACTATTGTAATTTTCTTTTAATTTTGTTTCACTAAATCTCCGCTATTTTAAACAGTACTCGACATGTGCTCCAGGATTTTTTTTAACTCCTCAAGAAAATAGAGTAATGGTGACATCCCTAAATCCAATGTAGAGATATATGCAGTATAGTCCACGCATTTAAAGTGTTTTTAACATGTAGAACTTTATCATTTTAAAAGTAGATCACCACACAAAAAAGCAGCATTTGTATTATCTATTCACAAATTCCCTACCTTAATTTCTCCTGCAGATCGTCTTTCATCTTTTAATTCTCCGTTTGTTTTGTTGTTGTGGCTGGCAGCCAGCGGAGCTACTTGGCGCTTCCGTGACGTCAAAGGTTTGGGGATATCAAGTTACGTTGCGGAAGTTACGTTGCCACATAGGCCTACGTAATTTAACCTTATCAAAGAACGTAATTAAATGTAAAAATATATATCCCCAAATATTTAATATATATGCTACAGGGAATTAGACGCAACATATCAGTTTTTTAATTTTGTTTTTAATGACCCGCCCCAACCCGCCCCGCATTAAAGTTACAATTTCTTTACCCGCCCCGACCCGCGGGTTACCCGCGGGGCCCGCGGGTTACGAGACGACCCGCGCATCACTAGTAGGTATATTAAAAGTAATTAATAAAGTAGCTATGCTTGTGAAGTGTTATATTTAAATATTAACAGCAACATGTGCGCAGCCCAGAGCCGTGTGCGCAGCCGCCAGCGCAGCCACGAGCCGTATGCGCAGCCGCCAGCGCAGCCCAGAGCCGTGTGCGCAGCCAGCGCAGCCCAGCCCCGTGTGCGCAGCCAGCGCAACCCAGAGCCGTGTGCGCAGCTAGGTTTTGCCCCTTCCTGTCATGCCCGCCGTGTGCGCAGCCCAGAGCCGTGTGCGCAGCCAGGTTTTGCCCCTTCCTGTCATGCCCGTAGCCGCTCCTTAGGGGGGGTACTGTCAGGACCCGTCAGAATCATGTGTTAAATTATATCTAGTATTTGTGTTTGGGGTCCTGGCAGTACCATGTTCTATGTGGGAGATGCGTGGTTTTAGTATTGAATTATTCTGACCACGCATTTCCCGGGTCTTGTCACTTTTTACCCGCTCCCTTACTTGTCATTGATTTCAGCTGTGTCCCTCATTAGTTCTCCCTATTTATTGTCCTTGTGTTTGCTGTTCTGTGCTCGTGCGTCTTCTTGTATTCCTCGTCGTGGTCTTGTTTTGCATCTGTGAGTATTTAAGTATATCAAGTCTAGTCTGTTATATGTAGTCTGAAGTTTATTGTTGGTTTATGTTTAGTTTAGTGTTAGTTTAGTGTTCCACTCTTCCTGTCTTGTTTTGCCTCCTCGTGGGTTTTGTTTTCCCCTGTTTTTGTACAATAAATCATTCATTGTGTGTCACGTCCGCACTTGGGTTCATTTCTTTGCTAATTCCTTACAGACACAAGCCTAAGTCTATTAAGAACTTTGTAGTTTCACAACTGTCCCAAACACTTTGTGATTGTTAGTAAATTTCAGACAATGTATGCCTTGCTTTGATGGCCTAGCAGTAGAAGTAGGAGGCCTAGGTGGTACAGAGGGAATGTTACCATCCTCAGCATTTCCAAAAAGGGCAGGATGAGTACTCCTTAAATGGCGCATCATAGATGATGTACTGTTACAGTACAATACATGCATCTTACTTTATTTGGGGTTTCCAAATGGAAATGCTCCCACACAATGGATGGACGGCATCTCTTACGTGAAGCCTCCATTTTATGAACTAATCTAATAATATGCATATCTATCTGACTATCACCTATGAAATTCTATGTGTAATGATGAACTGTCTGTCACTATATAATATATGCTTATCTGTATCACCTATGAAAATCTATATGTCTAATGATGCTGTCTGTCATTATCTAACCTATATAAATGTACCACTATATCCTAACTCAAGTTCACTATCTATAGCCTATCAGTTAATAAATGTTAATATATCTAGCCTAACTATAACTATCAAAATCGAACTGCAAATGTCACAAGGTCACTGGTCACTATATAACTATCGCTCAATCGCAAAATCACTCTTCTAAAAAAAAAAACACGAGGTGAAGATGCTTTTGCGACACTTTTATACTTTGTGGGAGTAAAGGGCGATTTATAGTCATGTGTAGGTTCTACGCCGTAGCTACGTAGCCTACCCGGACCGCAAGCGCTGTGATTGGTCCACCAGAACCCCTCACGTCAGGTAAAAAACTGTGTCATAGGTATTTCCGTTTGCGACGGTGAAAACAAAGAATGGCCAAGTTAACACGGTCTCACACCCATGGCGTCAATATTTGACGACACTTGACCATGCGTCAATATGTTGACGCGGAGGGTATACCTTTCGCGTCATTTTTTGACGAACTGGGGACTTCAATACTATTAGGTACGCGAAATTAAACAGTTGTCGCCTGGCATTGGGGTTAGGGAAAGGTTTGGGTAGGGATGTCATTATGTAAATCTAACCCTAAACCGACGCGAAAATGGTAGAAAATGGTAAGAAAATAGGAAAGAGAATGCAACGGACTTAGTGGTGTTGAAGTCCCCAGTTCGTCAAAGAATGACGCGAAAGGTATACCCTCCGCGTCAACATATTGACGCATGGTCAAGTGTCGTCAAATATTGACGCCATGGGGTGAGACTGGGTTGGCCAAGTTGAGGAGTGATTTAACTCAAACTGCAACAAAAGCCGCTGTTTATTTACATCCATCATTGCTGGTCTTCTCAAATTATACACAACAAGTTGCTGTTTCTTCTTCGTTTGTGGCTTAACTTGCAAAGCTTCTTCTTCCTTGGCATTCGCGCTGCTACTGTGGTTACACGCGTGGTTACTCCCTGCGCGCGTGTTTGCACGTCGACGCGGACGACGACGCAAAAGTATCAATGAAAACCGACGCGGAACCTACCCCGTCGCGGCTACGCCATAGGACCTACGCACGACTATAACGAGCCCTTAGGTTAAGACAAATGTGCGATTGTTTGATTTGTTACAGACCCTGTCAATCAAACACAGATTCGGCCGGTACGCCACCTTTCGAAACCCTTCAGAAGTGCGCCGAAGCATCAAAGCCATAGTCACGTGACTTTGGTGTTTCGAATCACTTGGTCACGTGACTTTGGTGTTTCGAACAATCTAATCATACTTCGGAGCAGTGTTTCGAAACATCTAGGCTTCGGGATCTCGACACAGCGTCGAAACGTCAGTTTCGCGTCAGCCATCCCTACAGTGAAGGGGGTCTGAATACTTTTGAATGTACTGTAGATGTAATAAACACAACTGAACTTTAAAACAAATGCTGTATTTTTTTATTCTGCTTTATGTGCAGATATAACAACTATGACCGTTCTGCCATTAACACGGTCCCTCATGATGTGGTTCAGCGCTGGTACGTGGCTCACAGGCATCTGACCACAGAACTGAGGAAAGCCGAGAATGAACTGTGGGTCAAACTCAAACCGGGCAAGGTATGCAAGCGCATCTGATACAACTGTTTGTATGCCGGGGTGACTGAAAGTAATCATGTTTAATTTTTTGGATTGTCCCTCCCACTCCTGCTTTCATTCAGGTCTTATTCATCGATAACTGGCGTGTGCTGCATGGCAGAGAGTCTTTTACTGGTCTGCGGCAGTTATGCGGGTGTTATCTGACCAGGGATGATGTGTTGAACACCGCCCGCTCTCTGGGTCTCCAGGCTTGACAGCGCAAACATCAACTACGAATGTGTTTATTTCTCAAGAACAGCAGGAGAGGAGACCACAGTTGGAAGCGACACAATATCACTTTTAGACTTTTGATAATGAAGTTTTCTTTTTGTAAAAATTGGGGATTTTAAAAAAGGACATGCTGTGACTTACAGGGATGATCGTACAGATCTGGCAGCAAATGAAGTGTTTGGTATCGGTCTTTGTCAGTCACATGTTTATTATGTGTGACGTCACCCAGCCTATTCCTCATTGCTGCCTCCAACCTCATACTTGTCTTGTTTATGGTGCATGTGCATATACCTGTAAACAATTAAAAATATATAAATCTCTTATAGCCCACAGAGATTTCACCAATGCCTGGCTACACTAGTGTAGGAATATCCGATGCCGCTTTGTTCTGTCCGCTACATGCCATTCATAGCTTTTCTTCCAAGTGGGAAACTTATTTCTTAAAAGTGGGATGAAGTCTTTCCTGGTGGCAAAGCTTTTGAATGTTTTTTATAATGTGACTTAGTATTACAACCTTTCAACACAACAAAACCGTACCATTTTATCTCAGAAATACAGCAAATGAAGACAATTCTCCAAATATATGATTACCCATATGCACCCACAATGCACTTCGAGGTGTGATGTCACCTGACCTGACAAAGACCAATATACTGCTCTGTTTATGATTCTTTATTATGTGTAGCTTTTTAACATCTTGCATTTGAAAATCATCTCAAATGATTGTTTGCACAACAAATACCTCTTGCAAATAAATTCCTTGCATTTGATTTGACATTTACATAATGGCTTTATGAGACACAAGTCAAACCAATGAAACCAAAAGACAACACAATTATTCTTATTGTCATTTGAAATGTGATGAAGCAGAAGCGTAAATGTAAAAAAATGTTTGCTTTTCTATTAAATGGGTATGAATACTTCTGACATTACTATAGCAGTGGCATTATTACTGTTGGATTAGATGGAGATTTTTTTTACATAATTGTATACCACGGGACTGTTGAATGCTTTGTTCTGATTGGTTGATGGGTTCCAAAGGTGTTGATTGTTTTTCGATAAACGCACACCTGACCTGTTATATGTCTTAAAATAACCACTAGAGCAATGTCTGTGGCAACAGTGAGAGCAATAATAGACTCCGGTCCTTTGAATTATCTGAAAATAATGCACACCTGTGGTTTAATTGCACGTCGTCAATTATTTTTTACGTAAAACATACATATCAATTTGGAATACTAATGTTTTGGTTTGGGCCCTTTAGATTTACAAAATACATGAAAATTAAACAGCAAATATGGTTAGTGCAGTGGAAGATGCCCAACTTCGGCCTTGATGAAAGGCAAGATCTGCCTATAAAAGGGCCCAGGCTGAACCTTAAAGCGTTTTATTTAGTGTAGATCAAATTGTGTTAACAGTGAAAATTGACATACCAAAGAGCACCTGTCGATGTTTCCGAGCAGCAGGAATAGCTTAAGCGCTTTTCTAAATATGAACGTTGCCGTGGATTTTTACATACTCAGACAAGGGATGCAACGATTATAGATTTTGTTGTATGGTTATAGTCTGATGTATAATGAGGATTGTACAATTATCATGTATTCATTCATTTTACAACATTAACATATACAGCGGGGAAAATAAGTATTCGACACATCATCATTCCCATCAGTAAGGAGACCTCCAGGTGGGCCACCGACACAAAATGTCCACCCGATGCAGCCATCAAGCCAAACACCGAATTCATACAAAGAAACCAGAACATTTAAGTATGCAAGTTGAGTCATAATAAATAAAGTGAAATGACACAGGGAACAAGCATTCAACACATGAAGAGAACAAGGTGCAAAATGGCATAAAAAGCCAGGAGATCACCTGAAATCTGTCAGTACTGAGAGAGAAACCCTGCCCCCAATCAGAACTAATTGATATCAGCTGCTTTAGTCCTAATTTATGGCCTATAAAGGCTTCTCATTACCCAAAAGGGACACAGGAAAGACTTCATGATGGGTTAAAGCAAAGAACTTTCTCAAGATTTTTGTAATCTTATCGTAGAAAAGCATTTTGATGGGAATGGTTATAGGCGCATTTCCAGAATGCTGAATGTTCCTGTGAGCAATGTGGGGCCATTATCCGGAAAAATGAGCCAAGAACCACTTGGGCAGAACTTCAGAAAGACCTTGCATCAGCAGGTACTGTTGTTTCCAAGACAGCTATAAGCAATGCACTGAGCCCCAGGGACATCAATGCACTGCCTACCACCCCAAGAACACCATACCAACAGTTAAGTTTGGGGGTGGAAGCATCATGGTTTGGGGCAGCTTTTCAGCAAGGGGTACTGGCAGACTTCAAATTAATGAAGGCAAGATGAATGGAGAAATGTACTGGGACATTCTGGATAAAAATCTGCTGCCATCTACCAGAAAGCTAAACACAAAGCCAGGGAAACAATGAAGTGGTCTCAAAGAAAGAAAATCAAGTTGCTTGAATGGCCCAGTCAATCACCTGACCTAAATCCCATAGAAAATCTATGGAGAGAACTGAAGATCAAAGTTCATAAAATAGGCCCAAGGAACCTTCAAGATTTAAAAACCATTTGTGTGGAAGAATGGGTAAGAATCACTCCTGAGCAATTCAGACGACTGGTCTCTCCATACAAGAGGCGTCTAGAAGCTGTAATCACAACAAAGGTTTTTCTACAAAGAATTGGTAAATGGACTGCATTTATATAGTGCTTTCATAGACCAATTGTCATCCAATCCCTTTACAATTTGCCTCACATTCACCCATTCACTCTCACATTCATATACCGATGGCAGTGTCAGCCATGCAAGGCGCTATCCAGCTCGTCGGGAGCAGCTGGGGTTAGGTGTCTTGCTCAAGGACACCTCAACACTTGTTCAGGTGGAAGTTGGAACCACCAACCTTCCAATTTGTAGACAACCTACATGAACCACTGAGCCACTGCCACCCCGCCATATTAAATAAAGTGTGTTCAATACTTATTCCCTTTGTCATTTCACTTTATTTTTTATGACTCAACTTGTATACTTAAATGTTCTGATTTCTTTGTATGAATTTAATATTTGGCTTGATGGCTACATCTGGTGGACATTTTTTGTCAATAGCCCACTTAAAAATCCCCTTACTGATAAAAATGCTGATATGTCAAATACTTATTTTCCCCGCTGTATGTTACATATGAAGAGTTTGGTTCTAAAACGCAATAAATCCATTTTGACAAATTTCGGTAAAAACGTGTTTTCTATACCAAGAAAGTGACAAGATGAAAACCACTATTTTCTGTTACAAACTTTCCCATAGCATCTTTAGGTTATAAAAACATAAAAAATTCAAATACATAACTTGATTTTCAAAGATTTATTATAAAAACGAATTATTTTTTCCACAAAATGCAATAAATCCATGACGGGTTTTTTTTCAAAATGCTATAAATCTATTCAATCAATATATAAATGTGCATTCATGCTGCCATGATATATTCATTTAGTTGAACAGTAATATACACTGATAAAAAAATAAACATTAATGGCATTAATCAAAACACTTACTTTGTCATATTAAGACCACTGTCATATTGCAGCGGTTATACTTGACGCCGTTGCTTAGCATTTTTCACAGCCATCAGCTGTAAAATGTTTTGGTCCTGCTCGATTTTCGTTGACTTTGAGTAAAATAATGTAAAGTTATTCATAAGATCCCCTGAGGTCAATGTGTTGATGCTGTCGGGAGATAAGTACCAGTCTCCCGAGTGCTTCGCGTAAATTATAGATGTTGATGACAATCTTTCCCGTCACAGAAAACAACCACAGGTTTATCAATGCCATTAAAGTATTATTTTGTTTTGTTTGTTGATCACGAAGTACAAAGTAGATGAGGAAAACTAGGACTCTGTGTACTCAGCGCGCCGCCATGTTTGTTTACATTGCGTGAATGGTCCGCTGTAATTTCTGGAATGGATTTATTGCGTTCTGTAAAAAAGGAGGAGTGGCGTTTATCGCATTTTGGGAAAAAAGGGAGAAAAGATGACAGAATAACACGGCAGATATTGGATTTTGCTTAAAATTAATTATTAACTTTTAAATACTGACCTGATATAATACTGATTTTGGCAGTAACTAATTTTTTTCAAAAATGGCGTTTATCGCATTTTGGAACCAGACTCTTCATATATACTTATTTCACTTAGATCAGTGGTTCTCAAACTGGGGGCCGGGGCCCCCAGGGGGGCCGCGAGATGGTGCCAGGGGGGCCCCAGTTTAATGACAATTTATAAAATAAATTAATTTATCATGAATTCTGTGGAATCAAACCTAAAAAAATAAGGCTACTAACCAACAGCACTTTGTATCATTCAATATGTTTTGTTTAATTAAAAGTTGAGTTTTAGAACAGTTTTTTGTCATAAATTTTCTTTTTTCTTTGAGGGGGCCGCAAAGGAATTCGCCGTACACAAGGGGGGCTGCACGCTGAAAAAGTTTGAGAACCACTGACTTAGATCATTTAAAAGTAGACATTCCAAGCATTAATCACACATTGATATTTAGTTTTTTCTGACAAGAATTTTTTAAGTTACAGATCATTTTGAGCCAATGTTAAGAAAGTCTCATATGAAGCAGCCCAAGCTGCACTACGGTTGCAGCTGCCATATACCAGAAGCTTCTGAAATAACTTCAGTGGGACCGCTGTGAAGGCAATCAGGCAATTCAACATGGACTGAATGCTCCTCCGTAAGGCATGCTGTCTGTGCGATCGAGTCCAGTTCCATACTGAGATTAGAGATCTGCTGCTCAGGGTTGCCGCACCGTCCATCTTTGTCTGATTTAAAATTAGTGTGGTTACTTTAAAGCCACTTTTAACTGTACACGACAAATGATGGCCAATAAACCAGATGGAGAGTTACAGGGGCTGTGTAGGGTGTCAACCATCTGCAAGTGCATAATTTTCAGATCCGATTTGAGCTTTGAAAGAAAATGCTTGTGTGACTACACTGCATGCGTCACACGTTTAACTTTATTAGTAAGACATGTTATATATGCATGGCTGATTATTGTTTTATTCATTTGCGTTCATTTATTTATTTCACTATGGGGAATAATTTTACCATAATTTTACCGAGAATCAGACACAGTCGATAATTTTAAATCTAGACTTAAAACTTTTCTCTTCAACAAAGCATTCGCATAATTTGTCTAGTAAAAGTACTTAACTCGAAATAGTTATTTGTACCGAACAAAGCACTCGCGGTCATAAAACAGACCAACCAAATAAATAAATAAAAACCTTATCTTAACGTATAGCCGGATTGCGATTTTGGAACTTTCGTGTTCTTGTGAATAGTATGCCATACAAACCCGTTTGCCACTGAACCTGCATTAACGACGACAGTGGGGCATCCGGCCTTAGTCAAACGGGTTGGCACGTACGGTTGGGTTGCGCTTTTGGCGCTTTCTTTATATTGCGAATACTATGCCATACAGACCCGTTTGCCACTGAACCTGCATTAACGACGACAGTGGGGCTCAAGCCTTAGTCAAACGGGTTGGCACGTATGGTCGGGTTGCGATTTTGGCGCTTTTTTGTGTCTTGTGAATAGTATGCCATACAGACCCGTTTGCCACTGAACCTGCATTAACGACGACAGTGGGGCCTCCAGCCTTAGTCAAACGGGTTGGCACGTATGGTCAGGTTGCGATGTTGGCGTTTTCTCGTGATCTTGTAAATAGCATGCAATATAGACCCGTTTGCCACTGAACCTGCATTAACGACGACAGTGGGGTTACAGGCCTTAGTCAAACGGGTCGATAGGTTTCATTTTCTCTTTATATTAAAAATCAGAAGGTGACCCTTAGTTACCATATATACCGTCGCAGTGGGCCCCCAATTTGCAAAATCCTCAACTGTGGATAATATAATTATGCCGCAATAGTTAGTCTGTCTGAAACTAAGCTGATTAAACCACATCACTGTGTGACACTTGCATTACATGTGAACGGCCCCTACGCTAATATGATTTTGTTTTTCTCTCCCTGTCCTGTCCTCGACCCTGAGGACAATGGGACAAACAGACCCAGTTCCGGTAGATGTGAAAGTCGACTCACCTCTGATCTACTGGTCGTCCATCACTGTGATGCCCAGCTGATGCCTGACCAACAACCACCGGCAGAACCCGCTTAATCTCCGCTTAATCCCCGCTTAATCTCCTTATCCGTTTATATGTGTTTATATACATATATATCTCCCAAGGGTTTTTCCCTCCTAGGACTTTTTATTTTTTATTTTTCCTCGGCTAAACAACCCGGGGTTTTTGTTTTTTTTTCTCCTAGGGGGTTTTTTACCCCGGGGAGGTAGCCTGCTTGGGCTTAATTTAGCTTCTTCTCCTAGACGTTACATTAGTAATACGCTCGTTCATAATGTCGAGTCATAGCCTCAGCAAATTTGACTGCTTATGCTATTGTGTATTATGTTGTGCTATCTGTCATTTTTCTGTGCTTTTACTGCTTCTATTAATGTAAAGCTGCTTTGAAACAATTGAGTATTGTGAAAAGCGCTATATAAATAAAATTGAATTGAATTGAAAAAATTGAATTGAATACTGGTAGATTGAAATGTCTTGCGCAGGAATGAGCTTCTCTCCCATTTTGTCACAAATTTACGATTAAACAGATTTCAGTGCAATTTAAGTCATTAGGAGTTATTATATAAGTCATTAGTTCTTATTTTATTACTGACTGTTTATTTGTCTTTAACAATATTTGAAATTAATGATGTAGGCTAGACATTTTTGGTGTTATAACTGTATTTATTAGTGCTACATGGGTCAAACGCGATTAAAACAATAATCAGGCCGGTTTTATTTTAGTGCTGTTTGTTGGGGCCAAGGATCATTTTGGCAGGGCCAGTAAAAATCTCAAGCACTGTCCTGGCAGGGCCAGCAGAAAACAATCCAAGAATGGCCTTCCAGCTCAGCTGGGTCACCTGAGATCAGAGATGATGTGCCTTAGTAAGCATCAGATGATGCATCACTGTAACCTGTGTTGTTACTTAAGAACATGTTTATCTGAAACCACAAAAAGCAGGTTTTCAAGAGTGTTACCAAGACAGTTTAATAATCCAAAATAGAAAGCATAGATATTTAATCTTAACATTTAATCTTTCTAATTATCTGTTTAGGATTATAGGTATATGTTAAAGCCATTTCAGTTTTATGCCTTCTAACTTGTGTGAGCGAGCTCAAGCTTTGTTATGACCTACAGTACAGAGAAAGCCTTCAATTTTACAATGAGAAGAACTTCACTTTTATATAAAATGTACATACAATTTATAACTGTGGCGGTGTTCTCAATGATTCAAAGACTTAATACCCATTTAAGTCAGTTGTCTTGTGTGCTTGTGATGCTACAGACTGAACAATTTTAGTTTCTTGGTCTTTATTCTGCAAGCATTTATTAAAGCAATAATAACTCTGCTTCGTGTCATGCCTAACAATGCCCCTTAGCTGTTATAAAATGCATTGTAACAACACTGCTTCACAGGGCTTATTGCTTTTTTAAAACGGTTACTTTATATGCAAAGCAGGGTTTCATAGAATAAAACACAGCAAATAAGTCAAATAAATAATTATTTAGTACAAATATTACTCTTCCATCCAACAAAGTAGTTCCTCAGAATTAAGTGTGGCTGCAACAGAGCGCAGAGACCCAGAAAAGACGCAATGAAAATATGATGAAAGACTGTGGTGTTTATTTTCATAAATTAACATTTATCTAATTTATACATTAACATTTAAAATTAACAACTGTTGAAATGTGGTTAAAATATGTTTGGAAGCATGCTTAACTTTTTTCCCCACCAGCATTTTTCATGATTTTCACAAAAGTTTAATGCCTTCCAGAAAATGTTCTTTAAAAACACACAAAATATCAAATGAAAGAACTAGGGCTGTCAAAAAATTAATCGCATACAAAATAGTTTTGTTTTTGCAAAATATATGTATGTGCACTGTGTTGAATTATTTTGTATATAAATTTGAGAAACATTTACACAGCCCTAGAAATAACAGACCCTCCGCTTTCAAAGAAAAAAAAGTGAATGCTTCAGTTTTTATAAGTTGTGTAAGAGCGTCACCTGGTGGATAGCGGAAATATGGATTGCTAAAAAAACTTTTCAGGAATCGTTTTCTCTTAATTGACGAAATAACTCAACAATAGGTACGTTGACATGCAACCAAATAATCCGGTTGTAAGCCTTTATGTAAACATCTTAATCAATACGATTGAGGACGATCGGATGCAAATTTGGATCGTATTGAAGGGTGTGGAATACTCCGATCTGTGATCCGATCCGCAGGAGAAAAGTAGGCATGAAAACGCGTAAATCGTAGTATTTTCTCAATCAGATGCAAAAATATATTATGCATATGCGCAGAACATTTGTGCTCAAGTTCATGTCTTAAACTCTTATATCATTGGTAGTTTGGCTGTGAATAGTCATTGGGATGCTTTTGGGCTAGTTTGAATGTCCATTGGGATGGTTCTGATATGCGAATCTGGCAACCCTGGCTGTGCGCTTGCGCAGACGTTCGGTTCCGATTCTATATGCATGTAAACTGTATCGTCGTAACCTTCAATCGTATTAAATTCAGTCGGATTGACAAAATTTTGTGCATGTAAATATAGCCAGTGTTCATTGATATTTATCTGGATTTTCCATTAATTGTGCAATTGTTGAAAAATATGATTATGAATCATAAAAATTATTAAAGACTGTGGTGTTTATTTAAATAAATCAACTGGGGTATGCGTTCTGAACCGTGGGTTTATTTTATCGCAGCTTAGTTCAACCAATCGGAATGAACGTCTTACTATTCTACTGACAACTACAGGGTGTAATTTTGGTTTGAGAAGTGGACCGGACACAAAATAGGGAATGTTTTCGACTTGAATCCTTCCTTGTTTTTAAATTAAAATGATTAATATCTGCTCTTTGTAGAGTACATGCTGCTGGAGCAGACACGCATATATCAGACACGCACAGGGGCCCCAGTTTTAATGACATTTTATAAAACACATTCATTTATCATGAATTCTGTATCTTTAAACCTCAGAAAAATAAGGCTACTACTAACCAACAACACTACATTGTATAATTTAATAGGTTTTGTTTAATTAAAATTTTAAGTTTCGTAATGTTTTATTATGGGGGCCACAAAAGGATGCACCGTACACAAAGGAGGCCACACCCCAAAAAAGTTTGAGAAATAAGCAGAAAACATTTTTTAACTTCAGTAATAACACTAGATCATGCATCGATTATGACAAGTGCTGTAAACTTGACCCCCTGTGTAATGCTTTGTTCTTACAATGCTGTAGAATTATGGCTTGCATTTATTGGCGGAGCGCATATCTCGCAAAATCATTGATGCCAGACTCATTGTTATGCGGATTAGCATTCATGAGGTGATTTACATTGACTATTGGTCATATACAGCTGGGCGGGATGTGGCAGATTCATGTACGCACGGTGATCTGTGATTTATAAAGTTAAAATTGGGTGCAGGTGTGCGTACACAGTTTTATAAATTTCTATTTTGGTTTACGTACGCAATTCTTAGGTTTTTGGCGTACGTTCAATTTTAGTAGGGATTCTACGCATACGTCTATAAATGATGTTAGATATTTTTACAGTGTGCACGTAAAAATCCATAATAGGAAAAAATATTTTGGAAGTATTGTGATAAATGAAAATATTTTGATAAATGATGGTAAGCACACAATTGACCATACCCATTAAAATCCATCATTGGAAGTCTCAATGGTCACTAGCTGCTGTGTTTACCACGTTTCTCAAAATATCTTCTTTTTTCTGATGAAAACAAAAGAAATGAGACTGATTAAATGACAGAATTTTCAATTTAAAGTGAACTATCCCTTTAACAGTCCATAAAATGTTTGTCAAGTTGTCTCACTAAAAAAATACATTTATATTTCTTCAAATTTTTTTGTTTGCTTTCACTTTTTGGCTAATAGCAAAACCCATCCAGGCGCAAGTTATAAAAAAGGAATTCCTTTCAAAATGATTGGATTAAACCAATAACTAAAAAAGGTTAAACTCAACGTGAAAAGACAACTTTTCCTGTAATCGGTTTCACATTAATAACCTTCTGTCCTTGTTGTTAATCTTTCCTAACTTCAAACCCAGTGTTACTTGTATTTCTTTGTAAAGTAATATTATTGACAAAATGTTAAAAGCACTCTTGCTTGTAAGTTGCTTCAGATAAAAGCGTCTGCTAAATGAATGATGTAACTATAAAGATTATATAATAGTACAGCGTAACTAAAACCTTGAGTTTCTTTGTTGTTTATGGTCATGGCCACTCCTCAAACACAATGATCATGGGCGTCGGACCATTTTATCCAAGTAGGCTATTAAAGCAATTGTTTAATTTAAAGACATCAAAATAGAAGACAATGGCAGCTACTCCAGTAAGTGTTTTGGACCCACCCACATTGTTTTGCTTCCAACACTACGCAGATTAAAGGTGCAGTGTGTAAATTTTAGCGGCATCTAGTGGTGAGGTTGCGAATTGCAACCAACAGCTTAGTCCACGGCTCACCCCTCGCTTTTGAAACACAGAGAAGCTACGGTAGCCGCCACCGGACAAACATGTCATCGTCGGAGACAACTTAGTAAAAAAAATTGTCCTTTAAGGGCTTCTGTAGAAAAATGGCAGCACAAAATGGTGACTTCCATGTAAGGGGACCCTCGGTGCATGTAGATAAGATCATCTCATTCTAAGGTAATAAACGCATAACGGTTCATTATGAAAGGTCTTTATACACCCCTGATAATATAGTTTTGTATATCATTTTGAATTTCTGTCAAAAGATCCTTCTAAAAATTACACACTGCACCTTTAACCTTTCCCAAATTAGACTTAAATATGAAATTCACTTAGGTTATTGTTGAGATACTCATGATGGATTTTTATAAAAGCTCTATAGGTAACTACAACACAAGTAGTTTAAAAGAAAAAAAAAAACATGAAACAAGTCATCGTTGTAAAAAAAGTCAAGTTTCATTTCATGTGTTCAGGATTACAATTTCTATTTACAATAATAAAAGAAACACACTCAAATACATGAGCAGAGGCCGGCAATATGGGCTTCACTTTAACAAGTACAACATAAGAAAGCCTCAGATGTCACTTGACCATCCAGAAGCTTTAACCGCAAGCACAGAGAGATCATAACCAAAATCACATTGTCCAAAAGATGTCTGATCTCAGTCAAATGATCTGATCCCATGACAAACTCTCTCCATCAGTCCTGCTGTTCATTCTGAACCACCATCTGCATCCTTTGACTTTTTCTTCTTTTTCCTCTTCTTTGTGCTCTCTGTGACCTGTGTAACACAAAGCTTTATTTAAAACCACATCAAGTGTGAATGAAATAAAGAGTTATCAATGCTGGTCAAAGTGTGGAGGACACATGTGGGCTGACAGAAGTAAAGTGTCCTGTCAGTTCATTCATGCATCCCTCCGCTCTTATTTCGCAGAACGACTCCTCCTGAAGCCACATACAGGCTAGAGAGGGATAACTTTCTGCTTAAAGTCCTGAACAGACCGCATCTAAACTCACCTCAGTATCATCTTCAGCTGGAGCTTCTTCAGGAGTCTCAGCTTCTGCCTCCGCCTGCTTCAGTTTCTTCTCTTTCTTCTTTTTCTTTTTCTCCTTCTTCAGTTCCTCCTCTGTCTTTGATGTGTTTGCTGCATCATCACTGCCGCTGTCATCTCGCTTTCTCTACAGAAAACACAAATAATCTGACTATGAGCATGCAAAAATAAAATATGCTAAAGAACGACAACATACCTTTGTTCCCGCCTGTTCAGCCTCCTCCTCCTTTGGTTTTGCTTTGGGAGTGCTGGAAAATAAACACAATCGTATCATTGAAGATATAAGCAAAAAGCTAAAACAAGAAATTTCAAACACCACACAAACATATTTTTGGCTGCACACACGCTCCTGCACATTATCATGGGAATCATTTCAAATGAAGACAATCATTTATAACCAGGTCAGCAGTGGGACCAATTCATCATCTTAGTGTTTGTAACCAGCAGCTGCTCTCGTGCACTGAAGATCTTCTGCATTATTTGAAATAAAAATCTCCTTGTCAAACTTTTCATCCTACACCATGTGTCTGATTTGTGACACTGCCTCTAAAAACCAGCCCAAAGTCCAAAAATCCAATCCAGAGACAACAAGCATCGAAGTTTGATTTTACTACGATTTAAATCGTTTCTATGGATGTCAAGATTTTATTTTCTCAAGTTATCAAAAGCGTTTTGATCGACCAAACCGTTCTTGTGCACCGCATCAACAAATTCAACTAAAACCTAAAAGGTTATTGGACTTAAGGTTGTATCTTGGCAATGCTTGTGTTTATTGACACACAAAAGTGGTTTGTGTGCCCACAGTGCATGATTTTATGATGTTTAGTATAATAACCTTTAAATACTTCAGCCAAAAATAATACGATTGTCTTAGATTTTAAATTCCTTGGGCAACGCAGTGTTAAGTGTTAGCAAATGTATCTGGGTCGGCCATTTTGAGTGTCAGCCATTTTAAAATTTTATGGCACAATGCAGTAATTCATAAACGCAATGGCTTATTACTGAACATGGTGTGACTGTTCATCATATTTTATGGTTTTAATGTTTTATACATTAACACCAGAACCATCCAAAAAAGCATGCCGAATATAATCCCATGTACCAACTTCAATCGATAAGTGAAGGTAAACCTCTGAACTTTACTGATTGCCAACCTTATTACGATAAAACTTAAAGCATTTGTTTAAATTTTCTAAATTCATTTTTGTTTGAACCCTTATGATGCATTCCCAACAGCCGCAGTAGAGGCGGAAAAAACGCGCTATTCGCGTGTAGTTGGATGCTTGAACATTTGAGTTCACTCGCTTCATTTGCGCGTGAATTTCTAGTCATTCAAGACATTCACGCGGAAATTTGCTTTATGGGAGGGGCTTCTGCGACTCTGCTGAGACTCCACTCGCTTCCTGTAATCTTGTCACTACTACAGCAAGGTCCTGATTGGTTAACGCGGTGCGGAAATCCGCCAAAGTTCAGATTTTTCAACTCGTGCGTTTCCCCGCGGAACGCGCCATTTGCCTCGCATGATGCGTATTCGCGTCTTTGCATTGACTTAACATGTAAATCACTCGCGCTTGCCGCGTAACGCGTTTGGTGAAAACGCAGCGTTACACAGGATGATTTTCAGCCAGCATTACCTGTAATCCACATAACCCTCCTTCCAATTTGCAGGCGTGCTGCCGTTGGGTTTGCCATGTTTGTCCAGAAGTCCCTTCTGAATCATCATCTTCTTCTGACTAGCCTGAAACAAGAAAGATAAACTTAAGTCATGCCAAAAAACAAGAACAAGACTCACATTTCCTGGTGGAATGACGCTACATTTGAACATTAATTCTGATGCAGTAATCAGACAATTTTTTACCAAAGCGTTTTTAATTTAACATCAGATATTAAGAGCGTGATTGTGCGCTTTCAAACCTTTGGTCCAAGGCCCCATTTGCGTGGATATGTATCTCGCTCCATAATGACCCTCTTGATTTTGGCAACAACACCGTGGTCACACGTGGATATGACCGCCGTGGTCATGAGAGCGACCGCTGTGAAAGAAATGACAGTCAGAATCTGGCGAGGAGAACATCTGTCCCGAAATCATCACATTCATCTTCACTGTAAAGTTAAATATCTGTCGTCATGTGGCTCTGAATAAGGCGCTCCTTGCTTTTACCTGTACAAATAGCTTCTCCTTTGGTAGTTATAACCACAATGTCCTGATTCACCTCAATACCATCTTCATATCGCAGTACACCTGGTAACATGATCTTGGCGCCATAACATATAGCGTTAACCTGTTTTTAAAAAAATGCTATTAGACACTCCAATCCAAAACGCCACAGCATAAATACTACAAAAGGAAATATTCATACAGCGCTGTCTTTCATGACGATCCTCTTGTGTGAGATGAGTAGTTTCTCCAGGGGGAAGATCACTCTCCTCAGATACGTCTCATCTTTGTTGTGGTCAAACTGCCACTGAGCATCCAGCACATCGTGCATGGTCACCATGTTATCCTGAGATCAGACGCAAAATCAATGAATACACTGACTGAGGGAAATTTCACTAAAGTCAAGTGCACAGAAAATGTGTTGCCTATAAGAGTCTGCAACAACAAACCTCAAAACTTTTCTATCAAAAAACACATTAGATTTGATAAGTATGATTTACATGAAACGCACAATTTTCAAATATTACCATGTTTAAAGTATACTAACAAGTCTTCCTTGTGCTTAATTATAGAGAACATTTTTACCGATAGCATGAATAGTAAAAGCTGGACAACACATGTGAGACTAAACGTGTCAGATCACGCATGTCAACCATTAGATGTAGGCTGAAGTTTGATGAAGATGCCACCAGCATGACTCTTCATGTTTTTCTTCACTGTCAGCCATTTCCTTTACCAAAGATTTATTACCAGAACTGGGTAAAAGCCCAGAACCGAACTCAACACTTTGGCTCGTATGATAAGGACGGGCCGGTTCTGAACGCACCTTCTCTCCCAGAACGCCAGAGCGGACCCGTCGCAGCTCCTGCATCTGACCGCCAACTCCCAGCAGCAGACCCAGATGAACACAAAGAGTTCTGATGTACGTGCCCGCTTCACAGCTCACCCAGAAAATACCTGCCAACGGTTTAAGATAACATCATTACTCTAATACAGGCTCCTTTTAACCATACTGACCCCTAAATCACAGCCATCAGTCTTGGGTGATAGATAGGGAGTCATCTTTGCACAGTGTGCTAATGTCATCTAAATCACATCATGTGGCCTTTAAAAACACTTGAGTCAACATGAAACAGCGTTTTAACCCAGTTTAGCTTTGAAAAAAAGATGCACTACTTATAAAACGGTTCTAATGCTGCGTTTAGACCGCCATGGTAGAGGTGTCAAGCCCGAGTGCTTTCAATGTTAAGTCAATGTTAAGACACATTGACACGCATCTGGAGGTCTCGCAGCGCAAATGAGGCGTTTAGCGTGGTAGACGTAATTGCGTCTAGTTCGCGGGAAACACGCGAGTTGAAAAATTCGAACATTGGTGGAAAAACGCGCCGCGTTAACCAATCAGGAGCTTGCTCTAGTATTGACGTGATTACAAGACGCGAGCGGAGTTGCAGAAGCCCCTCCTACGACGCTAATTTCCACGTGGATGTCTTGATGACTAGAATTTTACGTGCGAATGAAGCGAGTAAACAAAAAATATTCAAGCGGCAAACTAAATGCGGCAGACACGCGAATTTGACGCCTCAAACGCAGCTGGTATGAACCCACGGTAAGAGTCGTGTGACGTCAAACAAAAGGTAACATTGTTTTTAGGGATGGTATTGACAAGGGCCGCACGATCCGATACGCGGTTTGAAAGCTGCATGTGCGTTTAAATTTTCTGCCATTTTCTCACTCCCGCTTACTTGAGACATTGGCCGAATAACAGTATACGACAGACAATTGGACAGCGACAACTACAGCAGCGGTGGAGATCGTTTGACGCACACAGAGGGATGTTAGGGATATCGATAGTAGAGAGTGAAATATCGATACACTATAGACCTTTTGCATGTTTGCAAACAGAGATGATGTTTTTTGTGGGCGGAGCCCAACTGGTGGCAGAAAGTGAATGCTTCTCAATAGCTGTGTGAAGTGTTTTAGCATTAAACTGTGATTTTTATGGATCCAGTGTTCTGTACAAGTCTGTTTCCCCTATATTTCTCTTAAGTGTAATGTTTCTTATAACGTTTTCACCAAGTTACGTTTATGTTTTAAATAAAAAGTTTAAATGGCTTGGCTACTGATATGTGTGCATGTATGTAATGTAAATGTATTGTTCTTTATTGGTAAATCAATTATTTTTACAGTATGAATCGCTGAAGTACTTATAAGAGCAATACTATCATGTATTCTGTATAATATCATTTATTAAATATTTCATCATTTCCAGTTTTCAATTTTTTCCTTATATTTTTAGCTTACGTGTTTGTTGTAAAACTATTATGTTTACATACAAATTAATTTGTATTGGCCTGTTTATATATTATTAACACTTTACATCATGTGTGTGTGTGCTATGTTTATATATTTATTAGTAAACATCATAATTTAGAACAAACAGGAAGACGACATAGATAGAAGGTAAAAAGAAGTAATAGAAAACAAAAAAATATGAAAACTTTAATAAATGTTAATATTATTGATATTATGAACTCATTCAAATCTTTCTAAATAAATTATAAACGTAACGTGATGAAAACGCTATAAGAAACACATAGAGGGATCAGACTTCGACAGAACACCGGATATCTTCTCTAATTATTTTCTATTCAAATTATTAAAAGATTTTCAGATGATTTCATCACTCCAGTCTGTCCGGTTGAGGGCTTATTGCAACCATAGACACCTACGTTTATCTTCAAATGGTGTCTTCAACGACGGTATACTATAAAAATGAAGGTCATCTATTTTGGCATTCCTATTCTGACACTCACAGCACAACAAAACATTTTCTAGTGAGTTATATTGTTCGTTTCACTCGTGTCTCATTCATTTCCACTGTTTTTCTGCCACCACATGCGCGCCTGACGTAACTGATGTCGACTCGCAAAAGGTCTATTGTGGACAAATTTATCACGATAGTTAGCTTTAACAATATTTTTGCACAGCCCTAGTTGTTTTAGAGGCGGGGTCAGTTATATCACATTTTCAAGACAAACACTAAACATCTTACAAATAGTCTTATCGTGAACAATTCAAAGTAAACATGGTGAATTTTGCTGTTCATGTTGACTCCTGCAACAAACAAAAAACACATCCGAAATTTCTACCTAATCTTCTCTCCGGGTCATATTCGATAAGCTTGCTCTCATAGATGGTCCGCACTCGGAGCTGACGTTTGACGGCAGCGATGAGAGGAGGTCTCTGGAACAGAGCTCCCGTTAAACACTCGAGACCCTGTGGACGAAACACAACGTGATGAAGCATCACACGTGAAATCACAATCGTGTCTGTCTTCACACGGTTCACGTCAATGTGCTCAGATATGTTCGCTCATCTTTGGTGAAACCTGACCCTTCAAACAGCCCGGACCTCCAAGATCAGCTGCTACAGTAAAACACTGCAGCAGAGATCAAAAGAGACCGGGAGCCCTGACGCATGGCGTCAGAGAGAGAAAGAGTCAGGAGACACTCAGAGAATGGATGAACACTTTCATCAGACACACAGCAGCAGTGAACCGTCACACTAGCACTCATACGATGTCAAATCACCAATACTAACTACTGAACACAAACTTACCCTGGCGAGCTGATGCTCGTTCTCTAAAGCATTGTGCAGCCGTACGATTCCCACATACTCTTTGCCTGAAAGACACGGCAGAAGAGGTGTAAGAGGAGGCTGCTGGTTTTTACTGTGAGGTCTAACGCTCGACCGTAAGGGCCACGGCGGACGTACCTGCACTCTGTTGGGATTTAACCAGACGTGTGGCGCGCTCCACACAGACGATCAGACAGCCCGTGACTTTAGGGTCAAGGGTGCCGCTGTGACCCGTCTTTTCAACGCGAAGGATTCTCTTGATCCAGGCAACAACCTCGTGAGAAGACGGGTTAGCAGGCTTGTCCAGATTAATGAAACCAGTCCTGACAAAATAACAAATACATGCTACTTAAAATTAAAAAAACACTAAACGTGTATATTAAAAATAATGTATTTGTCTGAAGCCATCAGTCTTGGGTGATAGATAACAGGTCATCTTTGCACAAAGTGCTAATGAAATCTATATCACATCATGTGGCCTCTTCAATCAACAAGAAATTTTACTTTCATAATTTCATTCTCATCCATACTAGATATGACAGGGAAAGCAAGAGAATGTGAAGGTTTGAACACCCAGCTTTATGTCAGCCATGACGTCGTTTCAAACGTGGAACCAGTAATTTTGATAAAAACACTCATGTAGTACGAGTAAGAGATGTAAATTCAAATTTCTTGATGACTTAAACTACGGGTCAGTCTCGTTTGTAAACTATACCTGACGTAATCATGTATGGTTCTCTTGAGTGGATTGGAGCCATGTGGCAGAGGTGTGTAGTGAGCCGTCCTGATGTTCAGTTTATCAAAATTCTGTTGAGAAGAAGCAACATCATAAGTTGACAGAAACACAAGAGCGATTGTGCGAGGTCAACGTGCAAGTGTGAGATCAGAAGTGTCGGTTCATCTTTGACGGGACCGCTTGGACCTCCGGCACCGGCACATTCGACCCCGCAGCAGCCGACCCAGTAGAACACTGAATCGGATGAGCGGAAGTAGACGGCCGAGACCCGCGGGCCAAAACGGACCGCAGAGCCACCAGAGGAAACGATAGGCAACACTGCTCAGAGAATGGATAAACACGTTCATCACGTCACACACATCCCCATGTATCTATTAAATACATCTCAAAGATCCAACTTCAGCAGTAATGGCCATTGAGACGTGTCCAAACTGGCAACCTTAGACTCCGGCTTGATGAGGAAGTCACCGCTCTCTTGAATATCCTAAAAGTAACAAATCAAAAACTTTAGTAGACAAACTTCAATATATTTTGGTTTTTATAAACAATTATTCAATGATTGTCCAATTATCCTTGCTATACAAGAGCAGTTAATTTGATTTATAATTCATGTATGCATATAAAACATTACCCCAATTTCTTCTTCAGAAATCTTCTTTGTCTTCTTTTTCTTTTCTTTTTTTGCCGAACCAACTAAGAAAGCAAACAGAGAGATTAACATGAGGAAAGTTTCAGACATCCGTGAAGATAGTCTCGAGCACGTGGCATGGAGTCAGCACGTGGGATCTGAAATCTACCGCAATTTAAACACAGAAAACTTTAATAAAACCGCTGTAACTACATAACATCAGATCGCTCTGCGTTATTTTAACACTTTAACTACATGACTAAACAGATAACTTACTTACTGATCCAGGATTATAACGTTACACAAACTTTTGCATTCACGTAAGTAATTTTTCATCAAATAGTTTGCGTCAATGTTAGCTAATAATAAAGTTATCCCTTTATAAACAGTTTTAAATCAACGATAATAATATTATTTAGTGATGAGATGGAACGTTAGCTAACGTTACACATTCATCATGAACACGAGGTAGAAGTTTAGCTTAGCGTTCATTTCAAATGACGTACATTACTGAAGAATAAAATGCACAAATTCAAAAAACATCATATACTGCATTGCACAAATGGTGATCAACAAAATAAAGGTAAAAATGTGTAAAATGGTCTTACTTTCTGGGTCCGCCATCTTCACTGCGCGCTTCTGTGACTGTGCACAGGAACACGTGTGATGGTCAGCGCATGCGCATTTCATCATGCGTCACAGTCTCAAACAGTGTTGCCAAATCTCGCGAGACAAATACGCAACCGTATCTTAAAAACAACAAAACTAATAGTATTATTCATTTACATCAATGTTATTTATTATAAATTATTTATCATCAGCAAATGTGTTAGGTATTGATTATTAACGATGACCAATCAGCCTACAAAAAAAGTGCACACACAGACACCTCATAAGGCTAAAAATTACATTTCTCTGGCAAAAATATGCTAAATACATTGTCAGAAAGTAAAGGTTAGTAACATATATTTTTGATATATTTAGAAAATATATTTAGTTTTAACTTTCACATTTCAACATTTCAAGAAGGATTTCGGGGCAACAAATACATTTCTAATTTTACAACCCATACAGTATGAAAATATATATTTTTCCTGGCCAAAATATAATTTAAATATAAGCTAAATAGATTTTATTAACAGTAAAGACTTGGAAATACAATTTGAACTTTTTCAAACATGTTATGTTCACGGGTCTGGTCACCTCCCCCAAGTGGAGAAAAGACAAAGAACACACCCCCATCACCATCAATAAGGCACCAACTGGTGGAGAGAAAAATTTAGATTTCACTCACAGCTGTTTCCAATTAAAAAACAAATAGATAAAAAATACTTTGATTATCAAGCCTGTTTCATAATTATGCTTGGTTGTCTGCTGTGTATAATCTTATGAGATATAGTCAGAGTTACAAAAGTAAAAAATTAATTTTTAGGCATTGATCCATAAAGTTGATCCAACTTTAACTTTTTACAGTGTATATTATGCTAATTTTATTTAAGTATGTTGTCTTGATACATTGTGTGCCCATAAAAAATGGTACTGTGCAAGCACTTGAATAAGTTTCACTAATATACATCTTATCCATTTTAAACAGTATTTTATATTGTGTTACATAATATACATTGAATAAAAAACCCTATACTCTTTATATTTCATAATTTTATATTAATTCCCATCTACTGTCTATATACTAACATGTTTTTACTGTAAATTTGCTGCTTAGCAACAATGCACAACTTTAACAAGCCCTTAAATCGGCTTAACTCTTAGGAGACCTCTCCAGCTCTCTTAAATAATTTAGGAGCTGAGACCTAGTCTTAAGGAGGCTTTATGAATCAAACTTATTCTTAAGTCTAGAAATAAGAGTAAAATTTTGACAAATCTAAAACTAAAACTTTACTCTAAGCGGCTTTATATATACGGGCCCTGTTTAGTTGCAGCAATGTTATGTTAATGTGTCAGAGGACACATTTGGTTGAGGTTGGTTTCTTGCAATTGATTAACTCTACTTTAACATCATTGTAATTTTTGCCATCTTTGTCACTTTCATATTTGGCTTGCTCATGCTAAAATTGCTAACATTATGTTTTGGGTCAGGGTTTTATTTAATATCACTTTTCATGTAATGGTCTGAATGCAATCTTATAGGTCCTTCACTTTTTTCGTTAGTTAGTATCCTAATATCCATTTTTTATATTTTATGGTATTTAACTGTCATATATTATGCTAATTGTATACACTCTAAAAAACAAACGGTGCTATATAGCGCCAAAACTGTTGCTTTGGTTTGTAATCATAGAAGAACCGTTTTTAGTGCCATATAGCACCGGTGAAGCACCAGTGAAGCACCTGTGCAGAACCACACAGGGGCCACACAGAACCACTATAGCACCACATATGGCTCTACATAGCACCACATGGCTCCACACAGGTGCTTCACTGGTGCTTCACCGGTGCTATATGGCACTAAAAACGGTTCTTCTATGATTACGTGCAAAGAACCACTTTTGGTGCTATATAGCACCGTTTGTTTTTAGAGTGTACAGTGTATGTCTTGATACATAATATATAAAATTTCATAATGTTACATAAATTCCTATGCATCTACTACCTATACATAAGGAATAATTGAGGACAGGCCACTGGATTATTCAAAAATAATGCACATACAATGTGGTAATGCAGCACGACGTGAAGCGAAGTTACAAAGCATGTATGCATTATTTTCAAATAATTCCAAGGAACGGAGGCAGTGGTGTAGTGGTGTCTGGAGAAGTGGGTATACTCTTAATGTATGTCCCCACTAGAAGTGGGTATACCCCATGCCATCAAATAAAGAGGTGGGTATACTCCGTATACCTGCGTATACCCTGCACTACACCACTGAACGGAGGCAATTATTCCTCTTATCCCACAGTAACCACAGACATTGCTCTGGGTCCAAAGCAGCTCAAAGTAAAATTTTAGTCTGCAAGTGTGTCAAAAAAGACTTAAGAATAAGTTTGATTTATAAAGCCTCCTAGTTAAGACTAGTCTCAGCTCCTTAATTATTTAAGAGCGCTGGAGAGGTCTCTTAACCTAGTTAAGAGTAAAAAGAGGGCAGCAGAGAGGCGGAGATGCACTTTACAACAAAGAATGTGTTGGAATTTAAATGTATTATTTTGACAAATTTCTTGTTGCATTTACAGTAAATACATGTTAGTATATAGACAGTAGATAGAAAATAATAAAACATTATGAAATGTTAAGAGTATAGGGTTCAAAATGGATAAGACATATTAGTGAAACGTGCTAGCTACCAAGATTTTTTATAGGCACACAATGTAACAAGACAGCCTACTTAAATAATATATAAAATTAGTAAAATATAATAGTTATAATTAAAAGTAAAAACATAATATAGACGATTTCATCGGACGCACGCGATGTACGTCTGGATCCGAACTTTACTTCCGGTTTCGTTTTTTAAATGGTCTGACTAGTTGGTAAACTGATCTCTTAAACAAATGCCTCGTCGAAAATAACAAATGTTTTGGTTTTCTATAATCTATGTGTTGTTGTTTTTTTGCTTGTTATATAAATAAACTACCTTTAAAGAACTTTGTTGTTATTTATTCTTAGCGGAGTTTACCGGAAGTTATGTGTTGACCACGACAGCCGCTTGTTTATGTTGTTACTGCTGAAACGGTCTGTACACTGTAAAAAAGTTAAAGTTGGATGAACTTAAAAAAAATGATTGGTAATGCCTATAAATTGGATGTTTTTTCAACTTAAATTTTCTCAGCTTAAGTGAAATAATTAAAGTTAAAAATATTTAAATATTAGGTGTTACCAATTGAAGTATTTTTTTTTAAGTAGAGCGCCGTTTTACAGTTTATGACATGTTAATAAAATACCATAAGTTAACATGTAGGCCTACAATAGCATTATTAACCGAAAAAATTGTAAAGTATCTACAAGATTGCAGTCACACCATTACTTGAAAAGTAATAATAATAGACTATAAAACCCTGATCCAAAAAATAATTTTACAGTAGTAATAAGGGCATTTTTGAGGGTAATAAAGACGTGTAAATGAACTGAGGAAGGAATTGAAGATTAAAACAAAGCCGGTGATGCTCTGATATAAAAAAAAAATGAAGGGGAGATTTACCAGAGGCAGCGAGCAGGGATACTTAAATATAAACTTGAAATGTCCACTTACCAAATTTCCATTTAGTCCATGATCCAGAAAAGTAATGGTCAAATTCCAAATAGAGAACTCCAACAAATAAAAAGGCAATCACCAGAACTTTCAAACTTTACACAAAAAAACTACATGGTAGGACTTTAGGTGGGAATGGTGGTGACACCATATAAACTTGGGCATAAAAGGTGTGAGGGCCAGGGGGAGGCAATGATGTAAGTGTTCATTGGTGGGTGTGCTGCGGTATGCGTTTTTCATCATGTTTATGATTGAAAAGGCTGATTCACAGCAGAATGTTGAGGAAAACATTGTAAACATTTAATGGGCCATCTTCTGCAGGAGATGAACATCTGCTTCAGTAACCTTCTCCATCCAGAAGATGATTTTTTTTATTCTATTTTACCAGGAAGTCTCATTGAGATAAAAAAATCTCTTTTACAAGAGAGAGGTAGCAGCCATACATAACACAACATATTAAAAATGCTACATACAAGGTAACAGCCATACATAAAAAACATAGTAAATTCATATATACATACAATCATGCAAAAATAATTTAAATACCTCTCAATAAAAACAACTACATGTCTCCTGTACCACATTTTTTATGATGGTCTTTCTGATCTATTTATTGATGTACACGTTTCCAGTTTAAGATCTTTCTGAAAGTTATTCCATGTCCATGGTGTATAGTATGAAAATTAGGTTTTCCCCAAATCTGTCCAAACCCTGGCTACATTAAAAAGCAACCACTTGGAGGAGCGTAGCTGACAACTAGCAGAATTAAAACAGAGGAGTGTACAGAGGTAAGCTGGAAGTTTACCTAGCATGGCATAATATATAAAAATATACCAATGCTGTTTTCTGCAGGTGGTCAGAGATGTCCAACCCACCAGATCATAAAGAATGCAACAGTGAGTAAGGGACTTTGCATTTGTAATAAAGCAAAGAGACGCATGATACACTGAATCATGGCTCCGTAAAATGGAAGGGGCTGCGTGAATATATAATAAGTCACCATAATCAAAGTCCATGAAAAGACCATGTACTTCGTTTTCTGAGGATTTAAAACTCATTTTAAATTGAGCAGAGCAGTTTGTAATGACTGAAATGCAGTCTGAAGCTCTTGCACAGCCTGTGCTATAGAAGGAACAGATGTATAAATGACAGTGTCATCAGCATAAAGGTGTACGTTGCTTGAACGTCCTTAACTAAATCCAAGAAGATCTGCAAAATATTATGTCCTTCTTAGGAGCTGGTCAACAGCAGATGGATTCAAGGTAGGTCTAGGCCCCAAACAGACAAACTTCCAGAGTGGTGATCCAAAGGCATCTAATAAAAATGGATCCAAAGATCCAAGCTGAAGGAGAAAATTTTTTTTTTTTTTCTTGAAAAGTTTTACTCATTCAGACCCAAATTACATAAAAATATCTTCCATAAAAAAACTCAGATCTCATACTAACACACAAACAATGGTCTTGGCTGCCCATACCCTTGTATACTACAGCATGCAGTAATAGACCCTTGTACTGTTTGTACACAATGATGACGTGGCAGCATATGCGCGCGCATTTAGGCAACGGAAGTATGGCAAGAATCAGCAGTGAAAGTTATTAAAAAAAAATTAACTTTATCAACACAGCTACCAGATCCGTGTACTATAGTGGAGTGGATAGAAGACGTTAGCAGTTGGCCAAATATAAAGTTGCCAGATACATATATACGTATATTATATATAAGTGCAACCAAACACAACAACCAGACATTTTGATTCTGGGAAACCGTTTTAATAAACGGAGTTGCTAACACGTTAGAACCAATGGGGAATAACACCACTTCGGTTGCCTAAAGGCGCGTGCAGGCTATTTGATCACGTGAGCTGTAAAATGGTCTATAGTAACAAATGACAGAGTCATCGTGATATTCCTGCAGTGCTAGGTTTATCTTGGAGCTCTGTTTGCAGAGAAGCAGCACTGGCTATTGGGAAGACCTTCACGGCTTCAGTTGAGAATTCTGCAATATTTTTGATAAGAAATTGGTTTTCGATGCACAGCAAGACTTGTTTTCTCAGAGGGAAATCTTCAAAGTGAGTTTGGAAATTTTTAATTAGCCTGTCCAGGAATTCTGCATAATTGTAATAGTGGGGCTTTCCTGCAGTCTGATTCAAAAGTCTTGGGAAGTGAAGCAGATCCTGCTGTAAGCCACACCCAAACAACTCCAGCTTCCTCTGGAAAGCATGAGCAGCTGACACATAAGGCCACACAGTGTGCTGTTTTGGCACTGGAGCTTTATATTAAGGTCACTGAGATGGAAAGGTAGGTCGGTTAGAAAAGTAATTTCCATTTCCTCTTCATTCTTCATGAAATCCACAAACCATTTGGCTTAGGCACTCTTCTGATCCAACAGAAATGTCTCCAGGTCTTTCTGCAGTGCCCAAAACTGCTCCAGTACCATGCAGCCTTTATTACGCCACGGGACATGGTTGCGAAGGAGCAAATCATTAAATGTTACATTCATCTTTGTTAGAAATTACGCTTGCATTGTGCCACATTACCACCTTGGCGGTGCATTATTTTCAAATAATTCAACGGCGCGTCATCAATGATTCCTTACATAATTATTACAAAATTATATTCTTGAATAAAGACCACAACATTTAATGAATACCCTCCTCCACATTGTGCAAGCCCTGTCCAGTTGCCCAAGCACATCGTCTGCTAATTATACAAGTACACAGTTACCCTTTTAACATTACATAAATGTCCAGCCCACCAAAGTCCAGTTAGTAAGTTAACGAGTGCTGCTTCCCACAGCAAACAAGAAAAAGCTTTCACACATCTATGTAAATGATTTATAACAATGAACACTGTGTCAAAGCTCTGACCGTCTCGGTAAACTCAGCACGTGCCACGTTGGGTCATTAACATATTAGCCTACTTGCATTTCATGGTTGTCAGTTTTGTTGCATTACATTTACTTCACCAGCAGATGGTGCTGTGTATTTTCTGTTTGAATGAAGCTTCAAGTAATGAACCATTTTCAACACTGTTGTATCGGAAAGGAATATGCTTCGGAGCGCTATGTGCTCAACACCAGAGCTATTAATATAAATATATACTCAGAGGGTAACAAGGAAACAAGAAACACCTTGGAAACAATCAAACAAAGACCAATAAAACAAAAGGTGGCAGACAGAGACATAAGTTACAGGACCAGAGTCGAAAGAGTCTGTTTACACCTGTACTAAAGAGATGAATTAAAACACCAGGTGTAAAGGTGAATGTGTCTTTTTCATCACTTGTGCATCCTAATACCAAGTCTAAACAGCCTCAAAGGATGTTTTACTTTATGGGGCAGACTGATCGGCATATGACATCAGAGTACCGCGGGAGCATGTCACATTGTTATAAATTATTCTGCCTTTATCATTGCAATGGCGGTACTTTGATGTCATACGCTGATCAGTATGCGCAGCACCATATATAGTCGATGACAGGTCTGGATGAAAAGCAGGCCTGCCCAGTATCTCCGTCTGCAGATTTTAGCGCCCGTAATTGAAAAGTAGACCATGCGTGTGTGTGTTTTGGTCAGCAAGCTTAAAGGGGATCGCACACCGGACGCGTAGCTCAGCGCCGCACTATTCAAAAAACACGTTTTGTATGACTATACCATAGACTGTAAAAAAAGATGGCCGACGCCTGTTCGCTCTCTTCCATTGGTGAAAATTGAAGCCGCCAGTGTTCCGATACGGCGCAGACATCTTGGGTCTTGAGTCTGCGCAGTAGCAATTTCGGGACCAGTCCGGCGCAGTAGTGAGCAGGAAGTAAAACCGCGAAATCAAGACCCCGCCCTCGCAGAATGCACATATCACACGATATCACAGCCGTCAATCATGACGTGACACCACCGTTTTTATATCATTAAATAACTAAATAAACACAAACTTATTTTAAAAACAAACACTTGAATTTACATCAGCATGATAAAAACTACAGTAAATGACAGAAACCAGCTCCGGAAAAAAGATAATTGAAGTGTAATTAAATTTTTTAGTGGGTCTCAAGTCCCATTGAATAACATGGGGAGGCGGGGTTTATGACCTATACTGGGACCAGTCACTGGGGGGTGATCGAGACGTTATGGCTTCACTTTTCAGGGCTTGTGTGGCACGCTTGGACTATACGCACACCGGCGCCGCCAGGTGGCGCCTGTCTGTGCCGCCCACCTTTGACTCAGGAAGTTGCTCAAATCCCTGTCACACCACACAGCGCCACTCACATAGTTTAACATTAAATAACATCATACAGTTGTGTTCAAAATTATTCAACCCCAACTGAAATTGATTGTTTTGGCCGGTTTGACATTGATTTTGATCATTCAATCATCCTGCTTAAAATTACATCAAAGAGGCATGTGTAGGTCAGACAAATATAACATAACATTTATAATGAAATAACCACAAATGTCTTTTCTGTGCTCACATCATTATCAGTTTTATTCAACCCCCAAGTGACATTCAATCTTAGTACTTAGTACAACATCCTTTTACAGTTAAAACAGCTTTTAAACGTGAAGCATAGCTTGACACAAGTGTCTTGCAGCGATCTACGGGTATCTTCGCCCATTCATCATGATCAAAAGCCTCCAGTTCAGTCACATTCTTAGGCTTGCGCACTGCAACTGCTTTCTTTAAGTCCCACCAGAGGTTCTCAATCGGATTTAAGTCTGGTGACTGCGATGGCCACTTCAAAATGTTCCAGCCTTTTTTCTGCAACCATGCTCTAGTGGATTTGGAGGTATGCTTGGGATCATTGTCCTGTTGAAAGGTCCAACGTCTCCCAAGCCTCAGGTTTGTGACGGACTGCAACACATTGTCATCCAATATCTCCTGGTACTGAAGAGAATTCATGGTACCTTGCACACGCTGAAGTTTCCCTGTACCTGCAGAAGCAAAACAGCCCCAAAGCATGATTGACCCCCCACCATGCTTCACAGTAGGCAAGGTGTTCTTTTCTTCATAGGCCTTGTTTTTCCTCCTCCAAACATAGCGTTGATCCATGGGCCCAAACAGTTCTAATTTTGTTTCATCAGTCCACAAAACACTATCCCAAAACTTCTGTGGTTTGTCCACATGACTTTTGGCATACTGCAGTCGACTCTTCTTATTCTTTGGAGACAGCAAGGGGGTGCGCCTGGGAGTTCTGGCATGGAGGCCTTCAGTACGCAGGGTGCGCCGTATTGTCTGAGCAGAAACTTCAGTACCCACATCTGACAAATCTTTTCTCAGTTCCTCAGCAGTCACACGGGGACTTTTTTCCACTCTACGCTTCAGATAGCGCAGAGCAGTCGCAGTTAGCATCTTTTTTCTGCCACGACCAGGAAGCGTTTCAACAGTGCCCTTTGCCTTGAATTTGCGAATGATGCTTCCTATGGTGTCTCTTGGTATGTTTAACATCTTTGCAATCTTCTTATAGCCATTGCCCTTCCTGTGAAGATTAATCACCTCTTCTCTTGTCTTCCTGGACCATTCTTTTGACTTCACCATGTTTGTAACCACACCAGTAAATGTTTAGAAGGAGTTGAGTATCACAGTCATTTTAAAGCTGCCTAATTGGTGCTTATTAGGCTTTATTGCTGTTCCCTGACATCCACAGGTGTTTTCAATTAACAGCATTGGGGGGTTGAATAATTTTGAACACAACTGTATCTGTCCCAAATCATTAAAGATTAACATTGGCTGCTAACGTATATTTTGCATTACGCAATCTGACGTTCTGAGTTCGCGCAATTAAATGTGCACTTCCGGTAAACGATACCTCAGAGTTGTCCTAGACGCGACGCTGAGCTCAGCGGCCGGTGTGTGACCCCCTTAAGGCTCTGTCCCAAATGGCACACTCTGGATTTGTGGATCTCCACAGAGTCCACACATCATGTAGTGCAGACCTTATGGACCCTTGACGCGAGTCCAACCCTTCTTTCCAGTTAATTTTTTTATGACCTTCCCTCTCTAACTTCCCTCAGTCTCGCTCACTCGGACGTACGTCATTGCTTACATTGTACGAGTGTCCACTACTGGCGGAACACTTGAAGTGGGTTCAAATGAAACGCCCTAAGCCCTTGATCACATGGAAAGTGGAGAACGCCCCCTCCATCATTTGAACTGTGCAAAGCGCGAGCTGCTGAAGTGACGTCACAATCGTGTTGCATTGTGGTATATGAAGCTGCATGAAGTGTACATATGAAGATTTTGCCAGAGGGAGCGAGGGTCTGTCCATAAAAACTTCCCTTGTTCACTTAATGAAGTGGAACGCACTTCAAAATGGCGACAGGGATTCCCCCAAGGGGATGTGTTTAGGGAAGTTCGCGAGTGCGTGTCTAAAACTGGAGTGGAACGCAGCCCAGGCAGCTCCATTTCCCACAATGCAACACGACTGTGACATCACTTCTGCAGCTTGCACTTTGCACAGTTCAAATGATGGAGGCGCCGGTCTCTTTCCATGTGATCAAGGGCTTAGGGTGATCCATTTGAACCCACTTCAAGTGTTCCAGCAGTAGTGGGCACTCGTACAATGTAAGCAATGATGTACATCTGAGTGAACATGACTGAGGGAAGTTAGCAATGGAAGGTCATAAAAAACAAACTGGAATGGAGGGCAAGAGGGCGCACCGGAGTCGTATGGACAGACTTGAGCGTGACGCTGGAAATAGGAAGATAAGTTGCCCATAAGTGTGAACTCCTCCCTTTCGTCATCTGATTGCTCTTGCACAAGAACATCTGAGTTGGTAAAGTTGCTGCATCAAGGGTGCAAAGGGGGCACTGATGAGCACACTTCGGAGCATAAAAATGACAGATGGGACAACTCTACGGACTCGTAGACTAAGCGAGCAAGATCGAAAGTTCACATGGAGCGCGCCATTTGGGACAGGGTCAAAGTGATGTTTGCTGTGACAGTTTTTAATGAAAGCAAAAACCATTTGTTATTTGACATCTTTAAACAATAATATAAACAATATAAGGATATGGTATTGACATGCAAATTATGTGTTGCTTCAGAGTACTTATTTGGTTTGGTGTGTTTATGACAGTCTCTCTATTAGCACCAATCAATTACAAATCATCACTATAGGCTCCTCCTTTGTTTCAGTGGATGAACTGAATCAAATCTGCTGTCAAATGCAGTTATATACATTTTACAGAGACCAGTATTCATTAGACTTTTAACCCTCCCTGGAGAACCAACGGGTCAAATTTGGCCAATGTTAAATGCTGCTAACAGAAGGGTTCTTGGGTTCTCCAGGGTTCACCTTTTGGTCACTTTTATTTGGAGGAAAAGTAATAGAAGAAGATAAAATAATAACAGAGACTATGCCCAACCTTTCTGCAGACTTTTCCAACAATTCAACACACAAATAGCAAAGCCACACATTCTCAAAATATCAAATAAGTTGTTTGGCAAAAGGTTACTTTAGTAAGGAACTCATATAATAAACAAGGTAAACAATGTAGTGAAGGGGTGGGCATTCCTGGTCCTCAAGGGTCACTGTCCTCTAAAGTTTAGCTTCAATCCTAATCAAACACACCTGGGAAATCTTATCAAAGGCTGCAGGATGACTTGTAAATGACTTTCAGGTGTGTTTGATTAGGATTTGAGTTAATCTTTGGACATTCACAGTGGCCCATCATGACCAGAAATTCCCAGCCCAGCTGTAGTGTGATAATCGTGTGCGGGGAGGATGATTTGGGGTGAAACACTTAACCTCTTAGCAGTGTCATCTGCGTGTCATTCTTGTCTATTTTTCTTTGTTTTGGGTGAATGTGTAAATGTTAGGTGTCCTTTAGATCAATTTAATGAATATAAAACACTTTAAGTAACTGTAATGTACAAAATGTACCGAAGCAAATGAGAGAAACAAATCCATTTGTAATCACAGTTAAAATGTCATTTTAAACCAGTGCACCACATCTGAGATGATGTTTCAGTTCAAACTACAAACATGCTTCATGTTTAGATCACAGGAAGAAATGTTCACCTTCAAGGAATATAGTGCTCCTTGTATTATAAAATAAATGTTTTTATGTGTCACTCTAACACTCCTTACTGCAGAATATTTAACAGGATCTGCTTTTGATTATGAATATGAACCCTGCATCCGGACTGGAGCTTGACCTTGACAGCTGTCCTGAAAACACAAACCCCTCTCATTGTTTAATGAAAACTCTGCATTGGCTTTTTAGAGATGGGTGAAACTTAACTCATTATTTGCTCAACCATGAGAACGCATGAAAGAACAAGGCAATTATAGTGAAAGTAGAAAATTTTAATGTTAAAAAGACAATCATGTATGTCGCTTGCTGCTTTTCTTTATATGACTGCAGTCATCATCGGAGGTGTATCCTAAAGAAACAGTTCAGCCAAAAACAATCATTCTGTCATCATTTACTCACCATCTTTGTATGACATTTGTCCTTCTGTAATTTAGCTCAAAAACAATGCCTATTTGAGTCTATTTAAACTTTTCATTATACTCCTCTAAAGAGGTAAACTTAATTATTAGGATTTGAGAGCTACTGTGGCGACACTTTACGATCAAATCTGTGCGTACGCACGCTTTATTAATGAGGCCCCAGGTTTGGAATGCAGGTAAGCAAACGATCACAGTTTTAATTTTGGGGGGCTGTTTCTTTAAGAATTATAGTAAAACTCCTGGATATAAGAAAAATAAAATCATTTCTGTCATTGTGTTCATTGTTTAATTCCTTGTCATTATGTTAAATGACGATGTGTTAGCGTTCAAACTATTTACAGGTATCTTAGTACAAGGAAGCAGAACCTTGAAGTATTGCAAGTTAAAAATAACATAAAAACAACTAAATTATTCATAAGAAGCAATCATTTGTCATTTCTTTACACAATTTACAAGAGTATAACCATTAAGGTCCCGGCAGCCAAGAAAAGGCAAAATAAAAGAGATTGAATCATGTATGCTTTCTATTAATAATGGTTCATCTGTTTTTGTTTAATTGAAGGAGACATCTGAATAAATGAATCTAATGGTATTCTGTGAAGAGATATACACAAGAAAACAGTCAACTTGTTATAGCACGAAAACGCAGCTGTAAATATCAAATTGCATTTGGACACATTTCAGAATTATGTGTAAAAATCTGCATCAAGTTTCTAACGTAACAACGTTTTTGTATTCCTGTACACATACGGGCAGATTCCCGGACAGGGATTAGACTAGTCCTAGACTGAAATAAATGTAAGAGCTGTCCAAACTGAAAACAACTTGCACTGACATATCTTCAAATACATCAGTGCCCTTTGTTTTGCCTCAAAATGCACACAAGTAATGTTTTTAGTAAGGCATGTTTGTTAAAATTTCCTATTTAAACTAAGGCCTAATCCTGGCTTAAACTAATCCCTGTCCTGTAAACCACCCCATAGAGTATATCTGGAGTCTGATGAAAGTCAATGTACACAGATTGATAATAGCCTATTATTCAATTTATTACATCTGTTTCTGAAAAACATGAAGCTGCAGGGCTCAGTGCTAAGGACTGGTTAGGCCAGGGTTTAAATGTTTACTTGCCCTGCCCAAATTGTCACCGGCTCCACAGTAAATAAGTAATAAATAAATAACATCAAAAAGGCCTTGTTATTGTGTCTTTGTTTATGGGCACAGAAATAATTCAGTAATCAAATGCAAAAAAAGTCCTCACTGTATGAATTACATAAAAATGATATTTTATTAAAGCTTTAAAAGTGAATGAGTCAAGAACAGTGAGAACATTTGTTGTTGTTTTATTAACATTAGAAAGAACAGCAGCAGGTTTATTTGGTCTTATCTGTTCAAGCGCAAAAAGACACGAATGAGAACTCACAGGATTATATACACGCTGTCTAAGATGCGGCTTTCTTACAAATCCTCTTAAATGACGAGCTATTAGCGCACTGATTTGTCTTTTGATGGCTTTAATATTAACACTGGCAATACTGAAAACATGCAAATGATAAATTGTTGTGTGAATGCAGCACTGCTTCTGTCAGTTGTCCTCTGTCCATCGGTCACTGTTGAGAGCCATGAGCTTGATTTGGGGATTGGCATCGGCAAAATAATGCAATTTTTGTCTTTTGTCAAACATCAAGAGAGAATTTTCAGTCCGGAAGAACTTTCAGAGCATCAGTCTCTTGAGTGTTACTGGTATTTAGGTGGACAGATGTTTATCAAAGTATCTGGGTCATTGCTTTTTTTCTTAGTTTCTTTATAAAGCAACACTAGAATGGTTTCAGATCTATCAATGAAAACACAGCAGGGAGAAGTTGAGCAGAAGAAATTTGACTTCTCATCTTCAGGTGGAGGGCAGGATTTGGTTGGTGATGTCGAATCCTCAATGGAAAGCGTTAGTGTGTGTGTTGGTATATGTGGTTTACAGGGATTAGTGTATAATGACATGTTTATTGTGCTATAAGCATGGTTTACGTGGACACAGTAAGTAAACTGAACGTCTTAATAAACATACCTAATGGTAGTTTTTCATAGATTAAAGACTGCCAACAGGTTTTTGTGATGGTTGAGGTTATGGATTGGGATAGGTTAGGGGAATTAAATATACAGTTTGTACGTTATAAAATGCATTGCGTATATTGAATTGTCCCTGTAAACCACATATGCCAACATGTGTGTGTGTTCAGACCAGTTCCACCTTAGAGTTGGGATACACGGCCACCACATCATAACCTTCGGGTGGCTGCACGCGTGCTTTAGCGTGGTTCTCACAATACAGATTGTCATCAATGAAGAAATATCCTCTTTGTTTCAGATTGAGCCCACAGTCATCACACATGAAACAGTCGGGATGGTAAAGTTTATCTCTGGCCTTCACGATGGTTCCCCTGTGGTAAGACATTGAAAAAACATTTTATTGCTGGAATTTACTGTCACTTTATTGACATCATATAATTTTATAGATAAACTGATTGAAAAGATTGATTAAAACTGCTGAAACTGCACATCAGTATAAAGGAGAGCTCTTATTCCAGATATAGATATACATGCTGTAATGTTACAGTAGGACTGATAAGTATCATAAGATTTTAGCCTAAAAAGCTACTCCCTAAGTCAATTTAGTCAATAGTCTTATCTGTGAATGTTAAAGCTAACTATATCCATATCACTATTTCACTCCTGTTTTCAGCTATATGAGAAAGTATGAACAGGTGTGTTTCAGAGACCATTATAATATATATATATATATATATATATATATATATATATATATATATATATATATATATATATATATATATATATATATATATATATATATACTGTATACAGATGCTTTCAGAGCCAGTGGTTCTGGTACTAATTAACAGGAATGAGTACTGGACGCTAAATTCTTAAGGAGTAATTTCCTGGTTGCATTCGTAACCACCAGTATGGACTCTAAAGTGATGTCCTCAGGCAGAAATGTGTGCGAGGCAAAATAACAAGTTGTTAAAGGGGACATATCATGAAAATCTGACTTTTTCCTATCCTGGGTTTTCCCAAATTTATTCACGCTGCAAGTCTAGCATGAAACTATTGACCAATTTTGCCTCTGAAATAGGGAACCAATCACAGAACGGGGAGGGGGCAGCAAGAGAATGACGACGTCTATGTGACACACGAAGCAGTTTTGTTTATCCAACATGGCAAGAGACGCAAAGTTACTTTTCAATGCAGCCTTAGACAGTGTTCGTAGTTTTGAACGCAAGTTTATTTAAAAAGAGCAACTTTTGGCGTTAAACAATTTCATATCCAAGAAGGATGTTTGGATATGGCAAGACATGATAGCCACAGAGTTTTATAGGACCAGCCTGCTAGGCATCGTCGTCGACGAAGTACAATTAACTTATAAATGATAAATGGTATTTATTAATATGATATTGTCATTATGCCTGTAATGTGGTTGTCATAGTGCCACTAAATTGTGTTGCTTTTCAAGATCAATATACAGCTACCGGTTTAGTTGCATAGCTTTCAGCTGTGTGCACACGAACCAATAAAAGTTGTTTACGTTTGAATTGATGTTGCTCTACATACATCATCTGGTATAATTGAAATGATTGGCTATAAGCTACATACAGACGCATTTGATAGACATTCGTAGCGCCCAATAAACGTCTCTGGGCATTCGTAAACCACGCCTCACATATGAGAAAATGAACATGTAGTTCCCAGACCACATCTCATTCTCTATGAGACTGGTCTGGTGTTAGCCAGGCTAACTTTATCCATGTTTAAGTGCTATAATTGGGTCCTCAGTGCTTCTAAACGTGAAAAAAATCAACCCAGTAACTTAGTTTTGGTAAACCATTCTCTGCAAGCATGTGAAATAAAAATAGGTCATTCAGATTTTGCCAAATTTGTGATGTAGGTAGCAAGTCCAATTACAAGAATACCGCCCCTTAATCTGCAATATCCAACCACGGCACCAGCATTTAGTGTAGAGAGAGAAAGAGAGAGAAAAAAGAATTCACATTTGGACTAAATGTGTGAATGGATGTTATTATCGCAAACACCTGGCATGGAGGAGCAGCACGAGCCCATCTGGATTAATGATTGACGCACAGTTTCAAAATAAAGGTATAAAGTGCTGTTCTGAATGTGATTATTACTGTTGATAAAGCAATGACTTCATGAAATAATGCTCAGATATCAGATGTGTTGAGTGCCATGATCTGGGCTGCGTTGTTGTTGCTGTGTGTTGGATGTATATGCTATGTAATTTAAAGGGCAAAAAGAAGAGATTAAATCTCTTATGACAACTTGTATTGTTATATATCATAGAGGCTGAATAAAGAAGATGTTTGTGTATCTCTTGTAACGTATTGGTAGAGTATAAACAGTATATTTACAAGACTATAAAAAAACGTTTACGGCTTGTGTTTTGTATGGCATGCTTTAGTTTAGGCCAATAAACATACACTTACATCCCCAATAGTTTGCCTTGCGTCCACAGCTTAGATATGTACACTTGATGTCGCCTTGGCTATGGCAGTTCATTGGAACGAATGCGTAAAATTGAGATGCCATTTTGAAAAAGGGGGAGCCCTGCTTCAGCGTCATTGTAGGCAATGGTGTAACGGAAATAAAATCACCATAAATTGTTATGAATGTAATTTACTAAGTTTTTTTTTGGGTTCGTTACAACAGTCAGACATGTATTTACCATTGAGTCCAGAAAAAAAATTAAAGTTTTGATACTTTTTCTAAACATAATGCATAGTGCTAGTAGGCCTAACATCCTAACATCGTCTATAAATTCGGAGTACAGGCGGAGATAGCAGCTTTACCTAGCTACTTCCTAGGACAAGACACCTGTTCCAAGATGGCGACGGTTTTGAACCCCAAGGCGACATCTAGTGTATCTATCTATGGTGTCCACAATAGGAACTAATTTACTTCCTGGAAAAGGCGGTGCTAAAATAATCCCCAGTTCCTGTGCAGAGGCATAGCAATACGGCATGTAAGCCAGTGCCCCACATTTGAGGGGGCCCGCGAGGGCTGATAATTTAAACAATCAGAAATTTTTATATAAATAATACGTAACGCAACCTCATGTCTGCATCCCCCTTAGTGGGGCACCCTCTCGTTATGCTCGTACGCTCTTGACGCTTTTGCCACCTGTTTCAAACTGGCATAGGCATAGCATGTCAAACTCACGGTACTGTAGAAAATGCATGATTTGAAACGTGAAGAGAATTTATCCGTCTGCCAGCCAGAAACCAAAGAAAAATAGCAGGAAAGATGTAACAGGACAGCGGTAAGTAATGGCGTGATAATGATGACTGACTTACTGTAAGGATAATTAATGACACATAGGTATCAATTTCATATTAATTTCACCTCACGAAATTCTTTGCTAGATGAAATAGGAGGGTGAAATGGAATAGGACAGCCTATTATAAATATATGAAGATTGTATTGTAGCTCAAAGGTTATGTTCTATTGTGTCTTCTAATAAGATGAATACTGACATTATTTTGATTCAAATAAACACTTTGGGGTGGTTTCCCGGACAGGGATTAGCTTAAGCCAGGGCTGGGCATTAGTTTAATTAGGTAGTTTTAACAAACATGTCTTACTAAAAACATTACTTGTGTGCATTTTGAGGCAAAACAAAAGGCACTGCTGTATTTTATGATATGTCAGTCGTTTTCAGTTTGGACAGCTCTTACATTTATTTTAGTTTAGGACTAGTCTAATCCCTGTCTTACTGATTAATTTTGCCAGGGGCCCCACTTAATGTAGCTTTGCCTCTGTTCCTAAAAACGAGTAGTCCCTCAAACAGGAACTTTAAAAACTATGAAAAGGTTTTCTGTGGTGCCAGGTAGGATATCAGCATTTACACGTATTGCCCGTATCTCTGTTTGTCTGAGTGAAACTAATACAATACATTCACTGTTTCACTTTTCTGTAGAAAATGACCTCATGTGTCACCAGTGTTTGATTTGCGGGAACTCTTGGGTCGTGTGGGAAAAATGACTTACAGTAATACCTGGATGAGTTGTGTACATGTTGCTGCAGGTCTCACTTTATTTGCCTGTTACGTCATACAATATGAATGTGGCACTAATATGAGAATATGAGGGGTTTTGGGTCCTAATGAAGCTTAAAAAGATACAGGCAACATACACTGCCAATGTAAAAACAAGAAAAATCTCCATCCAATGAAAATTTCAATAAAAAAATGAGTTTCAAGTGGTTTATTCGACATGATGATGAATCATGATACATGTGACATTATAGTGATTTGACTCAAATGGAAATAATTGAGTATCAGGGGCGGTTTCTCAGACAGGGATTAAACTAGTCCTAAACTAAAATAAATGTAAGGTCTTGTCCTGGCTTAAGCTAATCCCTGTTAGGGAAACCACCTGAAAATGTTTTATTTTAGGTCCTGTCTCACAGTTTGTGGATACACCACTTGATGAACGTGATAAGCTTGTCAAGTATGCAACCAATACTCGAAATGTCACCTCTGCATTTAACCCCTCCCAGTGAATAGTGAACACACACACTGCAAGTTGTGAACAAACACAGGGTTACGGTGCCTTGCTCAAGGGCACATCAGTCGTAACCCGCCGGCCGTGAGCCTCGATCTGGCAACTCTCAAGATACAAGCCTAACTGTCTAAACACTAGAATATGACTGCCCCAGTATATATTCATATTAAACAATCTAGCTTGAGATGACATGATGCAGTTTATTAACACCCCAAGAGATGTGTTGAAGAAAGAAATGAAGCACTCACACAATGCCATGTGTACAGCGGGTACACTGAGGCAGCTTCTGTAGACCGGGCAGAGACGTCAGAGGAGATGTGATGGGGCTGCTCATCTTCGGCACTGGAGATTTGACGGGTGAACACAAACCTCTTCCTCCGTGTCTGTCCACCGGTGAAATCCCTGAAAGTGAAACAATGACAAATCTCTATAGACATAAGACAATCTAAGATGATATCAAGACAAAGACGGTATATTGATATTACTGTAGGGAGAGGCGGGCGAGTTGGAATCATTATATGGAAATACTGATACTGTAAATTAGACTTATGAAGTGTCTTGAAACATTTTGATAAAAAGTAAATGCAAAGTAAGAGTATCAAAATAAGAAGCATACAGTTACAAACATCTCTTCATGTACTATTTTCACATGATTTCAAATGACATCATACAAACCAATTTTTTTTCACATTTAAGGGGAAAATTGTCATTACCGCAACGTGTCTATGACTGGATTCGGGTTCTTTGGCATGAAAAATATTTATAATTAAAAAAATCTAAAAAATAAAAAGCTTCAGTGCATGTTATACTATAAACATTTACAGTAAAGAAACATGTGATATTTGGTGATCATTGGCAAATGTAGAGACAATAATAAGGAATATAAATGTGTCCAAAACCAATTTTTTCATCCCCCGCAACAATTTTCAATAATTGTTTAAGCCCTCAAGAAACTAACGTATATAATTAGTTGTAAGGGACATAATTAACTGTGACACTCAAGATGGCTACCAGGTAAGCAGTTCTTATTTTTTCTCTCCAGATAAAAGTTGAAATTTTGTTTGTCATAGTACCTAGACAACTTTTTAGTTCTCATTACTGAAACATGAGTTTGTAACTGCATATATTTAATGTAATATTATGTTGCGGTAACGATAATTTTTTATAATGATAATCTAAAAACTGTAAATAATTCTATAAGAAATATATTTTAAATCCTCTAAAAATAATGATAATAGTAAGTTCAGATCTTAATTTTATATGTGCAAAAAAAAATGGCTTAAATGATTTTTTTAAAAAATCTGATGGACCATAGACTGTAAAAAAGATGGACGACGCCTGTTCGCTCTCTTCCCTTGGTGAAAAGTGAAGCCGCCAGAGTCCCGATAAGGCGCTGACATCTTGGGTCTTGAGTCTGCGCCGTGGCGATTTTGGGACCAGTCCTGTGCAGTAGTGAGCAGGAAGTACCCTACTGAAAAATCCAGCCAAAACCAGCATAAGCTGGTAGCTGGCTGTAGCTGGTTTAAGGTGGCTTATGCTGGACCTCCCAGCCTGACAAAGCTGGTCATGCTGGTGGGCCAGCTGGTATTCCAGCATGACCAGCTAAGTCCAGCTAGACCAGCTTAAAATGTGACCAAAACACAGCTAGACCAGCTTGCTACACCAGCAAAACCAGCTTCCTACACCAGCAAAACCAGGTAAAACCAAGCTGGGGACCAGCTAAAACCAGCTCACCAACTTATGCTGGTCTTAGCTGGATTTTTCAGTAGGGTAAAGCCACGAAATTAAGACCCCGCCCTCGCAGAATGCGCATATTAGGGTTGCCGCGGTGACGTAATTTTCCCACCGGTTAATCAGCGCGTCACAAACTCGGTGATCCCGCTTATAAATGTGCATGCAGACGTGCACATTTTACTTTCACTTTTGAATTACGCAACTGTTTAAATGCAGCGCTTGCGTAAGCTGCGTTAAATCGCGTATGAATTTGCGTGCAATGCGAGTGCAACAGCTGGTTTACTTAAGTGCTTGAGTCAATGTGCGCAGGTAATTCTCAAAGAACCCACCAGTCCCAAGCAGAGCAACCGGCTACTTCTCCATAAAAGCGCTGCTTAAATGATGGGTTTATTTTTTTTCTTGATGAAAAACACAACAACAAAACGATCTTGCTTATATTAAACATCATATATGTATATTATAACAAAACGAGCAAAGCACGCGGCTCCTGTCATCATCTGGTCAGTCAGCTCGCCTTGCAAACTCTGACAGAAATAAATGAAATCTGACACCTGCTGCTCTGTGACGGGACGCGTGTTCAGCTCCGCTGAATTCAGACAACAGACACATTCAGTTGTAAGTGTTTGCTCTCTCTAACGAAACTAAATGATTTAATTACACGAAAATATCAAAACGACGGTGAAAGACGGTGTCGCGGTGGGCAAGTGATATATCCGGTGAGAGGCTGAAGCACCGGTTATCACCGTTTCACCGACTATCGCGGCAAGCCTAGCGCATATCACACGATATCACAGCAGTCAATCATGACGTGACACCACCGTTTTTATAGGATTAAATAACTAACTAAACACAAACCTATTTTAAAAACAAACACTTGAATTTACATCAGCGTGATAAAACTACAGTAAAAAGATAATTAAAGTGTAATAAAATTTTTTAGTTGGTCTCACGTCCCATTGCAGAACCTGGGGAGGCGGGGTTGATGACCGATACGGAGACCAGGCAAGGTGGGGCGATCGAGACGATTTGGCTTCACTTTTCAGGGCTTGTGCTGCACGCTTGTGATGGACACCTTCTAAGTCTGGATTTCGCGTGAATCACCCCCAAACTTCCTTCAAACAGAGAAATATCTCATGACAAGAAACCTCCTGACTGCGTGAATGAATGAAGGCTCTTCACACAGAAACTCAAGGCTGTGTTTTAAATTCAGGGCTGAGGCATCAGGCCAAGGTTAAGCCTCAGGTCTCATCCTATCTCAAATTCTCAGAACAGTAACCATAAGCAAACATCCCACATTATAAACAACACATTTAGAGATAACTTCTGATTCTAACACATTATTATTCTTTATAGTTATGATCTTATGCATATTTGATTAACTAGACCTTAATTATTTTTTAAGGAAGCAAACGTCCATCTAATTAGCAGATTTACTACATGTCATTTTTATGTAGTTTTTTCTTGCGTCTCTGCTGTCTGTAGTATTTTCTGTAAAACTACTTTGTAAGCAGAGGAGGACTGAGACAATAATTCAGGCCGGGGATTCATTGGCATCATTACAGTGTCATCAACATAGTGCTAGCAACAGCAAGGTCATGTTGGCAGGGAATGTACAGTATAGTACATACTGAACACTTCAACACACCGTCACCGAAACACTTAAAAACGTATTAATGATTAACGTGATTTCAACACAACAAACTAACCTCCGTCCTCAGCCTCCAGGATTCCCTGCAGGTATTTGAAGGAACCTGATTGTTTGGGTGCTGAAATGGGTTCCTCGTGTTCCTGGAGCATCTTATAGACGTCTGACTGGGGATCAAATCCGTTGCGGTGGCCTGATGAGTTCACGGGCGGCTCGGGGCTGAAACTGTGCGGAAAACACGCTCAGCTCATGTCATTCTGAGAGAGGAAGCCATGGATCATCACAGCTGTCATCTCCAGTACTCTCAACGTCTTGTGAGGATGATCAGTTTCTGGCAGATGTACTCAAGTTAACATGGTCCTATTGCGATTCATCGCTGGACGTTATGCCAAATAAAAACAAAGTTTCTCCTCATGATAGTTGATTTTGTGACTGCAATGTTCCTTTACTGCCGACATCGCCCAGCAAGCAAAAACCAAGAAAGTGAAATGATAAACCCAATATAGTACAGCTGTGAGTAATCCACCCTAAATAACCTTGAATTTTGTTACATGCCGTTTTTGCCTAAATAACTTGAATGTTTAAAGTTTATATGCATTGTCTATTCTTGGGATATGGTTAGACGACTATTAGGCTTTCACTGACAGCCCAAAATTGCTCGCTGGGCACTTATCTCCCTCATGTTTTCAGCCCAACCACAGAGAGGTTCATACATGGATAATTTTTTTTATTAACTAGTTGCTGATGCATAAAGCAGTTTTATTTGGATCTGTGTGTGAACACTGTAGCAACATAATGTGTATAAATTAACACACCTGTGCGGAGAGGCCAGACTGAGACCGGCCATCTGTTTGGGCAGGGCACCGTTGCCGCTGCTGTGTGAATACAGGCCGGCCGGATTGTTGTACGTGGGTCTTGAGTTTCCGTTGTTGTAGGGCACACCACAGGTAATGGGACTCTTGGGGGATGGACTCTTTGGAACGGGGCTATAACCACTGCTGATTGGTCGAAAGGTCTGTAAAACGATAGGAAATATACAAACATTCAAAGGCAATCTGCAACAACTCTCCAACAGCCTGAAGTGTGCAGTTAGGATTGTGGCTGACGCCTCTGTGAAACTCTTTCCTCCGGCAGGAGGCTGTGGTCCATCAGGAACGCCAATAAACAGTTTCTTCCCAACATCAACAACAAACCATGACACATCATGACCACTTCCCCAACCCCAAAAAACAAAAATCCCGCATTATTATCAGAAATGCACACAACTCATACTGTCAAAAACTTTAGCTTTAAGGAAACTTTATACATCCTGCACTGTTCTACCTTTAATGTCCCTTGACGTTTTGTAAATTTCTAAATATTTCACTATTTATTGTATTGTAGTTCATCGAGATAAATGAATTGCGGTACTTGTCAATCAAGTTGATTCTGATGTTTAAATAAAAAGCGCTCCGCTACTGTGAAATATAAATGATGTGCTTACACAACAGCACAGGTTTATAGGAATCCCTGCAGTGTATGATTAGAGGACAAACACAGCCTGTGACAGGTTTACAGCTCTGGCATGCACTTATTAAACAGCTTACACAGAGATGTGTAAATATTTACAGCTATAATCTCTCACATGTTTGCCTGTGGGCAGCTCTGGCAGTCGTGCTATGACATTACTGACAGCAGGATTTGACTCTGCTTTCTGTTCTTTCAGCTCGGTGACACAGAAAAATGAAAGCGATCTTGAATTCCTCCGCATTACAGTACAAACTCTTCCAAAGGCAACAAGATTTATTGCATTTTTCATCTTCGAGTAGACAGAAGCCAGCTGTTCTTAGTTTCTCATTAATAACCCAAAAACAAGAGCAGAGGTCTTAGGTCTCATAGCATCATTATATGAATTAGACATGAGGTTATATTTAAGGGGACGTATGATGAAAATTTGACTTTTTCCATGTTTAAGTGCTACAATTGGGTTCCCAGTGCCTCCATCAACCCAGAAAACGTGAAACGGATGAACCCAGTAACTTAGTTTTGGTAAACCATTCTCTGCAAGCACGTGAAAAAATAGGTCATTGAAACTTGGCTCCCCCTGTGATGTCAGAAGGGGACAACTACACCCCCCAACCTGCACTTTCCAACCACGGCACTGCCACTTAGTGCAGAGATCAACTAATTTGCATTTAACAGGACACCCAAAACGGCACATTTTACTCACACCTACAAAATGGCAATGTTATAATAAATTATCTAAGTGGTATTTTGAGCTAAAACTTCATATATGTGCTCTGGGGACACCAAAGATTTATTTGACATCTTAAAAAAGTCTTGTGAAACATCCGCTTTAAGCATCATTTGAACTGTTACTAACCTAATAAAATTGAGATGTTTTCTATCATCATCTCCTCCTCATTAATATGACTTTAGTATCATTAACATTTAACCCACCAGAACATTGACACTGTAATAATTTGCTGTGGTGAAGAAGATGCGTTGCTCAAGGGCACCTCAGTAACTTCCTGCCGGCCGTGAGAATCAAACCTTCAGTGACCTTCAGGTTACAAGCCCGACTATCTAACCATTAGGCCAGAACTGTTGCCATCAACCTTTATATTAGTTTTGTGCCAAGATCTTGTATTGACATTGTGGGAGTTAAGTTAAGCTCAGTCGAGTCTTCTTCAGTACATGGTGCAGGTCAATAATTGACCCTTTCTGAAACACATGAACATATTACAATGCCTTTTGACATGGATGGTTAGGGTTGGGGTGAAGAAATCAAACACTGCACTAGTAAGGGTTAAAAAAGGCTATTTGCTGATTTTTATGCACCCAGATAGCAATGAATAGACTCCAAAGTCAGTATGTGTGGTCTACATCTATTGCTATCTAGACAGTATATAAACATGACGTGAGAATTCTGGGTAACTTTGCTTCATTTTTTAATTATCATTTAGGGTTTATTGTGAATATTATCTTGGCTAAAGGGTAACATTATGCATACATTTACCACGGTTAGCACAATATAAAAATGTTAAAGGCATATACATTAGTGATGTGCAGGTCATCTTATAACAGCATAATTCGGGTTGGGGCGGATAAAGAAATTGTCACTTTATATGCGGGGTTAGTTGGGTCATTAAAACCAAAATAAAAAATATATATGTTGCGTGCAATTCCTTATAGCCTATATTAAAAACCTCTGGCCTCACGACACAAAATTACCAAGCAGTTTGCACTGCCAGCCACAACAACAAAACAAACTGAGAAAAAAAAGATGAGGTGTGGGGAAATTAAGGTCGGGAATTTATGAATAGATAATACAAACGCTGCTTTGTAAATGTTGAAAATGTGTATCATTATCCTTTCTTGTTATTGACCATGCTGGTTTCTATGGTTCATAAGCGTTTGTTGTTGCCAGTTTACAGGGCAATGTAATCTAATGCCGGTTTCCAAGCACTTTTAGGCTGAAATAAAGCCTCTTTTCATTTACATTACAATATATTTAATGGTCGCGGGTGCAGGTGAGTTGTAAAAATAGATACAGTGGTGCGGGGTGGGTTGGGAAGGGCCAAATAATTCTTAAAAGTGGTACCCGCAGGTTGGAAAAAAACTAATGTTACTTTTGTCAGTTCATATGTATTTAGCAATATTGACTATATACTAATATACTGACTAATATTGTCTTTACCTGTAAAACCTCAGTGTATGCAAGCTTTTCGGCAAAAACCTCCACCCATAAAGGGGCGCTGTGATCCACATTCAAGTTGTATTCATCAGATTTGAATTGAAAGTATTTGATGAATGTATAATATTGTGCCGAGAGCATCCAGTTAATATCATTACATCACATTCGAGGTGGCGTTTACTGGCTCTTGCATTTGAGCTCTTTATATGTGTGTAGATATTTAACCTCCTACGACCTAGATGTCCACATACATTTTTTGTTGTTTGCACCATAATATTTCATTCTGTGTAACTGGAACCTGTTGTACACAAGCATGGACGATTACACTGTTTCATGTTCAAATAAAAATATTTGGTTATAATATTTATTGGTTCTTCCTAACCCCCAAATAGCTGCAAGAAATCTGATAAAAGACAAACCAAAGCTCGAGTCTTAGGAGGTTATATCATATTAAAAGATAAACTGTATAACCTGGCATGTGAACGGTAACAGCTGGTTATACAAACAGTATTTCATTGTAGGGCTGGGCCGGTTTGGATTTTTTTTCTTACCGCGGTCGGTAATCAACAAATTCCCGCGATTTTGGGGTTTATTGGCAAGACAACGAGTTAAATAACATGCATGACTTATTTATCTTCAATAAACAACATGTGCAAATTACTTAAGGAACATCTAAAGTGAATATTATTTCCTTCCACTTTCTTCAATTTCAACATTCAACAACTTGAACAATTAATATTATCAGTTAAAAAAATGTTAACGCATTGTGCGTGTCCACACTTACGTGCCTACAGACATTTTGCCACTTTTCTTTCCTTAATTTATGAATGGCCTGTAAATGACACAAATTATTGCTGCCCTGACTGGTAAAATAACCATTTGTATGAGAAATCACTTGAACTGCATACGTGCTTGAATATAGCTTGGAAGCTGCACAGAGACGAGTGTGTGTGTGCAAAATGACATGGTCTGTCTAGCGCGCGCCCAGGCAGTCCGCCTCTGTCTCGCGTGCTTGGGACCGCTTCTGTCCTAGACACCTACCATAAACATCTGTCTTTTTCCACAAACGGAAAAAGAAGACGCAAAAGCAAAACTTTTTGAAACGTGTCCTGCTGTAGAAATGGCTTACTGTGGTAGACTAGATGAAAAAGAGACAATCTAACCTCTTTGGATATTAATCCTCGGACTGATCGCGTGCTCTTTATGTTGCGTGACAATTTAATAATATATGAAACCTGATTCTGTTGTTGATCTGTTGCGGCTGTTTGCACGTTCAAATTAAATAAAATGTTTGTATTGCTTTTACCGAGTCACAGACAACGTAACCTGTATTTCTACTCAATGACAATTTAATATTAAAATCGTATCAGTTAACGGTTAATGTTCAGTTAACAAGCTGCGGTTGTTTAAAAGCTGTGTGTATAACATCCCCACATATACACACAAGTGCAGGCCAATGTTTCAAGTTTTTTTTTTTTTTGCGGTTATGACTTTGAGGAGCTCAGACCCGTGGCATGGGTCACGTGACCGCGGTATGGCGGTAATCCGGTTACCGCCCCAGGCCTACTTCATTGATGATATCATAGTTGTGATTATTACACGGCTCTCTGGAATGCTTGATTCTGATTGGTCAGTTGAGAGATTTGCAGGTTCGTTCTTTTCAAATAATAACCGCTCCAAAGTAGTAACGCATAGCCGGTACTACTTGTATTAAATCCCTCCGCGCCAACAAAGATTACTGTTTGGCGCCATCTTGTGACAAACACTGGACAACCACAATTAAGAATGGAAAATTTTGACATTCATTTTAACATGTACAGAAAAAACAAAACATTTAAACAGTGAATAGAAGAACGAACAACGACAAGACACAGAGAGCTTACTGAGACCGAACTTGACAAAATAGAGCATGACAGCTACAAAGCCAACACTCAAAGAAATACAGAATGGGCATTAAAACTTAAGACTGGCTAAAAGAGAAAAAAATGGAGACAGACAAGTATGAAGCAGGACAGTGGCGGAGTGGCAATCGGGAGAGTCTGGACTTTTCCCGGTGGGCCGGTAGTGTTTTAAGGCTGCGAGGGCTGGTCTGATAATAGCCATGCTTTCAGTCTTTAGTCATGCACTCCGGCCACACTAAAAACTATTTATCATATATTTAATATGCTTCAGCGCTCAAAATGTATCTGGCCGCACCGCTCTCTCTATCAAGCCCGTCTCTCTCCCCTGGAGTTCTATCAGCCAATCAAAAAAAAAGAAAGAGGCTTCACAATAGCCAATCAGAAAATAGCACTGTTGTATCTGGGTAAGATTTAACGCAACAACCAATAAAAAAGCATAGCCTCGCACACCCATAGAGTAATGGAGCCCCGAGCATCACTTTAAGCAGCACAGAGTAGCCTAAGTCTGATCTCCTGTTTTAATTTTACAACAAATGCACAACTTTGACACAAACAATGACAACTTGACTGCTGTTAGAGAATGTTTCCCAGATAATCAGCACCAGTTTTTCACGAGTGTCTGTAACTTAGCCAACAGTTTACAGCCTGTTCACTGACAACACCTGCTCAGAACATGTAAGTTGCCTTGTTATATTTTCGTTATCACACGATGACTGACATTTTGTCACATAAAACATCTCTCTCCAAACAGGCTTAATAATTTTATAAGCAACTGCTTTGCAACCATAGTAAGCTTAATCTTACCTAAAACTAGGGAACTGTTGTTGTCTTTAAGATCTTTTAAATAATAATTATTACACTTGGTATTTCATGTTGTTGTGCAGTCATTTTATTGTAATTTTAGATTTCAGCATTTGCTTATTTACAGGGAACCATTTTCTTTTTTTTTACCATGGAGGGCTGGTGGTCTATGAAATTTCCCGGTAGATTTTTGGGTCCCACTCCGCCCCTGAAGCAGGATCTTAATAAGGTATTACGATCATTTTATGCATCTGTGCAAAGTTTCGCGGAAGGATAAAAATGTTAATTTAAAACAAATATGCCAATAAAATGTTTCAAATTCATATTCATGTCCAGTTTTTTTTCTCATGTGGCAAGTAGCCGTGTAATAAGCGGGATAATGTAGAGGCAGCCGGTAGTTATCGGGTAAATAAGCCCCTTCAGTGTGATACAAGACCCTCCGCTTCGCGTCGGGTCCTGATCACACTGTCGGGGCTTATTTCCCAATAACTACCGGCTGCCTCTACATTATCCATTACTTAATCACAACAACTACTGACCAACTGGCATCAAGGAGTAGTGCCAGCCATAGTATTTAATCTGAATATAAAGTTTTAGCTCTAAATACCACACAGATCATTATTACAGCATGTTATAATTGCCACGTTGTAGGTGTAAGCAAAAATGTGCTGTTTTTGGGTGTGTCCTTTTAAATGCAAATGAGCTGATAAAATACAAACACTGATCGCCATAATAGTGGTTTGTTGAAATTTAAACTCAATTATGCTGTCAATTATTTTCTCTTTCTCTCTGCACTAAATAGCAGCGCCACGGCTAAACAGTGCAGACCAAGGGGCGGTACCATCCCCCTCTGACACCACAAGGGGAGTCACACCTCAACTACCCATCTTTTTCAATTTTTTACGTGCTTGCAGAGAATGGTTTACAAAAACTAAGTTACTGGGTTTTCACATTTTCTAGGTTGATAGAAGCACTGGGGACCAAATTATAGCACTTTAACATGGATTTTTATGTTATGTCCCCTTTAAGTACTGTGTAATCCCATGCGAGCAATCAATAAATTAAATTTCCCTCCACTGCAGGGATATAACAGGCCTGCATACCATAATATCCCACTTTCTCATATAAGTCAGGTAACCGTGAAAGGCCATATGTCTCCAACACATCACTGAAAACTGACACTTCACAAAGCAGGAAGAAGTAAATGAAAACAGATTGGCAGCAGAAGGTTTGCAGATAGATAATAATGTTTATGGGTCTGCTGAGAGCGACACGGCCGGAGGCATGAAGAAAAAAACCTGAGAAAACTCCTGGCGTTACTCAAACATACAAACATACTTACTGCTTTAGTTCAAATGTCTGCCACAAACGGGTGTTAGAGCAGCACAAATGGCAGATTTACTAGTCCACACATCTGGCGTACAGCTTATAAAAGTGTCGGTTTTCTTGAAAAACACTGAAAGCCATTCATTTTGACTTGCCTAACTATTTAACCATTCATTATATAAGGTTTCACATGCGAAAGAAGCTGGTTTGGTCTGTGCTGAGGAATTATTTCATCTGACTGACCTTTCGGCACACACCCTATCACTTCTGCTTATATACATGACAACCTTATCAGACAAACAGTGCTGTTGTTAGGTCTAAACTCTTTCCTTCTCTTCATAAATCAGATGTGGTTCCTTAAAATCAGGTCACGATTTCTGTGGCTGATGATGTCATTTATATTGATCAGATTTACATTTATATATTCAGTATGTATATCTTAACCAGTGTTGAGGTAATACATTACAAGTAATGTGCGTTACGTAATAATAATACTTTTCTGAAGTAACGAGTAAAGTAACGCATTACTTTATAAATGTACACATTAATATTTGAGTTATGCAAGTTACTTTTCAGTTGAAATAATTTGTTTTATAAAAATAGTATACCGAATTAAACTGAAACGGGAGATCAGAGCTTGACTTTTTTTGCGATGGAAATACGCAACTTCTCAGTCATAAAAAAAACCTGCAAGGTCTGAAAGAGATCAAGCCTAAGCCAAGTAAGAAAAGTAACGCAAAAGTAACTTAAAAGTAACGTAAGTATTACTTTCCATAGAAAGTAACTAAGTAATGCAATTAGTTACTTTTTTAGGGAGTAACTTAATATTGTAATGCATTACTTTTAAAAGTAACTTTCCCCAAAACTGATCTTAACTATACATTCAGTCTTATAACTATCATCATGTGCTACCTTTAAATAAAGATTTAGTCAAATTCTTGTATTACAGTAATATAAATATAAAGTCAAATGGAGATGCATTATTATAAAGTGAATCCTTATCTTGACTGTCATAAAAAAATCCTGCAATGCAAACAATCTCAATGTTCCTAACACAGGCTTAAGTTATTATCATTTGATTTTGGGATGAAACGAACCCAAATTGCATCCAGACACCATTTACAAGTTTAAAGTATATAATTGAAGGGTAAGGCTATAGTATGCCCAGTATTTTTGGTTAAGACACACCAGAAACACAGAAATGTTTATGAGTGCTGCTTTTGTTTGCCCATGAATCCTGACTAGCATCAGATGATCTGTTATACAATCGTATCCCAGCATGCCCTTCGCTTCTAGGAGCCAGAACACCGAAGGCTGAGAAATCAATCTGAGCCCAAATCATTTTTAATAATTAGGAGTCGATACAAAGCAGTTCATTTTGGACCAAACACTGCAAGGAAGATACAGAATTAAAGGGAAGACCTGATTGAAACCATGTGTCTGAAGATTAAAGAACCCCCATACAACTACCCTACCCCCAGCAAACACATGACGTTTATTATATAAACCTAAATAATTAAAGAGCTTGCAATTAAGGAAAAAAAATTAAAATGATTGTTTTAAATTAGTTTATAAAGATTATATAATGGCACGCACTGATTTTCTACATTTACAAAATAGTTTGTAATTTTGAAACGGTCCCTTTGAATCATATGTAATAGTTTGGGATATGAAGAACTTTGTTCCATTCATAAAAATTAATTCTGTCCCCACACCGATACATTTCATAAGTTATGTTCAGGTTAAATCCAGCTCTAAACTCTCTCTCTATACTGCACGTTCAGTCTGTCTCTGTTTCTAATGGAAATGACGTGATGTGTCCCACCGCTGTTCATACAAATTCTCAACATTCATACTTTCCAGTGAACACGATGCAAACCACTATGACCTCCATCTCGGCAGCACGAGTCAAACATCTGCTGTGGAAATCATTTCATATGAATGTGATCTTTATTAAAGATTAGTGCCATGTCTTCAATATCAGAGCCAAGAACCATTTGAAACCAGCTGTCAAATTTGTCACAAAATGGCTGACACATAGCAAAGCCAATAAGAAACTACAGCATCATCCTTTAAATGTATTCAGGTTGGATGAATTCAAAGGCATTGACAAAAACTCATCTGCCTAAAGTACAAACATCTCTGAAACACTTCAGATTCATTCAAGCCAGTAAAAAAAACGAACCCATTCCACAAGAAATCTCTTATTAAAGCAACAGAATGTAAGAAATGTATATCAATTAATCATAAAATGGCCCTGATATGTCACTAGACATTAAGAAATCATTTTAATTTCAAATATATCACTGACATCAGTGGTCTGGCCAGGTTTTGTCATTTAAAAAGAGTTGCAGCCCTCAACTGATGCTTATGTTGTCATTTTGTGTATTGGCCACCAGTTGTGTGATTGCTGTACCAGTTTTGGCCACAATCCTACATACTGTTCCATTAACATTTCAGTGCATGTACACATTAGGGCTGTCACGATTGTGAAATTTGGCTGACGCTTAATTGCTTAATAAATTGTGACAATTATGAAGATTAATTGCCTGTTTTAGGACTTTGACGCTTATGACGATTAATTGTCTGTTTTATTGCTTTGACATAATACATCTCATACATTTTTTATTTGTTTATGAAATAATTTTCACACATTGTTGTGATTATTTAAATTAAATATATTGCAAGGTTTACCTGGCAGTAAATATTAATGCACATAACACGTATTTAGAAGTCATTATTTAATAAATATGTATTGAATAGTTTGGCAATGTTCCGCGTTACAGTGTCAGTTAAAAAGCGCCATCTGATATTCTCTTGTTTATACCGGCGCTGCAGCTCCCCCTTGTGTCTTTTAGAGAGATGTGCAATCATTGCGGTGATCAGAAGTAATCGCGATGAGGTCAAACAATTGCGATAAGATGATTATTTTATCATTGTTGTGACAGCCCTAGTACACATGATCTAGAGATAATCTTTAACAGACAACAATCTAATAATAAATCAAATCAATCTATCAAATATTACTTTTGCTGAAATGTAACTATCATGTGCAATGACTAAAAAAAACGTATTTCTTTTGCAAATAGCTTTGATTTAGCTAAATGCATTGACTGCCAAACAATTTGTAAGCCTTCAGCTGTAATGTTTTATTCATACCTGTGACTCAAGAGCTCCAGTCAGTGAACTCGTCTTGTTTTCTTCGATACCGGTTGGAGACCAAAGTTTTCCAGACCTGACAAACAGAAGCAGTTAGCCGTGAGAAAAGCTGGCGTCTTTTCAAATCAAAATAAACTACAAAGATACTTAACTACCTAAATCAGATAAGGTAAATTATTTTTAATTGGACCTAAATCAAATCTCCTAATAAATAAAGCAGAGAGTGATAAAAAAGTAACACATTGAATGTACATGCAATTTAAGTGTCTGCCAAATGCAGAAAAATATCATTAAAATTGATAGAAAATAAAATAAAATGCAAAAACGGTTCTTTTTGCAAATATGAATTTCTTATTATTATTTACTGTTTAAGAACCACAATGATGCGTGTGAGCATTTTAAAATGGGAGTACTGAGTATTTTAAAATGTCAATGACTTATTTTTGCAAATGAAGGGACTTGAAAAGCGCTGATTGTTTTTTTCCCAGAATTTATGAACGTCGCTTTTTTGTGGGTGGCTGTAAATAGTCGATGAAAGGTCAGCGGCATGCCGAGCGTCTTTTGACCGAACGGACAGACACGAAGCATCTAAAGAGCAGAATCTGTAAAGAGCAGAGACAACGTCCATCTGTCCCACTCCCCCACCTACATCTACACATGCAGCCGTACGGCTCTGAGCGACAAAGAAACCTCTGTGCCTAAATGGAAACTTTACTGAAGGAATGAATGAGTCGCTTTGATGTGAGGTCATGACCAACAACTGAATGCCTCAGTGACTGTACTTTCACAATGAGGATTGTGCCGATCACTGAACGGTTGCCATAGGATATCCCAATGAAGAGATCCTCTCAGACTGAAAGAGCTAGTGGAAACTTAACATTACTCACACTGACCTGATCTAAACTAACCTCACACTGGGCTAAACAGTATGGTCATTTATAATGTGTCACACATGTGTCACACATAATAAGAGTTTTTCTATTGTGTTTCAAGTGTGGTGGGTACAGCATGTTTCTGCGATGTTTGTAGGCACGCCTGCGTTACATTATTTGTGTTTGAGAGCAACATATGAAGTCATTCGTCACATTGTCATATTTTCCAGTATAATGTGATAGTGCTCCCTCCCTCACATATACCATGTAAGCATTTAACATTGTGTGTGTGTGTGTGTTATTTTTAAAATGATAAATCAAGTTCAGACACCAAAACGATACACTGCAAAATATGACTTTCTTACTTAAGATTTTTTTATTTTTAGTACAAATGTCTAACCGTGGGTTCACACTAGCCGCATTTGAGGCGTCAAATTCGTGTCTACCGCGTCTAGTTTGCCGCTTGAACATTTTGAACATTTAAAATTTTAGTCATGGAAAGATTCATGCGGAAATTCGCGTCATGGGAGGGGCTTCTGCGACTCCACTCACTTTCTGTAATCACGTCACTACTAGAGTAAGCTCCTGACTGGTTAACACGGCACGTTTTTCCGCCAAAGTTCAAATTTTTAAACTTTAAAATGAGGCGAAATCGCGTCTACCACGCTGCACTAAACGATTCAAATCACTCTCGCTTTACGCCTCTACCGCGGCTGGTGTGAATGCACCATAAGAATTCTTAAATCAAGATGCCTTGTCTTGATTAGCAAAATGACCTAAGAAAATAAGTCTAGCTTATACACAAAAAATATGAAAATTAAGCGAGTATGTGCTTAAAGCAAGCAAACAAAATCTGACAATGGGGTAAGAACATTTTTCTTGAATTTTTCTTAAATTAAATGTTAAAGAAAAAACTTTTTTTCTTACCTCACTGGCAGACTTTTTTGCTTTTTTATGCACAAATTCACTTAAATGTTCTATTTTTTGGGTATAAACTAGACTTATTTTCTTAGGTCATGTTGCGCATAAAAATATATATAAAAATGATTAGGAATGTTTAAATATTTGTACTTAAAAAAGTAACTTTTGCAGTGTAGTCCAATATTTCTTACCGAGCCCCTAAGGTGACATTGGAGTAAAAAAAATCTTAAGTTTAGTTTCATGTGCTCATTTTTTTAAAAAGTTTAGTTTTGCGTGCTCATGCGAAACCTTCATGTACAGAATTTTTTTTAAAAGTTACGTTTCGCGTGCTCACCTGAAACTTTCGCGTACTCACGCGAAACCTTTATGTACAGAATTTTTTTTTAAAGTTTAGTTTCCTGTGCTCACCTGAAACTTTCATGTGCTCACGCACAACCTTCATGTGCAGAATTTTTTAAAAAAGTTTAGTTTTGCGTGCTCACGTGAAACTTTCATGTGCTCACGCGAAACCTTCATGTGCAGAATTTTTTAAAAAAGTGTAGTTTTGCGTGCTCACCTGAAACTTTCATGTGCTTATGCGAAACCTTCATGTGCAGAATTTTTTTAAAAAGTTACGTTTTGCGTGTTCACCTGAAACTTTCATGTGCTCACGCAAAACCTTCATGTGCAGAATTTTTTTTTTAAGTTAAGTTTCGCGTGCTCACGTGAAACTTTCATGTGCTCACGCGAAACCTTCATGTGCAGAATTTTTTTAAAAAGTTACGTTTCGCGTGCTCACCTGAAACTTGAATGTGCTCACGCGAAACCTTCATGTGCAGATTTTTTTTTAAAAGTTTAGTTTCGTGTGCTCACATGAAACTTTCATGTGCTCACGCAAAACCTTTATGTACAGAATTTAAAAAAAAAAGTTTAGTTTTGCGTGCTCACGTGAAACTTTCATGTGCTTATGGGAAACCTTCATGTGCAGAATTTTTTTTTAAAGTTTAGTTTTGCGTGCTCACGTGAAACTTTCATGTGCTCACGCGAAACCTTTATGTAAAGAATTTTTTTAAAAAGTTTAGTTTTGCGCGCGCACGTGAAACTTTCATGTGCTTATGGGAAACCTTCATGTGCAGAATTTTTTTAAAAAGTTTAGTTTTGCGTGCTCACTTGAAACTTTCATGTGCTCACGCGAAACCTTTATGTACAGAATTTTTTAAAAAAGTTTAGTTTTGCGTGCTCATGTGAAACTTTCGCTTTCATTTTTGATAGTTTCATGTGCGCGCGCAATTGTTTCATGTGCGTTCGAAAGTTTCACGTGCGTGTGATAGTTTCACTATGAATTTTTAGATATTTGTTCTTAAAATAAGACAAAAATACTAAGTGAGAAAGTAATTTCTTGCAGTGTAAGCCAATATTTCACATCTGTCAACAGACCATGCAGATCATTGGCAGCCCCTCATATTAACATTACAACTTTAAGACAAATCCAGACACAACTCTTTGTGATTCACAGTCCTGCCCTTGTTTTCCCTTTCCCTTAATTCCTCTTTTCTCCGCTCCACTGCCCTCTCATGACCCAGATCTCATGACTCATCCAGCAGGATTTGTCCGACAGATTTGCGACGCATGGAAACAAATCTTTTGTCATGTGCACTTTCTGCCTTTTCCAAACAGCAGTTCTCCTTCAAAAGCAGGAGCAGAGAAATACCCAGAGATTCCCGACAGCTGAGGATACGCTGCCGGTCTCAGTTTGAAAGTGAATGAGAAACACATTTGGTAACATCAGACACTGTCCTGCAGGGTTAATTTACTGTCAGATACCGTCTTACCCTGAACTCTGGGCTGGTTAACCCAAACTTAAGATCAGTCAACTTTCTGAAAATAACCCAGAGTTAACATGCGTGACGTCTTTCCACCGCACACAAAAACCACAGCCAATAAACTGGAAGTCATTCATTTTGCGGGGTTACGGCCATCTGAGGATGCCAAATGTTTGGATCTGATTTGAGGGAGAACAACAACAGCTGTGTGGTTGTCATGTTATGATACTTTATCAACTCATCAACAGTGTGGAACAGTATGTGAATGAGTTTACATTCAAACATACATTAAGTCATAAAGCATTCGACTTTTTCATGTAAAGCTGCTTTGAAACAATGTAAAACAGCGCTATATAAATAAATGTAAACTTTGAACTTCATTAAATAATGCATTTTCATCCAAGCAACTCAAATTCAATTCTGAGATACTTTTGCATTGTTTCAATGCAGCTTTACAGTAAATACATCGGTACAGCCAGACAATAGAGATGTAATAAAATATCTATAGTTACGCATGCACACTTATCTCATGTAAAGAGCACAGACAAATACAAACGAATCATTGGCATATGCTAAAGGTCACATACCAATAGATATGGGAGGCCGTGTTTTTGCATTTGCAATGGTGACACATGACCTTCCCAGAGTTATCATAGCAAACCATGGAAAAGAGTTATGAATACAGCTGACAAACTGCTTGGACTGTGGATTAAACAAAAAAGCTCAGACCCAAACCCTTTAGTAAACAATCTGTGCTACAGACATGAGTAATACTTTGAATTGCGTGGCTTATTGAGATATTATTGTCTATTAAAGTACAGACCTGAAACATATCCAGATACCAGAATATCTCAGACACACCCTTAGGGGCAACCACCCAGAACAGCCTAAAAACCACACAAAGAGCGCTTTAGCACTAGCGGAGAGCAACGAGATGAAACTTTATGATGTGATCGTTCCCAGCAAACACAACCCAGAGTACCCTTAAATAAATGCACTGCTCCTATGTGAATGTACCACTTAGTCTCTAAAGCTGATATATGAGCAGGTCTGCCAAGAGGTCAGCGCTTTTCCAAATAACAGACGCTGCTCGCTCGAGGAGCACAAACCAAATATGGCAAGATGTAGCATATGATGCTCTCTGGGAATCTCACAGGCAGAAAATGAATTTTGTCTCTGTCAATACCATCTTGTCATTTTTTGAATATAATTTTCCCTGATAAAACAATAATGACAGTTCGATAAGTGGCAAGGGGTCGTTGAATTATTTGAAAATTATTTTCAAACAATTCAACGGCCCCTTGTCGATAATTCCTCTTATACCACAGTTACCACAAACATTGCTATGATGATTATTTTGAGACATTTGACAGATCAGGTGTGCATTTTACAGAAAAATTATTCATACATTTGTAACATTTCTCAACCAATCACAATAAAACATTTAACAGCCCTGTGTTATAGTGTCAATAATGTTTACACACTATGTGTAATGCTGCACAGGCATTTTGCAGACTGCACTTTGAGATTTCACAAGCAGCCTTGATTTACAGTCACAGTGTTAGTTAGACTTGAAAAATGAGCGACAGTGGAAAAAACGCAGCGCCCACGACTAGCACGAAGGTCAGAGATATTGTTGTAATATTCTAATCTGTATTCTACACTTGAATTTGGAAAGTATTTGTCAAGTTCTGAAAAAGTAATACCATAATTAACTGTTTGTTTTTTTACATTTAGTCTATAGCCCTGAATAACGTTTCACATTCCAAGCTGAAGTAATGATGCAATCGGTCACGAGACACATGAGAGCCAATGATATTTCACAATCAAAGATGACGTAATAGGTGTGTTCGACTTCATGTGGTGCTGCGCAGACCGATCAGCGGCTGACTTGAAGCAGTACATTCCGGTTAGTAATTTTGTCCGACTTCAGCTGACGCTGAAGGCACGTGACTGTGTCATATGGTTTTTACGTACCGCGAGAGCGTTTTTAGAGTAGCCGGCTAGCTCAGCAGGTGCAGCTTCTCCAGAGCGGCTGCACGGAGTTGTGATGACGTAACAGATTTACGTGATTGGTCGCCTCAATGATGACAACGATCATGTGCGTTTCAAGTTTAATCCAACCTTTAGTTCCACTAATAAACATTATAAATTCATGTTTTAAAACAGGAAAACACACTTTAATATGCTTAAATATGTTATATTGTGTCGTGTAATAAAATAAAAATGAAAATAACAAACACTATTGGTATTTTAATAATATAGGCTTGTTTCCCGTTATTTTCGGGTATACAGTATAAGCAGCAATTGAAATATTCAATATAAAATGTTTCTGGTTGCAACTTTTTATTAAAAGTTTTTTTTTATCAAATTCAGCATCTAATTTACTTCATTTGCGATTAAAAGCAAGGAAACACTGCGCACACGTCACTACGGCAAGCAGCAGGTGTCCGGCTTGACGGCTCCGTCTTCAGTTCCTCCCTCGACTGCAAGCGGCAAACCTCGCCGATCGGTCTGCGCAGCGCCGGATGATCTCGAAACACACCTATAGCTTCTTCTGGCGGCAGGTTTTGAACGAGTGTACACATCTGAGATTTACATCAGATTATCTGAGATTTACACTAGATTACTTGTGTAAAAATAAAATTAATCAAACTCAAATATTTTTTGAATAATTGAGCCAAAACCAAAAAGCTTTAAGCTGTGCCCCGCTTTCCCCTATAGCAAAGTATCTGTTAAACTTTTTAAAGCATATTTTTATTACTTTCCATTGTTAAGTGGAGATTTCAGAGCAGAGAAGTGTCACGTTCTATAAAGTTGTTTCTTTCTCATAAATGCACATGCAAACATTTAAATAAAATCTTAATTGTTCTTTAAAAAGGTTGGGTATTACTTCTTTAGGTTTGTGTCATTGAATTCAAAGAATTACTACAAAGTATGTTATTTCCCCAAAAGTCTTTGTTACATCTATAACTTGTGCATGTTTTCCCTTATCTAAAATGGAAAACTTGTAAATAGACAAATATTTTTCTGATATCTGGAGTCTATCATCAGGGGGTTTAGGAAAATATAAACAAATGCTTTAATATATTGGCAATAATGCATTCTCTAAGAAATTATGTTTTGTTTTGACTACAAATGTGACATCCTTAACGCTGAACTGCGCTAATTTATTATTTGCATATTATTCAAAAAGTAATAAAAAAATAAAAAACGTAAAAATGAAAAAGTGATGAGAAAACTGCAACTGAGATAAAGAGAAATGTGTCTGCATTTAAATGCTGTTTTAAGTTTAATATTATTTAAAAATTATCAACACACAACCCATTGACCTACATAGTACGAAAATTTACTATGGAAGTCAATGGGTGCTGTCAACTGTGTGGTTAAAATATCTTCTTTTGTCTTTGTCAGAATAAATAAACTCATATACGTTTGTAACAACATGATTTTTATTTTTAAGTTAACTGTCTCTTTAAAACTATTTGAATATTAAATTCAAGCATACAACAGTATACTGTACTGTAAAACCCAAAAGATTTGTACATCTGAGCAGATGGCAAATAAACAATGAGGTTAGTGTAGCAGACCTGCTGATATCCAGTCTGAGCTGGTCTGTGCAGGCCTTAATGCGGTTCTGTGCCTCCATGTGTGTCATGGTCTCAGTGTTGTCTCCATTGATGGCAAGAATAGTATCTCCAGGGCTCAGATCGCTCAACGCCGCTTTACTCCCAGGTGTTATCTAACAAAAGAAAACAGATGAGAGGTTAAGGAAGCACCACACCCTAACCAAACACTGCCAAGCCTGAAGCCAAAGGTGCTTTAATTGCCCGAGTGAAAGCTTTCCATGTGACAAAGCCCACAGCTCAAGAGATGATAGATGAGCAGATGATTCATGTGAGATACACCTAATGCTTTTGATGCAATTCTGTAATTATTTTGAACTCTAGCGTAAGATATTTCTAAGATCTTGTCTTTCAACATCCACTAGCATTATGCTGAGCAGAAGTGAAGTGAAGTGAAAGTGACATATTTGCCAATGAATAGTAAACCATTCACTGGAATGTGACCTCTGCATTTAACCCATCCAGTTAGTAATGAAACACACACACACACACACACACATCATGATGAATGATTCTCTATACTGCGGAAGGCAACTAATGACTCAAGATTAAATGTGATGCATTGTCATTAAAATGTCCCATAAAGAAGCAGGCTTCCTTTCATTTGTGATATGTCATTAAGTGTGAGCTCTACCAATGCCGTATAGAGAGAGCAATCAAGAAAAAACATTAAATAGTTTTGTTCCATAAGTTCCAGAAAAAAGAAAACACTGAATTCATTTAAGAGAGAAAATTCATGATGTAAATTTCACTGAAAAAAGAGCAGATCTGTTTCTATAAACAATCAGGAGATCATCTCCTCCTAAAGGTACTGTAAACCTCCAGCACTGATGCTCTTTGATTATGTGGAGGTTGTAGGAGATCATCTCCTCCTGAGGAACTGTAAACCTCCAGCACTGATGCTCTTCGATTATGTGGAGGTTGTAGGAGATCATCTCCTCCTGAAGAACTGTAAACCTCCAGCGCTGATGCTCTTTGATTATGTGGAGATTGAGGGTGATCATCTCCTCCTGAAGAACTGTAAACCTCCAGCACTGATGCTCTTCGATTATGTGGAGGTTGTAGGAGATCATCTCCTCTTGAAGAACTGTAAACCTCCAGCACTGATGCTCTTTGATTATGTGGAGATTGAGGGTGAACATCTCCTCCTGAAGAACTGTAAACCTCCAGCACTGATGCTCTTCGGTTATGTGGAGGTTGTAGGAGATCATCTCCTCCTGAGGAACTGTAAACCTCCAGCACTGATGCTCTTCGATTATGTGGAGGTTGTAGGAGATCATCTCCTCTTGAAGAACTGTAAACCTCCAGCACTGATGCTCTTTGATTATGTGGAGATTGAGGGTGAACATCTCCTCCTGAAGAACTGTAAACCTCCAGCACTGATGCTCTTCGATTATGTGGAGGTTGTAGGAGATCATCTCCTCTTGAAGAACTGTAAACCTCCAGCACTGATGCTCTTTGATTATGTGGAGATTGAGGGTGAACATCTCCTCCTGAAGAACTGTAAACCTCCAGCACTGATGCTCTTCGATTATGTGGAGGTTGTAGGAGATCATCTCCTCTTGAAGAACTGTAAACCTCCAGCACTGATGCTCTTTGATTATGTGGAGGTTGTAGGAGATCATCTCCTCCTGAAGAACTGTAAACCTCCAGCACTGATGCTCTTCGGTTATGTGGAGGTTGTAGGAGATCATCTCCTCTTGAAGAACTGTAAACCTCCAGCACTGATGCTCTTTGATTATGTGGAGATTGAGGGTGAACATCTCCTCCTGAAGAACTGTAAACCTCCAGCACTGATGCTCTTCGGTTATGTGGAGGTTGTAGGAGATCATCTCCTCCTGAGGAACTGTAAACCTCCAGCACTGATGCTCTTCGATTATGTGGAGGTTGTAGGAGATCATCTCCTCCTGAAGAACTGTAAACCTCCAGCGCTGATGCTCTTTGATTATGTGGAGGTTGTAGGAGATCATCTCCTCCTGAAGAACTGTAAACCTCCAGCACTGATGCTCTTGGATTATGTGGAGGTTGTAGGAGATCATCTCCTCCTGAGGAACTGTAAACCTCCAGCACTGATGCTCTTCGGTTATGTGGAGGTTGTAGGAGATCATCTCCTCCTGAAGAACTGTAAACCTCCAGCACTGATGCTCTTCGATTATGTGGAGGTTGTAGGAGATCATCTCCTCCTGAAGAACTGTAAACCTCCAGCGCTGATGCTCTTTGATTATGTGGAGATTGAGGGTGATCATCTCCTCCTGAAGAACTGTAAACCTCCAGCACTGATGCTCTTCGGTTATGTGGAGGTTGTAGGAGATCATCTCCTCCTGAGGAACTGTAAACCTCCAGCACTGATGCTCTTTGATTATGTGGAGGTTGTAGGAGATCATCTCCTCCTGAAGAACTGTAAACCTCCAGCGCTGATGCTCTTTGATTATGTGGAGATTGAGGGTGATCATCTCCTCCTGAAGAACTGTAAACCTCCAGCACTGATGCTCTTCGGTTATGTGGAGGTTGTAGGAGATCATCTCCTCCTGAAGAACTGTAAACCTCCAGCACTGATGCTCTTTGATTATGTGGAGATTGAGGGTGATCATCTCCTCCTGAAGAACTGTAAACCTCCAGCGCTGATGCTCTTTGATTATGTGGAGATTGAGGGTGAACATCTCCTCCTGAAGAACTGTAAACCTGCAGTGCTGAGGTCTTTGATTATGTGGAGGCTGTAGTAGATCATCTCCTCCTGAAGAACTGTAAACCTCCAGTGCTGAGGTCTTTGATTATGTGGAGGCTGTAGGAGATCATCTCCTCCTGAAGAACTGTAAACCTCCAGCACTGATGCTCTTTGATTATGTGGAGATGGAGGGTGATCATCTCCTCCTGAAGAACTGTAAACCTCCAGCACTGATGCTCTTCGGTTATGTGGAGGTTGTAGGAGATCATCTCCTCCTGAAGAACTGTAAACCTCCAGCACTGATGCTCTTTGATTATGTGGAGATTGAGGGTGATCATCTCCTCCTGAAGAACTGTAAACCTCCAGCGCTGATGCTCTTTGATTATGTGGAGATTGAGGGTGAACATCTCCTCCTGAAGAACTGTAAACCTGCAGTGCTGAGGTCTTTGATTATGTGGAGGCTGTAGTAGATCATCTCCTCCTGAAGAACTGTAAACCTCCAGTGCTGAGGTCTTTGATTATGTGGAGGCTGTAGGAGATCATCTCCTCTTGAAGAACTGTAAACCTCCAGCACTGATGCTCTTTGATTATGTGGAGATTGAGGGTGATCATCTCCTCCTGAAGAACTGTAAACCTCCAGCGCTGATGCTCTTTGATTATGTGGAGATTGAGGGTGAACATCTCCTCCTGAAGAACTGTAAACCTCCAGCGCTGATGCTCTTTGATTATGTGGAGATTGAGGGTGAACATCTCCTCCTGAAGAACTGTAAACCTCCAGCGCTGATGCTCTTTGATTATGTGGAGATTGAGGGTGATCATCTCCTCCTGAAGAACTGTAAACCTCCAGCACTGATGCTCTTCGGTTATGTGGAGGTTGTAGGAGATCATCTCCTCCTGAGGAACTGTAAACCTCCAGCACTGATGCTCTTCGGTTATGTGGAGGTTGTAGGAGATCATCTCCTCCTGAAGAACTGTAAACCTCCAGCACTGATGCTCTTTGATTATGTGGAGATTGAGGGTGATCATCTCCTCCTGAAGAACTGTAAACCTCCAGCGCTGATGCTCTTTGATTATGTGGAGATTGAGGGTGAACATCTCCTCCTGAAGAACTGTAAACCTCCAGTGCTGAGGTCTTTGATTATGTGGAGGCTGTAGGAGATCATCTCCTCCTGAAGAACTGTAAACCTCCAGCACTGATGCTCTTTGATTATGTGGAGATGGAGGGTGATCATCTCCTCCTGAAGAACTGTAAACCTCCAGCACTAATGCTCTTCGGTTATGTGGAGGTTGTAGGAGATCATCTCCTCTTGAAGAACTGTAAACCTCCAGCACTGATGCTCTTTGATTATGTGGAGGTTGTAGGAGATCATCTCCTCCTGAAGAACTGTAAACCTCCAGCACTGATGCTCTTTGATTATGTGGAGATTGAGGGTGATCATCTCCTCCTGAAGAACTGTAAACCTCCAGCACTGATGCTCTTCGGTTATGTGGAGGTTGTAGGAGATCATCTCCTCTTGAAGAACTGTAAACCTCCAGCACTGATGCTCTTTGATTATGTGGAGATTAAGGGTGATCATCTCCTCCTGAAGAACTGTAAACCTCCAGTGCTGATGCTCTTTGATTATGTGGAGATTGAGGGTGAACATCTCCTCCTGAAGAACTGTAAACCTCCAGTGCTGATGCTCTTTGATTATGTGGAGGTTGTAGGAGATCATCTCCTCCTAAAGGTACTGTAAACCTCCAGCACTGATGCTCTTCGGTTATGTGGAGGTTGTAGGAGATCATCTCCTCTTGAAGAACTGTAAACCTCCAGCACTGATGCTCTTTGATTATGTGGAGGCTGTAGGAGATCATCTCCTCCTGAGGAACTGTAAACCTCCAGCACTGATGCTCTTTGATTATGTGGAGATTGAGGGTGATCATCTCCTCCTGAAGAACTGTAAACCTCCAGCACTGATGCTCTTTGATTATGTAAGGTTGTAGGAGATCATCTCCTCCTGAAGAACTGTAAACCTCCAGCGCTGATGCTCTTTGATTATGTGGAGGCTGTAGGAGATCATCTCCTCCTGAAGAACTGTAAACCTCCAGCACTGATGCTCTTTGATTATGTGGAGGTTGTAGGAGATCATCTCCTCCTGAAGAACTGTAAACCTCCAGCACTGATGCTCTTCGATTATGTGGAGGTTGTAGGAGATCATCTCCTCTTGAAGAACTGTAAACCTCCAGCACTGATGCTCTTTGATTATGTGGAGATTGAGGGTGATCATCTCCTCCTGAAGAACTGTAAACCTCCAGTGCTGATGCTCTTTGATTATGTGGAGATTGAGGGTGAACATCTCCTCCTGAAGAACTGTAAACCTCCAGTGCTGAGGTCTTTGATTATGTGGAGGTTGTAGGAGATCATCTCCTCCTGAAGAACTGTAAACCTCCAGCGCTGATGCTCTTTGATTATGTGGAGATTGAGGGTGAACATCTCCTCCTGAAGAACTGTAAACCTCCAGTGCTGAGGTCTTTGATTATGTGGAGGCTGTAGGAGATCATCTCCTCTTGAGGAACTGTAAACCTCCAGCACTGATGCTCTTGGATTATGTGGAGGTTGTAGGAGATCATCTCCTCTTGAAGAACTGTAAACCTCCAGCACTGATGCTCTTCGGTTATGTGGAGGTTGTAGGAGATCATCTCCTCCTGAAGAACTGTAAACCTCCAGCACTGATGCTCTTCGATTATGTGGAGATTGAGGGTGATCATCTCCTCCTGAAGAACTGTAAACCTCCAGTGCTGATGCTCTTTGATTATGTGGAGATTGAGGGTGAACATCTCCTCCTGAAGAACTGTAAACCTCCAGTGCTGAGGTCTTTGATTATGTGGAGGCTGTAGGAGATCATCTCCTCTTGAGGAACTGTAAACCTCCAGCACTGAATCTCTTCGATTATGTGGAGGTTGTAGGAGATCATCTCCTCTTGAAGAACTGTAAACCTCCAGCACTGATGCTCTTCGATTATGTGGAGATTGAGGGTGATCATCTCCTCCTGAAGAACTGTAAACCTCCAGCACTGATGCTCTTCGATTATGTGGAGGTTGTAGGAGATCATCTCCTCTTGAAGAACTGTAAACCTCCAGCACTGATGCTCTTGGATTATGTGGAGATTGAGGGTGATCATCTCCTCCTGAAGAACTGTAAACCTCCAGCACTGATGCTCTTTGATTATGTGGAGATTGAGGGTGATCATCTCCTCCTGAAGAACTGTAAACCTCCAGTGCTGATGCTCTTTGATTATGTGGAGATTGAGGGTGAACATCTCCTCCTGAAGAACTGTAAACCTCCAGCACTGATGCTCTTTGATTATGTGGAGATTGAGGGTGAACATCTCCTCCTGAAGAACTGTAAACCTCCAGTGCTGAGGTCTTTGATTATGTGGAGGCTGTAGGAGATCATCTCCTCCTGAGGAACTGTAAACCTCCAGCACTGAATCTCTTCGATTATGTGGAGGTTGTAGGAGATCATCTCCTCTTGAAGAACTGTAAACCTCCAGCACTGATGCTCTTGGATTATGTGGAGATTGAGGGTGATCATCTCCTCCTGAAGAACTGTAAACCTCCAGCACTGATGCTCTTCGATTATGTGGAGGTTGTAGGAGATCATCTCCTCTTGAAGAACTGTAAACCTCCAGCACTGATGCTCTTTGATTATGTGGAGATTGAGGGTGATCATCTCCTCCTGAAGAACTGTAAACCTCCAGCACTGATGCTCTTTGATTATGTGGAGATTGAGGGTGATCATCTCCTCCTGAAGAACTGTAAACCTCCAGCACTGATGCTCTTTGATTATGTGGAGATTGAGGGTGATCATCTCCTCCTGAAGAACTGTAAACCTCCAGTGCTGAGGTCTTTGATTATGTGGAGGCTGTAGGAGATCATCTCCTCTTGAGGAACTGTAAACCTCCAGCACTGAATCTCTTCGATTATGTGGAGGTTGTAGGAGATCATCTCCTCTTGAAGAACTGTAAACCTCCAGCACTGATGCTCTTGGATTATGTGGAGATTGAGGGTGATCATCTCCTCCTGAAGAACTGTAAACCTCCAGTGCTGAGGTCTTTGATTATGTGGAGGCTGTAGGAGATCATCTCCTCTTGAGGAACTGTAAACCTCCAGCACTGAATCTCTTCGATTATGTGGAGGTTGTAGGAGATCATCTCCTCCTGAAGAACTGTAAACCTCCAGCACTGATGCTCTTGGATTATGTGGAGGTTGTAGGATATCATATCCTACAGAGGAACTGTACACCTCCATCACTGATTCTCTTGGATTATGTGGAGATTGAGGGTGATCATCTCCTCCTGAAGAACTGTAAACCTCCAGCACTGATGCTCTTTGATTATGTGGAGGTTGTAGGAGATCATCTCCTCCTGAAGAACTGTTAACCTCCAGCACTGATGCTCTTCGATTTATATTATAACATTGAAATTAAACTATTATTCATAGTAATATGTCGTAGGAGGGAGCTAGAACAATATAAGATTTAACATGTTTATAGGATCCAAAATATAAAAAAAAGGATCTGTTATCGTTATTGGCAAAATCATACAGCAGGTATTATTTAGATATGAATTTTGCCAATATCGCACACCTCTAACATGAAAACCAAAATAAAAGATTAAAAAACATAGACATGAACTATAAAACACAACACAGATCCATGACAACGATGCTTTTGTGTTGATAAATATTAAGTTATCATCTCTAACAAAAATCTTTTTTTTTTGGACTACAACAAACACAAGAATTGTAAACGACAGTTTACTTCCTTAACGAGTTGACATAGAGACAGAGCAACACGCCATAACCTGATAAACACGCCCGCCCACTGGGGGGTAACCCATCCGCCTCCATTGACTTTGTATTGCGAGAGGCCGCCTCCTTGTCATTTCTGGCTTATAACAAAAAAAAAACAGAATAAAGCCTAAAAGTTGCTGAAAAAATATTTTCACAATAAGCATGTTATTAAACACAAATAATCACACAAAGTGATTAGTTTGATTAAAAAATGTAATTGATTGACAACCCTAAAAATAGTATATTATCTGCTTCGAATGTCGACCAGTTGATGAGATGCCAATGCTAAAACATCGTGATTCAAGTATATCAAGCATCCTTAGATCATATATAATACAACTGAAGTACTCAGAGGCGTCTAAAGGATGACGTAAGGACCGACGGTGCTTTAGACCACCTGTGTGAAACATGAGCAGCGGTAATTACAGTGTGATTTATGTCATTAACTACCATACACAACACATTTACTTCACCGCTCCATCAAACAACCTTTAATTATCCCAACACAGATGTACAACCCTAAATATTTAACAGACAGAAGCTCCTGACCTAGTAAACAAGGCTAATTCATCCCATATCATGACTCATTACCATGTGTACAGCTGTACAAAACTACACAGCAAGAGTAAAGCGCATGGTGTTTCTACTTTGCTTACCATACTGAGAAAAAGACAAGACAACAAGAACAAACTGTGTTATATCATCTCAAGACTTTATAAAACACAAGTGTCACACCTTTCAGTGCTTCTATTTATCTGTGACAAAAACAAACTAAATTATTACTTAATTACTAATTAAAATAATTGCCCAACATTTGGCTAATGGACCTAAATTATATATTACACATATAACACCATTACCAAAATCTTTCATTGTGCAAAATTTCCTCTCTTGGCAGTCAACAGTTTCCCACAAATCACAAGTGAAGCCATGAGTGAGTTTGCTCAGTCATATGACTGCTTTTACAGAAACTTGAAACTGGGTCATATTTTCTTTTAGCTTGAATACTTTTATTCCTGGTTTTTAATAATATGTGATCCTCTCTTTTAAAACCCATCTACCATCCCAACCCAAGTCATTTTTGTGTGATTTACTCATCATTATAAACTCATCCTATATAAATGTAAAGAACACTCTTTAAAGGTAATATAATCTTGATGTCTATACTGACTAAGATCATGTCAAAGATTAAAATCATAATGGTGAAATCAAACTTTGATGCTTGTAATCTCAGGATTTTGGGACTTTATCCTGGTTTTCACAGGCAGGGTCAGATATTAGTATGTCACACAACTTGTGTTTAATGTTGTAGAGTTTGATTTAATTTAGGGACACAGCCTTTGATTTTTGAATCTTTTCTTGTCTTTTTAAAGGCGATCAATCAGACAAACGTGCCACACACAACTGAGAGACGCTGTACAACCTGTAAAGTTTTAGTATTTTGTTATAACTATTGTGAGTCCCGTGCTTCAGAATGTCCTAGTAGCGACTTAATCTCCTTGTGAACAATGTCACATGGCTTTCAGGAATGTGGCTGTGTTACAAATGATTTTCAGGATGCCAGCATTACTGCATGACCTTAGAGAGCAATAACAAAAGAAAGGCCCTTCATGTAATAAATTATCACATAGGGGTCACGACCAGACAGTAAATATTAACAAGCTATAAGGTTTATAAAAGACGGTTGTGTGCTTAAATGGTACATAGACATACTATCAAACCAGTTTGAATTACGAACATGATACAATTTTGTTTAAAACAGCAAAAGGCCAGCTATACATTTTATTGTAACATTGACAAAATACATTTTTATAGACAGTTAACCTGTTAAGCCGACTGATCAACATGGGGTTGGTCCAACATGTTTTTGTTTACAAACTTTTTAGTTTATCATGTATTAAACTAATCAAGAACAGTACTAAACTTGTCATGCTAGGTTGGTTGGTTGGTTGGTTGGTTGGTTGGTTGCAACACATTCTCACCCCATGGCGTCAATATTTGACGACACTTGACCATTCGTCAATATGTGACGCGGAGGCTATACCTTTCGCGTCATTTTTTGACGAACTGGGTACTTCAATACTATTACGTCCGTTGCATTCTCTTTCCTATTTTCTTAACATTTTCGTGTCGGTTTAGGGTTAGATTACGCGAAATTAAACAGTTGTCACCTGGCGTTGGGGTTAGAGTTAGGTTTGGGTAGGGATGTCATTATGTAAATCTAACCCTAAACCGACGCGAAAATGTTAAGAAAATAGGAAAGAGAATGCAACGGACGTAATAGTATTGAAGTCCCCAGTTCGTCAAAAAATGACGCGAAAGGTATACCCGCCGCGTCACATATTGACGCATGGTCAAGTGCGTCAAATATTGACGCCATGGGGTGAGAATGGGTTGCATATATCATTACAAACATCAAAGGGTTTAGATTTGATATATGAGCGTTTGAGGTATTATCCCCTTCTGACATCACAAAGGGAGCCAAATTTCAAAGGCCTATTTTTCACATGCTTGCAGAGAATGGTTTACCAAAACTAAGTTACTGGGTTGATCTTTTTCACATTGTTTAGGTTGATAGAAGCACTCGGTGGGGACTCAATTATAGCACTTAAATATGAAAAAAGAAAGATTTACATGATACGTCTCCTTTAATAAACTCTTTGTCCATCCCACCTGCATCTGGATTCTGTCCAAAGTTCCTGACAACTGCAGTTTTACTAATAAAATCTTAATTTTTAATGATTTTGATATTTTAAACCTTAAATTATAAAACATATTTAAAGATTAAAATATAAATAAACAAAACGAATTGGGTCTTCAGTGATGTGGTCACAGATTAATAAACTCGTTTAAATCTTCAACTTTTTTTCTTGATGAGAATTAACATTATTCATTATAAAATAAATAGACCATTATGATATGAAAGTGATGCGTTGTTACAGTCAGTGGTGTAGTGCAGGGTATACGCAGATATACGCAGTATACCCACTTCTTTATTTGATGGCATGGGGTATACCCACTTTTACTTAAAATGGGGGCAAAACTTAAGAGTATACCCACTTCTCCAGGCACCACTACACTAGTTTACCAAACAGATGCTTAGTTCATTATTATTTTTATGAAAACCCAACAAATACAAACTTATATTAAAGGAAATGAAACCTTTATTAACCAGTGTTATTTTAAGCTTTTGCTTCCATCATTGTCCTGTCACCCAGGTGATCAAAGTAGTACACATCTATAATGTGCTTGAAGTGCTCTATTTTTGTGCACTAATTTTGTACTTAAAATACTTAAAATTCTTCTTCAGTAAAATAATTTTAAGAACATATAAATGTGCTTCTCTGTGTTATTTTGAGACACCGTGAAAATGAACTAAAATGTCCTTAAGTATTTAAAAAATTTATTAAGGTACCACCACTTGTAGTAAATTGCAAACCCATCTTTGTATAAAAGATGGGTTCAAGTTTACAAATGTTAATAAATATTTTTTAATACAAATATAGTATGTTAAAAGTGCATTTAAGTTCAAATTCATGGTGTCTCAAAACAGTTTAAGTACACATCGATATTCTTATCTTAAAAAGTACTAAAGAAGAGATTTTAGTCAGTGCGGGGTTGGTGCATGAAGGTGGAGCACTTCAAGTACATTATGAGAGTGTACTACTTTTTCATCTGGGAAGGGTTGCCAGATCCACGTAACAAACCAGCGCAATGGCCAAAATTAGTCCAAAAGCATCCCAATGCCCAAATACCATCAATTAATGAGCCAAATCCTTCAATCTCTAACCCGCAGAAAAACATCAAACTGTGGAAACAGATTAAAAGTTCAGAACTCAGCCGTAAGGACGCAGACCTGCCAACGCTGCCTTTCATCGCATGGTGAAAAGAAGAAGTGCCTGATAAACGTGCAGCTCATGTTGTAATGAAGTGGACTGTGGTGCGGGAGCATGTGACGTCACAGACCAATGAATTTCATAATGGATTATTACCTGTGGGTTAGAGACCATTGATTTTCTAAGCTTTTATGGGACATCTATAATATTTTTTATACAGCTGAATTATATTGTGTGCACAACACTTCAGTTCCACTATATTTAAACATTTATAACATCTTTTTCTTTTTAAATCCTTAATTATTCTACAATCTGTTAAATAAAGTCCCAAGTGTCTTCCTTCAGAAGATCTCATAATTGTGTCTATAGGTCAGATAGTTTGGGAGCTGCATTTTGTTGCACAGTTTAAAGTCAGGTGTGTATACAGTAATAAAGTGAAGATCTGTACAGCACAAGCTTGCTTGTAAGCCTTAAGCCTTGTTTATTATTGTTTACAGATCAGCGGGAGTCACATGACAACAATGAAACAGCGTGATGACTGAACGAACTACCAAAAACAAGAGAGAATTTGTTATTAAAAGTTTCAGTTCTTTTTGTAATACAAGGTAGTTTGTCATTGTACTATTTCTGTTGTTGTGTTTTTATTTAAAATAATAATAAACCACAACCAAAGCATTCATTTAAAGGCACAATATGTCATTTTCACCACTAGTGGTTGCCTCAAAAAAAGTTACAGCTTGATGACATTGTGAAAGAGTGTGAAACGATGGGAGCTGTGGTCTTTATCTTTACTGTCAAATGGAAATCAGTCCAACAGGACTCGCAATTCATATTCATGGATGATGTAATGAAATAAAATTTTATAAACCTTATGTTATAACCTAAGCTAACAGATTGGCTTGATAGAAAAACAATACCACACTACTTCTGCATGCTACGCTGCGCAGATCGATCAACATACAGTATGACATCACACGAGAGCGACCTGATGCTTTTGGAACGCTCTCAGTCACCAATCAGCGCTGCATGAAGTTGAGTACATCTATGATTTCTTATTAAAAGCAGAAAATGAGGATAGCATGGGTATGACAACACTGACAGGCGACCTATGAACACTTTATAAAACTGCGAATTCTCTGAATTCAAACGTTGTAAACTATTGGAACAATGGAAGTACACATTTGAACACTTTTTTAGAGGTTTTTCAATGGGGAAATCTAATATAAACTGCCAAAACCCTAAAAAAAAATTATACAGATTTTTGGACAAACTGCCCTGCACTAGTACATTTACACTAGTACAGACATTAAAACACTCAGTTGTTTTCTTCTCCACGCTTTTTCGTGGCCTCTTTCTGGCTTCAGTATGACCTGAGACTGTGAGTTTCTGTTGATGAATGGCAACATTTGCCAGTCTAGACAATTTGTTATCTATTACTCTTGCCAGTGGTTTTATAAGCATTTCTCTTCTTGTCACTGTTTATATTCACTGAGACGATGCCAAATGTTCAGACATTACCTCAGACACAACAGCATTTTACAACAAGTCAATAGTTCAAAGTTGAGGAGACCCTACTACAGAAAGTGTAAACATGCCTACTACTAAAGCAACATTAAAACAAGCAATACACCATGTGTTTACCATAACTATACAATGTCTCTGTAAGTAATGATCTTAATTTTACTAGAGAACAACCAACTATCTCACGAGAATTCATACATATTTTACGAGTTGGCTTATTTGTATTAATTCATATGAATCCCACATTCATAAGTTTTGCCTTGACCACTGTATTTGCCTGTATTCGCGATTTGTCTTGACCACTGTAAAGTTGGGGTTAGGGGTTCGGTTTCGTTGTTGTTTTTCAATGACGATTAACTTCATATTAATACGAATTAGCCAACTCGTGAAATATGTATGATTTCTTGTGAGATCAGGATGGAACAACAGACTTCGTTGCAACTGCATATTTGAGGCTAACAGACTATTTTCCTAACAAAACCAGTAGCTGACCCACTTCAATCCATTAATCCCAGCATGCATCCCAGATGGACGCTTTCAGGGGTAGCTTCACTTTATCAGTTTCATTCTTGAGCTCTTTGTGTTGACGAGTCTTTCAGCAGTTTTAAACTTCATCAGGCTGTTATCTTTACAAGTTACACATGTTTCTTTACTCTGCTTAACATCTGAGGTGATTGCTCAAGACTTTTTTCTTTCTTTTTAAAACTTTTTTAGGTGTGTAAACACCTGAAATACGTAGGTCGATCACTATAGTATTAAATAAAAAACAGCAGCATAAATTAAAGTCTGTGAGAACCAGAAGCTTTTCTAAAATGACATCATGAACAATTACATTTATGATTTTGAGTCATGATGATGAATCAGACATGCGCAGTAAATGAGAACAGATTCAGCTTTTCTTTCAAGAGCATCAATGTCTTAAGGATAGAAAAACACACAACTGAGATCGTTTTAATATCATAAGTGCTCCTTATTAAACAGAAATAAGCTGAAACCGATCTGACGGGTCTTCTCGAGATCTTTAGCTGAAGTGCTCACATTGAGTTTGCAATAAAACAGACATGATGTGAAACTTACGGTTAACAGTTGTGTCTATTTTATTTTCTCTTTAGATTTTGAAGTGAAACAAATCATTTTTTGATCTCCCACACCACACAATATATTTTTTATAGAGTTACAAATAAGTTATAACGTGTGATGTGAAACACAATGGTAACAATTAAACGGGTTTAAGGCGAATGCGTTATTAAAACCGGCGTGACGCAAAACGTTTCTAGCGTTTGTGCGTCGTCGTGTCGCGTGGATGCTCCTGACTCTTTATATGAGTTCAGCTGTAGAAAAACTTTAGTTGTGTGTTCAGATACCCCGTTACACACAAACTATAACTAATAGTTATAACAGAAGTGAACAAAAGAATAAGAAATACAGACACGTACTCGTGAAATAGTGAGCGGCGTGTTAAAGTCCCGTCCACCCACGAGCCGAAAACCCCACGGCGAGGAACCGCTGAGAGTCACAGTACGAGACATCCTCGAGTCCTGCTATCACTGAGATATGACTGAGATCTCATCCACTGCTCCAAACACAAGAGACGAGCTGACGACACTATGAGAGAGAGAGAGAGAGAGAGAGAGAGAGAGAGAGAGAGAGAGAGAGAGAGAGAGAGAGAGAGAGAGAGAGAGAGAGAGAGAGAGAGAGAGAGAGAGAGAGAGAGGAGGAGCTGAAGTGAGATCAGGGCGGAGAGGACCAGAAAACACACACGCGCACGCACGCACGCACGCACACACACACACAGTGGTGTCTCTTTTCAAACTTGTTCAGTATTAAAGTGTTCTTCATTATAGGCTTTTTAGTCTGTAGTCATCAATTTTTCTAACTATGACGATTTTTTTCTTTTCCTTGTGCTTCAGTTTATATAATATTTAGCTGACCCTGCAATTTAATACTTACTGAGTAAACTGAAGCACAATGCGCCGAAAGTTTGTTCATTTACGAGTTTAGTTCATTGTCATGATGGCCAGGGCTCTGAAGACTGAATTATTGTTCTGGAGTCATTATGTCATTATCTTTAATTTTGCAGCAATGTGACAGACTGAAACTACAGATTACTCCATCTTCTCACCAATAGTTCCCATTAGCACTGCTGGTCTGATTTAAGTGGATAAGATTAAGCACTGCTTGGTTCTGTATTATATCTGGTATGGGGAATATCTTTACTGTTTGGATGTCACAGGCAATGTCTTTCTACTCCATGAAACAAATTCACCCACTTGTCAGACAAGAATCTGACTTGAATCATTAGGCAAAATCTGGAGAACAGTCCAAATGCTGGAGAAACATATGTCAGGGGACGTTTTAAGTGCTCAAGGGGTTTCCTCATTCAGTAGGAGAGCGCACGCCAAGCCTTGCAAAAAAAACGTACCATGTCGGATGAAGCTTTTGGCGTAGACGAGCCATTCGTCACAGAAGTCTTAATGAATTGTGGTATGCAGCCAGTTAAATATCATGATCTACTGTATGTTTTTGTATGCATTGCAGATTACAGTAATTCCCTTAAAATGATATATGGTTTTACTAAAAATTAAACACATGGTTACTATAATTAAACCATGTTAACCACAAATTAAATGGGCCAATGCATTAGGATTCAAATTTGCCTTACTCTTTTGACCCTTCACCACCTTGGACTTATAAGATGATATCTGTATTCTGAGTAGTTTTGATATCAAAGTTTTTGCATTCCATATAGCAAAAACTTATATTTTTTAGACATGAAAATAAATGTACAATATCATAATCCATTTATTTGTAAATGTTTCTCTCTCTTTTTTAGTGCAGATTTCATTCTAAAAATCACTTTCTGCTTGGAATTATAAGCTTTTATCTTACAAAACTTTAATTAAATCAATCACTATTAAAAAAACACAAACAGTTTACTTATAAAATGTGTATTAGTATTTGATGTTTAAGGGCTTAATATTGTACAATTTAAGAAATTTCAGCAGTGGTGGCTGATGACTTCTTTTCCCAGAGGCTCAAATTTAAAATATGTGAACCATGCATCATTTCAAAATATGTGCCTGCTCCACATATTGTTTATGATAAAAGAGACGCTCATGTTCACAAAGACAAGACACTAACTTAACACTTAACTCTGATTACACATGCGATTATGTGAGTAGGCCTGACAAATGTGAACATCTCTTTGATCACAAACCCCTTCGAAGGGTCTGCAGCAGGCTTGAACTTTGACATGAGGTGTGATGCACATATGTTTACATGACGCGCTGAACACATATTTTGACACGAAGAGCCACACACACAACGGGCTAAATACATGTTTTGACGAGCTTCGCATCGTGGCCCCTCGAAAAATAAGTCACCGGACACCACTGTGTTTCAGCAAAGTTGTTGTATAGAGTTTAATACATTTATAAAATAAATTTTTTGCACATTTTAGAAATGTTAGTAAATTAAGTACCAAATTAGTGTGCGAAAATAGAGCACTTTTTAAGTACACTATGAAAGTGTACTTCTTTTTCAGCTGGGTCACCTTAGAATTAAAATTAAAAACTTTTTATGGAGTATTGTAGTTTGCATTATTTATCTGTGCACTTCATTATTTGTTTTTAATTCATGCCCTTCTAATATAATCAAAAACGTTAACCTTCTCCCCTCCTCGAAACGATCTCTCTTGATTTCCTGTTACTAGGAATTGTGTGAGGGCGGGTCTATCTGAGACTTGTTTCTACCTGGCAAAAGATTTCAGTTATTAGCAATTAGCAACATGGCCCAACTTCCAACGATCCAATCAGTTCTCGATGGATGAAATCAAGTCAAGTACAAAAGAAGTTGTTTTACTTAGAAACACGTCATGATACAGAAAAGAAGATTTCCTTTCATGGTGCAATTTTCTGTTTAAAAGAGGAAAAACTTTGCAGTGTTTGTACACTAGCTTAGCATATACGAAACTACCACTCCAGTGTTCACAAGTGTGGAGAAGGAGCACCGTTTAGAAGTTGTTGTATGTGGAATGATACTAATTAATGTCTTTGGGTCAGTTTATTGTTTACAATTATCTGTACATGTGAGTTTTCATACAGCACGCACATCCCACGACAAGTGCAAGATGAAAAGTTGTGGTTAAAAGTAGACATTTTTTATTTTTTTGGCAAAATAACAATTTTTTTCTCTAGATAAGACCCTTATGCTTTGGTTGGGATTGTTTAGTGAGCTTTGAAGCTGCATTGAAACTGCAATTTGGACCTTCAAACTGTTGGGTTCAACTGAAGTCCACTATATCTTCAATCTAGCAAATACTGGTGTAAAAAATGTAGTCAAGCAAGGACACTTGCTTGTCCTACTGCAAGTCTTAAGCCTGCAATATGTGCATGACCTCCATGTCATCTTTTCTCAGGCGTTTGTCAGCTGCAACATTCTGACCTTTTCCTCTTGTGCCGGGTGTTGAACGTCACCTTCCACTTGAACAGATTCAACTTGGATAACCACAATAACACACATTGCTCTCACTCAATTATACGCTCGGCCGGCTGGCACAGCAAAATCCAACTGCTACATGTTTACTTTGCTCAATGTAAGTTGTAATTTTACTTGCTGCCCTTAAAGGGCGCTAGGGAGTCATTATCAGGTAAATTTCTCTATGGCAGAGAGTTAAAGGAAGAAGTAAGTGTGATTAAGATAGTCCTGTTAGCTGGGAGTGTTTGATATCTCCATGCTTTCATCTTGAAAACCCTTGTTGAGGAACATTTATGTAACATCAATGTAAGTTATTCATTGCTTTTCCTTATAAGAGGTTTTTAGTGAAGAACTTTGTTTGCTGAACCTTGTGTTATATTGTTTGTTTAGGAAACCGCCATAGTGACTTTGGAAAACGTAGTTGTGTGAAGCACGTATGTAAAATCAGTCCAATGGAAGGAACAAACGTCAAGGCGGGATGATGTAGAACCCAGGAAGCATAAAAGGCGTTTGTACCCTTTCTATTGGCACTTTTCCATTGCATAGTACCCCACAGTTTGGGTCGGGTCAGCTTACTTTTGGGGGCTTTTTCACTGGGTGCAGTACATAGTACTCAATACTTTTTTTAGTACCACCTCGGCTGGGGTTCCAAGCGACACGTGACGTGAAAACACTGTAGATCACTGCTATAATCATCATCATCGTTAAAAATAGCTTTACCTTCGCTGTTTCGAGTAAACCTGTTGTCATCTGTGCTTTGCTGTAAGTTCCCAAACTCCCATTTAGCGATGAAAAACATCCACAGGTTAAGAATCAGGGACACCATACCATTTTTTTACACTTGCAGTTTGTGGCGGCACATTTGCAACGCGCACGTCTGCATATATGCTTGCAATTTAATCTCAGCGGAGTGCGTCGACTGACACCACAGGTGTTTGTACAGAAACTGTCATGTGAGACAGAGGTTGTGATAAACGCAATGTGCAAACATCTATTTGTGATGGTCAATTTTAATTTTGTGGCACACTGAGAAATAAATTAATGTATGGGGATGTATAGCATTACAATGACGCTCTCACAAGTATGATGTCACAGCAGTAGGCAGCGCAAATATAATGACAAGCCTATAATCCCTCTCAATCTGAAGTGTTACTAAACTCGATGGAAAAGCTAACCAAGCCAAAATGAGGTGAGGTGAGCTGACCCGACCTAAACTGTGGGGTACTGTTGACAGACCCTGGTTGTCACCTTGTGTCCCACTCTTGGGGCATGTCACCGTCACAGGTTTCTTTGTGTAGTATTTCAATGACTATTCAGGCTCGGTGGTCTCCTGCTAATATAGAGTCCATCCTCAGAGAGAAAGATCTTGAGCTTGAGCACGAGGGGGAGGAAGAGAGAGACTGTAGCACTGACTTACAAGTAGGCTACATCAAGTTTTCACACAGTTTTCATTCTTTGTCAATCTTTCCACGGAATCGCGTCTTAGACAATTTAATGACTCACATGATACAAATCTAATTATCCTTTGGACGTGGAAATAACCCGGATTTCCTTTTACAACGTGCAACACACCCACAGCATCTTCTCTGCATGACGCAAACCACACAAAATAGCTGATGTGTTTGCGCGTTGGTCAGAGTTTCTCACAGGCAGGACAGCAGGCGGAGATGATGAAAATGAGATATCTACATACAGAAATAGACCAAGGCCTGAGATAAGATTTAAAAAGATGACTTATTGAAGCTATTCAGAGTCAACTCCCTATTTTGAAAGCTAATAACTTTATTTATCACAAACTTTCTGGGTTAATAACTTTGCAAGCGGTTTACATTGATGGACAGCTAAACCCCTTAAGTGGGGCTGTCTGAGGATGGCCAAGATGAACCTGGTTCCCCTGAACTTATTGTAACGGCCAAGATGGCCTGGACTTGATTTTGGGTAGATGGCCTATAGCTACTGCCTAAATCTGGCAAGATGTTGGGTTTAGAGTTAGGTTGGGGGGTAGGATTAGGATGAAAACGGTGGTTCTAGCTAGATGGGACACAGCTACGGCTGGGACCGACAGCTTGTTCCTGTTCTCCGGCTCTACCCTAGCTTCCTCCTCCCCCGGTTCTGCCCTTGTGTCCAGGCTCTTTGCCAATACACACTACAAGGCCCTGACCCGCCATCCCTCCCCTGTGTTTCACCTCTGCTAGCAAAGGTATCAGTTCTAGGCCCTCTTCTCGCTACATATGCATCCTCTTGGAGACATTATTAGTATCAGTTTTTATTGTTATGCTGATAATTCCCACCTTTACCTTTTTCAAAACATGGCGCCAAGATGTTTTTACAGGGGGGCTATGACTCCTGCATCAGAGTCACACGTTGTCAGTGGGCGTTAAGCAGTCATATATCTTTCAATTTAAATCAATTAAGTCCCGCACTTTCTATCAGACGTTCTTAAGCACTTTACAACCGATGGAAATCGGATTATTAATATGTAATGTATGCATTTTATAAGTCGATTCTTTCATTTTTATACATCAATGTAGAATCGTTAACCTCAGTGTCGCAGTGCATCATAAAAACTCTCAGAAAACATGCAAATGTAAATAATTCTAGATGTTTAATTACTCTTTGGAGCATCGGGATTATTAGACGAGAGCTTAATAACCTTATTTTTGTGAAAACCAACATTTATTTAATTGTTTTGCTTGTTGTAATTAGCCCCTGCGCATTCCGACCATAGACTGTAAGAAGAGATGGATGACCCCTGTTCGCTCTCTTCCATTGGTGAAAAGTGAAGCTGCCAGTGTCGCGATACAATGCTGACATCTTGGGTCTTGAGTCTGCGCAGTAGCGATTTTGGGACCAGTCCTGTGCAGTAGTTGGCAGAAAGAAAAGCCGTGAAAGTAAGGCCTCGCTCTCGCAGAATGCGCATATCACAGCCGTCAATCATGACGTGACACCACCGTTTTTATAGCATTAAATAAATAACTAAAACAAACTTATTTTAAAAATAAGTAATAAAATAAGTGTAATAAAATTGTTTAGTTGGTCTCAAGTCTCATTAAATAACATGGGGAGGCGGGGTTTATGACCTATACTGGGACCAGTCACTGGGGGGCGATCGAGACGTTTTGGCTTCACTTTTCAGGGCTTGTGCGGCACGCTTGATTCCGACTAATTTTCCGTCACATATGGAGAGAATACCTATTGGAAGTGATCATCCCCATTCCCTATATTCTCTTCAAGGATCAGACCACTTTACTGTGCAGAGAGTTGCGCAATTGGGTTTCATTGTTGGGTGTTAAAATACACTTGGAGAATAGAGCAATGAAAACAACATCATTTTCTTTATATCTGGAGAGAAAGTTTAAGTGGCTTCCCCTTTTTGAAGTGACCTTTACGGGTGCAAAAACGTAGTTTGACATTCGTCCATGCTCTCTCTCTCTCTCTCTCTCTCTCTCTCTCTCTCTCTCTCTCACCAGGCTTGGCTGTGCAGGAATGATTCTAGGGTTTTAAAGCAACACTAAAGAGTTTTTTTACCTTAAAATAACGTTTTCAAAAAAGTTTCAGTCGTTCATCCACCCGAAACAGGGTGAACGGCACTTTTACATTCGCTTTGCAGCCCTCTATCGGTCAAAACCGCACTAAAGAAGTTTCCAACCGTTGGGTCGCGGCCCTGTAGTTCGAGTGAAAACTACAAAAACTTGCTTGACGGCAGACCTACAATCCAATCAGAGCCAGCTTTGCTGCAGTATTTATGACAGTGGTAATAAACAATTACGCTTCTAACCTGTAGGGGGAGCAAAGAGCCATAAGTCTTTAGTGTTGCTTTAATATTAGGGGAGCTTTTTCATTAGGGGCTGATTTAAATGATTTTTTTTTTAATAATATGATGGGATTTTATACTAACCTTTATTCAGTATTCCAGTATTCTGTGTGCATTTACTTTTGTGTACTGACTGCTATATATTCTGTGCGTGACTGCATTTTCCTCTAATGCAACATCCACAACACGTTTCCATTAAATGAGCATAATGACCAAACGTAATATGGTTTTAAAATATGTCTTTAATGTGCATTAAAAAACTGAGATAAACCAGGGGTACATTTTTTTACAGTAGATAGGAAAGCGTCTTGTATTGCTTCCGCATCACAGTATCCACTGTTTTTATATTAATGATCTACATAGATGCAGATGTCATCCATCAGTTACTCACTTTTGATGTTTGCTCTGCTTTAGGAATAAACAAAATAATGCTTAGAAATGTCAGCTGTGCCAAAACAGGACTTTGCTGTGAGTGTAAGTGAGTGCCATAAAAAGTCAATGTAACAGATAGATAAACAAGAGGAAAGTAAGCATTTATTGCCCCCCAGTGTGGAAAAGAGCCAAATGGCATGGGGGAGAAAAGACCTCCTGAATCTGTCTGTGGAGCAGGGCAGACAGTGCAGCTTGTCACTGAAGCTGCTCCTCTTCCTGGAGATGGTGCTGTGCAGTGGATGATCTGGATTATCCATGATTGACAGGAGCATGCTTAGTGCCCGTTGCTCTGCCACCGATGCGCTGCAAAAAAAAAAAAATCATTAAAACACGGTCAAATGACTGGCAAACTGGCAAACAAATACCCTAAAATTAAAGTAATTTTTTAAAATTCTAATAAAGTCCAAAAACAATAATTTCACAGATTTTTTCTGTAAAAGTTTGGCAGCCAAACAATGTTATTTTACAGACTTTCCCAAGATTATTATGATCAAACACCTTCAATAAAGTGACCAATAAAAGAAAAAGTGAAAGAGACATGATTGTCTTTGCATTTTATCCATTCACTGTAAGTCACACACACACAGACACAAATACCAGGCAACTATCACTGCAACACCCAAACACTTAAGTCACTTCCTGCCAGCTGTGCAATCCAACCAATAGCCTCTGGGTTACAAACAAGTCTGACTCTCTAACCATGTATTTATAGGCTTCTTGATGCCATGTCTTAACATTTTATATAACATAAGGCACACTTATTGTGCACTCATACCATAAACTTAACATTTTATATTCAATAAGCTTTCATATTCAAAATACAACAATCTCACAGTATGAGAATGGTGTGATGTCACTGTGATCATCGCATGATCTCACGTGTTTACTGGGCTTTGCACCTTCAGTGATGATTAAGTTTGGTTGAGTTAGGTGAAAAGCCAGGGTGCATGATCTCTGAAAGCCAATGTTGACATTTGAAATCAACTAAACAAACACGCCCCCTATGTGAGGAACTGTGGACGGATAAACCCAATCGCAGATGATGTCGGGGAGAACAGAAAGGACTTTATTTACAGACATATAACAAAACCCACGAAGGGGTACACAACATGAAACACGATATGCAAACAGATAACACTAAACTTGACAAGATGACTCAGCTAGAACCACATGAACACGAGAACAAATACAAAATGAACCTGCACAGAACTAAGGACACAATAACATTATATAGAATAAATCAAACAAGATAACGAGGGGGAACAGGTGATGGGAGAAAACCAATGATTACTAATAAGCAGGAGAACGAGGGGGCGGGGACAAAAGACAAGACATCTGAGGCACATGACCCAATAATCAAGGCAACCTCCACATTAAGCATGGGACTGCCAGAACCCTGCCATCATGACTAGATATAATTACAAAACAAGACTCCTAGGCAGGATCCTGACACCCTACCCCAATAGAATTTGGACCTACACATACGCAACCCTGGCAACAATGTCGGTACTAGACACGCCCCTTATTGCTGATTGGCTACAAGTGTGTTTTGGTACTCAGCCCGACTCTCTTTTCCAAAGTGTTTTTCAAAAAGCATGCACCCCGCCTTTAAATGGATGTCTGTTTCACCAATCATCGAGGGATACGAGTCTGCCGTTTTGACTGGCATTTTAATGCTTGGAAAATCCAGGAAGACCGGCATAATTTGTGCAGTTAGGGGTTGCCATAATAGATGATACAAACGCAGTAAATCTTTACAAAACGGTTGTTTTAACTATAATACACGCACAAGAACTGAATGTTTATGTGGTGCATGTGCATCTATTAACTGTATCCACACATCCATCCAGTAAAACCTTTCATAGAAACTGACAGTGAACAATAAATACAATAATTATTCAAAAACAACATATTATGCTGATAAAAATATGCTGATTTATTTATTCTGCTACTATATATTATTACAAAAATGAGATTACAGTACATAATATATAGCCTACAACATTAACTGCTTATTAGTTAATGTTTATAATAGTTCGTGATGTGTTTACGAATACCGTTACTTTTGTTATGTTTTAAATGATTTTTTAAAGCAAATAATTTTATAAGCTCATGTCTTATAATATTTTCATAAAACGAAAACAATACTGAAAACATGTAATAGGAGTTGAATATGTTTATTATGGTTTGTTTGAATAACTTACATTGTGTTGAATGAGAAGCAAGTTACTACTGCTGTCGGATCGCGTGAAGCTTGATGTGTAGCCATAAAAACTCAAACAAGTCGATTAAAAATTGCCGTATTAAAAAACCTCACACCAGGGACAGTTGTGACATTTTAAAACATCACATGAAAAGGTTAAAAACAAGAAGTCTCTGTATATTCCATGTATTAAACACTCGACTGACTGTCCCACTGTAGAGATACGGCATGTCTCTGTGGTTTTATATTTGCACATTGAAGACCCGTCACCCCCGAGGAACAACATGAAACGATTGGATATATCTTCATATGATGTATCAGGACACTTCTTAATTTCATCCTCACACTGGTTCATACATGAAATTATGAACGTAATCATCATGGAAATCGACGGCTCTGGTTCAGTGACAGTACGCGCCGAAAGTCGCACCCATAATTCGCGCAAAGCGTCATGGGGCGTAAGAATAGTGTGGATAAAAACATTGTTTTTATGTATTTGGTTATTAATGACATAATCATTAAAACAACAGTCGAGCTGTAAATTGACAGATAATGTTTGTAATTTCACAGAGTTTTAAGTATAATTTTAACTAATGGCTGGCTGGCTGTCAGTGGCTCAAGCATGGGTAAAGTTCATCACTGCTTTCTCCTCAAAGCCGCCAAAAAGTTATTAAAGCTCCCGTTCTTTCTCTGTTTCTGAAGCTTTGATTGTGTTTACAGTGCACAATATAACATGTTCATATTTCTCATGTAAAAATTTGGTATCTTTCACACAATTTGCTTATCTGTATAGCACTGTTTTCACTGTCCTAAAAACAGAGCCGTTTGAGCCAAAGCTGGTGAGTGACGTATTCCTGTGCTGTGGGCGGAGTTTAGTCAAAAAACTGTTCTAGTGACGTCATTAAAGCAGGAAGTAGAGGGCTGTAGTCCAAACGGGCAATTCGCTGTAGGCTTTGAAAGAAAATATATCGCCTGGCAGTGAACTTTGAGCTTTATCATTTTACAGGTAATATTTATGCTATTATAGCACATTACACACTAACTAGGGTTTAAAAAATGGGATCAGGAAGAATGTGACCTTTAATATTTTCTGTCAAAGATTTGCTGCTAATAGGCTGCTATTGTGGTTTTGCTTGGTGATGTGACGCAGGCCTTGCCATGCCCGTCAAAGGTCCGAATTCTCAAAGTAACGTTGAACCCTTAAATATGATTTACCTTAATAAAAAGAGAAAAGAGAGTAAATAAACTTGTATTATTTTTGTGCAATAACATAACATGAAAAATGTCTGAGACTGAAAAAGAGCGGTCAACACTAAAAGTCATGGAATATGATAATTTAACCAACATTCATTTTACTTGTCTTACTGCACTCTTAAACATAAAGCTGATTCACGAGAAGAAACTTTTCTGTCTAAATGGTTCTTTAAAGCAACTTTAACATCTGAAGAACCTTTATCACAAAAGGGTTTCTTAAAAGTGATAAAAGGTCTTCAGATTATAAAAATAAAAGTAGTTCTTTAAAGAACCTTTGATTAAATAGTTCTTTGAGGAACCAAAAAGGGTTCTTCTATGGCATCGCTGTGAAAAAGCACCTTTATTTTTAAAAGTGTGCCTTGCAGGAATAAATATTTATTGAGCTTTCCTTCCTTTCTCAGTTAATCATTAAACCTACTATAGCCTACTTGACTTCATGGCATAAATCATGACCAGAATCTCCACATTACTACACCCAAAATCTAACATGCTGTCTAGGAAAACACCTACAGAGAAGACATTTAAATAAAGGAAAGAAGAATGAAGTAAAGGGTGAACCAACCAAACAGTCATTCAAGACCTTTTAAAGGTAACTTTACCAAATTTATTAATTCATTTATTATGTTGTGAGTACACCACAGTTCTGTAAGTGAAAAATTAATTCATATTTGTGTGTTTTTCTCTCAGTAAGGACTAACGTTTACTGACTGTCTGTCTGTCTTTTCTCAACCAAACAGTCATTCCAGACCTTTTAAAGGTAACGTTACCACGATTATTAATTCATTTATTATGTTGTGAATACATCACATTTCTGTAAGTGAAAAATTAATTCATATTTGTGTGTTTTTCTCTCAGTAAGGACTAACGTTTACTGACTGTCTGTCTGTCTTTTCTCAACCAAACAGTCATTCCAGACCTTTTAAAGGTAACGTTAACACATTTATTAATTCATTTATTATGTTGTGAGTACACCACAGTTCTGTAAGTAAAAATGTATTAAGATATTATGTGTTGTCTCTCTCAGTAAGAACTAAAGTTAACTGACTGTCTGTCTGTTCTCAACCAAACAGTCATTCAAGACATTTTAAAGGTAACGTTAACACATTTATTAATTTATTTATTATGTTGTGAGTACACCACAGTTCTGTAAGTAAAAAATGTATTGAGATATTATGTGTTGTCTCTCTCAGTAAGGACTAAAGTTAACTGACTGTCTGTCTGTTCTCAACCAAACAGTCATTCAAGACATTTTAAAGGTAACGTTAACACATTTATTAATTCATTTATTATGTTGTGAGTACACCACAGTTCTGTAAGTAAAAAATTTATTAAGATATTATGTGTTGTCACTCTCAGTAAGGACTAAAGTTAACTGACTGTCTGTCTGTTCTCAACCAAACAGTCATTCCAGACCTTTTAAAGGTAACGTTAACACATTTATTAATTCATTTATTATGTTGTGAGTACACCACAGTTCTGTAAGTAAAAAATGTATTAAGATATTATGTGTTGTCTCTCTCAGTAAGAACTAAAGTTAACTGACTGTCTGTCTGTTCTCAACCAAACAGTCATTCAAGACATTTTAAAGGTAACGTTAACACATTTATTAATTTATTTATTATGTTGTGAGTACACCATAGTTCTGTAAGTAAAAAATGTATTGAGATATTATGTGTTGTCTCTCTCAGTAAGGACTAAAGTTAACTGACTGTCTGTCTGTTCTCAACCAAACAGTCATTCAAGACATTTTAAAGGTAACGTTAACACATTTATTAATTCATTTATTATGTTGTGAGTACACCACAGTTCTGTAAGTAAAAAATTTATTAAGATATTATGTGTTGTCACTCTCAGTAAGGACTAAAGTTAACTGACTGTCTGTCTGTTCTCAACCAAACAGTCATTCCAGACCTTTTAAAGGTAACATTACCACATTTATTAATTCATTTATTATGCTGCGAGTATACCACAGTTCTGTAAGTAAAAAATGTATTAAGATATTATGTGTTGTCTCTCTCAGTAAGAACTAAAGTTAACTGACTGTCTGTCTGTTCTCAACCAAACAGTCATTCAAGACATTTTAAAGGTAACGTTAACACATTTATTAATTCATTTATTATGTTGTGAGTACACCACAGTTCTGTAAGTAAAAAATGTATTGAGATATTATGTGTTGTCTCTCTCAGTAAGGACTAAAGTTAACTGACTGTCTGTCTGTTCTCAACCAAACAGTCATTCAAGACCTTTTAAAGGTAACGTTACCACGATTATTAATTCATTTATTATGTTGTGAGTACACCACAGTTCTGTAAGTAAAAAATGTATTAAGATATTATGTGTTGTCTCTCTCAGTAAGAACTAAAGTTAACTGACTGTCTGTCTGTTCTCAACCAAACAGTCATTCAAGACATTTTAAAGGTAACGTTAACACATTTATTAATTTATTTATTATGTTGTGAGTACACCATAGTTCTGTAAGTAAAAAATGTATTGAGATATTATGTGTTGTCTCTCTCAGTAAGGACTAAAGTTAACTGACTGTCTGTCTGTTCTCAACCAAACAGTCATTCAAGACATTTTAAAGGTAACGTTAACACATTTATTAATTCATTTATTATGTTGTGAGTACACCACAGTTCTGTAAGTAAAAAATTTATTAAGATATTATGTGTTGTCACTCTCAGTAAGGACTAAAGTTAACTGACTGTCTGTCTGTTCTCAACCAAACAGTCATTCCAGACCTTTTAAAGGTAACATTACCACATTTATTAATTCATTTATTATGCTGCGAGTATACCACAGTTCTGTAAGTAAAAAATGTATTAAGATATTATGTGTTGTCTCTCTCAGTAAGAACTAAAGTTAACTGACTGTCTGTCTGTTCTCAACCAAACAGTCATTCAAGACATTTTAAAGGTAACGTTAACACATTTATTAATTCATTTATTATGTTGTGAGTACACCACAGTTCTGTAAGTAAAAAATGTATTGAGATATTATGTGTTGTCTCTCTCAGTAAGGACTAAAGTTAACTGACTGTCTGTCTGTTCTCAACCAAACAGTCATTCAAGACCTTTTAAAGGTAACGTTACCACGATTATTAATTCATTTATTATGTTGTGAATACATCACATTTCTGTAAGTGAAAAATTAATTCATATTTGTGTGTTTTTCTCTCAGTAAGGACTAACGTTTACTGACTGTCTGTCTGTCTTTTCTCAACCAAACAGTCATTCAAGACCTTTTAAAGGTAACGTTACCACATTTATTCATTAGTTTATTATGTTGTGAGTATACCACAGTTCTGTAAGTGAAAAATCAATTCATAGTTGTGTATTTTTCTCTCAGTAAGGACTAACGTTTACTGACTGTCTGTCTGTCTGTCTTTTCTCAACACCACAGTTCTGTAAGTAAAAAATGTATTAAGATATTATGTGTTGTCTCTCTCAGTAAGGACTAAAGTTAACTGACTCTCTGTCTGTTCTCAACCAAACAGTCATTCAAGACCTTTTAAAGGTAATGTTACCACATTTATTCATTCATTTATTATGTTGTGAGTACACCACAGTTCTGTAAGTGGAAAAATTCATATTTGTGTGTTTTCTCACAGTTTAGCACAAACGTATCCTGCGCAAGTTTGAATCTCTCTTAGTAAGGACTAACTGACTGGCTGTCTGTTTTCAATTAAACGGTCATTGACTCATAAAAGCTTTTATAGGTAATGTTGCCAGATTCTTTAATTAATTTATTATGTTGTAAGTACACCACAGTTCTTTAATTGGAAAAATAATTCATATTTATGTGTTTTCTTACTGTTTAGCACAAACATTTCCTGGGCAAGTTTGAATTGTTCTTAGTGAGTACTGATGGACAGCCCTTCACTCATAAAACCTTTTAAAGGCAGAGTCCACGATGTTTGAAAGCCAATGTTGATATTTGAAATCACCTAAACAAACACCCCCCTACCCCAATAGAATCTGGACCTTCTGTTGATAGACACGCCCCACACATACCCCAACCCGGCAAGGATGTCGGTTAGTAGACACGCTCCTTACTGCTGATTGGCTATAAGTGTGTTTTGGTAGTCGGCCCGTCTCCTTTTCCAAAGCGTTTTTCAAAGACCCTGGACTCCGCCTTTAAAGGTAATGCTACCACATTTATTATGTTGTGAGTATACTAAAGTTCTGTAAGTGGAAAAGTAATTTATATTTGTGTGTTCTCACAGGTTAGCACGAATGCTTCCAGCATAATTTTGGATCTTTACCATTGAGGAGACTAGCTGACTGTTCTCGACCAACCATCATTCACACGCAAAAACTTTAAAGGTACCACATTTGTTTATTATGTTGTTAGTATACCACAGTTCTGTTAGAGGAACATTTATTCATATTTTTGTGTTTTCTCACAGGTAACTACGAATGCGTCTTTACCATTGAGGAGGCTGACTGACTTTCATCTACCAACCGTCATTAACACAACAAAAACTAAAGAAATGTTACTACAAGTGGACCTATTTATTTACTCATCATGCTGTGAGTACACCACACTTTGGTCAGTGAAACAATAATACAATAATATTTGTACACTGATTTTGTTTTAAAATATTCCTGTTTGGATTAAAGTCATAAAATACTTGATATATTTCATAAGGACTGTGTAAATCTAATATTAGTTTTAATGTGAATTTGGACTGAACAGCACAGTTTTGTTTTATGTCTATAGCAAATAAATGATTGTTCAATAAACTGTAATAATTTGACATTTTTTGTCATATTTTTTATACTAATGTTTTTCTGATCTTATGTAACTTAATTCATTTGAGTTAAATCAACTTAATCCATTTAAGGCAATCGTTTTCCTCAAACCATTTGAGTAGCTATATAGTTGTATGAACTAAATAAAATGTATTAAGTGAACTAAAACCATTTGAGTGGTATGAACTTAAGCAAACTTAATATATTTGAGTAAAGGTAACTCAAATATTTGTCATATGCACTTATAATTGACAGTTTACAGTACTCATATGTATGAGTTTTAAAACTTAAATGGTTTAAGGCAATCGGTTTCCTCAAACAGTTTAAGTTGAGTTAACTTATCGCGTTTTACAGTGTACAATGACTTTAGTCTGTTTGTGACGTTTGTGAGTATGAATGGAGTTTAGATCAACACACATTAACACACACAATATTTTGCTTCATTCATAAATTCACACATCTATATTAATATTATTATTATTATAATAACACAGTCATATCATTATTATATTCGGTTACTCTCTCTTTAAACATCACCCTGTGTTTCATACAGTAGATACACAACTAAACCCTTTTAGATAAGTTTTTCTTCTCCAGCAACACACTGTTCAAACACAATAATGCTGAGCTTAGAGAAATAATCACACTAAACCACAAAGAAATGACTGCACCATTACAATGAGGTTTTAAACGTTCAAAGACTTTTTTGTCTTATGGGACTCTACTTGACTGTGACTTTACCATACTGTAGTCAGACATTTTTGTTAGTTTCATGTCTTTCTTTTTACATAAACATCAGTAATGGTCAAATAAAATCCAGTCTATTTTATAAAGTTTTGTAAGCAGTTGTGTGGATTAATAATGTGTCCTGATAATCCAGCACATTTCATCATCTACTATACAGTAAATTTAACATCAAGAACTCAGAAATTTTTTTTTACTTGTATCTAACCACTTATGTGCCTAAATCACTAAACTAAACTCTTCATTTTCATGAGGTCTGTTTATGAAACTAAATGTTGTTAGTATGACAGCAGGAAACAGAAATGAAGAGAAGTGAGTTTATGTAAGTAGGTTTGGTCAGATTAGAAGAACGCTGAGGAAAACAGCACAGAGAAAGCGTGAGAAAGCAAAACAGCAATGAATCCTAAAGTCCGCTTCTTAATCTTTCAATGTGCTCTTTGTTCAAGCTCTCTGGTTTTTGTTTGCTGGAGGAATGAACTGTTCACGAATGTATTGTACTGCTATTGCAACATGGTAATAAATGAAAAGGTGAAGGCCATAAAACCACAAAAGGAAATCAGGTCATTGTGTGTCTCATGTCAATGCTTCTGTTTGTTCATTGGTTGGTTTGTTTAGGCAGGATTAGCCTGAGGCATCTTCTCAAAGCAAAGCATTTACGCTGCGTTTCAGAGTCAAATTCATTCATGCACACTGCATCATTATACTGTAGGTTTATAATAACAACATAACCTCAAACAACACACTATTTACAGGACTGTCAATCAAACAATTGATTGTCTGACTTGATAAACAAGAGATGATGCTATGAACAAGGATCCACTGGAAATACATTTTTCTTTGTGCACCACCATTCTGTTTAATAATATCCTTCATGTTTTGTTTACTATTCAAACATGTTAATATTTCTGTGTTGTGCCCTCATTAGCCATGACGGACGGCTTCCTGTGTGGACCTGATTTACAGGGTAGACCTGGTTTTTTAGACATGATACATACAATAAGACCAGTCGTGGTGCTGACCGTAGTATAAGAACTATTTCGAGATGTCAAATTATACCGTTTTAGCATTTAACTGAAAAAAATCTAAAGCTCTCGTGCCCATAAATGTTTCATTGATTTATTGGTTTGTTAAATATTTGTGGTTTGCAAATTCAAACATTGTCCTTCTTAGGAAAATCTCCCGAGTTTAAAAGGCTGCAGTGAATGCTGTTGTTATTTTCCTTCATAACGACTTCCAGACAATAAACCTCTCACATCATCACACTCCTGTAACTCACGTTCAACAAATGTCCTAACTTACACCACATGACTTGATGCTTATTATTGGGACTGAGAATATTTGATAACTTTTCATATTTATGGTTGTTTACAGTCTGTCGTGTTTTTGTGCAGAGCCATTGCTTTACAGCAGATTGAATATAAGCTTCAATGATTGGATTTGTATGGGAATGAATCCACAGAGGATCAGGGCTCAATATTTTCCTCTATGCTGATGTTTGATAAATGTCTGCACACATGTAGGAAATATTTGATGTTTGAATACAAACTAGACAAATGAAGCTTTTTTTATTGAACTAGACAAATGAAGGTGATGTGAATATATACATTTTCAGTCAAGCAATAATTAATGATAAAGCAATGAAATTATTTTATTTCTTTAAAAAACAGGAAACATGAATAAATGAATGAATAAACCATCACAATAAAGGAAAACGTATTTAAATCTAAACTTAAGCATTCACATAAAATGTCCATTAAATGTATCCCACTATAGCTAGTTTGTCCAGAACAAAGCATTCATAACTCATCTGGGTAATATACTTATGCCGCAATAGTTAGCCTGTCTGGAACCGAAATGATTTAAATCACAATACTGTATGACACTTGCATTACATGTGAACGGCCCCTACGCTAATAGGATTCTGTTTCTCTCTCCCTGTCTCGTCCTCGACCCCGAGGACAATGAGACAAACAGACCCAGTTCCTGTTGCTGTGAAGGTCATCACACCACTGATCTATTGGCTGTCCTTCAACGTGATGCCCAGCCGATGCCTGACCAACGACCACCGGCGGAACCAGTTTAATCCGCTTACCCGTTCACATACCCCGATAGTATATATAAATATATATGTATCTCTCTCAGGGTTTTTTTTTGTCAGGAGTGTTTTTCTCCTAGCCGTTTTTTTCATTCCCTGGAGAGTCCGCAACCATTGGCTAAACTTAATACTTCACAGTATACGTCACATTATTACTACGCTCGCTTTTCTATGCTTTTTCCTACATCTATTAATGTAAAGCTGCTTTGAAACATTTAACAATTGTGAAAAGCGCTATATAAATAAAATTGAATTGAAAACATTTAGAACTCTGTAACATACGAAACAAAACTTTATTCCAATGTATTTTTCTAACAAACTGTCACATATTTATTGCTATCTCGACACAGCTATGGTAATTCTGCAGCTTTATTTTGATGAATCAGCTGAGCACTTTGCGGGATATTCTGGGTCTGTGCATGATGTCAGGGTGCTGAGGAACAGCCCTGTGTATGCTGGCAGCCCATTTCTACCTGCAATTAAGTGCGTCCTCGGGGATGGTGGCTATCCTTGTCTAAGTGCACTCATCTGCTTCATCACCCCATATACTCATCATCCCACACTCTTGCTCTTCTTAAAGCCCCCATATCCTGGAATATACACTTTTAAATGTTTTTCTATCAGAAAATGAGTTGCTAGCCTGTGTGCAGAAACATCATGTTTTGATGTAGTCCAAAGCACATGTGTAAACGCTCTACCCCCTTTCTTTGGATTTAAAGAGACACAACGTTTTTCAATGCAGCCACAAATGGCCATGGTCAACATCGTATAATGAAAGATCTGTGGTGTATTTTCAGCTGAAACTGTACAGACACATTCTTTACATTGTTTACATTGATCTAACGTAAACAGTGCTGATATACTGTAGCACACATTCAATGTCTATTTCATATCTATTTCATGTTATGTTTTACGGCAGAGCTTCCTGTCAGATAGACATTTAGTACGTGTCTTAAAAATGTATATGGTTTAGCATGTGTGTGTAAATCCACTTTGGAGATGTATGTGAGTTTAATGGAGCTCCCCCGTTAGCTATAAATAATAAAGCATATTTAAACAAATCACAAATATACTATCTACCGTCTTTACACCTTCAACAAATTATAGTTATTCTACAGTAGTTCAACAAATGTGATGTTAAGGAACCACATTATTGGTTTGTAATACTCACATTTGAAAACACTCACATTGCTGGTCTCCACCATGCTTGATAATGACGATTCCGTAGATATGGCCACCTGGAAAAGCAGGGATAGAAAAGTATCCATCGATCAGAACTTCAGAATCTGGCCGGATGCCTAGAAAACTGTTTATTTATTTTGTAGGACATCCGGGATATCTCGCCTACTCTTTTTATGAATACTAAGGATTCGGATATACAACTCTTCATGTACTGTTTTCTCCTACTATACACACACTGAACAAAATTATAAACCCAACAGTTTTGTTTTTGCTCCCATTTTCATGACTTTTTATATGTAGGCCTACACAAAAGGCCTATTTTTCTCAAATATTGTTCACAAATCTGTCTGTATTAGTGAGCACTTCTTCTTTGCTGAGATAATCCATCCACTTCACAGGTGTGGCATATCAAGATCCTGCTTAGACAGCACGATTATTGCACAGGTGTGCCTTAGGCTGGTCACAGTAAAAGGCTACTCTAAAATGTTTACATTTATCTAACGTAAACAGTGTTGATATAGCACACATTCTACACTCTGTTTCATGTTATGTTCTCTACTGCAGTATGTCCTGTCAGATAGACATTTAGTAGGTGTCTTTAAAATGTATATGGTTAGAATGTGTGTGTAAATCCAGGTATTTTCAAAACTCTGTGATGGCTTCTGATTGGCCAACATGGCTTTAGAGTTAAAGATATATTGCCATCTGTTGGTTTAACATGCTATTGACAGATGCCATTGAATGTGAGCATTTACCCATTACGACGATCTTGAAGGTAAAGATGCTGAATTTGAAGATCCTGTGCTGGTGTGGTTACATGTGATCTGTGGTTGTGAGGCCGGTTGGATGTACTTCCAAATTCTCTGAAACGGCTGGTGGTAGAGAAATGAACATTCAATGCATGGGCAATAGCTCTGGTGGACATTCTTGCCAATTGCACTTCCTGAAAACTTGGGACAACTGAGGCATTGTGCTGTGTGATAAAACTGCACAATTTAGTGTGGCCTATTTATTATGGCCAGCCTAAGGCACACCTATGCAATAATCATGCTGTCTAATCAGCATCTTGATATGCCACACCTGTGAGGTGGATGATTATCTCCACAAAGAAATAATGTGTTGCGTTCAGCTCATGTACGTCAGAATCTCGCGAGAAATAGTTTAAAATCCCAGTAATTCTCACCTAACCTTTTTTGAATACTCTAGGTTTTAGACATACTATTCATTCGCCTACTGCTTAGTAAAAAAGTAAGTGGTTTCAGATTCAGCTGTGTTTCTGTTTAATAATTAACATTTTGAAATGGCATAATACAAACGATTCATTTATGATATAACTGACTTGCGTCTTTGACTCGGTTTGATTATTGACTCAGTTTGACATATTAAGTGTAATAGATGACACATTAATGTAGTGTACAGTATGTCTCACACATCACTACTGCACACTGGCATAAGGATTTTGTTTCTGGGAGAAGCAGAATTACTAAAAACTGTCAGGTTATTACTATACTGCTTATACACAACTCTTCTTCAAAAGATCCCAATCTTTATTTCAATAAAGAATTTCCACTGCTTTTAAATCTCCTTTGTTGATTCTGTAAATCAGTCATTGTTGTTCTTGTGCAGTAACTGATTTTGTGATACATGCATCTGTTGTGTAGGAATAATTAAGTCTGACAAAGTTTCACCTAGAACTGTAACATGTTAAGGATATTTCTCATGTGTGCACTCACAGTGTAAGTACACTTCCAGCCTGTAACCCTTGATTACCCCATAAACATTATCAGGCTTTATATAACAGCATCTTCAATAAATAAAATCATATGGTTTTATGAAATTCACCTACTGAATGCATATTATAAAAAATCCACACCAGCATTTCTGGGTTTCCTCAGCTCCACTCCACCATAACAACAAACATCCCCAACAAAATCATCAAAACCATCATTATCATCATCACCACCGAATCTATCATCAGCTCTATCATCATCTTCGTCATCAGCTCTATCATCATCATCAGCAGCAGCAGCTCTATCATCAACATAGAATTTTCTACAGCTGTGTTTTGATGATCACACATCAGATGTGTTCAATAGGTACTGTAGTTATAGGACAATGATGAAAACATGAATTGAAGCTAAACTCTACAGGTCAACAGTGCACCGTACTGTATGTTGAAGACTTATCTAGTGGTTGTGGTGCTCATTCATATAATCAGAAATTATCTGCAAAGTGTGGTTCCCATAATGCTCACTGCAGAGAAGACCAGAAAATCTTGTCATTTTTATTACCCATCAATGTCATATAATGAATTGTGTGTATACAGAGTGTATATATGGGATGTGTAATGTTTCGGTAAAGGAACACCATGATACTACAATAGACCAAACATGAGACTGATTCATACCATATTTACTCTGTGTTGAAATATTCGTTTATTCTGCCATACATGTCAGGTAAACAGTAATGTCCATGATTTTGACTGTTTAAGTACTGTTTTCTGCTGGTTTCATTGTTTTGTTTCCATGAATAATAAAAAGACTGTTCATCTCTGTCAAAGATGTCAGTCAGGTATAAAATATGAAGTCAGGTTAACATTGTAAAATAATAACTGCTGTCGACACATTGCTTTATTTCCTGCACATGATGCCAAAATGACATAGTGCATAACAACTCCCCTCCTCTACAAAAGACATTTCATCTATGGACAAAGGGTGAACATTAAAAATATTCAGTGTTTACCACCAGATGTCAGCATAACTCTGCAGCCGTTTATTGCTTTGCACAGCAGAGTTTGACCTTCTGTACTACAGCAGTTGTTTTTATTCACTCCTTTAAGTGCACTATATAGCGAAGTAATGTATAGAATAATATATAGGGATACAGAGATTTCAGACACAGCATTAGTCAATAAAACTGTTAAGCAAAGATTGAATGATGATCAGAATTAAAGGTGGGGTGCACGATCTCTGAAAGCCAATGTTGACATTTGAAATCACCTAAACAAACATGCCCCTACCCCAATACAACCTGGACCTTCTTTTGATAGACCCGCTCCACACATACGCAACCCAGGCAACAATGTTGGTTAGTAGACACGCCCATTACTGCTGATTGGCTACAAGTGTGTTTTGGTAGTCGGCCCCACTCCCTTTCCAAAGTGTTTTTCAAAAATCATGCCCCCCACCTTTAAGAAAGTCTCCAGTAAGCAATGTTTGTGTTGTTTTTGATTGCAACTATTTTAAGGATTCCCAAGGGTTACATTTTTGTAAAATAAAAAAATAAATACTGACAATTGGTGTTGTTTTACTTTGTATCAATATAGTTTAGAGCACTGAAGTTTCAATTATTAACTATTTTAACTTGTTCTTTCATTGCTTGTTTTAAGTGTTATGTTAAATTTTTAGTCACATATCTGCAGTTTTGTAATGTTAATTATTATTTTAGTGTTGACATCCACCGCAAATTTATTTCCATCCAAATGCATGAGTTTTATGGCGGAAGAGACGTGCAAATATATTTTTATAGACATCCTCACGAGAAACAATTACTAATTATTACTATTATCTAAATAGGGCTTAAGCCAACATTTGTTCACAAACTTTTACCTCATCTAGTAGTTTATTTATATGATTATTTTTGTCCAGTTTTTTGTCTCTTCTGTTTTGGTGCCCCTAGGGATCGCCGGCGCCCCTGGCATGGATTCTGCTAACAAACCTGTATTTCTGAATGGCCCTGAGGACGGGATTAAGCGGATTTAGTGTGAATGTATTTGATGAATGTATAGTAAGTATCCAGAGCTTTCAGTTACAATCATTTATCTCAATTTTGATGGAGGTAGCCTATCTGAACTCTTCATACATAGAAAAAAGTGTTTCCAGTTCAGTGTTTGACTCTTGGGGCCCCATATGTGGAATAGTTTAGGGCCCCCAAATCACTAAGTCCGCCCCTGTCAGTTGTCATGGAAATCGTGCGTTGTGGAAATGCTCAATGTCATTGGCTAAAACTCGCAACTTCAACTACCTGAGTCTGATGTGCTTCACATTCAACCGCGCCACAGTTCCATTGCAACCGAGCTCAGACCAGAACATTTTCTTGAGGTAATCTCAGGTTCGGTACCCCTAGTACTCCCGACTTCCCTGCAGGAAAATCCAGCATAGACCAGCATAATTCCCATGCTGGTCTATGCTGGTTTGGTGCTTGTGGTCACCAGCATACCAGCAGCAAAACACAACATATGCTGGTCTGTCTATGCTGGTTTTTCCAGCAGTGTCAGCTTTAACAAAGTTTTTCATGTGAAGTGTGCCATGTTTCGAACTAAACTGCCAGTTTGAAAGCCCCCAGACTAACTAAAATAACCCTGGCTTGTATTTGAATCTTATTTTATACAACAGCCCTCAGAGTCAAATGTGAACGTGCAGTCTGGCATGATCCGTGTTACCGTAAAGCTTCCTTTTTATATGTTCGTAAATCGGGTTCAGATAATGGTCAACTTTATAACAGACACATTTATGTCTCCTTTAGTTTGCCAATTATAATCCAGTAATTTGTACATTACACACGAGAACAGGACACATCGAAGCGTTTTTCTTTGTTCAGCTCTTATATGAACGCATGCCTCCGGCGCTTAAACAATTAATTATTCATCTATAGTAAACACATAGATTATACCGGTAGTTAGATTATTTATATACTGTATGTAATATATTGAAGGCTGCTTGTATATATATTTTGGGAATGTGAGTGCGCTTGTATTAGCAGGATTATGTGCACGTGTAGTGTATGGTGTTGCGGCTCCTCTGTACGTGGCAACGCCAGCAGTGAGTGACTAAAATCTGCACAACATCTGAGAGCTAACGGAGAAAATCCTCTTGAACAAGCACACATAACAACTTTCTGAGGAATAAAGAGAGGTAAGATTGGATAATATGTCGACTGTTTCATCATTAACTTACTTGTTCAGCACGCGTTTAACCTATCGGTTACTGTACGTTACATGTACATGTTAGCTCGTTATTTTTCATTTGATTATTGTAGACCGCATATAAGCAGCAGCATTTAACATCGTTAAAACAGCGTTATTATTACAAACAAGCATGTGACTTTTGTCATGTCTTTAATACACATTTAAAACAAGCTGTTTGAATTTCTTGCAAGAATTGTATGTAACAGTTACAGAAATATTTGTTTTTTTGCTCATCTTCTCATTTTTAGTAGTTCTTATGAAATAAGTTAGTTAGAAAATAAGATAATCTAGCTATTACTTTTAAGGCCTACTTGACATCTTGCTGTTAAGAGCAAACTTTTATAAATATTTATAAACGATGAGTTTTTATAACTAGCTGAAGTTTTGCCGCTGTAGTACGTGATGATCCTCTTGAGGAGGTCAGGAAACTTTCTAGAAGATGTCGTCATCCTTCCCATGTGTTCACTTCAGAAACATTTCAAGACTTTAATAAATGGCTGTTAAGTTAACGAAAATCAACGTGTTTCTAACATTTTTGCCACTTATTTATTAGTAAAGTCAATATTTAATTTCCTCGGATGTAATGTGCGGAGAGTCACACATCAGCAGGGTTCGCAAAATGTGAAAATCCCTGCTATCCCTTCCTGCAAGCATTTTTCAATTTTTAATAGCCCGAAATTAATGCAAGTAACGTTAGCCCGAATGAAAAATAACATTATTTTAAACGTAAAAGATTGAGTCAAAACATCTATCAAAGCTTAAATAATAGTCATGTAAAACAATCAAATTACAATCATCAATACAAATATTTGGTTCTAACTGACCTAAAATTTTTTAAAAGATTAAGATTCTGAATCTAAAATATCAACACAGATAATAAAAATGGCACTCAACATTAAGGGCATAGCACAGGGTTCCTCAAAAAGTTTTTACCACAAGCCAAATTTTGCCAACAATACAAAGCCAAGCGTCACTAACCACAATGTTTGCTTTGCTATTCTTTTTCTTGTTTCTGATGCTAAAAAACATCTAGATATGCATGCAAGCCAACTGCTCCTGTTCTTCTCCACACTGGATCTACTCACAAAATAGGTCACAAAACTTCCAGTCACAGACTGGATCATTTTTAGATCAGAAAATCATGGCCTAATGTCACAAATCAGATTTTTTTAAAGGATTATGTTCACTTCAAGACATAATTAATTATTTTTTTTCACTAGAATACATGCCGAGATTGTTTTGTATGTATCTGTCTGGTAAAGACACGAGAGAGAACATGTTTGAGTTGTCGGAAATCCAACTCTCTGTATGCGAGTTTCTGAATGTGTGCTTCTGTACGCTTGCGAGTAACTGTTGCAATCTATATCACATTTATGCTTGCTGTGGGAGACTTCACTTCCTACATGAGGATAGCAATGCCTGACAGGATGATGTTGGAGGAGTTTGTGCGCAACAGATCCAGAGCATCAATGACAAATCAGTACTGCCGCTCCATGTACAGTTTGAGCGATCGCGAATGGAAAGTGAAGCTAAAGCGAGTGCACATTCAAACGCAATTTCAATACCTGATGCACGAATTGCATACAACATAATTACTCAACCAAATATGTGAGAGAATACAATAGAGGCCGGCCGATTTTTGGCATATTTAAAAAAATCGGATTTGGCCGATTTTGCTGCAAAATTAGGCCGATTATTAGGCAGACGCATCTGCGGGCACCTAAGCATTGTTGTAGAACTCGTGACGCTGCCTCTTGCTGCAAGCAGATCGCTCCCGTGTGTGTGCAGCCGTGCCTTGTTCACAAACAGCTTTAGTAAAGGATGGCGGGATCGCGCGAATTAAGCAGCCAGTACAACAGCGCGACGGGCTTATGTCTCGCGGTGCACTGTCCGTGCAAAGATTAGGCTCATTTCATGCGATTTATGAGTGATGATGATAGAGAGAGCAGAGCCGCGCGTGCACGCTTTCTGTCTTTAAACTGTCTCCCTGCTTTTATTACTCAAAACAAAACTTTCGATGGCGAAAGGTCGGAACCAAATCATATCCATTGAGGAAATGTTTTACGTGTTATTACAGAAACACTTTGTTTACAAATGCGTCCGATTCGCAAACTGACTCCTTTGAACAGATTCGTTTGAATGAACGGTTGAAACAACAGATCTGTCCCAACACTAAACTCACAAGATGTCACTGTCAGCACAATCAGTCACTTATAGCGCCTCAGAAATGAGAATGTAAATGTGTTTAGAAAGATATGCCCTAAATAACAGTCTCAACTAAAAAACAGACATTTACTATGTTAACTTTATGATGAATAAATAATTTATCAGGTCTACCAAATAAGGATTTTATCCTACAAAGCAATAAAAGCCATGGTAAAAAACTGATCAAAGATGATGACAGCAGAGTGTCAGGTAATATCTGTGTCTGATAAATGCATGGTGCAGAGGAGGTTGTAAAACTCTTCAGAAAGACCAGTCACAATTTTTTTAAATACTTTCACTTAAATAGTGACATTTTTACATTTAAAATATCTGCTAAAGATGAGAACATTTTGATTATTATGTACATTTATACAACAGTTCTTTCTGGTTCTAGAATCTGATTGGCTAAGAGCTATGCGATATTGCGCTGATATCGGCACTGTAACCGCATCACCTTTCGTATCATTCCGCCACCTAGTGAATGGAGGTCCTAAGCAGGCTCATCTCTGAATGGAAAAACACAGACGCACTGTTTTGAATCACTCTCCGTGCGTCTCATTAGTTTACTAGCTCATAAATCAGTCTGTGATTCCCAATCGGAAGTTATTATTCCGTCAAAGATCAGCGCTCTTTGATGTTACGTTAAAGTTCATGGGAGAAATGTCTTGTCACATCGTGTGGACGATTAACACTTGGAAAGAGGAATATAAACACTCTTTTTTTCTGGAGCTATATCTCTTCTCAGAACGCGAAAACACCGTGGAACTGCAGGTAAGCCCCGCAGCTTTTAAATGTGGACATTGATCATTTACTTTATCGTGACGTGACTATTAAAACATGTTATGAGATATCGCCACTGATATATTTATAAGCAGCATGCAAAAACATCTCTCTGACACTTATAAAAAACCGTTTTATATACTACTGACAAGAACAAAGTTTAATAATAATAATCGAGTGCTCGTATCACGTTAAGAATAAATGAGAAAGCAATAGTAACGTTATACAAGTAGTTTTATTAACTTTAACCTCGCGCCAAAACAATAACAACACAAAAGACACTAAATATGAATAAAAAAACAAGTAATAGTTTGATCATGACACCAAATACTGCTGATTTGATCTCATTTTGACGATCATAAACAAACAAGGCCAACATGAGAGCCAGCGTATCTCTGTCAGAGATGTAGCCCAGAGAGGGCGGTGGTCAGCGGGGCGAGTGAACACTGACGTCCGCTCATGCTTTGGTTCTCATTCGTACCAAATCTCACTAAGCAAACGTTCAAACAGGCGCTATCTTTACTAATCGACTGCAGATTTAAATATAATACATATACATTCTCGACTGAACTAATCTTAAAACTACACTTTGTGACCAAGAAACGTCTCGGTTACGTATGTAACCCTCGTTCCCTGAAGGAGGGAACGGAGACGTCACGTCGTGACCGACGAATTGGGAACTCGCTTAGAGAGACCAATCTGCTTCGAATACTACTAAAACGCCAATGAACTTGGCATTGAGATATTTGCATAATGCTGGCGCCGCCCCGCCAGGTGCGTATATAAGCCCCAGGTGCAAATATAGAAATCAGCTTCTTTTTCGCTGAGAAAGCCGGAAAGTGTGACCGGCCGATAAACAGCAGGGAGCAGCCCTGTGGCGACGGGACGTGACGTCTCCGTTCCCTCCTTCAGGGAACGAGGGTTACATACGTAACCGAGACGTTCCCTTTCAGTCGGTCACTACGACGTCACGTCGTGACCGACGAATTGGGAATCCCTACCAAAACGCCACTGAGGGCTGACCTCTTCCAGTGTCTGCGTAAAGCCCTCCGGTTCCACTTAAGGATAAGGAGAATTAGGTTTTAAGGCAGAAGGCCGGGCACTAGATGTTCCTTTAACCCCACAGTAGTGCCAGCGACTGGGAAGCGCCCTATCTGAGCGGTACAGGGACGCTGCGGAAGCCACCGCCCCGTTAAGGGCTATTGGTGGGCGAAAGTCAACCGTAGTTGAGGTATAAATGACAGCCGTGGCTGTGTAAGCAAAGCAGTGCTCTGCTGAGGGAAACGTGGGCTAGTAGGATTAACCCCACGGAAAATACTCACAAAGGAACACGGTGGGACGCAATGTGGATGCCCGAGCCAAACACAGGTTCGCAAGGATGCAGCTAGTGAGAGGCTGGCAGCGGATGCTCCGCAACATCAGGCTGCCAAGGCAGCGGAGGAAGGCAAAACAAATTATTACGCGTTTTTGCCTCGATGGCCTTCCATACTGAGCTCAGTTTGGAGCAGCAGTCGGAGGCTGCAAGCTGACCTGCGAGCCTGTTCTCTGTGCTTCCCCTAACGAGGAAAGAACACGAGAGGAGACAGGCTCGACACGAACACTGTAAAATCTAATGAACGTATTAGGTGTCGCCCAACCAGCAGCTCTGCAGATGTCTGTTAGCGAGGAACCACGAGCAAATGCCCAAAATGAGGCAGCACTTCTAGTAGAGTGAGCTCTCAAATTAAATGGACAAGGAATGCCCTGCAGATTATAAGCAAGGGCGATAGTATCAACTATCCAATGAGACATCCTCTGCTTAGTGACAGCTTTCCCTCTCTGCTGACCACCATAACAAACAAAGAGCTGATCTGAGGTCCTAAGGCTTTGTGTGCGATCCATGTAGATGCGTAACGCTCGTACGGGGCATAATAAAGCCATGGTTGGGTCTGCCCTCCTCCGGGGGGTAGCGCTTGCAAGCTCACCACCTTATCTCTGAAGGGAGTGGTGGGAACTTTGGGCACGTAGCCTGGTCTGGGTCTCAGTGAGACAGCAGGACCAAACTGAAGGCACGAAATGTCAACAGAGAATGCATGTAAATTCCTTACTCTCTTCACGGAGACCAATGCTAGCAGGGTCAGAGTTTTCATTGACAAAAACTTCAGACTCGCAGACTGCAAAGGCCCGAACGCGGAACCTGTAGTAGGGCTTCAGCACCATGGACAGGTCTCAGGAGGAAAGAGGGAGGGCGCGAGGGGTTTAGCCTGCGAGCGCCTCTTAAAATCTAATAACCAAATCATGCTGGCCAACTGATCTGCCGTTAATAAGTGAGTGATGAGCAGAATAGCGGCGATATCAACTTTAATGGTGGAGGGTGACAGCCTACCATCTAACCTATGTTGAAGATATATAAAAGCACAATGTTAAGCATTCTCTGGGGTCCTCGCGTTGCGAAGAGCACCAGGTGACGAAAAGGGTTTCATTTAAGCGCGTAAGCCCGTCTTGTGGACGGTGCTCGAACCGCGTCGATGGTGTTAGATACCGCTTGCGATAAATCACCTAAACCTTGCGCGCACTCAACGACCATACATGGAAATCCCACAGGTCGGGGTGCGGGTGCCATAATGTGCCCCTTCCTTGAGAAAGAAAGTCCTTCCTCCGGGGAATTCGCCAGGGAGGGGCTGTCGCGAGGAGCATTAACTCTGAAAACCAATTCCTGGTCGTCCAGTACGGGGCGACTAATAAAAGGCTCTCCTCGTCCTGCCTGACTTTGCACAGTGTCTGTGCGATTAAGCTCACTGGAGTGAATGCGTATTTGCGCGTCCCCCGCGGCCAGCTGTGTGCCAACGCATCCACGCCGAGGCTGCCCTCGGTTAGTGAATAAAACAGGCGACAGTGGGTATCGTCCGGTGACGCAAATAGATATATCTGCGCACGACCGAACTTCTTCCAAATTAGCCGAACCGTCTGGGGGTGGAGTCGCCATTCGCCGGTGCGCGCAGCTCGGGAAAGCGCGTCTGCCGCTGTATTGAGCGTACCAGGGGTGTAAATGGCACGAAGGGACCTCAGATGCTTCTGACTCCAAAGGAGGAGATGACGAGCGAGATGCGACAGGTGACAAGAGCGCAAAAACCGCCTTAACGGTAAATAACGCAACAGTCGCAATGACGTCGGTGTCGGCTAATACATCCTTCCCTCGCATCTCCATAGCGGAGCGTACAAGTCCGAGATATACAGCGCACCGCTCGCGGCAGTTGGGGTGCTATGCACACCCCTGAGACTGCAAGCCCGTCATACGTGGCTGCTCATCCCGTGCTGGGGGCATCGTATGTGCCACAGAATGCCAGGAGACCCGACTCAGGGGCATATCTTGCTATAAGAAATGCTGGGTCTGCCACGGGGTAAAATTGAAATGACACGCAGGTGTAATGGTTACACAGTGTATGCCGTTGCGCCACGCTCTCCTCGAGACTCGATCGTAAAACCAGTGCTGAAGCCGTCTCATATGAAGCAGCTCGAGCAGTGTCACAGCCGCAGCATGCTGTCATATTTCCATGAGCTTCTGAAATTGTTTCAGAGGGACCGCGTACTTCCCTCGAATTAAACCGAGGCAAGTCAGAACTGACTGGTTGCGCACTCTTGTAAAATACGCCAATAAATCGACCGAGTCTATTTCCATACTGAGAAAAGGATCCTCTGCACGGGGCAAAGTTGCTCTTTTCCCAGCTGACCTGATGACTAAAACGAGCGAGATGCTGAAGCATTAAATCTCTGTGTTCGCGCACGTCTGCCAAGAACGAGCCATTGTAGTTGACATAAATATAAGCAGAATGCGAACAACGCTCTCTCTCTCGGAGACTTTAATGCCGTGACTAGCACTTTCCTGGAGACACGGGGAGAGAGAGACAGCTCGAATGGTGTACTTAGTATTAATATGCCCACCCCACAAACGCAGAGCGAAAAACGGTCTAAGGCGAGGGGAGATGGACACATAAAGTACACGTCTACAGGTCTAAGGCTGCAAATCGATCTGAATATTGAAATACGAGCCTCGGCGTATCATCCTAAAGGATCACATTTGTAGAGCCGATGCGTAAATAAATCGGTCGTAACCCACCGCGTATTTTGGGTAATATGAGATAAGGCTGGAAAAACCTTATCATCATTCTCGGTAAGAGGGACCGGCTCGAAATGTCCTTCGCCAGCAGGACATCGACTTTTGCACGCAGTACATGTGCATCGGACGCTTTCACTATAGTGAAACGAATGCCCGTAGAATTTGGGGGAGTGCCGGTAATTGTATTTCGTAACCGAGGCGGACAGTGCGGAAAACTCAACGAGACGGGCTGGGAACTGAAGCGAAGCATCCAGGGACCGTACGAGGAGAATTAACGACACTACCGAAGTACCCGCGGTGGGGCAGCGAAGCGAGACAGGTGAAACTGCCGGTGCGTCTGCTGTGACAGCATAAACATCTACAGTATGTGTGTGTGACACTGACCTGAGCCCGCTGAGGGTGACGGTCGTCTGGTCTCCTGCGCGGAGAGCGCAGACTCCGGAAAAACACCCGCTGGCGATAGAGGAGAGGTAGGGTGAGCTGGTGTGCCCGCTCACGGCTCTCTCGATCCTCTGGAGACCTGGAGAGGGAAGAGGAATGCACTCTTATGTGTGGTTAAGTGGGTACCGGCTGGACAGCCGGTGGAACAGATGCAAACCAAGAATTTTCCACCCGACCCTCTACCGGGGGAAGGAGCGAATCACCGTCTCCTGAAGAGTGATCCTCTGCCAATCCAGGTCGCCCGTTACTGGCCACATAAACTCCCGATTTTCACGGGAAGCGGCTAAGCGGGCGGGGCGAGCTGCTGACGACCGGTTCCCATGCGCTGCCGAAATGGGGTCCGAGGAGGGGAACAGAGGTGGCCGCCGCAGGACGCCGACGGCGAGAGGCAGACTGAGGAGCCGGCGTGGTGGACCAAGGGCAGCTCTCTTTCGCCGGGGCATGACCTAGGAGATCGCCTCAGTCTGCGCAGCGGAGCTGTACGACTCCACGGGCTCGCCGAAGAGGCCGGTCTGTGAGACAGGAGCATTCAAGAAGTTGTTCTCGTCTGCGTCCGTCATGTAAGCCAGACATAGCCAAAGGTGGCGATCTTGAACACTGTGGTGAACATCGCACGACTGAAGGTCGCGGCTTCCCTCGTAAATCTCTAAAGCCTTTGCTTGGTGAACCTGCAGTAACGTTATTGCGTGCAGGGCTGAAGCCGCGTCTCCGCATGCCTGATGGGCAGCGCCCGTAACCGGACGACTGTCTATACAAACACGGGAGGGAAGGGTTGGGTGGTCCCTCCAGGAACGCAGCTGCATCGCAACCCCCCGCTCCACTGAAGGGATCCCCCCCTTAGCGGCTCCGTTGGTGAGGGAGGTGAGGGGTGAAAGCTGAACGGCCGAGACGGCCGCAAATCACGTCAGCTCTTCGTGCTGTCGGGAAAGGCAGGCACAGGAGGTGAGGACCGTAGAGGCCCGGGCAGCTCCGAAGTACCAATCATGTGGGCAGAACGGTTCGGGCGGAGAGGGGTTAACCCCTCCAACTCTACCGTTTCCGCCGCTCGAGCGGGCACGGCCGCCATCTCCGGGATGACTCCGCCTCGGAGGGAAAAAACGGACACCCCTCTGATGCTGCAGAAGTGACGGGACCAGAAGGAGGTCCAATGGATTCGGCAGAAATCGCAGAACACGACTCTGCAGTCTCCACCGGAGCCTCAACCGGCTGAGGATGAGAAGGCCGGTAGGTGAAGGACGCATCCTCCGTCCTACTCAGCGTAGTGATGCGAAGAGCATCCTGCGAGCACTTGACAGCCGCACCATGGCGGCGTTCAGCACTGCAAAGGCGCGGACGTCGTTCCCATAGAAACGACAGTCGGCTCCGCAATCCAAGAGAGTTATGCTCTCACAGAGAGAACAAAAGCTCTCCACGAGCGCAGCCTCGGAGTGCTCGATGCGCAAGCACAAAGACAGTGCTCGTGACCGTCACTGGAATCCCTGTACTTCTCGCACCCAAGATCGCACGGAGGAAAAGCTATCCTGAAAAGGACGCTGATCTCCGAATATACGAGAGAGTGGCTGTCTTTAAAAAGACACAGAGCTCTCACGTATCACTCTTTAGGGAAATCACTCTTTTGGTGCTCAGCTGATGATGCGCACAGGGAGAGGCAACGCACACACTAAACTCAAAACAAAAAATATGCAGAGCAGTGGAATACTGCGAGCGTCCGCTGTGTCAGTACTGCTTGTCAATCAACTTCAGCAACCGTTCCCAGAAGAGCAGAAAGTAGCTTCTCAGTAGCAGATACTGCCGGCTTTCGAAGCGATAAAAAGCTGATTTCTATATTTGCACCTGGGGCTTATATACGCACCTGGCGGGGCGGCGCCAGCATTATGCAAATATCTCAATGCCAAGTTCATTGGCGTTTTAGTAGTATTCGAAGCAGATTGGTCTCTCTAAGCGAGTTCCCAATTCGTCGGTCGCGACGTGACGTCGTAGTGACCGACTGAAAGGGAACTGTAATTTAAAGTAACGGCTTTTCCGTCCATTGTGCTGTTATGAGCTTCAAAGCAGCCGAAAGTTTTACCTGTCATTCTGACCGCCCTCAAATCGGTGGCGGAAGAAGTAGTTCTCAAACAAAGAGGCTTTTAAAATAACTCCGTTGTTGTTTTCTAGTTTTCGTTTTTCAAACGTGTGGCGTCGAACTGTTGTATAAAAGCAATATCGCTCGAGTAGGAGTGTGATATAGCTCTATATCATCACGGCTGTGATTGCCCCCGGCACTCGGCCTACGGCCTCGTGCCTCTGGCCTAATCACAGCCGTGATGATATAGAGCTATATCACACTCCTACTCGAGCGATATTGCTTAAATAGAAAATCGGCCAAACATATCGGCCATCGGCTGCCCTACTTTCTAAATATCGGCATCGGCCAGAGAAAAAGCCATATCAGTCGACCTCTAGAATTCAAAAGCATTAAAATATTTTTTCCTCCCTAAGATATCCCTATGGACAGGGCAGAGATAAATTTTGATATCCCGACCAAAAGGCATAATAGCCCCAGATGTCGAGCTAGGGATTTTGTGAACCCTGATCAGATCAAAATCTGTCTGATTTTCACACTCGGCATAGTCATTTTTCAGGCATTTTTTAAAATCCCTATTGGGGTGTGACTTTGCTCCGATCAGGATTTTTGCAGCCGATGCCAAGTACCGATTTGTTGTCTTAGTGATTGGCAGATACCGATTCTTCAAGCTGATATGCAAGCTCTTTGATGACTGTAACTGTTAACATTTTTTCTAGATAAAGTAATAGCACAGATGTTGACTTTAATATTACTTGCAGTAATTAGGTATATTATTGTTTTAATAGAGAATCTACCGAGTCCCAAAGGTTACATTGGAGTAAATAATCTAAAGTTTAGTTTCATGTGCTCACGTGAAACTATCATGTGCAGAATTTTTTTTAAAAGTTTAGTTTGGCGTGATCACGTGAAAGCGAAAGTTTCACGTGCGCACGCGATAGTTTCACGATAGACACCGGGAGCGTGGTGGCACTATTCAAATATGCGTATAATAACGTCTCAACAGAGTGAGTTTGACGGCTCAAAAAGATTATTAACACTTCCGGTGCAACCCTATATCACGCAAAAAATAGTCACGTATTTGCGACCGGTGACAGCTACTGATGCTCGTATGCGCTTCTCCTCTGTCACGCGCGCTCCAGTCAGAAACTAAATCCCGAAGAGCAGTGAATGAACGGACACATACACGGCAGTGCTTCATGACAAATGCGTCCGCTCATCTTGTTCATACATTATATAGCAATATCTGAGCTTCGCAATATTTCCTGCCACATTGCTTCGTTAATCAATACAATAGATTGTTTTAATAGATCGTCAAATGTTTTTATTTGAATAAGCCTTTTAGATTAGATGTCTGTAGTGATTTATAATACAAAAAATACATACCTTTGCTTGCATAAACTGTTTATTTTCTTTTTGAATGACAACGGCAGCATTGTTGCTGTTTAATTACACCGGCAAATGCATCATAGCGCAGATGATGGGTTTAATACAAAAATAAGTTTTAATCTAAGATTTGTAAAAAGCGTTTAAATGTAAGTGGTGCAACACAACTCGAATTAAAATTAAACTGAGATCAACAAACCATATAAACTGTGCTTATTTTAATCAGTGCAACCCACCCTGAATCCTGCGTGAGGTGAGGAGGACCATAGGGGTTCTGTTGTCTTTTAACATAGGTTAAATCATAACATGAAAACTTTATTGCGTGACTTGCATACTGTAACATTATCTAACATGCGTGTTTGAAAAAATGATGTAGGCTAATCGTCCTTTGCTTTTTTCTGTGGTGCATTTTATCCCAGACGGCGTAATAGCAAAAGTAAATGAATAAACGAAAATTCACAAGAGAAACAAGAGATTTGAAGCTCATGCAGACGTGCCCAAGAGATGATTCGCTCTGTGATTGGCTGAATGTTAGTTCACTCAAATCTAAGTAACAAATCAGAGAACACTGAACACATGACGCACCGCGCTGCTGCTTGCCGCCGTCTCTCATTAAAAATGAATGACTTCTGGCCACTTTGACGCTTGCTGGCCTTGTAAACACACAGTAAAGTGTGGGGGGGGGGGGGGGGGCGTAACCCCTCCCCGTCCCCCCCGGTTGCTACTCCCCTGTCTGTAGTCTACCACTGCCTACACGGCCCACCAGATGGCGCTCCGAGGCCCACCGGTTGTGAATCACTTCATTATAACACAAAGAAGTGCAGGTTAAGTTAAAACACATTGAAAGTAAATTTAAAAATGTCCAGATGTTTTATGAGAAGTGTCTGAACTGAATTCGCTGTGTGGTTTGTGGGCTGAACTATTTTTAAAAGACTCTTTGTGGTTTTAGTTTTGTGATGAAGTGAAGTCTGTTGCGGGACTCTCACAGTTGTTTTATAGTCGTTTTTTACAACACTAACTAATGTTAACTAACTTATTAACTTTATTCAGAGTCTGTCTGTTTTAATTACAATTATTAATGATAGTCATAAAAGGAACTGCCTTGCTGCTGTGATGTTAGTATATTATGTGTCTACCGAGATGTTGTTGTGAGATTGCTGAGGTTTTTGGGTAAATCTCTTTAAGTTTGTTTGATAAAGTGTATGTTTACAGTGTGATACTGTGTAGTTGTTACGTATATGGTTGTTAGATGCCTTTTTAATGGTCCAAATGTAAAGAGATGACACGTGACACCACGCATCTTCTCATGCTTAAACACCAAGATCATTTATCAAACCATGCCATGTCTCGGCTCATCGTTGTCTGTCCGTGTTTAACCCACGTGTGTGTAGACGTAAACAATGCCGTCCATTGCCTACAACCTCCTTAGCTGTGAAGTCAAGTGAAAAACTTCAGCTGACCCCAATATCACATGAAGAGATGCAAAAAAGATGCACAAATTTTTTTCTTTTTTAAATGCTGCTTTATCTATTTTTTTAGCATTATGTTTGGATTTGTACTTTCACTTGAATGAAAAGATTATATTAGTATAGGTTATTAAAATGCCTTATTTTCACAAATGTCCCTTTGTAGTCATTTCATTGGTATTTAACAGATTTGAATGGCTTTTACTGAAAAACCCTCTCATCAATGGCTGTGTCCAAAATACATTCATTTATAGTGGTGTCCGAAATCATAGTGGACATTATTAAGTGCACTCATTCAACCCCACGAAGCACCGCCATAACGAGTTTACAACCGATGTATTCGTCCACTGAGGCTTTGCAGAATAAATTCATAATTTCATAATGTCTCTTTGTAGGTCTTGTTCAAGTATGGCGACATATCTGACGATAACACTGCTGGCGCTGTTGTGCCTCTCTTCTCCCACGCAAGCAGAAATCTTCACATCAATCGGTCAATTTCTGAATAAGATAATCTTGTTTTCACCTGGTTCTGTTTTGACTTTAATGATTTACCTTCAATTGTGACATGTTTGGTTTTGCTGAACTACTGTACTTCTTTTTCCAGTGTACTTTTTTTGCTTCTGTGGATTTCTTGTTTTTTTTTCTTTCGGCTGAAGTTTTGTCGTCTCTTCCTTTAGGTCAAATGACCGATCTGATATTCACAGAGAGAGAGCTCGTCCAGTCGCTGAAGGAATACATCCAAGCAGAAGAATTGAAACTGGAAGCTGTAAAGAGGTCAATCTTTTACTGAAATGTGTCTGGGCTTTAGTCACGACCGGTTTGTGTGTTAATGTTTGTTTGTGTTGACTTGATCTGACTGCAGCTGGGCTAATAAACTGGACACGTTGACACGTGCATCCACATCAGATCCAGAAGGCTTCCTGGCTCACCCGGTGAACGCATACAAGTTGATGAAGAGACTCAACACGGAGTGGTCGGAGCTTGAGAGCCTGGTGCTCCAGGACCCATCTGATGGTACTACATGAGTGACAGATGAGATGCTGGAAGAGGAATTTTGTGGCGTAGAAATGTTGTAAACTTTCTTTATCTTTTGGCACAGAATTGAATGATTATTCTGCAATCTGTGTGCTTGGATGATGTTTGTATATATTTCGAGATCTCTTGGAAGAACCACATGTCCATATGGCCATATATCATACAGGCATTGAGAAAGCAAGTATCTAAACAGATGAAATCCATTTCTTTGCACGTCCATTATAATGAAACATTGAGTTAAATGCTTTCTGCACTCTTTCACCCTGATATGTTGCAACACGTTATCACGTGGAGTTTAAGAATGTCTCCACTTACATAAAACTCAAACAAGTTTGGGCTAAAATACAGTCAGTGTGTTTTATTATGATCAGGGTGATAACAAACCTAATTCATTTATTACCTAGTAAATCAAAATGGACATGAAATACAATTTTGGGAGTAGAGACATAAAACTAGCACGGCTATATGGGAAGTTTAGTGGTCATTAAACTAAAATGTTTCTTTGTTTTTATATTTTCACTCAAGTGGAAGCTAAAAACAGAGCTGAACATTTCTTCATTATTTTATGTGCTGTTACAACAACGTTTTTCTGCTGTTTTTAAGGTTTCATTTCGAACATATCGATCCATCGACAGTATTTCCCTGATGAGGAGGACGAGAAAGGTGCAGCCAAAGCCCTGATGCGTTTGCAGGACACATATAAACTGGACTCGGAGAGCTTTTCTAAAGGCAAACTGCCAGGTCAGGGGCAGTCCTCCGGTAACTCCATCTCTTTATCCGTCTTAACATCACTTATTCAGTATTACTGAGCTGTGGCGCTGAGCAACTCTCATAAAATATTTAAAGGATAGATCCTCCTTTTATTATGAGAACCTTTCGTTTAAGGGTTTTTTTTTTTGCAGGGGAACCAAATAATAATCTTCTGGAAATGTTCTTTTTTCGGTTTTATTTCTTGCAACCATAAAATGCATGCGATTTTGGCAGGGTTGTTACTAACACATTTTTCTGGTGTGACAAACTGAAAACAGCTGTGCCATCATTTAGCCACACAGATGTCATTTTTTCTTAAAGCTCCCGTTCTGTCAGTGATTTTGAAGCTTTGATTGTGTTTATAGTGGGCAATATAACATGTGTTCATGTTTCACGTGTAAAAAAAACGCAGTATTTTTCACACAATTTACTAATCTGTATAGCGCTGTTTTCACTGTCTTAAAAACAGGCTGATGTTTTCCTTGCTATGTGAAGTCCCTCCTTCAGAAATACGTATCGAGTTTTGATTGTGTAGTTTGTTTAGTGTGCTGTGATTGGATAGCAGCTTAGCTTAGCAGAGTTGTTTGAGCCAAAGCTGGTGACTGACGTATTCCTGTGGGCGGAGTTTAGTCAACGAACTGTTTTACTGATGTCATTAAAGCAGGAAATAGAGGGCTGTAGTCCAAACAGGCCGTTCGTTGTAGGCTTTAAAAGAGGAATTCTATTGAAGAAAATATATCGCCTGGCAGTGAACTTTGAGCTTTATCATTTTGCAGGTATTATTTATGCTATTATAGCAACATTACACACTAACTAAGGTTTAAAAAATGGTATCAGGAAGAACGCGACCTTTAAAATGAAATCTGGTTGTTTTTTTTGTTAATGCTAGCAAACACCAACATCTGAGGTAGTGGCTTATAGTAGGGATGTGTAAAGTTAATTTTCATTGAGTTAATAATTTACAATAGATGGCCGTGCTTTTTTATGGCTAACAAATGTGTTAATTGCAGCTTAATTGATTAAAAGGGTGATAGAGATGGTATTGGATTGGCATCAGTATCAGCATCGGCCCAGCCCTGGTAACAATACATCCATATGGATCGAAACATTGATTTAATTTCTAACGATATGATGCACCGATGACACAAATAAAAATCTATTTGAGGTACCTTTTATTTTGACAATCTTTTATTTTTGACAATCATTTTCGTTTATTTTCGTGTGCTAGTGTCAACAAGTGAATGTAATCCAGCAACAAAGCGGTTATAGCAGCAAAAACACAGCTAAAGTGCGTGATTATTTTTAAATCATCTAAAAATAACTTACCATTTTATTATAAGTCTTAACATTATTTTAGCTATTTATTTTATCTCCCTTTTCATTTAGTAACTTAAATATAAACTCTTACGTTTTCACATTTGAGTGATTTCTGATTGATTTGACACATCTGTATGAAAGAATATAATGTAAGGAAGTGAGAAGGTTTTTATTGTTGTATCTAGGCAACTAAACTACAGTGGTAAGATCTGTTAACCTAATGTAAAGTCTTTTGAAAGAAGTCGTGTTACTGCACCAGATCATGTCATTTTTAACTGTTGACGATTGGTTCTTTTTAATGGAAGAGTAAAAAGAGAGCGGCCATATTGACATTGCGACTTCCCCAATTTAAAGCAATGGCAGTGACGTATCTTGAATAAAATATCTTGCCTAAAGTGAATGAAATGTTTTTTTTTATGATTAACATTTTATTGATCATAAAATTTTATACAGTGAAACACCACCATTAAACACCAACCCCAGATACCCATCCACCATCCCCACCCAGCCATCACCCCCATAACAGATGACTCCTTAGTCCAAAGCTGCATAGTTCCTTTTGCTTTAAGTCCATTGATATCTAGTCCATGTAGTCATCGCGCCAAAAACTGCGGGATAATAAAAAATGCCTTTACATCGAAATACCTTACATATATTACATAGACCCCACAGCCTGTCCACATGCAGACAAATTATTAGCTATTGACATTTTTTTTACACTAACATAGTTAAATTTTTCTGTATGTCCTATTCTCACACGAGAATCACACCCTAACCCCAACAACAATTCAAGTTTTTCCCAATTTCTTGATATACAAAGGAATACAGCCTTATTTAGGGCATATTTTCATGTTTTATTTAGCCATCTCTAAGACCCACTCCTGAACCGATGGTGGTTTTTTCTTCTTCCAATTTTTAAGGATGATTTGTCTAGCAATCATGGCACTAGTTTGAATCCAACTTTTATATATAAATGAAATGTTTATTTGTCAGTAAATATTTGTTTGAAGTCATTTATATATTTTATAAAACATAATGTTATCTAACTTTAATGTGTGATTCTGAGGTATTTTTATTCAGAATAACCTGCGTTATGATACATACACATTAAAAAAAAAATGATTCCAGTAATAAAACAATTTAATGGCATTCCATTATGTTACGGAAACGTTAGGGGAACAAAAATTGTTATATTGTTAAATGTACTTGAGTCGTTCTGTCCATGGTTTGTGTAACATTAGCAACAGATTATTAGCTGTTTGATAATGACAAGTCATATCATATACTGCAGTTTTGATAAGAAAATACTCAGCAATGGTGTAGACTTATGAGCTTACAAACGGTTTCTCTTAAAGCAAAAATAAACACTACATATGAGCCATATAAACAACTTTAAATTGAGTCTTTAACATGTGTTAATATCATGTTGTGTTGTGTCCACAGGGGTGCGCTACAGTGCTCTGCTGACAGCGGATGACTGCTTTGACATGGGAAAGTTGGCCTACAATGAGAACGACTATTATCATTCAGTGCTGTGGATGCAGCAGGCTCTCAAACAGATGGACGCTGGAGAAGATGCCAAGACGCTCAAGGCTGACGTCTTAGATTATCTCAGTTATTCTGTCTATCAGATGAACGACCTGCCACGAGCCATCGAGCTCACGCGACGTCTGGTGGCCATCGGTAAGCCGACCTCTATCTGTTATGTACTTTACTTCAGATACAGTTGTCAGTTGAATTGATGCCCACTGTAAACCACATTTAGCTTAAAGTTAAAAGAATGATATTGATTATGAAAAAAAAATAAAATAAACAAACTGAACATTTGAGTTCATCTACAAATAAATGATGGTTTATATTTAATTAACAGCTAAATAGGCAAAGATTCACATTTCATGATATAGCAAATGAATTGAAAGTATGTAAACAATTTTCACAATTAAACTATATATAATGTTTGTTGTGAAAAGAGGAACAATCTGTAATTAGTCTTCAATTTTTTGCTCTTTTGCATTTACAGTGTTGTTAGCTTTTGCCGTGTCTGCCAGATCAGAGAACACTGAAAAATAAAACACAGAGTTTGTTATGAGCTTATTGTGAATCTGTGTTATCCAGTGAACTGTTTAAGATTCTAGTTGGTTTCTACTGTACATAGATATTTGAATAAGACCATCAAACCATACACAGTCTTGTTATATAAGTCTTATATAGCTGTAGTCCACTACTTTACCATTTGTATTCTACACGGGGAGTGCAGCCTGCTAAAGAATGTATTTCGTTTTAGCGATGAAAGATGTTTGTCAACATTGCTCACATGCAACATGTTTGTAAGGAGTGTTTCCATAGGTGTAGGATATGATGATATGAGATTTTATAGCTGGATGTTCCTGTTCCAACATGCAGTGTGACTTGCCCTCATATCCCATATTTAACAGTGCATATAGCGTATATATCTCCACGAAAGATTATTATTTTTTAGTGCTGGGCAAAGATTAATCGCGATTAATCGCATACAAAATAAAAGTGATTTTTGGCATAATATATGAGTATGTGCTGTGTGTAATTATTATGTATCAAAAAATACACACACATTCATGTATGTATTTAAGAAACATTTACATGTTTATATATATTTATTTATATTTTTATATATTCTATATTAATTTTTTTTTAAAATATATATAAGTAAAACAATTCTGAAATGAATATATGAATGTGTGTGTGGTTAAATATACACAATAATTAGACACAGTACACGCACATATATTATGCAAAAAAAATCACTTTTATTTTGCATGCGATTAATTGCGATTAATCTTTGCCCAGCACTATTATTTTTATGCATTCTGAAGAAATCCCTACCAGAATGTTTTAGATGTTTCCTTATATTAAACTGATTCAACAATAAATACAGCTTAAATATATTTTTAAAATATTTAAAATCATTCCACAGATTTTTCCAAAAAATTAATCAGAAAAAGCAAAAAAAGATCCACAGATATTCTGTCTGGCCCTGGTAATAATTCACTATCATGCATCCCTATTCTAATTAGTGTTTCTGGACTTATAGATCCCAGCCACCAGAGGGCAGGAAGTAACCTGCGATACTTTGAGCGTCTTCTCACGAAAGAGCTGAAGGACGCGGATGAGAGTCAACAGGAGCCTGCGGACGAGAGGCCCATTCAGTTGGATACGTATAAGCGACCCAAAGACTATTTGCCTGAGAGAGAGATCTATGAGGCCCTCTGCAGGGGAGAGGGGGTTCAAATGGTCAGTATATACCAACATGTAACTAACCATGTTGTTTTCTTTTCTATACCTCATGTTTCTTTCCTTGAGCAGTTTTAATTAGATGTGGATAGAATTAATACCCTGCCTAATTTTCTTAAACTTGCACTTGGCTAGATTGAGGGCTATGGAGGCGCCAGCCAAACCAGAAATTGTAATGGTACAGTAACAAAGCTGGAGATCTCCCCTCGAAAACGAGATGGGGCATCTCAAGGGGGTTATCCTTTAAATAAATTTCAACTATCTCAGAGGCACGTGGGGTTAACGACACTTACCAGTAGCCTTTTAACTCATTCACCGCCATTGACGTGTTATCTCGTCATTTATGAGTTCATATTTAACTAATAAATATGCCTGTCTGAACGAATTTTAAAGTGAAAGTGTAATACCGCTTTTATCCACCAGATGGATAAAAATGGAAGTTAAAAAGCCTTATGATTTATTTTAACTGCCTTTATGTTTGATAGTCATTCTGAGTCTGATCTCTAACATAAATTCCTTAAAAAAACGCAATTTTTTAAGCTTTTTGCTCAAAATGTTGTATTTTTGAAGAGAAATATCCATGTTTCAGTGGTTAAAGTAGAAAAAGTAAATATATAATGAAACGTTTTTTCCCCATTTTGTTTGTTTGTTTGTTTGTTTATTGTTTGTTTGAAAGCAGAGGGTGTGTTCTTTAATTTGATATAATTTGTATGTTTATATATTTATAGAAAATAATTTTTCCTGCAAGGAATTTTGTAAAAATTTTGTTAAAATCACAAAAATGCAGGTGGGCAACTTTTCTCAAAAGGCTGGCGGTGAATGAGTTAAGAGATTGAGTTTAGTCATGAAGGAAGCAGCTCCGACACGACCCACACGCTCCTCCACATGATGAAAGCAAGCGAATTGGCCTATTGACACAAAAATAATCTGTGAAGTCTGGTTTAGGTACGGAGAGCTTCATTTTGTTGAAAATTGTGGTGGCAGTGCGTCTTGAAGAGAAAACTCGTCAGCTAAAACGTCTGTGTTGAAAAGTAAGGTGACTTTTTGTTCATTTAACTCTTTCCCCGCCATTGATGAGTTATCTTGTCAATTAAGAGAAAACATGACGCTTTCCTGATGAGTGTTTAAGGTAATCTGTTTTGTCAATTGATATATTTGTATGTTTATATATTTATAGAAGAAAATGTTCCTGGAAGGCATTTTGTAAAAATCACATAAAATGCTGGCAGGCAACTTTTTAATAAAGGCTGGTGGGGATTGAGTTAAATGGGTTACAAGCTTTTTAGAAAGACATTTCTTGAAATCTTTGTATAAAAACAACTCGGAAGGACTTCGGATGAGTCATTTTTACTCCATAAATATCACTTATTGAATAACACTCGCTTCTCCCTAGCAAACTCCACATAAGTTGTTTGCTTGTTTTTGCATGAGCCCTACATTTTTGCCGGTACGCCTCAGGGACTAATTCATACGTGTGGAGCACCTCAGCTTTTACAAAATCTTAGTGAAGGGTTAAAGCAGAACAAACATAATGGGCTTTACTAGACAACTGCATTATAGCACCAGTCCAGCTTTCCTGCTATTCCTTTGAATCCTACAAAGTATGCATCGATATTGGCTTCTTGAAATGGCTGCACTACATCTGCTTACATCAAAGTAGGTTGTTGGATTGCACAAGATAGCCTTGACAGTCATGGACGGTGTACATGAACGTAGCATTGGGACTGGCTTCATTAGTGGATTTATGTGTTCAGGAGTCTCGACAGAAGAATCATAATGTATAATCTCACATATGGTTTGTTTACTGGAGAGTTTCTAAGGCACTAGTTTTTGTCAAATTAATTATAGATTAAAGTAAATAAATCTCCTGATTTATCTCATGTTCATATGGATTGTTATAAACAGGATTTTTAAGTTGCTCTGTTGCATTTGTGTTTATTAAATGCCTTTCTAAAATTGTCATGAAGGGGTGCATGTATGAATCTTTGTTGTTTGTCAAGTAAATCTCATTTAAATATTTTGTGAGATCAGGTTAATGTATAGGGGTGGTTTCCCGGACAGGGTTTAGCTTAAGCCAGGACTAGGCCTTAGTTGAATTAAGAAATATAACTTTTTTTTAACAAACATGCCTTACTAAAACATTACCTGTGTGCATTTTGAAGCAAAACAAATGTATTTGAAGATATGTCAGTGCAAGTTGTTTTCAGTTTGGACAGCTCTTACATTTATTTTAGTCTAGGACTAGTCTAATCCCTGTCAGGGAAACCACCCCATTATAAATTAGGTCTGACTGTCACATTAAATGAAACAATTTGAACGTTTCTTTTCCAGACTCCGAAGAGACGCAGTAGACTGTTCTGCCGCTATCATGATGGTAACAGGAATCCCCGTCTGTTACTGAAGCCCATGAAACAAGAGGATGAGTGGGACAGTCCTCGTATCGTTCGCTATCTGGAAGCTCTTTCTGATGAAGAGATCGAGAAGATCAAGGAGTTGGCCAAACCCAAGGTCAGAGGGCAAACCTAAAGGAATTGTTCACCCAAAAAAAGAAAATTTGCCCATATTTAATTAATCTTTAAGCCATTTATATGACTTTATTTTTATCTACAACTGGAGTTATATTCATTAATATCCTGGCTCATCTTAGCTTTGTAATGTCATGATATATTGGCCAAGATTATGAAGATCTAAAACGACTTCAGTGGGATAATATTCGGCCATATTACTCTGCCCTTATGAAAGTTCTTCACCCATATTAGTACATGACAACATTCATTGCTAAATGACCTAAAATAAAATGAACTGTTTTCTCTCACTTCAAATATTTTGCTTGTTTAATTTTGTTTTTACTTCTCTTCAGCTTGCAAGGGCCACAGTGAGAGATCCAAAAACAGGGGTTCTGACAGTCGCCCATTATAGAGTTTCTAAAAGGTGAGCACATACATGACGGTGATCGTGTCTACACTATAAACCTGACTTAACATACAGCTGACAATAGATAAAGATTTGAGCTTATGTGTAAATAACTAAATAAAGAATAAGAAGTACCCCATCTCACAACCCCACCTGCGCTCCTGAAAAAAATCTCACTTACCATTCGTATGAAGAATTAACATCTCTTATCCTACAACCCATGTTGTGATATATAATGTTTTCTTTTGCTAATGTGTGTGTTTAATATAGGGGCACTACCACCTTACTCACTACTGTCGACCAACATGTTCAATATTACTTTTGTATAGTCAACAACATGCAGTGTTACTTATTTACACAGTCTGCCAAATGATTTCTTTTCTCTCACTACTTTTTATAATGTGTATTTATGGGTGATTCTCACGAAAACTTGGTTTTAAAAATGTCAAGCATGAAAATGTAAAAATTGCTTAAATTTACTTTTTTTCCCACCAGACATTGAAAAACAAAGTCTGGAGTAAATGGGAACATTAATTTAAAAACTTTTACTTATCATTTAACACTTTTTGTAAGATAATTTAAAAAATTAGTCCTAAAAAATCTAATTATCGCAACAGTCAGAAAACATCAACACTGACATATTTTCAAAATGACATGACAAACCTGAAAGAACATAATTTGAAGATTCTGCACATGCATTTAAAATCAAAGTATTATGCTTCTATTAATTAAATTAACATTTAATAAGCATCTGTTGCGGTAATGATAATCAAAATGTCGTGTAAGCATTCTGACAAGACAATATTTCAAATTAACTGTAAAAAAATGATCTTACCTGGTAGCCATCTTGAAGTAACTGGTCCATGTGCTTGGTCACTCAAAATCAAACTTTATTAAAATTCTGTATGTGTGCTTAAACTGTTCTCAAAAAGTGTTGCGGAGGATGAGAACATCAGGCATGGACACATCATTTTCCTAATTTTTCTTAATTATTATTATACATGAATATTCAGTAAATATTTTTTCTGTCATCTAAGGTAGTCTAGCAAAACATCCATTTATTTTTTTTCTTAATATTTTTGTGTTCATTTGATTAAGTTACAACATAACGCATGTTCAAACACAGCCGGACACATTGCGGTAATGAGAATTTCAGCAGAAAATGAGATAAAATTTACAATTATAAATTCTTATGTTGAAATCACACATTGTGCAAGGTAGAACACAGTATTGTGTTAATTCTGATGCTTTTAAATGTTACTATATTACACATTTTAAAGCTAAAATCATTAGTGCTGTGGTGTTTCAATGGTTTCGTGAGAATCACCCATATATGTTAATATATGTTAATTAGAAAGTATTTGTTTATCCTATGTTGTGTAAAGCTATTGAGCAACTGAAACTAAAATGATATTATATGCTGTGATTTATTGACAATATAAGGCATAGTTATGTTTTAAAACCGAGCTACTACTAATATAACCGTGCATCACTCATAGCTGATTCTTTGTCTTTGTTTAGCTTTTTTCCAATGAATTGATCAAAACTGTTTGTCTCACTTTTAGTTTGATTTTGGTCAAATGTTAATAATATAATGACCCATTTAATTATTGAAAACAAATCCTGTGTTTGTTCATTTCCTGACAAAGTTGCAGTTTTGGGGCTAAGAGTTTTTGATTTGCCTGTACTACTCTGTATTTCTATAAAGCTGCTTTGGTGCAATGAATATTAGTGAAGTTGTGTTAGTGTAGAAATACATACATTTAGTTGTCTTTATGAGAACATAAGTGTTTTAATGTGTTTATCTTGTGTGTGCAGCGCGTGGTTAGATGAGGAAGATGATCTGGTGATTTCCAGGGTCAATCGAAGGATTCAGGATATCACTGGATTATCTGTGGACACTGCAGAGCTTCTTCAGGTGATTCTTTTATACTTCCTCTCAAAGTGAAATTTACTCATTAAAATGGATTTTCTTTCAGGTTATCTCTACTGAAACCCGGCTAAAATTTTACATTTTAACCCCGGTTAAGGAGCGTTTCACACTTGTGTTTTAGATACAGGGTTATTCACGTAGGATTATGAAACCCTGCTCTGAAGCTGCATTGCGTTGCCAAACTAAGCGGATTTATAACTGTTATGACTTAGCAACAGACAGCCAATCAGAAACTGCCTACCTCATTTCAAACTGTGTACCTCATGTCTGAGCACTGCCTGCTTTAATATAAATATGTCATTTTAATCTAATATCATTTTAAATGCTGCGTTGTGATAAATTGCAAACCGGTGCACTCCCAGCATGTACTATTTGTGTGTTGTGAAACTGAATGTGTGTTTGTGTGTTTCAGGTGGCCAACTATGGTGTTGGAGGTCAATATGAACCACACTATGATTTCTCAAGGGTAAGAGCATTTATACTGCATGACACTTGACAAGATTTGACCCCATACCTTACAGAAGAGTAATCAGGGTCATGTTACGTCATCAAAGCATGTACATGAAACAGTGTAAAGGATTGAATGGGATAAATTTATTACGGTACATTCACACGGGGCGTAAGCATTGACACTTCCCATTAACTTTAATGGGTGACGTCATGCATTGCCGAACTGAATTGTGGATCCGTTGGCGCCGCGTTACTGCCGTTGCTCGCTGGATAAGTTGAACATTTCTCAACTTTTGAAGCGGCAACGCGTGCATCAATCAGATCGCCTTATGCAAATAACCTAGTGCGAGCCAGCCAATTACGTTTATGGAAGACCGGACCATTGTGATTCAGACAAGCCTTCCGTCAAGCGTTAACGCTTTCGCCCCGTGTGAATGTACCATAAGAACACACAGTAACAATGGAAAAGTAAAAAAAATAAATTTCTAGAGAGTAGTATAATGCAAATCGAATAATGATGACTTTACAAATGAGCCTAAAAAGATTTTTAACAGTTAATAGAGGGATGTAACGTGTCCCTAAGACATGTGGTGATACATATTGAGTGTAGTTTGCCCTTCGAGGCGGAGATAAAGTCACTCCTGCACATGAGTCTGCTTTAAAAGTTACAAACATCTGTTGCAGCGTCCTTTTGACAGTAACCTGAAGGTTGATGGAAATAGACTTGCCACCTATCTGAACTACGTAAGTACATGCGTGTGTGTGTGTGATTGCTGCCTGTCTTTACTCTCAAATTTTATCTTCATAGAAAGATGAACCTGATGCTTTCAAATCATTAGGCACTGGAAATCGTGTGGCTACTTATTTAAATTATGTAAGTATGAGTATCTTGTGGTTCCTGGTTCCAGAGCGCATGTGTTTTGTGATTGTTCATCATTCAATGACTGAACGTTCATTTAAGGCTTTATACCCAATCACTAGTGATGCACCGATGTGAAAATTTTGGCCGATGCCGATAACCGATATGACCCTTGTCTGTTATGGCCGATACCGATATTTGCCGATGCCGATATCTCTGTATAAAAACACATTTTAATGATAATCAAATAAAGAGCTATTTTCCAAAAAAAAAATGTACTTTTGTAATTTATTCCCAGAAATGACTGATTGGGCACCTTTACCCATGTGCAAAATGTCATCAATTAGCTGATTGATATGTAAGCTTATTCTTTGTAAGCTTCGGGATGCTTATTTTTTAAGTGGGTGATCAAATTGGTTGTGTTGAACAATTTGTCCCGAACTCCCCCTCGTATCACCTGGCCCTCACTCTCATTGCACACAGCAGCAGGGGTGTTCGGACTTTTTTGTGTGGTGATCTACTTTTAAAATGATAAAGCCGACAAGATCTACATGCTAAAAAACACTTTAAATGCGTGGACTATACTGCATATATCTCTACATTAGATTTAGGGCTGTCACCATTACTCTATTTTTTTGAGAAGTTGAAAAAAATCCTGGAGTTCATGTACTGTATAAAATAGCAGAGACACGGTTTAGTAAAACAAACTAGAAAGAAAATGACAATAGTATCAGAAGCATATAAATCAGCACAATGCTGCAGCTCTCTCTCTCTCTCTCTTCCTCCCTCGTTCGCTCGGGCGCGCGTACACACACCGGGCGCGTGCATCAGCTGCATGAAGGAAAGAATGCGATTGCATCCTGGTAAATTTCGGAAGTTTACACTGCAGCGGGCAGGCATAAAATTTATAAAAACACATTTGAGAAGAAAAGCACAGCAACTCAAAAAGACTTTGTGTTTTACTCTAAGACAGTGGTGTCCAGACTTTTAGCCGACAAGTTCTACATGCTAAAAACACTTTAAATGCGTGGACTATACTGCATATATCTCTACATTGGATTTAGGGCTGTCCACCATCAGAGCATGTGAGTGAAGCAGAGCGGTGTGACGCTCCGCTAAATATTCCGCTCTACTGTTAAAGCGCTCCACTCAGTCGCTCACCGCCCAAGCAAGCGCTCCGTTAACTTTCCGCTCACGCTCGCAAATAAACCAATTCCCGCTCAGATCCCGCTCCGATATAATTTTTTTAAGTAAGCCAAATTGTTTTCTTGGATAATTGCATTTAATTAAAGTATTAGCTGATAAATCGCAGTTATGTACAGTTGTGTGTTGGCTATTATAGTTTAACTGATACGGAGCTCCGGATATAATTAAAATTAACAAATTGTTTCCACGACATTCACATGTTTTACTAATTTAAGTAATAATAAATGTAATAAGTAATTACGAAATATTATAATAATTCGTTCCCCTTATGAGAAAGATTAACAAACTATTCTGTTATATAAATATATTATTTGAAAAAACTAAAATAAATTGAAGAACAATTTCTTAACAAGAAGGTTTTTAAAGTGCAAATTTACAGTGCATCAGTAAATACAGAACACAGCTGTGTCTTAAAGAAATTAAAATTAGACAGTATTTATGAACCTGTAAATGTACAAAACGAATGCAATACAGAAGGCCATGAGTATTTATTTATGGCATTTTCAATAGTATCTTGGTAGATAAATTAACGTGTATCTATATAGTATGAAAACGAATAAATCATTATTTTGGCTAAATTCATCTGGATATATCATTTTAGTCAGACTGATTTGTCATCATTTCAGAAGCTTAAATGCTATCTAAAACAACTTACATTTTATCCCGAGTGTTACTTGGTCAAAAATATTTTGAAATATAGCCGCGAGAGCAAATTATAGCACAAAAATGTTTAGCTCACACGGACCGAATGAAAAGCCGTTAATTAAGCGAACTCTCTGTAAAATAGAGGACGTGCTGAATCAGTCGAGTCGGCAGATTCTCATCAATGTTTATAATGTTCCACGCATGCTGTTGATGAAAAAAATAATATCTAAATGTCCAGGGAAGAGTCCAGTGTTCAGTCAGTTAATATTAAATGCGTTTTTGGCTGAAGCTTTCTCATCCACGGAGCGGAGAACTATAAAGATTCTTATTTTAAATGGTTTTAATGCTGGTAAGCAATCAGTTAGCCTATATTATGGCGCTTTGTATTTGTGTTGATCAGTTAGATTAAAGTAGCTATTCTCGAACTAGCAAATTACCAAAGGGCATTCTGGGATGAGCGAGCGGTGCTGAGGGTATTGAGCGAGCAGAGCGGAAATTTCGGAAATGCGCTCTGATGGAAATATTACCGCACCGCTCACATGCTCTGGCGGGCAGGCATAAGATTTATAAAAACACATTTGAGAAGAAAGGCACAGCAACTCAAGACTTAAGTTACGTGTGTCACAATTACTCTTGGAGGCATTGAGCAGCATAAGGATACACAGTTAATTTATGTGCAATCTACCGGCATTGCCTTTGCGATCGCGATCGACGTATTGGACACCCCTGTCACACAGCATAGCGAGGATCTTCTTCAGACACTTTGAAGAACGACCAGGCAAACGACAGAACCTGCTTCAGCACATGTGTAACTTATGCCTTTGTGCAAAAACAAACGTACTCGCCCCCACACTCACGTCTCCTACACACACACGTCAAATACACAGGAATGATTATCGGCCTGTTCACATCGGCCCTATTTTGACATCGGACCGATGCCGATGTGTAAAAAAATGACCATATCGGCCGATATTATATCGGCGGCCGATATATCGTGCACCACTACCAATCACCATTAGTCCTGAGAATGGACTGCATAACCCTCCTAAACTCAAACCTATGCCACGTCCAGGAGCTGCACATTCTTAACTCTTTCCCTGCCATTGAGGAGTTATCTCGTCATTTAAGAGAAACCACTTCCCTGCCAGTGACGAGTTTTTACGACAATCCATATTTCCACTATTATCCACTAGGAGATGCTCTTACACAACTTATAAAATACTGAAGCATCCACTGATCCAAAAACAGTAAAAATTCTGTGTATGTTTTGATCATCGCTCTGAATCTGATCTCAATCAAAAGTCCTTCACAAAAATTTAATTATCTCAGCTTTTGCTCAAAATTTTTCTTCCCATATTTGAGAGGTGATAAAAAGAGAACAAATGAAGATAGGATGAAATGTGTTTCTTTTTTTTTTTAAAGCAGAGGGTCAGAGCGAGTACACACAAAACATGATCCCACCATCTCTAGATAACTTACGATTCACTATGTACAACATTATTATAACTTTTATTTAACCAGATGGACTCTCTGAGATTAAAACGGTTACATTTCGCTGAGTCAGACTCCATATGTCAAATAATTTCCTTAAATTGAGCAAGAGACACCAGATTTTTATGCAACATGTTCATGACATTTACATTATGTCAGTTGTTCTCAAACTTTTCAGTGTGCCCCCACATGTAAGGTTGCCCCTTAAAGAAAATTCATGACATAAAACAATTTAAAACTTAATTTGAATTTAACAAAATGCATTAAATTATACAATGCAGTGCTGTTAGTTAGTAGCCTTATTTTTCTGAGATTTAATTACACAGAATTTATATTTTATAAAATTAGGACCCCCTTGGCACCCCCCCCCCCCAAGTTTGAGAACCACTGCAATATATTCATGAAGTACCATTAGACCCCCTTTCCTTTATTCAACCCTTCCCAATGAATGTTGATGTTATTTATCTGCTGTGTCTCTGTATTACAGATGAGTGATGTAGAGGCTGGGGGAGCAACCGTATTCCCTGATTTTGGTGCCGCTATCTGGCCTAGAAAGGTACAGGCAAACTTTTTTTAAATGTAACATATATGATTAAATAAACAGTACTGCCCTACAAAGGCAAAGCGCAGTAACTACGCATTTGGTCAAAATTGAGTTATGGGTTGAAATGGGCTTTTTGAGATCTGTTGTGTCTGGTGACAAAGTCTCCTGGTTCAATTTTGTCCCATTTCAGAGAAACGTGTGTGCCAAAATTGCAGTAACATGTTTGGCTGGTTTAAAAAACTTTTTTTTCCATTTTTCTCAGTTTCAGTGTTTGCGTAGTTACTGCACTTAGCCTTTGTAGGTCAGAGTAGTTTAGTTATGATGGGGTTGAAAAGATTTCTGAAGATCTTCTGTAAGGAGATAACAGTTTAAAATGTAAAGCCATGGAAAAAATGAAGAGCCAACTCCAGTTTTGGCTTTAAACATCATTTCAAAAAATTTTATGGCCATTTCAGTCCAGTGTCAGTTGAAATACAACAAACGCAAACATCAGAAATGAGAATAAAGTCAGCAACCCAACAGCAATGTAAAAGACTGAAAGGATGATAGCACACATGAAAGATGTGATTAAAGTCAGGGTTATTCCATCAAATATACACTTTTGAACTATTCCTAAAATTCAGAAACATTAGTGTTGTGTTGTTAAAAAATGAATATAAACTTGTTTTTTAACATTACATTTTTTATTAGTTTGTTTGGTTTAAGTTTTCTGCAAATAAATGCCAATGAAAACATTATTTATATTAGGAATTTGTCAGAAATGTTAACAAAAATTATCATTTTACTTAAAGGATTAGTACATTTTCCTAAAAGAAAACTCCAGATAATTTACTCAGCACCATGTCATCCAAAATGTTGATGTCTTTCTTTGTTCAGTCGAGAAGAAATTATGTTTCTTGAGGAAACATTGCAGGATTTTTCTTATTTTAATGGACTTTAATAGAGCCCAACAATTAATACTTAACTCAACACTTAATACTTAACTCAACACGTAACAGTTTTTTTCAACGGAGTTTCAAAGGACTATAAACGATCCCAAACGAGGCATAAGGGTCTTATCTAGCGAAACGATTGTCATTTTTGACAAGAAAAATAAAAAATATGCACTTTTAAACCACAACTTTTCGTCTAGGTCCGGTCCAGTGCGACCTAACTTGGTGTTGAGTTAAGTGTTAAGTGCTGGGGTCTATTAAAGTCAATCAAAACGAGAAAAATCCTGCAATGCTTTCCTCAAAAAAACACAACTTCTTCCGGACTGAACAAAGAAAGACATCAACATTTTGGATGACATGGTGGTGAGTAAATTATCTGGATTTTTATTTTAAGAAAATGGACTAACCCTTTAAGCACACATCAAATGAATTTGTACAATTATTATTTTGGAGGAAGTTGACAGTATTCGAAAGGGAGGATATTCATGTCATAGTCAATGATGTAAACTCTGTCATATGTTGTGTTTGTTTAGGGAACAGCAGTCTTCTGGTATAATCTCTTTAAGAGCGGTGAAGGAGATTATAGGACGAGACACGCCGCCTGTCCTGTTCTCGTCGGGAGTAAATGGGGTAAGAATACACAACTAAATGAACTTTGGGCTTTAAACACTGCAGTCTATAAATAAAACGTAATATTGTTTAAAAAATGTAAATGCACATTTGTTCTGATAAACTGAGAGCTATTAAATAAAATTTAATCATAAATGAAACATTCAACTGGAATAAAATAAGAGAAGATAAAAGACAGCTAAACTCTGATATCTTTAATATTGACTGAGTAAAATAAGATCATATCAAAGATTAAAATCAATAAGTGAAATCAATCTTTGATGTTTTACATCTCATGAATAGATTATTAGATTTTTGTTTTTAACTTTGATGTCTCCAAATGCTGTTATGTAATGATTTCACTTCTGTTTAATAAATGTTTTATTTGATGAAATGTTGACATTAGGTTACATCACTTCAATTTTATTTGCAGTGTCATGTTGACTGCATTTATTTAGACCATCTTATCAATGTTATTGAAAAACAAATGAATGACTTGATAATTGAAGAGAGATTTAAGTTGATCAATGACAAAGCCATTTGTTTGGTTTCATCACTACTTAGTTGCAGATTTATTTCAACAAATTCTGCAACCTAAGACTTTTGATTATTTATTGTAAATGTTAGGGGTGTGACGAGATCTCGAGCGACGAGATCTCGCGAGATTAAATGTGTCTCGCGAGATTAATTATGTCACGAGATTTCTCGTGGAGGTGAAATTCTGGCTGTTTCTCAAATAAAAGACTGCATCCTTCGGAGGTCGCATTTGCAAACTGCATTTCCGTCATAAAGACTGTCTTATTAGAGACTATTAACAATTATAAAGTTTACTAATTATTTAGTTAATCGCATATTGTTGTAATATGCTCACGACTTGTGAATGTAATGCTCAGATAATGATCTGAAATAAACCTTGATGACGTATTATGCAGCCTGCATATGCGACCTCTGAAGGATGCAGCTTTCTGTTTGACCCTTTACAGTGCATGCATTATATTTGTCTTTTACTGCGTTTGCTTTTTTTGTTTGGGTTTCCAATAATGTTCATTTGGGAACTCGTGTGAAGTCTGAGACGCGTTGTGTTTGTCTGTTGATCAGTGTCAGAAGTCTCAGCAGATTAAACCATCACAGAGTTTACATGATTTAATGTCTGCATTTTCTTCTTGCTCAAAAATGACAATGGCTGTATCATTTCTATTGTAAAGAAATGGACATACATTAAATATTCAATTGGATTTAAACATTGTTTGGCTAAAAATAAGCGTTTCTTTGTCTAAACTGAAAGTGAAGATAGCGTCTGCGAGACGAGTCCACTATCGCCCCCTGCAGGCTTCATTTGTTATAATACATAATGCTTTTAATTTATAGGCCACAAATGTGTTTGTTAATGTAATGTTGTTTAATGTAACTTGGTTTTTATTTGAACCAATTATTATTGCATCTTTGTTATAATGTAATTTAAAAAGGCAATTGCTCACTTGGGTCTATTTTTATTACCCAAAAATAACAAATTACTTCATTATCAGTTAGCAAAATAAATAACTGTTAGGGCCAGTCCTTGGTTAGTTAAAACATTTAAAAATTACATGATTTCAGTTTCTTATTCATTTATTTTATCATTGAGGATTTCTTAAAAAGAGTAAAAACACCCCTAGTAAATGTATTTATTGTAAATTTAATTTTCATCTGTAAGATTTAAAGGGAACATACCATGAAAATCTGACATTTTCCATGTTTAAGTGCTATAATTGCGTCCCCAGTTCTTCTATCAACCTAGAACGTGTGAAAAATGATCAACCAAGTAACTAAGATTTGGTTAACCATTCTCTACAAGTATGTGAAAAATTAGGTCCTTGAAATTTGGCTCCCCTTGTGATGTCATAAGGGGATCTTATTATTATTTTAATACCCCCCTTAATCTGCACTATCCAACCACAGCACTGCCATTTAGTGCAGATAGAAAGAGAAAACATAATTGATAGCACAATTGCGTTTCAATTTCATCAAATCAGTGTTGCATTTTATCAGCTCATTTGCATTTTAAAGGACACACCCAAAACGGCACATTTTTGTTCGCACCTACAAAGTGTCAATTTTAACATGCTATAATAAACTATCTATGGGGTATTTTGAGCAAAAACTTCACATACATACTCTGGGGACACCAAAGATTTATTTGACATCTTAACTCATTCACCGCCAGCCTTTTTGAGAAAAGTTGCCCACCTGCATTTTTGTGATTTTAACAAAATTTTCACAAAATTTCTTGCAGGAAAAATTATTTTCTATTAATATATAAACATACAAATTATATCAAATTAAAGAACACACCCTCTGCTTTCAAACAAACAATAAACAAACAAACAAAATGGGGAAAAAAACTTTTCATTATATATTTACTTTTTCTACTTAATTTACCACTGAAATATGGATATTTCTCTTCAAAAATACAACATTTTGAGCAAAAAGCTTAAAAAAATTGTGTTTTTGTAAAGAAATTTATGTTAGAGATCAGCCTCAGAATGACTATCAAACATAAACGCAGTTAAAATAAATCATTAGCTCTTTTTAACTTCCGTTTTTGATAAATTCGTTTTGGTATTGGATAAAAGCGGTATTACACTTTCACTTTGAAATTCGTCCAGAAAGGCACATTTATTAGTTAAATATGAACTCATAAATGACGAGATAACTCGTCAATGGCGGTGAATGAGTTAAGGTCTTGTGACATGTCACCTTTAACAAGTGAAGGCATTACTTAACGTCAACTCGCCTGTTTTTATTACTATGTTCTATGGGTGTTGATTATTTTTCTGTAAACCGCACACCTAACTTGTCTTAAAATGTCTTAAAAATAGGCACCAGAGCAATGTTTGTGGTAACTGTGGTATAAGTGGAATAATTGACTCCGGTCCTTTGAATTATTTGAATATAATGCACACCTGCACACCACCTGTTTCTCCGCTTCGTGCCGCATTACCATCTTGGTGTGCATTATTTTCTTATAATTCAATGGCCCGTCGTCAATTATTCCTTACATAATGTATTATGCTTTAAGATTTCATCATCAGTTTACAAGCGGTTTCTTTGCTCTTACAGTTTCAAACAAATGGTTTCATGAGAGAGGCCAGGAGTTCAGGAGACCATGCGGCCTGACTGAAGTGGACTGATCTGATGCAGTGATGATCTGAACACACACTAACACACACACATGCTGGCATATGTGGTTTATGGGGACAATCTCATAGACGCAATGCATTTTATACTGTACAAACTGTATATTTTATTCCTCTAACCTATGGTCACAAAAACCTGTTGGCAGTCTTTAATCTGTGAAAAACTACCATTTAGTATTTGAAGACCTTCAGTTTACACTTCCTGTGTCCCGTAAACCATGCTTATAGCATCATAAACATGTCAATATATACTATTCATGTAACACTATTCCCCTAAACCACATATACCAACACACATGCGTGCACACAGACTGAAACTGAGAGATTTTATTTTGTATTATTACTTTCTGGCCCTGTTTAACCTCACATTTGTGCAAGGTGCTGATGTACTGGAATATCACTTCAGACCAGACCTTTTAATACATTTGTCATGGATAAATTATTGCCCTATAGTGTTCTTTTGATGTTTGTTTTATGTTGCTGTAAAATTTGCAATAAAATGTCTTAAGTTTGAAGGCGTATTTCTTTGGATTTAATTTTAGTTTATTTCAGTCTGTTTCTGTTATCCACCATCTTTCTATCTGTTGTTGTTTTGTCTGCCTGTCTACAGTATATCATTCACATACAGTCATGTGAAAAAGAAAGTTCACCCTCTTTTTAAATGCTATGGTTTTATCTATCAGGACATCTGGGCCGGACTCACAAAACATACTTGAGATGAAAATTCTTCATTTTTTTTCTTAAAATTAAACTTAAGAAAAAAGTTACGAATATTTTGTATTCTCAAAAAAGCTTCTTAAGAAAGTTCTTATTTTCTTCCTTCAGGATGTTCTTAAGAAAAAAAAACGTAAGAATTCAAATTTTCATAAAAGAAACTGTCTTAAATAGCATCTTAAAGTTATGATAACCCCACAGTCGTCTTAAATCTCATAAAACAACTATCATTTTAAGTTAATTTGATTGTTTTAAATGTGACATGTATTGTGTAGTCAGAAATGGCAATTTAATCTGTTTACTTTGTCGCTGTGTGTCGCTCGTCTCTTTCAAAAGACTCGTTTCTGTATCTGGTTGTCATAAACAAATGAGTTACGTCCAGTTCAGTAATCGATGAGTCCAAAATGTAGAGTCGTGTGAATGCCATAGCATTCTGTTGGGTATAGTAATTAAAAGCTGTGATATAAGGAACTGTAATGCAGTCAACACACCTGGAACGGCTTCATATACCTGTGCTGTTATTGAGAGACATTTGATGAAGTCTTATTGGGTTTAGCAAAAATGTCCAATGTTTCAATTTTAGGGAGAAAAATCTGACTTAAATTACCCATTTTGATTTGTAGGCCTTAAAATTACCTGACAATAGACGTAAATAATATGAATAAAGAAATGAGTCAATCCAGCTCTCAGTGATCTCCATTGGTTTTGTTTCACAATTAGATTAGGAAATATAAAGCACATCTTTACACGAGACAACCACAATGTCTAGTTGTGTTGTTTGGTGTAATAACCTGGATTAGTTGTGAGGTTGCCTCATTATAAAGGATGATTCATTCAGACCATAATACAATTAACTATAATCTGTTTTCTCAACTTACAACACAAACTCATTCAGTCTAGTTTAGACTTGAACAAAACGGTTCATATACCGGTGTCCGCAAGGTCATTTTGACATTTGTATGCAGTCTAAAGACTAAAATGACGGTAATGTGGCTGATTTTACTGCTATCAACACACTGGATTCAGTGCTGTACTGCTGTCAGTGAGTTTTACTCTTCAACAGGTTTGTCTCTTTATTTATGATCTCATCCTGTACTCTTCTCTGTTACTATAAAAGTGCTTAATCTCTTGAAAATGATATTTTATTTCCAGATCATATGATTCAACTTATTGACATCCAAAAGGAGTTTGCTCAATCCTTTAGTGATTATGTAGCAGCATTGGAGAGTCAGGTGGATCTTCTGAAAAGGTAAAGGTTCATGATATTGTATAAGAATGTAGTGGAGGTTAAATGAATTTATTTGTGAAGTCAGAAAATGACCTTTTTACCCATCAGCCATCATTTAATCAAACTGAAGAATGAGCACTTTTCAAAAAATCTCTCAGTGAATATGTGTTATTTCGTTTAATCTGACTTTATAGAAAAGCTTAAACGGGAATCAGAGTAGCTGTTGGCTGGATTAGACCATCACACACAAACACTTTAATGAATATGGACGCAATGTTTCATTTACAGCACAATCACTCAGTTTTATTTAAGAGTATTTAATACTGCTATGACTAAAGCTCAGAAAAGATAGACCAGAAATCTTGTTTGGAGTCATATTTTGTCAAAACTTCTAAAGCGAACTAAACACAAAAATATAGCCATTAAGTGTTATACAAGCTTAAATACAGTACTATATTAAATTTGAACAAATTTCACCTACATATTTAACAGATTAACAAATACAATGGAAAAGTGTTAACATATAGAAAATCTGTATACTCAAATACATGCTGTATACTTGGAAAATAGATCTCATTGAACCTGTTCAGACCCAACCTGCTTTTGAAATGTTTTTGTGTAAAAAGTGGACCGTACCTTTAGGTGCTCCAAAATGTGTTTGACTGTAAGCGTCTTCACTTTCATAAACACGCCGCATAGTATAATCCCACTAGAATTCTGTCTATTTCTGTGCAAGGCTATTTCTGTGAATTGTGACTTCATTAAAATGTTTGGCAGGTTCCAGATGCTACACCACAAAAAAGTGAAATAGCAAATGGGTAACTGCTATTGCGATTTAAATATTGTATGACAATGTCATAAAAGATGTGGAAGAAACAGTTGCTAACAGACTTTGCTTTTTCTTCTGAAATTTGGCAGACACATAAGTTTGTGGAAAAAAGTGCAAACCATTTGCATTTGGTACCAGTTTTCAGAACCACAAATAGAAAATACAATTTGCAATCATTGGAAAACTTTTCCATATTAACACATAAACTCCGTTATCTCATTTTGATCATCTTGGAAGCTAGTTCAGGCATGGCGGCAGCCATCTTGACTGCGGCAGGTAGCTCAGGAGACTCAGGTTCATAGACTTGAGAGACTTATTGGGGAACAATGGCGGCCATCTTGTGATCAAGCTTGGGTGTGGTGGCCACCTTGAGTGGGCATCTTAGGAACATGTTCGGGCATGCTGGGCACAAAAGTCTGCTTTGGCAGAAATGTGAGAGCAGGCAGTAGCATGGCAGGCTTGAAGTGAATAGGCTGTGTCATGGCAGTCTTGATGTGATAAAGCTCTGGTATGGTAAACACCGAGGGACTATTTGGCTCCTCATCCACATTTCCCACAGTAAAAGGAGAGCCACTCAACAATAAAGCATAGTCAATATATTTTTCTAGGGTCCAAAGTGGAGTATTGCGTGGCATTAAACAGGATATGGTATTATTGAAGTCTACCTGATGATGTAGTCCACAGAAGTCCTCCACATAATCCTCAATAGGCCAATTACCTTGGCGAAGATGAACAAGTAGATGTGCTGGGTTCCTAAATGGTCAAGCTTTCTGTAATATATCCACCGAAAGGCGAGTGATTGAGAACCCAAGTGCAGTTTTTTAAACATAAAACAAGAACAAACACAAATGCATGGCATGACATCGCACCACCAGTAAAGACATTGCATTTAACAAACAAAGCTTGACAAAAGACAATGCGAAACATGAGGGCTATTTATACAGACAAAGAACCAATCAAAACATGACACATAAGGGAATAAGGAAACAAGAGGCAACATTATTTCAAAATCTCCTCCCAGGCACTTCTCCGTCTAAAGACTTTATTCTTTGTCTGGTCCTGAGAGAGAGGCTATGGACCAATATATTAATGATGCCCTTCGTGCTGGTCTCATCCGGCCCTCCACCTCGCCCACAGGGGCGGGGTTTTTCTTTGTCAAGAAGAAGGACGGCTCCCTTCATCCCTGTATTGATTACAGAGGGTTAAATGACGTTACTGTTAAGAATCGGTACCCCCTCCCTTTAATGTCATCTGCTTTTGAGCTTTTACAGGGAGCCCAGTTCTTCACCAACCTTGATTTGAGCAATGCTTACCATCTGGTACGCATAAGAGAGGGGGATGAATGGAAGACAGCCTTTAACACCCCTTCTGGACACTTTGAGTACTGTGTTCTACCATTCAGGCTCACGAACGCTCCTGGAAGAGTCTGTCTTCCAGGCTCTGGTCAACAACGTGTTGAGAGACATGATTAATACATTTGTCTTTGTGTATTTAGATGATATTCTCATCTTTTCTCCCTCTATGCAGGGACACACTCAACACGTTTGCAGAGTTCTTAGACGTCTCTTAGAGAATCAGCTGTTTGTTAAGACAGAGAAGTGTGAGTTCCACCAGAGGTCGGTTTCGTTCCTGGGTTTTATCGTAGCCGCTGGTGAGATACTTCCAGACCCCGCTAAGGTCAAAGCAGTCGCTCAATGGCCCTTCCCCGTATCCCGTAAGGAGCTGTTACGGTTTCTTGGCATCGCCAACTTTTACCGGCGATTTATCCGTAACTACAGCCAGGTTGCTCAGCCACTTATGGCTCTCACCTCAACTAAGACCAGGTTTGCTTGGAATAAAATGGCTCAGGAGGCCTTTGATAATTTAAAGTCCCGGTTTATCTCTGCTCCAGTTCGTTCTATTCCAGATCCAGCAGCCCAATTTATCGTTGAGGTTGATGCTTCTGATGTCGGGGTCAGCGCTGTTTTTGCCCAGAGGTCTCCTAATGACGGAAAGGTGCATCCGTGCGCCTTTTTCTCACATAAGCTTAATCCAGCAGAACGAAATTACGACATAGGTAACTGGGAGCTGCTGGCAGTCAAGTTGGCCTTGGAGGAGTGGCGTCACTGGTTGGAGGGGACCTCAGAGCCTTTCCTGGTCTGGATAGACCACAAGAATTTGGAGTACATCCGTTCAGCCAGGAGATTAACGTTTCGTCATGCCCGTTGGGCACTCTTCTTTGACCGGTTTAACTTCACTCTCTCGTACCGGCCTGGTTTTAAGAATACCAAGCCCGATGCCTTTTCCCGTATGTTTGAAGGTCCTCAGTCCACCAGAGACAAAACCATCCTCCCTGAGGGACGGGTGGTGGGTTCCCTGTGCTGGGGCAAAAGGGTAGAGCGGGCCGGCTGAGGGGGGGAAGTGCCAGTTGGGTGCCCAGCGGGTCGACTGTGGGATCTGGTTGCGCTGCGCTCTGAGGTCATCCGGTGGGGTCACGAGTCCAGGTTAGTTTGCCATCCAGGGGTTCGGAGAACGTTGGCTGCCGTCCGCCAACGTTTCTGGTGGCCCTCAATGGGTCCTGATGTCAGACAGTTTGTATTAGCCTGTCAAGTCTGTGCCCGTAATAAAGCGTCCCATCAAGCACCCATTGGTCATCTTATGCCCCTTCCTGTCCCATCCCGTCCTTGGTCTCATATAGCCATTGACTTTGTTACCAACTTACCCAGCTCTGAAGGTAACACTGTAATTTTAACTGTAGTTGATCGCTTTTCTAAGGCGGCTCATTTTGTCCCCTTGCCCAAGCTCCCCTCTGCCAAGGAAACTGCTAGTGCCATGATCAAACACGTCTTTCGCTTACATGGTCTGCCCACAGATGTGGTTTCTGATAGGGGTCCACAATTCATTTCTCATTTCTGGCATGAGTTCTGTAGACAGATCGGCTGCACGGCCAGCTTGTCTTCAGGTTATCACCCTCAGACCAATGGGCAATGTGAACGGGCTAATCAGGATCTAGGTCGAGCGCTCCGCTGTCTGAGTTATTAATATCTGAGCTCCTGGTGCTAACAGTTATTCCTTTCTCCTAGCTTCCAGACGAACCAAGGCCGCGGCTGACCGTTACCGCCGACCTACCCCTCGCTTTATTTGTGGGCAGAAAGTATGGCTTTCTTCCAAGGATCTGCCTCTCCGGGAGCCTTCTCGTAAGCTGGCACCCCGCTTCCTTGGGTCATATACCATTATTAAGATAATCAACCCGGTGACAGTCAAGCTCAGATTGCCGCCTACTCTCGGTCGAGTTCACATGGTTTTTCATGTATCTAAATTAAAACCGGTGTTTTTCTCTCCCCTTAATCCTGTCCCTTCTGCTCCCGTCCCTCCCGCCCAACAGCTCATCGATGGTACCCCGGCTTATACTGTTAAGTCTCTTTTAGATGTGCGCCGCCGGGGTAGAGGTTTCTAATATCTGGTGGACTGGGAGGGGTATGGTCCGGAGGAGAGGTGTTGGGTACCGGCCCAGGACATCCTATAAATGGTATGCTGTTTTGGACTTAGACTTTTGGACATTATTTGGTCATTATTCATTAAGACAATAGTTTATGAGGGTTGAACATGCAGTACAGTGCACTTGGAACATAATCTGATGTACTGAAGAACTTTAAAGGCACATTGTGTAATTTTTAGAAGGATCTTTTGCCAGAAATGCAAAATAATATTCAAAACTATATTATCAGTGGAGTATAAAGACCTTTAATAATGAACCGTTATGTGTGTGTTATCTTAGAATGAGACCTTTTTATCTACATACACCGAGGGTCCCCTTACATGGAAGTCGCCATTTTAGGGCGGCCTTGTTTCTACAGAAACCCTTAACAGACAAACTTTTTTACTAAGTTGTCTCCGACGATGAAATGTTTGTTGCTACAGTAGCTTCTCTATGTGTTTCAAAAACAAGGGGTGAGCAGTGGACTGAGCCATTGGTTGCAATTCACAACCTCACTAGGATTTAAAAATGGGATCAGAAAGAATGTGATTAAATAAAACAGTGGGTTGTAAAGTTCTATAATGATCTGTATGGGGATGAATATAAAGACAGTGAGGAATTGTCTGCCAGTTTTTATTGAGGCTTATCAAAGCTTTTAAAAAGTCAAAGGAAGAGAAGCTAGAGAAGCCCTTGTGTGCACGAGAGCTATCCAATACACTGCAGAACATGGAGAGTGGAAAGGGTCCAGGTATTGATGGGCGTCCAACTGAGTTTTATAAAGCCTTTTGGGAGGTGATGGGAGAAGCAGGGGCGCCGCTAGCAATTTTGGGCCCTATGAAAGAATAGGGGGTCAGGCCCCCACCATACCCATTTCGCACCAAACATACAATCCAACATACTGTAGCTATTCAAAATCTTTGTCTGTAATTTAATAATACAGAACTATTTATTTTGCTATTGTTATGACCACAATTATCAGTATTTATAGACACCTACAATGTCTGCAGCTAAGATAATTTATTGTCCAATGTAAATTTAATTGAAAAATACAGTACATTAATCGAATATTCAGAGAAAATGCAACGTTCTTAAAGATTAAAGATAAATGTGACCATGCCTGTGAAAACCCAGCTGAAGTATTTATTTGTGTTTTACTGTTTTCCACATAAATTCATCCTACATAATGTAAAGAACATAGAATCTTTATATCTTTAATATTGACGGAGTAAGATCATGTCAGAGATTGAAATCATAGTGAAATTAATGCTTGAAATTAAACTGTGATGCTTTTTATCATACAATAAGATTTGAGACTTTAGTCTGATTTTCACATGCAGTCTCAGTGACATACTTGAGCTGTTACACACACAACATTGTAACATTTAAAAATGGCGAACAACAACAATGCATCTTTTCTATACCTTATGCCTCAAATAAGACTGGGTCAAAAATGCTTGACCAAAGCCTGTATTATAATTATTAGCATTATTTATAAGGTAAATAACAAGTTTCACACACCAGCAGCTTCAGTAAAGCAAAAATAACGACAGATGATTGAAACTGTGAACTTGAGAAAACAGCTACTGCTATTAAATGATTCTTCAGACTGTTTTTTAATCAACCCGGGACTCTAAAATGAAATGAATGACAACTATAGCAGATTACAACATAGATTTCCATTGATTTCTTAAACCTGTTGCAAGGTGAGAAGCTTTAATATACATAACTGGACTAGTTTAGCCTTCGTTGCATTTCAGTTTTATCACAATCAACTCGATTCACGACTGCATAAAAATCCTTCTTTGGCATATTGCGTTGCAAAACATTGAAGTGTGTAACCGATCGCATTTCTAGTTTATGTTAATTAGCTTATACGGGCTACATTAATTAAAACAGCTTATAAGGACTGACTTCGCGTTAGAATCATAACATAAAACAGGGAACGTAAATCACCTTGTTTATTTTTAAACTGAGGTGAACAGAGCAAAGACTTTACAGTTGAAAGAAAACTGCATTGTATTGCTCCAGCGTCACATTTTGTAAACTGCATTTATAGTAAGGAAGTGCACATATGCAGATATCATAGCAAATAGCAGTAAATACACACACCTTGCTCTCTGAAGTTCACGCGCACTGTGAGACCGTGGATTGAAGACGGCGCAAACACGCAGAGTAAAGATGGGGCGGAGCTAAGAGGGCTCAGCTCAAGGGGGTTGCGTTTGTGGCACAGTCCTTGGCTGGGGCCCTCAAAAGTTCATGGGCCCTTAGAATCGTCCTAACTTTTCCCCCCTTTACGGCGCCCCTGGGGAGAAGATCTCTTTGATGTTATGTGCCTGGCAGGTCCATTTCTGATAATATTTTTCTTGTTCGAGATGTAATAGAGGTTGCTGGCCTTTTGGGCATTGATTTAGGGCTCATCTCCATTGATCAGGAAAAAGCTTTTGATAGGGTTGAGCACCAATATCTTTGGAACACCCTTGATGCTTTTGACCTGTGGATTGGCTAAACTGTGTTTTGTTCAGAAGCCCAGATGCTTATGCTTGTGCAGGCTTAGTATAGCACACCATACATCACTGATAGCAAAGATGCTAACTGTACACTAAAGGGGATCGCACAGCGCCGTTCTAAAAAATCGAACACATTGTTTTCTATGAGTATACGCTCACCAGCGCCGACAGGTGGTGACTGTCCGCGGCGCCCAGCTTTGACTCAGGAAGTTGCTCAAATCCCTGTCGCGCCACAGAGCGCCAGTCACATAGTTTAACATTAAATAACATCATATTTGTCCCAAATCATTAACGATTAACATTGGCTGCTAACGTATATTTTGCATTTTAAAGTAGACGCTATCTGCTTGCGCTATTTAATGTACACTTCCGTTGTACGAAACCTCCGAGTTGTCCTAGACGCAACTCGACGCGGCACTGCGCATCCGGTGTGCGACCCCCTTTAGACTCCACACTGTAAACAGAAAACCTACTTAGGCTATGTTCATTTACTAAAGCTTTACATTTAACGATAGCTTTACATTTTATGTATATGAAAAATCTGATCTATGTTATACATTTAAATGGCACGAGAAAAGGGAATAAATCGCTACTCAGTACTGATATTCAAATTTTTATGTACCATTCATCAGGGCTGTTAGTGTGCTAGGACATAACTTTGATGACACTTCTAAAGACAAAGAAAAATTCATCAGCAACCCACTGTCAGCGTATCAGCTTGTGAGAAAGCTCAACCGAGTCTGGACTACAACAAGAGACATCATAGAAGAAAAAAGACTTACAGGTCTAAGAAAAAACAAACACCTTATGAATGTAGCTTCTCACAATATTTCATAACTTTTAATAATAGCCTAAAATGTTTTTCACAGGCACTTTGAAGAAACTACGATCTTCAGCTGAAAAGCTGCCCGGTGCAGATGATGTAGACGGTGTAGTATTGGGCCTGCTCAGACTGCAGGAAATGTACAGATTAGATCCAAGAAACATCTCTGCATTTTGTGGTGGGTTTTATTTCAATCTTTATTTCTTGGTTACTATATCCTCTACTTTATAATGAAAGATGGAAACCACCCAGCAATGTTATATTGTGCCAGAAAGTTTTTCCACAGATGAGCTTTCCTCCTTCTATTTTGTGTTATTGTAATTTGTGTTTTTCCCTAGAAATGAAGAACAATGTAACACTGGATCCAGATGAAACGTTTCATATTGCAATGGTTTCCTATCAGAATGAAAAGCTCGAGTTTGCCCTACTTTGGATGCAGGAGACCCTCAGAAAACTCAGCGTAGGTGAGAAAGCCATCGTGAGCAAAGAAGAAGTTCAGGACCAGCTGGCATTATTCTCCTGTCAACTGGCATCTACCCAAGGTACATCATTTCACAATAGGTTGCAATAACTTAATTTAGCACTTTCAGATTGTATTTAGCACAAATGCATTTAATAGTGTCAAGGTATCTAAAAAACATTGAACACTTTTAATACTTAAGCCACATTTATTGTCATGTGCCACCCTGTTTTAGAAAGTAACATTTTTCTTTTTTTCTACTTGATATCTTGTTTTATTTTGCTACTTGTCAATAATGTACAACCTGTTTTATGTTAAAGGGGTCAGATTACGCTCTTTCACATTTTCAGCTTTAGTTAGCGTGTATGTTGCTTTTTAGACATGAAGAAGATCTGCAGCTACACAGCAAAAGGTTTACTCCAAAGAGAGAATTTGAGGAATTACACTATTGGGACTACAACACAGTGGACGTGAACCATATTTCCTGATGACAACACTAGGTGTTCACTTTTGGGAGCTAAATCACCTACAATATTTTCTAGAAAAGTAGGGCCAATGAGAATCGGCAAGTGGAATTTGTTTGCCATGCTCTGTTTTGAGTAAGAGGATCCTGCCTGCACCGATTATTTAGACTTTGTTCTTTAGTGCCAAACGAATGAGTTTGGGTCCTCTTACCTGTTAAAACGTTTTATTACAAGTTTGACTACTAGCTGTCAGTTGAATGGTGTATATTGGATCGATTGGTGGATTGATCACCTTGTCAATTGGTTGTTCTTCAAAATCTGTATCTTTGTCTGATACAGGCTTAAACATTTAAGGTCTGTTTGCTTTGAGATCTACTGACTGACATGAGCCGTGACATGTTTTTATAGTGACCAGATTAAATGTGTTAATGTATCTTCGCGCTCTATGGCAGGCAGGGACAGATAATTACTCAACATGTTTAATCTGAGTGATTTCTTAAGTTATTTACGCCTGCCGGGTGTGTACGAACGTTGCTTTATTCCGCTATTTTGTATGGAATTCAATGGGAAGTCTAGTTTGTTTTCCCCCAAAAGTGGGCGTGAACCTGTTCAGAGACATTCTATGACGTTGCGCCGGTTGTGCGTATACGTTTATTTCTTTGCAATATAAACTCTGTGTGCTGCAATTTATGTGATCTATGTGAAACATCAAGGCAGCTAGCAGGCAATCAGTTAAGTTGCTCTGTCTGCTCCTGACCTGGGCCATGGTTAGTCAAACACTAAGGCTAGTCAAATTTCTAGAGAGAATAGTATATCCTTCATGTGAAGCATAAAGACTATGAGTGCATCCCAATTCAGGGTCTGTGGCCTTCCAAGGCCGTATTTGAAAGCCAATGACGTCACCGGGCCGCAACGAACAGTGTTGTAGTCGAGACCAGCTGATTCAAGTCCGAGTCAAGTCCGAGACCAGGGTTAGTTAAGTCTGAGTCAAATTCGAGTCCAGAGAGGTTTGAGTCCGAGTCAAGACCTAGTCTGCAGAGTAAAACTCTCATGTCAGGTCACGCATGCCTGCTCAAATACCAATACTAAACACATATGTGAACTTTAATCAGTGATCAATGAAATTATTCAACATTGGCAAACAACCTCGGACAGCTTGGACAGCTTTCACATAATACAAGAAAGCTTTAAAATGTCACGGCGGGCGTAACAAACGAACAAGCTTACCTGCTCATGAGCTGCTACCTGCGGGATCATGGAGGGCTGCTCTACTGGTTCGATGTGGGTTTTTAAGTAGCCTAAGGGAGCGTGCACACCAAAGCTTTTAGGGGCCGTGCACACCAAAGCTTTTACGCCCGTGGCCAGCATATGTTTTGTAATTGTTTCCAATGGAAGCTTGCCGTTTTTCAAAAAAAGCCAGCATCAAGCGGTTTTCTTCCGCACTGAAAACCGGCGCTCAGCGGCTTTTCCGTGGAGCCTGACATTTAGATTTCATTTTCCAGTTCTTATTAGCCCTTTCTGGAAAAGAGGTGATTGTGCTCCCAAGAGTGAACATCTCATTCCCTCCATCAGGGAGCAGAAGTTACAATCGTAACCAAGATGGTTATAACGTTGCATCTGAAATGTATAAGACAATTATGAATACAAGCAGGTGATTGGTGAAGCTGTTGTTACTGTATACACCCGAGAAGATGAAACTCGTGGTTATTGTAAGCGATGAGGCATTTCACACCAGTTTAATATGGGCCAGCTTGACCAATCAGTGTAGTGAAAATAATCTGTTTTAAACAATCAAGCATCTATACTATTACATTTTAAAAACCAATTAAAATAGTGCTCAAATTTTTCTTTAATTATTCTCTGATTAAAATTTTTATTGAATGCACTTATTCACACTACAGATCCTTTACATGTGAGAGATCTACTTGCATGTTATGCAAACGTAATAGAGAGCATGAAGACATGGGACTGGACATCAAAAGCCATCAATCCATTTGACAGCCAACCAATGGAAAACAAATATGAAGCTCTGTGCACAGGGAAGCAGGTACTGATGGCGAGTTCAAACCTGAACATTTCTTTCTTCTTCATATTCTCCAATTGAGTGTTTTTCTAATTTGACATGAGTTCATATACAGTATGTTCATAAGCATTTTTAGAGGGACATTAAAATACTTTTAGTTTTTGGGTCAATTATAACTTTAAAGAGCACCAATGGTCCGATTCACAATTTCCTTTGGTGTGTAAGTGTGTTAGTTCATGTTAACGATATGCAAAAATTAAAAACCCCAAAGTAAAAGATGACGCGAGTTATCGGCTCCAACGTAAATCTCTTTTTATTGGACTACATCAAATACACAGTTTGTAGGCAACAGTTTGCTTCCTGGATTGGTTATGTAATGAAGACCGACATTATTATAATTCCTCCCTCTTTGGACTCACAGCATGTAAGTTAACTCCTGTTAGCAAAATAATTATTTTTTAAACATGGTAAGGAGCGTCACATTTCCGGCTGACGTCAGAGGTATTCAGACCAATCACAACGTACGGATTAGCTGGCCAATCAGGGACAGTTTTGAACAAAATCTGTGTGTTTCAGGAAGACAATCTGTAGCTACAAAAATGTATGGTATGTGAAAAATAATGTGTTTTTTAACCATAAACCACACAAACACATTGTATTATACCAAATACACAAAATAATGTAGTTTGAAAGAGGTGCTCCTTAATAACTGAAGATCAGTTTCGTACAGTTGTGACATTAACCTAAATTAATTTTGCATGAATGTTTGTAGAAACCACAGATGAAGAGAAAACTGGTGTGCAGGTACAGGACAAGTAACCAGATGATGTATGCCCCTTTCAAAGAGGAAGAGGAGTGGCACCAGCCAATGGTTTGGAGATATCATGACTTTCTTTCAGACCGAGAGATAGACGTCATCAAAAGATTGGCCAGACCAAAGGTAAATAAAAATGAAACAGATATCTGTTAAACATCAGAGGTGTTACATGCATGCATAAGAAGAGTTTTGAATATTATACATGAGAGACATAATGAAAAAGACACTGCAATGTTATCAATAGATGCATGCCAAGCATTCGACAGAATAGAATGGGACTATCTCTTTGATGTCCTTCCAAGATTTGGATTAGGTGAAACTTTTTTGAGGTGGATTCGACTGTTATATATGGACCCAGAAGTGGAGATACTAACTAATAATAATATCTCAAGATCATTCAATTTACAGCGATCAACACGTCAAGGGTGTCCTTTGTCACCGCTGTTGTTCGTATTGGCAATCGAACCCCTAGCTATGGCAGTGAGAGCACACACAGGAATATCAGGCATTCTAATTGGGGAGAAGGACCATCGTATCTCTCTATTTGCTGATGATATCATATTTTTTCTCACTAATGTGAAAAGTAGTATTTCCAAGTTGATGATGTTAATTGAAAATTTTGGAGCATTTTCTGGATATAAAATTAATAACTCTAAATCAGTATTATTGTTTTTAAATAAGGAAGAAAGGCATAGACCCATAATAAATACCCCCTTTATGATAACTATGGAAGGCTTTAGGTATTTAGGTGTCAAAATTACTCCCGAAATTAATGAAATCCTCTCAATAAATTATGATCCCCTGATGGAAAGAACCACTGAAATATTGAAAAAATGGTCAAATCTACCAATATCCATGATCGGACGAATTAATATAATTAAAATGTCTATTTTGCCAAAATTCTTATACTTGTTTCAAACACTCCCATTGCCACTACCAAACATTTTTTTTAATAAACTTAACAAACTAATTGCTCTTTTTATTTGGAATGATAGAAAAGCTAGACTTCGCCTTAAGTTATTACATCTGCCTTATGAAAGAGGAGGGCTCCAGCTTCCGAATTTTAGATGGTACTATATGGCTGCCCAACTGACTTCAGCATTATATTATTTTTTTACAACAGCACCTCCAGCTTGGGTAGACATTGAACAAGAGTCCATCTCGGATATGCCATTAAAGATGTATCTATACTCTTCAGATATTAAGTCATTGAAGAAGAAAACAAAAAATCCTTTTCTTAAAAATACTGTTTCCATCTGGCACGATGTACATAAGCATATTGGTGATATGCCGAGATTATCACAGTTTACTCCTATTTGGGGCAATGAACAATTTATACCTGGTAATAAAGATGGTGGATTTAAGTTTTGGAATATAAGAGGCATTCAGAAAATTATGGATTTATATGAAGATGGTGTTTTACTTTCATTTGATCAGTTGTGCCAGAAATATGAAATCCCCAAAAAGCATTTTTTCAAGTACTTGCAGTTGAAAAGTTACATGTTATCAAAAGAAAAACAGATACTCTGTATGCCATCTTTATCAAGATTAGAAGAAACAATTCTTGGGAATTTAGAAGGCAAGGGTCATGTATCGGTGTACTATAATTTAATGGTCAAACACAGTACTGAATCAACATTGGACAAATTAAATGCTTGGAAAATGGATATAAAGGAAGATATAGATGAGGTAGATTGGAAATACGCATGTCTTAAAGCACAAACACAGACAATAAATACCAGGTTTAAATTACTTCAATATAAATGGTTAATGAGAACCTATATAACACCTGTTAAACTTCATCAAATGTCCTGTAATATTCCAGATGTGTGTTCTAAATGCTTGGATAACAAAGGTACATTATACCATTGCCTCTGGGAATGTCCAAAAATACAAAACTTCTGGAAGGAGGTTTTAACATGTATGTCCAATATGTTTAGCATTAAAATTCCTATGAATGTAAAACTTTGCATTCTTGGAATATACTCAGTGGACTTTATACAAACATCAAGACAGACTAACCTTATAGACTTTGGTCTGCTTCAAGCCAGAAGAGTTATTGCACTATGCTGGAAGAGTATGGACGCTCCATCCATGAAAATGTGGATTAAGGAGATATCAAATTGTATCGGACTGGAAAGGCTAACATATATCGCTAAATGTAAGAGGAATGACTTTGATCGGCTGTGGGAGCCATACATAAATATTTTGTAAATTGGGACTGCAGACTATAGAAAGGATTTTTTTTTTTTTTTTTTTTTTTTGACAATATAGTATATAAATTTGTTACAGACAATGTAATTATTAATCTTTATTTTTTTTCTTTATTAACGATTTATTTATTTTTGTTTGTTTTTCGTTGTTGTTAGTTATTAATATTATTATTATTATTATTTATTAATATTTTTTTTAAGAAGTATTAATGGAAGATGTATATGTGAAGAGGTGTAAGCAAGTGTACTTGTTCTGGGGTTATAAAATGAGAAAATGACAATAAAACATATTGAAAAAAAAAAAAGAGGTGTTACATGCACGTGTGCCTGTGATATAGTGTTTAAAAGTGCTCAGGAGTCTTCATTTAATTGTTTGATATGGATGATCTAATTATTTCTTCGATAATAGTAAAAATCTAAATAATTCAATAAACACACAGACATATTACAATTCATGGAAGATATTTACAGATTGATTCAGTGGTTTTTTTTTGAAGATAGATAAGAACTGAATATTAATGAAATGACTGTAATACATATTTAACACAAATCTCTTTTCTTTTTTGTAGCTTTCCAGAGCTAAAGTTATAGATCCAGTCACTGGAAAAAAGTTTTCTACTGCATTTCGTGTGTCAAAAAGGTATGTGATCTATATGCTCTCTTTTTATGCAGCAGCTATTTACACTAAAGTGCAAAAAAGCATAATTAGCAATAGATGCAGTTTATAACTAACAGCAGCATTTTCTTAGCTTTATGCTGTTTACAGTAGGTGATATATATATATATATATATATATATATATATATATATATATATATATATATATATATATATATATATATATATGTACAGTATATCCATTTATATATATATATATATATATATATTCCATTTACAGCTTGTAAAAGTAGCAGCTCTTTGCACTATGCATTATTACTAATTATACAACAGTTCTTTCTGGTTCTCGAATCTGATTGGCTAAGAGCTATGCGATATTGTGCTGATAACGGCACTGTAACCCCTTCACCTTTCCTATTATTCCACCACCTAGTGAATGGAGGTCCTAAGCAGGCTCATCTCTGAATGGAAAAACACAGACGCCCTGTTTTGAATCACTCTCCGTGTGTCTTATTAGTTCACTAGCTCGTAAATCAGTCGGTGAATCCCAATCGGAAGTTATTATTGCGTCAAAGATCAGCGCTCTTGGATGTTACGTTAAAGTTAATGGGAGAAATGTCTTGTCACATCGTGTGGACGATTAACACTTGGAAAGAGGAATATAATTAAACACTCGTTTTCTTCTGGAGCTATATCTCTTATTAGAACGCGAAAACACCGTGAAACAGCAGGTAAGCACCGCAGCTTTTAAATGTGGACATTGATCATTTACTTTATCGTGACGTGACTATTAAAACATGTTATGAGATATCGCCACTGATATATTTATAAGCAGCATGCAAAAACATCTCTCTGACACTTATAAAAAAAACGTTTTGTATAGTACTGACAAGAACAAAGTTTAATAATAATAATCGAGTGCTCGTATCGCGTTAAAAATAAATGAGAAAGCAATAGTAACGTTATACAAGTATAGTTTTATTAACTTTTACCTCGCGCCAAAACAATAACAACACAAAAGACACTAAATATGAATAAAAAAACAAGTAATAGTTTGATCATGACACCAAATACTGCTGATTTGATCTAATTTTGACCATCAAAAACAAACAAGGCGAATATCAGAGCCAGGGAATCCCTGTCAGAGATGTAGCCCAGAGAGGGCGGTGGTCAGCAGGGCGAGTGAACACTGACGTCCGCTCATGCTTTGGTTCTCATTCGTACCGAATCTCACTAAGCAAACGTTCAAACAGGCGCTATCTTTACTAATCGACTGCAGATTTAAATATAATACATATACATTCTCGACTGAACTAATCTTAAAACTACACTTTGTGACCAAGAAACGGTAATATAAAGTAACGGCTTTTCTGTCCATTGAGTTGTTATGAGCTTCAAAGCAGCCGAAAGTTTTACCTGTCATTCTGGCCGCCCTCAAATCCGTGGCGGAAGAAGTAGTTCTCAAACAAAGAGGCTTTTAAAATAACTCCGTTGTTGTTTTCTAGTTTTCGTTTTTCAAACGTGTGCCATCGAACTGTTGTATAAAAGCAATATCGCTCTCGGAATCTATTTTTGTAGATTAATAGGATGCAATAATAACATGGAGTGTCAATGATTATATTTGTTCAAATTAAATAAATGGATGCTGCATTACCGGGAGAATACAAGCCCCTTACCCTACCCAATAAATTGTTTTTTTCTTCATAAACACTTGTTAGGTGCTATAATTCCACTTTTTAAACTATTTTAATTGAAAATAAATGTTATATGTAATATAAAAAGGGGAAAAAGCAAGGTCGGCTAAAAGTGGACATTGCATCAAAAGCCAGTTCAACAAGCCTTACTTACTACTGCATGCGACACTAAATCTATTCAATTCTATGCGTCTTTTTTTAAGCATTAGTGGTCCAACCAAATATTGGTGGGTGGAGATAATGATAAATATAAATGGTAAATAGTGATTGCCAAAAATGGATTCTATTTACTCTTAGTGTTAATAGGCACTCTACACTTTTATTTTACATTTTTAACACAGTTACAGATGCTTAATACATTACCTATAATATATTTCACATAAAATTAAAGATGTTAGCAAAAGGTTCAAAACTTTTCTTGCCATACTGGATAACTCAGTTTTGTTCAAAGAGATCTAAATTACAGATTAGGACCCAACTAAACTTTGTTTGGCATGGGCGTCTGAAGCAAAAAAAATAAATAAATGTGGGTGGGTCCAAAACATTTACTGGAAAAGATGTAATTTTCTTGTATTCTCGTGTCTTTTAATTAAACAGTTGTTTTTATACAGTATAGCCTAAAAGCTTTGTTTACCTTGTTGTGTCACACAGAGTGCATTTGGCGAAAGTAGTAAAAACACAAAAAGGTGTTTAATTTATATGGAGTCAAATGAGCAAAGTGGAATGGATTTGAGGATGCAGGCAGCAGCGTTAAAGTCAAGGATGTAGCTAAAACGCGGAACAGAATTTACTTTATTAGGGCATTCCTCTATATTGTGAAATGGATTTGACTGACGCCGCTCTAACAAGTGAACAGACAGATAAGCTAAAAAAGTGAGTGGGTCCAATATTATTGGTCTTAAAAAGTGAGGGGGTCTTGTCACACCCACATATAATGGTCCCACGCCCATGTTGTTTTGTATATCTGGCTTCCAGATGCTATTAACAAAAAATCAAACAATCATGCAGAGATTTGTGGGAACATTTAAAGCAAGATTTCTTAGAATGATGAGAATTTCTGTCCATCCAAAATTAATTTATTAAGTTCTGATTTTTTACAGCTAAAGTACAACTGAGAAACCAAAGCAACATGTTGACTTCTGTTTGTGGACATCTAGTTCACGTTGTACTATATTTTATTTAAGTCCTTTATTAAACCATTTTTTATTCATAAAAAACCCTTGCTCTAACCTTGCATTGAGTAGTCCAGTAGTTTTTTTTTTGTAATGTTTTTAATGTAATCTCTTTTAGTGCGTGGCTGTCTGAAGATGAAGACCCTCTGATTGCACAAATCAATCAGAGAATCGCTGATGTCACGGGTTTAGATCTGCAGACAGCTGAGGAGCTTCAAGTATGAACAGTCTAATGGAGACGCACACGATGCTTCGCGTTTCTCACTCTAGATTACTTGCGGCATTTAACTTTGTGTCATGCTAATTTTTAGTTTGAGTTGAATTATTTCAACTTGCGCGAAGACACGTTTGAGGCAAATAGCATGTGTTTTCGCGGCAAACGCACTGCCCAATTCGCGTCTATTCGCACACCATTATGGGGCGTACACACCAAACGCGAATTCAACGATTTGAGCAAGTAGATTACATGCAAAGTCAATGCAAAGATGCGAACTCGCATGGGGTGATGTGAATGACGCAAATTGGGCGGTGTGATTGCCATGAAAACATGTGCTAGTCGCTTCAAACGCTTCTTTGCGCAAGTTGAATATATTCAACTAAAGTGACAAATTTGCATAATCCCACAAGTAATCTAAAGCGAGGAACGTGATGTTTCATATTTGGTGTGTTTGCATTACAGATCACAATGCAACCTGAATTTCATCTTATATTTATGCATTTGGCAGACACTTTTATCCAAAACTGCTTTCAGCGCATTCAGTCTATGCATGTCTTTTATCAGTTTCTATATTGTTCAATCTAAATGTTTGTTCGAACTCAGATACAACATTTCTTCCAGGTTGCAAATTATGGGATTGGAGGCCAGTATGAGCCACATTATGACTCAAAGGTAGAACATTAAAAATGGTCTATTCTTATTGCTTTGATTCTTTCTGTTGAAGCTCTTAAACTGTAAACGGGCAAATACAGTTTAAGTTTACTTTGCTTAGTCGTGTGGTAATTTAATTGCTGTCCACATCCACATCTCTGAGATTATAAGAGGAGATCAATGTTAAAGTCATTCTGCACTTCCTTGTAGATCACTAATAAGCACCATATTGGTTATGCACTCTGCGTTTTATCAGTGAAGCGTCATTTTTTGCAAGCATTTTAAACATCTTCATAACTGAAATGATGATAGTATGGTGTGTGTGTGTGTGTGTACTGACACCTAGTGGACTCTCCTGCCTTAACATTTATATTGAGCACAGCACACGATGTTGTATGCGATATGTACGGTCTGACAAATCATGCTGCATCCTGATAAGGTGTGTATATGACCACACTGTCCTGATGTGTTTGTTGAAGAGTCAACCATGAAACCTATAGTACATCACTAAAACTATATCAAGACACTGAAACAAGGCATAATAGGACCCCTTTAAAAAAATTCAATAACCATTAATTTCTTACTTAACACCAAATCTTTCCACAGCATTCAAATGACTCGGACTTTCAATTCAGAGGTGACCGGATTGCCACTCTTTTAATCTATGTGAGAATATAATCCAAAACAACTCTTTAATCTGCACTTTAATGTCATTTCCAGACTGCTGACAGTCATCTTCTCTGTTGTAGATGAGTGATGTGGATGTTGGAGGGGCGACAGTGTTTCCTACAACTGGTGCAGCACTTCTTCCAAAAAGAGTTAGTGAAGTGGTTTATTATTTACCAGTGCGTGTCATGTGACATCATCATGTTTACACCATTCTGTTCCTTTCAGGGTACGGCAGTGCTTTGGTTCAACCTGCTAGAAAATGGAAATCAAGATAACAGAACCTTACATGCAAGTTGTCCTGTGTTTGTAGGCAACAAATGGGGTGAGTTGTCTCCAAGCCTTTGTGTTTTCCTCATGAATTGATTAATAATAACTTGATTCAAATCTTGAAGCAAAATGTAATTATTTTTGTATTTCCTTCAGCTCTGATACAGTGCATGAAGTTGATATAACATTTACTGTGTATTAGGCATGTATTTATTTGGTAGATTCCTCAAATATAGTACTTAGATTCTTATCAAATATGATTGTGGTCAATGGAGATAATGTACTAAACAAATTACATTAGAAAGTAATCAACAACATAATAAAGATGTAAAATAGAAAGAAACTTTATTTAATTATCTTCATGTCTTTTAATGTAGTGGCCAACAAGTGGATTCGCACTGGAGGACAGGAGTTCAGGAGAAAGTGCTCTACAGTCCAATCTGAGTGAAAGAGGCGATACAGTTTATTTACAGCCTTCATAAAATACCAGAATAATGTGACAAAGATTAATTCACTCAGTTTAATTGACTTTTAAATGATAGTCTCTATCTACTCTTAAATACAGACTGTGGCAGTACTTTGTGTTTTTGCTCTGTTTTAAAATTTAAAACTTTAATGTTTAAATTTCCTAGATATGTCTGCTTGACTTTGATATGTGCTTTTTGATCAAATTTTTGCATTAAAGTATCCAAAAATTACTACTAGAGTGTTATACACTCACCTAAAGGATTATTAGGAACACCATACTAATACTGTGTTTGACCCCTTTCACCTTCAGAACTGCCTTTATTTTTACGTGGCATTGATTCAACAAGAAATCGTTAGAAATGTTGGCTCATATTGATAGGATAGCATCTTGCAGTTGATGGAGATTTGTGGGATGCACATCCAGGACAGAAGCGCAAGTTCCGCCACATCCCAAAGATGCTCTATTGGGTTGAGATCTGGTGACTGTGGGGGCCATTTTAGTACAATGAACTCATTGTCATGTTCAAGAAACCAATTTAAATGATTCAAGCTTTGTGACATGGTGCATTATCCTGCTGGAAGTAGCCATCAGAGGATGAGTACATGGTGGTCATATAGGGATGGACATGGTCAGAAACAATGCTCAGGTAGGTTGTGGCATTTAAACGATGCCCAATTGGCACTTAAGGGCCTAAAGTGTGCCAAGAAAACATCCCCCACACCATTACATCACCACCACCAGCCTGCACAGTGGTAACAAAGCATGATGGATCCACGTTCTCATTCTGTTCACACCAAATTCTGACTCTACCATCTGAATGTCTCAACAGAAATCGAGACTCATCAGACCAGGCAACATTTTTTCCAGTCTTCAACAGTCTAATTTTGGTGAGCTTGTGCAAATTGTAGCCTCTTTATCCTATTTGTAGTGGAGTTGAGTGGTACCCGGTGGGGTCTTCTGCTGTTGTAGCCCATCTGCCTCAAGGTTGTGCATGTTGTGGCTTCACAAATGCTTTGCTGCATACCTCGGTTGTAACGAGTGGTTATTTCAGTCAAATTGCTCTTCTATCAGCTTGAATCATTCGGCCCATTCTCCTCTGACCTCTAGCATCTACAATTCATTTTCGGCCACAGGACTGCCGCATACTGGATGTTTATCCCTTTTCACACCATTCTTTGTAAACCCTAGAAATGGTTGTGCGTGAAAATCCCAAAATTCTGACATTCATTTGGAGTTCAGGAGATTGTCTTGACCAGGACCACATCCCTAAATGCATTGAAGCAACTGCCATGTGATTAGTTGATTAGATAATTGCATTAATGAGAAGTTGAACAGGTGTTCCTAATAATCCTTTAGGTGAGTGTATATTTTTGTACTTACATTATGTTTCCAATAGTGTTTGAATCCAGAGAAAATTACAACAAGTGTAATTTTAACCAGTTTAATGTCCCTTCTGTGGTGCCTTTCAATAATGTCATTGGTTTCTTGAGTCATACGTTGCCTTTGTTTACAGAGAGATGGCCAGCCTGTTTACCCTATTCTGTCCAATAACCTTTTAGTGCAATTATTAACCTATATTTTAGTATTGACCAGTGAAGACATATAAACCTGTTACATATAAAATAAATTGACAAGACAAAACTAAAGAAACTTCCTCTTTATTTATTTTTTACTTTTCTGTTTTGTAAACGCACAATACAGTTTTAGTTCATTATCAGGTTTTTTATTTATTTCACAAACACAACTTTGTTAACAATAATATTCATATTATTCATACAATTTATTCATATTGACCAGACTCTTTGACGACAACAATCGTGTGTGCTGCATGTTTATACTGTTTCTAATCTGGTGTAAAAAAAATGATAGCAAACTTTCAAGAAATAAAGAAAGATATAAAAAGGAGAACAAAAAACACACTTGTGAACTTACGCTTCACAAGTTTACATTCACCATTCTGTCACAAATCTCTCATGTGGGCGGGACTTAACCATGCTTTATTCTCATTGGCTAGTGATATTTGGATTGACAGCTCCCTGATCAGGAAGTTTAAACTAAGTGGAACGCATTTGGGACAGCACTCTGGATGGAACTGTCTGTCTGTATAGTTTTAGTGTTTGCACTTTGTAATGTAAATGAATGATTATTTATTTAATTAGTATAATAGCCTATTAGCATATTAATTTAATAATAGAATAATCATCATTAATAATAATAAATACAATATTGTAGGCTATAACTTTGTGTCCCTGCAAAGATATTTGTACCACCACAAATTTTCCCACCAATGACCCTCATGTAGAATACGATATGTAGTAACATTGTTAGTCACATAAACTCATTAACATTAAGAAAGGAGAACAAAGATGTGAAAGAGAGTAAAGAAATCACAGGGAAAGCATGTTTCAGAAGTTTACTGTAAAAGAACACATTTATTAAAATAAAAATCCAAAACAAAAAAGTCAAAAACACTCAGAAATCTATTTTCCCTATTTTTATTGTATTTTTTACCCATTACACTAAGACAGACATGTTTTTAATTTCAGAAATCTTCTCCCACAGCCCACATCTTCTTTAATTCACTGAGTGTTTCATGGGTCTGCAAAAAAGAAACTTCACATTCATTTAAATAATTTTTTTTTTTTTACAATGTCGATCACGTCAGCACTGATCTGTATTTATTTGTTTCAAAAAATGTTGTCCATGACTTTTACCTTCCATAAATCTATAATCAGCCGTCACTTATTGCATTATGTGTATGCTGTATCTCACTGCATGCATCAGTTATATACTCTCATATCCATCCCTCCATCTTTCTATATGAGGAATGCAGTGTATGAATGTGATGAGATCATTCTGACGGCAAGAGGAGGGCGGGGTTACGCAGCATCGTTCTGATGGCAGTAGAAGGGCGGGGTTACGCAGCATCATTCTGACAGCAGCGTGAGGAGGGCGGGGTTACGCAGCATCATCGCTGCCCGTCGTTTCATTGTACGGCTGCTGATGCTGAGAGGTCGCGTAAAGAAACCGTAGAGCCATGATTGAAGATTTGAGGTTTGCAAGCCATGGCACATCGTTGAGGATTGTTCTCTAGGTAAGCGTTTCTTCATTCCGGACTGACGGGATTTGGTGTATTTGTGCTGTCTGTCGGTGATGTGTCCGTGTCAGAGCGCGAGCACACAGTATGCTACTGAGGGAGAAAATGCAGATGTGAGCAGCACTGAGCGCAGTGTCATGATGTGGCACACTGTATGTTCATGATTTCATTTCTATCGTAGTTTCTGTCGATTTGTCTGTCAGTGAGATTAGTGCGCGAGGCCTGCGCGTCATCCTGCGCTTACAGGCCGCGCTCATGCGTCACATTACAGATCATACAGCGGACATACATGATGCGCGTGCACGAAGATTTGTCACGTGACCTCTGCTAGAGCATCTTAATAATGAAGTATATTATAATGTAACCAGGCAGCATCTATAGCATTTAGCGGGAAAACTGATTTGACTTTTTTATTTCATTAAGAAACACATATTCTGCTGTGCCGTAGTCAAATAATTTCTAAAAGAATGTGCACGTGTGGATCAATCAGAATTGAATTAAAAACTGATTTAGATTAATTAAATTCTTGTTGATATAACCCATTAAGCTTTTGTACTGTATGTCATTATAAATAAATACAGTTTTGCTGCTATAGAGATTAAAACAACAACCCTGCACTGAGATTCTCAGAATTTGTTTCCTTCTTTGATTATTTTAGGTAATGGTATATTTTACAAGCCTCACAAGCATTGTTTTACAATAGGTTTAATCAAACTGAAATATTAAAGGAATATTCCACTTAAAAATAAAATCCAGATAATTTACTCACTCCCATGTCATCCAAGTTGTTTATGTCTTTATTTTTTTAGTCAAGAAGAAATTAATTACTTTTTCTGAGGAAAATATTCAATTTTTCTCATTTAAATAGACTTTATTGAACCCCAACAGTTTACAGTTTAAATGCAGTTTAAAACGGATCTAAACGATCCCAAATGAGGCATTAGGGTCTTAGCTAAACGATTGTCATTTTTGACAAATAAATAAATAAATAGCACTTTTAAACCACAACTTATCATCTTGACGCACCAGAGCGACCTCAGATAATGCGTAATCACATCGAAAGGTCATGCGTCACAAATGTGAAATCATTTGCGGACCATTTTTCACAATAAACTTGCGTGATCTTTCTACAGGAATATGTCATATGTAAGGTTGCGCTTGCGTGTCACACTGAGAAATTGTGGTTAAAAGTGTTTATTTTACATTTTTCTTGCTGAAAATGACAATAATTTTGCAAGATAAGACACTTATGCCTCGTTTTGGATCGTTTAGAGCCCTTTGAAGCTGCATTTAAACTGCAATTTTAACGGTATTGAAACTGTAAACTGTTGGGGTCCAATAAATTCTATTAAATTGAGAAAAATCCTGGAATGTCCCCCTCCCAAAAAAACGTAATTTCATCTCGACTGAACATAGAAAGACATCAACATTTTGGATGAAATGGGGGTGAGTAAATTATCAGGATTCATTTATATGAAAGTGGAGTAATCCTTTAACACATTAAATACTCAGTATATCATGTAGAGAATTGATAAATAATATCTCTGTCCAGTCAGGTTTGTTTCTATTCTGTAATGTCTGTTGTTCTTGAAATAAACATTTTTTGTTTTATAATAGTGTTTAAAATATTACAAAGAACAAAAATGTTAACGATAAGCAAAGAATGAATATGTTTTTATTTAGCATCATTATTGTACTTTATCAGTAGCCTATTTATCATGATTGTTTTCTAACCTATTATAGGGATTGTTTAATCCACTGAATTCTTGAACCATTAACGCATATTGAGATTTTATATATATTATGTAGGGTATATCTTATATTATGTGACATATTGAGCTATTAAATATGTATGCTGTTAATCTAAAAATAGTCATCATGATTTTGACTTAGTATAGTGTTTGTTGGTATACAAATAACAACAACTACATTAGGAAAAGACTTCATATAAAACCAAGTTTTGCTTTAGGACCTCTTGTACAGAACGTTATCTTCATTTCAGGTGCTCGATCTTTTGCTCCATGAAAATAAATGTAAACATTTTGAGCAGTGATGTTATAACAAGCTTTGTGAATGTGTGCTTTGTTATAACTTATGTCCTAAACAAAAGTGTAAATAACAGAAGATGAATGTACAGTATATGGTGATACATGTGCACTGGCATTTGTATTTTTAGTTGTGTATAACTGGACATAGAGTGGAGGCGCAGAAAACAAATCCTTTAAATCCTTTTTATTTGCATGCATTTCCCCTTTCAGAGAAAAAGGATTTTAGTAAGGGGTGATTTACTTTGGGTTTTGACTTTACTGTAATTGTGTCTGTATGGTGTCTGGAGTTTTGTTTTGAAAGTGGGTCATGATGTCAGTGTGCTTTAGCTTTATATGTTAGCTAAATCTGTCATCATTAACAGATGTATGGAAATCTACAAATCTAGTTGCTTTCTTACTAAGTTTGCAGTATGTATTAATAATAATTAAGAGTGAGCACCTGCAGATTACCTCTACAGCAAACACTCCTCAATATGTACAGACAGATGGGAGAGGAAACATCAGATTATTATGCTGTACAATATTTATTTGAAATGATGCCCGCATCGCAGCGACCAGCTGTCTGTGTTTGAGAGTTTTAGGGTTAATATGGTTTTATAGACTTTAACTGTGTGACACAACACCCAAATCTACTAGTTGTCCTCATACAGTAACAGTACATGGTCTGAATAGTAGATTGTTGTCTTGCATAAACCTAAGCTCAATAATGAATCCAGCATGAGTCAAATGAGGGTCAGAAGTCATTCTGATGCAGATATTACAGTGTAAATCTAGTGATGTGTATGCATGCAGATTTTGGGATCAACAGAGCTTTTTAAGAAATGGGAAGTATCAATAATCTCTATAGCACAGGGGTCTCTTTTTGTGAGCAAGGGCTATAAAACAATCTGGAGGACTACTTTTTTGATATAGACACCATGTTGGAGACCACTGGTCTAGCATTTACAGCATAATTAAATATACTAACAACATCAGAATCCTCTTAAATCTTTTAAGGGGGGGTTGGACTTGTTTCCTCATGCTAAATATAGGCAAAGTGTCACACAAAGCAGTTGAACGTGTTACAGAGTATTTTTTGTGCCGAATGCACTTTCGTTTGCAGTTTTTTTTAATACGGGTCCAGCTGACATATTAGGGGTAAGCCATACATATCATTTATTTTTATGGGCACTTCCCCCGGAAAACCACGCCCACTCGTCAATCAGCGAGAGAGAACCGAGGATGCTAGAAGTCCCAGGCATCACTTGACTTTGTTTTATATCAAGACTTAATGGCACTAAAGAATTGTGTTTTTGGATGTAAGAAGTAGTAAGCCAGCATTATGGAAATGATGGATATAGTTTGTTTATCCGGGGTAGCAGTGGAGTTTTGCATGTGTGTTCGTTTAACGCTGGATTTCATTGAAAAGTCTCAACTGGGTAATGAGTTGCATGCGGTAAGTAAGGAAATCGGCGTGTAAGTGCATATATTATATAAACGACACAAACATGTAGTGAATCATAAGTTGTTTTGTATACAATGTTGCATGATTCGTGACTCACTCCTCCTGTAGCCCGTGATACCGCCTTCCTAATTTTTTTGTATGTAATCGTAAAGACTCGCCAAAGCTGATTTGTCTTTTATAAATCTGATTAAACTAAAGACTCTTTGGAGATATGAAGTATGTGGTACTACTCTATAGGTACTCCAGATTAACATCAGATATGCAGAAACAGCGTGTGTTATGGGAGCTTTAAAGGCTTTGATGAGAATGAAGATCAACTCTCTGATTCTCTTTATTACAGCTGCATGTTAGTGGATTGATGCCCAAATGTGGTCCCTGAAATTAATTGTGGATTCCCCTAAATAACACAACACTATCTTCACTAAATTGAAGTGTGTGTGTGTGTGTGTGTGTGTGTGTGTGTGTGTGTGTGTGTCTGTGTGTGCATGAGTGCGTGTGTGTCTTCTGACTAAAGAGATCAATTGATGGTCTGATGGTCTGTTTGTCAGATGGGCTCCAGTGATTTCCTCCAGCAGGTGGATTCACTGCTTACACATCATCAGGCTGTGTTGTCACAGGACTCCAGTAATTATTATCATTCACTGACGTTTCATTTTTGCATCGACACAACAGGTGTCAGCAAATATTTAAGTGTGTTTTTTTTTTGGGGGGGGGGGTGTTCATAAGCCTTCTTGAAGTGGGTTAATCAAAGTCCAACTTATTTGTGTGTGTTCAGGTGGCAATCTTGTACCAATCCTTGTAACACTCAGATTAAGGAAAAATAAGATTTTGCCAAGTTTTGTCCCAAAGAAAGCTTGTTGGTAAACTGCAAGGCATTTTCATGTCAATGATGCTAAACCTTTCCTTGCTTTGCCTGTGTAAGCGTTGTATTAATATAAATAACTCACTATATAAAAATGAAAACATGGCTGCGTCCAAAACCGCATACTGTATAGTAGGTACTGAATTAGATGAAGTACCTACTTACTTGGCGTTAAAACAGTAGGTACTGTATAGTATGAATCCTGGTAGTATGAATGAGATTCGGACGTACTACATCCACCATGTTGTTACATCACGTGACATACGTCGTCATCACGTCGTGTCATTTCAGCGCGAAAACAGCCGCGTGCCTCTTCTTCTTCGTTGGATAACTCCTCGTCCGGGGCATCATGGGATAGTGAAGCGTCCATCGTATGCACGCTGCAAAATCTAACCGGAAGTAGTAGGTCATCCGGGTACTTTTTGCATACTGTTTTTCGAATACTATGTATTCGGACATACTACTCGCCTCGCCTACTGCTTTTCGCGTACTATATAGTATGTAGTAGGCGGTTTCGGACGGTCGCCGTGATTCCACCAAGCAAGTTGTGATCCTGGATCAACATTTTTCGTTGATCCTGGATCAACGTTTTAATCAAAGATACCCAAACCTATCCTTAACTCAAACCCTAACCATTTTTGAACCCTCAAATTAGTGTGAAATAATAGTTTGAGGAGTATTTCTTAAAAGCCCCTATCCCAATTCTAAACCTAAATCTAACATCCACACTAATCCTAATCCTGCAATCTGATTGGTTAATGAAAATGTTGATCCAGGACCAACAATGGTGTTGATCCAGGATCACATCCCACTTGGCGAAATCACGTTCACCGTTTCGGTCGCAGCAATGTGCTTAAAGGGGTCTGTGATTGGATGACAGGTGTCAGTGATCATTCTCAAGTGTCGTGATCAGCACTGCTGCTGCTGTTGCTGCTTTTCGACTTTATGTGGTGCTACAAGAAATACCGCGAGAGCATTTCAATAGCAGTCTTCTCTGAATGATTTCTCAAATACCTCTTGTGGGATTTTCATGTCATCTGCTTCTTGGTTTTTGTGGCGCCACATGAAGTCAAACAACAAACAAGCCTGCTGTACTGGTTAGGAGGTCAAGTACGGGATAAATCAATTAAGCCTAAACTATACAGCAAAAAAAATGTTCAAATATAATTTTAAATAAATTAAAAAATAGACAAAAATGGCCAAAAAATATATGTGCGGAAATATATTTTGAAATATGTTTACAACAATGTATTTTTTACCAATATATTTTTGGGCCAATTTTTTAAATAGATGACAAAAGCCAGAATTAATGTAAATGACAAAAGCCAGAATTGATCTCAAGCTATTGTCAAATATTTTCAGGTTATTTGAATATTTTCATAGGTAGCATTAATATGATGAAGTGAAGGTCTAATGAAGAGCAGAAGCTAAAGATTTGTGTCTTGTGTATCCGACAATCCTGACATTCATGACTGAAGCTTTAACTGAAATCTCAGGTGGTTTCTCGCTTTAGTTTACTCTCTATAGGCCAAAAAAGAGAAATAAGTGAGAAATGACTTGTTTTATTATCATACTCATTACAGTTTTATCAGAGGCTTTGTGCATTTACATAACAGCAGAAGATGAGTTTACAGCATAATGTGATGCTGTCAGTGGATACTGTATGAGTTGACTCATAAACACCACAAATATTGTGTAAGTTAACTTTACTGTATACATTATGCTCCTTTGAATATCATTCTCTTCAAAATGAAATGCTAGGGAACAAAGACAATCTTGAATTAAACATGATAGCTTCTAAAGAATTTGTTGGATTATCGTTGGTTGACACTGTTTAGTCTTCAAGTAGCCTTGAAAAACCCAGACAGCTTCCGGCAAATGTAGATTTGCTCTGCAAGTAGTCTGGCAAAGAGGACATTCAAGCCCATTTCTAATGATGAGAAATCGTGGCACCAATCACAAACGTTGGGGCGGGCTTTACAAGATGACGACAGCGTAGCAACAGTGAAGCAGATTTTCTACGTTACAAAGATGGATGCCGCCGTGGAACATTACTCGTTCGAATCAGCTATCGTGTCTGTTTTTAGCGATTTAAATTTTCCTTTTCCTTAAAACCTGAGCACAGAACAACACTCGAAGCCTTTAAAAAAAAAAAAGATGTTATCGCTGTCTTACCGACTGGATCCGGCAAAAGTCTGATATAGCTCTGCATACGCCATCTCCTTTATCACTGTGATTGGTTTTAGGTCTACCCAATTGGACACAGAGGCATTTGAGAATTGAAAATCTGAGATTTATTAAGAAAATCATGAAATCTTTTTAGATATTTGAAATAGAGCCATATTAAAAAAGCAGAAAAAATGAAATGATGATGAAAGCAAATGTAAGTAAATGTGGGTTTACCTTCTGTCATTTTTAACTACTGTAAAGAGTAAATAATGGTGTTTCTGTTTTACCCCCAGATATTCTGACGTGAAGGATAATGAGGAAAAGACGGAACTGGAAGCATCAGTTAAACTGGAAGTGATGGATGTTTAAAGAGTGTTTGATGAACACTGAATCTGACCCAATGGCAAAGAAAGGTCGCGGCAAGGGCGAGAAGCCTGAAGCCCTCATCTCTGCCCTACAGGCGGCCAATGAGGATCTCAGGTCCAAACTCACTGATATTCAAATTGAACTGCATCAGGAAAAATGCAAGGTAGGCAAATTACAGCTTTATTTACAGTAGGTCCATTTACTTCCCTTCTTTTATAGGTTTTATTTCTCCTAAGCAAGTGAAAGATTGTCACTAATGTCACAGATCTTGCGTACTTTCTGCAGAATTTCACCTGATGGTCCATTGTAGACATGCTGGGGTTCGGTAATGTGGTACATCACGGTAGTGAAAATACAAGGTAGTTTTACTGCGGGGCACTTCAAATTACCGTCAAGAAGAATGTGCATTATCTTTTCCTTTGACCGGTTAAAATTCCCCTACGAGTATCCTGCGTCAAACGTGTCAAACACATGTGAGGTTTCATATAAACTAGTGAAGAACATTGGCTAGAGGAGGAGCACTGCTGACTATATTTCCCCTATCTAAATGGTTAAAGTCAGTGTTATATATACCTCATAGAAACAAATAGCTAAAACAAGATGCCAAAATAGCATGAGTTATGCAATTAGCATTACTTACTGTGCGTTCACACCAGACGCGGAAGAGGCGGCAAGCGCGAGTGATTTACATGCTAAGTCAATGCAAAGATGCGAATAGGCAAACACGAATAGCGCACCACAGGGTACCAATTCGCATCTTTGAATTGCTAATTGCATAACTGTTTTTTGAGTGGAAAAATCAGAACTTTGGCGGATTTTGGCGCCACATTTACCAATCAGGAGCTTGCTCTAGCAGTGACGTAATTAAAGGAAGCGAGCGGAGGCTGAAAAACAAAACAACAATTGAGGAAAATCATCATCGCTACACGAGACATCTTCGTACTTTTACAGGAATTAAAAGAACTTGTTTGTAAGAAAGTGAGTGAGGAGGTCGAACAATCTGGTCGAACAATTTGAGCTATATAAGCCCTCCCATGACGCAAATTTATAGTAATATCGAATGACTAGAATTTCTCGCGCGACTTACATGCGTGAATGAAGCGAGTAAACTCAAAATGTTCAAGCGTCCAACTATGTGGAATAGTGCGTTTTTGTCGGCTCTTCCACGTCTGGTGTGAACGCACAGTTACAATTGAAGAGTTAACTAGAGGTCCACTAGCTACATTAAAGTTTGCGTCTCGTAATTCACCAACTGAAATACAGTAATCCACTAATGGTATGTTGTGTCCTTTATAATGGCAGAACAATTATTTGATTTGAAGTTGAACACAATTGTATCTTGCCACACAGTGCTGTTTGTCCTTGAATAGAAACCATCACAGATCTTTTATTGGTTTTCATGATAATACCATTGGGAACAATTAGCTTTTACCATTAAAACCATTACAAAATTTATTTTTGAAGTGTGTTTTAGGACATATTCCAGTAGGATTTAATGGTCCCAACAATATAACCCAATACATACCAGTAGAGACCCACAGAAACCATTATATTGCAACTAATAAAATTCCAATACAATTTTCTATAGTTTTTTTACCATGGTCTATTATGTTATATTAGCATTCTACTGCTTGCTATTTAGTAAATAATTGACTTGACCGCATATTAGTTACCTTTTATTCACCCATCCTCCCTTACGAATGTGCCTGTCACAAATATGCTGTAAGACTGTGGGAAACACTTACAGGATCACCATGGACAAGTTCTATAGACATACAAATGACTGTATATCATTTGGTATTTTGGGTTGCACAGTGGCTCAGTAGTCCCTGGTTTAAGCCTTGGCATGCAGATTAGGTGAATTGCAGATGCCAAATTGTCCTTTTCCGCCTTGGGGAACTAAACAATGTTTATGCCATCATGATGGTAATATTTTGTGTAGCTCACAATGCTATCTGAACTTTTCCAGAAATGTTGGGTAGTGTTAGATATTTGTGGCTTACGAATCCTAAATTATTAAACCTGTCATTCTTTCCTGAATGTGACATTTACTACCAGAAGTGCAATCGTCCACAGGCAGAGCTATTCATAAATTTGTTTTTGCAGGTGACCAAGCTGGAGCGAGAGAAGGTCCAGGAGGGCAAGCGAATTCGCGAGCAGGAGCAGCACAGGCACACGGTGGCGTTGACGGAGCAGCGAGCGCGCTGGCACGAAGAGAAGCTAAAGGAGCTCGCCGCTCTACGGGAGTCGCTAACACGACAGCATGAACAGGAACTTGCTCGCACGGCTAAAATCAAAGAAGGCGAGATCCAGCGTCTTCGGACCGCACTTAACGCGCTGCGGGACGGCAGCGGGGAGAAAGTACGTACGGCGCTAACGTTGGAGGCCCGAGAGGAGGCCCGCCGTTTTTTTGACCAGGAGCGCGTGAAACTGCTGCAGGAAATAGCAGAACTAAAGTCCACGAAACGTCAAACAGATGAGGCGCTTAACACCATGATCATAGCTGACAAGATGAAGGCTGGTGACTTGCGTACAGAGCACCAAGCGCATCAAGAACAAATAACCAAGATTAAGTGGGACTGTGAGCGAGACATTCGACGATTGGTAAGTTTATACGTTTCATACTCTAGAAACACAGCGTTATATCCACAAAAACAAGACTCTGGGCAACAGGTAAATTCATGTTTTTGTCAAGTTCCCATTTAAATTGGTATAGCTAATAACTTGGATAGGTTAGTTTATTAACTGTAGTGTCATCCTGACAGATTTGTCCATGTGGTAGAAAAGTCGTCGAATCTCAGAGATAGCTCTTTACAATTAAATTGTCATACATCAAATGTGCTTATATATCTCATTTGTTTAGTTGTTACAGTTTTAGGACTGTAAGTGTTTGACATTTATACATTATTAACTCTTGGTCATCTGAACAGAAGAAAACAGTGACCTCACACATTTGAAGCAGCCATTCATTTCCTTCACTGACATTTCCAAAAGTTTTTCAATAAAGAGTTTCGAACCTTGACCCAAAGCAACCAGCTCACAAAATCTTGACATTTGATTCAAAGCAGAAAAGTCATTCAAAAGCGGCAAAAAGACACAGATACATGCTTGGGTACTTGTATGTGAGAATGAACTACAATCCCAGTATTGCAAATATATATATACAGTACTGTGCAAAAGTCTCAGGCCACCATGCTACCATTAGATTTGTTGTTTTTGCAATTTTATAGTGATCATGTATAATTATTTCTCAGTCTATTTATTAGAATACAACCAGAAAATACAGGAAATGTGTATGTAGTATTAGTGTCAAGTATTTAGGGTAAACTCCCCTTACACTAGAGCAATAGCAGGCAGCTGCAGGATCTCTTAAACCTAAATAAAATTAAATCCTAATTTCTAATTCTAATTGAATGACTTCAGGACTTCAGTATCCTCAAAAAAGCTCAAGATGTGTTTCGTGCCAAGAGAGGTCACACTAAATACCTGCCTGAAGAAGACATTTAGTTCTGAAAATTGCTTTGTTTTTAATTTTGTGTAACAAACTAATCTAATAAAAGTGTATAGAGATTCAGTTAATCTCTCTTCAGGATTATGGGGACTCTTCATCAGGATTCCAGCTATTGAACCGATTGTTTGTACAATAAAGTTTACACAGATGTGGATATAATAATAAAATCCATTAACATACAATCACTGAGTACATGGTAGATGCTTCTGTATAGCTCAGTGTTAGTGCATTGCATTAGCAGTGTGAAGGGTCAAGTGTTTGCCAAATGCATAAATGTAAATGTTGTAGGTAAACTGATGCTTTTCGAACTTCACTGTTTGACTCTTTGTGATTATGGATCAAATATGAATTTTTACTTTTAAATGTGAAGGTTTAGTCCTTCAGAATGTGTTTTATACTGTAGTCATAAAGCTTGTTTGTTTGTTAAACTGTGCAGGTGGATGAGATCAAAGCAAAGGACAAAACAATCTTTTCATTGGAAAAGGAGCTGGAAACAGCGACAGGTTTCGTTCAGAGGTTACAGCTGCAGAAAGACGCATTGGACGAGCAGTTGTTTCTGGTTAAAGAGGCAGAGTGCAACCTGGGAAGCCCAAAAAGAGAAATCCCCGGACGAGCTGGAGATGGAGCTGAGCAATGTGGGAGTCCGGTAAAGAAATTGTATTTGCTTTAAATGTGATGTCATTTCAACTAAAACAGGAGGTCAGTATAAAAAGACCCCCCCTTTAAAAAAAAAAAACTGGTGCGTTTCATTTTTGGCACAATAATTTGACAACTTTATCACCACAGTAGTATAAAAATAAAGTCTAATTAGAGTTCTGATTTAGATCTAATATGAAACTGTTATTACAGAATAAACAATGATAAGATTGAATTTTAAAACCAGGCAGCTTTTTCACAAGATGTGAAATTACCCGTTATGTTTTACATGTGCGTGTAGGGTGCATGCTCTAGGCCATTTAGTACAATTTATATCAGCAGTGAAGCGTACCACAGTCCACACAAATATTTATAGTCAAACTGGTAATGCAGATGATAATCGATCCTTCACTATACACCATAGCAAACTTGAATTTTTAACCATTGTTCATTTTCACATTCCTAAAAGCAGGTTGAGTTGATCAGACTATAATTAACCAATCACATAATTTGTGTTATAAACTAAAGCAGTAATGTAGAGAGCTGAATGGTGCTGTGTTGGTCCTGGGAAATTTCGTAGTTGTGGTTGTTGCAGTATGTGAGCAGGTGTATCTGCTCTGTGTGTTTCTCAGGACATGAGGAGAAACCAGAGACGCCTCGCTGACCTGAAGTCCAACATTCGCAAACTAGAGGACCGCAATACAATCTTAGTGGATGAAAGAAATGAGCTGGTGCGTTTATACATCTGTAAATATGCTGTGAATTATTGAAAAAATTGTTCCAACATTGCTTTATGAGAAACCTTAAGTCATAAGTAATCACTTCTGATTGTCATGTGCTTTCAGCTGAAGCGGGTTCGAGAAGCGGAGAAACAGTGCAAACCACTACTGGACAAGAACAAAATATTGAGCAGGAAAAATGATGACCTGAGCCAATCAATCCAGAGGCTGGAGGACAAACTCAAGTCTTTAACCAAAGAGAATAATGAAATGGTATCATATTATCACTGTTACTCAAAAGGCATTTCTACATTTAGTAGACACTTTTAACCAAAGCACATTTTATTTTGACCCATGACTTATATGTCCTATATAGGTATATCAGGGCACATTGGTGTCTACTTACTACAGTATGTGGACAAATGCATTTCTTGTATAAACATTTTCACAACAAAACACACTTGAACCAAAACTCGTTGAATTTACAAGATTGACGGGAAATACAGAGTTTAACCAGACAGAACAAAGTCCTACATCATTGTGGTTGTTGTGCTTTATTCAGAAGGAGAAGATTGGTTTCCATCCTCCCCTGAAGAAGTTGAAGTCTCTGAATGATCTGGATCAGGCCACTGATGATCAAGAGATCGAGTTCCTGAAGCTACAGGTTCTGGAGCAACAGAGCATGATTGATGAGCTGACACGGGTGAGTACTTCCTGTTAATGAGTAATAATTACTTCCTGTCAATCAATTAATACTTTAGCCGTTTCCTATTCTAAAAACGCAAAGAACAGACTTGTGTTCTCGTGGAGAATGGTCTTGCCCAGCAACCTTAGATGAATGAACTCAGAAAGACGTAAGGACAGACAACGCACCTTTGAAAGAATAGGCTTTATGCCCAGCTGCACTACTTCCTGAACTTCAGCCAGCTCCTTGTTTCCTGTCTGCCATTATTGGACAAACTGATTAATCCAGGTGTGCCTGACCTCATTAGTCACAAACAAACTGATTAATCCAGCCCTGAGTTCCAGTTTGTTTTTTATGACCTTCCCTCGCTAACTTTCCTCAGTCCCGTTCACTCGGATGTACGTCATTGCTTACGTTGTACGAGTGCCACTACTGCTGAAACACTTGAAGTAGGTTCAAATGGATCACCCCAAGCCCTTGATTACATGGAAAGTGGAGACCGCCCCCTCCATTATTTTAACTGTGCAAAGCGCGAGTTGCTGAAGTGACGTCACAATCGTGCTGCATTGTGGGATATGAAGCTGCATGAAGTGTACATATGAAGCAGACTCGCTCCCGCGGTCAAAATCGAGGGAGCGAGGGTCTGTCCATACAAACTTCCCTCGTCCACTTGACGAAGTGGAACGCACTTCAAAATGGCTTCAAAGTGTTTAGGGAAGTCCGCGAGTGTGTGTCTAAAACTGGAGTGGAACGCACCCCAGGTGTGCCTGACCTCAGTAGTCACAACAACAATAATCAGACACACCTGGATTAATCAGTTTGTCCAATAATGGCAGACAGGAAACAAGGAGCTGGCTGAAGTTCAGGAAGTAGTGCAGCTGGGCATAAAGCCTATTGAGATGTGCTGTGATCTTTCTGTTGGTTACTTGACCTTCTCAGCATGTTTTAACTAAATTCAACATCCCAACATTCATAACATGATAAACATATTATTATTTAAATTTTTTATCAACATTGTTTTATTGTATGTTATTGCTGCATTCATTTTTAAATGCATAAATGAAAATAAAATGTAGCCATATAATGTTGCAAAAACAGTGTTTTTCAAGTACTGTGATTTTATGTCCTGCCATAAGCTCCATAGCTAACTCTGGCATAACACTCGTGATGCGCATAATCACTGGTAAATAAATAATATATATTAATACAATTTATTTTTTAGGGAGTAATATAATATTCCACCACTTTACTTTTAAACTAACACTGCACATGACAGTAGTTAGCGCTGAACAATGATTTAGTGAATGAATTTTTTTCTGTCTCTTGTGTTTCAGGATAGAGAAAAACTCTTGAGAAAGAAGCGGCATAAACGCAGCAGACCAATAAAGGTGTGTTGACTGCTGTGTGTTCCTCTTAAAAATGTGTGCATGCTCATTTATGGCACTTTTCTACTGCATAGTACCTCACAGTTTGGTTTGGTTTTGATTAGGTTGGGTCAGCTCACCTCACTTTGGCTTGGTTAGCTTTTCCATCGAGTTTAGTATCACTTCGGAGTTGGAGGGATTATAGGCGTGTCATTATATTTGCGCTGCCTACTGCTGTGACATCATACAAGTGAGAGCGTTGTTGTACATTCCCATACATTTATTGATTTATCAGTCCGCCACAAATTAAAATTGACCACCACAAATACAGTAGATGTTTGCACATCGCGTTTATCGCGTTGTCTCACATGAATGTTTCTGTACAAACACCCGTTGCGTCAGTCGATGCGCTCTACTGAGCCTCATTTAAAGAGTAACTAAACCCTAAACCAACTTGTTTTAGTTACTGATCTGTAAGAATGATGCTTTATTAGTGCTGTTCATTGATTTTAGTAAGTTTTTTGTCATTTGGATATAAAGTGTTTCAATACTACAATATATGGTGTAAAAACGTCTGAGTTCTGCCCTCTTCAGGTGGAACAGTGGCTACTGCAGTTGAATTTTTCTATTGGATGTTGGGTCCAAAAAGTAACTCGTGACGTAAGCAGGTTCAAGCTCACCACGCCCTTGTTACGATCTCACCACACACTTGGTACGAGCTTAGTTCCTCCCCTCTATCTCTGTTGGGATCTGCCCACTTTTCTTGCATTTTTCAAATATTGTCAGTGGATGGAGTCAGGCTCTGACCAGGGGTTTAGTTACGCTTTAAGTTGTATTTAAGCATATATGCGGACGTGCGCTTCGCGAATGTCCCGCTACAAACTGCAAGTCTGGAAAAAAATTGTATGGTGTTCCTGATTCTCAACCTGTGGATGTTTTTCATCACTAAAAGGGAGTTTGGGAATTTTACAGCAAAGCACAGATGACAACATGTTTACTCTAAAGTTAGCACTAAAGGTAAAGCTAATCTTTTACATGTGATGATGCTGGTAGGGACGATTCTCTCAGAGCAATCAGTGATCTACAGTGTTTTCGCGTCACGTTTTGATATCAACTCGGCTTGCATGGAACCCCAACCGAGGTGGTACTAAAAAGTAGCGGATACTACGTACTGCACCCAGTGGAAAAGCCCCCAAAGCAAACCGTGGGGTACTATGCAATGGAAAAGCGCCATTTCTTTCATACATGCCATTTCTTTTTACTGTGGAGAACTGGTGAAGTGCTGCAAAAATAATGATAATCTCTTTATTCTAAAGCTACTGTAGTTTGACTAGAAAGGAAAGAAAAAATAAGAGATTTAACATCACACAAGCAGTCAGATGGTTAATGCACAAGTCCTATGGATTTTGAGCTGTTTTTAGTGCTCCACAGCCATGATTTAAACATAGTTTAAACTGTCACTGGATGGAAAGAAGCTGTCTGTACATTTCTTAAATGTATGATTTTGTCTTCCATGGTAGAAAAACACTAACTCACGAATGGTCAGCAAATAATTAGTTAGTTTGGGGCTCTATTCCTTAACTGCATAAACATAATAAAGTTAATTTTACCTAGAGATGTTCTTGTCATCCTATATGCAGAGGCACATAGTTGTAGATACTTTCTATGGGTACGATGAAGAGTCAATGGATTCAGAGACTTCTTCTGTGGCATCTCTGCGCATGGATCGAACCCCAGCTACACCAGATGAAGATTTAGATGAGGTGAGCTTCAGATACATCCACTGATCTATATAAATGACTGGATTGCGCATAGAACGCTTAACGTAACAGCGTGAGGTGAAGCCAGCGCAGAGTTGGAGCCGCCATCTTGGTATACCCGACCGGCAGACGGCATCATTGACTTCCATTCAAAATCATGTTTTAAATTCACCCGCTTTACAGCGTATCAGTCACGCAAGATTATTTTTAGGATATCTTTACGTAAATTAACTGTTAATTTTGGTGTTATTTGCAATGTTTATGCTTTAATCGGGCAGTAAAATGGATTTATAAAAAACCTTTAAGGTGAGTGTGTCTGCTGCGTTCTGTTAATGACACGGGTATAAATAAAGTTTTTTTTTGACATTCAGCTACACGGTCAGCGTTATTTCTCTAAATAAGTTTAGGTAACTTGTAAGTTTAGATAACATAAAACCAACAAATTATTGCATACACATACGGTACAAAGTATGATTATTTTTTTAGATTTCAGAATGAGCACGTTTGTCATTAATATTAAATATGTTGCGGTCTGTCTGCTGATCTGATACTGTAATGAAGATGAATGTATAATAACTGATTAAAAACTAAAATGTACAACTTTCAGTAAATAGTTATGTACATGCTTAGGACGTTTGTGTTGTAATAATGTACAGGGTAACTTCAGATATAAAAACGAAGACTAGTAAAGTGATGTTTTATCATTAAAATCTGATCACGTCCATTGATTTAATAGAGTGTTTGGGTATACCAACATGGCGGCACGGTGGCTTCACAGTTGTGACGTCATGTGCAATCCAGTCATTTATATACCGTAGATCAGTGGATACATCTCATGAGCGATGATGATAAGAAACATTAGATTGGTTTGTTCCTTTGGGATAACTAAATGTATGTTTCTGCGATTCTGTGATTTTGAAATATACTTTATTGTCCCTAGTAGGGAAATGTATTCTCTCTAGTGAGTTTTGTGTTGATAATCTTCATGTGTCTTTCTGCAGGGAATGGCGGCTGAGGAGTCAGAGTTACGCTTTAAGCAGCTGACTCGGGAATATCAGGCTCTTCAAAGAGCTTACGCTATTCTGCAGGAACAAAAAGGGGGCGTACTGGATGCTGAAATGGAGGCTAAGGTTTGAAAAAACTTGTAAAATGCTACATGCTGCCTAGGCCATATTAATTTTGTACCTTTATTTAAACAAAACCACTGGACTATATCGGCTGCTAAGAAACAACATTTACACAAATACTAGTTCAAAAACAAACATAAAAATACAACATTAAGTACATTAATGTTCAATGATTCATCCTTCACTTTTCAAATAATAGTAACCGAGGCATTCCCTTTCTGTCACTCACATATACGGCGAAATGTTCCCTATTTTGTAACGAAGCTTGAACTTGGTTACAAGTTAAAGCGAAGCAGACAAGCAAAGCATGCCTCGTAATGAATGCTAGACCCCTTTGTAACCTTTCATTCAGGAAAAGTGAGGCGCACCCTAACTGTGCTGTACCCTCACGAAGAAAGGTTAGAGCCATGCCTTTTCCTAATTTGGTGTTATATCCTGCCTCCTACCTTCGATAGGAGATACTGGACTATCTAGACCACAATCCACCAATGACAGGAAAATAATGGAAATGCAGCAGGTGTAAACCAAACCTGGACACATGAGAGAGCCTATCATAGAGAGGGAACCCAGTTGCAGAGAGAACGGAGCTAGCTCCATCAAGGGGATGAAACTGAGTTTGCCCACAAGGAAACTAACACGGTGGAAAAATGACATATAGTATTACCCGTAAAATAACACGTATGAGCACAAGCACACAGGTTTACCCTTAACAGGAATGCACACGAAAACAAGGTCTAATGTTGAGACTCTTCCACTGAGTTAGATGCTGATGGTGCCAGGCTCCCCATGCCACGACGAGTGAGGTCTGACATGCGATGTGACCTTAAATCCCCTTGGTGGTTTATATAAGCCACTGTCGCCATGTTGTCTGTTGGACTAACACTGACTTGCCCTGGATTACTGATTGAAACTAAGGATGTCCCGATCTGATCACGTGATCGGAAATCGGGCCCGATCACGTGGTTTCAGACCCGATCGGAATCGTACGTTACCTCCCGATCAGGACTCGGATACATATGCAGTGTTTAGATTGGGCCAGGGCCGTCCGGGGCTAAGCCCCGGGCACATAGGCTGAAGGTCTCGCTATGCTCCACGCCAGTGTATGTATTCTTATAACTTCCTTCAAAGTTTGATCAATTGTGCATAATGACATGTGCAACAAATGCATATAGGGTGTCAGACTCATAGATTTGCATAATTTAAGTTCAGGTTTTAAAGTTTGGGCGAACATGTTGCACAGCTTTAAAACTGAAACTTATAAAATCCTATCAGAGGTCCAAAATGTCATTGAAACAGACGAGTGGCTTTGCTGTCATCAGGATTAAACATGTAACCCCTCGAACTCCCCCTCCCAAAAGATTTTTTAATGTATTATAGAAGTATCGGATCGGGACTCAGTATCGGTAGATACTCCAAATCAAATGACTTGGACTCGATGGCAAAAAACCTGATCGGGACATCCCTAGTTGAAACCTCCTTATGGCAAGAAACACAGCTAGCAACTCAAGGCAATTGATATGCCACTGCAGGCAGAGACCTGTACAGGGCCCCAATACTGCATACTCATTGCAGATGATAAAGCCTGTGGTAAAGGCATCTGTTTTTATCACAACATACCTTGTGACTTGTTTTACAAAAACAGGTCAGACCACGGGCTGAAAGTATTCCACATTCCATGAGTAGGGTAGAATAAGCCAGTCACAAGATAGGTGGGGATACAAAAGCCCTGTTCCTTCAAAGGGGGTAGTGCCGCCTCCGTGATCTTTGTAAAAGCAAAGGGGAGGAACTTGAACAGGTACACTTGACCCTCAGAAGCAAGCCAGAGTCTGTGTCAAGGGAGGATTAATACATGAGGATGCGCAAACTTCAGGTTAATTGTTGCAGGCCAGTTCTAATAAAGCAGATCCAGGATCGGTCGCAGCCAGCCTCCTTTTTTTGGGCACAGTAAAACAGGGTCTGTGTTCATTTCGGCACACAGAATGAACTCTTAACGCCCACAATGAAACTTTCCGGGCGCCAGATAAACTCACACAGCCGAGGTGAATCATCCTCATTATTCCACCACAATGGGTTGCAGAGTATAGACTACGCTTCAAGAAACTGGATGTTTTTTATAACCATCAATAACTACTGGGCGAAGTCCTTAAACTCGACCATACAATCCACCATTGGAGATAGGAACATCGAGACAACAAACTCTGTCAGTGTCCTTAATGTGTAGGACTCGGAGTCCTTCAGGACTGAATTTATATAGTTTGTCAAAAATGAAACCTCTGTCATTTTCATCACTACCTTATCATGTTACATCAAACACAGAGTAAATTTAAGGGGTTTGACTTGATATACATCTAAAATTATTATATTGGCTCTCTTGAGGCTAGGTGTTATGACGGTAAATTCCAATACCGTCAACGGTATATTGAAATAAAATGTCAGACTTAACAGTTTTTTTATTCTTTGCATACCGTGGAATGTAAATAAGAGGGCGTAGCTAACTCTGCACTCCCGCATGTTAGACTGAGTGTGACGTAAAACGTACAATGAACGAGTAATTCCAATTTCCGTCAGTTCATAAGAAGCACCAGTGAATCCACAGCGGTTCTCTCTCTACCTCTCTTTCTCTTTCTCCGTGCTTGTGCAGAGGTCTCTAGAGGCGCACGCAAGGAGCTGCGTTGGAAAATAAAGTTCTGCAACTGTCGATACACAGCATAAAAATACAATAAATCCACAAAAGTCCACACATAATACCTTTAACAAAGCTGATTGATTGCAAACCTCATGCTACAATCAATCATGCAATCATGCACTCTTTCATGCACATACACAGTACAGCTGAGCTGAGTTATCTTAAAGAGTGAAACTGTACTAAACCCAGTCACATCTTTACAGCATGTATGTTTCTGAACATGTTTACTATGTGTTTTGTCACTTTACTGTAGGCCCATGAGCAGCTCCAAGCAGATGTTCAGAGGTATAAGGCTAAAATTGAGGATTTGGAAAAAGAGCTTGCCGTAAAAGGACAGGTAAAAGATTATTATTAACAAATCACAGTAGTACACATTTCAAGTTGATATATATTGGCAGAAATAAATGTGCTTTTAGGGAAGCAATAAGTGTAAGGGCTCTATCTTACACCCGGTGCAATGCAGCGCAATGCGCGACGCAAGTGTCATTTGCTATTTTCCACCCTGCGCAATTATAATTTTCACGTTTAGCGCCGCGTTGTTTAAATAGCAAATGCATTTGCGCCCCATTTTGCGCCCATGGGCGTTCTGGTCTGAAAACGAGGTGTGTTCAGGCGCATTGTTGGCGCGTTGCTATGTTGAGGCAACTAAAATAGACTACATCATTGACCAACAAAAACCTGCTCTAAAGTCAATGGCACAATATATTTTTTTGTTATTTCAAGAGCGCATTAGTAATATGCGCCTAAACGGTACGACAACGCGGGTTTGCTTAACACATACATGAATGCGCAGCAGCACAAAAACGCTTTTAAATATGAAAGATTAAAGGATTGAATGTAAAAGATTATTATTGAGTCTCTTGGACATAAATGAGGAATAATTATGAAGGCACAAAGAGCTGCTTCACCTGCAGCCTGGTAAGTAAATAAATGCTTTGCTTTAAACAAATGCATCTGTTTTTAAATGTTTTTTTAAATGCTACCTCACGGATTTATTGTATATGATGACTCTGTACCTGTGGATATGGCGAGATGAGAAACATTTTTAAGTAATGCTTAAAAAAACTCGTGACGCTGTCCAAGTGCTGAACCTTGCGGAGAGCCGTTTGTAAATTCTTTATCTCCTGTTTGTTACAAATAAAGTATTTTAGAGTACAAACCTTATCTTACACACTTGTAAATTATTTTTTGATGATATTGGAGAGCCATACATTTAAAGCAACTATAAGCCTGCATTTTTACTTCCATGACTAAAAGAAAACGGGTTTTAAAGGTTTTAATCCAAAAAATAAAATTTCAATACAAGTTAAAACAACACAATTATTTAACATTAAGCTTAAACTGGGAATCTTCTTCCTCCGCTTAGTTTTCAGTTTAAAAAGTCCGTCATCTAAATAGGGATTAGACATAGCGCCAGCGCAACAGGCTTTTAAAGGGGATGAGAGCTGAGACTCTCATTGGTTTATTGCACGTTATGCCCGAAATACTCCCATTTCTCATTAAAAAAATTGTACTAACCCTTTTCGACCATGCGCTCGGCGCACAAACCATTTTTCCCGTCGTTAAATTAGCAAAAGTGGATTCGGACACGCCCATTTAGATGTTGCGCTATGCGCTTTAGACAATGTGCTTAGATCATTAAAATAGGGCCCTAAGATTTATATTATGTAAGCTTCATTAAGTCTGGAACGGCTAGTATAGCTAATGTTATTTTTTTCCCTCTCGCAGGACTCCAAATGGGTGGAAGAGAAGCAGCTGTTTCTCAGACGCAACCAGGAGCTTCTGGACAAGGTGTGTGTCCCAACACTCAGTAGGTCTCAGGGCTGTAAACAAGATTTACAGAAGGTGGCAAATATCAACAGACAGCTAAGATCAGATCCTGAAGGAATGGTATCTTCCATGTGATAATGATCCTTGGCAGGCTGACAATGTTTTTGTTCATGTTGTCAGTTGTGTTTTTGGAGCAAAAACATTGTTACATTGTTTTAGTTTATAGTTTTTGTCCACTAAATATCTACAGTTTTTAGTTGTTTTTTTGGTTGTCCAGACTTGTGTCAGAGCTAAGGCTAATGCTGATTGACTGTGAAATAACAAATCTAGATGTGCTGGGTTCAAGCCAGATATGGCCCAGACTCAGTTGCTAATTGGGGTTTAGTTAAACTGAAATTTAGTTAAAGCATATTTGAACATGCAGTAAAGACAAAAAATGTAACCGTTGTGATTTTAACATGTCTTTATTTATAAATCACGAGCTTTTTTTTAAGTAGTTACTAGTCACAATAAACTTTTTACCAGGTCTGGTACTGGTGTTTGGTCCCTCTAGGCAAGTCCTTGTACCTGAGGTTTATACCTAGTGATCCACACATAGTGAACCCCTTGGGTGATTTTGTTTGATACACTTGGCAATGATGCTAAACGATGATGTTTTCCTCTCTATTGCTGTACCTTCACCTCTGTGCCTATTCACCCTTTTACTTATGGGGTCCTCCAAAGTTGGGGTTTTCCATATGCATACTCCTCATCGGTGAGTCCATATGAGATATACCTTCACATGTTACCTCCATCCCTTAGGATGTGATCTCCATAGTTCTCATCCTTCAGGAAAGTAGAACACATTCCCAGTGTTTTTGTAATGCATGTTAGGAGGAGTAGCTTGAGAATAAGCCATCGCCTACAGCTGCCTTAGGTGAGAGCTCACTCTTGGCTTGTTGTTTTAGAGAAGTGCCTTACCTTACACACTGGAAGGTTATGATGATAAATTGTAAAACCATACTGGATAACTTGAAAAGGACATAATGGCAAGAAATATATTTGTTGTCACCACATGCAATCTGAAGTGAAATCAACAAATAAAAGTCTAGCGTGTGTCCCCTGTCCAGCAAGGTGTCGTAAGAGCAAGTTTAGCATTGTGACTGGTGGCATGGTGTGTATATACCATATATAATGTCAAGACATGGTTACGACTTAAGACTTTAAGTAGCCCAAATAAATAAAGGTCCTAGAAAACTCTGAGCAGCTAAAATTTACAACTTTGTGTCATCCAAATGCTGTTGCATTGTTTAAAGAGTAACATTTGTCGGTTCGAGCCCCACAAGACAGCAGGAAGTGACTGAGGTGCCTGAACCCTGCACTGATAGCTGCCCACTGCTCCAGGTGTGCGTGTGTTCACGACTTGCGTTGTGGGTGTCCACTACTCACTGGAAGGTTAAATGCAGAGACAATCACATCTCTTTCACTTTTTCACTTTCATCAGCCAAAGAAACATGCTCTCAGGGCATCAACTTGCCAATGGAGCTTTGTATATCGGGCAGTGTCAGACAGACGTATATGTGTTGTATGGAATATAAAAACTAAACTTAAGGCAAAAAATAAAAAGGAATCAGAAATTAAATGAGACACTGAAACTATTTAGAAAAGCAGAAAAAAGCATAATTGAATGAGAGATTGAGGTAGGACTGTAGATTGAACTTGAGTCTGGAAATGTGCAAGTTATTTGGCATTGTGTTATATAGCACAAAACAAACAATAATGTGTGGATGCTGTGAACCAGTGAATAACATACACCACCAGAGTCCTTAAAGTGCAGGCTGTGTCCATATTAAGGAATTTGATGGCCTCAGGGAAGAAGCTCTTTTTGAGCCTCTCTGTTTTGGCCAACAAACTGCGGTAGCATCTGCCAGATTGCAGCAGACATAAAAGTGAGTTTGTGGGTTGAGTCTTTAATAATCTTGTTGGCCTGTAGAAAGAGGGAAGAGCAGACCCAGAGATGTGCTCAGCTAAGACCACCAATCTCTTCAGAGCTTTGCGGTCCTGGACAGAACAGTTCCCATACCATGATGAGATACACTGAGTCAACACACTTTCTATAGCCCTGGTATAAAAAGTTTTCAAATCCTGATTCATTTCCTCGACTGTCTCAGGTGGTACAGCCGTTCTGTCTTTTTCCACCTGCGCTTGTGTGTGTTGAGTCCAGATCAGGTCCTCAGAAATGTGTACTCCAAGGTACCTAAAGATGCATACCGTAAAACTTCAAATAATAGCCGAGTCCCAAATAGACGCCTGTCTCTTTTAGACGCCTGGTGTGACGACAGGTTTGGGTAAATAAACGCCTGTCTCAAATAAAGGCCGGGTCTGTTTTTTAGTTTCGGGTTGTATTTAATCTTCTAAAACCCGTCAGATAGTCTGTTTAAGACAGTTCTATGGTGCAGATTGAACACGCTAAAGTTTTTTTGCTTACCGGTAGATGTCACGTGACAGACGCAGTCGTTCCTTTACTCATCACTATGACAACACAACAAGCTTCGTCGCCAGGATTGAGGTGATGATGACAGTAGCGAAGTGGCAATCGGGAGAGTCAGGACTTTTCCCGGTGGGCCGGTAGTGTTTTGGGGCCGCTGATAATAGCCGGGCTTTCAGTCTTTTGTCATGCATGCACTCCCGCCACACATTGTATTTCTCACGCGGAAACACTATTTATCATATCTAATATGCTGCAGCGCCTAAAATGTATCTGGCCGCACTGATCTCTCTCTCTCTATCAAGCCCGTCTTCCCTAGAGTTCTAGTCGAGCGAGCCAATACAAAAAAAAGAAAGAGGCTACACAATAGCCAATCAGAAAATAGCACTGTTGTATCTGGGTAAGATTTCACGCAACAACCAATAAAAAAACATATCCTTGTTTGCTTTATTTATACTGCCAATAATTTAAGACTGTTGTTATTACACGAACTAATTTGTTTAACACATTCAAATTAAAAATAAAACGTAATATGTGGTAACCTCCTGCTGTCATGCTGGAACAATTAAATTAAAAGCCTGTCTCTTATAGACGCCTGTCTCTTTTAGACGCCTGGTGTGATGATAGGTTTGGGAAAATAAAAGCCCGGGCTATTATTTGAAGTTTTACGATATTCTCTCTATGCCTCCTCCTGAAGTCAACCACCATTTCCTTGGTTTTGCTGACTTTTAGGGGCTGTTGATACCTGGTATTAAGATGCGTTTTGGATGATCAGATCACAAGTGGACCAGAGAGACAAATTCACGTTTACACCCTGGTATTTTAATCCATCTCTTTTGTCCACTTTCGACCACTTCTGTCCTGATTTTTTTGAAGTTGTGGTCTGTGGGCGAGTCCTTCTGCTGTCATTTAAACACGAGCGGGAGAAATGATGGGTTTAAATTGAACCGCATTATATTATGTCAGAGTCCATTGTACATAGATTTGTACATGTATATGTTAAAGCTTTTTTCTGATATTTCAAAGCAATCAATGAAAAAGCTCACGCAACTTTCACACGATCGCAAAATGAAACAAAAAAGAAAGAGGCAGAGAGCCGCTTCAGTTTTATCAATAAAAGCCTAATGATAGCTCTGTGCACTGTATATTCATGCTAGAAGTCATGTCCAATGGAAAAGCATTGCCCTACTGAAAAATCCAGCTAAAACCAGCATAAGCTGGTAGCTGGTTTTAGCTGGTTTAAGGTGGTTTACGCTGGTACTCCCAGCCTGACAAAGCTGGTCATGCTGGTGGGCCAGCTGGTATTCCAGCATGACCAGCTAAGTCCAGCTAGACCAGCTTAAAATGTGACCAAAACACAGCTAGCCCAGCTTGCTACACCAGCAAAACCAGCTTCGTACACCAGCAAAACCAGCTAAAACCAAGCTGGGGACCAGCTAAAACCAGCTCACCAGCTTATGCTGGTCTAAGCTGGATTTTTCAGTAGGGTGTGCTCTGTACATCACATTAGATCAGTAGGCAGAGAGTAGGTGGTCGTTTGAGGCTGCTCGAACACGTTCAACCACATCCGCGTCTGCACCACAAAAGCAATCCTTGTGTTTTCGACTACCTCTGAATGTCCTCAAAACGTTATACACCTCGTTTACACCTGTCTTTAACGTCATCCAATTGTGATCCGATCGAACAAAACACACCTTGACAACAGGTGTAAACGGCCTCTTAAATAGAGACAGTTTAAATCACACTAAGGTGTTAATTTTTTCTGCCTTGTCAAGGTAGACTGCCTTGTTTTGGAGATAAGGCCCAACACCACTGTGTCCTTGACTCTTCTGTAAACTTGAGAGTAGAAGTGAAGCTATGAGAGGATACGTAGTCATGTGTGTAAAGAGAGTATAGCAGAGGACTTAACACAGATCATTGTTGTACTTCTGTGCTCAGAGTGATGATGCTGGTTGTTACCTGGCCCACTTTCACAACCTGGGGTCTGCTTGAGTACAGATCCCAACCGCAGAGTGGGGCATTTAGTAATTTAGACAAGAGGGCTTGTTGTTTTTTGGTACAGGATCAATGAGAGACTTTTTAAGCACATGGGAACAACTACAACCCCAAAACAGAAAAAGTTGGGACACAGTAGAAATTGTGAGTAAAAAAGGAATGGAATAATTTACAAATCTCATAAACTTATATTTTATTCACAGTAGTATATAGATAACATATCAAATGTTGAAAGTGAGATATTTTGAAATATCATGCCAAATATTGGCTCATTTATGATTTGATGAGAGCTACACATTCCAAAAAAAGCCGGGACAGGCAGCAACAAGAAGCCACAAAAGTCAAATGTACATACAAGGAACAGCTGGAGGAGGACCAATGTTTAGGAATAGGAATGTTGTCCCATTCTTGTCTGAAACAGGCTTCTAGTTGCTCAACGGTCTTAGGTCTTCTTTGTCGCATCTTCCTCTTTATGATGAACCAAATGTTTTCTGTGGGTGACAGATCTGGACTGCAGGCTGACCATTTCAGTACTCAGATCCTTCTTCTACGCAGTCTTGATGTTGTAATTGATACAGTATGTGGTCTGGCATTTGTCATGTTGGAAAATGCAAGGTCTTCCCTGAAAGAGACGACGTCTGAATGGGATCATATGTATCTAGAACTTGGATAAACTTTTCTGCATTGATGGTGCCTTTCCAGATGTGTAAGCTGCTCATGCCACACGTACTCATGCAACCCCAAACCATCAGAGATGCAGGCTTCTGAACTGAGCGCTAATAACAACTTGGTTTGTCATTGTCCTCTTTAGTCTGGATGAAATGGCATCCCAGTTTTTCAAAAAGAACTTCAAATTTTGATTCGTTGGACCACAGAACAGTTTTCCACTTTGCCAAAGTCCATTTTAAATGAGCCTCGCCCAGGAAAAACGCCTGCGCTTCTGGATCATGTTTAGATATGGCTTCTTTTTTGACCTACAGAGTTTTAGCTGGCAACAGCGAATGACACGGTGGATTGTGTTTACTGAAAATGTTTTCTGGAAGTATTCCTGAGTCCATGTTGTGATTTCCATTACAGTAGCATTCCTGTATATGATGCAGTGCCGTCTAAGAGCCCGAAGATCACGGGCATCCAGTATGGTTTTCCGGTCTTGACCCTTACGCACAAAGATTGTTTCAGATTCTCTGAATCTTTGGATGATATTATGCACTGTAGATGATGATAACTTCAATCTCATTGCAATTTTTCTCTGAGAAACTCAGAAAACTATTTTTCGCTGCAGCATTGGGGGAATTGGTGATTCTCTGCCCATCTTGACCTCTGAGAGACTCTGCCACTCTGAGAGGCTCTTTTTATACCCAATCATGTTGCCAATTGACATAATAAGTTGCAAATTGGTCTTTCAACTGTTCCTTATATGTACATTTAAATTTTCTGGCCTCTTATTGCTACCTGTCCCAACTTTTTTTGGAATGTGTAGCTCTCATGAAATCCAAAATGAGCCAATATTTGGCATGACATTTCAAAATATCTTACTTTCAACATTTGATATGTTATCTATATTTTACTGTGAATAAAATATAAGTTTATGAGATTTGTAAATTAGTCCATTCCTTTTTTACTCACAATTTCTACTGTGTCCCAACTTTTTCTGTTTTGGGGTTGTAAAAGAGCAAGTGACTTATTGAAGATAGATGTAAACAAGCTAGCCAGCTAATCGGCACAGCATCTTAATACACATCCAAGAATGCTGTCCGGGCCGGCTGCTTTCCTGACATTCACTTGCTTTTTGATTTTACCAGGTTGAAAAGTTGGAGAATGAAATTGGAAAACTACAGCAGGAACTTCAAGACTCTAAAGATCAGAATGAACTGCTAGAGTTTCGCATACTGGAGCTGGAGGTCAGATCAACACCCCTCTTTCTCTTTCTCTCTCTCTACTTGAAGAAATTTGAATTTTCCATTTAAATGAAGTCCATAAAGTTTCATATCTAGTTTTAAAATGGGATTTGTTATTGATGTGACAGGAGCGAGAGAGGAGATCTCCTCAGTTTACGCTACAGATTCATCCATTCTCTGAGGGGGTGAGCGCCCTGCAGATTTACTGTATAAAGGAGGGAGTGAAGGTAAATCAAAATTGTCAACTGGCCGTACAGAACATTTCTCTTTGATTGACACAGAGCTCATGATACAGTTTTGCTCTCATCACCTCCACAGGATGTGTGCATACCAGACCTCATCAAACTGCTGGATATACTGGGGGACAATGGGGTACATAAACTTTTCCATCACAATATCTTTGTCATGCGCTGGATTATTATCAGATACAAATTGTAATTTAAATCATTAAAATTTATAATCCATGATTGTGTTTCATGATTCAATCAGAACTTAAGAAATGAGGAGCAGGTGGCCATTATTCAAGCAAGTACTGTGCTGTCTCTTGCTGAGAAGGTATGTGGTTGCATATTTCACACATTTTATCTATAGTGTCCCAGAAAAAGGATTTGCATTAAAAATGGTCATTGTGTTATAAAAAAAAACATTACATGAATAGTAAGAATAGATGACATAAGAATGAGTCAATTCTGGTAGAATTTTATTATTTTGTGAACTAGTTCTTTAAGTTACTTCTGATGAAGGTCTTATTGTTGGGTTTTTAAATAATAAAACACCTCTGTTATGGATGTAACCCTTGTTCCCTGAAGGTAGGGAATGGAGACGTCACATTGATGACCAACGAATTGGGAACTCGCTAGAGAGACCAATCCGCTTTGAGTGTAACTAGAAAGAGCTAATGAATATTTCGCTGAGGAGCCGAACATTAGAGACCTGGCCACCTCAGCAGTGGTACAGTAACCCTAGCAAGGGGACATGATGTCTCTGTAACCGAGATGTTCCCTTTCAGTCTGTCACTTCGACGTCACATTGTTGACCGATGAATCGGGAATCCCTACCAAAGTGCCATGGGTGCTGCCCCTTCCAGTGCCCTGCATAAGCCTCCTGGCCTCTTGCTATAGAGTAACCAGGACAGGGCCTATGCAGAGAAGTCCGGTCACTGCTGTTCCTGGCTAACTCAACCAGTGACACTTAGCTAACACTGGGAAGCGTACTTATTACGGCAGTAGGGGGAACGCTGCGGAAGCCACGCCCTCCTAAGGAGGTCCTTCAGTGAAATGAACAATATGGAATAACCACGTAGGGATTTACTGCATATCGAAGTCTCTGGGATGGCTTCAAAGAGACTACATCACACAGAGAGGGGCTCTGCCAGGGAAATGCGTGCTCAGAGCACGGACAGGACAGAAAGGGTGGTAGAAACCTTGGGCATGTAGCTGGGCTGAGGTCTCAAAATCACATTGGTGTCAACGGGCTTGAACTTTAGACATGAATCGCAGACTGAAAAAGCATGCAGGTCCCTTACACACCTTATCGAAGCCAGTGCAGCCAGGAGCAAAGTTTTCATTGACAGAAACTTGAGCAACACTGACTGCAGCGGATCGAATGGGGCTTCCAGGAGTGCTTTCAGCACCAGGGGCAGGTTCTAAGAGGCTATAGAGGGAGGATGAGGTGGATTTAATCTCCTCCCCCCCCCCCAAGGGTGAAAATAACAATGAACCAAGTTGAGGAGTGATTTAACTCAAACTGCAACAAAAGTCGCTGTTTATTTACTTCCATCATTGCTGTTCTTCTCAAGTCATAAACAAGTTGCTGTTTCTTCTTCGTTTGTGGGTTAACTTGCCAAGCTTCTTTTTCTTTGACGGTCGCGCTGCTACTGTGGTTACACGCGTGGATACTGCCTAACACACGGGCGGAAAGCCATCTTTAAAAAGACGCAAACACACCTGTGTACACGCGAGAAATGAAACGAAGCGAAAGTTGAAGTGAAGTGCACCTGATGCAAATGCAAATACTGCATGGCATATTCATATAAAGTTCAACTGGGAATCCAATACAGATGTTTGTCAGTAATCAGCATGTGCTTGTGTGTGTGTGTACACTACAGTGGATTCAGCAGATTGAAGGCACTGAAGCAGCTCTGCACCAGAAGATGATGGACCTTGAGCTGGAGATGGTATGCTCTTTATTTCACACAACATCTTCTATAGTTAAGAAGCAGTAATCAGATACCACACTACAAACGAGACAGTGATGTTTTAAAGTATCGACTCTTGATTTACAGGAGATGTTCCGCAAACAGAAGGGATATCTGGAGGAGGAACTGGACTACAGGAAACAGGCATTGGATCAGGCTTACATGGTACAAAGACACTACAGACATTTCCTTACTTACTGAACAGAGACAATGAACCAAACCTGCCAGCTGCAAGATGACACTGGGGTTTTAAATGCAGATCAACATTCACAATGAACATGTCTGAAATGAAACCGAGATCCTCACTGTCCGCACTAAAACAGATCAATCACCAGCATAATAAAACAGCATGTTATGAACTAGTTTATGAATAAAAATGGTAGAGAGAGAGAAATTGAAGATTATAAGCAAACTTCAGACAAAATCCACCAAGTGCACGATCACAAAAACAATACAAATCATGTCTTTACAGGATCGTTACAGCAGGGGTCTCCAACCTTTTTGTGATCAAGGGCTACCACAATGGATAAAACAATCTGGAGGGCTCTTTTTTATATAGTCTACTCAAAAAGATATTAGAATCTTTGTCTTAATGGCCGTCTGCATCTGGGTTCTGTCTGTGTGCATCTGTCTGTATTGCATTTCTTCTTTTAGGATTCAGCCAAAATCAAAATGACACTGACTTATAATGATGTAAGAATGTGATGTGTCTGATGTGCTCTAATACAACTGTGTGTGTTTTTGTGTGCACATGTGTGTGTTCAACAGCAAATCCAGGAGCTGGAGGCAACGCTGTACAACGCACTACAGCAGGAGAAGGTGATAAAGTACGGAGAAGCTCTGGATGAGCTGCAGAAGGATGAGTTACGTTCAGCTGTGGAGAAACTGCGCAGACAGATGCTGCGTAAGAGCAGAGAGTATGACTGTCAGATTCTGCAGGAAAGGATGGAGCTCCTGCATCAGGCCCATCAGGTATCTGACCTCTCTCTCTCTCCACGTCCCCAAAGTCTGATGTTGTGTTTACTCAGTTTAGGGATTTTTGGGAAGTGCACATTAAAATGTTATGGTTAGTTATACATTTAGTTGATCTGATAACTTTATAAGGTATGATAAATGAATAGGTTACAGTTTAATTTCATAGTCCACTTTAGACCTTCTATTAACTATAAGTACTCTCATTAGAGTATTAGTAGATGGTAGAGGGAGGGTTTGGGTTAGTAGACAATTGACATTTAGGTATAAAGTTATTTTTAGTCAACTTCTGTTGTGGGATCACAATAAAGTGTTAGTAGATATTAAAGCAGGAAATTCTACTAATACTATAATGATTGACTGTTGACACGAATGTACCAAGTCACTTATATGGGTGGTTTCCCAGACAGGGTTTAGATTAATCCAGGGCTAGGCCTTAGTAATTTTAGAACATTTAAGACGTTTTTACAAACAAACCTTACAAAAAACTATACTGGTATGCATCTTGAGACAAAATAATTGCACTGATATGTTAAAATATGTCAATGCAAAGTGTTTTGAAATTAAACCAGTTGAAACATGCATTTTAGTCTGAAACTAGATAAGCCCTGTCCGGGAAACCACCCCATAGTTATTAAAATGTCTAAAGTGCACAAAATGTGAATTATATGGTTTAAATAATAGTTTAATTGTACAGTTTAAAACTAACTAAAACGGTGATAATCTGACTCTTGTTGATTTGTGTCTCATGGTAAATATTTCCAAAAAAATGTATGCTAATGGAAAAAGTTACAGGGAGTTTTGAAATGATGACTTCCAGGCCAAGTTATGGAAAAAGATTTTTGCTTATAGTTATGATGAGCATTAAAATAAAAAAATCCAGCTGGTAAAGAGTTATCATGAACAGAAGAGGGCAGCAGATAAGAATGTAAAACAACTAAACAAAATGCTTTTCATTCTTAACATTTGAAGTTATATACATTTTCAGTTTCATTTCATTGATGTTATTTTATTGAGATCTAGTTAGGCATGTATTGATATTTAAGTTAGTGACACGCAGTGTTTGTGATGTGTGTCTGTTAATGTAGAGAATCAGAGACCTGGAGGATAAGACTGATATTCAAAGAAGACAGATCAAGGATCTAGAAGAGAAGGTACCACAGATTTATAACAGCACTTCTTCTGTCTTTTATTTGCTGTCAAGTCAAATGAATTACTGCTGTTACTGTAAAGACACATAAACCATCAGCTTGGCTCCAGTTGGGTGACATAAAAGTCACTGAAATGGGAGGTTAGAGATGTCTTTACAAACTTGAAATGTTAAAAGTTGAAACTTAAAAACAGTTGTTTCCTTTGATAAGTTGATATAATGCTGCATCAGAGCTGAGGCTTTGGTAAACACCTCAGGTGAGACGAGTGTCTAAATCATCATGATGAAGCTCATGGCCTGTATCTGCTGCATCACCTTAAAAGACTATCTGCATCATCACTTCACCACATTTCTCTTCTGTAGAAAGATGAACAAATGTTGAAAAGTATAAAATAGCAGTGGTTGACAAACCTTAAGGATCCAGGGTTACATAATCTACACCCCTGTGTCCACATGTTCATCTCAATCACAAACTGATGTTGTTTATATGTATGATCTTGTATCCTGGTGTCCTAGTTAATGCATATAACCCTCTCTTTACTTTTCTTTTTTCCAGTTTTTATTTCTGTTTTTATTTTTCTCTCTTGCCTTTATTCTTTGGCCTTGATGTGTGTGACATCTCCTGCTGCACAGGTGAGTTCAGGATCTCAGCACTGATATTATTATTTTTTAAACTACAACCCAAATTCTGGAAAAGTTGGGACGTTTTTTAAATTTGAATAAAATGAAAACTAAAGGAATTTCAAATCACATGAACCAATATTTTATTTACAATAGAACATAGATAACATAGCAAATGTTTAAACTGAGAAATTTTACACTTTTATCCACTTAATTAGCTCATTTAAAATGTGAAAGACTGCGTAAAAAGATTGTGGAATACTTTAAAAACAATGTTCCTCAACGTCAAACTGCAAAGGCTTTGCAAATCTCATCATCTACAGTGCATAACATCATCAAAAGATTCAGAGAAACTGGAGAAATCTCTGTGCGTAAGGGACAAGGCCGTAGACCTTTATTGGATGCTCGTGGTCTTCGTGATTGTATCAATGACATTACTAAATGGGCCCAGGAATACTTCCAGAAACCACTGTCGATAAACACAATCCACCGTGCCATCAGCAGATGCCAACTAAAGCTCTATCATGCAAAAAGGAAGCCATATGTGAACATGGTCCAGAAGCGCCGTCGTGTCCTGTGGGCTCATTTAAAATTGGACTATTTCAAAGTGGAATAGTGTTCTATGGTCAGACGAGTCCAAATTTGACATTCTTGTTGGAAATCACGGACGCCGTGTCCTCCGGGCTAAAAAGGAGGGAGACCTTCCAGCATGTTATCAGCGTTGAGTTCAAAAGCCAGCATCTCTGATGGTATGGGGGTGCATAAATGCATACAGTATGGGCAGCTTGCATGTTTTGGAAGGCTGTGTGAATGCTGAAAGGTATATAAAGGTTCTAGAGCAACATGCTTCCCTCCAAATGACGTCTATTTCAGGGAAGGCCTTGTATATTTCAGCAGGACAATGCGAAACCACATACTGCAGCTATTAGAACTGCATGGCTTCGTCGAAGAAGATCTGCAGTCCAGATCTTTCACCTATAGAGAACATTTGGCGCATCATTAAAAATATGTGAAAGACGACCACAAACTCTTCAGCAGCTGGAAATCTATATAAGGCAAGAATGGGACCAAATTCCAACACCAAAACTCCAGCAACTCCTAGCCTCAATGCCCAGACGTCTTCAAACTGTTTTGAAAAGAAATGGAGATGCTACACCATGCTAAACATGCCCCGTCCCAACTTTTTTGAGACCTGTAGCAGGCATTACATTTTGAATGAGCTAATTAACTCTTTCGCCGCCATTGATGAGATAACTCGTCAATTAAGAGAAAACGCTTCCCTGCCACCGACGAGAATTTCCGTCTTTCCGCAATACAGCTATTATCCACCAGGTGACACACTCCTGCAACTTGTACAACCCGGAAGTAGCGTCTCACATGAAGAAGAAAGAACTCTGTGTATGTTTTAAAGATCGCTCTGCATCTGATCTTTATCAAAAGTCCTTCACAAAAGTGAATATTTTCTGGAAGGCATTAAACTTTTGTGAAAATCATGAAAAATGCTGGCGCAGGCTGGCAACTTTTTTTAAAAAACAATGGCGGGGAAAGAGTTAAGTGGATAAAAGTGTACAATTTCTGAGTTTAAACATTTGCTATGTTATCTATGTTCTATTGTGTATAAAATATTGGCTCATGTGATTTGAAATTCCTTTAGTTTTCATTTTATTCAAATTAAAAAAACGTCCAAACTTTTCTGGAATTCGGGTTGTAGTGTCATCAAGGCGCACTATGCAGGATTTTCAACAAAACTGACCACATTTACATGAACAGCTGTAATCTACTTATACTGAATAAGACAATAATCTACTGAAGGTGTTTACATGAGTTGCTCTAAGAATAGGCTTTTCTTGTTTTCGTTTTACATGTTATAGGACTTAAATCCATTAATGGCACACATCATTACGTCCCCATGCAACGCCGTCTGACGTGTCCTTCAAAGTTTTAACATATCAACTTACATTTTGATTTCGTTATGGTACAGTTTTGGTTGTTTCATTTTTAATTTTAAGAAAGCTTCAAGTGTAGTTAAAACCCTCCTAACTTAAAAATGCACTTTTAAATGTGTTTTTTATCAGAAAATGAGTCGCCAGTGTGTGATAAACCAATGACAGCCAATTAAATCTATTTGAACTCCAAGTGCATGCACATTTGAACTGACAGATGACACTGTGGAGAAGCTCATTACTGAGGTCCATAACATAAAATGACCTCAGGTATCCAGTGCTGATGCAGTACGTAACCCCAAAAGGTAAAGTATTAGATTAAACAAACTACTAGATTCACTGTTTAGAGTTAAACACGGCGTGTTGAGGACATCTGCTGGTTATACCCGCTGTGTTAATGCAACAAGAACAGCATATTTATACATTTAATAACACGTGAACAATTACAAGCTGTTTTTAGTAAAGGTAATATGTAATATTAGTTAATTCCATTGAGGGTAAATGATTTGCATGAGTATTACACCTCACAAGCGAATTAGCATTAAGTTATCGTCCGTTAGTGTGGACGCTAATATAGTTATTGTTTGGTTAATGTTATAGTTATTGTTATTATGTGAACACACCTTCAGAGGGATTATTTTTGTATATAAATCGATCCTTCATTTCTTTGGAAAATCCTCCATAGTCAACCTTTTGATTAAAAACAACAACATGACCAGAGGACTGTTAGTGGCTTTTCTGAAATCTGAATGTTCCTCTCAAAACTGATGTCTTTACAGGATTTCAAGCAACCTGGAGCTGTCGCATGCAACTGCAGTTTTCTGGTTGTAATGACTCGAGGTGTATCGTTGGATGTTTTGTTTTGCTTGTGTGGAATCGGGACATTCAGAACGACGGACTCTACTGGGAACGCTGAACTGGGTTTGGCTTCTGGATTGCAGAAACAAAGACCTCTGTGCAGTACCAGGACAAAATCACACTTACATCAGAAACCAAACTTGAGGACTGTGGATTATCTCTGCCATGCAGGGACCCGTCATGTCTTAACTACTTTCACTGCGACTACCACCAGCCGCAACCCACAAACCTCTTTCTTTCTCAATCTGTCCATCTGTCTGTCTTCCCACATACACAAATTTAAAAAAGGGATGAACGCTTTGGCACACGCACGCACATCATCTGACAGGAGTTATGGGTGCTGACTCAGGGTTAATGGGTGAGATGACATCTCTGTTGTCAGGACCCCTCAGGAGAGGTGTCTTTCTCACTGCCTGAAAGGACACAGAGACAGACAGAGAGAGAGACCGTCCATTACAAACCATCTACACAAGCAGTTCTCTCTTCACTCCTAGAAATTTGACTAGATGCAACCAACTGTTAAGTTGAAACGTTTGACCGATCCTGGTTTTTAATTGTTTCTTTTTTGTTCAGTTATTCCCTTCATCTGGCCTCATTCATGAAAAATAAGCATAAAGTATTCATAAAACCATTCTTATGATAATTGACTTGCTGTATGATGCTATACTTTATTATGTAATGAAACACATGTTGAATAATCCTTAGATAAATAAAGACATCATGCAACAGTTTATACAAATAAAACTCTTCTGGTGTAAATTGTCGCATCACGTGACTATGCAAGTAAAAGTCATTTCTGCTGTATTTGTCACATCATGTGACGGTTTATGCAATTAATATCATTCTGGTGTAAACTGTTGCATGATCATTTGTATGTGAGTTTATGTAAGAATGGTTTCATGAACGATTCAAACAGAAAGTTTCCTGAATGAGGCCTTATCATTGTCTTATAATACTCTTCTACGTCTATGATCAAATGTACCTCTGTAGGAGTGCAGTGTAATATATATAGATATATAAATATCCAGTATGTTTGTTGATATGTACATGTCATGTGTCTTTATCTTATCCTGCAGTTTGAGCAATAGTGTCGCTCTGCAGTTTAGAAAGTTAAATTGCATTGAGGTGTATATTGTGGTGATGGCTGCAGATGTTTTCTGCCTTCCTCGAATGTCCATGTATTAAATCATAAAAACCCCTGTGCCCAATTCTTTTCTACTCTTTCTGATCAACGGCTGTAGATACCAGCAGGACTTTAACTAACTGGTTTGTACCGAACGATCTTTCTAACTCTCTGTAATTGGCTTTGTCTCGAGCTTGTAAATATGTTTTTGAGAGGGCACTCTGTATACTAGGTTTGGCTTTATTTTATAAAGGCTAAATACCTCCTTGAGAACAGATTCTTCTGTTTCTTTATGTTGTGCTGGCTCCCATCCACACAGATCTGATAAGAGTCAATAAAATTATGGTAAAAATATTTTTTTCCAAGATAATGAATGGTAGAGCTTAATAAATAGAATGAAGTATTAAATACTTAATACGATCTGAATTAATAACATGCTTATCATGAAAATAGTTTTTGTTATTATAATTTTTTATTAAATGCCCCAAAGTCAACCATCGGACTGAACAACTTGAGTCCTTTTGTGCATTTGTAAAGGGTATGGAAAGTATCATGTTCATTGTATATGTAAAATTACACAAAAAGGACATGTTTTGATGCATACCTGATTTGGGTCTCTATATGTGTTCACCTTCCACCTTTAATTCTTCGACCGCATCATCAAACGTAATCTTCTGTTTTTGCACCTTCTCTTTTCCTTTTCCCATTATGTCCACATGGAAAAGGTGGGTTTCTTTTGAGCTCTGTTTAATATAGTTTCATCTTTGATTAAAAATCGTTTTTATAACTTTATTTTTCATGTATGTCCCAATATTAAACGTGTTATAGTGATGCACGGGACTGTTTTTTTTCCAAGGCCTGTAACCATTGCGAGAGCCGGCAGTGTGACACCTTGCATCATTGGGATCACAAATGGAGCTAGCTGAGGTGTCTGAGACGGCTTCGGCCCTTTCCCTGCCCTCGCTGTCTAGTTCACTTGTACACGGGATCAGAAAACCTGCACAGTGGTCTTTTCCAAACGGGAGCTCAATGCTGTGTTCTAGCTCAGAGGAGTTAGATGTTATTAGTCTGCATACAGATTCACAATTCACACACCGATGTAGGGAATTAAATATTGAATGGCCAAATGAATTGTTTTTACTCTTTACTCACCAGTGTTTTTTAAAAAAAGTTGCCAGCTAACCAGCACCAGCATTATGATTTTCACAAGTTTAATGCCTTCCAGAAAATGTTTTTCTTTAAATATATAAACAACACAGTATTTATTGCCCTTTTGAATAAAATAATAGAAACCTTTAAAGCTCCCGTAACACATGCTGTTTCCTCATACCTGATGTTAATCTTGAGTACCTATAGAGTAGTACTACATCCTTTATATGTCTTTAGTTTTATCAGATTTATAAAAGACAGATCAGCTCTAGCAATTCTTTTTGATAACGCACAGAAACATTCGGAGGGAGGAGTTACGAGCTGCAGGAGGAGCGAGTCATGAGTCATGCGACACTGTACAGGGAGGGCAGAATTATTAGGCAAGTTGTATTTTTGAGGATTACTTTTGTTATTGTACAACTACAGTGCTCTTGGTCAATACAAAATGTTAACAAACCCTAGAACCTGAACATTTAAGTAGTAAAAGTGAAATTTTGGCTTTATTAAGAGAATATTTCTATGTACATCATTATTAGGCAACTATTAGTGTGCAGAATTATTAGGCAACTAAATGAAAAACAAAGATTTTACCATCTCACTTGTTTTTTTTTTCAACTGTTAAAGTGAGAATAATAAACAAACTCTACATTTACAAAAAAATTAATAAAACAATAAAACATAAAAAAATATATAAACTCAGTGACCAATATAGCCACCCCTCTTTTCGATAACAGTCACAAGCCTTCTATTCACGGATTCAGTCAGTTTCTTGATCTGGTCTGAACCAACATTTTGTGCAGACGCAACCCCAGCCTCCCAGACACTGTTCAGAGAGGTGTACGGTTTACATTTACTGTAAATGTCCTACTTAAGAAGGGATCAAAAGGTCTCAATAGGGTTTAAGTCAGGTGAAGAAGGGGGCCATGTCATTAGTTTTTCATCTCTAAGGCCTTTACTGGCCAGCCATGCAGTGGAGTACTTGTGATGTATGTGATGGAGCGTTGTCTTACAAAATAATCAGTCTTCTTGAAAGATGCAAACTTTTTCCTGTACCACTGCTTGAAGAAAGTGTCTTCTACATTACAGGCAGGCAGGCACAGACAGGTATTATTAAACATGAGCTTGTTGGACCTTTTTGGGGTGAAAATGGAAATAAAAACAACTCTCACATCTACTGCCAATTTTTAGAAGACACTTTCTTCAAGCAGTGGTACAGGAAAAAATCTGCATCTTTCAATAAGACTTTTTTATGCAAGACAACGCTTCAGCACATGCATCAAAGTACTCAACTGAGTGGCTGGCCAGTAAAGGCCTTAAAGGGGAAAAACTAATGACATGGCCCCTTCTTCACCTGACTTAAACCCTATTGAGACCTTTTGATCCCTTCTTAAGCAGGACATTTACAGTGAAGGTAAACCGTACACCTCTCTGAACAGTGTCTGGGAGGCTGTGGTTGTGGCTGCACAAAATGTTGGTTCAGACCAGATCAAGAAACTGACTGAATCCGTGAATGGAAGGCTTGTGACTGTTATCGAAAAGAAGGGTGGCTATATTGGTCACTGAGTCTATATATATTTTTATTGTTTTTTTTTTTGTAAATGTAGAGTTTGTTTATTATTCTCACTTTAACAGGTGAAAAAAAACAAGTGAGATAGTAAAATCTTTATTTTTCATTTAGTTGCCTAATAATTCTGCACACTAATAGTTGCCTAATAATGATGTACATAGAAATATTCTCTTAATAAAGCCAAAATTTCACTTTTACTAATTAAATGTTCAGGTTGGAGGGTTTGTTAACATTTTTAATTGACCAAGAGCACTGTAGTTGTACAATAACAAAAGTAATCCTCAAAAATACAACTTGCCTAATAATTCTGCACTCCCTGTATAGACCTTTTGCGAGTCGACGTCCAGTTACGTCATATGCGCATGTGGTGGCAGAAAAACAGTGAAAATGAATGAGACACGAGTGAAACGAACAATATAACTCAGTAGAAAATGTCTTGTTGTGCTGTTGAGTGTCAGAATAGGAATGCCAAAATAGATGACCTTCATTTTCATAGTATACCGTCGTCGAAGACACGATAGACGAGTGATGAAATCATTTGGAAATCTTTTAATAATTAGAATAGAAAATAATAAGAGAAGATATCCGGAGTTCTGTTGAAGTCTGTTCCCTCTATGTGTCTCTTATAGCGTTTTTATCACGTTACGTTTATCATTTATTTAGAAAGATTAAAGATTTAAATTAGTTAAAAAATAAACGTAACTTGGTGAAAACGTTATAAGAAACATTACACTTAAGAGAAATATAGGGGAAACAGACTTCTACAGAACACCGGATCCATAAAAATCACAGTTTAGCGCTAAAACACTTCACACAGCTATTGAGAAGCATTCACTTTCTGCCACCAGTTGGGCTCCGCCCACAAAAAAACGTCATCTCTGTTTGCAAACACGCAAAAGTTCTATACAACACTGGATAACTGAGTCTTGATATAAAACAAAGCTGTCGCGTGAAGTGATACTTCTGGCGTCCTCGGTTCTTGCTTTCCTGCTGATTGATTTGTGGGCGTGGTTTTCCGCAGGAAGTGCCCATAAAAAGAAATGATATGTCAGCTGTACCCGTGTTCGAAAAAAACTTTCCAAAACTTGTCCGAACCCTGGCGAAGTGCATTCGACACAGACCCCGTTGGATTGTTCTTAAAGCCTGTTGTGTGCAACACTTCTATACAATTTCCTTTGCTTAACCCACTATTCCTACACCTCAACAAGTACTGGGATAGATAAGCATTTATTTAAAAATATTTAAGTATCATCTTCATATACTTAACATTATTAACATGTCTGGAGGCATAAATGGCATAAGGTGTGGAAATAATGACAGCAGAGAAAATATTTTCTTGCACATTCGCATTTTACATTATACAATGATAACAATGATTAATACATTTATTTTTAAAATAATATTTTTACAATAACATTTCAAGAAGCCAGTCATTGTATGACTGCTATTAAAATAATCTCAGTAGCCCTATTCGGACGGGATTCGTTTTACAGGGGGACCTCTGAGAAAATCGTGCTTCTCAGAGGTCGTCTGTGTTTTTAATCCCGTCCGAATCGGCCATGTCTGTGTTTTTCTCTGACGACCTCCGTAAGAATTCCAGAGCAATTTACCTACTGTTTTTCGCCGAACTCAGCGGTCCTCTGAGAAATGTAATTCCGTCCGAATGCAAATGTCTGTGTTTGCCCGCAATATCTTTTGAAAACGCGGTTCATTTCGTGTTTTGGCCAACGTGATCTGCCGTAAGGTCTTACCAATGCGCGTATATTGTATTTCCTGAGTCCCATTCATTCAGATATGAATGTTTTTTCGCATTCGGCAAAATAAAATAATTAAATCAAAACGAGCTGAATATCATACACTGTTAAGACTGGCCACTCATTAACGTTATAAGAAACTCCGATCAAAGTTGTTCAACTCCGGAATGGTAATGTTAATTAATAAAGATTAATAATTGTTATTAATCATTATTTCCATTATTTCTTCATCTCTTTGTGTTTATTATAAGCAGACAGTTATATAAAACACGTAGGCTACTTTAGTAGGATTTGTATATTTTATTTTCATTTGTTAAAATTAAATTAATAAATTACATGTTCTGTCATAATTTTACATTTACAGCAATATATATTAAACATTACAAACACGCGTATCCAGAGCTCGTGATCTTCTGCAACGCCCAAATGCATGAAACAGACACTCCTGAATAGTATCCACAGCTGCTCACAGATCAAGACTCTACGAGATACCCACTGATGCCACTTCCCCAAGGATTTCCAGGGTGTTTTCCTCCTCAGGGCTAAGTGCAGGGGCAGAGCTGGGGCCACCACTTGTTCTTGCCCTGTCTCGCTGGACTGCAGACACTTTTTACAGACAACTTCCCACTCTCTCTGTGCACTGGAGCTTGATGCTGGAATTTTTCTGGCTATACTTTCCCAAATTTCTTTTTTAGTTTTGTTGGACACTGTTGTCCGAAAACTCAAAAAAATAATACTTTTATTTTGTGCTACCTATTTCAAAAGTAAATCGATTTCAGCTGAAATGAAGCGGGGGGATCTCCATTTTCTGTGTTTTTTCTCTGCCATAGTAATAAATTATTATTTTTAGATTTTTGCTCTTTTATTAAGGAGGTCATCCAATAAAAATACAGCAATAATTAGTTGTGTGGCCGATTGACCCTGATTGTGGAGTAAATTACATCAAATATACAATAGCTTGAAAAATTATTGGCCACCTTACTGATTTTTTTTTTTGCATGTTTGTCACACTTTAATGTTTCTGATCATCAAACAAATGTAAATATTAATCGAAGATAACACAAGTAAACACAACATGCAGTTTTAAATTAAACTGGTTCTTAAAGGAAAACTAAATCCAAACACACATGGACCTGTGTGAAAGAGTGCTTGCCCCCAAACCTAATAACTGGTTGGAACACGCTTAGCAGCAACAACTACAATCAATAATAATATTTAATTTCATGTCGACCAATTAAGATCCGCCAATTCAGCACCATTGCCATAGACAGCACCTGGTAACATGGTATGTAGGAAAGTAGCTAACCTTCTAAGGTATGGTTCGGGAAACACACCTAGAAAAGGTATACCTGTAGTTAAGGTTTACCTTAAGAGCCTTCATAGTGCACTAAGAGACAATGTTATCGGTAAATGCGGCCAAGGTGGGTACCAGAGGGCAAAGACAGAAAAACGGAATTGGAAAGTAAAAGATTAGAACTGAAAAGAAAATTACAAACAGTTAAGAACCCCGACTTTAAATGAGTGTTGTGTTTGTATAAAACATAAAATTATAAAAAATATAGCAGATGTGAGTATGTACAATTACATTTTCTTACTTGGTTAAGAACTAATTAAATCGCGACCCTGAGTTACCTCATACTTGTTCTGTTTTCTTTGTTGGTTCCTTAGACGCAAAAGCGCATGTGAGACTGTTTTTTTCTCTGAGACATGAGTGAATGCTTTTGCTAATCCAGGGATTTGTATGCTCTAAACTCAGGCTGAGAAAGAGAAGCAGAAAGTATGTTTGAAATGTGATGTTCTTCAGATGTGCATGTCAATTATTTTTCTTGGCCAGTTTTTTTATGTTGTTTTCTTGGAGAGCTGTGCTGATGTTCAGCTGCTAAGTGTGATTCTGATCTGGGTGAAATGAGGATTGTCCTTGGATTGTGGATTTGTTCAACTCCATGCATGTGCATCGGTGGGGTTGAACTGGCGAGTCATCCATTAGACAAAACCTTTTTATACTTTCCTAAAAATGACACAACATTGGACTTATTCATTCATCATCCACCGGTGGAATAAAAAAATTGCACAAAAAATTGTCCCCAACAGCGGGCCCCGGATCATGTGGCGAACAGCGTCAGGTACGCCCCACACCTACCCAACAGTTTACTTACCCTTTTTCCTTCTGTACGTGCAGGAATGAGAAGAGCCCCATCGCGAGTTTTCCCTGCAGGACAAACACAAGAGACACTACTGTGAATAACCCGGTTAAGTCACGTGAGGGACAGGATACGAATGGTCTAAAGACTTGCCTGGGAGCCCCGTGACAGGGTCAGAAGCGACTTGGATTGCCACTTTCTAGACCAGAGAGATAGATTTTAGACTTCCCTTCCCCTCCCCTGAATACCTTTTAAATAATTTAAATAAAGTTTGTTTTAATTATACTTACCTTATCTCATGTGTCTGGCCATTGGGGTGTTTTTGGGACCTCCTCGAGGTGGAAACTAGGGAGGGGCGAGACCCTCGACATCTGGGGTCCGCTCCGACCTGTGACAGATACATGTTACGTAAAATGCATCTCACTTTCTCCCGCAATCTCATTGAATTCCCTCCCCTTCAAAATAATTTGCATACATCCAGCCTTACACCTCCAACGGGAAGTTAATTGCAGCAGTGTTCGCAAAGTTCAAGGCGAAATGGCGAGTCGCATTCCGAGGTGTGCTCTTCTATCTGTACAATTTTGGTCTGTCAGGCTGCGTCCGAAACAGCATACTGTACAGTAGGTAATGAATGAGATCTACTTACTTGCCGTTAAAAAAGTAGGTATTGTATAGTATGAATCAGTATAAATGAGTATGAATGAGATTGTGACATACTACATCTGCCATACCTGTTATTTGTACCTTTTATCAGCAATGCGAGTAGTGTCAAAGGATTATGTGAAACAGCACTTAATCATGAGACATACTAAACATTTGATTTCTGATACTGAGAAATGGTTAAGAAGACTTTTTCCATTCTTAGGGGTAACTGATTTACAAAATGAAGTACAAGCTTTACATGAAGCATTTGAGGCTACAGCGAACGCCACATGCAATTAAATGCAATTAAAAAAAGTTTTTTGCAGAATCGAATGGCGCTTGACATGCTGTTGGCTTCTCAGGGGGGCACATGTAAGGTGATCGCAGTTGAATGTTGCCTATACATTCCAGACGATTCTGGGAAAGTAGTTCATAATCTGGCTGAAGTTTTGCACAAATAAATAGCTAAACTAAATAAAGGCCATGTCTTTCTCATCTGATTGGGACATGTAATTTATATTAATTTACATTACGACCACTTTGGAATCATTTAAAAGCACCTTTGGTAGTCGCAGTTTTAGAAGTGTTTATCATCTTGCTCTTGTACATTGCCATAAGAGTGTTGATTTATCTTATTAGACACTTGACTGTCTTTTTTATCTTTAATCATTTATTTACATAATCATCATAATCATAATCATTTTATAATCATTAGTTATCCATTTAATTATGTATTTGATTATTTAATATTATTTTATCATTATCAATTTCATTATTATCATTTTTATTATTACATTATTTTTTATTCATTCATTTATTAATTAATTCATTCATTCATTGTATTTCTATATTATATATGTCTCTTATTAATAATTTTATTGTGGTTCAGTCTCACATTTGTGAATTTTCAAGAGCTGTTCTGTCTTTGTGTAAACAGAGAATGTTTATGGAAGCCCAAGGTCTAAACTAAAGGATGTTGTAGCTGAGCAATTTGGATATAACAGTGTGTAGCGGGTACAGAACCTCTGCATCAGCTAGCAGTTAAATGTGCAGCAACTTAAAGCCATCTGTACACTGTTCAATGATGAAAGAAAGACAAACACAAAAGAGTGCGTGTGATCAGCTCCGGTGTTGCTGTCTTATATATTTTCTCAAGAATTTCATAGTGATACAAATATAAATATTCACAGTATTACACATACCAATATAGTAATTCACAGTATAACAAATATGATTGTTCAGAAACACACCATGTCTCAATAAACCACTTCTTATCATTGGTTCAGTCTCTCTTACTTACACATAATGCATTAATGAAAACTCATTCAATAATCAATCACTGTGTCACTTATTTGCATCTTCAAATATACATGACTTTCTATTTTTCATTTACAATTTAAATCAACCTCACAACATCATGTTCAAACACAACCTTTTCAAAAATCCTAAATATTAAACTTGTATAAGAAACACTTTAAAAAATCCACCTTAATCAACATGTGTCATCAAACATACATGGCATTCAATCACAGGAGAATGTTATAATTTCATTTGAGGATTAAACTTTATCAAAAGTACTCAATTCACATCAGTTAAGATGCACTAACATGCATTCTTTCTACCTCCACTTAGATTAAAATGGATTAAAATCCCTTTATTTATTTATTTATTGGCATTACTGGGGTGCATTACTGTTAGTGCCTAACCATGTGGGTGTAGTTGTGTGTATCAGTGGTAATGGCTGAGGTGAATTTACTGTTACTGTGTGTAGTGTAGGCAATGTTTGGAATATAGGTTGCCCAAGGCATGGGTAAGTAAGTCTTTGAGCAGGTTTTCTTTCTCTGCATGACCTTCTGACTGCCTCTTGTTGCTGTACTTCTCTCTCCTCAGCAGCTTGTTCCTCTGGAGGACTTTCACCTTCTGATCCCATGTCTTGTTCCAGCTCAGGATATTCAACAATTGGCAAGTAAGAATCAGCAGGTGTGTACTCTGGTTCTGTTGGCAAATAATCTACAATCTCTCGTGTGCCAGTCACTGGTGAATCATCTCTCTCAACTGTAACTGGTTCATTCAATCCTCCTTGATTCAACTCTCCCTCTGATTCTTTTCTTTCAGGTCTTGAGTATCTTGAATTACTGACTCTTCTCCAGCAATAAACTTCATCTTCCTCAGAACTAGTCTCTGATTTTTCTACCTCTTCTCTTTGTGTCATTCTTCTGTTCTTCTGTCCTCTTGTTTCAACACTTTCTTTTCTAGGTGTGTCCTGTCTCTTTGGATCCAAACTTTCCAGTGTTGGCAAGTCATTTACAAGAAGAAGAAGATTTCTATGCAGTGTTCTAATCTTGTTCTCATTGTTCTCAGGATGCACTTTAAACAAAGTTTTCTCCTAGTTTCTCTTTTACAATGTAGATGATGGGTTCCCAATATGAACGCAGCTTTCCTGGTCCTCCTCTTTGTCTCAAATTTCTTACCAGAACACGATCTCCAGGTTTGAGGATAACACACCTAGCTTTCTGGTCATAGTACTCTTTGTTCCGAGAACTCATCTGCCTACTGTTATGTGCTGCAATTTTGTAAGCTTTGGTCATTTGATCCGCCCAGCGTTCGGCATTCCCATGTGGCGTGGTGAATTTATCTTCCTGTACCAATCCAAACAACAAGTCAACGGGAAGTCGTGGGTGTCGACCATACATGAGGTAGAACGGTGAGTACGCTGTAGATTCATGTTTTGTACAATTGTATGAATGAATTGCTTTCGGCAAATGTTCTTTCCAATTCTGCTTATCTTTGTCTGTTAACGTTCGCAGCATCTGGAGCAAAGTTCTGTTTAATCTCTCTACAGGATTACCTTGGGGATGGTATGGCGTAGTCCTTGAGTGACCAACTCCAGACAGCTTCTGCAATGTGTGGAACAAGGAATTCTCAAATTCATGCCCTTGATCGTGATGCAACTTTGCAGGAAATCCAAAGCGAGGTATAAAATCATTGAATATCTTCTCTGCTGCTGTCTTCCCAGATTTATTCCTGGTAGGATAAGCTTGAGCAAATCTCATGAAGTGGTCAATCACCATTAGGATGTATTCATACCCTCCACGACTGGTCTCTAGATGCAGGTAATCAATACATACTAATTCAAGGGGTGCATTTGACGTGATTCCTCCCATTGGGGCACGCACTTGTGTTACTGGTTGTTTCTGGGTTATGCATGGACACTGGCGAGTTACATACTCTTCCACACAACTCTTCGTTCTTGGCCAATAGAATCTCTCTCTGGCTAACTGTAACACCTTTTCTGCTCCAACACGACTCATATGATTATGTAGCTGCTGAAGAACCATTTGCCAATACTTTGCAGGTAATACCAATTGTTTTCTTTGAGTTGTTCTCTTGTACAAGATGTTATTTTCAAGTACTAACTTGTGCCATTCTCTCAACAACTTCTTCATATCTCTGGGCGTTCTGTATCGAAAATCAGATGTCACTGTGTTACCAGCTTCCTTCAATCTCATGACTGGTCCAATTACCGGATCCCCTTGTTGAGCTCTCCTCAATTCATCAGGACTGATGGTCAATGAGATTTGGTTATGGACCACATCTGTATCTGGTGCCTTCAATTCAAAGCTGCGACCCAAGCTACATCTTCTTGCTTAGACATTATATTTCCTTCCCAGGTTGCTTAAAAAACCTCTGGTCGCAAATTCTCTGTGCACTCACTTATGTACTGGTCCATATCCAAAGGACAACGTGACAACAGGTCTGCATCATTGTTATTCTTGCCAGGATGATATTTAATCTCAAATCTAAAATCTGCTTGTTCTCCTACCCATCGATAACCAGCTGCATTCAACTTCGCAGAACTCATTACATAAGTGAGTGGGTTATTATCTGTGTAAATGGTGAAGCTTGATGCATAATAAAGATAGTCACAAAATTTCTCACAGACCGCCCACTTTAATGACAGAAACTCCAGCTTGCCTGAATGAAGTCTGTAGTTCTTTTCAGCAGATGACAAGGTTCTTGATGCGTATGCAATAACTCTTAACTTCCCTCCTTGTCTCTGATATAATACTGCTCCCAATCCTTGTTCAGATGCATCTGTATGTAATACAAACGGGGAATCAAAATCAGGATAGGCAAGGATGGGTGGATTTGTCAGCATGTCAATGAGCGTGTCTAAGCTTTGCTGGTGCTTATCTTCCCACGTTACCGGATGTCGAGATGGTAACTGTGGACTTCTCTTCCTTTCCTTCTTCCAACCCACTTGTGATGGACTTTCTGATGCACTACCTTGAAGCAGCTCATAAATAGGTTTTGCCAACCTGGCGAAATCTTGAATGTAGCTTCGATAGTAGCTTAGAAATCCTACAAGACGACGAACTTCTCCAACATTTTGTGGTATTTTGTCACGGAGTACTCTCACAGCTTCCAGATCTTTTGGATCTACTCTTACTCCGTCCGCAGACACAAGAAGACCCAAATACCGGACTTCTGGCTTAAACAACTCACACTAAGCTGGACGTAGCTTCACTCCATGCTGTCGCAGAGCTCGGAACACAACTCACAATTTCTCTACATGTTCTTCAAAAGATTTGGCAAAACATAATACATCATCCAGATAAGGTAGGCAACACTCATCACGGATAGAGTCTAAAATCTCTTCCATGCTTCGCTGGAACGCGGCTGGGGCATTTGAAAGTCCAAATGGTATCCGTAACCATTCAAATAATCCCCAAGGCGTCACAAACGCAGTCATGTGTCTTGACCCTTCAGCCATGAACCCCTGGCGGTAGGCCTTTCCTTGGTCGAGTATGGAGAACCAACGGTACCCACCCAAAGTGTTCATGAGATCCTGAATTCGTGGCAAGGGATGGCGATCAGCTACAGTTTTCTTGTTAAGCTGTCAGTAATCAATACACAATCGTAGTGCACCATCTTTTTTTCTAACACACACCACTGGTGCAGCGTAGGGTAACTTGGATTTCACTATCCAACCCTTGGCCAACAAATCCTGCACATACTCCTTCACTTCTTTCAAGAGTGGCTTGGGTATCGATGTGTAAGCTTTCTGTACAGGAATATCATCTTTCAAGTTCAACATCATCTGAAGACTGGGTATGCTGCCAATATCATCACGTGGAAAGACAGCTGACTGTTCATAGAGTAGTTGTTTTACGACTGTTTGTTGGCTGGATTTTAGATGACTCAGATGTACGGGAGGGTGCCACAGCGTGCCGCTGTTATCCAATTGCTGTGATTGCGATGAAGGAGCTTCCTGTGTACTGCTTGTTTCAACTTGATCCGTTTGAATAATCTTAGCAATGCCTGCTATTTGTCCAAGTATAGTCATTTTTGGAATAGTTACATCGTGCTTTGTATCATTTCCAATTGGAACTCTTATGTATGACTGACCTGCTTTCTGGATCTCAATCAATCCTTCTCCAAAGTCAAGACTGCTCAGGGGTGAAACCTCATCACTCGGCTCAAACAGAACTGTGGAATCCATCATATTGAAGTTAGCAGGTACTCTACATTTCACATTAGCCACTTGACCAGACCGAATGGTGTAACTCTGTGGTCCTACCCTCACTGGAGCAATGTCTGCATATACTTTGTCTGCGCGGATGAACCCAACTGACACCTCAACAAAATCATCTGGAGTGTTTCCAGTGCTACTCATCAACGAATGCAAAATAGTCAGAATGCTTGTGCTGTCCCCTGGTTCTGTAACCAACTCTGAAATCCCATTAAATCCTAAAAGTGGCCTCTCCAACTTCATCTGACTCACCAGAAAGGGAACTTGAATGGAGTAGCGAGTCCCGTCATGTCCAGGTAGACTTATGGTAGCTTTGACCCATCCACTGAATGGAATTGCATCTCCATTGATGGCAAACACCTCCAATCCAGCGCTAGGTCGTACTATTTCACATAAGGGCCGAACATCACATTTTGGTAAGTATTTTTCTCTCCAGCTTTGATCAATGATGCTAACCTGTGCCCCGGTGTCGAGAAGCATGCTTTATGGCCTCCAATTTCTCCTTCCAGTAGGCACTTCTTTCCAACAAACATTTTGGTAAGTATTTTTCTCTCCAGCTTTGATCAATGATGCTAACCTGTGCCCCGGTGTCGAGAAGCATGCTTTATTGCCTCCAATTTCTCCTTCCAGTAGGCACTTCTTTCCAACAAACTGAACCACTTTCTCTTCAGAGTTCTGTGTTTTTAGTCTGCTTGGTTCTCTCGCTGTACTACTTGCACGATTCCACGACCCGACATTAACTGTATAATTACAGCTGTGTGAACCTGGCTTGAACACTGTAGCCTGTGGGGTGCTCTTCAATCTGGTGTTTGGCACTGATCGGTTTTGTCTTTTCAAGCAGCCAACAGCCCTATGACCCTCTTCACCACACACAAAACAGTGATTGCAGATATCCACTTTCCCTCGTTCAGTACAGTTGAGACAACCTCGTCTTCCTTTCTCAGGAACATTTGCTGTACACTGACACTGTCGTTCTGTTGTTTTATTTTGTTGCAATGAATTAACAACTTTTGTCAACGTTTCTACTTTAGTTATAAGTTTGCGAATTTCTCTATCAGTCTGTTTATTAGTAGTAGCAGCTTTAATTTCTGGATCCCCTTCGATCTGAGCACTACGAGCATGAGTGACTTTGAGTCTTGACAGTGACTGGAGCCGACGTTGTCTTTCTTCCTCTTCACTTGTGATTTTTACAAGTTGTCTGAGAAGCATGTCGTCAGTTACATCTCCTGCAGCGATAAGTTGCTTAAACTCACGACGAATCTCATTATATTTTGCTGTATTCATGGGTGTAGACGATGTTTGAACATTGAGACATAAGCAACTGAAACTAAGCTGTCCATCAATAAAACTCTGTTCTATTTTATCATCTAAACCTTCATCTCACGTCCTGTTTACACTCTCCCCTAGCAACGATTGATCAACCTCTTAACTGACAAATGCCTGTTAAAAGCTAAACTTATATTTTCTGACATTATCTGGTGTCCGGGGCTGGATTGTTTTTTTATTTTGTCCGTGGTGTGGAGACCTGATCCAACAGGTTTGAGTTAAAATCTGCAAAGCGGAAGCTCATCAGGAGCAGCGTTGGAGACCCCAGCTCACACAATTTGTGAGCTTTGGCTCATGGGATTTGACGCATGGGATTTACTCATTCAGTGTACGTTGGCATTTAGCCACGACTGTACTGAAATGGCACACTGTATGCTCATCTTTAGCATTAGAAACAGGGCTAGGCAACATCGGTCCTGAAGTGCCGCAGTCCTGCAGATTTTTTTTCCAACCCTGATGAAACAAGAGTGTTTTAAGAATACGAGGCATAGTTTCAAGAAATGTGTTTAAGCAACTGAGAAAAACTGTAAGATAAGGCCCGTAGAAGTCAACAAAGATATTGAACACGTTGTGTTTGAAAATCTGTATGGACCTGCAGGCATGTGACGAGACAAATCTGTGTGTTTTAAATACAAGATCGTGATGTCCCCAAAGTTAGGGGACCGGTTATGAACAGAATTATACAGAAGAGTATTTTACATGTGAGGAGTGTGTCTGTGTGACCTGGTGAATGAGTGTAGCATTTTGATTAGTTGTGTTTGAAAAAAGGAAAGCAAGTCAATTCCTCACAGATCTCCGCGTTCTAGGTAGAGAACTGTGTGTAGTGTCCCGAAAAAAGGGCTTCATGCAATTGAAAACTGAGTCAAAGGCCGAGAAACAGCCCATGGTTTTGAAGATTTGTCATGTAGTTTTGCACTTTGAGTGAGAGCTTTCAAAAATCGTGTGACATGAAAAGATTTTGTGTGTAAGCAATTGTAAAAAACTGTAAATGTTTTGTTACGGGGTCCACGACCTTCAAGTCCAAAAAAAGTGCGTCCATCCTTCACAAAATAAATCCAAACTTCTCCAGGATGATAAACAAAGGTCTTCTGAGGGTAATCCACGCGGTGTTGTTGTAGAAATATCCATATTTAAAACTTTATTAACGTAAATAACTACCTTCCGGTAGTGCCGCCATCTTAGACTCCTCTGTATTCAGGAGAGAGGATTAGCGTAGTGTACACACTTTTCTTAGTGACGTATGACAAATTCGGAGGGCAGGGCCACAGAGCAGCAACAGAGTAGCCTCAGTAGGCTGCGTAAGCACTCATCCTGAATGCGGACGCGACTAAGAGGGCGGCGCTACCGGAAGGTAGTTAATTACGTTCAGAAACATCTCCGCTGTGTCCTGCTGACAGGCGCGGTGGGCGCGTGCAGCAGGTGATGCCAATTATGGGTCCCATTTCATTGCTTTTCGCAAACTTCTGAGGCTTTCACCTTGAAAGACCGAGTGCTCACCTTTTAAGGTTGCATGCTTATAAGGTTGCAGCCCTTGAATTGGGACACAGCTGATGACACTTTGACTCACGAGGCGTCCTTATGCAAAGAATGGTCTGTCCCTTTCTGGTGTATGGCGAAAAGTCTAGACCCCGCGAACTGTGGTGTAGAGGACTTTTCTCCTCACTACAGGAGCTCGTGGCTAAGTGGCTCTCACCCTCTACGCTAATATCTATGTGGTGGCAATAACAGCGAACCATGCTTTTATGGCCGGTCATTCTATTTAAATCACAAACCTGTCATTTCTCAGATGGGGAAGGTGCCCGAGGCGCAGCACTCTGGAACTGTCCAAAGTCCTGAAGGCAAGGTACAGCAAGCACTGCTTAAAGGCACTTTTTTCTTTGGTCGACGGCGGACAACCATAAAAAAAAAATCTGCCCCATCCATGCTGTGGTTGTGAGTTTACACAAACCATTCTGACATACCTCAGACAGGTCAGCTGTTCATCTGCTTCACAGATCACTCACTAGCGCGCCTATCAACACAGGCTATCTATGGATCGTTGAAGTTATCACCTCCCTTAACAAGCAATGCTCACTCGTGATTAAACCTACTCCATGTGTGGAATAGCTTTACCTTGGGCATGGTCTTAGAGGTTTTTCATTTTTTGACATTTGTGACATGGCCAGCTGGTCCTTGCTGTCCATATTGTCAAATTTACACCTTCGACATCCCTGCCTTGCACGCTACTGGGGTTTGCTGCATTAAAAGGTGCGCCTGAGAGCTCACCTGTATGCACGCTATGTGGTTTAATTATATGCGTCCGCTGTGTGCTTGGAGAACCTCACCTATGCACGCTATAAGATTTCAGTATACACTAAAGTTGCGCCTGGAAAGGGTCACCTGTATGCATGGCTTTGTTATCCATTTGCGATACATGCACACTATTGTTGTTCATCTGTGTACGTTCACGGTGCGTTGGGTACCCACCGTTACGTTCATCAATCATATCTGTACACATTCACAGGGCGTTCTGTGCACTGATTTATCTATGCATTCACGGTGCACTCGAGGGTTCACCTGTGTGCGCACAATTTTATTATCAGGACACATTACGGCGCGCTCGAGAATCTTGCCGGCCTGTTCACTATAATATTACCTATATGCATCCCGGTGCGCTCGAGGGCTCACCTGGGTTCACGCTATAATGGTGTAATGGTGTAATCCCACGTTACACGAACCGTTCTGCCGCATATCATAGTCAGATCGGCTGTTCGTGAGCTTCGCAGATCACTCACTAAGTATGCCGGTTACTAACAGCGGCTATTTAGATGGATTGGTCTATAGGGATTTCCATCCGACCAGCGGCCAGCTGGTCATCACCATCTGCGTTTGCCAGTTTTTACAGCTTAAGATATTCCTGCCCTACAAGCGCAGGTTCTGTCAGCTTAAACTCACTGATTCCACCTGTATGCCGCTTGTATTGTTGTATTACACGTCACGGTGCGTTTAAGCCAACTCATCGTAATATTTTCTATTTACATGTATATACTTGCGGCGTGCTCTGGGAACTCGCCGGCTTGTATACTACGAATGTTGCATCGCGGTGCGTCAATGGCTTCACCCGTATGCATATCATTATAATGCTTTTACTCAGGCTTCAGCATGAAGCCGTGTATAGACTGGTATTCAGGCCCCGTTCGGCGCCTCTCCAGCAAGGCACTTCAACCGTTGTATATGCACGGTGTGATGGGATAGCGTTACTCCATAGCGTCTGCAACTGACGCAATGCGAAGTGAACCGTATTGAATGGGAACGATTAGGGTTACTCACGTAACCTTGAAATAACGGGAACGAGCATTGCGTAGCTGGCCATGCTATAAACTTCGTCGAATCAAGCTTTATTTGGCTCCACGCTTCAGTCGAATAAGGTAAGCGAGATGGCGTTCTAACCGCACTTATATAGAGTGTAAGCCCTCTATAAGCTAATTGTTTTATTTTACTGTAGATAACTGTGTGGTTATCGAAAAATAATGCATACAGTTGGAACATTTCTCAACCATTCAGAATTTTTTTTATTAATACAGTTTAGTGATCCAAATAAAATACAAAGTCTAACACCTTCATTTTAAGCACACATGCTTCAGGCTTTCAAGCATCAGAGAAACTGTTGTCAATCTTATCAAAACATCATCCCTATATAAACAAGTTGCCAAGTCCGAATTCCCCCTGACATCACATTCCTTGGAGAGGAATATAAAGCCTCCTTCTCTCCTTCTCAGATCTCTTCTGCACGGCATTCTTCAATAGGTCTGCAAGACATCTCATCTGATGGTAACTCGTTCTTTGTTTTTGTTTTATATCCTACAGGTTAAATGCATTATTCTTTCTAATACATCGCTTTTCTCTCTACTCTACTTTAATAAACTTACAATTCTGTGTAAATTTCTCTTAAACATGCAATATATAAGTTGTCATGCATATGTCATGCAGGTGTTGCACAATAAACTTACACTCGTTTTATAAGGTAGGACAATTTTCAATTTCAATAACAATACACAAACTTTTAAATTGGAGCTGCTCAATTTTCTCAAGGCAGCGGGTTTTTCTCAATTTAATTAAGTAGACAAAAAGAAGTCATTACAATTGAATGATGAAAGTTTGCCCACAGCACCCTTTCTATATAACAACCACTGTAAATAAATGCAACCTACTGTAAAGGTTTACAAATTTGTTTAAAACGTTGCAAGTTATTCGGAAAAAGCACACACTGGTGAGCACAAAAATCCAATTTATGTAGTTAAAATAAAGAGGACTAAAACAGCTTCTGTATATTTTGTGATCTTTCAGTATACTGTAGAGTCAATGGGGCGGTTTCCCGGACAGGGATTAGACTAGTCCTAGACTACAATGAATGTAAGAGCTGTCCAAACTGAAAAAAAACTTGAACTGACATATCTTAAAATATATCAGTGCTCTTTGTTTTGTCTTAAAATGCCAAAGTAATGTTTTTAGTAAGGCGTGTTATATTTTGTATTTAAACGAAGGCCTAGTCCTGGTTTAAGCTAATCCCTGTCCAGGAAACCGCCCCATAGAGTACTTGTATGTTTCTATTTAGACTGGTAAAATGGTAATCAAGAATGTTTTTGTAACAAATCTACACCGAGAGCGTAGTGAGAAACCACGTGCAGTTTTAATAGAATGTAACATTTAGAGATCAAAAACATGGCATGAACAAGATATAAGACATAACATGGAATTATACCTTAACCAGTAGAAGATTACATTAACAAAGGTTGACCAAGACAATGGGAACATAAGGGCTAGGTACCAATCAGAACATGGCACATAAGGGAACAGGGAAACAGCATGGCAAGACATGAATTTAAAATAAAAGACAGAAACATGAAACATAGACCTTCAAAATAAAAGACATGACCCTTACAGTTCTCTGATTTCTGACACTTAATCTGAATCAACGTTTTAGATTTTGAGGGATGACAGAAATGGTTGTTGGTTTATCCTTTCTCGTATTTTCTAAAAAGAAACATAGATACACAGTTATAGACAATGTTAAAATCAAATTAAGCTGAGACGTGACTTGAAAATTACAACAAGGCCTGGTTTCACAGACAAGGCTAAGCAAAAGCCAGGACTAGGTCTTTGTTAAATTAAGCATCTTTTATAAACATGCCTTTAATAAAGACGTTACTGGTGTGTATCTTGAGACAAATCAATGGCACTAGCATATTTTAAGATCTGTATGTGTAAGTTATTTTCTGTTGAGACAGCTCAAACATGTGTGTAGGTCTAGGACTAGCCTTAAGTCGTGTCTGTGAAACCGGGGGAAATTATAAAATGACGTTTCTTAGTCAAATGTCTAAAAATGTATTATTATTTATTAAAATAATCATTTATAAAATATATATTACTAATTACTTAATTAATTATGTTTTTCAATAGTAGCAAGTGCAAAAAAATTGCAGTAACTATAGTCTCTACAGGTTAAACAGGTTTAAGCTCCAGTCTGAAATATCATCTGGTGCTTAGTAAGATGAAACTGGAAAATAGGCCTACATCTTTGTTCAGTACCTTTTCTCAGACGTATTGTTCTTCTTCTGCTTTAGTGAATCCAGCTTTAACTGCATCTTCAATGCTTTTGATTTGCTCTGGAGGAGCTTTAGGCAAAATTGCAAGTAACTCTCTATCAATCTTTTCTAGCCTTGCAGCGCTCTTCATGTCAAAATCTTTTTTATTTTTTAGCACAAGCATTAAAATGCTTCTCTGTGCCTCGTCACAGCCATTCTGCAGCTGCTGTCGCTCTTGCTCAAATTCTGGATTGCTTTTATCCATGGCCATCAGTTTGCCCAGTGAGCTGATACGGTCCATGAGGTACTTACTGGAAACATCTGTGTATGTTCCAGAGATCATATTGACCAGGCTTGCAATGTTACAGGCTTGGAAAGCTTGAATGTAGAGCAGATCTTTTGAGAAGAGCTTTGCATTGTAGGAGAGCTTTTGTGTTTCCTCAGATAGTGAAACAAAGTTTGTAAGAGTTTTGCTCAGGCTGGTTTTCACAATGTTGGAAACCATCTGAAAGAAGTGAACCATCTTCTCCCACTGCTCCTTCACTCTTCCCATTGCATCCATCCCTTTGACCAGCATATCTATGGTAGTTTTGAAGTCAATCTCTTTCAGTTCACAGTTTCTCAAAGTGACCAGGATTTCAGTTAGTTCCTTCTGGCTCTTCTCTAGGTTGTCTAAACACTTCTCATAGATGTCTCTTGTCTTGTTCATATGAGCTCGGGTCTGCTCTATGGCAAATCGTGCATTTTCCGTGGCCCTCTCTGAAGGCTTCATGTTCTCAGATTGTTTATTCATCATTGGTGGTACTGGAGACATGGCTGGAGAATTTGTTGCGTCTTTGCTCTTGCAATCAAACTCACGAGCTGACTGGATCAGATCCAAGACCTTAGCTTTTATCTCATTGCTGTTGTCACATTTCCCATCTGGTGCATATTTTGCCAAAGTTTGGCATATTTCGATTCCATCCTTGCATAACTTCTCAGCTTGACTCTTTGCTGTGCAGTTATGTATAGCGTTTAAATCATTGATCATTCTTTTAAACTGTTCTCCTATGTAATCGCTTTTTGTACACTTCTCTTTCTGATCATACAGATTTGCCCAAGAAATTGCATCATCCTTACTATACACATTCATTTGCTGCTGGATATTCTGGGCATACTTTAAAATCTCCGCAGACTTACTATATGCAGTTATTTCAGCAACCAAATCTCTTTCTGGATCTTTATTGATATTTTTAATATTATCTAGTGTAGAGCTTATAGTGCTCACTGGGTTACAAACAGCAGATGTCACTCCATTTAAAAGGCTTGTAGCACTCTGTGCAAGCGCACCTACAAAATCCAAACCAATCATTTCCCATCCACTAGGAATAGAATTGATAGCTTTTTGATAGCTTTCAGCAGCCTGATCCATTTCCTTCTCCATGGCACTCACTGCTCTGCTAGTCCTTTCCTTGGCTTCTTTAGCTGACTGCTCTTTCAGTTTGGACACTTCTATTGTCTTCTTAATTGCTTCCATCTCTTCCCCATAAAAGTGCTCTGCATTCACACAGGCTTCCAGCAGCTCTTGGATGATATGGATGACTTTAGTGAAACGTTGTTCAGTATTATTAGACAACAACAGACATTCATTTGCAATAACACTGATGTTCTCCAGTTGATCAGGAAGAAGGGCTCTGATAACTTCATCTGTGCCTTCAAACAGAATCTTCACAGATGATTTCATGTATTGTGGAATTTGACTAGTGTGAAGACGAATCTGATCCATGCTCGTATGGGCCTCATTAAATGCCCCCCACCCAGCGTTACACACTTGCATGAGGCAAGCGCGAAAGGAATCGGGGTATTTGATGTGTTTGTAGCCTTCTTTGGGGGAATTTTTGTTGATAGAGAAATCTGTTGCAGACGAAATGAAAACTAGCTCTCCCAAGATGGCTATTGAAAGCGGTGCTGGGGTCAGATACTGTTCCCAGTTGGCATAGGGCTGCATTATAAGTTTGGTTTGGTTCCTCATTTCCTCAGCAGTAGTCAGGCTTTGACATACCTTTAAAATTTCCATTATGGCTTCTGTATCTGCTTAAAACAAAGAGTACATATTTTTTAAGTAAAAATGTGCGAGGTATGGTATGTATGCTTAATTTTTGATCTACTCTTTCTCAAGAAATAAATGGTAAACCATGCAGATGCATCCAGCAGTAGAAGTGGTGTAGAGTAACTACACTGGTCTTATGGCAAATGGCAAACGGAGGCCACAAGTAACACAAAGTTTTCACCCTAACACCAGTTTACATGCAACCAAGTAATCCATTTGTAATCATATTGATTACACAATCAGATTGAAAAGCCTTCATGTAAACACCTTAATTAATATGATTGAGGTCGATCTGATGCAAATTTTGAACATATAAATGCGTGAATTGTAGTTTACATTGCCTGTATCTGAAAAACTCTAAAAATAATTTTCTCCAACTTTGTTTATTTATCCAGAGATAAAGCGTTACTATGCTCTGTGTTGCCAAGTCCTCTCTTTTGGGAGTTCAGATTTGGGTTACTTTTAAAATGTGTCTGCGAGTTGTTGAAATGTGTCTGCGAGCTGATTTTTGTCTGTGGGTTAAAGAGGAAAGGACTTGGTTAAATAATTATTGATATTTGGACTGCAGATAGTCATTGGGATGCTAGTTAATGAGCTAGTTATTCTCTATTGGGTTGGTTTTTGATACAAATATGGCAACCCTGGCTGTACACTTGCATAGGTTTGGTTGGGATTATATAAAATGTACATGTAAACAACCATTTTATTGCAATGTTTAGGGTGCATGTAAACTATGTTGTCTCAACATTTAATCTGATTAAATTCAGTCAGATTGACAAAATTGTGTGCATGTAAACATAGCTACTGTCTAGGGTGGCCATTCGTACCAGTTCCAACGGACATGTCCCGAACAGGATTCTGGGTGCGTTCTCCGGAAGTCGCGTCGCTCGACCGCATATGCCATCTCACATTTCAGTTAGAATACATTAGAAAATTAAGATTTATTTCTTTTAAGACATACAATCATTGTAGTTTCATTCTTACCTTGAAATGTAACGGTTGCTTTTCTGAAATTGAACCCGAAATATTAAAACCTGATGACGTATGCGGTCGACCAACGCGACTTCCAGAGAACGCACCAAAAATCATGTTCGGACGTGTCCGGCAGAACTGGCATGAATTACTACTATCTCATCACCTTTTGTCAAGTCTTGGGAAAAAGAAGTCTTTGGACAAACGAAAAGAACTACTGCTGAATGTCTCTAGCTAGCATGTGTGTTCTGCACCAGCATGTAAGGAAGTCACCATCTATAACTGACAGTTTTTATAATCTATTTCTAATTTTACAAGTGGCTCCAGTTTAACAAGCCAACATGTAAGAACACGTTTATCAACAAACTAAGGCTGACCCACAGTTTTGTGATTTTGCCCAGTGCTTTAAGTGGGCCGGTAGTTACGCGCCGGTACTCAGTACCGCCACTTTCAAATATAGCTCTTGAGCATACCACCAGCTCTCCGTGCGCCCAGAACGTGCTTTTAGCGTACCGGAATGCTCATTTGCACATCTGTTTAAATCAGAGGTTTCATTCAATCCTTTGGCTGCGCTGCCGCTTTTTAGAGCGCCCTTCACAATGCACGCTTTCTTATTCGTCCCACTGAGAGCAGAGACTACATTACCCATACACAATGAATTTGAACGACGAGCACAGGAGTTTTACCACCTGCAAAATGAAAAACAATAGCACAAAATAAAGTGATGACTTTCGAGTTTCAAATGGCCAGTATTTTGTTATTCTTGAACCCATAGACATGGTCTTTGTGTCATTTTAAAGTTTTTTTCAAGCTCTTTCTGAATATCAGAATAACTAGTTTTAGCATTTAACCATGTTGAAAATTTTACTCACATTTGGCACATTTTATTTATGTTTAATAGCTCTTTCTACAGTAGCTCTTTCTAAGGGTATTTCTTTTCAAAATCCTTTTGCACATTTTATTTATCTTCAGTAGCTATTTCTAGCTCAAGCAAATAAACAAACTAATAAAAGTATGTATTATTTTTTACAAGGTCATCCGTCGACTGCTGTATATAAAACCCCTTCAATATAGTTGTTGTTAGCTCAGGGGAGGAGTCGAGTCAGCAAAAAAATAAAGATAAAAAAGAATAGAGTACAGGCACCTCTTTTGGGCCACGTAAGCATTGATTTTGCTTCTGTCATTTGTCAATCATCACGCTATTTTATTGTCGTCACGTAACTCCCGCTGCCATATGCTGCGCACTAGGGGTTGGGAGAATGATTCTAAAGTATTGATATAAACGATGCACACGTTGTATAAAAAAACTTTTTACATAAAATATCGACACTAATGTGTTTTTTGTTAAATTATGTATTTTGATTTAAATGTAATGTGTAAAATAAGCTTTAAATTGGACAAATGACCTGTTAACTGCACACCTTGCTCCTCCTCCCCTGCTTTGATATGTTTTGTTGTCCTGCCATCACGTGACTCAGCAGTGTCAAGCGCAAGCTGACACTGCAGTGAGTGAGCGATAGCATTACAGAAAGTAGTAATTTCCCATTTTTTTGTTCCCAAAACATTAGTTTTTAGTTTCCAGAATGTTATTTTCCAAGGTTGTTATTTTTGCCACGAAAGTTTTCATTACCAAAATAGAATGTAATTTTTAGGTTAGTTTAACGCCCCCCTAATTCCTTAACTTTAGAATAAAATTCTAATAATGTAGAATTGTTAGGGTAACCTTATTCTAATGTTAGGGGAATGAAAAAATGTCAAGACCTTCCAACCTTTAATTTGACATTTTTCAGAGGGGTCAAACTCCCCATAATTTGCACCCTGCTCTTAAATCATGACACAGTACTTGTTGTACACAGTTGTATGCTTTTACAAACAAAAAAGGAACAAGTGCAGGCGTGGCGGCGACCATCCTGGGAAAAGAGACAGGTATGGCGGCGGCCATCTTGTGAACAAGTTCTGTCAGGGTAAGGACAGGACTAGACACCGTAAACGCAGTGCATACTGTACAGACCTCTGTGACTGTCCTGACTCTCCAGCCCATGGAACCTGTTGCCCCCTAAAAAATGTTTAGGAGAGGTGTTCTCCTCCACTTCGCCCACAATAAAGGAAGACCCGCTCACCAACAACGCCAAGTCCACAAACTCTTTGAACGACCCCACATCCTGGCCATAGGGCATGAGGTAGCGTACATTGTCTCCTATCCAAAGCAGAAATGTCCATAAGTGCCAGCTCACCAAAGTCTACCTGGTTGCTCAGGTTTAGAAACCCTTTCACGTAATTCTCAACGGAGCAGTCACCTTGGCGATGGTCGAAGAGAGCTACTAGTTCCATTATGGTCAGTCGTTCTGTAATGGTGGGTCGGCAAACAAGCAGATGCTGAGGATCCATGTGCAGCATAAAGTTTAATCAAACAAACAAACAAAAGACAGGCAAGAGCATGGCAGAAACACAGGCAGGGTAATCCAAGATGAAACACGAGAAAAGCACAGTAACAACATTCACATTTAACAACCCACATCTGTCATGATTCGAAATCTGGATGAGAGCGGCCATTTTGAGAACAGGAAATCTGACAGCAGCTGTCTCAAGAACCGGTGCAGGTATAATGATGCCTCTCTTGAGGATAACGGCCCTTCTGAGAATGGGTGCAGGTATGGTAGGGGCTACCTTCAATATAGGTGTAGGCATGATGGTGGCCTGACCTTAGTAGAAGGTTCTGGGATGGCTTTCCTAGGATTCCTCCTGTTGGTTGCCCCCCTGGTTATGCTGGGAACTTATGGTTCCTTCCCTAAAGAAGGTGAAGCACAGAGAACAGTCCCCACACAATGCATAACAGGCTTACCTGTGGTGGTTTGGAAGACACTGAAACTCCAGCTGCTCGAACTGACGGCATTGGAGTATCCACCAAACTCGAAATAAGTCCCTGAGTCCCCCAGTTTCTCTCCACAGTAAACCTCCTCTGGGGTGGTTCAGGTGCTCGTTCAAATGGGTTAGATCCCCCAGCCCGCAGCTTCTGGTGCGCCCTACCCCCCCTCAAAAAATGTCCATATCGAGGCTTATCCTTCGATCTCTGCAACGTGGAACGTTCCTCAGACTTGCCGAATAGCCGAATCATCTCTGTTGAGAATGCTCCAAGGGAGGCACAGCATGGGTCCTGGTTCTCCCACGCTTCCACAGCCCACTCCACTGCTCGGCCGGTCAATAGGAGTAGCACAAATGTTACTACATCAGAAAGTCAATACATCGCTCAGGCTCCCCGGCATACTTCTCAGGGAGTTCCATGATCTCAGTTGGTGGATCGTTAGTCTCTGTGGAGTCTGAGGTATCCGGTGGTCTGTATGAACTTGCTGCATCTAAACGTGGCTGGATTATTCTGTCATGACTCGAAAACTGGATGTAAGTGCAAGTAAAGGTGAAAGTTTATTTAAAGTGAACATTTAACATGATAAAACTCCAAACTACACAGAACATAAACTAGCAGTATAAACAGACATATGCAGGGTATCAGACAAGGCAAGGAAGACAATGATCCAGCAACAGGTAATACAAAAGACCAGCGCTGCGTCCCAAACCGCCTACTTCCATACTATATAGTATGTAAAAAACACTATTTGGCTACTATATAGTATGGAAGTAGGCGGTTTGGGACGCAGCGTGGGTATACACCCAAGTGAAGATGAGGCACAGTTGGTGATAATGAGGCAGGTAATCAACAAATGAGAGTCCAGGTGACAACAATCAGTAAACATCCATACACACACAGAACACGGTTTGACAACCGTGACAACATCAGACTTTTTCTTTCGGTTTAATGACGACTTACACCTACAGGCGCATACTGCCACCCACATATCATAAATAAATAAATAAAATCCTCAAAAGATATATTTATATTCTCACATATAGCCCTGCACTCTTAAGGAACCTGATCAGTTCCCCTGGCCTTACTCCAGGTCCCAGAACTGCAGCTAAACTAAAGCCTTAGCATCCTGCTCTTTGTAATTGATCTTTCCACTGCTCCCTCTGACTCTGATATTTAGGACAAACAAGCAATACATGTTTCACTGTCCCCCCTCCCAAGCTTAATATTGACCTGTGGATCTGGTCTATCTAGAGCCTTTTTGGCTAGGCCATCCGCCTTTTCATTGCCTCAAATCCCCACATGAGCTGGAATCCACAAGAAACATACAGAGCCACCTCTCTGCTCCAGCCTATATAGGCACTTCATTTATTAGATCCATTCTACAGTATCTATAGGACTGTCTATTGCTTAACACTGCTGCAGAGTCAGCACAAATTAGCACATTTTCTTGTCTTGTCTCTTGAATCCACTCTAGTTGTCAGGACTCTGCCTTTCAGTCTTGTTATATTTGTATTTTGTCATGGTGGCAGAGTTCTGGCAGTCCCTGGCCTTGTGTGGAGGTTCTTGCCTTGTTTTTGTGTTTGGCATGTGCCTCCGGTGTCGTGTCTCTTGTCCCCGCACCCTCGGTCTCCTGCTTATTGGTAATCATGAGTTTATTCCCATCACCTGTTCCCTCCTCGTTATCTTGTTTGGTTTTCTATTTAATGTCAGTGTATCTTTAGTTCTGTGCAGGATCATTGTGCTATGTTCTCGTGGTCGTGTTATATGTTCCAGTCAAGTCTGGCAATCTAGTCAAATTAAGTGTTTCATGTTTTATGTCGAGTACCTCCTCGTGGGTCTTTGTTTTGTCAGTGTTCTAAATAAAGTGTTTTCTGTTATTCCCTGACATCGTTGGGTTTGGGTTCATCTGTCCTGCAATACTTCACAGAATGATCCTGCCAAAACTGAACCCAGCAACGGTGTCGGGGTTGGTTTCTACACCTCCTGTTTGTGTTCTGCTGCCAATCGTGGGGCGTCCTTTCCCGGATTGGCTGACCAGGAGGATCCGTGGGCGGCTCTTTGCCGAGCTTTGGAGCGCTGCTGTCAAGTCCGATCCAGACCTTAAGGAGTTGGCTGCCTTGTCCGGTCCTATCCTTGGCTTGGCCGCTGTTTGGTTTGCCTCTGCTCACGAGAAGACCCAGCCCGCGCAGTCGACCCAGCCTGCGCAGTCGACCCAGCCCGCGCAGTCGACCCAGCCCGCGCAGCCCGCGCAGTCGACCCAGCCCACGCAGTCGACCCAGCCCGCGCAGTCGACCCAGCCCGCGCAGTCGACGCAGCCCGCGCAGTCGACGCAGCCCGCGCTATTGGAGACTGAGCATCTGAAGCCAGTGAGGTCTGCGCAGTCCCAGCTGCGTCCTCGCCCCAAACCCCCGTGGACTGTCCTGTTTAGTATCGTGTGGACTTATGTGTGTATGATTTAGTTTTGTTTTTATCTTGTTTTTTGGCACCTTTTGTTAAGTTTTAGTCTGATGTGTTCTAGTCTTGTCATGTTTATTATCTGTCATGTTCTGTTGTCTTGTGTGTTCCCTTTTTGGACGCCAGGTGGCGTCCTTTGAGGGAGGGCTACTGTCAGGACTCTGCCTTTCAGTCTTGTTATATTTGTATTTTGTCATGGTGGCAGAGTTCTGGCAGTCCCTGGCCTTGTGTGGAGGTTCATGCCTTGTTTTTGTGTTTGGCATGTGCCTCCGGTGTCTTGTCTCTTGTCCCCGCCCCCTCATTCTCCTGCTTATTGGTAATCATTAGTTTATTCCCATCACCTGTTCCCTCCTCGTTATCTTGTTTGGTTTTCTTATTTAATGTCAGTGTATCTTTAGTTCTGTGCAGGATCATTGTGCTGTGTTCTCGTGTTCGTGTTATATGTTCCAGTCAAGTCTGGCAATCTAGTCAAATTAAGTGTTTCATGTTTTATGTCGAGTACCCCCTCGTGGGTGTTTGTTTTGTCAGTGTTCTAAATAAAGTGTTTTCTGTTATTCCATGACATTGTTGCGTTTGGGTTCATCTGTCCTGCAATACTTCACACTAGTGCTTTTATGATGGAAATGATCTCAGTGGTGTACACAGACACCTCATCTGTCAGCCTAGTAGGAGAAAACAGTACTGATAAAGAGTAGTATGTTCGAATCCTCTACTGCATCTACCCAGATTTTGAAACACACAGTGATCTTTTCTATCCCTGTCTTCATAGGATGCCATGGGAATCTAATCATCAGTATCGATCATGGCTGAGACCAGCAACTCGGATGTTTTTAAATGGTAAACTGCTGAAGGGTAAACTGTAGATTGTTAGATGTGTATGGACAGTACTGTAGATATTATGGTAGCACTTTATTTTATAGTATGTGTACTTACCTTGTACATATATGGTAAATAAGTTGTACTTTCTGACAAATGTGTGGTACTTACTTTTAGGTATCTACATGGTAATTAATTGGTATCATTACTGTACTTACCAGTAGTACATACTTGGTAGTTATTATGTAACTCTAGATAAGTACTGGGTAATAACAGATACATACTTATAGTGTAGGTATACTGTCACTAATGAGAAACATTACTGTACTTACAAATAAATGTACAATATAAGTATTAGTATTTACAGGCGAGTTAGGGTTGATGACAGGTATTTGTAGTGTACATATATGATAACTAATATCAAACACTACTGTACTTACAAACTGTATAAACACAATAAGTGTAAATACCTGTCATTTACCCTAACTTGCCTGTAAATACTAAATACTTATATAATAATAATAATTCCTTACATTTATATAGCGCTTTTCTCAGTACTCAAAGCGCTTTACATATGAACTGGGGAATTTCTTCAACCACCACCAATGTGCAGCATCCACCTGGATGATGCAACGGCAGCCATATTGCGCCAGAACGCCCACCACACACCAGCTTATTATTGGAGAGGAGATAGAGTGATATAGCCAATTAGTATGAGGGATGATAAGTAGGCCAATGGGCAAGTTTGGCCAGGATGCCGGGGCACACCCCTACTCTTTTCAAAGGATATCCTGGGATTTTAATGACCACAGAGAGTCAGGACCTCAGTTTAACATCTCATCCGATGGACGGTGCTTTTTTGACAGTATAGTGTCCCCATCACTATATTGGGGTGTTAGGACCCAGACAGACCACAAGATGAGCACCCCCGGCTGGTCTCACTAACACCTCTACCAACATGGATTTCCCAGGAGGTCTCCCATCCAAGTACTGACCAGGCTCAGCCCTGCTTAGCTTCAGTGGGCATGCTGTCTTGGGCTACAGGGTGATATGGCTGCTTGTACATTTATTTGTAAGTACAGTAATGTTTCTCATTAGTTACAGTATACCTACACTATAAGTATGTATCTGTTATTATCCAGTACTTATCTAGAGTTACATCATAACTACCAAGTATGTACCACTTGTAAGTACAGTAATGATACCAATTAATTACCATGTAGATACCTAAAAGTAAGTACCATACATTTGCCAGAAAGTAAAACTTATTTACCATATATGTACAAGGTAAGTACACGTACTGTAAAATAAAGTGCTACCATTATATTTGACTTTGCTGTAAAAACATGTATAGCTAAAATCAGAGCTCCATTAAGCGGATGTAAGTTAAAGGTGGAAAAGAGGATGTTTGTTTTATACATTTTTGCAATATTACTTGAAACTGTCTTTACTAAATGATAAAATACTTTTTATTAGGTGCACTGAAGGTAATAATATTAATGTACGTCATCTGTGCACAAGATAGGGCCTTATAAACATCAGCCAGTTGCTCTTGCGGTCATCGCAATCATCATTGGCCCTCTGGCTTGTCAATCACTGCCATTACGATCCTTGTGAGATACGTGCGCGCTCCAGTAACTTTACACAGGCGACGCATGCGCATAGCGCATGAAACTCCGTCTTAAGTTTCGGTTTGTTTGCATTGTCGATCCTGCTTGCCTCCTCGAATTTGCACCATGGCAGAGAAAAAACCCGAAATAGGACGCAAAAGAAAGACTTTTTTAAAGCCGCTGGGAATAGGAGAAAAAACTAAAAAGCTCATTTAAAAAACTCAGTAACCGTTTTTGGATTCTCGGTCGGCGAAAAACATCCTCTTTTGCGCCTTTAAGTCATCAAAGTGGATTTACACACATTCTAAACCATAAATATCATAAACCATATACATGTTAAAGACACTTACTAAATATCTATTTAGACATCTGACAGGAATATTATATATATAAGGATTTCATATTTATTATATATATTATTTGTGTAATAGCACTGTTGATAAATCAAGGAATATTTGTACTGGATAAAAAGAGTTAACACATCAGCAACAGCCTCAACATTTAAATACTAAGCACATAAATCACAGAAGTAACTTTTTGAATGTTATAGAGACAGATGAGCACACACATGTGTTTATTCAGTGCATGAAGCCGTCTTCACTGGAAAGCAGAATGATGTCATCAAAGGCTTTGAGTGGGTAAACTAGAGAAATTAATTATCTATTTAAAAGTAAAGTTGTAGTTTACTTTAAACTATTATAGTTTTAAATATTTAAGTTATTACAGCACTTTTCTGATTTCATAGTATAACCCTAGAGTATTTTGGCTAACTATAAGTTTCCAACAACTGATGTCTCCATGAATCAGTGGCATTTGAGTTTTGTGGATTTCCGTTGCTTTAGTCACGCAAGTGTCTCATTTCATATTGTAATCACACAGCTGGCGTTGTATTAGGATGAGCTCACAATGTATGCCGAACACACGCCTGACTGGAATTACAGCTTGCGCTGGAGAAGCAGATACGTTTGATTTCACAAACAGGTATTTCTTACTATATTCTTTGATTTTATTGTTGTATTGATAAACACACTGGTTTGTAGTGCATTGAATTTGAACAAGCTTTTTTTACTGGCACTTTTTATTCTTTCAGTTTTACATGATGTCTCACAAATCAGCTTACTCGTATTTGCTAATCTTATTCCAGCTACACTTAACCATGGAGAACCCAAAGGTCAAATTTGGCCAATGTTAATTAATGCCAAGAAGGGAGAAATTTAAGGGAGAATAATTGACATACAGTTGTGTTCAAAATAATAGCAGTGTACTAATAAAAGTGAATAAAGTGCCAATTTTTATATATAAAGTTTTTTGCTTATTTCAAATGTAAACTAAAGAAATTTCTTAACATTTTACTTTAATTTTAACAATTGAATTAATTATATTTAGTTGAATAAGCATTGTTATTGATAACTGCTGCACATCTGTGCCAAATCGAGCAACTTCTGAAACCTATAACAGATATTTCAGCGCAGGATCCACAGTTCCTTTCTATTTTTATGTTTTGCTTCAGAAAATGTATTTTTAATGTCACTCCTCAAGTTTTTAATGGGGTAAAGATTGATCCGCCGCCTTTTTTTGCCCTTTCGCTTGTGTGTTTGGGGTTGTTGACTTGTTGAAACACCCATTTTAGGGGCATTTGCTCTTCTGCAAAGTGCAACATAATCTCTTTAACTCTTCTGATGTATTCAAACTGCTCCATGTTCCCTTGTATACGATAAATACGAAAAACATCCCAATACCATGATTTTTGCATCACCTTGTTTACCTGTCTTTACAGTGTACTGAGGCTTAAATTCAGTACCCAGGGGTCACTTGACGTACTGTCGATAACCAGAATAACAATTTTACTCTCATCAGGCCACAAAATGCTACAATATTTTTCTTTGGGCCGGTTGATGTGATTCTACACAAGTCTTTTTTAATAATGCTGCTTTACGTGGGCTTCTTGAAAACAGCTTAGCTTCAATCTGACATCTTCTGAATGTCCCAGTACTTACAGATCATTTTAGATCATCTTTGATCTTTCTAGAAGTGATGAAAGGCTGATCAGCTAGATCATTCTAGCTGAGCATTATAAACTTTGCTACATTTCCTTTTACGTTTTCCCCTCCCAAATCAACTTTTTAATCAAATTTGTGTTTTTCCTTCAAGCAATGATGGAACGGTCTATTTTACTTGGAAATTCAGCAGCAGATATATTTTATAACAATAGGTAAAAAATTGCATCCCCCTTTCTTAATAAATGACAAAAATGAGCTGCTCTAACAGAATAAACTAATTTTCTAATTACACTTATTATTTTGATCACACCATTTTCATTAAATGAGTCAATACCTCAGAAGTAGTTTGGATATCATTACCAATGGGTCAATTAGACTATAAATCATTTCCAATCTAGAAATATTACTAATAATAATAATAATAATGGTTTATCAGGTGGTTACTGATGTTGCACTGCCATTTTTTAACCCAACTGTATGGCAAAAATATGATTTGGATAAGAATAAACTTTTTGTTATGTGCAAATTTCAGCAATATTTTAATGTGCGTAGTCAAACAATACCCAAAATCATTTAGTATTATGTTATTTATATATAAATATATTATACAAATAAATGTTTATATTTTTAAACACATTCTTTCAATTTAACTACTCACACTTTAACTAAACTGGAAAAAATGACTTTCTTACTTAGTATTTTTGTCTTGTTTTCAGTAGAAATATCTAAAAATTCTTAAATCAAGATGTATTTTCTTGATGAGCAAAATAATACTAGTTTTTAGACAAAAAAATATACAATTTAAGTGAATTTGTGCTTAAAACAAGCAAAAATATCTGCCAATGGGGTGAGAAAATTTTACTTGAATTAAGTTTTAAGAAAAAAGAAATCTTATTTCACAATTTTTTTTCTCACCCCTTTGGCAGATAATTTTGCTTGTTTTAAGAACAATTTCACTTAAATTGTATATTATTTGTCTTAAAGGCGGAGTCCGTTGGAAAAGGAGATGGGCCGACTACCAAAACACACTTATAGCCAATCAAATCAAATCAAATGCCGGGTTGCGTATGTGTGGGGCGGGTCTATCAACAGAAGGTCCAGATTCTATTGGGGTAGGGGCGTGTTTGTTTAGGTGATTTCAAATATCAACATTGGCTTTCCAACATCATGGACTCCGTCTTTAAAACTAGACTACTTTACTTAGGTCGTTTTGTAGAAAATGTTTGTACTGCAATTTTAAACACATTATTATATAAAATGGTACACTGTAAAAAATACTCTGCTGCCTTAATTTTTTGTTGAATCAACTCGGATTTACAAGTCATTTTAACTTACTATTATTTATCTTGACTAGAGACGAGTTGTTATAACTACAGGTGAGTTGTTATTACTTATAAAATATAATTGAGAAAAGTCAACTTAAATTTATAAGTTGTGACAACTAATTTCTGTTGACATAGCTGATTTAACAAAAGAATTTAAGGCAGCAAAGTATTTTTTACAGTGTACATAAATGAAAATATAGTCAAAAATTGGCCTTCATGTTGTAGTAAAATAAACAAAAGGCTCAATTTTGGCCAAAGAGGCATGAATAAAATGAATCAAAAGGAGTTTTGCTGTTTCTAAAAAATCTTTGTCTGCATTATGAACCTACTGTATAAAACACTTTTGCAAGATGGCAAAAGCTGTCAATGGCAAACATAAAAATGCTTCACTTACCCTTTTTTAATGAAGAGATACCTGTCTGTCTTGTCAGAGGTTAAGGTGTCTTAATGCATGTGAAGTAGGCGGAGGTCTCAATATTTATAGCCAAAGCGTTACCTAGACCCCACCTCACAGGCTCCATTACTTTTCCCTTCTTGGTGCATACAGTTGACGTTGCAGTTTTATAATTACAGCTTGAGTTTCTAAAACAACACCTGCCAAAAAGATTATCCTGTAACACTTTCTATGGTCCTGTACAACTTGCCAATATGACACTACTGCATTGTCCTGTTTCCTACAATGGTCTCATACAGTACATTGGTGTGAAATTAGTTCATGTAAATCTTTTCTATCACAAATGTCACACTTTTGACAACAGAATGACAGAAACTTAGAATGAGACGTTTTAATCTACATACACCACGGGTCCCCTAAAATAGAAGTTGGCGTCATGTTTTTACAGTAGCCCTAAAAGGAAAAACGGCTCTATCGTTTCGGCACTATGTTGTTTCAGAATGAAATGTTTATCCTGTGACAGTTACCGTATTTTCAGTAAGGTTTTACCGTATATTGCAAGTTGGTTGCAGTTTGCAATCTTACCACTAAATGCCGCCAAAAACCCACATAACACCTTTAAGATTTATTTAGGGCCTCAAAATCAAGAATTTGGTTAAGGATTAATGTTTTATCTAAGTGTCCAAGTTTTGGATCTTGAGACAAAACAACAGCACATATATGTTAAGATGTGCAAGTACAAGATGTTTTTTTTTTTTAAAGAAGGCAGCTTAAACATTTTGTGCTGGACTAGTATAAGCTCTGTCCGGGAAACTGCCCCCCTAAATACCTTCTACGTGTAAAACTTATTTTTAGCTCTCTTACCGGCAGGACAGGATTGATATTACTTGAGGGTGGTGGTGGTGGTACAGTACGTCAATTTTAGCTTTATTCAGCTCTGCATTCTGGATGATGAATTAACCTTTTGTGCGGTTTCCCGGACCGGACTTATTCCAGTCCCAGACTGAAATGCAAGGTTAATCTGTCTTCATTTAAAAACGCATCTTAACATATATCAGTGACATTTTTTTGTCTCAAGATGCACAGCAGTATTGTTTTTGTAAGGTAGGTTTGTAAAAACTACTTAAATGTCCTAATATATCTAAGGGCTAGTCCTAGATTAATAGAAACTGTATCCGGACACTTCCCCTATTGAAAATGAATGTAAGACAAAATCTAACATAAAATGTTATTACTGATGATAATGTAGAAGTTGATCTAAATGGTTTTCACATGCCAAACTTATTTATAGCTCTCTTACCAGCAGGACAGGATTGATATTACTTGGAAGGTGATGTCAAACTGTCTAAATAAAAGGTCACTGTCAAAAATAAAGGTATAAAAGCTGTCACTGGGGCATTAAAAAAGGTCCTAATATGTACCATTTAGGTACAAACATGTATCTTTGAACTAGCAATAAGTACCTTGAAGTACTAAAATGGACTCTTTGGGTACAAAGCTGTAGCTATTTGAAGGGGTAGTCCCCACTTTTGTTAAGACAACTTTTGTACCTTTATTTCTGAGAGTGCGCGTCAGTTTCATCTTCATTCACCTCTGCATTCTGGATGATAAATAAACATTCAGAAAATGAATGAGACAACATATCACATAAACATTAAAAACAGTCTTAGTGATGATAGTGTAACAGTTACCTAGTGAAAAGCACAAAGCTGAACACTGGATGAACTGTAATCTTACAAGACCCCTCAATTAAAATTAGGATATACATTGTAGATTAGTTGAATGGTTTGTGTTCTTTAGGTTCTTTTATAGTTGTGAAATCAAGTGGTGTAAAGTGCTTGGTGTTTCTGTTTCGGTGTCTAAGCTCAAACCACTCTGTGCAATGTTCTCCATTCACTAAAAAAATTCATTAAATTTACAATTTTTTTTTAAGGTAAGTGGTTGCAATCAATTTTTTTTTGTATTTCTATTTTTTTTAAATGTAGCTTAAATAAATAAATTGATTGATTTATTATCACTTACCTTAAAAAAATTGAATGAATGTGTTCCTCTTGACCGTCATTTTTACCCGTCTGTTAAAAAATTACACTGTAAACATTAATTACAGCTTTAACTTGGCAAATAACCAAGGTATAAGCGGGATAATCCACGGCTAGCCATGCATTAAAGGGTTTTAATGCACTTCGCAGAGACAACCACCCTCCGCTACGCGTCAGGTGGTTCTTCGCCTCTATGTCGTGCATTAAAACCCTTTAATGCATGGCTAGCCGTGGATTATCCCTTACATATATCATAATATTTTAGACAAATAATGTATGATCAAAGGGACAGGGCAATTTGTAGGACCAGACATTTAAAAAAAGTTTAAAAAAAAGAGAATTAAATAAATAAACTCTCTCATCATTTTAAGGACAGTCTATATTTATTAAATATATATCATTATGGGATTATTGGGTCACATTAAATGATTAAGGGGTCTGCAAAAGCAAGGGACAAGCATGTCCACTTTTTTTTGTAGAATGACCCAGGTGTAGATTTTATACTTTTTATTATTTTTTTATTTCCAATATTCTGAACAGTGAACAGAAAAGTGCAACAGAGTATCTATTACATATGTTAAATATGTCAAATATCATGATAAACAAATAAAAAAAAAGTCCAAACAAATACATCCAATGACCATTTTTGTCCACAAATGCGTATCCGTGAAATATAGATACATAGTCTGTTGTTTACATCAGATTTTGCATGAACGTCTTATCGCCTACAATCGGCTATTTGCGTCGTAACACACTGTATATGAGATCACATTTTAGGTTTAAATTAACACGTGTTTAACTTTGTTTTTAAAAGTAGGCGGGAGTATAATCCATAATATCCAAAAAGCGCTGTTATTTCCGTGAGACATGATAACAGCATAGAGGTTATCAGCGAAGTGACTGCTCTCTGTGCTCTCTAGCTACCTGGTGGGTGGAGACCTGCGAGTGGGATGGGGGGGTAAAATTCAAACGGAATGTGACGAAACGGCTAGGTACGTCACAACGGCGCTGAGTTTGAACTTATGCAATCTGAGACTCAAGGCAGAGGACATTCAGAAATGTGTATCTCACTCAAAACAGCATGGATGGATTTTTTTCCAAGTTTGTATGCGTGTAGGAGCATCAGAGACACAAATGAACACTTAAAAACCCAGAAAAAGTGAGTTTTCATAATATGGGCACTTTAAAATATCTCTTCCGGTCTTCGTTTTCCTCTTTAAGATTTACAATGTTTTTTCTTAACATCATGCATGTCTTTGAAAAGAAATTCAGTAGCTTCCTTTAAAGAGTTAATTTATTCTCTGTTTTGTTTAATCTCTCGGTGTATGGTTTCAGTATTTTGGTTCATTTTCTCCGCCAGTATTTGTTATTTGTACCTCAGAAAGTGATGGTTCTGGTTTGCTTTTCTGAGAATTCGGGGTGTGTGGCTCCGAACCTGGAACCAGAGTTAAATTTGGACACCCACATTGAGTGTAAGAATGCACTTCCATAACTTCCATCTTTCGGTTATCAGCGTGATCATCAAAGCAATCCTTTTCCGAAGTGGATTTTCCTTTTTCTGAATTTTTTCCTTGTTTTCTTTCAGCCGTTACCATAGGTGGCTCAAGGGGGAGAGTTTTAAACTATCACTACGTAGTTTTGGATTGTCGGTTTATCTCTATTAAAAGCAATTTCTACAAGTTGACAGCAATTAATTTACACATTTGATGCTCCGTAAATCGAAAATAGAGAGTAAAGAGAAAAACGTAATACCTGAAGGAAATCAAAGATGTAATGACTTCTTGAAGAACAACAGGGTCCTCGCACCTTGGTGCTCAGCCCCTAGTAACTTGGTTCAGTGATTCAGGGGAAATATCTTTATAGTCTTTGTTGTTCAAGGGTCATTAAAAGACATAGAGTAAGGCCTACCAAATTTTACACAAACATTTTATAGCAGGCCTATACAGTAGAGGTCTTCACGGGTCCACTTAGATCCGAAAACCAGAGGTCCGATCCGAGACCCGATCGGGTTCGGGTCTAAAAGTTTCACATGTGCCTCGGACACGGGTCGGGTACAATAATAGCGGCATCGGGTCTCGGGTAATTTAAAAATGAATTTGTTTTTTCTGAACGGACCCGAGAAGACCCGAACTCTCTCGCCTGTGTGCGTCAATGTCCTTTTCAAACCTCTCATCTGTTTGCCAAGAGCGCTTGCGACATTGTGTGGTTGTCGGAAGGACAAACATGTCAGTCAATTATAAATGTACATTTTAGCGGTTACGTTGGTGTCGTCGTCAGATAACAAAGTAAAACGAATGGAGCAGCTCGCCAAATTGGTTGCAAGGCCACCGGAGTTTCTTTCTGTCTGACTGCTGCACGTGGGTCTGCAGAATGCACACATGTCAGTGCCGTGTACATTAGTTTCCAGTCGGGTTAAAAAAATTTTTTTCACTAGTTCGGGTCGGACTCGGGTCTAATTTTCTCGGGTTTGTCTCGGGTCGGGTCTTTCTTTAAAATTTTTTTATTTATGCACGTCGGGTTCGGGTATGAAGTGATCCGGGTCATTTCGGGTCGGGTACATTTCTTTGGACCCGAGAAGACCTCTACTATACAGTACACAACAGAAATTTGATTACTGTATTTTCCGGACTAAAAGTCACGGTTTTTTATAATTTTGCTTGTGCTGCGTCTTATAGTCAGTTGTGCCTTGTAAGTCAGTATGAATTAATTTTGACATTTATGAGGCAAGAGACAACATTACCGTTTACAGCCGTGAGAGTCCGCTATATGCTGCTTCTGTATTTATGTAATTTAATGGATTCAGTGATATAATGAATTCCAGAATAAATGTCTGTTCTCTGACTTGGATTTTGTGAAATAATTTTCTAAATAAATGTGCCGTATAGTCCACTGCGACTTATGTTATTTAAAAGTGGAATACGTAGAATTTTTACCACTAGATGGCGCCAAAACACAATAATATCAAATGACGTTGTTAATGACGCGCTGAAGCAGAATGTAATTATGGGATTTGTAGTCTTTAACTCAACCGCTGATGGCCATCAATCAGACGCGAACAAGAAGTCATGTTGACGGATAAGGCAATCAAGTCTTTATAAATGTTGCGTTTGATGACATCGTTTATTTCATTATGTAAGTTTATATGTAATTTTCAAAAATAAATTGTTAGTAATAGATGTTACAGTATTAGTCCAAATTCGATGGTTAACACAGCACAGAATTACATTTTCAACTTACAATCTACAATGATTTTTCACATAATGTATTGAGAGTACAAATCTTATTGTGAAGTTTCTTAAAATAACCATTTATATTGCTGTACAATACCTTTGATGTGCATATCGTCCGCGGGAAGACACGCTGATTACAATCGACACACTAATGTTGTGATCAATATAATAGCATACGTTTTTTGAAGGGTTACGAATCAAAACAACTCACCCATCACGTAAAACACAAGCAGGATCAGAAACTCTGTCTAGTTAAATGTTGTCGCGAAGCTCTCTCCATCCAAATTGATCTTCATTCTTTTTCTCATTTTGTTCCAAACTCTTCTTGGGTCGTTTGGTTGGCCCGTACGCTTACGGGAGCTGTCTTTGCTGACACAACCAGCGGCAGACGGTAAAGAGTATATGTCCATAAGCAAGCGCGTAGCCCAACAGGCGCTAACACATAGTTCCGCATTTGTCCACGACACTGGCTGCGTCCGAAAACTCAAGGCAGTGACTTGTTGCCTCGCTGCCTCATGAGGAAATGACTTTGGAGGCACGAAGGCAGCTCAGAGAAAGGCTTTTGGACGCACTTCAAAGGCAGCGTGTTTGAAATATAAACAGAGAGCGCCTTTGTGATAACTAATCACATATTTGAAAACTACAATACTAATTTCTCACTAGAAATGCAATTAAAATGTGTAAAAAGTGAAAATATAACACTATTTACACTAAATTTGTGCTCCAGTCGCTTCCTTGGCCCCCATTTTATTTTTTCGAACTCGACCACTGTTGTCATGTGGTTTACATCAGTAAAGGATATTAACGTCATTGACAGGAGACTGCACTGCCCCGTGTCAATGTTTTGAATGGCAATTTTCTAACGATTTACAAGTAGTTGAAAACATTACAGATATTGATAGTAATCAGCTGGACAAAATATATAACACTAGCCTAGTGGTTTTTGAACATTTTACTGCAAATATCTTACAAATTGCACCTTTAACATACATAACATATAAAATAACCTTTTTTTTTCTTTTTTAGCTTTCTTTTGTTTTAGATCTACCTAGGCAGCAATTTCACTACCACCTTCCACTTTATATGGAAATCGTGTACACTATGTATATATAGATATCTAGATCTGGGTAGATTACTTAGGAATTGTAATCAGTTACTGATAACAAACTACATGCCAAAAATTTTAGTCAGCAACCTAATCTCTTTTAGATTAAGCATTTTGTTTAATGTAATATGAGTACTATTGATTACATCTAGATTGCATATGACGTATGTTTATTTGACTTCCCATATACTGTATTTAAGTAGGATAGTATTGTACTATTTTGACACAATACAAAGAGCAAGAAAATATATTCCAATTTTAAACAAGACATGTTCGTGCATTTGACATAACATTTTATGCAAAACAGGACCATCCTCAGAGGGTCTCACAGACCTCTACATGCTATGAAATATCAGGATGAAATCAGATCTATTGTCAGATCTTATGCTGGTGCAGTCCAGAGACCTACTGATGCATTAAAATGTCAAACCTCATGTGGCCAGAGTCTGTAGGCAGTTTCGGGACGATGAAGGCATTGATGCCATTGACTGGCTTTTACATTCCCCAGACCTTAATCCAATTTAGAACCTCTGGGAACTCTTGTATCCAAAGCCATCAAGTACCACCATAGACAGGTGCTCACTTATGCTCTGATCTAGGTCTGGGAAGAGATACCCCAGGACACCATGTTCCATCTCATCAGGAGTATGCATAGACATTACTTGGAGTTCATGCAGGCTGTCAGGTTTAAAATACTTATGAACCTTAACAAACATAAAACACACTCAAATCACGAATGGGATGTATAATATTCTGCAGGGAGAACCCAGATTGAGATGTCTCATCAGGATACACTCAAACTGTCTCTCGACTTGAGCTTCTCTGCGGACTGTATTTATTTAGGTTTTAATCACTGGTTCACTCGGTTCATTCCAAAGGTCGAACCTCACAGACTTTCACAATTTTAACAACATCATACATTTTGCTAAGTCTAGAAAAAAAGGATTGACTACATTCTACCAAAAACAAGATAGTAACTTGATGATGCAGCTTGATGATGCAGTAACCAAAGGTCATTGGTGTGAGGATTTGACAAAGAACGAACCCAGATGCAGACAGACTAAAATAATAATAATTTATTAACAAAACAGGGGAAACAAAAACCCACGAGGGGGCAAAACAAGACAGGGTAAACGCTACACTAAACTAACATAAAACTAAACATGAACCAACATAAAACTTCAAATAACAAACTAGACTAAACATACTCAATACTCACAGCAGCACGATTCAGGAACACGACAAGGATAGTGACAAGACGAACGCGCACAGAACATCAAACACAAGGACAATAAATAGGGACAAAGTAAATTACATACACCTGGAAATCATTACAAGTATGGGATCGGGGAAAAAGTGACGAGACCCGGGAAATGCGTGGTCAGAATAAACCAATACTAAAACCACACATTTCCCACATAAAACATGGTACTGCCAGGACCCCGAACACAAAGACTAGATGTAATAAAACACATGATTTCAGACGGATTCTGACAGTAGCCCCCCCTTAAAGAGCGGCTACCAGACGCTCCTCAAGGGGAACACTAAACACGGGACAAAACAGACTGCATACAAGACATGATCCAAGAAAACATAACAAAGACTAACAAGGGTAAACAGGAAATAACAATGACCGGATTGAGATGGGACAATAAAAATAACAAACAAGGGAGGGGGGTGGGGAAACACAAAAGTTCAAAGGTGTTGGTCCAGGGGGGGAGGGTGGGAAAGGAGTCTGAGTAAATTTCGGGTGAGTTCTGAAAGGGTCATGGCAAGACGATGCAAAACTTGGCCAGGGTTGCGCTGGCTGCGCACTCGGCTGGGGTTGCGCTGGCTGCGTCGGCGGCTCTGGGCGCTCTGGCGGCTGCGTCGGCGGCTCTGGGCGCTCTGGCGGCTGCGTCGGCGGCTCTGGGCGCTCTGGCGGCTGCGTCGGCGGCTCTGGGCGCTCTGGCGTCTCGTCTCCTGACCCCGCCCCTTGTCTCCTTGTTAATTACCCTATTATTGTTTAATTCATGCCACCTGCTACCTCATCATTTACTCTCCTATTTAAAGCCCTTGTGTTTGCTGTCCTGTGCTGGTTTGTTTTGTCTCATGTATGTCATGTTTCCTGTCCTGTCAGTTATTGTGTCCCCTTGTGGGCCTTTATGTTATTGTTATTAAAGTTTTGTGTTAAAAGTCTGCATCTGGGTTCCCTGCCTTGTGAATCATGACATCAAAGTGCTTTACATAGAAATGAGAAAACTATGTAAAGCTAAGAAAAAAATTAAAAATAAAAGACACAATAAAATCACAATAAAACAAAAATACATGAGTATTAAAAATGTGTTAAAAGTGCAGTCAGTATAAATCAGCACAGTGCTCATTTGGTAAATGCAAAGTTAAACAGATGTGTTTTAAGTATTTTCTGTTGAAGCAAATCTGATATCTTCTGGAAGCTGATTCCAAGTACAGGTGGCATAACAACTAAATGCTAATTTGAGTGAACTCTTGTTATTTCTAACTGACCTGGTCCTAATGATCTGAGTAATCTGTTAGCTTTATATTCAATTAGCATATCTGTCATGTAATTCCGTCCTAAGCCATTGAGAGATTTATTAACAAGTAATAATACTTTAAAATCTATTCTAGATGTAACAGGAAGCCAGTGTAAGCACCTTATGACTGGAGTGATGTGCTCAGATGTTTTGATTCTGGCAGCAGTGTTTTGTATCTAATGGTCTTTTTGGGGATCCCAGTAAGGAGTCCATTGCAATAATCCACCCTGTTGGTTATGAAAGCATGAACAAGTTTCTCTAAGTTCTGTCTAGAGACAAAACTTCAGATTCTGGCTATATTTCTGAGATGGTAGTAAGCTGATTTGCTTATTGATTTCACATGACTACTGAAATGAAGGTCAGACTCTAAGATTACACCAAGATTTCTGACTTTATTTTGTGTCTTTAGACCTCTAGAGTCAAGGTATCTGTTAACCTTGAGAGTTTCATCTTTATTTCATTTTTTTCTTTGTTTCACTGTAAGTTTTACACATCCAACTGTTAATTTCATAATTTCATCAATGCACATAGAGAGTCAATGGGGCTGTAGTCATTGGGTGACAGGGCTAAGTATATCTGGGTGTCATCTACATAACTATGGTAAACAATTTGATTCTTTTTCATTATTTGATCAAGGGGGAGCATATACAAATTAAACAGAAGCGGTGCAAGAATTGAGCCCTGTGGGACTCCACATGTCATGGATGTCCACTCAGGTTTGTGTTCAAATAGTAACCTCTCTCTTTTAGGTATGATTTCACACAGGAGTGCCCAACCAGTCGATTGCGGTCCATTGGTAGACCACAGACTGATCCCAAGACCACGAGGGGTGTAGAAAAAATGTAAAAAAAATACAGTTTTTTTATATGTGTGTGTGTGTGTGTTATATTTTGTATTAAATGAACACTACAGCCTATATTGTGAGTCCTTGCCATCACGTCCACAAAAAATATTTAAAAAAAAGAAAAAAATAGGTCACATGACATGCATGACAGTGAACAGCTGTTACACGCTCCTAAACATTAACATGGCTGAGGGGAAATGAGCCAATACCTACCATTTTCACCCCGAATTGGAAGAAAATTATTTTTTTGTTTATTCTCATTCAAAGCCTGTTTGTTTGATCTGCAATGCAATGGTGGCATTGGCAAAGAAAGAAAATCTGGAATCTCAAACAGTACACGGAAGCTAAGAGAGGGATTTCCCTGCAAAAATGCCTTTACGTGCCACAAAGGTGCAGGATTTGAAAGCACATCTTGCAGCGCGACAGTCAATCTTCACCAAACCAAAGACCAAGAGTAAGGCCGCAACTATTGCTTCTTATTGCGTCAGTCATGTCCTTGCTCAATACAAGAAGACATTCAATGATGGCGATATGGAGAAGGAAGCCTTTCTCGAGGCAGCCTTTTTGACGATTTTAAAAATAAAACAGAGATTGTGAAGGCCATTAAAGAAGTGCAACTCTCCTGCAATACTACATCGAGGCGATTTGAGAGAATGGCTGTGGATGTGGCGGAGCAACATAAGAAGGATATTGACACGTGTGAGTGCTTTTCCCTCCAATTTGACAAATCAACTGATATGGTGGATGTGGCACAATTGTGTGTTTTCATCAGGATAGTTTTTGTAGACATGAGCGCAAAGGAAGAGCTACTCACAATTTTGCCATTAAAAGGACACACCAGAGGTGAGGATATTTTTAATGCTTTCATGGGATTTGTTAGCAACACAAAACTGCCGCTCTTCAAGCTGATCTCTGTCATAACTGATGGGGCGCCTGCTATGATGGGCGGCATCAGTGGGATCATTGCAAGTGAATCTTTCCCAGATATCCTGAATTATCTTTGTATAATTCACCAGCAAGCATTGTGTGGAAAGACTTTAAATATGAAAGAATTGATGGATATTGCAATGAAGATTGTGTGTTCAGTTCGGGCCAAGAGTCTGCAGATGAAGACTTTTCCATGCCCACTTGGAGGAGAATGATGCTGAGCACGGATGTTAGGTGGTTAAACAGAGGTACATTTTGGCCAGATTCACTGTGCTATTGCCTGAAATCAAGTACTTCCAGAAGCTTTCAAAACATGTTAATTTCCATATAAAGCTAGAGGACCACCAGTGGCTTTTAGATTTATCTTTTCTCACTGATCTCACTGGCGAGCTCAATGGCTTGAATTTAGAGCTGCAGGGTATGGCTAAAGATGTAGTCAACATAATGAGTTCAGTGAACATCTTTAAAAGCAAGCTACAGCTGATATCAATCAGGCTGCAACGTGGTAATCTGCGCAACTTCTCTCACATGCAAGCAGAAAAAAACATCAAAGTAAAGGTGTGACACAGCTTGACAGTGCACGTTATGAGGAGCATGTTCAGACATCTCGGTAGAGTTTGAGAGGCGTTTTACTGACTTTGCATCCATCGAGCCTGTAGCCAGCTATATGTGTTATCCATTTGGTGCAAGTATTGAGGTTGGGGACATTGCCCCCAGAGATCAACATCCGCTCAACCTGGAGAGCATGTAGTGTTCTGGAATCTACTGGTGGAGGAGAAGTATCCCAATCTCAGAAGATGCCTTGAACCTGACACTGTCTGTGTGTGTGTGTGTACCTGGTAATTATCACGTTGTGGGGACCAATTGTCCCCACAAAGATAGGAATACCAGTATTTTTTTTTATCTTGTGGGGACATTTTGATGTCCCCATGAGGAAACAAGCTTATAAATCAAACAAAATGATGTGTCTTGAAAATTTGAAGTAGCCGAAGGGTTTCTGTGATGGTTGGGGAGAGAGAGAGAGAGGTTTTGTGATGTAGTTGTGTGACAACAAGAAAAAGTGTTGTGAGGTTAGTTACTGCAGGCTGGAAAGTTGTGTGTGGGTTTGCGATGTGGACACTGAACTGGTAGATCTCGGGAGGTTGGCACCTTGAAAAGTAGATCTTTGGTCAAAAAAGGTTGGGCACCCCTGATTTAAACCTTTGAGGACCATCCCAGAGAGCCCTAATCAGTTTTCCAGTTTATGTAAGAGTTTGGTGTGATCGACCATGTCAAAGGCAGCACTAAGATCTAGTAGCACCAGCACTGACATTTTACCTGAATCAGAGTTTAAGCGAATATCATTTATTATCTTTATGAGCACTGTGTCTGTACCATGGTGCTGACAGAAACCAGATAAAAAATTGTCCAAATAACCATTTGAGTCTAAGAATTTGTTCAGCTGATTGAAAATAACGTTTTCAATAATCTTGCCTATAAAAGGAAGATTTAGATAAGTGTGGTTTTGTCTAGGCTACTCTTTTTTTAAGGAAAGGCTTAACAACTGCTGTTTTTAGAGATTCTGGAAAAGTGCTTGTGAGCAGAGAGGTATTTTTTTTTTTTAGAGATCAGTTTCTAAACAGTTAAGCACCTTTTTGAGAAAGGAGTTGGGGAGCATGTCATTATGTCAAATTCTGAGAAAAGTACCAATTTTTGAGGTTGTAGCAATGAGATCTGACTGACCACAGTACAATATGAGGCCGTATTGATCGCCATTCTGATATTACTGATCTTCTCAGAGAAAAGGGCTGCGAACTCAGTGCATTTGTTATCACAGAGCATTTCACAAGGACATTTATTTGGGGTGTGTGTTAGTCTCTCTACAGTAGCAAAAAGAGTGCAAGTGTTGTTTATGTTGTTGTTTATCATGTTTGAGAAGAAGGTCTGTCTAGCTGTGCCTAGTGCTACATGAAAGTGCTACATTTGTCACGATCTCTGTCTGATCGACCGCTTTGCTTTGGGTTTTGTCTTGTGTCTGTGTGTTTTGTATTTTGACAGCTTTCACGTGTGCGTCTCTCAGGCTATGTTTACACGTGGACGGCTATTTTCATAAACGGACATTTCAACCTCTCCGGTTTCAAAAATAATATCGTGCACACATGTCAGTTTTCAGAAAAGTGTTTATTTACACGTACCCGTGCATATTTGCCGTCAAGAGACGCTCAAGCCCACGTAAGCCAATCACCGGCAGCGCTGGTGGTGACGTGAACTGGTTCTTCATGTTGGAGGGAGGAGTTGTTGCAGTAAGTGATTGATGACGTCAACGTACCGTGAGAGCGAGTTGAGGAATCACACGTAGAGGTCTAATTCCGAATAGCTCTCTCTGTACTTTGACATCTTTCTTCTGTCGGTTATTGCAGCGCCGGATTAAGTCAAACACGCGTAAAATTGCTGACCTCCGAGCACTCGTCTCTGCTTCTCGACATAATGGAGCAGCTGTATTTGCAAATACAAACACACGAAACGAGTGTGCACGAACATAAATGTGATCTTGGAAGCATTCAGAGTAGCAGTCACATGTAAACATAGGTCGCACTTTTGAGGTAGGTGCGAGCTGTGGCGCATACTCTGTGACGTTGACTGCTTAAACATCCGTTTGTCTCACTTTACATGCAACCGTGCAACCGAAGATTTTCAAGATCTTCACTCTGGCCGGAGTTTTTAGAAACAATCGGTTTCAGAGGCGAGTTCTCCGTTTGCGTGTAAACGAGGGGCACAAACGAAGGTAAATCTCTCAGTTTTTAAAAATAACCATGTACGTGTAAACAGAGCCTCACTCTGGTGCCCCTCCTTCCACTTATTACTCTCACCTGCGTCCCGCACCTGTTGGTAATTATTCTCTCCCACGGTTTGCTATTTAGTTCTCCTTCTCCCTCAGTTTCCCTGCGAGTTTGTTATGTTTCAATGCTTCACCATTTAATGTCCAGTCCAGTTTTTGTTTCTTTTCCAGTTCAAGTTTTCAGAGTTTATTTATTATCTGTGCACTCTGCTGTGTTATTTCGTGCTGCCTGGTGTGCTCTTGTGTTTCCTCTGCCCTCAGGATTACTTCACCACGGAAACTCACTGCTTTGGACACCCTCTTCGCCTCTTTAGTACTGTCGCTGTCCAGCGGTCTATGCTGATAATTCGTGGCATGTTACGGATACACTTCAGACTGTTTGCTGTCTTCTTCACACCCTGTCATCATACAGCGGACTCTTCACCCTGTCATTGTACAGTAGAAACATCACCCTGTCTTCGTACAGTGGACTCATTACGCTGACTTCGTCCAGCGGAATCATCACCCTGTCTACATACAGTGGAGCCCTTCTCAGTCTGTATCCAGCGGGGGTCACATCTATCATCGCGTCACGGAATCTTCACCCTGTCTTTGTGCAGCGGAAACTTCACCCTGTCTATGCACAGATTAGAAGAGATTACTTCTAGACTCTAGCAGCGGGTTTGTCCGGCAGAACTTTCACCCTGTCACCAAGCAGCGGAACATTTATTGCTATTAAGCATTGGAACTTTCAACCTGTCACCAAGCAGTGGATCTCTCAGCATTCTCCTCTCTCTCTCCTTATTGTGCAATAAATATTCACATTTGCAATTGGATCTGTGTTTGTGTTTCTTACCCTGACAACATTGTCCTTATAGATGCTATAATGTACTTCAAGTTTTTCCTGCCATATACGTTCAGCTTTTCTGCATGTTTTTTCATGCTCTGTACTGCCGTTGTGTTTCTCCAAGGTGCTTTACGTCTGCCAGTGATCATCCTGACCTTTACTGGAGCTATACCATCAATAGCATCTTTAACCTTTAAGTTAAAATTTTCAAGAAAAACATCAACAGAGTCGGCTGATATGTTTGACAACATTGATATAGCATTCATAAATACCTCAATAGTGTTCTCATTTATAAACCTTTTTTTATAGACAGATCTTGCATCAGTGGTAGGACAGATCAATAAATCGGAGTAATCACAGAAATAGTCAGATACGCTTCATCCTTGATAACAGTGGATGAAATGTTTAGACCCTTGCTAATGAGCAGTGTGTCCCCGATTGTGTGTAGGACCTTGCACGTGCTGGGTCAAATCAAAAGTGTTTAAAACATTTAACAGTTCAATCCCAGTATTGTTTCTGCATTGTCAATATGAACATTAAAATATCCAATAACAAAACATTTAAATTCTGAGGAAATTGTTAATAACAGTTCTGTGAAATCATCAACAAATGCTGGGGAGTATTTGGAAGGTCTATAAATAATTGTAAATGGAACACATTGTGTCCCTTTAAAGTAATACACAAATATTCAAAAGACTGACTGGCAATCACTATTAACACTTGCTTGCATTGAAAGGCATCTTTATAAAGCAGCTATTCCTCCACCTGTTCTAACAGCTCTACAGACCTGCCAGCTCCTCATGTGGAGTCGTAAGAATCTGAGGTCTCTTCATGCCATTCACATCCCGGGATTGGCCAATGCAGCACGCCCCGGCGAATGGCGATTCCACTCCCAGATGGATCAGCTAATTTGGAAAAGTTTCAGCAAAGTGCAAATAGATCTGTTTGTATCTTCAGACACAACCCATTGTCGGATGTTCTATTCACTAACTGACAGTTTACTCAGCGTGGACGCACTGACACACAGCTGGTTCTGAGTGATTTCCCGCAAACGGTATCTAACACCATTGCTGCAGTGTGGGTGCTGTCTACGAAACATACCTACACGCTACAATGGAACCTGTTCGTCATATGGTGCTCTTCTCAAAGAGACGACCCCCGAGAAAGTCTCCTGAGCGTAGTACCGCTTTCATACAATCAGCATCAGTGTGGACGGTAGGCTGTCACCCTCCACCATTAAAAGTAGATGCTGCCGCGATATCCGCTCACCATGCAACGGCAGGTCATTAGGTTTTTTAGAGGCGCGCAGAGACTAAATCCTCCATGGAGTCTGCGCCCTCCCTCTATTCCTCCATGGGACCTGTCCATGGTGCTGAAAGCCCTGCAGGCTGCACCGTTTGAGCATTTGCAGTCAGTTAGTCAATTTGTGCCTTCAGTTTAGACCTGCCATGAGACCCAGGCCAGGCTATGTGCCCAAGGTTCCCACCACTCCCTTCTGAGATCAGGTGGTGCAAGCTCTGCCGCCAGAGGAGGCAGACTCAACCATGGCCTTGTTATCCCGTACGTGCATTGCGGATGTACATTGACAGAACGCAAAACTTTAGGACCTCAGACCAGCTCTTTGTCTGCTACAGTGGTCAGCAGAGAGGGAAAGCTGTCATCAAGCAGAGGATGTCTCACTGGATAGTAGACACTATCACCATTGTCTATAAATATGAAGCCCCATATTGGCTCTACACCGTAGTACCATTATGAAAGGTTGTTGGTTAAAAAGCATAACAGTTTTTTTCTTGACCAGCATCCACTGCCTTGGCAGTTGATGTTGCAGAGCATTAGCTGTCAGCCTTTCACTAGCTGCATTCTCTGTAATCCTATATGTTATGCTTGGGCCTCCACATTGCGTCCTCTTCACAGGGTTCCCTTGTGAGTATTTTGCATGGGGTTTATATACTAGCCCACGTTTTCCCTCAGCAGAGCCCGCTCTGTGTCTCCCCTATTATGTCTTATTACTTGTCTCTTATGTGTCAGCCTGTTGGTTGTTCCATACTTATGTACCCAGTTAAGTCCTTAGGGAGTGGGTTCCGTAGCATTCCTCGTTCCACCTGGACAGGGTCGCTTCCAGTTGCCTAGATCACTATTGTGGGTTAAGGAACAAGTAGTGACCGGCCTTCTGCAGTAAGCCCTTTTTCCGTCTCTCCAGTGTATTTGGAAGGTTTATGCAGGCACTGGAAGGGTCAGCTACAGTGGTGCTTTGGTAGGGATTCTCAATTCGTTGGTCACGTGACGTCTTAGTGACCAACTGAAAGGGAAGGTCTCGGTTACATATGTGACAAGTCACGGAAACCAGTGACACAGGTCAGCAGCACAAGTTTCGAGATAATGAGAGATAATGAAGTTTTTTCTCAAAAATTTGTGATTTTCGTTTTATTGCAGAATCTGTTGAGATCACCAAGAAGCCTCTCCATGTTTGAGATAGCAGTTTTTGTATATTTAAAAGCGTACATTTTGCGGTTGAAATCGGCTTGTTTTTCTGGAGATTCTAGCGTGCAGGATGATGGAGGAACGAGCTAGAGATTGGTTAAATCCCTAAAGGATGTCACGTTTTCGACAGCGCTGTTTGGATTATCTATTATACTACCTCCCTATTTTAAATACAAACTTTGAAGGCGGGTTCATGTGTTTAACGGAATGAAAATAACCGGAGTGTAATCTCATATACCCTTAGATGTTATGATGTAAATAGTCCTCAGATTGTATATTATATACTATTACCAGACGTCCATGCGAAATCTAATGTCAACAACAGACTATATATCTGTATTTCACGGATTATACGCATTTGTGGACAAAAATGGTCATTGGATGATTCACACATCTGAAACAGACTGGATTTGACTTGTGATAAACACAAAGGTAAAAAGTCATGTTTGTTTCTGCATGTTGTCATCTGCACTTCTTTCACAAAATACTACATATGATGCTACAACATCTGTATCTCAAAACGGCTTTACAGGGGGTATGGCTTAGCTAAATGAGATGTAAATTGTCTCCCCCAGCTGGAAAGAAGAGTCCCTTTCGTCTCGATTTGCGTTTTTCTGAGTTCCTATATTCAAATGGCCACAACTTCTCCAAATCTTATCAGATTTCCATGTGTTACACATCATTGGAAAGCTTAGAAACTACACATTCAGAATCTGTGAATAACTCAAAATGGAGACAAAATTGTGTCTGACTTGTGTCACTACTTTCCGTGACTGGTCACATATGTAAACCTCATTCCCTTGAAGGAAGGGAACGGAGATGTCACGTCCCATCGCCACAGTTTGCTGTTCCATTGCTGATGCCGACCAGGCACTGATGCTCGGCTTTCTCTGCGAAAATAGCAGATCTGGTATCGCACCTGCCTCTCGTTAAATACCCACACGACGGGGTGGCAGATGCAACTACCTGCATGCCAAGTTAATTGCTGTTTTAGTTTAACTCTAAGCAAGCTCCCAATTCGTTGGTTATGACGTGACCAACTGCCACATCGAAAGGCTTTTAGGACCAACAGATATGGCTGCTAATTGGTGATTTTTAGATCAGCCACAGACCACATAATGTTTATCAAACCTAACCCTTACCACATTATCTACTGCATCGACTAAGATTCATAAACGCTGTCGAAGTATTGTTCACTGATGGTTCACGTTATCTAATGCATCGACTAAGATTTATAAAAGTTGTAGAAGTATTGTTCACTGATGGTTCTAATGCAAGGTAAGGCAAGATTCATAAATGTTGTAGAAGTATTGTTCACTGATGGTTCACATTATTTAATGCATCAGCTAAGATTCATAAACGCTGCAGAAGTATTGTTCACTGATGGTTTGCGTTATCTAATGCATTGACTAAGATTCATAAACGGCGTAGAAGTATTGTTCACTGATGGTTAGCGTTATCTAATGCATTGACTAAGATTCATAAACGCTGTAGAAGTTTTGTTCACTGATGGTTCATGTTATCTAATGCATCGACTAACCCACACAGCAGGAGACTCCTATGTGGATCCGCCTTCAAGTCACCAAACCCACGTGACTGTCACATTTGTTTTGGAGCCGCACAGAGGATCAACACCGTACGGCAGTGCCGTAAATTCTACTGTCAAACAGCGAATCCTGAATGGACCCATGTCGGATCCTTGGACGCGCCTTTACTGAACAGTTGAACTATGCAGACCTGTCCATCGAGACTTTCTTTGCTGGGACATGGTTGAGCTGAACCCTCTTTTGAGTAAGTATTGATTTATTGATTTAATTGTGGCAGTAAACATTGTTTTTTTAATCATCCTGTAAACTAATGATTGGAATGACGTTGATAAACGTTGGAAAACTTTAGCATGTTCACTCGTGGATGTTGGTTTAGCGCACGTTAGCTAGCTGTGCATTATTAAGTTTGCATGTTGGCAATTTTGATGTAGTGTATATCTGCCATCCTCTTTATAATGAAAATTAAGCTTCGGCAATGTAATCACTGTTTGAGTCGGTTCAGACTCACGGTCACACTGCAAGATGTCATGTGACCTAATCAGTGACTGAATGAATGCAGGTGTTTTTCTGTTTTAATAAAAATGCACCAGTCAGAGCGACAAAAGAAGACAAAAATCTTCTTGTCTGTTATTTTGAGCGTACTCTGTTAACAGGGTGATTTAATCAGAGGTGTGTAGTAATGAATTACATCTACAGTTTTGGGTAACTAGTACTATTAGAGTGATTTTTAAGGATACATTTTCTCAAGTACATTTTTTTGTGAAAAAACTGTACTTTTACTTTGCTTCATTCAGTGGCTTTACCATGCTAAGCATACTTGGCTTTGGATGCTACATACCATAAACAGCTGTCTGTTTGATTACAGTTGCTGTGAGAAAAAACAGGGTGACACAGTCAGCAACAAGTTCAACCTGGCAACAGATCGGGCAACGAGGAAACGTGTCCCGCCTCTCTCCACACAAACTGAGTAATAGGAGAAATTATTAAATAATAAAACATTTTTTGTATAACTTCTTGTCTTTCTCCAGTTATTCATTTTCGGATATTTTAGCTGTGCATAGTGCAGCATTTCATTGAAGTTGTAGCCTAATAGATCAAGCATTTTATGATTGCACTGACCTGGACCTATAAAGCACTAAATTAGGTTTTGAACACAAAAAGAATATGTTTAACAAAAACTTAATACGCTATAACCTATAACTGTCCATAAATGTAAATGGCAATTTTATATTTCCGTTGAGTAAACTTTTTTTTTTTTACAGTAAATTGATATCTTTTTATGAAACTTTTCCGTTAGGCCTATTTACAATATTGTTAGGTTAAAAATACAAGGCAATGCAGATTTAAGGTTCTATATTGCTGCAGTAGCCAGGCCTAGTGATAGTTTTGGTTTTATCCTGTAGTTTAGTTTAGTTTTATCCTTTAGTTTATCCTCTGCGATCGCTTTCACACTCCCCGCTCCCAGCCAACTCTCTCTGTTAGATGCTGACAATGCCACCGACACACTTTGTTCCACTCTTACATCCTGCTTAGACACATTATGCCCTCTAGCATCTGGACCGGCCCTGGCCACACCACCTGCCCCTTGGCTATCTGAGGTTCTCCGTGAGCATCGCTCAACACTCAGGGCTGCAGAGAGGAAGGGGCGCTGATCGAAAGATCCTTCTGACCTCTGTCTCTGTCAGTCTCTTCTTGCCTCCTTCTCCACAGATGTGGACCACTGCTCTTTTCGATATACATGACATCCCTGGGCTCTGTCATTCGAAAACATTACTTTTCCTACCCCTGCTATGCGAGGGACACTCAACTCCACTTGTCGTTCCACCCTGATGATCCCACAGTTTCTGTCCGCATCTCGGCATGCCTGAGGGACATCTCACTCTGGATGAAGGATCACCATCTCCAGCTTAAGCTTGTGAAGACAGAACTGCTTGTCATATCATCTGAACCAAAGATTCAGCACAACCTTTCCTAACAGCTAGGTTCCTCGACCATCACGCCTTCCAGGATGGCCAAAACCTTGGAGTGGTCATTGATGATTGGCTTAGCTTCATGGAGCATGTTTCCAGCACTGTTCGCTCTCGTAGATTCATCCTCTACAATATTAGGAAAATTAGACCTTTCCTAAATGAGCACGCTACGCAGGTCCTGGTCCAAGCTCTTGTCCTGTCCAGGCTGGACCACTGCAATGCGCTACTGGCTTCCAGCCTGCACAACCAAGCCCCTACAAATAATTCAGAACGCAGCGGCAAGAGTGGTCTTCAATGAGCCAAAGAGGGCGCATGTCACTCCTCTCTTTGTCAAGTTACACTGGCTTCCTATAGAGGCTCGCATCAAATTTAAGGCTCTGCTCCTGGCCTTTAAAACCACCACTGGGTCAGCAACCCCATACCTTCACTTACTTATAGAGCCTTATGTACCCTCTCGATCCCTGCGCCCTGCCACCGAGCAACGGCTTGTGGTACCATCTCAAAAAACACTAGCGCGTACCTTCTCAGGAGTTGTTCCACAACTGTGGAATGATCTGCCGGTCGTAACACGATCTGTTGACACTGTAGCTGTCTTTAAGACTCGGCTAAAAACCCATCTCTTCTGCCATTACCTCACTTCCTAATAACGGACTTATTATCTTTCTCTATTTACCTTTCTGTTTATCTCTACATTTCTTAAAAAATACTAACCAACCCTTGTCTATGTATATTGTGTTGGACTTGATGAGACTATTTCCAGTGCACTTATGTATTGCTGTTCTTGTGTTGCTATGATTGCTTCTATTGTTTACCTCATTTGTAAGTCGCTTTGAACAAAACCCTCTGCTAAATGACAAAATGTAAATGTAGTTCATCCTATGTTATCCCTACAGCAAGAACAGAAGGGATTTTGAAAGTGAGATAAACGGGTCCAAAATGGACCCGGGCCTGATAGCAATAAGCTCCGGGGCGGATCCGTAATGAAACCGCTCCAAAGTCAATAGCACCCTGTGCGCAAGTGCTCGCCGACACAGGTCCGTTTTACGGGTCCGTTCCGGAAGCCGCGATACCTCCGCGGCTTATTTATCTAATCTACTTCAGTCTGACCCTGATTTGCTCTACTGTTTAAATTCACCCCTTCAGCTCTCCAGATAACAGCAGTGATTTTATTGACAGTATTAAAACATCTATTGCTTAAAGGAGCATTTCTAATTTTTTTGATAGCCCAAATGGTTAAAGAGTTACTGTAAAATTAATATAGCTTGGTAGACTGTGTTAGTGCCAACACCCGCATTCTTAAGGATTAACTATTAAACTGTTAATATCTGTCAGGGCTTAGAGAGGGAGACTGAGACAGGATCCAATTGCAGAAAAATAATATTTATTTTAAAGAGTCAATGTTCATGTGCTTTGAAAAAGAGAGAGAGAGAGATCCGCAGTGCTTGACTGGGTGAGAGTAGCCACTGTGCGTAGACAGGGAGAGAGTTGCCGCTGTGCGTAGACAGGGAGAGAGTAGCCACTGTGCGTAGACAGGGAGAGAGTTCCAATGGACAAAGGCCAACTGAGAAATCCACTGCTGGGTGAATGATGAAACTGCCACGGAGAATTACCCGGACGAGCCGGACCGCGACTACGGTACGCTGCCAGAGGATGATGGTACGCTGGACAGCGCCTCTGGCAGCCAAGCAGTCGAAGCTGCAGCGGAGAGTGAGACGACAACCACTCAGAGATTGCAGAGCAGTGGTGACCTGGCAGATGGTGACAGCAGAGACCACAGGTAAAAAGCGGAAAAACTAAGTACTAAAAAATAGACTCAACTATGAAAAATGATAGACTATGAAAAAATAAACAGATAATCAGAACTTCACAATACTAGAAACAAGACCGACTAGACAAGACTAGAGATATGGCAAGGCACATACAATGACGAACTCGCAGAGAACAAAGGGCTAAGGGCACTAATATAACAACCAAACGAGGGGTAAATAATTAACAGGTGTGGTGACGCAGGTGTAGGAAATCACGCTGATGAAGAACCCAAATGACAGACGCGCATGAGCAGAGCTGTAAAACATAAACACAGACAATGAAAACACAGAAACAAAGCAACCAATCAAACTGACGTCCTAACAGAATCCCCCCTCCCAAAACCGCCACCGGGCGGTCCCAGAAGGGGCTCACCTTGTCGCCGACGGAGATCGTTGATCAACTCAGGGTCCAAAATGTCCCGGGCCGGTACCCAACACCTCTCCTCCGGACCGTAGCCCTCCCAGTCCACGAGATATTGAAAACCTCTGCCCCGCCGACGTGAATCTAATAACCGCTTAACTGAATAAGCAGGAGAACCGTCCACTAGATGAGGGGTGGGAGGGGTGGGAGCAGAGGGGACAGGATTAATACGGGAAAAAAAAACAGGTTTGATCTTGGAAACATGAAAAACCGGGTGAATCCGACCGAATGCTAAAGGCAATCTGAGCTTGACCGCAACCGGACTAATGACCTTAACTATACTGTATGGACCAAGGAAGCGAGGAGCCAGTTTACGTGAAGGCTCTCGGAGAGGCAGATCCTTGGAAGAGAGCCATACTTTCTGCCCACAAATATAGCGAGGGGCGGGTCGCCGGTGCCGGTCGGCCGCGACTTGGGTTCGTCTGGAAGTCTGAATTAAAGCGTTTCTGTCCCTATTCCAGATGCGTTTGCAGCGTTGGACGAAGGCCAGAGCAGACAGAACCGCCGCATCGGATTCCTGCGTGGGAAACAAAGGAGGCTGAAAACCCATCGAGGCTTCGAAAGGGGACATGTTAGTGGATGATACAGGCAGGGAATTATGTGCATATTCTACCCACGGAAGCTGTTGGCACCAAGAGTTCGGACATTGAGACGTCAGACAGCGGAGCGTACGACCAAGATCCTGATTAGCCCGTTCACATTGCCCATTGGTCTGAGGGTGATAACCTGAAGACAGGCTGGCAGTGGCACCGATCTGCTTACAGAATTCTTGCCAAAATCGAGAGATAAATTGGGGACCCCTGTCGGATACCACGTCTGTAGGTAAACCATGGAGACGGAAGACGTGTTCCACTAATATCTGAGACATCGCTTTGGCAGAGGGAAGCTTAGGTAGGGGAATAAAATGAACCGCTTTGGAGAAACGATCCACCACCGTGAGGATGACGGTGTTACCCTTAGAAGCTGGTAAGCCGGTGACAAAATCAATGGCTATGTGTGACCACGGACGGGTGGGTATGGGGAGAGATTTAAGCAGACCAATGGGAGGCTGATGAGACGCTTTATTACGAGCGCATACATGACAGGCTAAAACGAACTGTCTGACGTCAGAGCCCATAGCGGGCCACCAAAAACGTTGACGGACGGTAGCCAACGTTCTCCGAACTCCCGGATGGCCGAAAAACTTGGACTCGTGACCCCACCGGATGACCTCAGAGCGAAGCGCTGCCGGAACCCAAAGCCGACCCGCCGGGCACCCCTCTGGCACTTCACTCTCTCGTCCGGCCTCCCTCACTCGCTGCTCGATGCCCCAACAGAGGGCACCCACCACCCGCCCCTCAGGGAGGATGGTTTCGTCCCTCTCAACGTCAGAATTACCAAACAAGCGAGAGAGGGCATCAGGCTTAGTATTCTTTGAACCTGGCCGGTACGAGAGATTAAAGTTAAAACGGTCAAAGAAGAGTGCCCAACGAGCCTGCCGCGATGTCACCCTCTTGGCTGAACGGACATATTCCAAATTCTTGTGGTCCGTCCAAACCAAGAAGGGCTCCGAGGTCCCCTCTAACCAGTGACGCCACTCACCCAAAGCCAATCGAACCGCCAGCAGCTCCCGGTTACCAATGTCGTAGTTTTGTTCAGCAGGGCTCAACCGGTGAGAAAAGAAAGCGCAAGGATGCACCTTTCCGTCCTTCGCAGACCGCTGAGAAAGCACGGCGCCTACCCCGACATCAGAAGCATCTACCTCCACAATAAACTGAGCCTCCGGATCTGGAATAGAAAGAACAGGAGCAGAGATAAACCGGAACTTTAAATTATCAAAGGCCTCCTGAGCGTCATTATTCCAACGGAAACATTCTTTAGTGGAAGTGAGAGCAGTGAGAGGTTTAGCAATCTGACCAAAGTTCCTAATGAATCGCCGATAAAAATTGGCAAAACCCAGAAACCGTTGCAACTCTTTACGAGTGTCAGGGACTGGCCACTCGGCTACCGCCTTAATCTTAGAAGGGTCTGGACGGATCTCGCCCGCGGCAATAACGAAACCAAGGAACGAAACCGAATCCCTATGAAACTCGCACTTCTCCGCCTTAACAAAGAGCTGATTTTCAAGAAGACGCCGGAGAACTCTGCGAACGTGCTGAGTGTGTACCTGCATAGACGGAGAAAAGATGAGAATATCATCAATGTACACAAACACGAATTTAGTGATCATGTCTCTCAGCACGTCATTGACCAGAGTCTGGAAGACAGACGGAGCGTTACAAAGACCGAACGGTAAAACGGAATATTCAAAGTGTCCGGAAGGTGTATTAAAAGCTGTCTTCCACTCATCTCCCTCCCTAATGCGCACCAGATGGTAAGCATTGCGCAGATCTAATTTGGTGAAGACGCGCGCTCCCTGCAATAATTCAAAGGCCGACGACATTAAAGGCAGGGGATACCTATTCTTAATGGTAATGTCATTGAGACCTCTGTAATCAATGCATGGACGTAGGGAGCCGTCTTTCTTTTTAACAAAAAAGAAACCTGCCCCCGCAGGGGAAGTGGAGGGACGGATAAGACCGGCACGAAGGGAATCCTTAATATAACGGTCCATAGCCTCTCTCTCGGGACCGGACAAAGAAAAAAGTCTACCTTTAGGCGGAGAAGTGCCTGGGAGGAGATCGATAGCGCAATCATACGGCCGGTGGGGAGGAAGGGAGGTGGCCCGGGCTTTATTGAACACCTGATGAAGATCTCCATACTCCGCCGGGACCCCGGTCAGATCGGCTGCAGAAACCTGAGAGACAGAAGAAACAGAACCAGAAGAAGCAGCACCAAGACAAGACACATGACATGACGATGACCAAGATAAAATAACACTATTACGCCAATCCACGTGTGGATTGTGCTGTGCCAACCAGGCATGACCCAAAATGATGGGCGAAAGAGAAGAGCCTAGAAGGTACAGCACAATCTCCTCACGGTGGTTGCCGGAAACAAAAAGACTAACCGGGGGTGTACAGTGAGTGACCTGCGCTGTCTGCTGCCCTTTGAGAGTCCAAACCACGAGAGGAATCTTGAGGGGGACAACGGGAATGCCCAACGAGTGAGCCAGCTCCTCGTCCAAGAAATTACCCTCGGCACCGGAGTCGAGAAGAGCCGAGGTGGGATGATCCATGCCCCCAAAGGACAGAATAACCGGCAGATGAGAGCTTGAGACACGGGAGATTTCTTCAGTAGCCACGCCCACCAGGACTCCCGGTCTCACCGGCGGGCTGGATCTTTTAACGGACACCCTTTAGCGAAATGCCCCGGCTTGCCACAGTAAAGGCAGAGACAATTTAGTAGACGTCGCTCTCTCTCCTTCTGAGAGAGACGCCAGCGACCGAGCTGCATGGGTTCAGCCTCAGTGAGTGAAGACAACAAGGTGGGCGTGGTAGAACTGACCGACTCATTCTGAAGAACCCGATGACGCAGCGTGCGGCGGTGATGGCGAAGAAGCATCCGAGCCTCAACCTTGAGCGCGAGCTCGATGATCTCATCGAGTGAACGAGGCAAATCGTGGGTAGCGATTTCATCCTGGATCTCATCATTGAGGCCGTCTACAAACTGAGCACGTAGCGCTGAGTCATACCAACCGCACGCTGTGGCCAGAGTCTTGAACTTTATAGAATAGTCCGTGACTGAGTGCTTGTCTTGCACCAAACGCACCAAGCGGGCGGCTGCGGCATCCCCCTGCACCGACCGGTCAAACAACTTCTCCATCTCGCGCCGAAAGGCATCGAAAGACTGACAGCAGGGTGCGCGGGCATCCCAGACCGCAGTGCCCCACTCACGCGCTCGCCCGGTGAGCAGGGTAATACAGAAAGCTACCCGGGTCTGTTCTGAAGCATATCTTCGAGGCTGAAGTGCAAACACTAAGGAACACTGGGAAAGGAATGCCCGGCAGGAGTTGGGATCGCCATCATACGGCGGAGGGCTGGTGGCATGGGGTTCCGCTTCCAGAGGCTGGCGGGGTTGACTGACCTCTCGTCGGATCTGATCGAACTGAGTGCTAAGCTCAGTGAAGCGAGACGAAAGATCCTCGACTTCACGGGACGCTGATGAAATCTGTGCCGTGTGCTGCCACAACCAGGCTCCCTGCTGGGCGATGGCAGTACGCACTGACTCGGCATCTGCTGGATCCATTAGGTGGCGAGTTCGTCTGTCAGGGCTTAGAGAGGGAGACTGAGACAGGATCCAATTGCAGAAAAATAATATTTATTTTAAAGAGTCAGTGTTCATGTGCTTTGAAAAAGAGAGAGAGAGAGATCCGCAGTGCTTGACTGGGTGAGAGTAGCCACTGTGCGTAGACAGGGAGAGAGTTGCCGCTGTGCGTAGACAGGGAGAGAGTTGCCGCTGTGCGTAGACAGGGAGAGAGTTCCAATGGACAAAGGCCAACTGATAAATCCACTGCTGGGTGAATGATGAAACTGCCACGGAGAAATTACCCGGACGAGCCGGACCGCGACTTCGGACCCTGCGATGGTACGCTGGACAGCGCCTCTGGCAGCCAAGCAGTCGAAGCTGCAGCGGAGAGTGAGTTGACAACCACTCAGAGATAGCAGAGCAGTGGTGACCTGGCAGATGGTGACAGCAGAGACCACAGGTAAAAAGCGGAAAAACTAAGTACTAAAAAATAGACTCAACTATGAAAAATGATAGACTATGAAAAAATAAACAGATAATCAGAACTTCACAATACTAGAAACAAGACCGACTAGACAAGACTAGAGATATGGCAAGGCACATACAATGACGAACTCGCAGAGAACAAAGGGCTAAGGGCACTAATATAACAACCAAACGAGGGGTAAATAATTAACAGGTGTGGTGACGCAGGTGTAGGAAATCACGCTGATGAAGAACCCAAATGACAGACGCGCATGAGCAGAGCTGTAAAACATAAACACAGACAATGAAAACACAGAAACAAAGCAACCAATCAAACTGACGTCCTAACAATATCCTTCTTCAAAACTAAAATAATCTTGACAAATCGTTGAAAAGCTCTCAGTGACTAGTAAATTTAATTAATGTTTTGCAAAAGTATAATGTAGTGAGAGTAATTTCTAAAATGTCACTGACCCACAAGTGGGCCAATACATAGAGCGGGTAAAATAAGTATTTAACATGCCACCATTTTTCTCAGCTAACATATTTCTAAAGGTGCTACTGACAAGAAATATACATGTCGAACTGCCATCTCTTGAGACTGAGCTAACACCAGCCAGTCATCTACAGTGTTGGGAAAGTTACTTCCAAAGTGTAATACATTATATATTACAAATTACTGTCATTTGAAAGTAATTAGTTACATTACAATATTACTGTCTCTGAACTGTAACACTACACTACTTTTACACTACTTTTGCGTTACTTTTGAGTTACTTTCATCAAAATAACAGAAGTATGACTAGGCATTATAAAATGTTAAAATGTAGTTTATTGCTTCTTATAAATCTAAAAGTTATGTGTTGGCCCTCGAGCTTTGAGTAGGCACATTGAAGACTTATGGCAAAATACAGTAACAATCACTGTCAGAATCATAAACATAGACAAATAATCTGGTAAAAGTCTGGTAAATTATGGTACACATACCAAACACAATAGAGCCCACTATAATGCAACCTATAGCCTAATAACATGGCAACACATGCAACCTATTTTCATTTCTTTTCTTTAAATCACTTTTAATTCAGATTCACAGCAAAATACCTGGCATGCACTGGGTTGACACAACTTATCAAAAAGTGTTATTGGAGGATCAGACCTCAAGGAATACAGCTCATTTCAGTACAATATAAGGACTACATGTAGGCTAACATATAAAACACAGACAAACAGAGGAACACTGCTTTTTGCCAAACAACGAATATAGGTTCCCATACAAAGGCTGGTAAAAACTTTAAACAGAAAATCTACCATTTAGATAACCATGTTTAAGTCTACACTAATGTTACGTTGTAGTTTAGGTTGCTGTTTGTAATAAAACTGTAGGTAGCATAGGAATAGCCTAGCAATCTATTATGTATATGGACTGTAACCATAGCAACGTTAGCTTACCTTGTAATTGCTGCTGTTGATATGGATTTTACTGGCAGGCTTTTTGTCACGGAGTGACTTTTTAGGGGGTAACTAAAGTGACGGAGATTGGTTCCGCCCTGGACCGAAATCCCCAAACACCAGTTACTTCCGGGAAAAAAATTCAGGGCTTCATTGATCGCAGGTGTATAGATTAGCGTGGCGATTGCGGATTGGGCAGTGAGAAGAGAAGGAGGAGTATAAAGAGAGCCTCAGAAGTTTCAGATGGTGCAGTTTATTCTAGCCGATACGGCAAGCGAGTTGGAGTATTCGGGCGAGTGCAGTGGACAGAAGGTGGAGGATATTGTTGGCTGGGCGAAGAAGGATTAAGGATTAACAGAAACAGAGACTGGCTGAATATATTGTGGGCTATATCTAACTGTGAAAAGTTCCATGGAAGTGTGTAACAGACTCTGAGTGGTTGTAAACAGGAAGACTCACCGGAAGTACTGCCGAAGGAGGATGTTCAGACGAAGTCACACGGTAGCAGGAAAATTATCCGGAAGCTGGAAGGAAGAGGAGAAGAGATCTCGAGTTAATCACAGTGTGAGTACCCCCAAAGCATTGTAAAGCAGCGTAATCATCTAGAATGAACTATCTGTGAGTCTTTTGCAAGTTGTGGCAGAGGATGTGAGTGACCCTACCGTGGAGAAAGAGTGTGGGTGAGCGGGGAACGGTGAGCGAAGGAAGACGTTGGGGTGTCGCGGCGGTGACGTCTATCTCTAATTATTCGCTGCATCAGTGTCTCAGCGATCCTTGGCCAGACGTGGTTTTGACCTTAATTTCACCAAGAGTGTGTGGAGTGCAGTGGGTGAGTCTTTGTCCTTTGCTGTGAGTGTATACACTTGAAAACTGCAGTGTTGTGCTGTGTCTGTGTTGTCAACAACCACTTTCCAGGCCTGACGAAATCCTGTGAAGGAGGTGAACATTGACACTGGCAAAGTAACCATCTCCATGTATATGCTCTTGGCGACATCCTGACTCTTTTCCCCCACGTGACGGTGGTGTGGCAACCACCTCAAGTAAGAATAGTGTGGATACATTGGGAAATGTTAATGGTGAGAAGTTGGCTGCTGTAAGAGAAAATCAGCTGTGTGTGTGTATAATTACCTGTGTGGAGCATCTTCAAGGTCTGCCCCTGTCTAGATCTCTTGCCCTGTCGGTTGGAAGAGAGGAGAGGGAAGCGTTTGCACCACCCAGTGTAACATACCCCGGGAGAGACATCTTACCTGAACTTACCTGTGTGGTAACACCTGTGGAGGCCGTGTTCGGCCCAACGCAGCAGCAGCTTTCGATCCACATCTCCATCTGCCCTCGGCTTGAAGCCTCAGAAAGGGTGAACGCCCAATGTCCATTTCCCCAAAGGTCTGTGAGTTATATCCTTTTCCAGTCTCTTCTGTATACTTACCATATGCCTAAAGCTAAAGCCAGCATATTGTGTTGTACGCCCACCTGCAAGCCCAAGTGAAGCCCCAGTTACCCTTTGATATACTTACCAAATGCCTAAAGCTAAAGCCAGCATATTGTGTTGTACGCCCGCATGCAAGCCCAAGTGAAGCCCTAGTTACCCTGTTACGTACTTACCACATGCCCGAAGCTAAAGCTAGCATACTGTGTTGTACGGCCGCCTGTAACTCCAAGTGAAGCTAAAGCCAGCATAGTGTGTTGTACGCCTGCCTGCAAGCCCAAGTGAAGTCCCAGTTGCCCTTGTATGCACTTACCAAATGCCCCAAAGCTAAAGCCAGCATACCGTTTTGTATGGCTGCCTGTAGGTCCAAAGAAGCCCCAGTTGCCTTTTCTATGCACTCACCATATTGCATACTCACATGCATATCCAAGTGAAGATCTAGCTGCCTGGTATACACTTATTGACACGCCCAAGTGAAGCTCCCGTTGTCCCTTGTATATTTACCTGTATGCTCCAGTGCAGATCTAGTGGAACCTTCTGAAGCACCTACCTGTTCGTCGACTGGTCCCCAGTGATACAAAGCAGCAGAGGCCCTCTAGACCCCACCAGTACGGTGTAAGTCTGATCTCGGCAGACATTGTGTAGTCCCACCAGCACCTGGACGGACAATAGTGAAATCCGCTAGGCCGCATCGAAGTTCGTCACGTGTACCAGCAGGTACTCATTTGCATTCAACACTTTGGTACTTACCCTTTGCATCCCTTTACGCCCAGGAACAAAAATGTATTATTTATGAAATGTAATAGAATAAAAATTATGATATTATGCTTTGGAATGTATATTTTCCAAAGAAAAACACTGATAAAATACAAATACTTGAAAAAATACATTTAAGTAGAAAGTAAACCATCTACTTGATAGTGACCCTAGCAACTTGACCCACCTGTGGTCTGTGGACGCTGGCATGAATGATCTATTTATTTCTCCTTTTGGTGTTTTTTGGCAGTCTGTAAAACGATAGCTCAGAATTCTTGTTAATCTGTTAGTACAGTCTATCGCACAACAGCTGTTTCTCATTTGGACGCGTTTTCCCTGTGTTTTCGCCGATGTCACGCTGTACTCAAATGCTGCCGCTTTGTCTTTTGCCACTCAGTGGGCATAACCGCAGTCCCTCTCGCCGACGGTTACATCATGTGCATACCCTCTATATTGCTTTGGGGGATTTGGGAACAATGTTGGCCTAGTTTTGTATGGATAATTTTTGGGAAAAAATTGCGAGGGTTTTAGATAAGTTGTGGGTGAGGTTTATGTAAAGGTGTTGGCAGTTTGGCTATTTTTTGGGTTACACATGGGGATTTAGACAGTGTTCTTGGACCAGTTAAGGCTGATTAAAGGGACATGAAAGAAGTTTTAGACTGCTTCAGGCATGGTTCTGGTATCCTTTAGGCTAGGAACTTAAGGGCCATTTGAGAGGTGGGGTCTGTGGCGGTATGTGGGGGCACAACAACAGCCTGAATTCAACCAGATAAGGCCCATAACCAATTTGCTATCTAGTAATGACTAAATGTAAATGACTAAATGTGTGTCATGGTCAGGGGCGGAGTGGGACCAAAATATCTACCGGGACATTTCGTAGACCACCAGCCCTCCATGGTAGAAAAAAAAAAGAAGGAAATGACTGCACAACATGAAATACCAAGTGTTATAATAATAATTATTTTTAAAAGATCTTTAAGTCAACAACAGTCCCTAGTTTTACATAAGCTAAAGTTTAATTTGGTTGCCAAGCAGTTGCTTATAAAATGATTAAGCCTATTAGGAGAGAGGGATGTTTAATGTAACAAAATGTCAGTCATCGTGTGATAACGAAAATATAACGAGGCCTAGACTACTTGTTCTGAGCATGTTGTCAGTGAACAGGCTGTATGCTGGCTAAGTTGCAGACACTCTGTAACAAAAACGTTTTCACGAAAACCTAGGTTATGGCAAAAAATCTTCGTACAAGAAGGCCATTCTCAAATAACAAATCTATGAAACCACATTATATGTTTACTCCATCAACCTGTACAAAATCATACTGACTGCACGGATGTACACTTACTGACAACAATACGGAAGCAATACAAATGAAAAACAAAAATAGAAATCATGGTTGTTTAAAATGCTTTTCAATTGTTGTAATTCTTAACTAAGTGCAACTCCAGCTACAGATAAACTAAAACAAGATAATATCAAAACAAAACATTCTTTGACATCCCTTCACAAATCTTGTCATGACAACCGCCAATAAACACTTATAAACACAGAATAAAGACTTTTAAATGATGTGATAAAGCACATGTAGTTAACCAACTAAGACTATAACACTAGTAAGTAAAACAGGGCTAAATGCAAAAACAAGTCTTACCTTTTGTAGTCGTGCAGTTTTTATTCCACAAGTGGCCATATTCAAAAATGCGCGCAAATAATACAATTCACTTCGACTTCGCTACAATTTCCCAGTGAAAGAGAACATGTATATTTATTCACAGAGAACAAATCATATTACTTCTGGAATAATGTATGCAATATGCATGGCGCGAGTGTGGGGGAGAACCGAGTCTGTTTGAATTTTAAAACAAAAAAGGAATTTACTTGCGAAAATAAAGATTACAACAGCAGCGGTCATCATGAGACCTCCTGCAGGGAAAGGTTTGGGAACCCCACTGTTCAACTTCAAGCTGCGCTGCAGGAACGACAGGCTGATTACATTAAAGTACCGCGAGGGTGAGTCGAGAGATCATCGGAAGAGTTTGCTTTCGAACCGCTCTCGCGGCACGTTGATGTCATCTGCTTGTTGGTTCCTATGTTATAGCATAAAGTCGAACACACGTGTAAACTATCCCTATTAGTGATGTACCAATGTTCAGATATGTTCTACTAAAAATATTTAAAATTATATTTAATGAGCATCATTATAGCCTGTTGATTTCTGGTGTTTTGTCTTCTCTGTGGGTGAACGAGGATAAGCTTTTTAATTGGTTGTTGCGTTAAAATGTACCCAGATACAACAGTGCTATTTTCTGATTGGCTATTGTGTAGCCTCTTTCTTTCTTTTTGATTGGCTGTTAAGCTGCACTCTCGACTGGAACTCCAGGGGAGACGGCTTCTTGATAGAGCGATGCGGCCAGATAAATTTTGGGCGCTGCGGCATATTAAATATGATTAATAGTTTTTCTGCGTGAGACCGGCCCTCAAAACACTACCGGCCCACCGGGAAAAGTCCCGACTCTCCCGATTGCCACTCCGCCACTGGTCATGGTGCATGTAGGCAGACTGACGAGGACACAGGAAGCTTTCCTCAAACATACTTTAATTTTAAAGCACATTGCTGACAGGAAAATAGCACGTTCACATCAACAATAACCTACAAATGACAAAGACAATTACATGTTTATATATAGGCCAGATGAAAGGTGCTGACATTAATCAAAGATGGTAAATGACAGAGTGCAAAGTATTATGAGAAATGAAGTCTGGTAAATGAGGGCAAATGAAAGGGAAATGTGAGACTGTGTAGTCATGACCATTTTTGACCATGACCATGTTGTGATCGTATGTGGTCTGTATTTCAACAGTAAGGTGACAGATATGATTTAGGCAGATGCTCTTTACTGTAAGGTTATTTCTAGCTGTGATCTGCGTCACCCCTTGATCGCTATGGTCCTGTTGGTTTGCTTACTGAGAAACTGCTGACATTATCTTAACTTAGCTTAACTTTCTAAAAGCAGGGGAGGCACAACACTAGTGGTGGGTGGTATCATTGGTTAACTACTGGATTTCCACACTATAAAAATCACAGCATTCATTTCTTTCACAATTCAGTATTAAGGTTTCTTTTACTAGACAAAGGGACTCCTATCTTTGGACAAGGTAGGGCAAATGCATTTAGGATCATTTTTATCAGATATGCTATTGATGCCAGATATATGAATTCTGCTTTAAACCGAGAGAGATTTCTGAAAATCATTTGTATAATGTAAGTGACTATATGTCAATTTACAAACTTAATTGTAATACTAAAAGCATTTAACTTTCACTTAAATCTAAAATATACTTTGGGAACATAAATGTCAACCTAAAATATGCTTCCAGTAAGAGTTTAAGAGTAAAATGAGTAGGATCAACAAATTAAATACATTACTGTTGATCAGTTTTTCTGACCTCTAGTGCTGGGGATACACTGCTCTGCACATTTCATATGTCTTCTTTATCTGACACACTCACTTCTTATCTGACACAATCACTGTACACTGTACAACGAAAAGTTGTGCTTTAAAAGTGTATAATTGTTATTTTTATTGTCAAAAATGACAATCGTTTTGCTAGATAAGACCCTTGTTTGGGATTGTTTATAGTTCTTTGAAACTCCGTTAAAAAAACTGTTAAGTGTTGAGTTAAGTATTAATTGTTGGTGTCTATTAAAGTCCATTAAAATGAGAAAAATCCTGCAATGTTTTCCTCAAAAAACATAATTTCTTCTCGACTGAACAAAGAAAGACATCAACATTTTGGATGACATGGTGGTGAGTAAATTATCTGGATTTTTCTTTTAAGAAAATTGAATATTCCTTTAACATATACATTTTAAACCACAAACTACGGAGTATGTTTTTGACATTAACCTTGTCAAAGACAAACAATTTTTTTTAAATAACAACATTTCTTACTCCAAGTTTTAGGGGTGCTGAGCCAGGGGCTAGCCTCCCCCATGGCGGAGAGCAACAATAATATAAAATATTAAGAATAATTTCCAAATAAAATATAGAATAACTAGATGAGGTTAAAGTTTGTGAACAAACTTTATGTTGGCTTGAGAGAGCCTAGTCTGAGAGTAATAGATGGAGCTGCAGTTGGGGCAGTTGAATTAGTTGGGGCAGATGGGTTAGTTGGGGCAGTTAGGGCATTTGGGGCAGAATCGGGCAGAATGGGGTAGATGGGGCATTTTGGGTAGTTAGGGCAGATGGGGCAGAATGGGGCATTTGGGGCAGTTGAGGCAGAATTGGGTGTTTGGGGCAGATGGGGCAGAATTGGGCAGAGGAGGCATTTGGGGCAGACGGGGCAGTTGGACAGATGGGGCAGTTTGGAGATTTATGTTTGTGTGAGTATGTTTGTGTGTGTGTGTGTGTGTGTGTGCATGTCTGTGTTTTTGTGACAGTATATATAATTTTGTGTGTGTGTGTGTGTGTGTTTGTGTGTGTAATTGTGTGTCTGTGTGTAGTTGTGTGTCTGTGTGTAGTTGTGTGTGTTTGTGTGTGTGTGAATGTCTGTGTTTTTGTGACAGTATGTAATATATAATTTTGTGTTTGTGTGTGTAATTGTGTGTCTGTGTGTGGTTGTGTGACTGTGTGTGGTTGTGTTTTTGTGACAGTATGTTATATATAATTTTGTGTTTGTGTGTGTAATTGTGTGTCTCTGTGTAGTTGTGTGTCTGTGTGTAGTTGTGTGTGGTTGTGAGTCTGTGTGTGATTGTGTGTGTGTGTGTGTGTGTGTGTGTGTGTGCATGTTTTTGTTTTTGTGACAGTATGTTATATATAATTTTGTGTTTGTAATTGTGTGTAGTTGTGTGTGGTTGTGTGTGTGTGTGTGTGTGTGTGTGTGTGTGGTTGTGTGTGTGTGTGTGTGTGTGTGGTTGTGTAGTTGTGTGTGTGTGTGTGTGTGTGTGTGTGTGTGTGTGTGTGTGTGTGTGTGTGTGTGTGCTATTGAGTGAGTTTTGTGAGATAGAGATAGACTGAGAGAGGTTGAGAGATGATGTACTGAGAGTGGACAGTTTTTTATTGCTCAAAGAACCATACAAAAAAACAAACAATATTCAAGATACAAATCTTAATAGTTTACAAAGAAGTCCAAATAGCAGCATAAAATATACGTAAACATCATAAACATAGGTAACACAAAGAAAATAAATACAAAAAAAAATTACATTTACACAAGGGTGTTATCATCAAAAAATTCCTTAAGAAGATTGTACAATTTAAGGGCTTTTTGTTATAAGTCTTAACGACTTGAAGAAGATCATCAAATCTTTATGGAAAAGTACGAAAGTGGGAGGATTCGTAAAGAATCTGCATTTGTATATGAAGTAATTGGCCAAGCCCAACATCACAACATTGTTCACCAAGATTTCAAGATCGTAATTCAAAGAAAAAGACAAATATTTTATAGTTTTAAAGTTAAAGTCGGGTATTACATATGTCAAACTTAACCAAATATAAAGGTCATCCCAGAATTTCTTTGAAAATTTGCATAAATAAAATAAATGTTCCAAAGACTCAATGTCTGCTTCACAAAAAGTGCACTCATTACACTCCATATTAAATCTGTGTCGGAGGAACTCATTACAAGGATAAATATCATTAATCATTTTAAACTGAACCTCTTTTACCTTTGGAAAAAGTGGAAAAGTGAGAAATGTTGTTCAAATTTTTTCCACTTTGTCTTTCGAGAAATCAAATATAAGAGGTCTTTTTTTAACTTTACAAGGGGAAGTCTCCATATTAACCAACGTTCTCAAAACTTTAATCTTGCAGCCCTCCTCTGTAAAATTAAGGCCAGATATGCTTAGACTTTTCAATCTTGGAATCACAGGTGAATAACACACAATGCACCTTTAACCATCTGAACCAAACCACCAGGAACAGCTTTTAACAAAGCCAAATATAACTTTCGAGTGCATATAATGTTATATTTTCCACAAAAATTTTCATAAATGGTAGCTTAGCAAAGTGTAGCGTAAGTTCTACCAGGAAACTCGAATGTTACGTCATTCATTGCACAAGGCGTAATCAATCACTCCTAATACTGAGAGTATGTAAGCCTCCCACTCACCTGTCTTTGCGTTCGCAGATACTGATGTCAGCTTCACAAGAGTGCTTCAGTCGCAAACCCATAAATCATGTCTCGGAAAGCTATTGTCTATAGTGATTCTACCGAATCGGACGACGGACCCGTACCTTCTCCACAGGCAGTATGACGTAGTTCTCGTTTATTAGGTCGAGAGAATCCATGGTATCACTGGCCTCCGGAGCTAATAATCACAACACTCGAAGAGGCAGGCATTCCAGTCAATACAGAGCTGTCGAAGGACGATTTGCTCCAACTCGCTTACAGTTCACTGGGCACCCCCCGTCCTACATCCGCGGATGTTAATCCAGACAAACGCGACCCACCTGCTCCAACTAAACAAGCAGGTAAAAAACGGACAATAAATAATCCTCTCCTAGGCCAGCTAAACAATCCAAAGCTTCAACACAGCCGCCGCTGTCTCCTTCTCGTCAAACATCAACGGATACTAACGCTCTGCTTCTCCAAGCGGTTCAAGGCCTCTCAAAGACTGTAAAAACACTTGAATCCAGACTAGGAGTTATGGAAAATATGTACTCCAACCGCAGCTCCGGGACTACGCATGCCAGTACTTCTTCAGCTTCCCTGCCGGCTTTCAATTCGATCTCCAGTTTTAGCCAAACTCTGCCCTCTACTTCATCTTCATTGGCTAATCCAGCATCATCTACCCGTCCTACGGATTTAACCCAAATGCAAGACGCATCGGCTCTGACAACGACATCACCATACAATCTCTCTACCGCCGTACCAGCACAAACCTTCGGTAGGCGATTTGTTTCATCCTCCGCCGCTACTGTTTCCTCAAAGTTAAGATTGAATATTTGCCAAGGTAAGGATATTAATTTAGCCTCACTATTGCTACCCACGCCGGCAGCAGATAGACAAATGGTCGAATGCGGTGACGTTACAGTTTTTCTGAAAACTTCAGACCCCAGACTGCAACGCAACCTGTCGTTTTCGGAATTCGTCATTGCATTCGGAATTTATCGAGACATTATATGCCAAGCTTTTCCTGATAGGAGGGAAGAACTAGATTTATACTTGGCTATGTTGGCAGACTTTAACCAACGGTACGGGGGTACACTCTTTTACGAGTACCATAAATCACTATCAGCCAAATCTGCCTCTTTTATAACGCTTCACAATACACTAATAGACTGGTCTATCACGGATACTGATCTCCTTCTGGCGTGTACAGTCTGTAGTTCACACGGGCACTCTGCCCCATTTTGCCCGAAAGCACATACCAGAGATAGCGCAGACGCTGGTCACAGCATTAAGGGTGCTAGCCATGGTCCTGAAAACTCAAGCACTCAATATGATGTAAAAGGCCGTCCTATTTCTGATTTTAATGTTATTCCTCTGTGTAACAATTTTAATGAATCTGTCTGTTATTTTTTAAAATGTAAATTTGCCCATGTTTGTAGTTCCTGCAAGGAGCCTCACCCGAAATTCGTCTGCCCACGCCGATTCAGACCCTCAACAAAGAAAAAGCCTCACACTACGAAGAAATTCTGAACAGATACCCTTCTACCCCTGTCAATGTTTCAGTACTATCTCGCTATTTAGCAGCCCACCCTGATCCATGTTTTGTTGAATATTTAATCACAGGGCTTTCACAAGGTTTTCGAGTTGGAGTTCTCTCCCCTTTAATGTCTACATATGTAGCAAAAAATTTACAGTCAGCTTTAAACGAATCTGATGTCACGTCTGCACTACTTGACAAAGAACTTAATAAAGGTTACCTAATTGGTCCATTCAGCTCTCCCCCCTTTTCCCCCTTCAGAGTTAATTCTCTCGGCATTGCCACCCGAAAATATTCCGGCAAAAAGCGCTTGATTTTTGACATGTCTTCTCCTCATTCTGATACTGTAGCCAGTGTTAATGAGTGTATTCCCTCAGAACCGTTTTCTCTCCACTACGCATCGGTTGACAATGCTATTCAGCTAATTAAGTTGGCTGGGCACGGAGCATGGCTTGCTAAGGCTGATATTACTGACGCCTTCAAAATAATTCCTATTCACCCATCCGAATGGCCACTTTTCGGCGCTAAATGGAAATCCAAATTCTATTTTGCAGTTAGACTTACATTCGGGTGTAAGAGCAGTCCCCACATTTTCAATTGTTTATCAGAAGCATTGTATTGGATCCTGCTGAACGTTTGCAAAATTCCATTCGTTTTACATTTGCTCGACGATTTCCTGCTTGTTGACTTTCCGTCTCCTCAAACCTTCATTCTTGACACACTTAAACAAGTGTTCAACGATGTTGGTGTTCCTTTGTCTAAGGAAAAAATTATAGGTCCATCTACTTCCCTCGAGTTCCTCTGTATTTTACTGGACTCTGTTAAAATGCAAGCTTCCCTACCTAATGAGAAACTAATCAGGATCACGTCCTTTTTGGACTCGGTAAGCTCCTCTCGAGCCGTTTCTAAACGCAACATGCTCTCTCTGCTAGGTCACCTTAACTTCGCAATGAGTATCATTCCCCAAGGTAGGACTTTTATTTCCCGGCGGTTAACCCTAGCGCACTCCGTTGTTAAACTAACCGACACCGTTGATCTGGACGAAGGATGTGTTTCAGACCTTATGTTCTGGAATAAATTACTTAAAAGTTGGAATGGCATCTCTTTTTTTATAATGACAGTACCGAATCGTCCGCTGCACTGGAACTTTACACGGACGCCGCTCCTTCCGTAGGTTTTGGGGGTTTCTTTCAAGGGCAGTGGTTCGCCGAAAAATGGACAAAAGAGTTTCGTGCCTTAGCCGCAGGTTCAAATTCATCTGCGCTACACAAAATCTATCCCATTGCAGTAGCAAGCATCCTTTGAGGGCCACATTGGTCACGCAAACGCATAATCATGTTCTGTGATAATGAAGCAGTGGTCGCTATCATTAACAAAGGACGATCGTCTTGTCCGGCGATTATGTCTATACTGAGACGTCTAATCTGGCAGTCCGTTAATCATAACTTCTTGATCAAAGCAGTACATATACCCGGTACTTTTAATACAATGGCCGATTCACTCTCTCGTCTTCGTCTACAGGAATTCCGACGTCTCTGCCCAGCGGGCAACGCGGATCCAACTCCTTGCCCGCCCCTACCAGAAATAATTCTCAATTAACCGGTCCCATTGACAACCTATTTAATACAGCCAGACATTACATCACCAAAGGCGTAGCGACCTCCACGCTAAAAGCCTATGACTCTGCTTGGTTGTCATTTACTAGGTTTTGATGTTCTTTTCAGATTAACCTATTTCCTATCCTCCTAACTACTGTTTGTTCATTTCTAGTGCATCATTTCGAATCAAGGAATCTAAAAATCAACACGATTCGTAAATTACTCGCTGGCATACAATTTTATGCTAGGTGTAACGATCCTAATTTTCCCAGCCTATTCTCAGCTCCAACAATACGCCCCCTTCTCAAAGGCATGAAAAAATCCTCCAGCAAAGACCCTGACAAACCCCTGCCTATTACCTTCACTATTCTACAAAGGCTAGTCCTTGGTCTGCGTAAAGCCCCTTTTAACCCATACATAAACATTCTCCTAGAAGCAGTTTTTCTCACAGCTTTCTATGGATTTATGCGGCCCGGGGAATTCACCTCGGATTCCAGATGCTTCGACCCTACCCAAGGTTTAACTCTATCTGACATTCGTTTTTCACACAATCATTTTACCATATTTATTAAACGATCTAAGACAGACACTACAGGGTCAGGTGTCACCATAACTATATCAAAAATCGATGACCAATTTTGCCCTTTCACCTCCATGATTGACTATCTAAAAATCCGTCCCAGGATCTCCAATAATTCCCCTTTATTTATATTACCTAAAGGACTTCCCATAACCAAAGACTGGTTTCGAAATCATCTAGCATCGGTTGCAAAAATCTGCGGATTATCTACCTCTCGCTACACTGGACCCTCTTTCCGGATCGGCGCTGCTACGACAGCAGCTGAACAAGGAGTTCCCTCCTCTTCCATCAAGATGCTGGGCAGATGGTCATCTTCAGTGTTCGAAACCTATATAAGGAGTGACTCGAATACCATCCTAAACGCTCAGCGCGTCCTCTCTAAAGTCTAATAAGGTATGTACCTTTTGTTAAATACTGGTGGTGGTGAATGTTATTGCAATCTAAGTTGCATATATGTACAGCCTACGCGGCTCCCCTCACTGTGGCTTATATTCGAATTCTATAGCTATTTGGCTTTTCCTGCTCGGCATATTGTTGCCTTCTACGGCCTACATGGTCTATTTAACCTGGCATATCTTTGCCTTCTACGGCTTACGCGGCCTATCTCTATCTGACATATCGTTGCCTTCTATGGCTATGCAGCCTTTCCCACTCGGCATTTAGTTGCCTTCTACGGCCTACGTGGTCTATCTCTACCTGGCATATCGTTGCCTTCTATGGCTATGCAGCCATTCTCCCACTCGGCATACCGTTGCCTTCTATGGCCTACGCGGCCATTTCTCTGGCATATCGTTGCCTTCTATGGCCTACGCGGCCTATTTCTCTGGCATATCGTTGCCTTCTAAAGGCCCACACGGCCTTGTTCCTACTAGGCATATCGTTGCCTTCTATGGCCTACGCGGCCAATTTCTATCTGGCATACCGTTGCCTTCTAAAGCCTACACAGCCCTTTCCCACTGAGCTCATCATTAGGGGTGCACCGAAATTTCGGTCGCCGAAAATTTCGGCCGAAAATGGCATTATCGGTTTCGGGCCGAAATAAAAAATCCAGCCGAAAATGTAAACCGAAAATGAATGTCAACCGCGCCCCTTTCATCTGTGCGCTAGCGCTTGGGTTTCACTCAGCCTCACGGTGATCAGTCGTCTCCCACCCCTCCCCTTCGTGCTCAAGCAGGTTTCACTCAGGGTCCAGCTGTTTGCACGCGTCTGCAAAGATTAAGAATGTCTTGATGTGTAAACTTTAGAGAGAGTCGCGCTATGTGTCTCTTACTGTAATCCATTAACGTACATTTGGCGAATAAAGCAATGAAACACAACGTAACGTTTTTATGTGGAGCGACTGTTGCGCTGTTTGGGATTCACCATCAGTCGTATATGCATGCGTTTAAGTGCCCTTAAAGCCGAAAGTATACTAGGGACGTCCGCGTATGCGCGCCATCATTTTCATCATCAGGAGGGTTCGCAGCCGGCCGCGAGGACCGTCCGCGTGCAGCCCAAAATTTAAGACCGCACGGACAGTGCGTGTACAGTCCGCGTACAACATCGCATGCGCGTGAAAATATTTAGACAGGACACTCCACTACAAACAATTATACAAAGGAAATAGACAGCATTTGCACACATACTATCGTTTTTCTTCTTTAATTTTATTTCATCCATAAACAGAAAGCTGTGGAGCATGTTTGTTACCATATTGTTTGATTCCTGTTCTTTGTTGTCTTCTTGTTTGTTCTAAACTGTGTTTGCAATGGTGGATCGGTTTCTTTTCTTCACCTATCCTAATGTTTTAATGTACTGTAAATGTCGCCAAATCAGTGCTGCACTAGAGTAATAATTTGAATAGAGACGCGTTTAAAAAAAAACAAGCAAACATAATTTCTCTCTGTTATTGACAGGGCACATATAAAAAAATTCTCTCCACAGTATTCTTTTTCTAATAAAAACATTTGTTTATGTCTGTATAGATTACAGTCAGATTAACCTACTGAAGTCTGTGTCCTTAATGTTGATCAAACAACCCATGACAAAGAGACAAATAGCTCTAAAAATAATATATAATTTATTGTGTTATGATTAATTTAATTTGATTTCTGTACCTAATGCTAATTTCAGACCTTATTAATGTACAACTTTGTTCTCTTTTATAAATGTTTGCAATTTCTTTATTGTTTATTAGATTTTTCCCACCTGCTTTTTGCTGATCCGAAAAATAATCTGATCTGTGCCTCAAAAACTGTAATGTGATCCGAACTGTGAGTTTTTTTATCTGTCACACACCCCTAGTAAAGTTAGCACACAGTGATAGATAGCCATAAATACAATTGTACTAATAATTGGCATAATAATTTATTTCGGTGTTTCGGTTTCGGTTTTTCGGCCTTGGTTTCCTTTTTTCGGTTTTCGGTTTCGGCCAAGAATTTTCATTTCGGTGCATCACTACTCATCATTGCCTTCTACGGCCCACGCGGCCCCTCGCTCTCAGCTATCTCCACAGCCTATCTCTTTCACTGGCAATCCTGCCTTCTATAGCCCTAACGGCTTATCACACAGGCTCTATGGCATCTGGCATGTTATTCGATAATTACAGAAATGTCGATAATAATTCTTCTCTTATCCGTTTCAGGAACCTCTAAGAAACACTGGTGGGTAATCGATCATTGTTATCTATTTTTGGGGATTAGATTCTGGCCTGCATCCATCTGCAGGCAGGAACCGCAGGAATCCGTGAACCCCCGGATTCTAACTATGGTCGGGGCCTACGCCAAAGAACTATACTGTGTTATATTTCAGCCTTGGCTGATAACTACTGTTAAATACATTCATGTCAATTCTTAACCTATCTTCGAGTCTTTCTGGTAGAACTAAGGAAATTTCCTTCTCCATCCATAATGTGTACAATAGACCAGACACATTTATCCATCCAGTCCTGAAAAGTATATCAGTTTCCAATACAATAATACCTGACTATGAAAAGAAGATAATTTACACTTTAGCTTTGACGGCTCAAAATCACATCTCAAAAGAAAATCAATTCCCCCAAAAGAATCAAAGATTTTTGAAGAAAAACTAGACCAAACAGAATGTTTATTCCAAAGGAAAGCCTGGAGCCATCTCAGTTAAAGTGTGCCATTCATAACATCAAAATCAATAAAATTCAAACCTCCTTCACTGATTGGCTTTACTACATCTGATTTTCTTATGTAATTTATACTGAATTTGATTTATATCCTTAATCCACCTGTCAGAGATATCTAAAGAATATGCAGGATAAATCAGCCTAGAAAGTATTTCAGTTTTCTGTAATAAAATTCTGCCAAAAATTGAAATATCCCTTTGTAACCACACATTTAACATATTTTGACTTTTTGTTATATTGTCAGCCAAATTCATTTTTTCTCTAGTTTTTGTGTCTTTAGAAATAACAAAACCTAAATATTTTACCTCATTTTTTAAAGGAATATTAAATTATTGAGATTCAGTCCGATTATGCACTGCCATCAACTCACACTTTTTCAAATTTAACTTCAAACCAGAAGCTTTGGAAAAATGTGACACTAAGTTAATAGCAGCTGGATCTGCTCTGCATCCTTAAGAAACAGAGTAGTATCGTCTGCTAGTTGACTTATTAATAGCTGACTCCCCAAAACATTTAGCAGCTTAATATCTTTACTATTTTTCATGTAAATTGCTAAAAGTTCAGCTATTAAAATAAACAAATACGGACTTGTCGGGTCACCTTGTCTAATACCTCTGTTTATGGTGAAATGCTTAGAAGTCCCATCTGGAAGCGATACTGAACTATTAATGTCTTTATACAACATCTCTATCAAATTAACAAATTTGTAACCAAATCCAAAAAACTTAAGTGCATGTAAAATGAATGTATGTTCTACTGTGTCAAATGCCTTATAGAAATCAAGAAATAAAATAAAGCCATCATCCTTAATCAAATGTGCATAATAAATTAAATCCAAAATAAGTCTAATATTGTTGTGTATTAACCGTCCTTTAATAAAGCCAGATTGTGTTTCACTTATAATTTGACTCAACTTAAATTTTAACTTAGAATTTTATAATCAACATTTAGTAAGGTAATCAGTCTCAGATTATCAATAACTCTTCTGTCTTTGCCTGACTTTGGAATAAGAATGATCAACCCCTGCTTCATAGTTGGAAGTAAAGAGTTAGAATCAAAACATTCCTTTAAAGCTTTAAACAATAAATCTTTTAAATCTTCCCTGAAAAATTTGTAGTCAAACCATCCTGACCAGGAGATTTTTTTAATAGCAGAATCAATTTCCTCCAGTCTCAGGTCTATATCACAGCTTTCTTGAAATTCACTATCAATCTGCGGAATAAACTCTTTTATACTTTCTAGAAATTCTTGACCTTTTTTGATTAAGAGGAAGAATAAATATCTCTATAAAATGAGTAAACTTCCTCAGATATTAATTTGGGGTCTGTGATCACCTTCTCATTAACAATCAAACTATTCACAGCATTACTTTTCTGTCTCCTCTTTTCTAACTGACAAAAATATGCTGTATTCTTCTCTCCTTCCTCCAACCATTTTGCACGAGACCTTACAAAAGCTCCTTGTGCTTTCATTAAATACAAATTATCTAATTTAGCTTGAAGAGAAATTAATTTATCAAGATCTTCTTGAGTCATTTGCTGTGTATTACAACAAGTGTTAATTTCTTGAATTAAATTTAACTCTCTTTGCTTCCGTTCCTTGTATTTTTGTTTACCAAATCTAATTGAAACTTCCCTTGTTTTAAATTTAAAATATTCCCATTTATTCCCATTAGAAGTTAAGGTGAGGTCATCTTGAATCTCAATAATCAAATTTCTTATTTGACTACAATAATTTTGATCCTTTAACAGTTCTGCATTAAACTTCCAGTATACTCTTTTTTAAAGGTATGTTTTGTTGTTGGTGTCAAAATTAATGAAATATGGCAATGATCTGTCAATGGTGCGGCAGAAATGGAAACGTTAGTTGCAAACTCAGAATGTTCCTCAGTAATAAGCCAAAAGTCAATCGGTGACTTAGAGGATCCATTCGGTTTGACCCAGGAAAACTGAGACTCATCAGGATGCTTTAACCTCCAGATGTCAATAAGAAAATATGACTGGCAAAACTCCTGAATAATGTTATTAAAATGGTGACTTGTATAACTAGAAGGAGATCTGTCCAGCCACTCATCTGGTGCCAGATTAAAATCACCTCCAATTAGTACACAATTAGTTTGAAATTTTGATTTAAACTGTGTGACAACATCTGTAATTTTAGAGAATAAAATCTTGTTTTGCCCACTGCTATTATAACCATAAACATTAACTAAAATCAGAAAAGTACCTTCACTATTAACCACAGCAGCAAGCCAATGACCAAGAACATCAGATTGAAAAGTCACAACCTTGCCAGGGCAATTGTTAAGGCATATGGCGAAACCTGCTGAACGATTAGAGCCATGACTAAGCAAAATTGTCTCTCCCCAATGCATCTTCCAAAAAGCAGCATCTTCTTCAGTAGAGTGAGTTTCTTGTAGAAAAACAAAATGTGACTTTTGCCCCTTACAAAACAAAAATATACCTTTGCGTTTTACTTTGTCCTTTAGTCCCCTTGCATTTAACGAACAAAAAGATAGACGAGATTTCAACGAGAACATACGCCCACTGGAACTCAGAGTGAATGGGTGAGAGTGTCAATAAGCTATCGACAATGAAATTCGAAAAATAAAAATGCAACACTTACAAAAAAGCCTCTCAAAAAACAACATTTCCCAAGACTTCATCATCAGACAAAAATTTGCTTCCCTTCAATGAAAGCAAAGGGACCGCAAAAATATGGCACCTTCCCTTCAGCTCGCGCTTCTTGAATGAGTGGCCAAAGAACTCCCAGAGCCTCTCGGTCTTCTTTGTTTAAGTCCTCAGCAAAATGAATGCCTGCCTCCTTGCACACGGTTGATCCCTTTGACAGAGTCCATATTTGATCTCTGTAGATTCGCTTTGAAAACTGTATGATGATCTGGCGCGTGCGATTTCCTTCTCTTCTGCCAATACGATGAACCGTGTCAACCGCTTCTTCCATTTCCCAGGGCACACCAGGAGCAATCTTGGCCAGCAGGGTTATCACCTCCTGTCGGATGTTTTCGTTCGGTTTCTCTGACGACCCCTTGATGCGTAAATTCCAACGTCTTTTTATAACGATCCAATTCTCCTACCCTTGACCTCAGCTCTTTATTTTCTTTTTTAAGAATAGAAAGTTCCTGCTCCAATAAAGCTTCCTTCTGTTTGTGAGCTTTCATCTATTCCTTAACCTCGGAAATGGCGTTACAATTCTCTTCCATTTTTTTGGACAACTCCTCCAGCTTGTCAAATCTTCTGCCAAGAGAGTGAATTGCCTCAAGAATATCATAATTAGAAATATCATTCAACTGATCAGGCCGCACTTTCTTCATTATATGAACTTTGCTGGGGGTAACCGGTAGATTCTCAGCAGCATGTTCCTCCAAAATACGCTTGTTAGTTTCAGCAGAAACCTCCATCGCGTTTCCATAATCATGCTCATTTCTGTTACTACTCGCGGTTTTCTCTTCAGAGTTACGTGCTCTACTTGACATCTTTAGATGATGAAAAAAGAAACCTCTATCAAATCGTTTGGGAAAAGAAATAAAACTTTGAGACTTTGCTGGTGATTAAACTATGCTGCTATCTAGTACGCCATCTTGGCCGGAAGTGAGAGTTGACAGTTAGAATTTGAAAATAAACACTCAGCCTAAACATTCTATGAATGTAAGTCTATGGGACTTTTTTGGGATGTTTGATCGGACGGTTTAGGAGAACCGTCAGTCCGATCCCTTAGAAAAGATACAGCACACCTCCTCAGATCAGACTGAAGGTCTGTGCAAAGTTTGGTGGCTCTAGCTTAAAAGCTCTAGGAGGAGTTAGAGTTAGAAATTTTAGTCTCAGAAGAAAAAGAAGACGGAAGAAAAATAATAAGTTTAAGTGCAACAACAGTATGTTGGCTTTCTCAAGCCAACATAAATATTCTAAATAGCACAACTCCTTTATCGCACAAATATGTGAAAACACAGTAAAGAGAATCTAATTATTACACTATTGCACTAAGACCTCCGACCTAAACAGATCTCGTGTTTGTTGAGTTAAAACCGAATTGTTGTATAACGCGTCATAGCAAAAAGGCTAACAAACTTAAGAATTACCCTCCAATTAACATTAGCCCTTTCTTTATGGCATAGATATCGTATTCATACAGAGAGAACAAAGCTGCATACCTTAATCCTTTGCTTGTTTCTCTTCTTTCTTAATTAAGCACCTGATGATTTTGACCTTTTCCTGTCCATTTCTGTGTTTATTTGGTACGACCATAAGTCAAGACTAATTCACCTTAGTGACCACACAATTGTTATAATCGTTTTGTATTACCTACATTTATTAGCAATTTCACACAATTCAGAAAAAAAAGTTTTCCCTGTAAAAGCTATGTTTACATCCACACAAGCGCGTTGATGGGTGCGACAAAAATGACTTCAACGCAAAGTAGGCGGTTCAGCAGAGGCTCGCTGACAGCACTTAAACATGGAAAAAAGTTTTCATGATTTTGTCACAGAGTGACTTTATAGGGCGAAACTAAAATTGGTGAAGATTGGTTCCGCCCGAAGAGAGGTTCCGGCCGGACCGAATTTTTCAAACACCAGTACTTCCTGGTTTCCAATGGCAACATAAATCATGGCTTTACGAGCAACAGGTGTGGAGGTTTTATGTGGCAACTCGTGATTGGAAGATGTGATGAGGACGGGACATATAAATAGACCCATAGAAACACAGGAAGAGCGCGGTTGATTTCGGGGCAAGCTCCTTTCCGCCAAGGGCGGACCAAAACACGCACACCTTTTGAAGAGCCTGAAGGTTCTGTTGATCCGGCGATCACTGGGAGGCGAGCGGAAAGAGTGCGGGGCTAAAGGAGGTGAAAGAAAGCAGTTGTTGTTGTTCTATTAAAGGAGCACCACGGAAACAGCGTGTGCTTACCAACCGATCCGGTGCGAAGAAGTTGAGGTCTGGGCGAAGTCTCTAGAGGTAAAGGCAGAGGTGATTATTTACTGGGTGAAGAAGGATACATGGACATTGAAATACTGGGCTGAGTATTGACATTCAATTGATGTTGTGAGGAGACAGCATTTACAAACTATTGATGTATATTGAGTAATAGCTCTAGGAGCTACTTACCGGAAGAATCGTCAAGGACGATCAACGGTGACAGGACAGCCGATGGTGAGAGGAGGATCGGACATCTGCAAGAAGGAGATAAAGACAGAGTGTTACCGTCCTACGTGAGTTACTCTATACATTGTACTGTATATCATTAAGGGGAAGTGCATTATTCAACGTGTGTTGTAAGCCCAAGATAAACAGGTTAGTGGCCCCACTGTGGAAAGGAGTGTGGGTGAGCCGGGGAGTACAAGTGGAAGAAAACGCAGGAGGCCGGGCGGCCATCTTCAGGTTCCTTTTCCCCTCCACTTGTGGCTCTGTCCTTATTTCACTTAAAGTGTGTGGAATGCTGTGGGTGAGTCCTTGTCTTTATTGTGAGTGTGTACACTTGAAAGCTTGCAGTGTATTGCTGTGCTTGTGTTGACAGAAGCCACGTCGAGATTAGAGAAGTCGTGGTGATATTTGTGTACGTTGAGGCTAGAGGAGTGCTATCCGAAGGCAGATATAAATAGGACTTCATGCATAAATTGTTGGATCCTTTCTGGCTCTGTAAGGGCAGTGGTGAAGTATACCTGCAAACCTGACTAGTGTGAGTAAAAATCCTAAAGTGTACTGTTATACTTGGACGAAGGGGTACTGCTATAACGTCAGTGTGAAATAACCATCCTTGTGTGGAGCCTCTTCAAAGGTTCGCCCCTGCTCAGTATCTCTGGAACTGTAAGTGGAGGAGGAGCGAGGGAAGCTCCGCACGACCATCTCCAACATCCTCAGGGACACACAGGGAGCCTCAGGGTAGGCCGTGTCACCACCTCTGCCCATCCGGAGGCCTGTAAGTTCAACTACACCCTGTGTTGTAGCATCGCCTCGTAAGTCCAGCAATATTGGTGTGAAGTAATTGTTGTGTTGAGCGATCGCAGGACCACGGAAAGTCCAAGTTACCTGTTTAATACTTACCTCCGTCCACAGCTAAGAGCCTAAAGAGCAAGAAGGAAAAGTCCCAGTTACCTGTGAAATACTTACCTGTTTAATACCTACCTCTGTTCACAGCTAAGAGCCTAAAGAACGAGAAGGAAAAGTCCCAGTTACCTGTGTAATACTTACCTCCGTCCACAGCTACGAACCTATGGAGTGAGAGAGAAAAGCCCCAGCTATCTGTGTATCTGTGTAATATTTACCCTTGCCCACAGCCAAGGGCCCAGAGCATCCAAATGCCCCCCCCCCCTCGCTATGAAGGCCCGAGGACCGAGATATGTTTTTAAGTATTTAACTCCCCCTATTTACAGTTTTAATATTTAAATAAAAGTTGTTAAATTAATTCTTTGTCTGTCTGGTCATTGGGGTGTTTTGGGACCTCCTCAGGGTGGAAATAGGAGGAGCGTGACCCGCGATAGGTCATGATATGTCACTTTTAAGCCATTTCACTTTTATTTTTTAAATTTATACCAACTTCTCACTAGTCATGACTAATTCAATTTATGATTAATTCAAGTTGTTTAAATGTAAACAATTAGGTGCACACTTTTTTTACAGTGTTAGCAAGCTGATAAAAATGTGCAAAACCAGGTCGCCAGAATCAGAGATAAGAACAGTGCTGCAGATTATGCTATAGTTATGTTTTACTGTGTTTTGTAGACCTTTAGAAGTCAAACAATGAACAACCTTGTGGTAACAGGTTTATGGAAATTGTAAAAGTTGTTGCAACTATTCATTACAATAATATTTAAGCATTTTTCAGAACACTATATAAAAAGAACACTTAAGTAAGAAGAAGAATTCAACCAAACCTTACATTATAACCATTACAGTCTCAAATCAATTTGTGTCATTATGTCTAAAAATTTTACAATTCACCAATTTTTATTATATCGTTCAGAAGGTTTTTTGTCAGACACAGAGATCTGTAAAGTTGAATCATCCATTTTGTCTAACAGAGCTGAAAATGATGACTTGAACAATATGCAACTGTTATTGTTTTACATGATATAACAAAACAATATCTGTTAAATGCTGTAATTGTAGTACTCTTTTATTCTGCTCATGTTTGCTTAAAGGGGACATTTTACAAAACTTCTTACAAAATTTAAAATAAATATTTGGTGTCCCCAGAGAACATATGTAAAGTTTTGGCTCAAAATACTTTTATTTTATGCTGGGTTTTTTTGGCTGTTCACACATTCAAAATGTGACTGGATTCCAATCAGATATGCACAAAAATCGGATTTGGACTCCAGTGGGAATAAAGTCTAAATTCCAGTGGTTGGATAGTGCAGATTAAGGGGTGGTATTATCCCCCTCTGACATCACAAGGGGAGCCAAATTTCAATGACCAGATTTTTCACATGCTTGCAGAGAATGGTTTACCAAAGTTACTGGGTTGATCTTTTTTTACATTTTCTAGGTTGATAGAAGCACTGGGGACCCAATTATAGCAATTAATATGGAAAAAGTCAGATTTTTTTCATGATATGTTCCCTTTAAGATGGTTTATGTTTTTTTGTTTTTTTGACGATTTGGAGAACCCCTTGATCAATGTTCACTGCAAGTAAGTCGTCAGGAAGTGAGTGATGGAAACAGATGGTTGCTCCCGAACAGATGATGCTTTGTAACACTGTCCCCTTTTATTTTTGCAGTAAACACTTTGAAGAAACCATTTCTGGTGTTTGTCCATATTGAGGGTTAATCGGGGGAAAAGCGAGTCATTGTTATTTTTACATTCTTTATTAAATAAACCTTCAAAATGATGCATCATTCATTCTTCTAGAATCTAACAAAAACTGAATGAGCTATACATGTTTGAAGCACCAGTCGTTGAAAAGCAAGCAGGCGAAAAATGTTCATGGTTTACTGTAACTAAAAGGAAAGATTTAGATTTAGACTCCTCTACAAACCCTTTCCCAGGGTTAACATATAAGCGGGAGAATGTTATCATTGCAAAGTGGTCAGTCTAATGTCTTGTGCTTATTCCACTACACTTATGGATAAGCTGTTTGTTTTTAAAATTATTAGATTATTTTACAACTTTCACTTACCCTGTTGTGCATGAACAAAGCTGTTCCTACATTTCTGTTTCCCATTTGAATGGGACCTATAGGCTTTAGCTTCAATTGTGATTCAATTCTTTTCTATTCGGTTCATATTATGTCTGGGATATATCTCTTGAGTGCATGTCTCGCTCTCTCAGATATTTCACCTGTTCGCCAAAAATGACTTTTTATCTCCTTGAGAATGCCTGACACCGTTGTATACATACCAAAAGAAGATATTTTGAAGAATGTTTGTTACCAAACAGCTTTGTTGATAAGAGTCAACAAACCAATGAAAGTCAAGGAACTAAACATGTTTGGTAAACAACATTTTTCAAAATATCTTCTTTTGTGTTCCTCTGAAGAAAGAGCATACAGGTTAGGAGGAAGGACATAAAAGTAAGTAAATGATAAGTCTTTCTTCAATATTTACCAAATTTTATAGCATACCGAAAGATGTACTTACCTCTGAATAAACTCCAAAGTAGTGGCTGCTTCCACTTGGTACTCGATGTTGAGCTGTAATAAACTTGCCAGGCATGAACTCTTGAAAGGCATAGCAACAGTAACTAAGAAGGGCTTGGCTTAGCAAAGGGTCAATTGCATGAAGTGTAATCTCATTGTTAAAATCTGTAAACTCTCTTTTGTGTTTGTGTGTAACAGGGAAATCATGGAAAACCAATTTTACTCACTCCAGAGACTTAAGTAAGTTTTTTTCCCCTGCACATATAATAATAATGTAACATTGGTTATTACAAATGTTTGGTAACATAAAGTACAACATAAACATTTTAATGTACCACTGTTTTCAATGCTTTAGTGCTTGCAGGCTTAAGGATCTCCAGTGTATGAAGTTATTTTCTGGGCATTTAAGTGGCGGAATTGTCGGTCTCAGTAACATCTGCAAGTCCCTCTTAGACGCACATGTCAATACCACCACTGGGGTGTGCTCCAATTACAAAGATATCAGGAAAAATATTGAACATGCTGAACAGTGCATGCAAAAGGCAGAAGAAATTATTAAAGAAAAGCTGGGATGTTTGGATCAACGCATGGAGCAACTTGTTGGTGATAAACAAAAAGCTGAGCAGCAGAAGAAAGGAAAAAGCATGGCCATTGATAAATTACACAAAGAGAAAGCGTCTGCTGAGGAATTATTAAGGATTTCTAAAGCAGCTTTAGATCAAGCTACAAAACAAGTCGAATCAGCACAGTATGCTCTAAATGTAGCACAACAGAGGATGGACTCTCATCGAGATGTTGCAATTGCAGGTGGGGTTCTGCTTGTAATACCAATTATCGGATGGATTGCTGGTGAGAACTGAATTTTAATCATCCTTTTAAATTGTACATTCCATTTATTCAAGAGATTTCAGAAGTCTTATTTCCCTCATAGGTTCTATAATGCTAAGTGAGGGACTGCGGGTCTTAAATGAGGCTACAGATTTCTACAATGCTACTGAAAGGGAGAAACAAATGTCTGAATCGAAAGTGAGAGAATGCACTAACAAAATATATGAATGTGAGAAAAACATTGTTTCTGCACAAAATGAAATCGAGATGAGCAGTCAGCAACTGAAGAAGATTGAGGAGGAGATCAAAGGGGTTCAAAAGGATCTGGAGGATACTGGCAGTGTTCAGCAAATGGTCAGGACCGTTATGAATTGCCTGAGTGTTCTTACTGGGAGAATCACTGTCCTGGAGAGGCAAACTCAATGTTTCATCCTCTGGGAGCCTGTTGTAGAGATCATGAAAGATGTGGTGAAGGCAATCGTAAATATTGCAAAGAATGATTTCTTTGGTAGTAATGATCTACAAGGCCTCATAAACACATTGAATCAGAATGTGGGATCACTACGGGCTTTATGCAATTCTCCCAGTCATTCTGAATATAATACGTTTTACTGATCATCTCCAACTTGCATAATTAAGATTATGCATTGAACCACTGCAAATACCTTTGTAAACAGTTCTGGACAATAACGCATGATGGTTTGTTTGGTAGCTGTTTAGCTCACCATATCTTGCAAAAAAGACACCTGACATGTATTACACAACTTTATAAATGTTTCACAGGTGTCGATAATTGTTAAATAATCATGTCTGTCAAATGTCTTAAAATAACTACCAGAGCGATGTCTTAGCGATGTTTGTGAAGTAATCTTATTAACCACATAACTGCATAGCCACCTTTCACTATAAAAAATGCAGCATGAAATTAAAACAACTTAAAAGCACATTGATTCTCCAGGTCAATTCAACTATTTTAAGTTTTGTCTGAAAAGTTGACATTAAAGTAAGATATACTGCATTCAATGGCCTGCCATCAATTATTCCTTACATGCAAATTATGTGGCAAATGCACAATGCTGATTTTAATTGAAATGCAAATGCTTTTAAATCATATCCATGATACTTTTAATAGATTTTAAATGCTTTCATAAATTACTCTAGTAACATAATCAATTGAATATGGGGTGATTGGATTGCATGAGAATTATTTTAACAGTACTGATTTCTTGGCAATATTACAATTTTTTAAAATCTTTTTAACATATTAGCATTCTTTAATATGAATTAACCTTAAGATGTAATTTTTTTCAAATTGTAACCAAGGGCCTGCTTACATAAAGCGAGAGAGAGCGAGATGAATCCAAATGCAAGGAGGTTTATTGTACAATCCCAAAAGAGCAGGCAAACATACACTGTAAAAAATTAGCTGTAATTATGCAGCTGGTTGCCAGTAACTTACTGTAGAAGATAAAATCTGAAAATGTTTCATGTTCATTTAACTTTTAACAAAATGTTGCCAGCAAATAACATAAATGTAAAATCTACAGTAAGTTACTGGCAGCTAGTTGCCAGTAATACACAGTAATACTATAATTTCTACAGAATTTTTTTACAGTGTAACAGGGTAATCCAAAGGCGTAATCCAAATTCAGGCAATGATCATAACATGAACAGCAAAAACCATGAAACGAGACAGGTGTTACACTGCCAATACTTTGCACTGCAGTGAGTGTGATGAAATGTGAAATGAAAAGATATCAAAATAAAAGACCTGAAACAGAACATGTCAAAATAAAAGACCTAAAAACACAAAACCAAACAAAACACAAGACAAAACCCTTACACAAATGAAAAAATACAATAGAATTATTTTAAATAAATTTAATTTAATTTAATTTTTGACTCTACACTGTAAAAACAAACAGTGCTATTGTAGCATCTGGCTGGATTGCCAGAACCGGATCATATCTGATACTTGGATTGCAGAATAGCTAGTAAATGTGATATTATGTGCTAACTAGGGATGGCTGACGCGAAACAGTCGTTCCGAAGCTTTGCGAGATCCCGAAGCGCAGATGTGTCGAAACACTGATCCGAAGCGTGATTCAAAACACCCATGTCACGTGACTATGACCAAATGAAGCCTCGAAGTGTTTCACTAAGTGTTTCATCAGGTGTGGTCTGCCGAATCAGCCTTTGATTGGCACGGTCGGGAACAGACAACACAATCGCACATCTGTATAAAAGTGAAATAAACGCATATTGACCTTGTGGGTTTTTGTGAGAGTTTTTTAAAGGCTGGAGAAATTATCTGTAAAAAAAGAAGTAGGCTAATTCCTTCCACACACAGCAGATATTTATATGTGACATGGTGGCTTGATATATACTTGATATTAATTTCTTATTGTTTTATGTGGTATTTATTTATTTATTTAATAGACCATCTTACAGTTATTGACAATAATGAGCCTAAAAGCTCATGTAGTTGTCAAACATGTTAAAACAACAACAAAAAATATGTAACTTCATTGTGACAACGGTAATAATAACGCATTTTCCGGGGTTCGATCCAAGAGTTTTTTGCATGAGAGTCGAGGACATTATCCACTCTCCCACCTGATCACTTGTGTTTATCAATCAACAGGTGGGATACAATTTGTCAGCGCTCGTCTAAAACCTTGTCAAGGCTGCTCTATGGTAATACGTGCAAATGACCACTAGATGTCACTGTGGAGGCGGTTTCGAACCATGTTTCGAAGCCTCGACACAATTGATTCAACTGTTTCAGTGTTTCACGAAGCCTCGCTCTGCCCATCACGAGTGCTAACCCCCATGCCCTGGCTAGTTTTCCTTCATTTCTACATCAAAGAGGCTATAGTCAGCCCCAACCATCTCAGTGGGACATTTTTTGGCAACTTTTGAAGCTCAACAGAGAGCTGATAAGGAGGTAAATTAGATATATTGACCTGCAGAATGTCTTTGAGACCATATGACAAACTCTTTTAGATCTCTACATTTATGCATGTGTGATGTATGTTGGTTCCCTCTTTTATAAACTTGTATTTTCATGTACAATTGTGTTTCTATGACTAAGTCTAGATTACCTCTGACAAATAGAGATGTTTAGTTTGTTATTCATACATCGGAATGAATCACAATGCTAATGCTTAATGCTTGTTTAAAACCATTCATATTGGGTATCAACTCATTCATATTGGGTAACAATTCATTCTATTTATTCAATGATCTGGACTGATATTTTGCAAAGGAACCTAGAGGCAATAAAAGATGCAAAGCTACAGTTAAGGGGACAAACAACTCTCCCCTCCTCAGCTCTGATTGGTCGATTCAAACTTGGATGGGCATGTCCTCCTTAAAGGATAAATATTGGCAACAAACTTTGGCTGAATCCGAAATCACATACCTACTGAGTAGGTACTGAATTTCCATGAGTACCTACATAACGGGCGCTAAGACAGTACGTACGTTTGCGTTAGTATGGACAGCATCCACCATGTTGAAGTTATCATGCGACCTATGACGTAGTAGACTTGTTCGAGTTCATGCGGAACCAAAGAATCGACAGGAGGATGACATCACAATACCGCGAGAGCAACTCAAAATCAGACTTCTCCGAATGATTTCTGGAATTGCTCTAACGGTACTGTGAAGTCATCCACCTGTTGGTTTTTGCAGCTGTGCATAAACTCAAACAAATCTAATAACAGGCATGAAAATGTATGCGTGTGTATAAGGGACAAGTGCACTAACACCTGATTGCATCAGTAACTTGACAAGACAACTCTACTACGGTCTCTGTCAGTGCTACAGATATTATATTACACATTATTTTGTAGTGGACAGAAATAAGTAAAACAAGCAGAGTGTAATTTAATATGTATTGTCAGATGACAGCTGTGCTTCAATACAAACTAGACAATGCAGGCCATGTGATTATAAACATTTTAGTGAAGCAATCATGCTCTTTTATTTACTTAAAACGACAGGAATAAAAAATGAGTGAATAAAACCATCACAATAAATGAAAACATATAAAAGTGAATACCATATGAAACAAAACTTTATTCAAATGTATTTTTCTAACAAACCATCACATATTTACTATCATCTCAACACAACTGTGACAATTCTGCAGCTTTATTTTGATGAATCAGCTGAGCACTTTGTGGGATATCCTGACCGGTCTGTGTGTGAAGTCAGTGTGCTGAGGAACAGTCCTGTGTAACGTATCATCCGATTGGCTGGTCCTTGGTCGATATGTCGATTACTTTGCTTTCCCGTGGCATCATGGGAAAGCTGGGATAGAAGTGTCCATCCGATGCATGCTTCAGAATCGGTGCCGACTCAGTAGGGCATCCAAGGATTTTTCGCCTACTGATTTTATTGATACTGAGGATTCTGACATAGTTCTCTGTTCACGTACTGTTTCCCCTACTACATTTTCAGTAAGTAGGCGGTTTCGGACGATACTTAAGTACACGTGCCTCTGAATCTTGCGAGAAATAGTCCAAAATCCTTGTAATTCTCGCCTACCCTTTTACGTATACTGAGGTTTCGGACATACTATTCGTTCGCCTACTGCTTTTTGCCTAATATATAGTATGGCAGTATGCGATTTCGGATTCAGCCTGCATCTAAGAGGTTCTCTCTTCTTCAGTGATCATCGCCTCATCTCTTCTACAAGTGGGCTCTTGCAGCAACCACTGCAGCAATTAGGCCTAGGAGCATTCATGTGATGTGTTTATGATATTGGAAAATGATGGCTAGATTTAGTAAATGTGTTTAGACAACTGGTCATTTGGTTTAGAGGATTGGCTTTTGTGTTTTAGAATTTGAGAAAAACTGTATTAGACAGATAAAAGGGCCTAAATACAGTTCACTGAGCTTTGAAACAATGGATCCACAGAGAAATTAAGGAATAGGTTGAGGCCAGGGCCAATATAGCTGTGATGTGGGCGAGATTTTCTGGCCTGACCCAGAACAAGGACGGGATGTTGAGGTGGAATATTCTTTTTAAAAATGTTTTACAGTTGTGCTGTGTAGCACAAGAATGAATAAAAATGTGCCAATGCATAGATTGATTGTGTCTTTTTTGGTCATATGAAAAGGTTTTTGAGCGGAAGAACGAAAAGCAACTTACAAGTTTTGGATATATTGTTTTGAATTTATTGCACCAGTGTGTAATACTATGTTTGTAGTGTAGTGGTCCGTGTACATTTTATTCATTTGATATCCTATCTGAAATCATGTAAAGAGAAATGGGAAATGGGTTCGGTTTTTTCGTTATTCCATTTATTTCAAAAAATGGAAAATGAGATTACAGCTCGATTTTTCAATTTTCATTTGTGGTTTACAAATCAGTTAATAGGTTCTATATTTCATTTACGCCTCTGGTCGACGCTGAAACGCCCCCTTCATCTGATTGGCTAAACCGCGACCTGGCCTCCTTGTGTCAGGCAACAGCTCACCGGACGAGAAGCGTCATGTATTTAAAAATCAAACATTATTTTCTATGAATGTACACACACCGACGGCAACTGACGGCAGCTGTCCACTGTGACTCTGGACACTGCTTAAATCTCTGTCGTGCCACAGAGCACCACTCACATAGTTTAACATTATATAACATTTTTATCACATATTTTTAACGATTAACTATAGGCTGCTAAAGCATATCTTGTTTCTGGAAGTAGACTCTGTCTGACTAAGCTTGTGCTATTGAATGCAACCTTCCAGTGTGAGATAGGCTACCTGCGTGCGAGTTGTCCTACACGCGACGCCCTACGCATACAGCCACATTGTGTGCACTAATAAAACGATCAGAAATTTATTATTTTACACACATTTCAAGTAGCAAAGCTGTATTAACGCTTTGCATGTGCATATGTGCACAGAAAGCTGTTGCTGTACCCAATTATCATGACAATATGGCTCCGAAAGTATTCAGATAAATAAGTTGTTTAGGCCTAAACAAGAACACAATATTTTTCATTAAAGTACATAACTGTAAATATTCATAAATTCAACACATACCAGGATTTTTGAGGAGTTTCTGAGGTGTTTGTAATCATGCAAGTGTCAGGGTAAGAAACACAAACAAAGATGCAAATGCAAATGTGAGATTTTATTGCACAATAAGGAGAGAGAGAGAGAGGGGAATGCTGAGAGATCCACTGTTTGGTGACAGGGTGAAAGTTCCAATGCTGATAGCAAAAAGTTCTGCTGCTTGGTGACAGGGTGAAGTATCTGCCAGACAAACTCGCTGCAAGAGTCTAGAAGTAATCTCCACTGATCCTAGACAGGATGAAGATTCCGCTGTACGTAGACAGGGTGAAGATTCTGTGATGTAATAATGTTTGTGACCTTCACTGGATACAGACTGAGAAGGGCTCCACTGTGCGTAGACAGGGTGAAGAAACCGCTGGACGATGTCAGCGTGATGAGTCCACTGTACGAAGACAGGGTGATGAATCCGCTGTACAATGACAGGGTGCGATGAAGACAGCAAACAGTCTGATGTGTATCCGTAACACGAGGCGGTTGGTCAGCAAACACAGCTGGACAGCGACAGTACTGAAGAGGCTCAGTGTTAAATTTTTCTGCCATCTCTCTTAACTCCTCATTGTTAAACTCACCACGTTGTCGGTGTATATTCTTTTCGGGGCACCATGAACACTTATCCACGAGTGAATGAAAGAGTTGACGATCTCCGAGGCTTTTTTTGTTCTCACAATGTTTCCAGCGCTGAAGCGTGTAAAGTGGTCGATGATATGGAGGTACCATACGCCAGGTTCCAGCTCATATAGATCCATTGCCACTGTCTCATTATACTCTGAGGCTAAAGGCAAACCAACAGCAGGCTTGGGCTTGGTCTTGCTGTATCTTTGACATACCTCACAGTCACGGATGATCTCTTGCAGAATAACTTGACAGTCAGGGAACTACACTAACCTTTTCCACTGGTGGCACTTGCGCTACCAACTTTTTCAGTTACTGGCGCAAAATATGATTTGGTCGCACATATTTTTTTCAAATTATATTAAGGCGCTCTGGATAATAATGAACAATAATGAAATGTATTGCATACAGATATGCTTTTTATTTTACTTGCCATCTTTTAAACCACATGCCTTCTTGTTTTCTTAAACGTTGCAGTGTTTCCCACAGATCTGAAATTTACTTGTGGTGGTAGCTCGTGAAAAGGGCAATCATTACCCACTGATAAATAATGGTCTACTATACATATGACGAAGAACTAATAATGTGTGACACAACACAATACTTTGATTTATTGAAAATTAATATTAATTTCACATTATATTTCATTAATCTAACCACCCCAAACTTTCTTTGCCATTAACAATCTTTCTATTTCTCTCTTGCCAATTTAAAAAGCTTAATCCACTCATTATTTCAGATTTAAAAGTCTAGTTGCTGTCCCGGTGACATGATTGGTTTTAGAAAAGATATGGTTTATTAATAATAAGATTATTTAAAAAATGTGAGAAAGAAAATGCAGCGCGTGGGTGTAACAAGAACCATCGCCATAGAAACCAGAGGCATATGGTCGCAGTGTAGTTCCCTGACAGTCCTTGTCAGTATTTCCAGAGCTGTGGATGAGTCTCTGCAGTTGGTCTGCGCAGGCGTGGCCAAACTGCTTATGATGCTTCAGGAGAACTTTACGCTCCTCTTTTGTAGACATCTTTATTGTGACAACAAGAACTTCACTTTCATTGGTGTCCGCTTCATTATTACCATCTCTAATGTCAACACAATAATCTCCCGAACTAATGAGCTCAAGAGGCACTGGTTGCTTGAACATGACAACTCTGTCATTCTCCATGTCTAAAACTGATCCTGCTTCCTTTAGAGACATTTTACTCAGCAGTAAAGGAATATTAACAGGAACAACTTCCGTTTTAATGTGACATTTTGTTGGTCCGATCTTAGCGGGAAGCTTCACCCTTTTGTTGGGAGTATACCACCTGACCATCACAAAATCTGAACGGTCTGCAGCTTGAAGATTCTGTTTGCAACAGTTTGTTTATTTGACTTTGGCTCAGATCTTTTATATAACTATCCAGCCATTTCTCACCACAAACAGTATGTGTGCATGCTGTGTCAATAATAGCTGATCCCAGTGATTCAGTTAGGAAGATCTCAGAGTCTGTCATGACTTTGTAGTTAAGTAATCCTGAGGCAGAGAGACACAAGAGCACACCAGGCAGCACGGGGCAACACAGCAGAGTACACAGGTAAAATAAACTAAAAAAAAATAAGACTAGAAAAGAAACAAAAACTGGACAGGGCAAGAATGGTGAAGCAAATAAACATAACGAACGCACAGAGAACTGAGGGAGAAGTGTAACTAAATAGCAAACCAAGGGAGAGAAATAATTACCAACAGGTGTGGGCGCAGGTGAGAATAATGAGTGGAGGGAGGAGCAGTTTCAAACTAACTTTAAATTTAATCTCATGTGTAATCAGTTTAATGTTAAGTGAGTGTCTTAAGACACAGTGTCTTTCCTACACACGCATATTTTATCATAAACCCTTTTGACACACACACGCGTGTCTTTTATCGTAAACCCACGCACAAACACACACACACACACACACACACACACGTGTCTTTTATCATAAACCCTTTAGATGCGCGTGTAGCAGCGCACGCACAAACACACACACACACACACACACACACACACAAACGTCTTTTACATAAACCCTTCGACATGTGTGTAACGAACACACAAACACACACGTGTCTTTTATCACATCCGATGCGTGTACATCATGAATTCACGTGAATCGCGTCCCTCAGAAGAGAAATCCCGGCCGCAACTGATAGTGACACATAGTACTAAAGTGTTTTACTCACACACACGCGTGTCTTTAAACCCTTTCAAAGCATGTGCAGCATGAATTCGCGTGAATCGCGTCCCTCTGAAGAGAAGTCCCGGCCGCAACTGATAGTGACACACAGGGCCCTATCTTGCACCCAGCGCAATTGACTTTGTCAGTGACGCATGTGTCATTCGTATTTTGCACCGGCGCACAGCAGGTTTTTCCCTCCACAGATGCACGCCGGCAAACTAGGGAATGAACTTGCACTCCCTGGGCGGTTCAGCGCAAAAAAGGAGCCAACCATTCCGGCACAAACATCCCTGATGCTATTTTGCAGTTTCAAAAAACCATTGCGCCACTGAACAAAAAAACTAGTCTTAAGTCAGTGATTCAAGATTCAAGATTCAAGAACTTTATTTGCCATTTGTGCTTGCACACATAGGAACTCTTGTGCGGTTGTTGCTCAGAGAGTCAAGTCAAGTTTAAAACAGACACACAAGGAAAACCTAAATCTACAGTATCTATAACACATATACATTATAAATTGCAAAAAACCCTTAAAAATGTAGATTTTCATCTGAAATTGCACTAGTATATTACCTATTGCACAAGCCCCATAGATAACAATAATAAGTTACGTGATAAATAACTAAATAAAATACACCGGTATATTACACAGGCCCCAGAAATAACAATAATATTATAATTGTTACGATCCCAGATGGTATTTTTTTTTTTAGGGGTATGAATGGGAGGCAACAATATGAAATGATGGATTTATTTTTGGTGTGTGTATGGGAGCCAACAACGACAGACAACAAAAATAGTGGGCAAAACGGTGCAATTTATTAATGTACAAAGGTGTTTAGTGGTGTGACAAGGTGAATAAAAAAAGGTGATGATATTTACAATATTTACAAGTAACAAATAACAAATACACAAAAAGGGGAAAGGGGCACGAGCGGTGCCAAAGCAAAGAAACAAACAAAACAAAACCGTTCTAGCTAACGTTTAACCCTCTTACCTACGCTATAAAATAAAAGGTAATTAGATAAATCTTCAGCGTCACACGACACCCTAACTTACCTACTCTACCTACCCAAACACAAAACGTACAGAGGGTGGCACACGCTCCTAAACTAGTGTCTCTAATACAGTGAATGTAACCTACGTGTTGCACAATGTATGTCACGTGACGTACTTACCTGTCCGCTTTCCCCAATATCAACAAAGTCACACACAACAGAGCGAATGAACACTAACGTACAAACGCGTAAACAAGTGACTATAAACTGGGTACGAACAGTCTGACATACACAACAAGAAACAACACAGCAAATGATTTTCAAACAGTATACCAAACAGCAACAGGGTTTTACAATAACAGTAACCAGCGTACTGGCATGAATGAACAGCGGTGAGATTTAAATAGGCGGTATCGGGTGTTGATTGGTGGATCGACGAGTGACGTCACACAGGATAATTAAGATTGACAGGAAAGATGTCCAATGGCCGGGATCTGAGAAGACAGACAGCGGAGGAGAGGGAGAGAGAGAGAACAAAAAGAACACACAAAACCAACAAACAACAGAGCACGTAACACCCCTCTCCTTAAGAACAAACACCTGTTTGTTTAAAGTGAAACAGATGTAACTAATTATGAACACTAGACTCTGGAAAGTGCATCTGCCACAACATTCTCAGCACCTGATTTGTGCTTAATTTCCAGGTTGTAACTGAAGACTTAAAATTTAGTCTTTTATTATTAAATTTATTCTTTTATTAAAATTTATTATTTTAATATGATTTTATTATTATATATTATGTATCTGTATTATTATTCTTTATATTCATAATCAGTTGTGTTATCTTATGGAGTGTTATATGCATGTGTTTGAATGCACGAGACTATAGATAGTATGGATCACATGTCAGGGGATTGAAAGAGGGTAATACACTTCATTGAAATGACATGTCAGATGTGTACAGTTTGCAAAGCACCATAGAAGTATACACTAAGAATAGTATCTTAATATAGGAGTGGACTGTGCCATGTGTTAGCATGACATATATCTTCTATATTTGAGATGCTTAAGCAACATGTTTTTCTACCTTACAAGGAAGTCTTTCTGTGATGTATAAAAGCTCAAACCTCACTGTATCACCCCAGAGAAACTGAGGGATGACGGGGTGAAAGGAAGGAGAATTAAAGAAATGTATAGGCTGTCATAAATAGAACATCTTTACTGGTTTCTCTCCTGACATATATATATTAAAGATTTTTTCTTGGCAAGACAATTGGTGTCCGGATCCGTGAATCAAATAATAAAGGGGAAAAGGCTTAATTCCAGGTCTACAATTTGGCGTCACGAACAGGATTGCATCTTCAGGCATTTGTCTCAATCATTTCAGGTAAGACTTTATTTTATTTCAAAATAATTATAAGTCTGCCTGGTGATTGGACTTTGACTGAAACTGCTTAAAAGAACTGTGTCATTTAAACATCAGTTGTGTTGCCAATGAATATATGTGTCAGTAATAGGAAAATAATTTAAATAATATAAATTTGATGTGGCTTATTTGAGTTGCTCTGATCAGTAAACCTCTAAAAAATATTGAATGAAGCTGGGGTAGTCTTTTCTATGTTTAAAAAGACTTTTAAAAAAGTGGATCTTTTTTAGAAAGAAGACCATTTAGTCAATATATTGGGATAGCTGTAAGGCGATTTAGCAATCAGCTGTCATGACTGGGAGGTGGTTGGAATATGGCGAGACTGTAAAAACGATGGCAGAGTAATCTCTAAAATATTTCCAACACACCGAAGAATTGTTTCAGAAGGAAACGAGGATAGTGTGACAGTGGTGATTTATTGCGATTTAAAGTGGCGGGTCTGTGCTCCGAGTTAGTGCAGTGCAGTATAGAAGATACGAAGAAACCCTAAAACGTTTAAATACGCTGGGAATTGAACCCTTAGAAGAAGGGAGTCAATTAAAAGGAGCTAGAATCGCGTGCATTTCAATTTTGACAATGAAGCTGTTCAGTGCTTAAGGAGGAGACTGATCTGAGAGCAACTTGAAAAAATTAAATAAAATAAAATAAGGAAAAAAATAGAAGAAAAAGGAAATATAAAATTGATTTAGTTACTTATAAATAATTAGTTAATTTTATTTTGTTTTTTTTATTTCCCCCCTTCTTTGTTCCTTGAGTAAACTAGAGCAGGTTAGAGAGAAGAGAAGCAGAGAGAAGCTGAGAGACTCCCCTGGAATTCACACACACGCACACACACATATAAATAGCCTTGCTGCTGTTGGGGCCTCCCTTGGAATTCACACACACACACACACACACACACACACACACACACACACACACACACACACACACACACAAAAAAAATAGTCCTGCTGTTTTGAAAATACACGAGACTGAGGGACAAATAATTTGCAAGATGGCAAGTGCCTGTAACAGCAAAATGATATCTGTTTGGTATTTGGATAAAAAGAAGAAGAAGCAAACTAAGTTTTTAAAAAAAGGACTGGATATCAATGCATCTATGGATGTACAGCTAAGCTGGTTCGAGTCCCAAAAAGACTCTATCAAGACAAAAGTATTCCCAATACTGGCTGCTAGCTGGATTGTGAAACAAGGAGGAATTTGTTGTGGCATTAATGGGTGTCCAGTTTCACTTGTTGAAGCAATGAAGCCTCAAGTTGAAGCATATAACAAGTTGATTAAAATCATGTCTATTAAATGTTCAGTTAAAGAAGATGATGATGATTCATTTGATCCAGATTGGACAAATATAACTGAAGCTGAAAGGAAATATTCACAAACACCAGAAAAATCCACAATAACTGTAACACCTCCTCCTTACAACCCAACTTATCCAACATTGCCTGAACAATATAGAAGTTCTTCTAAACCTCTGATGCAGCCTCAGGCTTCAAGATCAAATGAAGGTCCAGTTGACAAAATGTATATTGCATCTGCACAAGCAGCTCCAATAATAATGAGATCTAAATCAGCCCAGCCGAATAGAGACATGCTACGATGTACACCAGCTCGTGATAATGGATCTGACTGGGGTGATGAGACAAGAGATGATGACATGATCACACTTGATAAACTCGGTCCTGAAAGTTCTTCACCTGCAATTAAAAGAGAAGAATCTGAAATGATGACAGAAGAGAGACCATTCACACCAGGAGAACGTCAAGCCATTCTCCCAGCCCTGCCTCCTTTAAAGAGACAAGATCCAAACACAGAGTTTTGGAGAGAATTAGACTCTCTGGTTGAAGCACATCAAATGACATTAAGAGATATACACACTATTGTTAAAGCTAAAATTCCAAGAGACAGATGGGAACGCTTGCCAGCTTCGATAACAACAGATGATGGCTAGAGATGGCTATGAGATCAAACAAGGAAGAAGGAAACAAGTCATATCGAAGAGGAGTGGCGACAGCTCAATACAACATGGACACAAAGAAGAAGCTGATTGTTTGTCTCAACTGTGGAAAGCCTGGCCATGTTAGAAGAGATTGCTGGGCTAAAGGAGGTGGATCAGAAGGTCAAGGTCCATTATTTAAACAGGTCAGCGCGAAAAATTATGATGAAAACTCTCAAGGGAAGACATGGACTGAAGCACAAGTTCGTCAGCTCATTGAGGGAATTATGCGTCCGCAATAGGAATCAGCGGCCCCCTGTATTAATAAGAAAAGAGACAATCGCCTTTTCATCAATGCATTAATAGGGGGCCACCCATGTGACATTTTGGTGGACACAGGAGCAGCAATTTCAATAACATATCTGAACCTACCTACAACAGATGAAACTATGGAAGTTGAAGGAGTTGGAGGTGGTATCACAAAATTTCGCAAAAGTATACAAGTTCCTCTGCAAATACATGAAGATGAAGTCTTATGGACATCTTTCTGGGTGGGACCGAATTCACAAGGAAGCCTTATTGGCATGGACATCCTTCCATTGTTAAACATGATCATATTCACTGACAGCCGTCAAATCACTACAACAGCTGGGATAATACCACATGAAGATCGCACTTGTAATCTATGGTCTGTTGGTACAGCAAAGCCAATTATTAGAGACTGGGGAAAAGACGGTGTGTGGGGTCTTTTGTGCAGTTTATATCCAGATGTTTGGGCTAAACACAAATTGGATTGTGGCAAAGCCAACATTGACCCCATTGTTATTAAAGGACCAATACATGCCCCTCATAAACAGTACCCCATCCGACCTGAAGCAAGACAAGCCGTGGAAGAGATAGTGGCAGACTTGGAAGCTGAAGGAATTATCAGGCAGGCTTCATCAACCACTAATAGTCCTGTATGGCCTGTCAAGAAATCAGACAACTCATGGCGATTAACCATCGATTACACGAGACTTAACAGTGTAACACCAAAACCGCATCCTATTGTAGCCAATCCTGCCACCATTCTGAATGATATTCCAGGAAATGCAAGAATTTATACGGTACTAGATGTACTGTCAGCTTTCTGGTCTATACCTATTGATGAAAGATCTCAAGAGAAATTGGCCTTCACAGTGGGCACAAAACAGTATGTCTGGAATAGACTCCCACAAGGCCTTATTTTGTCTCCTGTTGTATTTCATAGAGCTTTGGACCAGTTCTTAACAGAGCAAAAAGCTGAAATTGAGAGTTCAGGAAGTGTTTGCCTCCAGTATGTTGACGATTTGTTGATTGCAAGCCCAGATGAAAACAGCCATCTATTTGCTCTGAATGTTGTCCTACAAGCCCTTAGGAAAGGAGGATTCAAGGTCAACCCCGACAAAGCACAGCTGGCCAAAACCAAGGTGATCTACTTGGGCCAAGAAATATCTGTCAAGGGGAGGAGAATGACAACCGAGCGTGTAAAAGCATTACGACAACTTCCAAAACCTCTAACAGTTACAGGAATGCGGAAGGTGATGGGACTTTTCAACTACTGTCGTCAGTATATACCTGATTTTGCCAGCATCACTAGCCCCCTTATCGACCTGTACAAGGGAGGAAAGCCTGGAGTGGAAAAGATAAACTGGACACCAGAAGCTGAGGAAGCCTTTACTTCTATGAAAGAAAAACTGACTTCAGCCCCAGCTTTGGGACTTCCTGATGGACGGTTGCCATTTCATTTGTGGACCAGGGTGGGAGATGAGACGTATTCAGCAGTACTATGTCAAAAACCAGGTGATCGATACAAACCAGTTGGATACTTTTCCACAAAAATACCTGTCACTATGATTGGTCAACCACGATGTATACAAGCTCTCGATGGTGCCACATGGGCAATGGATGCAGTTGAACATCTGATAGGAGCACAAACTATCATATTGCACACCCCACACAGCATAGTGACACTGTTGAACAACACAAACATCAAGACCATAACTGACGCAAGAAGAGCAAAATGGGAAGCAACTTTGTTAAACAAGGATTTGAGAGTGGAAATCATCAGGGACTCTTCTCTTAACCCTGCAACAATGATGCTGGAACCACATGAGGGAATACCACATGAGTGTGAAAAACAAGTAGAAGAAGATAGTCTTGGTCCAGTTAATCCAATCCCTCTTGAAAACCCAGACAAAGAGTTATGGGTCGATGGATCTAGTTACTATGTCGATGGAAAACGACATACTGGATGGGCTGTAGTGGAAGCTGATGGAACTGTTGTAAAGAAAGGATCTATTTCTGGACAGTTTTCAGCAAAAGTAGCTGAGCTTGTAGCACTTACGGAAGCCTTTGAACTATCAGAAGGTGATCGAGTCAATATCTACACGGATAGCCGCTATGCCTTAGGCGTGGTCCACGACTATCTAGCCCTGTGGAAAAGACGTGGACTTATCACTAGCAGTGGAAGCGAAATACAACATGCTTCCATAATTCGTCGCTTGATTGCAGCTTGTCACTTACCTAGAGAAGCAGCCGTGATCAAAGTAAAATCACATCAATCTGACAAGTCCAAAGAAAGTCAGGGTAACACGGCAGCAGATGCAGCAGCTAGAGAAGCAGCTCTACTTCCTCTTACTCCTGTTACCTTGGTAAAGGAAAACAGCAAAGATAATCTTGAGCTCCACCTTCTGTCATATCAAATGGAGACAGATGAAGAGAAAGAACACTGGATAAAAGCAGGAGCAAAAGAAGATGATCAAGGTATCTGGAGAATTCCAACAGGACAAGTGGTAATGCCTATCGGAACAAGAAGAGAACTAATGCAGCTGTATCATGGAAAAGTGCACGCTGGAGCAAAAGCAATGAAAGCTCAAATCAGTGAGACTTGGTGGTGGCCACGAATGATGAGAGACATTGATGATTACTGTAGAAGATGCTTGATCTGCATAAAAGCAAATGTGGGAAAATCTGTAAAGGTGCGAATGTCACATGCACCTAGACCTACAGGTCCATGGACACATCTGCAAATCGATTTCACAGGACCTTTATCACCCAGTGGAGGGTACCAATATATTCTAGTCATTTTGGACAGGTTTACTAGGTGGATAGATGCATTCCCTACGAAAACTTGCACGGCTGAAGCAGCAGCACGAGTAATGGTGGAGGAAGTCTTTCCCCGCTGGGGTCTTCCATATGAACTTGATTCTGACAATGGAACTCACTTCACTGGAAAACTGATGAAGGAAGCAATGAAGTTGATGGGGATTAAACAGAAATTCCACATTCCATATCATCCACAAAGTTCAGGAATGGTAGAACGAATGAACCGATCACTGAAAACATCTCTAACCAAGGCTATTCTGCAAACTGGCCAAGGTTGGCATAAACTATTACCTGCTATTTTGTGGAATTTGAGAGCAACTCCAAACAGAGTTACAGGATTAACACCTTTTGAATTAATGACTGGAAGAGCAGTGGTTCTACCTCCTGATGCTCCACCACCTGCGGGAACAGGAGGAGATTCTACTTTGTTCCAAGAAAAGTTACGACGCTATCTCGCAATGCTGGACAAAGCTATTAAAGACAATAATAAGAAAGTGCGAGAAGCTCAACAGCAATGGGACACAAAACACACCACTACTGATATTTCACATATTCCCGAGTTAGGCAGTTTTGTTATGGTCAAACGCATTACTAGGAAAGGTTTAGAGCCTAGATGGGAGGGACCATATGAGATACTCTTAACAACTGATACAAGTGTTTGCCTCAAAGGAAAGGGTGTAGGGACAGATAGATGGTATCATTGGTCACAAGTTAAACCTTGCTTAGTGAATGAACAAAATGATGATAATGTCTTATGGCCTGAGATTGAGCAATGTTCGTCCATTATCTTTAAAGAATGGGAACAAAGAAGTGATGTTTAATTATTTCTCTGTTTCCGTTTCAGGAATCAATTCCATTGACATTGATTAGAGATGGTTAATGGGACATACAGAGTGAAATAGGAGATTTTACACAACCACATAACAATTCACACTCGCTTACTGATTTTCAACCCTAAGGAATAGGATGATTGGGGTTCATTTTAAATGCTTACACATAGTCGTTAATTGACACATAGTATACGGGGACATACCATGGGTTGGGGTTTTTTTTTGTTATTTGTTTTGTTTTCCTTTCCTTTCTTTTCCTATTCTTCTGTCCTTTCTGACTATCTCTTGGTCTGCAATTTCTTCTCCTCACTATAACTTTAATAGGTTGGCCACCTGGGAGTAATGGTGTGGAACTGACGGCCGGAGTTCCAGTGGAGGGAGATGAAGACTTAAAATTTAGTCTTTTATTATTAAATTTATTCTTTTATTAAAATTTATTATTTTAATATGATTTTATTATTATATATTATGTATCTGTATTATTATTCTTTATATTCATAATCAGTTGTGTTATCTTATGGAGTGTTATATGCATGTGTTTGAATGCACGAGACTATAGATAGTATGGATCACATGTCAGGGGATTGAAAGAGGGTAATACACTTCATTGAAATGACATGTCAGATGTGTACAGTTTGCAAAGCACCATAGAAGTATACACTAAGAATAGTATCTTAATATAGGAGTGGACTGTGCCATGTGTTAGCATGACATATATCTTCTATATTTGAGATGCTTAAGCAACATGTTTTTCTACCTTACAAGGAAGTCTTTCTGTGATGTATAAAAGCTCAAACCTCACTGTATCACCCCAGAGAAACTGAGGGATGACGGGGTGAAAGGAAGGAGAATTAAAGAAATGTATAGGCTGTCATAAATAGAACATCTTTACTGGTTTCTCTCCTGACATATATATATTAAAGATTTTTTCTTGGCAAGACAATTGGTGTCCGGATCCGTGAATCAAATAATAAAGGGGAAAAGGCTTAATTCCAGGTCTACAGTAACTTTGAATGACAAGAGACCAGCGCATTAACCGTTGATTCTGGTTATACATGCGAGACAGAAAGACTAATGGGTTATGATCCGTAAACACAGTAACAGGTAAAGAAGATGAGCCAACGTAAACTTCAAAATATTGCAATGCAAGTAATAATGCCAAAGCTTCTTTTTCTATGGTAGAGTAGTTGAATTGATGTTTGTTGAACTTAGGGGAAAAATAACACACAGGATGGTCAATGCCCTGCTCATCCTCCTGAAGGAGAACAGCGCCTACACCCACAGCACTGGCATCAACTTCTAGTTTGAAAGGTAATGCAAAATTGGGTGCAGAGAGAACAGGTGCATGACACAACAAACACTTAATTGTTTCAAATGCGTTCTGACATTCATTTGACCAGACAAAGGGTTGTGACGGACTTAACAAACTAGTAAGTGGATAAGCAACAGTGGAAAAGTTTTTACAAAAGCTACGGTAGTAGCCGGCCATGCCCAGAAACCTACGCAGCTCACGCCGCGTGGTCGGAGCGGGGAACTGAGCAATGGCTGTGACCTTCGCTTCGATAGGTCGCACTTGACCATGACCCACCTCTTTGCCGAGGTATGTCACAGTAGCTTGTCCAAACTCACATTTCGCTAAATTTAGCGTTAATGAGGCTTTTGTAAAGCGCTCAAACACAGTTTTCAGAAGAGATACATGTTCTGACCACTCTGATGAATAAATCACTAAATCATCCAAGTATGCATTACAATTCGGAACACCTGCCAACACTAAATTAACAAGCCTCTGAAAGGTTGCAGGTGCGTTCCGGAGACCGAAAGCCATGATGTTATATTGTAGGAAATTATCAGGAGTTACGAAAGCGGAGATATCAGATGCACGTGGGGTAAGAGGAACTTGCCAGTATCCTTTTAATAAATCCAGTCTGCTCACAAAGCGAGCAGAACCTAAATTATCTATACAATCCTCCATGCGAGGCAGTGGGTAACAGTCAGGCACTGTAACAGCATTTACCTTTCGGTAATCAGTACAGAACCTAAATGTTCCATCAGGTTTAGGTACTAACAAGCATGGGGAACTCCAAGCACTGCAGCTCGGTTTAGCAAGACCATTTTCTAGTAAGTATTCCACTTCTTTCTTCATGACCGATCTTTTTGTTATATTTACTCTGTAAGGGTGTTGTTTAATGGGAATTGCATTTTCAACATTAATGTCATGCTGTAACACTGTCGTTTGTGTTTGAATGTAACCAAAGAGAGATGGAAAAGCTCGAATTAATTATACAATTTCCTGTTTTTGTACTTCTGTTAGATGCATGAGATGTGACGGCAAATCTTTCAATATTACAGAGTTTGATAAACGTGCGCATTGATGAGGAGCGTTGCGCAACACAATGCCATCCTCATCAGCTCCATCCGCAGCTGCAGAGGATTCTACAGGGGAGACTACGGCTACTGGAGAAACGACAGGCTTTGTCATGTTTTCTGTAACCGAGTCCTGTGTATTTCTTTCATGATATGCCTTTAACATATTAACATGACACAAACGAGATTGGCGTTTTCGGTCAGGAGTGCATATAACATAATTAGTGTCACTGATTTTCTTTAATACTTCGTAGGGACCAGTAAAGCGTGCTGACAAAGCTGAACCGGGGACAGGTAATAAAACCAGAACTTTGTCACCAGGTTTAAATGAGCGAAGCGCAGCTTTCTCATCAAAGAGACGTTTCATCCCTTTCTGTGCAGTAGCGAGAGACTTCTTAGCAAGAGAACAGGCAGTATGTAGTCGTTCTCGGAATTTACAAACATAGTCCAAAATGTTAGTTTTAGACTTTTAACGGCCCCCTAACCGTATGGCCAAAGACGAGCTCCGCTGGGCTGAAACCGAGACTTTCTTGTACAGTTTCACGAACGGCAAACAATACTAATGGAATTCCCTCGTCCCAATCTTTTGCTGAATCATAACAATATTTTCTCAACAACGACTTTAGGGTTTGGTGAAACCGTTCCAGCGCGCCCTGACTTTCAGGGTGGTACGCACTGGAAACGTTGTGAGAAATGCCAAGAGATTTCAACACTTGGGAAAACAACTTTGACAGAAAGTTAGTACCTTGGTCGGTTTGTACAATTTTCGGTAAGCCAAACGTAGAAAAGAATTTTATTAGAGCTTTTATTACAACAGGCGCGGTAATTTTGCGCAGGGGAATTGCCTCGGGGAAACGGGTAGAGACACACATCATTGTCAGCAAAAATTGGTTTCCCGATTTCGTTTTAGGCAGCGGCCCCACACAACCGACAATGACGTGTTCGAAGGGTTCCCCAATAGCAGGAATGGGCGAGAGGGGAGCAGGTGGAATCACCTGATTTGGCTGCCCCACATACTGACAGGTATGGCAAGAACGACAAAACGCAGCTACATCCGACTTCAAACCAGGCCAAAAAAAATGTCTAAGAATTCTGTTATATGTTTTAGTGATACCAAGATGTCCTGACAACTCGTGGTCATGAGCTAAACTCAACACCTGTTGTCGATAAGGAGTAGGTACTACAATCTGGCATACAACATCCCACTCTTTATCTGAGGCTGTAACCGGCCACCATTTACGCATCAGCAACTCATTTTCCACAAAATACTCAGCGTTTCGTTCTTTAATGGTAGACTTCCCTAAAGACTTAACAGCATCAAAACACTTGGCGAGAGACTGATCCTCTTTCTGTAATGTAATTATTTGTTCTCGGGTCACCGGCAATTTTAAGTCATCAGTTTTAACATCTGAATCAAGTGAAGTTACTCTCTGCTGCTTCTCTTCACTGACAGCTGTCACAGGCACCTCCGGTGCGAAAATCGGGGCGATGAATGAATCAGCCAGGTTCACCACATCGCCCGCTTTCCGCGACTGAGCGCGTGTTAGCACACAAGCCGGGAAAACGTCAGGGTATGTCTTAGACAAATCATCCTCACAAAACACATCAGGTTTATCCAAAACCTCTAACACTGGCATTACTTTGCCCCCTGCCAGGTCATTACCTAGGATGAAGGTAACGCCTTTAACTGCAAGTGAATGCCGTACACCGACCCTCACAAACCCAGTAACCAGCTCACTTTCAATATGTACACGATGTAACGGTACATTAATTATTTCCATTTCTAGTCCCTGTACAAGCACACTGGAACCGCACGACGTTTCCTCAGACAAAGGCAACACGTCTGCAACAATAAACGACTGTGCAGCACCAGTATCTCTAAGCATCTGTATTTGTTTTTGATCCTCAGGTTTGCCAGTTAACGAAATTAACCCCTTCAACAAGAAAGGTTTATAACTAGAGTCAGGTACTTCACACACAGCTTCGGGCTTACATAAATCCACTACGGTGTTCACAAAACCAACACTTTTCGGCTGCTGTTTGCGTTTTAATGCAATGCAATCAGAAATTACATGTCCCTGCTTGTGACAATAAAAACATTCCCTTACCTCTTTAGGACGCGGGGAGATAGTTTTTGGAGTTGAGGACTGTAACTGGGGCGACGAAGTCTTTTCAGATCGTGCAGAGGAAAACACATTTTTGTGAGTCAACACAAACTCATCCGCCAGCACTGCGGCTTGAGAGAGGGAGGTTTCCTTCTGTTCATTCAGGTAAACCACCACTCGCTCTGTCAGACAATTTTTAAATTCCTCCAACAAAATTAATTCCCGCAGAGAATTGAAATCATTAACTTTGCTAGCAACACACCACTTATCAAAAAGTATACCCTTTTCTCTAGCAAACTCCACAAAAGTCAAGTTAGGCATTTTCCTGTGATTTCTAAATCTTTGCCTATATGCCTCGGGCACCAACTCGTAAGCGTGTAGTATAGCAGCTTTCACTGTGTCATACTTTAAACTGTCTTCTAACGACAGGGTAGAGCAGACTTCCTGGGCTTTACCAATCAGCCGACATTGTAACAACAAAGACCAAACATCTTTTGGCCAACGGAGGGAAAGCGCAATGCGCTCAAACGCATTAAAATACGAGTCCACCTCCGACTCCCTAAATTGAGGCACTAACGCAATATGCTTACTCACATCAAAGGTAGCCGAGGACGATTCGACCACCGGGGAAACATTAGGATCTGGTGCGGGAGTCTGCTGCGCAGCTGAGTTGGCGGTAATCTTCATCGCTTCCAGCTCAAGCTGTCGCAACTTTATTTGTTTCTCAGCCTCTATTTCCAACCTACGTATTTCCAATCGCAGCTCTAACTCAGCCTGCCGCACTTGAGCTTTTTCTTGGGCTTCCAGTTGTAAACGGGCGAGGCGGACCTTCAGCCGCGCATCCCCTCTGGACCCAGTAGACACGGGAGAGAACGGTTCGAACTGGGGCAAGCTGGCCTTGGCGTCGGACTCCTCCTCGGCCTCAGCGGCAGCCTGTTCCGCCACACCGTGTTCATCTCCGGAGGTAGAAGGCTGTGCAAGTTCGGCACCAAGTGAACGCGTCTCCCCATCGGCCTCCTCATCAACAGCGTCCCCAGACATAAGCAAAACATTTAATTCAAATAAACCTTGCAAAACTGTATGTTTAATTTCTTTTTTAAGAGCCTGCCTGACAACGGAGATTTTGTAGTGTGCTGCAATTGCAAACAAATCATCCTTCCTACACTTATTTATCTGCCCTATGGTGGGATTTTTAATAAATGCTTGTAAATCAAACAAAGCCATGTTTCGATTGTTTATTCCCACACACACAAAAACCACAACACCAACACACCCACCGGTAAAGCGCAAAACTACTATCAAGCATACAGGCCTCACAAGTACGTCGATGACGCCAACACACACCAAAAAAAATTAAATATAGTAGAAAGGGACGAGCCCCCAAATTTGTTACGATCCCAGATGGTATTTTTTTTTTTAGGGGTATGAATGGGAGGCAACAATATGAAATGATGGATTTATTTTTGGTGTGTGTATGGGAGCCAACAACGACAGACAACAAAAATAGTGGGCAAAACGGTGCAATTTATTAATGTACAAAGGTGTTTAGTGGTGTGACAAGGTGAATAAAAAAAAAGGTGATGATATTTACAATATTTACAAGTAACAAATAACAAATACACAAAAAGGGGAAAGAGGCACGAGCGGTGCCAAAGCAAAGAAACAAACAAAACAAAACCGTTCTAGCTAACGTTTAACCCTCTTACCTACGCTATAAAATAAAAGGTAATTAGATAAATCTTCAGCGTCACACGACGCCCTAACTTACCTACTCTACCTACCCAAACACAAAACGTACAGAGGGTGGCACACGCTCCTAAACTAGTGTCTCTAATACAGTGAATGTAACCTACGTGTTGCACAATGTATGTCACGTGACGTACTTACCTGTCCGCTTTCCCCAATATCAACAAAGTCACACACAACAGAGCGAATGAACACTAACGTACAAACGCGTAAACAAGTGACTATAAACTGGGTACGAACAGTCTGACATACACAACAAGAAACAACACAGCAAATGATTTTCAAACAGTATACCAAACAGCAACAGGGTTTTACAATAACAGTAACCAGCGTACTGGCATGAATGAACAGCGGTGAGATTTAAATAGGCGGTATCGGGTGTTGATTGGTGGATCGACGAGTGACGTCACACAGGATAATTAAGATTGACAGGAAAGATGTCCAATGGCCGGGATCTGAGAAGACAGACAGCGGAGGAGAGGGAGAGAGAGAGAACAAAAAGAACACACAAAACCAACAAACAACAGAGCACGTAACAATAATGCAAAAGTTACGTTATAAATAAATAAATCAAATACACAGGCTTATTGCACAGACCCTATAGACAGTAGTTCATTTTGTTTTGGCCAAGAGTCTCACTGTGGCTGGGAAAAAGCTCTTATAAAAACGTGATCTATTTGTGATAATGCTGTCCGCTCGTCTGTGCCTGAAATTGTATTTACAGTTTTTGTGAATGAGCAGGGAGTGAGCTGGATGTAGTGTGTCTCTAATAATTCTCTCTGCTCTTTTCTGACAGCGCTGTGTGTAAATTGTGTCCATGGAGGGGAGTTCTGTTCTAATAATCCTCTCTGCAGTCTTTATGACTCTTTGCAGAGCCTTCCTCTCTGTCTGTGTGGTGTTTCCATACCATACAGTGATGCCTGTGGTGAGGATTCTCTCTATCAGTCCTTTATAGACCTGGGTGAGAGGATGACAGTGCAGACCAGCTTTTCTAAGCAGCCTGATGAAATACAGTCTCTGCTGGGCTTTTTTCACTGTGGCAGCAGTGTTCAAAGTCCAGTTCAGATCTGATGTTACTTGCAGTCCCAGGAATCTGTAACTGTCGGCCCTCTCCACCTCAGTCCCCTTGATGATGAGGGGTGGGTTTTTCCTAAAATCCATGATTACTTCTCTTGTCTTGTCTGTGTTAAGGCACAGATCGTTCACCTCACCATATGTAAGAATGTCGTTCACCAAACCCCTGTAGCCCGACTCGTCCCCCCCCTTGATGAGGCCCAAAATGGTGGTATCATCCGCATACTTAATGATAATGGTATTGTCCTGGGTGGAGATACAGTCGTGTGTATACAGGGTGAATAGTTTAGGGCTGAGACAGCAGCCTTGTGGTGATCCTGTGCTGATGATGAGCTCTGCAGACACCCTCCTTCCCATCCTCACCACCTGTGGTCTTTCAGTCAGGAAATCCAGGATCCAGTTACAGGTGGGAGTCGGGACACCGAGGTCTGTCAGCTTCTCAGTCAGCCTACCCGGGCGGATGGTGTTAAAAGCCAAACTGTAATCCAGGAACAACGTTCTAACATATGTTCCTCTATTGTCCAGGTGTTGCAGGATATGGTGTAAAGCAAAGGCCACTGCATCGTCCACTGAACGGTTGGGACGGTAGGCGAACTGGAGGGGGTCGATCGTGTCTGGGACCATGTGATTAATATGTGTGAGAACCAGTTTTTTCAAACACTTCATGGCGACTGGCGTGAGTGCCACTGGCCTGAAGTCGTTCAGGGTGGCTGGATTTAGCTTTTTTGGGACTGGTACAATGGCGGAGGATTTAAAAATACGGGGAACTACTGCTTGGTTTAAAGACAAGTTAAAAATGTCTACATACACACCAGTGAGTTGTTCTGCGCAGGCCTTCAGGACTCTGGGAGGGACGCCGTCTGGTCTCACAGCCTTGTGGGGGTTCACCTGCCTCAGAGCTTTCAGGACCTGTGTGGGTGTCACCTGAAAGACAGTGTCCGTAGGGTTGCAGGGGGCTTTTAAAGGAGTGTCTGTGTTCATTCTGTCAAACCTGGTTTAGAAGGTATTAAGGCTGTCTGGGAGGGTGACGTCTAGGGGATCTGTTGCAGGTACCATTTCCTTATAGTTTGTGACTGCTTGGATTCCCTGCCACATACTGCGGGTGTTGTTACTTAGGTAAAAACTTTCAAGTTTTTGAGAATACGCCCTCTTTGCAGCTCTGATGGACTTCTGTAGCTCATACCGGGTTTTCTTGTACTCCCTTTGGTCTCCTGACTTAAAAGCTTCCTGCCTTTTCCTGATCTTCTGTTTTATATTTCCATTAAACCAAGGTTTCTGGTTTGGAAACACACGCACAGTTCTCTGATGTAGTCACTCACAGCCTCTGTGTATTCATGGATGTCATCTGTAGCCTCCTTAAAGATGTTCCAGTCTATGGCCTCTAAACAACCCTGCAGGCTAGCCTGTGCACTGTCAGTCCAGGTGTTAACAGTTTTTATTGTGACTGGCTGTGCCTTAAGCCTCTTGATGTAGGTGGGCTTAAGCCGGATTGCCAGATGGTCAGACTTGCCGAAATGAGGTTTTGGTTCAGCTATAAAAGCATTTCTAATATTGCTGTAACAGTGGTCCAGTATCTTATTTTCTCTAGTTGGAAAAGTCACAAACTGATACAGTTTTGGCATGTTTTTCTTAAGATTACAATGATTAAAATCTCCCAGAATAATAAAAGCAGCATCAGGATATTTATTTTCTTGCTCATTAATCATGTCATGCAACTCCCTAAGTGCAGCCTCTTCTTTAGCGGAGGGGGGAATATACACAACAGTCACAATAATGCATTGCAGTTCTCTGGGTAAGTAAAACGGCCGTAGCTTCAAAGTTAAAAACTCCACATTCTCAGAGCAAGATTTAGAAATAAGCTTACAATCGGTACACCAAGTCTGTTTGACGAGGACGGCAGTTCCTCCGCCCCGAGTCTTGCCGCTATCCACTGCGCTCCGGTCCTCCCTGAAGGCCGTGTAGCCATCTGGTGTTATCGCCTCGTCGGGTGTCCTTTTCCCCAGCCATGTTTCACAAAAGCACAACATAGAGCAGTCCTGTATGTCCCTTTGCGTGGAAATCCGAACCCGAAGCTCATCCATCTTGTTTAGCAGAGACTGGACATTAGCAAAAAGTATGACTGGGAGGGCTAACCTTACACTGCTAACCAAACGCTGCAGTCGTCGTTCGGCCCCTCCCCGCCTACCGCGTCTCCGCCTGGGCCTGTTGTTGTCCGGGTGTCGGCCTAGCGTCTTGTCGCTTGCTAGCTCAGGATAGGAGCTAAGCGTGCTCGTGTCTAAATGTCCGAAGTGACTGAACTCTCTCAGCCATACTAGGGTCGCCCGGTCGTAAATGTCATTTGCTAACCATGCTGTTACGCTAGTATAGTGCAAAATAACAAGAAATAAACAAAATAATAATTTGACTCTGAGAGCTCCGCGACATCGCCCTCTCAGGAGCGCCATCTTAACTGGCGCTCCTGTTGCACTCCGTGGCGCGTTGCGCGTGGTCCATTATGTTCATAGAGTGCCAGAAGAGTGCCCAGCAAGTTTGTTGTGGGTTCCGGTTGCACTCCGTTCCGAGGTCATCCAGTAGTGTCATGAGTCCAAATTTGTCTGCCATATAGGAGTTTGGAGAACGTTGGCTACCGTTCGTCAACGATTTTGGTGGCCCTCTATGGGTCAGGATGTCAGACAGTTTGTATTAGCTTGTCAGGTATGCGCACACAGTAAAACCTCTCATCAGTCTCCTGTTGTTCTGCTTAAACCCCTCTCTGTTCCCTCCCGCCCTTCGTCACACTTAGCCGTAGATTTTGTTACCGGCTTACCCCTTTCTAAAGGCAACACCGTTGTTCTTACGGTGGTGGATCGCTTCTCCAAAGCGGTTCATTTTATTCCCTCACCCAAGCTTCCCTCTGCCAAAGAGACGGCCCAGGTACTAATTGAACACGTCTTTCGCTTACATGGTCTGCCTACTGACGTGGAATCTGATAGGGGTCCTCAATTCGTTTCCCATTTCTGACAAGAGTTCTGTAGACAGATCGGCGCCACCACCAGCTTGTCTTCAGGTTACCATCCTCAAACCAATGGCCAATGTGAATGTGCTAATCAGGATCTCGGTCGAGTCCTCCGCTGTCTGACATCACGATTTGCGAGCTCTTGGTGCCAACAACTTCCCTGTGTAGAGTATGCTCACAATTCCCTCCCTGTCTTGTCCACCAATATGTCCCCGTTTGAAGCTTTGATGGGTTATCAGCCTCCTCTTTTCCCATCTCAGGAACCCGGTGCGGCGGTTCCGTCTGCGCTAGCCTTTGTTCGACGTTGCAAGCACAATTGGAACAGAGCTAGATCAGCCTTAATAAAGGCAGTCAGACAAACCAAGGCCGCGGCCGATCGTCACCGTCGACCTGCTCCTCGCTATATCTGCGGGCAGAAAGTGTGACTTTCTTCCAAGGATCTGCCTCTCCGGGAGCCCTCTCGTAAACTGGCTTCCCGGTTCCTTGGGCCATACACCATTACTAAGGTCGTCAGTCCGGTGGCGGTTAAGCTCAGATTGCTGGACCCTGGCCGCTTTGCTTTGGGTTTTGTCTTGTGTCTGTGTGTTTTGTATTCTGACAGCTTTCACTTGCGCGTCTCTCACGATGGTGCTCCTCCCTCCACTCATTATTCTCACCTGCGCCCACACCTGTTGGTAACTAATTCTCCCCCTCGGTTTGTTATTTAATTCCCCTTCTCCCGCAGTTCTCTGCGAGTTTGTTATGTTTATTTGCTTCACCATTCTTGCCCTGTCCAGTTTTTGTTTCTTTTCTAGTCTTAGTTTCCCTAGTTTATTTTACCTGTGTACTCTGCTGTGTTGCCCCGTGCTGCCTGGTCTGCTCTTGTATTTTCTCTGCCTCAGGATTACTGCTACGGAGACTCGCTGTTTCGGACTATGCTCTCCGCCTCTTCAGTACTGTCCAGCGGTGTTTGCTGACCTACTCGCTTCATGCTATAGAGACTCATTAGACTGTTTACTGTCTTCATCTCACCCAGTGGATATCATCACTCTGTCTTCGCACTGTGGACTCATCACGCTGACATCGTCCAGCAGCATCATCACCCTGTTTTCAAACAGTGGACTCATCACGCTGACATCGTCCAGCGATTTCATCACCCTGTCTACGCGGAGTGGAGCCCTTCTCAGTCTGTGTCCAGTGAAGGTCACAAACATTATTACATCACAGAATCTTCACCCTGTCTACGTACAGCGGAATCTTCATCCTGTCTAGGATCAGTGGAGATTACTTCTAGACTCTTGCAGCGAGTTTGTCCAGCAGATACTTCACTGTCACCAAGCAGCAGAACTTTTTGCTATCAGCATTGGAACTTTCACCCTGTCACCAAACAGTGGATCTCTCAGCATTCCCCCCTCTCTCTCTCTCCTTATTGTGCAATAAAATCTCACATTTGCATTTGCATCTTTGTTTGTGTTTCTTACCCTGACACTTGCATGATTACAAACACCTCAGAAACTCCTCAAAAATCCTGGTATGTGTTGAATTTATGAATATTTACAGTTATGTACTTTAATGAAAAATGTTGTGTTCTTGTTTAGGCCTAAACAACTTATTTATCTGAATACTTTCGGAGCCATATTGTCATGATAATTGGGTACAGCAACAGCTTTCTGTGCACATATGCACATGCAAAGCGTTAATACAGCTTTGCTACTTGAAATGTGTGTAAAATAATAAATTTCTGATCGTTTTATTAGTGCACACAAAGTGGCTGTATGCGTTGGGCGTCGCGTGTAGGACAACTCGCACGCAGGTAGCCTATCTCACACTGGAAGGTTGCATTCAATAGCACAAGCTTAGTCAGACAGAGTCTACTTCCAGAAACAAGATATGCTTTAGCAGCCTATAGTTAATCGTTAAAGATTTGGGATAAAAATGTTATATAATGTTAAACTATGTGAGTGGCGCTCTGTGGCACAACAGAGATTTAAGCAGTGTCCAGAGTCACAGTGGACAGCTGCCGTCAGTTGCCGTCGGTGTGTGTACATTCATAGAAAATAATGTTTGATTTTTAAATACATGACGCTTCTTGTCCGGTGTGCGGCCCCCTTCAGACGCGTTTCACCCCCACTCCACGCTCACCAACTCTCTCGCGCAGCCTCTGTGCCAAGCTTTTTGCTTTAAGATCTTTGATGATATCTACTCAATTTTTGTAAGGGACTTCACTAATCCTGACTATTGCTTTTCTTTATGATTTTTTATTATATCTACTCAATTTATTTGTGATAGAAAACACAGTTCATTATTGAAATATACTAGATTTACAGCTTTCAAATGTACTCAATATTTCAAGTGTAAAAATGTTTCAAATCTTTAAAAAAAAATTAGTAGATCATAGTAAAGGTTTTTCAGTGTGTCCTCTCCATCTTAGTAGACATATACCAATACAATAATTTAAACAGATCAAGTACTGTTAAATGGTAACAGATGGCAGGCATTATAACTGTTTATGGAGTAAAAAACTAACTCATATTTTACCTGGCCCACTTATTCGCTCACTCTGGCACCATCTGGCGGGCCCAGTTTAAGAACCACTTACTAATGTACTCAACAGAGTGTGACTTTGAGTGGTTTGCTTCTACGTTGTTTTGAAACCACTAAAGACACTATTCTTAGACTGTATTTTATACGTTGCATTTATATTTGGGTAGTATGTAGGCTATTACTGTAACAGCAGTTCCTATTCATAGTTCGTTATAGTAGCCTACAAACAATAACGTCTGACTTTCTTTATTTCTTTTCTTTTCCATTAGTATTTATTCGGATAGCCTACGAGACACACTAGTGTGAAACTATCTAAAGTGTTGCACAGAGAGAAAACGTGTGGCTAAATCTATCAAAAGAACCAAAGAATCCAAACGAACAGGTTTCTGTGGTGATGTGGTTATCACAAAAAGTCCTCGGTTCGACTGAAATAAACACTTTGTTAGAGATATGACAGGGTTTTGGTCATGTTGAATTAACTACCTCAACAGTTACATAAGTTTGATGCATGTTATTTTAAACCTGATCGTCGGTTAGTGTTAGTTGAACGTAAGGAAGGTAAGTGTACTGAGGTTTAGTCAACATTACCCAGCCAGTTGGCTATGTAGATAAGCCAATGAAAACCTCTTGTTCCCTTAACAAAAAGTCTTGAATGTCTCGTTTGGTTTTTGCCTGTTTCATGTCGAAATCCGTTGAAAACAATTTTGAAAAAGAACCCCAATCAATTAAAGGTCAGTCCTTGATATTACTTCTAAACATGTCTAAGGCGATGGAATGCTCATGCACAGTCTTCTTCAGGCGTTTACCTTCTGTTAGGCCAAAATTAACGCTTTCTAAAAGATAACGTTTAATTACATCAACAAAGGAAACAATTTGATGCACGCTACTACGTACTTGCTGGTTATTTAGGAATCGCACAATGCGCAAGTGCAGGGGTTCAGAGAAAGTTTCACGTGATGAGGTGGCCGTACCCTCCACTAATTGGACTGCTTTAAGAAGTCCTAACAAGTCCTAACCAAGTCCTAACAATTCCTAACAAAGTCCTAACAGTTCCTAACAAGTCCTAACAAGTCCTAACAAGGTCCTAACAGTTCCTAACAAATCCGAACAGAGTCCTAACAACAGCGTGGCAAAAGAGCCAATCATATGCTTCAAAAAAATTGCCGCTCCAAAGGGGGCAAAAGAGCCAATTATATGCGTCGAAACAGGTGCCCCGTGCAAACAGTGTTCTGATAGGTTACTGACGGAGACGATGTTACAGTTCATCCTCAGGTAACTGTATTTAATACCGTCGGCGAATATCTCTAGACACTAAAAGTAAGTAGAACTTACTAAATTATCTGAATATAATTATAAATCACTGAAGTGAAATCGTAAAAGTATTTGTTGTTTTTGTAAATAATTCTGCTCTGATAAACGTTGGATGTTTTTCGTGAAGTTTGATAAGACGGTCACAAAACCTTTAGGGATAATGCTAATCGCTATATTAATTATTTTCTTTACTTGACGTTTTTAAGTGTCTTTTGTGTGTCTGTCTTTGGTTCATCAAATTAAACTAGAACAGAGATGCTCAAATTTGTGTCTGTGTCGAGTGTTTATGTCGCTGTTAAGTTTGATAAGACGGTCACAAAACCTTAAGGGATAATGCTAATCGCTATATTAATTATTTTCTTTACTGGACGTTTTTAAGTGTCTTTTGTGTGTCTGTCTTTTGTTCATCAAATTAAACTAGAACAGAGATGCTCAATTTTGTGTCTGTGTCGAGTGTTTATGTCGCTGTTAAGTTTGATAAGACGGTCACAAAACCTTAAGGATAACGCGGTTAATTGTTATTTAATATGACATATATACTATTTTTAACAAAATATGTTGTCAATAGATAGATAGTCACAAAAAATGACTAATATCTAATCTTTTACACCTCATGAGTTCTCATGAAATTAGTACTTTAATTAGTAATATCCTATGAGAATATGTTTTTTGTTATATTTATTTCTAAATTTAAATTGTATGCGTTTTTCATTGTACTGAGTAAGACCATATGCTGTAAACATCTTGTTCTATTCTTTGACCATTTAAGTACAAATCGTTGAAATACCCATTATTACAGTGTAGTAGAGTATTACATTATTATTCATATGATCTTTTTTGTATAATATTAGTCTTTCAGACAAAACACTGGTTACACCACTTGACCATAACGTCTGCAGCAATAGGACAAGAGATCGAAACAGAAAATAGCCATCAAGGTAAACTGAAATGGATATTTTAATATATATTCATGTCATTCATCATATTCTGTATCAAAAAAAACATTTCATAACATCAATGAAGAAACAGGATTGACTTGTGTTGTGATTTTAGTTCAGTTATCATACAATAGAGAGATTGTGAGTAAGAGAGTATCATTTTCCCCATTTCTTTCATCACTAAACTGTTTTGATTACATTTTTTAATAACCGACAACCATCAGGGTGAGTTCATGCCATCTAATGTGATCTTAACAATGTAAATGAAACAGTGTTTCAGAAACTTAAGACTTAAAAAATTCCTGGGCCCGTATGTATAAAACTTCTCAGAAATGCTCTTAAGAATAGTCTTAAGCTATGGCTTAAGTGTCAGAAAATTCTTAGTAAGGAGTAGGAGCAGTCTGAGAATAGGAGACATTTATTAAGAGGCTGAAAGCAACTTTCAGTAAAGTGTAAGACTCATTCTTAAGTGCTGACTTAAGTGCTGCAAACTGAGGACTACAATGATTTCATCCTAAAATGGCCGCCCTTAACCTCTGAATCAGCCAATAGAAAGCCGGAAACGGTACATTCACAGCAGCATGTGACACCATACATTCATGAATCATGAAGACATTACAATTATATTAGTATTTAAATATATTAATTTAAATTTGCTTCAAGAAAAGTTTAACAATATTACAAATAAGTACATACATTTATTTTACAAGATTTTGCACCATTTTGATTAAGATTTTAACATGTTAATGAAATAGACAAACGTAGTGCTATTTAAAAAATTAAGATGATGAATCATATCATTTTTATTTCACTGGCAAGGTGTATATAAGAAAATACAAAAGTTTGCAAACACTTAGATAAAAAATACTTTGATGATCAAGCCTGAACAAGATGATCAAGTTAAGCTGGATTTCTCCACTTAAACACAATTGTAATTTTTGCCATCTTGTCACTTTCACATTTGGCTTGCTCATTGCTAATATTGTAACATTATGTTTGGGGTCAGGGTTTTATACTCCATTTGTCATGATTAGAATGAGAACGAACCCAAGCGCAGACAGATGGAAAACAAAGATGACTTTATTAATAAGTAAACAGAGCCCACGTGGGAGCAAAACATTAAACGTGCAACAATAACTAGCACTGACTAACACTAAACTTGACTAGACTTTGACATTAACTAGACTGAACTTGACTAGACAACACAATAACAACATTCAAAGAACTTGGCTTACTAGACTTGGCTTACTAGACTTGACACTTCACTTCACTTCACTTCACACAGGAACAGATCAGGAACAGAGCTAACGATACCAGACAGAACACAGAGCACAAGGACCTTAAATAGGGGTAAAATAATGAGGGGAACAGGTGACAAGGATTAGTCAATGAAGACAAGAGGATGACAAGGGAGCGGGGATAAAGTGACGAGACAAAAAGGCCACGTACAGGCACACAAAACATGAGTCTATCATGATTCTGCCTCAAGACTAGAATAAAGCAATGACAAGAGGGCAGAATCATGACACTATTAATATCACTTTACATGTAATGATGTCACTGCAATCTTGTAGATACTTCACAATTTTTTAGGTTGATAATGCTATTGTAGTTGTTATTTACATTTTATGGTATTTTATTTACCTGTCATAAACTGTAAAACCAAAAGCGTCTCTACTTAAAAAAAACTTACTTCAATTAGTAACACCTAATAATTAAACATTTTAACTTTATTTATTTCACTTAAACTCAGAAAATGTAAGTTGAAAAAACATTACATTTTTAGGCAATATCAATTATTTGATCCAACTTTAACTTTTTACAGTATATATTATGCAAATTTATATACCTTTAAGTATGCTGTCTTGATAATCCCATAAAAAATCTCGGTACTGTGCAAGCACTTGAATAAGTTTCACTAATATACATCTTATACTGTATATTATATAGTGTAATATAATATACATTGTATAAAAAACCCTATACTCTTTATATTTCATAATGTTATATTAATTCCTATCTACTGTCTATTTTCTGCTCATTGTACATATAAATAAACTACTTTTAAAGGACTTTGTTTTTAATTATTCTACGCAGAGTTTACCAGAAGTTATGTGATGACCACGAAAGCTGCGTGTTTATGTTGTTACTGCTAAAAACATCCATAGAAATACATTTGAATTAAAGTAATTCTAACACATTCTTTGTTGCTAAGTGCATAAGACCTCTCCAGCTTTCTTAAATAATTTAGGATCTGAGACCTAGTCTTAACACTTAGGAGGCTTTATAAATCAAACTTATGCTTAAGTCTAGGCATAAGAGTAAAATGACATTATTCTTAGAATTTTGACACACTTAAGACTAAAATATTAAGTTAAGACTGTAAAAAACATACAACCTTATATTGTAGCTGCTTAATTTCCTATCTATCTACCTGTCTGTCTGTTTATCTGTCTGTGCATGTAGGCCTACATGTTGCATACTCAGCCTAAATGACTGCCTCTTGCCCTATAGATGCCAAAGCAAGGAAAGCCAGATTCATTCTGGACCGGCGTCATGATGCTGTTTGCCCAGGGGAAATATAAATTTTCCACTGGCCAGAGACCCGGGAGCAGACGTTGGAAGGCAGTGTTAGAGAGGATAAAGAATTGTCCGCTGACCCCTGCATATGGCCTAACGGTCAGAAAAAAAGATATTTTTGGGAAAAATATTCCCTGCAAATGTGGCTACCATGATGTAAGTAATGTCATTGAATCCTTAAACATATGATGTGAGACAACGATGCTGACAAATGCTTCCTTTACAGCTGTTCCCCATGGCTGGTTCTTCGCTGTATGTGCTTGATTCTCCAAATGACTTGTTTTGATGCAGAGTTTTGTGTGATTTAGAGAATAAGACGATATAGAGAGTAAATACAAAATGTTGTTTCCCCCAGTCAGGACAGCACACAGGGACCGCAGCAGGTCCGCAGCAGACAGGGACCGCAGCAGGTCCACAGCAGACAGGGACCGCAGCAGGTCCACAGCAGACAGGGACCGCAGCAGGTCCACAGCAGACAGGGACCGCAGCAGGTCCACAGCAGACAGGGACCGCAGCAGGTCCACAGCAGACAGGGACCAGTGGTAATACAATGACATGCTCCCTTTGTGCTCAGGAAGTGCTCTCTGACCAGTTTACACAGCATCTGTCAGACTTCCATGTCCAAGAGGAGTGTGAGCACTGTGGCACAAAGGCCATGGGTGCTGTCAGGTTATCAGAGCACCTTGAGAAGTGTCATGTCTTAACCTCACCTTCAGCCCATCCCTCCACTACCCCAGCCCAAGAGATGACACCGACACCAATCGTCTCTCCCCGAGATGCTCCAGCTACAGTCTGCCTCACAGCCCAGGAGACGACACCAACCATCTGTCTCCAAGTTGCTCCTGCTCCTACCCCTCCAACCCTATCTGAGATGGCACCAGCGACTCAGAGTGGCACACCACTTCCATCTTCTCCTGCTTCTGCTCCTCCTCCAGCAGCACCAGGACTACCAGTCCCTCTGCGCTTTCCAGAGGTAAGCCGGGCCAGGTTTTTACCAAAGCCATTCCTCCGGGTCATCAAGCCAGGTGATTTGGAGTGGATTGCCCACATTCTCTATGACGCAAGAGGGCAGCTGAAACAGAATGTCAGGGAAAATTGGCACCACCCCCCAAGCCCAATCAGATCTGTGGCACCTCCAAACCCACACGATTACTTTCGTCAGAGGATGTTCCTGTGGGCACCAATGCGCATGTGGGGCATACCTTTGAAATGTAATCAGTGCAACCGAAAGATGCACCACTCTGGCATTTACACCAAGGTCAGAGAGGTCATTGATGTGGACAGCAAGTACTATTTAATAGGGGGAGATTACCCAAGGTGCAGCCAGTGCAAACTACCTGTCTGTCCTTGGAGTAGTGATATTTTAAAGCAACTGGACCCCTCTAACCGCAACAAATTCCCTGCTGTGTTGACTACACATTTGGCACTGGACAGAAAATGTGTGACACTTTTGCGTCCTAGAACAGCAGGGAATAGCTCCAGTTACCTGCAGCAGGCCTTTCAAGAGGCACACAGTGAGGAGTGGGCCAGGAGATCCTGTGACTATTTCACAGATTGTGAAATTCACAAAAGATCCTGCCTGAAGCAGTCCCAGGCTGTTTATTCCCCGCCACCACCCTTCATTCCCTTGCCCCTGGCCCAGTGGTTTGAGACAGTGCATGCCAACGATGTTGTCGGCCACCTTGATGAACTCAAAGGTGTCATCACTTCAACGTTTGGCAGAATTCTGAAGCTCGATTCCACTAAGAAGGTAAAAGTAAACCTGTATAAGCTTGAGCTCATTTGTTCTTTTAGGGTTTAATAAGAATACATGTGCTAATGATGTATATTCTTTTGTTATAACAGGTGACCAAAAAACTGGCTGGTGGTATTGAGAACACGGCAACATGGATGACCAATGTTGGGAACGAGTATGGTCAGGTCCTCAACTCTGTCCTCACAACCGGCGAGGGGGCTGGACTGGATGACCTGTGCCAAGGGATCGTCCAACGGTACAGGGATGCTGGTGAGCCACAGCCAGCCGCCATCTATGTGGATAGAGACTGTTGCAGTGACAGAGGTGGGTTACCTGTAATTGGGGTTGATGTTTTTTTGCCAAATAATGCAGTTGATGACACTAGAAACCAGTGGCTGCTGGTGACTGCTCTTCTGAGGGGCACAAATTCAAAATATGGGTTTGGAGTGTCATGTGTGTCGCTTGTGGTTTCAAAAAATGTGAACCATGTGCATCACGTGTTTTGTCAAAATAAGTGCCTGCTCCACACGTGTCAAAACCGTTTATGATAAAAGAGACGCTCACATTCACAAAATACACACAAGACACTCCCTTACAGTGAACTTGAGATTATATGAGTATCTGGCAAACACAAGTGTCTTTTTTATAAACCCATAAACCCTGCAGCAGGCACTTATTTTGACAAAACACGTGATGCACATAGATTCACATTCACTCGACCCACCGAACACATATTTTGAAATGACAAACCACACACATGACGAATGCATACATGTTGTGAGGAAATTTTTTTTATTCATGATCTTGTGAATTTACACAGGGGTGAGCCCAGTTCTCCATTGGTTTCGGCCATGGACGTCCACTGTGCGGTTGGATGTGTTCCACTTTATGAGGCGATTCACCAAAGGTCTCATCACGGAACACCATCCTCTCTATGGTACGTTCTGCTCCAAATTGTCGAGCTGCATTTTTGAGTGGGATTACCAGGACATCAGTAATCTGAAGGAGGCGAAGCGGTCAGAGCTGAGGCAAAAGCATCAGGGCTATGAGCCAACAGATGCCCAGGTGTTGGCGAGCATCAGCCCTAAAGAACTAGCCAAGCACTGCCGCAGGAAAACCCGGGGAGTGGAGGAGACCCGTGCCCTCATCAAAAGTCTCCTTGACTCCATGTGGAACCTTGTGGACGGCACTGGGCTACACCTTATTAACCACGAGCGCATGTCTGAAGTGTGGAAGGTACAGCAAAAACACCTTGCCTGCATCCAGGATCCACCAGGAGTGCAGCTTTATACTAACATTGGGTCAGGGCTGGAGAAAGGAGACAAGACACTGGATGTTCTAAGATGCGCCAGAGGGTCCTCCTCTTTGGAAAGCTTTCATAAGCACCAGTGTGCTTTCATTCCAGGCATGTTAAAACCTCACACACACACATGGTATATTTTGCTATTGAATGTTGACATAATATTGTTGTAATTTGTTGTAATCAGTGATCCTGTTTTTTGTCTGAGTAGGGTGGAGATGCAATGCATTGCACACTCAGATGTACATGCTTGAGGGTGTGTCAAGGTGGAATTTAAACCGGTCAGCACAAGCACTTTCAATGACTGAGACATCCAGGACAAAGCTGTATGACATTCGTTTGATGTCCAATGTAAATGCGCTCAGCAACAAAGTCTTGGGAAAACCTCTTCTTCCAGAGTTTATCCCCCCTGGGAAACCTACAGGTAAGAAAAGTCTGCTGTTGATGATCAGACCTATACTGTGACATGGTACGCAAGTAAACAATTTTTCCCTTGATGAATATCTATTGCAGGAGAGCGAATTGCTGTTGAATATCTTCTGGCACAATCCAACAGAGGAGATCTTCTGAGCCAGCAGACTGGTAATGCTGACATCCTGCCTGAGATCTTGGATGAAGACCTTGAGGATGAATGTCCTGATGTGACCGTACCACAGGCTCATGACCTCACATTGCAGGTAATATTATGTCAACAGTATATCTGGGGTCTGTTATTCATACGTGGATTAATCAGTCAGCTGGATTTGATTGTTGTCGATTTGTCTTGATCTTGAATTATTTAGTTCTTCGAAACTCATCCTAGAGTTGCTGTCATAGCAACCGGTCCGTAAGATTAAACCAGCTCGGGAGCAGGCTTATTTCATGTAAACAACATTAGATCGCACCTTTTTAAGCGGATGTGATACGTAAAATCTGTCAGAGTTATGTATTCTCATTATACGAGGGCAATCTGCGTAAGATGTACGATAAATATGAAAAGCATTTCAAATTCAACACATAAAAAAGGATAGATTGAATCTTTTAGCAATGTTATTTAAAAAATATATATAAAAGAAAAATGTTTATGTACTTGTGCATCTTTTTTTGTGGAGCAGCTGTTTTACTTATTCTTAAACGAATGACAAGACAAACATGCTTATGATCACATTCATTTTAAATTTATTTTAGCAATAATAGGTGTTGTGTGTAAATAACTATAGATGCAACATAGTTCCAAGGAAAGATTGTTATTCCGTTTTAAGCCCATTTCGCCACATTGGTTACACCCTACAAACCGAGAACAACTTCCTCTCCCCAGTCTCACTGGCTCTCCCGATAATACAGTTTCCATACACCCTCATACAGTGCTTTAAGAAGCACAAGTGAGGAAGCACCTTTTCTGTATCAAACAGTCAGCAAGTTGTGACTTGGCTTCTGACCAACGCACTTCGATTTTATTAGCATGTAGAAGCTCTTTGACACCACTTTATTTCTAATCTTAATCTCTTCTCTGTGACCTGCTTTGTAGACTGAAGAGCGTTAAACAGGGAATGATTATCAGTAACACAAATAAGTGGAAGATCATTAAGATCAGCTTTACCAGTAGTAAGCAAGAACATAGCAGTGTCAATACCATCTGACAGTGTTGCACCCAGAGGTGTTATTCTACACACAATTTACCTCTAACAAGGTACTATTCGGAACCTCTTAAAAGATTTCTAAACACCCAAGTCTTTGTAACGGACTACGCCACCCTGGGAATTACACCCAGGGAAATATAAATGGGACACAGGTTAGTTCCCACAAAGATTCAGAGGAGACACGAATACAAAAACAACAATACTTTATTTATACAGAAAGTAAAACCACAATTTAATGTAATCTTTAACACAAGACTAGTGAAGCTAGCTTCATTTAAAAACACTGGATTAGGTTCCAGACATCAAAAGTTCAGATCGGATAACAGGGAGAAAGAAAAGCAAATTTCCACTTCACAACACACTTTAAATACAAGTTTCTTTGGGCTCACTTCACCACACGTGTTTCAAAGAAACAAAGTTACACAAACTACTCAGTGAACAATTACAAAAAAATAAATTGAGGTTAACACTCCTCCCTGACCGACCTAACAGTTGAATAAAATACCACAGCTCCACAAAATAACCAAATAAACACACTTGTGAAACCAATATTAAATCAAATAAACAAAGAAAACTAAATAAATCACATCATAGTTTATAACAAATACAAAATAAAGTAAACAAACTAGCACTCATTCCTCACTTAAACCATAATCTATTTACCACACGCACACCCTCTATAATTCACGCACGCACATTAAACGACGTGTCATTCTCACACTATACACACGCTATAAGTCACACACACCTTAACTTAACTCATGCACACGACCACAAATGTACCATACAACCACGCAAACCTCCTCCAGTTGAAACAATACGGGGTAGCGAATGCCCAACTTACAGTTTTTCCCAGTCGCTTTGGTGCATTTCTCACATCACTATTTACATTTGCACAACAGTTAATGCAGTTCTCAAAACAATTAGTACAAACTGCAAAACCTAGTTGATAACCTGCAAAAGTGTGTCACTTGCTCAAAATGGATAGGACATTCCTCAAAAGCAAGTATTCATGTCAATGAAAGTGTCAGTGTCATCAAAATGAAAAGTCCTGACACCATTGTTTATGAACAAGATAGTCAAGTGGCTTAGTCATGTTTTCATTATGACAGTTTACTTTATAAATGTTTTCCAATGCAAAAAAGTAAAATCTTGGTGACACTACCTGAAAATACTCAAGACTATACACTTTTCCACAGCTATTTGAAAAATACAATAAAGTTACACATTACTGTATTTAGTGAGGTAACTGAGTACAAGACACTGAATATGTATGTTTCACATTTTCACTGCATATGCTCTTTGCAATTAGGGATGGGATGGTTTGAAAATTTCATATCATGATTATAGTGACCAAAGTTATCACGGTTATCAATATTATCATGGTTTTCTTAAATTGAGATGGAAGTGTTCAAAAAGAACTGATACACACACTGAAAAATTTTAACAAGTTTTATTTTTGAAAATCAGCAAACAACAAATACAATTAGCAGCTATATGCACTTTTTTAAGCATAAACATTAAATCAGGGGTGTCCGGCCTTTTTTTGTGTGGCAATCTACTTTTTTTAGTTAAAAAAAATCATTGAGTACATGGTGAGACCATATAGCAGAGATGCGGTTTTGATGAAATAAACTGACAACATTATCAGAAGCATTTCTCTCTCGTTCGGTCGATCGATCGCGCGCACATACACCGTACGTGTGGATCAACTCCAGCATGTATGTGCATTCAAATTTCGGAAGTTAGACGACTCCGCTGCAGCGGGCAGGCATAAGATTTATAAAAACACACTTGAGAAGAAATGCTCAACAACTCAAAAAGACTTCTAAGACCATAATGCCAATTTGGCGCTTTGCTTTCCGAAGCTCGTGGAGGCGTGGAGCAGCATACAGTTATTAACTTATAGGCGATCTACCCGCATTGCATTTGCGATCGACTGGTTGTGTTGGACACCCCTGCATTAAATGAACATTAACATGGAGCCCTGAAATGTATGAACCTGTTTTAATGAACAGTAGCTTAAATAAAAACAAATGCACACATAAGCAACGCATTAAAACACAGTGCACCTGTTACTGCATCCGCCACGCCTTCTCGCACAAAAGCTAATGTTGCATGCGAGCGCCTGCGTCAAGCTGATTCTGGCTGGACAGGATTTACCGCGAGTTTTCAAAATCACGGTAATCAAACACGGTTATAATGATAATTACATTTTAAACGATAATACTAACCGTCAGGACATTTTATCATGGTTAATCGTGAAACCGGTAATCGTCCCATCCCTATTTGCAATTCTAATCTGTTCATAGTATTGTGCAAAAGAAAAAAATACATCCTTATTTACAACAAACAAACTTTGGCTGTGCACAACTGTAAAAAACATTGCAGTACATATTGGAACTGAACATACAACAGACATAGTACTGTAATCATTCTTGTACATCCAGACATTCCTCTGTCTGGCCACATCATCTCAAAAATTGTTCAATTTAGGAGACTTTTCGGATAAAAAAAGACTTAAAAAAACTTGAAAATTTTTGTATGTAATGACTGAAGCAATGAAATAAGGACTATTAGTTTTACATGGAATGACTATTCAGCATTCACAAGTATAGTTAATTTTGACTGACATGACAAACAAATGATAATGTTATAAAACAGCAGAGAATTGTATGAAAGCAATTGATGCATGTCCAAAAGCATTTGCAATTTGTTCGAAGGAATGAGAAACTGCTACTATGACGTGCACAAATGACTAAATGTTGTGGAGGTTGAACTAACTGTTGTGCGAATGTAAATAGTGATGTGAGAAATGCACCAAAGCGACTGAGAAAAACTAATACCCTGTCCCACAGTTATTCCCAGGAACAGGCCACTTAATGCGGACGGCACAAATGAAGGGGTGGACCAGGTGTCACAGAAGTAAGCCGCTAGGCAGATACTTAAACAAAAAAATTAGAAAAATAATAATAAAACACCAAGAAGGGGAAGCTGGGCCACCATCCAAATCCGCTACCCAGTGTCATATGGGCATATACCTCCGGAGTGCTTTAAGCTGATAAAAGAAAAAGTACAGCATTAACGATGGAATTTTCATAATCGGCATGCAATATATCAGTAGCATACCCACCTGATTATTAGCGAGTCGGCACTGCTGACACATCAAGTGATGGATAAACTCCCCATTGCATGTATACTCTGTAAACAAATAGAGCGCTTACAAACAACAGCTCCCTTTATATTAAATAACTCACGATAGTCTACAAACTTGATTAATAGAGTCAGCCTTGCTAACGCCAAAGCACAGCATGATAAATACAGCCCGGAATGAATACTAAGACAAATGAACAAAGCACATACAGTCAACAGCTCGTCTTAAATAAAACAAGTTATTTATCCACTGTGACATACCCAAAATGCAGCAAGTCCAGCAATCAAATGCTCGTCCCAAACGGCTCAAAAGAAAACATTAGCCATTCAACGTCCATAGTCGCAGCAGCAACCACCCGTCAACACGCTCAAACAATGCTGGAAACCTTCCTTTTATGCACACCTACACCCATAGCACACCTGTCTCTAATTAAAGCACTTATCATTCAACCCGTCTGGGTAGTGCTGCTACAATCGCAAGGGTTTCTCCTGCCAGCGTGCTTCTTACCACACGTTTGATTTTCTTAGATTGCCAAAACAAAGGGGAACACTTTACTGTTTTTTCCATGAGGACAATTAAAGCCCCTTCCTGTGTACCTCCATCCTGAAGATTGCCTAGTGAGGCATCACTGAAAGCCACTAAACTTAAATCTTCACTGTTTCCCAAGTGTTGGAACTTAAGTGTGACTTTCATTTCATGTATGGACTGAACAGTATCATTCTTAATGTTGGATGCTAGGCTACATGTGTCAAACATTACATTTGGTCTTGTTTGTTTAGCAACTCACAAAATCTGTCCAATTTGGACCGGAGTTGTTATTTTACTTTCTCGTTTAGTGGAGCCTCTCTCTGTACAGCTCGTGCTGCCTGTAAGTGAACTGGTTGTAGGTTTTCAATGTAACTGTGCTGATGCACCTGCACTATACCACCCACAGTAGCAATATTCATACCCACATATGAAAAATTCTCATGCTCTTCACGACCCACGTGAAATACAGATTTAAGTACAGGTATGACATTAGTAACAAAATCCTCTGAACCTGCCCCAAAAAAATCATCCACATGGCATGCCAGTATGCCGGTCACCTCAGACTGCTCATCCTGCCAATAAAACACTGCAGAATCAACCCGTGACATTTTACCCCCACTGTTCAGCATGAGTTCTTTGACCTTGTTGTACCAGTAGAGGGAGGCGTCTGCAAGTCCATACACACATTTCTTTAGTTTCCACAATACATTGTCCACACCTGCTTCTGGTGGGGGACGAATGTAAATGTCTCTTGAGAGTTCCATTCCCTGTAAAAAAGCAGACTTAAAATCCATAGAATTCACTTTCCATTTGTTCTGACAAATAACAACTGACAGCAGCCTGAGTGACTCTGATGCACATGTGGGAGAATCTTTTTGTAATTCATGAATATTGACCTCTTCAAAACCTCTCACCACAAGGCGAGCTTTTGTATCAAAACCATTAGAAGTTTCCTTCAACGTACAGACCCATCTAGTAGAAATACATCTTTGACCCTTAGGGGTGTGCATTGGCATTGTCCTCACAATTCGATTCAATTACGATTCACTAGGTAACGATTCAATTCGATTCTACGATGCATTGCGATGCATCAGAATTTAATTCTACTGTACACAACAAGGCAAATTTTTAACCAGTCAAGTAGTAAAGTCAAGTGCAAATATTCTCAACAAAAACGGAAGCTAAGCAGCTTTAAAACAATGACAATTATATATCTGAGATGAGAATTTTACACACAGTGTAAGTCTTGTCTAGTTTCCCATTAACTTCATAGAATCCGAAATGTGCTCGTATGTCCACTTTCCATGGAAAAGGGTGCGTTTTTATTTACCTGTCTATCACGATCATCTCTCTCCACCTCAGCCATCTTGATTGTTGTTGTTATGCCCCCGAAGGTAATTGAAACTTCACAATTTTATTGTCGAGGCCAGAAAATAAACAGTGGCATAATCGATTATGGCACTTTGCTGCATCGATGCTGAATTGTGCATGCGCGCATTGCGATGCATTGCCGCATCGATTATTGTTGACACCCCTACTTGTCTGTAACCTCTTCGTAAACATTATTATTTTGCCAGTTTTCAGTCTCTTCCTGTTTAGCAGCATCAAAAGAGATGTCTTTGGTAATCAGTACATCAGCATCTGTGTTTTCACATTCATTGAGAAGATCATCAACATATGACATGTCTAAAGCTTCCTTTAGACCCCCCACTGCCATTTGTTTTAAGATACTACACATTGTACCAGTTTTTATATTGCCCTTTTGCTTTTCCTGTTCGGCCTAAAACTCTGTCAGTGTGCTTAGTACCATCATCTCTGTTTGTAAATGTCACTGTCTGACCTGTTCTCAGTTTGACACCAGTAGAACCCAATGTATTAGTACTATCTGTCTCATTTGTTTGTCCTACGTCTTCTCTATCATCTGTTTATGTGTTGTCAGGGAATTGAACATCTCCCTTAACACTCATTTCATCATCTGAATTGTCTGACACATCCGTGTGTATTACGCTTTCATTTTCTTTACTATTTTCAGGATTATCGAGTAGTACAAGTTTATCCTCATCCTCATTAACTTTATTCACCCTGGACTGATGTTCTCTGACAAGAATCCCCCATGTCTGAAAAATACTACAGAGCCATCCTGACCGATAACTACAGCAGGGCCTTTCCACTCTGTGAGACCCTGTCTCCTGTCTCGTACTTTTCAGCCTGATCTTCTTTTGTAAAGCTCTTCTTATCCTTTCTGAAAATTCCACCTATGTGAATGCTCTTCTGGAAGCTTGCAATGCTGCTAAGTGCTGTCCTACTCTAGTACCAATAGAAGTGCCTTCTAGAGCAGGTAGTTTATCCACCAAAGCGGAGAGAAGATTAGGACTGCAACCAAACACAAGCTGATATGGACTATAACCATGCCATTTTTGCCATTAGAGCCCAGCCTAGAGAAGTCTGCCAACCACACCCGTTTCCTTTTTTCACCTTCAGGAGGATCTCAGTCAGTGTCATGTTGTGTCTCTCCAACAGCACGTTGCTTCAAGGACTGTATCCCGCTGTAGTCTTTAGCTCAGTGTTAAATTTTTCTGCCATCTCTCTTAACTCCTCATTGTTAAACTCACCACGTTGTCGGTGTATATTCTTTTCGGGGCACCATGAACACTTATCCACGAGTGAATGAAAGAGTTGACGATCTCCGAGGCTTTTTTTGTTCTCACAATGTTTCCAGCGCTGAAGCGTGTAAAGTGGTCGATGATATGGAGGTACCATACGCCAGGTTCCAGCTCATATAGATCCATTGCCACTGTCTCATTATACTCTGAGGCTAAAGGCAAACCAACAGCAGGCTTGGGCTTGGTCTTGCTGTATCTTTGACATACCTCACAGTCACGGATGATCTCTTGCAGAATAACTTGACAGTCAGGGAACTACACTAACCTTTTCCACTGGTGGCACTTGCGCTACCAACTTTTTCAGTTACTGGCGCAAAATATGATTTGGTCGCACATATTTTTTTCAAATTATATTAAGGCGCTCTGGATAATAATGAACAATAATGAAATGTATTGCATACAGATATGCTTTTTATTTTACTTGCCATCTTTTAAACCACATGCCTTCTTGTTTTCTTAAACGTTGCAGTGTTTCCCACAGATCTGAAATTTACTTGTGGTGGTAGCTCGTGAAAAGGGCAATCATTACCCACTGATAAATAATGGTCTACTATACATATGACGAAGAACTAATAATGTGTGACACAACACAATACTTTGATTTATTGAAAATTAATATTAATTTCACATTATATTTCATTAATCTAACCACCCCAAACTTTCTTTGCCATTAACAATCTTTCTATTTCTCTCTTGCCAATTTAAAAAGCTTAATCCACTCATTATTTCAGATTTAAAAGTCTAGTTGCTGTCCCGGTGACATGATTGGTTTTAGAAAAGATATGGTTTATTAATAATAAGATTATTTAAAAAATGTGAGAAAGAAAATGCAGCGCGTGGGTGTAACAAGAACCATCGCCATAGAAACCAGAGGCATATGGTCGCAGTGTAGTTCCCTGACAGTCCTTGTCAGTATTTCCAGAGCTGTGGATGAGTCTCTGCAGTTGGTCTGCGCAGGCGTGGCCAAACTGCTTATGATGCTTCAGGAGAACTTTACGCTCCTCTTTTGTAGACATCTTTATTGTGACAACAAGAACTTCACTTTCATTGGTGTCCGCTTCATTATTACCATCTCTAATGTCAACACAATAATCTCCCGAACTAATGAGCTCAAGAGGCACTGGTTGCTTGAACATGACAACTCTGTCATTCTCCATGTCTAAAACTGATCCTGCTTCCTTTAGAGACATTTTACTCAGCAGTAAAGGAATATTAACAGGAACAACTTCCGTTTTAATGTGACATTTTGTTGGTCCGATCTTAGCGGGAAGCTTCACCCTTTTGTTGGGAGTATACCACCTGACCATCACAAAATCTGAACGGTCTGCAGCTTGAAGATTCTGTTTGCAACAGTTTGTTTATTTGACTTTGGCTCAGATCTTTTATATAACTATCCAGCCATTTCTCACCACAAACAGTATGTGTGCATGCTGTGTCAATAATAGCTGATCCCAGTGATTCAGTTAGGAAGATCTCAGAGTCTGTCATGACTTTGGTACACAGTTTAATGTTACACTCTTCCACATTTTCATCTTCTGCTAGCTTTACTTCATTTCTGCGATGAGGACAGTCTTTTGGCCAATGGTACGTGTCTGACAAATGACGCATTTTGTTCGTTTACTACACTGGTTTTTCCTCCGAAATCGGCTTCAACGCTGACTTCATGGATGCAAATGTTAAATCCGTGCACGCTGTAAGTGCTAGCTTTCTACTCTTCTCAGACAAGCCGTGTCCAGAAGTTTAAACGCTAACACAGCGTCAGGCATGGTCAGGTACTTCTTCATGCAGTTGTATCTCTGCTCAAAGTCTATGATGTAGTCCGTCATGGACACCACATTTTTTTTAAATCGAGACGAAATTAGAGTATGCTTTATAAGAATATTGCGTCCAGCTTAACTGCCATAGTTTCCATACCATCGTCTTTGTTCAGATTGTTCGCAGGTATTTCCAAAGTGGTCTCTCTGGCTCGCCCCTCGATCCCTAGTACCACCGCGAGTATCTGCTTCTTCTTGTCCAAGTCCGTAACAAGTCTCCAAATACTAACTTCATTTTTCCAGCACTCGTATGGTTGGGCTTCGTCAAGCTTAGACGGTACTCTGTAGTTGGAAACCATCCTCTGCTACCATGCAAATAACTATAGATGCAACGTAGATCCAAAGAAAGATTTTATTATTCCGTTTTACGCCCCAAATCCCCCACATGCACTCACACTCTACAGACTGAGAACAACTTCCTCTCCCCAGCCTCACTGACTCTCGCAACTCAGTCTCACTTCTCGTAGACTCTCGCGATAATATATCCCCTCCCACATAGAGTTAACATTATGTACAATAAAGAATATTACTCAATGTGAAATAAGTTTCCATTGAATAAACTCATCTCTGATTTTAGCTTTGTCTTTAGATTGTCAAGTAGGCTTACAATCTCATGCATGAAGGGTTTGCCTAGTCATTTCTATCTATTCTATCTTTAAAACTCTGTCTACAATGATGTTACCCTGTCCCTTTCCTGTGACAAAAATGCCAATAACCAAATAAGTTTTTTTTTGCACATATTTTCACACATCTTTATCTTCTTTACAACAAATTTCTGTGCAGACTCAGGAGATGCAAGACTTTCAGTTAATGTGGCTACTGCTAATATAGTCAGAAATCAGTTATATAAGAAAAACGCAATTTAATTAAACTTATTTAACCACTTGCATATAGTTTCTCTAAATGCATTTCATCTGAGAGCATTTCTTTGCTGTCATGTACATTGTTCACACGGACCGTTGTTCAATGTTCAGGAAGCACATCATAGCGCGTGGTACATTTTGAATTTAGTTGGCGCGATGGCGGAGCAAATATGTCCATAAACGACAGAGAGAGAATGTCTAAAGTTTGGTATCATTACATTATCATTACATTCAGCATCTGAACCGAAAACATCCACTGCTGTTTCACCAAGCGTCGATGAAACAAGGTAACGTAGCTTCCGCTGATTTTAATCCCATACTGTATTTGTAGCGATGTTGTTATGCGGTTTGACTAGATATGATGTTTAGCTTTGATGTTTTTAAGTAGTAAACGTATTCACGTTCAATTGCAGGAGAGTATAGCTTAAAAAAGAACCCCTTCACACGCATGCACTTTACAGGTGTGTGTACCAAAAAACGGCACTACAGTGCAATCATATATGGGCAACTTGTAATCTGACATATTTTGTTCAATAATAATAAACTCTGTCTTGTAGGAGTTGGAGTTTAGCATAAGGATAAGGATATTCTCTCTCACGCGAGTCAGACCGATCGCGCAGTGCATCACATATGCTTAAACTTTTATGTAGCCACGCAACGATAATTTCAGCATGCATTCACTGTATACAGCGGGACGTGATGTTGTGATTTTTCGAACGGATTCTTAACCTAAAATGCACCGCAATGCAAGTGATGCAAACCAGATGCAGCGTTCTATTGAAAAGGAATGTATGTATTTCTGCCGTACCAAAATGCAATGAAGCAGCTGAACGTCTGACTGGGGTGTCACTCTTTCTCACACACAAACACAGGTGCACGTGCGCGCACACACACAGGTTGTTACCATAGCAAATAGGCTCACCCCAGAAATGATATATTAGTAGCCTAATGGTAAATGCTGCAGGTGTAGAAATGTACATAAACCAGATATTTACTTTGATGTCAGGGCTAGATTACAGCATGAAACCTGTTGTGCATATTAATAAATTAAAGTGTTTAATTGTCGGCACTGGCACTTATAAACACTAAATGGGTAAAAATTGAAATAAATAGGCTTATTTTTTGGAGCCAAATACCTCTGTTTTTTTTTTCAGAAATAAAAGCCAAATGCTTGAACATTGAACAAGCCAAGTCATTTCGTTATGCATTATTTGTTTTGGTTGTTTAAAAACACACACAAATCCGATTACTCGATTAATCGATCGATTCAGTGCTAGATTAATCGATTACAAAAAGAAACGATAGCTGCAGCCCTATTGTTATCAAATACAGTTGCATTTTATAATATTTTGATGTAGAATAACATTTACATTCATTTACTGCACATCATACTTCATTTAACACATTATTGGGAACTGCTAAAAGTGTTGGTGTATTATCAACAACTGCACAAAAGAGGGAAAACACCATATTTTAATAAACTACAATTCAAAGTTTATTTATCAGAAATTAAATTGTTGCATTGGCTGTGGGTTTAAGAAAGAGCAACTGCCTCCAGAGATGATCTGTACAATCAATCAGTTTAGAGACATCACTCCTGCTAGCACATTTCATTAAGATACTTAGGTTGATGTTACAAACAGACAAAACAGCATTTAACTGTTTTTAAAAGAGACTTAAAGTACTTTAGGAGCATCAAAGTTTGATTACAATCATTAATTTCAGTCTTTAACATGAATAGTAAAGATATCAAGATTATATTTACTTAAAATATTTTACATTATGTAGGGTGATTTTATGTACAAAAATAGCAAATTACAAATTCAGCCTCATAAAAAGTTCACAAAAACCTTTCATTAATACCTTGCGCACTGCAAGGGGCAATAAAAGGGCATGTTCTTGGCCATAGTAACAATCGGGCAATCACAGCATGGCTGATCAGTGTTTCTACTATCGACCTGTATTGCCTTTTCTTGCAGTGAACAAAAGTGCAATGATCTCAAATAATTCAACCCTGCCATACTAATCATCAACAGCAGAGGTGTTCAAAGAACTGAATAAGCAAGATCATAATTAGCCAGATCTGAACATCTCTGATGTCTCATTTGATCTCGGATGTATTAGGCGACGTACAAAGAACGGACCCCTGACATAAAAAAATATTGGAAAACTAATAGCCAGTTTTTCATTTTTAATGTAGAACAGACACAAGAAGCATTTAAAAGATGATTTATTCTTTATTAATAATTCTGTGTATACTTTTATTAATCACCTCAGCAATTTGGAAGCGGTGGCCAAAGGCCCAGACCAGATCCCAGATCCCCACTGGAGGAGGGTGATGCATCTGCTGGGCCCGTCCACTACCCACTGGAGGAGGGTGGTGCATCTGCTGGGCCTGTCTACTCCTCATTGGAGAAGGGGGATGCCTCTGCTGGGCAGGTCTACTCCCCATTGGATGAGGGCGATGCCTCTGCTGGGCCCGTCTACTCTCCATTGGAGGAGGGTGATGCCTCTGCTGGGCCCGTCTGCTCCCCATTTGAGGAGAGAGATGCCTCTGCAAGTCCCGTCCACTCCCCAATTGAGAGTGATGCCTCTACCAGGACTGTCCTCGCCCCATTTGAGGAAAGTGGGTTCGTCACTCCAGCTCCGGTAAAGTAGATAATGTTTCACCATTAGAAATGTGGGCTTTTTTATATTTGCCCTTGTACCAGATGTTTATTGGTTTAATTTTGTAACAGGACACCAGGTGTGATGCCAGAGGGATTCCTGGATGGGAGGCAGTTGATGCCTTGGCAGGTTACCTGGTTGGCCTTAACAGAACCATAACAGCACTCTCCAATGCTGAAGTGGCAGAGATTTTGAGGTTATACTCTCATCTAAGTGCCTTTGACAAGACCCCCACCAGTTACTCCCTCAAGAGCAAAAAACAAAATTTGTCAGGACCTTGGAGGGCTTCAAGAAAACGCAGTGGCTCTGCTCCAGGCCAGCAAGCAGCTGAGAGGTATCTACATCTCATATAACTGTATTCCTTAGTATTCATATCAATATTTAAAGAGTTTGGTTCCAAAACGCAATACATCCATTTTGACTAATTTGACTAAAACATGTTTTGTATACCAAGAAAGTGAAAAGATAAAAACCACTATTTTCTGTTACAAACTTTCACATAGCATATTTAGTTTATAATATAAAAAATTCAAATCCATAATTTGATTTTCAAAGATTTATTATAGCCGGTTTCAGCAGTAACAACATAAACAAGCGGGTGTCGTGGTCCACACTAGGGCTGTCAATCTTCCTCTATTATCCCATTCGAATTTCATTCATAATTTTTTTTTTAAATTCGATTTATAATCGATTATTTAATGCTCAAATTTGACTAATTAATATTTACTATACCTATCTACACACGTTGTAAAAATGGGCTTATGCATTGCCAATGCCACTATGAGCTCGTATAGTTGACTTGTTTTAAATTATGTCCACTAGAAGACATTGCAGTATTACTAATAAACATGTAATTATTTGATAACAGGTGATATCTTTCTTGCTAATTAATGACTAAGCTTAGACACAAAATTAACAAAGTTGTCAACTTTAATGAAAAATTTCATTATCAACGCAGTTCTCTTTGTTCACGTATGAGGGCTGCGTAGATCGCATCATTAGTTATACAATACTTACACACAGCACACACATCCCCTGGCCTCCCATTTCACTATTCTTTTTTCATTTAAACACACCTTAGAGGAAGTGTGATCTTGAACAAGTATTTTGTTACTGGTCGAAAAGACAAACTTATCCAAACAAATTAGCATTAAAGACATTCCCAAAACGGTTGTCCATAGCACTGAGAGCGGTTTTCTCCTGACACTGTCCTCTTCACCTTGGCTGCTTCGTTCTCGTCTTCCTCATAACCTTCCTCCGCAACCGCTATCAGCTCCGCTTTCTCTTTCTCACATACCTCCTGCTGCTGGTCTTGTTTCAAATGAATTAGCCGATGGAAATGCGGGTCGAGGTAGCTAGCTGTATTTAACAGCATAAATGCGTTAGATAGTGAACACATAAAAAATATTTTTTAATAATTTTTTTTTTAAATCCCATTCGAATAGTAGTTTTAACATTCGATTAGTATTATTTTTTTTAATATTCGAATTATATTCGATTACTGAAATTCGTTTCAACAGCCCTAGTCCGCACGTAACTTCCGGTAAACTCCGCTAAGAATAAATTACAACAAAGTTCTTTAAATGTAGTATATTTATGTAACAAACAACACATAGATTACCTAGGAAACCAAAACATTTGTTATTTTCGACGAGACATTTGTTCAAGAGAGCAGTTTAGCAACTAGTCAGACCATTCGAGTGGCTTATGTTTCTTCCCCGTCTCAGAAAAGCACCACAGGTTTATCAGTGCCATCAAAAGTATTATTTTGTTTTTGTTTGTTTGTTGATCACGAAGTACAAAGTAGATGAGGAAAACTAGGATTATGTGTGTATTCAACGCACCGCCATTGTTTCTTTACACTGCGTGGAATGGTGCGCTGTGATTTGTTGAGCGGATTTATTGCATTCTGCAGAAAAGGGGGACTGGTGTTTATCGCATTTTGGGAAAAAGGGAGAAAAGATGACAGAATAACACGACAGTTATTGGATTGTGTGTAAAATTAAGAATTTACTTTTTAATACTGACCTGATACAATACTGTTTTTGGCAGTAACTTTTATTTTATTTTTAAAATGGCGTTTATCGCGTTTTGAAACCAAACTCTTCATAGTTATGTCAATATGTTAACATGCATATATAATAAGTACTATGTGATCTGGTCATCTATTTGCAGATTGTTCATGGTCCATGGTCAGGCTGCTCACAGACCAGACAAGAACCGAATTTCTGAATGTGTTGCTCTCAAGTTGTACAAAGAGTACAAGCAACCCAGAAATAGGCCAAAGGACAATAAAGGGAGGAGATTTGCCATACCCCAGTCCATTGTAATGACCTACTCACACATCAAGCAGCTAGTTGAGTACTGCAAAGAGATCATGAACAGGACTGACCTCGTACTGGTTAATATTAACAACACCACAGTGTCCGACTGGTGAGTTAATCTTTAATATCTTCATAAATTGATTAAATTGCGTATTTGAACAAAAATTTTAAATATTAACACACTGAAAAATGTACTCTTGTGTGTTTTGTTTTCTGTCTCTGCAGGCTGCAAGATTGCTCTAAGACATCAGAAAAGGGTTCTTTACTTCAGGGCGTGCGGCTTCCACGGCAGATTGCCGTGGCTAAAGAATCCCTCCTGGAGGTTCGTGACCTACCATCACAGCCAGTTCAGCATGGACACACTCCTTTGGAGTTCCAGGAGCCTGAAAACCGTGAGGGTGAGGCAAAAATCCGCAGGCGAAACAGGTCCAGAACACCTGCTATTCCACACAGTGGTGGGGAAGAAGCAAGTATTGCCCAACACGATGCTGCTTCTTCTCAAAACATCAGTACGGAGGGCTGGTCCTCTGCCAACCAGCCATCCCCAACACAGTACCAAAGCTGGTCTTCCTACCAGGCGCCCCTGGCACACTCTCATGTTTGGTCCTCCACCCACCCACAACCCTCAGCATCCTCCCAGGGCTGGTCTGCCACCCAACCACCACCCTCAGCATCCACCCAGGGCTGGTCTGCCCCCCACCCACAAGCCTCAGCATCCATCCAGGGCTGGTCTACCACCAACCCACCACCCTCAGCATCCTCCCAGGGCTGGCCTGCCACCCAACCACCACAATCAGCATCCTCCCAGGGCTGGTCTGCAACCTACCCACCACCCTCAGCATCCACCCAGGGCTGGTCCTCCAACCAGGGCTTGTCTGCAACCCACCCACCACCCTCAGCATTGACACAGGGCTGGTCCTCCAACCAGGACTGGTCTGCAACCCACCCACCACCCTCAACATCCACCCAGGGCTGGCCTGCCAACGAACCACCACCCTCAGCACTCTCCCAGGGCTGGCCTGCCACAGAACCAACACCCTCAGCATCCTCCCAGGGCTGGCCTGCCACCCAACCACCACCCTCAGCATCCTCCCAGGGCTGGCCTGCCACCCAACCACCACCCTCAGCATCCTCCCAGGGCTGGCCTGCCACCCAACCACCACCCTCAGCGTCCTCCCAGGGCTGGCCTGCCACCCAACCACCACCCTCAGCGTCCTCCCAGGGCTGGCCTGCCACCCAACCACCACCCTCAGCGTCCTCCCAGGGCTGGCCAGCCACCCAACCACCACCCTCAGCATCCACCCAGGGCTGGTCATCCACCTCTTTCTGTCCTGACCAACCTAGGCTCCCTCACCAAGCTCTAGATCCCTTTAATCGCCAGCGTGAATGGCGGTTACGCAGGGCAGAACTTGAAAACCAGGAGAGAGTGAGGAAAGGTGAGCCCCCAAAGGTCAGAAAGGCAAAAGAGAGCTATCACTATGAGTGTAAGCTGTGTGGTCAGCCTAAATCAAAGCAAACTGGACACTCACAGGTACGAGGCAAATGGTACTGCCCTGCATCTGGACAGACCCTTGAGGAGTGGAGAAGCTCTTTGTAAATATAAGAAATTCATTCTTTTTTATTTATACTTTTATTAATAATATTTTTTATTTATTTTAATATTTCACAATCACTGTTCAAACCATTTGCTGTTGCAATGGAAAAAAAAAAATTATGGAAAAAAATATTAGTTGCTGATGCAACTATTTCCAAAAAAAAAAAAAAAAAAAAAAAAAACACAACTCTTGTGGTGTAATAGTAACACGTCCATCCTTTGGGTGGGAGACTCCAGGTGCAAATCCTGGCAAGAGTGTGCAACTGTTGGCCCAATCAGTATTTAATTAAAAAATAATTTATGACATCATTTAATCTGCATTTTCTCCTTTTCTCATAATTATTACTAGATATACCCGCACTCATAATTATCATAACAAAGCATTATTATTCATACCAATCCTATTTGTATCTGTTTTTAAGCCATATTTAATCAATTCATAGCAATTTCTGATGAGGAGCTAGTGTCAGTGGGGGAACCGGCACAGAAGAGGCTGACAAAGGAAAAGTACAACTACACCTGTAAGGTGTGTGGCCAGGACAAAAATAAAAGGACTGGACACACCCAGCTGAAGGGGTGGTGGTACTGTCCAGCCTCAGGACTGACCCTGGGTGTCTGGAGAAAGAGTGTATAGTTGCTGTCACTATTACTTGTATCTCTCTATGTCGTTTGTATGTCTGTTACCATTAAGTTTAGGAATTTTATGAAGCCAAGAACAGCCTTGACGTTTTTATGTAATTTCCTCTTGAATACCAGGACAGTGAATGTCATCCATTGAATGTAATTGTTAAAACTATAGCCAGAATTACTTGCAGAATCATTTTACATTTATTCACAAAACCCAACACTCAATGCTCAATTTATAATATGTTTTATTCACTTGTGTTGCACAGATGTAGTCTCTCATATAATTGTGTTTTCAAAAAAAAAGGAGGGGAAACATGATGTGGGATTTATTTACATTTAAAGCTATACACTGTTAATACTGTTTTAGCTGTAAATGTAGCATGTGACATTTTGAGTTAAATATTTGAATAATGATTTGTTTACATCACAAAATATGTTTACTTACAAAAGAATTTGCTTTAAATGCATTTATGTGCATAATTGCATAATTGCATAATCACAGGGTTATTACTGTGGTGTTTCATATGGAAAATAGTTCCTGTGTTAAAAAAAGTACTACATTACCCAAAATGCATTGCATGTGTACTTCCGGAATGCACTACGAGACTAGAACAAGCGAAGAGAGATGGTCCTCGCTGCTGAACAAGAGATCCAGGGGGCGGGGTTGGATCTAGATCCAACTCCTCCCACTTTATATATTTTGTTCCGCCAAATGAACCAGTAAATTTGCGTTGTTGCAGCCCGCAACAACGTTTGCTCTTATCAGTTTAAGTGTACGTTTGATTAATAATATAGTCAAGAATTAATCATAATTTATTAAGTAATGATCACAGTTAGTGTAAGGGGAGGTAAGGGATACGTTCCCGACCGGGTGATATCACTGAAGGGATATATTTTCGACCCGCTTGGCTGTACATTATCCCATTACACATAAAAACACACATTTATTTGATATATTTTATTAGCACGTTAAAAAAACCGTAAACCATGTTTAGGAAACCCGTTTCCTAATGCCTGTAATCAAAGACGCGTTAAAACAAATTTAAAGTCCCTACAAGATAAACATTCAATTTATTAATTTCTAAATAACTATATGCCATATATATGTTAATAATTCTGCAAATGTATACTGTATACATTCATAGGTATAATACTGCATGTGGTAAGATTACTCGTAGTGCCCGAAATGTTTTACTTCAAAACATAGTAAAAACACTTACATTTCATCTTAAAGTCACTACTTTTTTTGTAGTCATAAGTAAAGTTTGTTTTTCTGTCAAAAGAATAACTTAATTTAGTTACAACTGAATGGGGAAATGGTAACGCAACCACACGTGTATGACGTGTCTTGTGGTAAAACTGCCGACCAATCAAAATGCAGTGGGAAGAGATCCAGCTCCGCCCCTGGATCTGAATCCAACCCCGCCCCCTGGATGTCGTGTTCTGCAGTGAGGCATAGGTTCGAATCCCGCAAGAGACATGAAAATTAAAGTGATGATAAACCTTGCAAAAAGTGGAGAATTATGTGTAAACAATGTTGAGAAGATAAAAGAGTGGATAAAAAATTGATATAGTGTACGTTTTTCTTCATTTTTTCTCCTTTTCTCCCCTCTCTTTCCCCCCTCTTTCCTCTCTCTTTTCTTTTCTTCCCCCCCACAAGCAGTCCATTTTGCCCCTTTTTTGGCCGAGTGGTTAAGGCGATGGACTGCTAATCCATTGTGCTCCGCACGCGTGGGTTCGAATCCCATCCTCGTCGTATGTCGTTGTGATGTTGAACTGTCTTCAATATGCAACTTTGCCAAAGGTAGCGATGTTTCACACGCCTCTAGGAGCGGTCTGCAATTCAGTAGACAAAGCAGTGTGTTTTCGTTGCACCAGTTTTGAAGTGCTTACAATCCAGAGTGTCTGGGGGACACTTGAGTTTTTTCAGACTCTAAAGTCCATGTGCTATGTGCCAACTTTCTAGAAAGTGGTAAAGACTGGGTTGAGCGGTTCCTTTGTTGATGTTTGCTGTAAGAGGAACAGAACAGAAATCATAACAACTGAAAAACATTAGTGGAATGGTTGAAAACATACATTGTCTCTAGCACAATTTCTATAGGTCAGTGCTAGTGCGTTTAAACGCAGATAGGGAGGTCTAACGGTTCACTTGGACTTATCATGACAGCTTTAACTGTGATGAAGTATAACACATGATGCTTTTTCAATTCTTCGGCCACGTGTCTACTCGGAGGGGGTATAGCTCAGTGGTAGAGATTTGACTGCAGATCAAGAGGTCCCCGGTTCAAATCCGGGTGCCCCCTTGGCTGTATGTCTGTAACGTTTTTGCTCGCTAATATTTCTGACTCAAAGTTCATCCTGGATCCGTTTAACGTAGGGGTAGGCAAATGTCGGTCCTGGAGTGCAGCAGCCCTGCAGAGTTTAGCTCCAGCTCAAATCAAGCACACGTGAACAGGCTAACCAAGGTCTAAAGGGTCACCTGAGAACTACAGGTGGATGAAGTTTAATCAGGGTTAGAAGTAAGATCTGCAGGACTGCGGCACTTCAGGACCGGCATTGCCTACCCCTGTTCTAACGCTAAAGACGAGCATACACTGTGCCATTTCAGCACCGTGGTGGCTAAATGTCAACGTACACTTAACGAGTAAATCACATGCGACGTGAAGCCAAAGCTCACGAATTGTGTGCTCACACTCTACCAGGTGTCTCCGACCCTGCTCCTGGTGAGCTTCTGCCCTGCAGATTTTAGCTCCAATGAAACATAGCCGAAGCAGCTAATCAAGGTGTTCAGGGTTGCTTGATAATTACAGACAGGTGTGTTGGAGGTGGGTTGAGACTGATGTCTGCAGGACGGTGGCCGACCAGGAGCGGGTTTGAAGATACCCAGCTCAGCAAGCTGGTCCACCAGCTCAGCAAGCTGGCCCACCAGCTCGACCAGGTCCCCACCAGCTTGACCAGGTCCCCGCCAGCACAACCAAGCTGGTCCATGTACCCACCATATATAATAGGTCGCCGAGATGTAAGATGTGATCCCGGATCAACATTTTTTGTTGATCCTGGATCAACGTTTTAATCAAAGATACCCCAAGCTACCCTTAACTCAAACCCTAAACATTTTTAAGCCCTCAAATTAGTGTAAAATAATGGTTTGAGGAGTATTTCTTAAAATCCCCTAACCCAATCGTAAACCAAAATCTAACATGCACATAATCTTATGCCTGCAATCTGGTTGGTTAATGAAAATGTTGATCCCAGACCAACAATGGTTTTGATCAAGAATCACATCTTACTTGGTGAAATCACGTCCACCATATAGAATATATGTATCCATAGGTCAAAACAAAACATGCAGAATAAACAGGCAACTTTTAATATGTTACAATATATTGTGGTCCACCAGCTCGCCAGGACCCCACCAGCTCAGCAAGCTGGTCCATGTCCCCACCATATATAATAGGTCGCCGCGATTTCACCAAGTAAGATGTGATCCCAGATTCAAGACATCAACAAAAGTAAAAAAGTTTAAAAAAGTCAAGACAGCAACAAAAAATAAGATTAATAATTCTGTTACTGTAACTTATTTCTGTTTGCTCTGCTACACTGTAAAACCCAACAGTGTAAGTCACTAAACGAAATGAGTTTATTCAACTTATTGTTTTAAAAAAAGTTAATTTCCCTTAATAAAAACTGTGATATGAACTCAAAAACTGCAAATGATTAACCATAACTTAAACCGAATAAGAACTACATTAAAAACGAACTTAAACCGAATACCAGAATCACACATTCTCCCTCTCTCACACACCTGAAGTAAATAATGGCTTTAATTTTGACAAGCGCCCATCCCCCACATCTCACACGGAGTTTCACAGAGCAACAGCTGCCAGGACACAGACAGCTAACAGGTAAACTCTTTCAACTTTTTTAAAGCATCTTTAAACTTTAAAATCATGTTACCACATTTATTCATTTTATTTTGTTGTGATTACACCACAGTTATGTAAGTGAAAAATGTATTCATATTTGTGTGTTTCTCTCTCAGTAAGGACTAACATTAACTGTCTGTTCTCAACCAAACAATCATTCAAGAACATTACCACGTTTATTCATTCATTTATTATGTTGTGATTACACCACAGTTATGTAAGTGAAAAATTAATTCATATTTGTGTGTTTTCTCACAGGTAAGTACGAACGCGTCTTTACCATTGAGGAGGCTGACTGACTTTCATCTACTAACCATCATTAACACAACAAAAACTAAAGAAATGTGGTTGTTTATAATTATTAATGTTCAAGATTAACTGTCTAATGATCAATAGGACCATGATTTAGGCATAGACTTTATAAATATAGACTGAAGTGCATTTTTTCTGCCATTGCCATATTGGCAGCAAGCAAGGACAGTCTGGCAGTAAAAAACTGCCCTGGATTTCCCCCCTAAATAGATCCCACCACCACAACTACAAACAGACACTACAATCTCCAAATGTTACAGCAGATAATTCCATGTTTGACAAATAGCACAAAATAAATGAATTGATTAAATTAAATGAAAAATACTTAAAATAAAAAGAGCAGGACGCTCTAATGCAGTGTTCTTCAACCCTGGTCCTGGAGGACCCCCTTACAGAATGTTTTAGATGTCTCCTTAATCAACACACCTGTTTTAACTTATCAGATTGTTAGGGAGACATTCTGGAAGGAGGCTGATGAGTTGGTTCAGGTGTTTTAAATGAGGAGACATCTAAAACTTTCTGGAAGGGGGTCCTCCAAGACCAGGGTTGAAGAATACTGCTCTAATGTATAAATCGACATGTGACGATAAACATAAACATAGAATCTAAAAACATGAAACAACAGAACTATTGTACAATTTGAGTATTCAAATTGTACAATACAGTTGAAAGAAAAAGTATGTGAACCCTTTATGCTTACTTGGATTTCTTCATAAATTGGTCATAAAATGTGTTCTGATCTTCATCTAAGTCACAACAATAGAGAAACACAGTCTGCTTAAACTAATACCGTACAAGCATTATACTTTTCCATGTTTTTATTGAACACAACATGTAAACATTCATAGTGCAGGGTGGAAAAAGTATGTGAACCTTTGGGTTTAATAACTGGTTGACCCTCCTTTGGCAGCAATAACCTCAACCAAATGTTTCCTATAGTTGCAGATCAGACCTGCACAACGGTCAGGAGGAATTTTGGACCATTCCTCTTTACAAAAGTGTTTCAGTTCAGCAATATTCTTGGGATGTCTGGTGTGAATCGCTCTCTTGAGGTCATGCCCCAGCATCTCAATCGGGTTGAGGTCAGGACTCTGACTGGGCCACTCCAGAAGGCGTATTTTCTTCTGTTGAAGTCATTCTGTTGTTGATTTACTTGGATGCTTTGGGTCGTTGTCTTGTTGCATCGTCCATCCTCTGTTAAGCTTCAGTAGGCGGACAGATGGTTTTAAGTTTTCCTGCAAAATCTCTTGATAAACTTTGGAATTCATTTTTCCATCGATGACAGTAATCCGTCCAGGGCCTGAGGCAGCAAAGCACCCCCAAACCATGATGCCCCTCCATCATATTTTATGTTGGTGTGCTGTGCCTTTTGTTCTCCACATAGCATTGTGTGTTCTTTCCAAACAACTCAATTTTGGTTTCATCTGTCCACAGAATGTTTTGCCAGTAGTGCTGTGGAACATCTAGGTGCTCTTTTGCAAACTTCCTCCGTGGTGTCCTCCCATGAAGTCCATTCTTGTTGAATGTTTTCCTTATTGTAGATTTGTCTACAAAAATTTTAGCATGTGCCAGAGATTTCTGTAAGTCTTTAGCTGACACTCTAGGATTCTTCTTCACCTCATTGAGCATTCTGCGCTGTGCTCTTGCAGTCATCTTTACAGGATGACCAAGCCTAGGGAACTTTCTCCATTTGTAGACAATCTGTCTTACCGTGGACACATGGACATCAAGGCTTTTAGATACATAAAGCTGGAAAGGGCTACAAAAGTGTAAATCAACAATTCTTGATCATAGGTCTTCTGAGAGCTTGTGTGAGGCATGGTTCACATCAGACAATGCTTCTTCAGAACAGCAAACTCAAAACTGGTGGGTGTTTTTTTTTTTGACAGGGCAGCTTTAATCAACACATCCAATCTCATCACATTGATTGGACCCCAGGTTGGCTGACTCCTGACTCCAATTAGCTCTTGGAGAAGAACACCTGTGCACGCAAACTGACACGTAGCACCATTGGAAATGTCAAATTCTGTTTGTGTTAATGTGAGTTTGTGACCAGTTCATGGGCAATTGAACACAGGATGACTTCACTTAGTATAGCTCTGTGGTAGAGCATTGCGTTAGCAGCGTGGTTCGAACCCACAGAACACACATACTGATAAAAAATACATTGTAATACACTGTTGGATAAAAGCATCAGACATTGAACATTTGTACTTGGTATATACTAGGATTTTACTAAAGTGCTGTTCATATGCCAACAGACTCTAGTGGAAGAGGAGGGGCAAAGGTAACCTGATGTAACTGTCCTGACAGGCGACTCACCAGAAGCACTGGCCGTACAGAAACTGCTGTGATCTTTCCTTCATCAGGCTCAAGATTAAGGCTACTGCCTGCTTTTTTCTTTTAACTTCCCTCTTAACTGCCTTTATCTTCCCTACTGAAAAATCCAGCTAAAACCAGCATAAGCTGGTAGCTGGTTTTAGCTGGTTTAAGGTGGTTTACGCTGGTCCTCCCAGCCTGACAAAGCTAGTCATGCTGGTGGGCCAGCTGGTATTCCAGCATGACCAGCTAAGTCCAGCTAGACCAGCTTAAAATGTGACCAAAACACAGCTAGACCAGCTTGCTACACCAGCAAAACCAGCTTCCTACACCAGCAAAACCAGCTCACCAGCTTATGCTGGTCCTAGCTGGATTTTTTAGTAGGGTTTGTTTTGTTTTTTTGCTTGCCATCACAATCCCACTTTCCTTCACGTCAGTTTCGGTTTATTATAGGGATGGGCATTCGATTAAATTTTTTTAGTCGATTGTTGGGAGAATTAACGATCGACTATCGATTAATCATTAATATCTTTATAATAAACAATAATTATTTAACTTTTATAATTCAAAAATGTTGAATACAAAAATACAGCCCGTTTTCCTCCATGAGACCTTTATTACAAGATCAACTTGTGGCAAACAGTTAAACTACATTTAGTTAGACAAATGGAACATATATGCGCTTGAATATGCGGTGCTCTAAGGCAGCGGAACCTGCAGCTGCGAGCCGCATTCTTAAAAAGAGACCTAATTTGTTCCAAAAATCATGACCTCTTCATGAATTTTTTTTAAATCAAAACAGAAGGTCACAGATAACGAATTATGGTTTCAAATATTGCACCCTGGTGGTAAAATGTTGAATTGCTGCCACACAGTGAAATTCATTTAATTGCTTCAAGACACACGCTACGCTAGGCAACGCAACCTGCATTAGATAAAAAAAGTATTCGATTAATCAATATCAAATTAACGTAATCGACTAAATTCTTAACGATCAATTATCGATCGTCGATTAATCATGCCCATCCCTAGTTTATTATAAGCAAAAAAATTGCATTAGTGACCCCTTTTGTCAGCTGTCAACATAATTTAATTTGACACTTTTTCTTTTATTAAACATGTTGAGTAATTATCTGTCCACCCTGCCTGCCATAGAGCGCGAAATATACATTAACACATTTAATTTGGTCAATATAAAAACATGTCCCTTTCATTCTCCCAGCGTCAAATTTGTGTAACAACACTGAAAATCACTGTCACAAGGTGACGATCTTTTAGGGGGCGGAACCAAAGTTGGGAAAGTTTGGTTCCGCCCGGAAGTGTTTCCGTCCGGACCGGAAAAACAGAACACCGGAACTTCCGGTAGCGCTGTAAGCGGGAAAATCAGGGAATTCGATGCACCTGTGCCTAGTTAGGAACAGCGGTTGGCGATTGGAGGATACGCCAAACAAGGCAGTACTTAAGGCCAAGTTTATTCACAGTCTGGGAGCTTTTTGGTGTCTGTTGAAGCGCTGTGTTGTGCCCGTTTGGTGCGCTGCTGGTGGCTGTCTAAACTCTCTCTCTCTCTCAGGCTGGAATCATATGGTTGTGAAAGACATCGCGAACCTTAAAGGTTGAGAAGTGAACGGAGTACATTCCAAACTGAGACAAAGTAAAAAGGGGATTGAAAACGGCATTGATGTGAGTAACAAGATCAAGTTGAAAGCGTCCTGTATATTGACCTGGCTTTATGTTAGATTCCTCCAGGAGAAGGAGGGCGGCCCTACCCCTAGCATAGCGTGGTGGGTGAGCCGAAAGAATACTTATTGAAGCAGTCACAACGACGACACCACTAGCTAGGCCGCATATTTCATCGCCAGATCTGAACTAAGCGAAGTGAAGGAAGACGGGTGTCCTTTTTGTACACTGAGCGTGGTGGGTGAGTCTTTGTGCTGTGAACACCTTTAATTTTGACGTGGTGCTGTATATTGCTGTGGGTTGCTGTGTATTGCTGTGTGTCCTGTCAGATAAACCCCCGCCTTCACACATTGTGTCGAGGAAGGACAAAGAGGCTGCTGGTCCTAGCCTAGTTCAGTACAGAATATGTTGTGAGCGTGCTTCAGATCTCGGGAAATAGCACGGTGCCTTGGGACGATCTTTTCCCGTCTGGACATCGGGCGGATGTGAAGAGTGGCAGTAAAGAGCTGAAGAAACAGCAGAGGTGTGAGTACGATTTGGGGTCATTATCATTGATGCTTTCAATTGCATGAATATTATTGTTGCAGAGAGAGAGGTGAAGGAATTCCATCGTCCCGTGGCCTCTACAAAGGGGCGCCCCTGTCCAGAGTTCGAACGCCTGGCGGCAGCGAAGAGAGGGCAGCGCTCGGCCCGGTGAGACGTTGTGATATCCCACCCCTCTGCCACCACCGAGTAGTCGAGAGGGTTCGCCTCCGACGCCAAGTAGGAACTACTTACCCCATCAGACGCCTCGCAAAGTGCTGTAAGTCCGCCACTGCTGCCAGTTGTAGATATCAACCTCCTAAGCCGTCGATTCATAAGGACGGAGCACGCACTGTACCCGTTGATCTGTGAGGAGCACCTTGAAGAGAGAGATTGAGTAGAACCTGTACTTACAGTACGCTGAGTCCAGCTAAGAGGTGAGAGCCATCCAAAGCAGAGTAACTGTGCTTTTGTGTCCCAGTTGATACCTGTGGAGAGAAAAGGAGAGAGAGTGAATAATCTGAGGAGAAATCGAGGAAACCTGTACTCACGGTACGCTGAGTCCAGCCAAGAGGTGAGAGCCATCCAAAGCAGAGTAACTGTGCTTTTGTGTCCCAGTCGATACCTGTGGAGAGAAGAGGAGAGAGAGTGAATAACTTGAGGAGAGAATCGAGGAAATCTGTACTTACCGTACATTGAGTTCGGCTGAGAGGTGAGACCCATCCAAATTGAACTAACTGTGTCTTTCCGTCCCAGTGGCTCCCTGTGGAGAGATAGAGGAAAGTAGTGAGTGACACGACAAGAGCTGTGCAAGTACGAGGAAAAGCCTCCACCAGAGAGATTCAGGTATGCAACCAGAATAGTAACCCCCCACACTTATTTGGCTTTTGATTTTGCCTCCAGGAGGAAGAAGGAGCGCGCCACGGATACTAAAATCCAGGCCGGAGCCTGAGTCCCACGCCCCGGACCCCCGTTGCCCCCTTGCTCCCCGTCATCTCCCGGCTGAGGCCCATCTGGAGGGCAGAGCCAGAATTTAGTTTTAATTTCCCTTTCCCCATTTCCCCAGTACATTTTAGATATTTATTAAATAAAGATTATTTTATACTTACTTGTTCTCGTGTTGTTTGGTCATTGGGTTGGCTTTGGGGACCTCCTCGAGGTGGAAGTTGAGAAGGGGCGTGGCTTTAGCCATTAGTAGCCAGCCCCTGGGTGTGACATCACTAAGGCTAGTTGTATGGCTGGACGGAAAAGTGCACTCAGTACTCTAAATATAAAGACATAATATATAAATACGAAGTAACTTTCAAATACGAAGTAAAATCATTCACTAGCTTCCCTGTTGACTCGATGAGGTACGAGTAAAGCCCGGTGCACACTGTGAGATTTCAGCCACGATTTAGCTGTCTGGGACAAATTTTGAAATCCTAAAAGATTTCTGGAATCCCAGGCTAAAATCTGCCGTCTTTGATCGCTAGTTTGACATGTTCACAGACAGCCGATTAATGACCGTTGCAATCAAAATTATCCTCCGATAAAAATCTGGCAGTGTCAGAAATTTTGAGACACAATCCTGATGTGTGACATCTTCCTACGACAACCGGCAGATCAAGAACCAATAGAAGCACAGAATGATGCAATTAGTACGGCGACAACAACAAATCAACGCAGACAAATGTCAAAAAGAGCCAGGTTGACTATACAGCAGAAGGGGAAATTTGAGGAGTTATTGAAAGATAAAGAGTGTTTGTACAACGTGTCATCACCACTGTACCATGATAGGATATAAATGAAGCAGCCCGGAGAGAAACCGCGCTGGAAATTCAAATGCCAGGTACTCGTCTCCTTCTGCTTTTTATGCTTATTATTAAAATTAACTGTAAATGTTGTTTGGGTTTGATAGCCTTCGCTTCAGCGTGTGTTTGCACAGCCGTCGTCGATTGATGATGTAAAACTGCGGACACGTTTGTTTGCGTGCGTCCGATTTTTAAAAGTCTTTTAACTCGTACAGTCTGACATTGATGGAAACTGAGATCATACAGTGTGACATGGACATAACTACGATATTGATCTCACAGTGTGGCAAGCAACAATCCTAAAGGACTATTTAAAATCGCACAGTGTATACCGGGCTTAAATGTCCGGGTAAGACACCTCTGGCCAATAGGGAGCGTTGTTACACAAATTTGACGCTGGGAGAATGAAAGGGACATGTTTTTATAGTGACCAAAGTAAATATGTTGATGTATCTTTCGCAATCTAATGGCAGGCAGGGTGGACAGATAATTACTCAACATGTTTAATCTGAGTGGTTTCTAAAGTTATGTAGTATAGTGATATCGCGAGAGCAAGAGAAGAACGAGAGAACGGAACGAGAACAGAAAGCATGATTGTGTATGTAGTTGAGAGTGCTGAATAAAGACTTAAAAAAAGAACAACTTCAAGTCTGATTATTGGATTGACAACACAACATAAATGGCGACGAGGATGATCTTTTAAAGAACGAGTTGGATTAATGTTCAACCGTTGAAGGAAACGACTTTTGGATCGGAGAAAACACAGACATGTGTGACATGGATGGGCATCCTGAACCGCACACACCGCCGAAGCATGTTGCACAGGCACAGCTATCGCATCCTATTCCATTGAATCTTGGAGTTTCGGATTTGTATGCTGAATACAAAACTTGGAAAGACTCTTACAGTTTCTTTGATTTGGCCAGCAGAACTATCAATGCTGCAGACGCGGTAAGACACGCTACTTTCTTACATTGCATTGGTGCTCCGGTGCAGAGAATTTTCGCGAACCTCCCAGATCCTAAAGAGTCATACACAGACACTGTAACCGCATTGGATTACTTAACTCCAAGAAAAAATGTTGTGCTGGAGAGACACAAATTCAGATTGAGATCTCAACTACAAGAGGAAACGATTGATGCATTTGTCAATACGTTAAGGGAACTTGCCAAATCTTGCGAGTTCGGTGCTTTAGAATGTGATATGATACGAGACCAACTTGTAGAGAAATGTGCACACAGACGATTGAGAGACAAACTGCTACAAGAAGAAGGGCTTACATTGGAAAGAGCATTAACTGTTGCTAGAATCTTTGAATCGGCCCAAGCAGAGTCTAAAGTGCTTTCAGAAAATAATGTCAAAGAGAAAGACAGTAATGTTTATTACACAAAAGGTTCAATAGCGGCCAACACTAAAATGAAACCGCAAAATACCGGCAGAGGACAACATGAAAAGAGTAACAGCGACATCAAGTGTTACAGATGTGGACTAACAACCCACAAAGCAGATGACTGTGGGGCAAAATCAGCAACTTGCCTGTATTGTAAAAAGACTGGTCATTATGCACATGTTTGCAGAAAGAAAAACAACTCACAGGAGCATAAAAGTGACAAATATAAGGAGAAAGACAAGTCACATCACAAAGATAAACCAGTGAGAGCAGTAGAGGACAATTCTGATTCTGATGATTTTGTGTATTCAATAGATCCAGAGTGAAAAAAGACCATAAGGGTTAATGGAAAGAAACTAAAGATGGTCATAGATACTGGCAGTGGAAGAAATTTCATTGGAGAAGAACTGTATCACAAATTGTTTGCACAAAGAGTTGAACTGAAACAAATGTCACAGGGTGACTTAGGGCGGAACCAAAATGGAGAGGAGAGGTTCCGCCCGGACCAATACCGGATTACTTCCTGGTTCTCCGTGGCAGCGCAAATCAAGCTAAATTCATTACAGGTGTGCAAATAAGGAAGCAATCACTGACTGGGCGGTCCCTATGATTACTGGGGACACAAAAGACGGGCTGATGAAGCAGAAAGGAGTCGATTTCAGACGAGTTACCTTCCGCCTTGGGCACCATGAAAAATACCAGCCTCTGAAGAGTCTGCAGGCCCCGCTGATCCAGCGACCGCCAGGAAGCGGGCGGAAAGAGTGTGGGGCTGGTTCGGGCGAAAGGACGGCATGGATATTTTCAAGAAGGAGTTCAGCCTGTCGGTCATTGTTGGGGATTGTTGTCATCGTGTGTTCTGCTTTGCAGTCTGGTCAGCGCGAGAGTCTGCTGAAGAAGTCGAAGACGGCTGGGTTTCGTGGATGCTTTGCTCTGGTGATATTTATGAAGAAGCACTGGTTTGACTCACGCTGGTAAACGGAAGATTTTACAGCTGTGGAAAGTAAGAGCGGGAGACGAGGAAGAGGGAGACACAGGCTGAGTATATTTTACATTGAAGGCTCTGTGAGAAGTAAGCCGTTGTGTGTGCAGTGTTGTGGTGTGCTTACTGTTGTTAACGGCCTACTGACCGTGAGTAGACCGAGGAAAACGGTGGAAGTGGATTTACAGCGGGGTGAAGAGTATAGCATCCGCCTACGGAAACAAAACAAAGGAAACAGATCGTCAGCGTTGTGAGTACTCCTGTTTAAACTATTGCACCATTGTGAATCGATGCTCCAACGTGTATTTTGAGCCTTAGTGGCGAGGTTGGCCCCACCACGGAGCAAGGTAGTGGGCGAGCCGGAGTTTAGTGTTTCGGAGAGGATTAAAGGACCATTGCAGCGACGTTTGTATTGCCAGCCACCCATTTAATATTCATGGGCCCCAAAAGGCAGCCAGACGGAGAGGGGCTGCGAACCTATTTTTATTCACATAGAAGAGTGAAGAGTGCTGTGGGTGAGTCTGAGACTTTGCTGTGAGATTTACACTTAATAGATTGCTGTGATGCTTTGTGGTGTTTCTAGCAGCCTTTCCCATTGAGCTGGCCGTGAGACAACAGGAGGTCGTGAGGCTGGCAGCCCATTATTTGTTTATGCTGTGCGTGTGGCCTTTGCATTGGAGATTCGGTGAAGTGCTGGTTCTGTCGTCTTCGTACGTGGCCGATTCGGTGGGAAGGTGGTGAGACGTCTAGGAACAGCAGAGTACTTGTGAGTAAAACAACTGCTCACAGAGCAAGTGTGTGCATGTGTACTGTCGTGTATAGGGAAGCTGAGGTCGATACCACGTGTCACGGAGCACCTACAAAGGTGCGCCCCTTCCCGGCTCTCGGGAGTTCAAGGAACGAGAGAAAAGGGTGGCGTTCGGCTCGGCGTGGCAGTGCTGGATCTCCCCCGCTGATAGTTCCAGCGGTGTGTGAGAAGAACGTACCACGGCGCTCCACCATCGCAGAGGTTGGGAAGATATCCACCTACTGATTAAGCGCAGTACTGTAAGTCTACCATCCCCGAATCGGGGCCACTTTTGAAAACATCCACTAAATGTGCGAATTATAAGAATTGTCTGATGCAGTTAAAGGAACCAAAGCCAGTCACCGTGAAACGTTACCAGTGTTACAGCTAAAAGCCTACAGTGGGAGAGAGAAAGACCCAGAGCCTGTGACCGTGAGAAGCTTACCTGTGTGCGGCCGCTCCTGAGTAGTGTGAGCCCCAGTATTGAGATTAACCCCTGTGTTACAGCTAAGAGCCTACAGTGGGAGAGAGAAAGACCCAGAGCCTGTGACCGTGAGAAGCTTACCTGTGTGCGGCCGCTCGTGAGTAGTGTGAGCCCCAGTATTGAGATTAACCCCTGTGTTACAGCTAAGAGCCTACAGTGGGAGAGAGAAAGACCCAGAGCCTGTGACCGTGAGAAGCTTACCTGTGTGCGGCCGCTCGTGAGTAGTGTGAGCCCCAGTATTGAGATTAACCCCTGTGTTACAGCTAAGAGCCTACAGTGGGAGAGAAAAAGACCCAGAGCCTGTGACCGTGAGAAACTTACCTGTGTGCGGCCGCTCGTGAGTAGTGTGAACCCCAATATCCCGAACAAATTGACTGTCTTGTGTTCTCTCTGCCTCCAGGAAGAAAAGGAGGGCGCCACGGGATCAATAAACTAAGACGGAAGAGTCTTACCTGTTTGCCCTTTTTCCCGATAGTGTCTTGGACCTCCGACACTTGGTCGCCTTCCCCCCCCCCTTCTACGTGTTACAGCCCACCTGGAGGGCAGAGCAGAGACTGTTTAATTTTAAACTTCCCTTTCCCCATTCCCTATTCTTTTTAACTAATTTAAATAAAGAATATATTTTATACTCATCTGTTCTTGTGTTGTTTGGTCATTGGGTTGGTTTTGGGACCTCCTCGAGGTGGAAACTAGGAAGGGGCGTGGCTTAGTTATAGCAGTGGCCAGCCCCGACCTGTGACACAAACAAAGAGAAAATTCTATGCTTATGCACAGACAAACCCCCTTCATTGTATGGGATTTTTTGAAGCTCAGTTCGAATGGAAGGATAATTACACAAAAGATGACATCTTTGTAATTAAAGGAAATGTAGAGCCGCTGTTGGGAAGACAGTCCTGCTTTGACTTAAAGATTTTGAATTCAGCAGATAAGGTCAGTGCAATCGAAAATTCGTCTGAAAGATTTTCAAGACTGGAGGCTGAATATCAGTTTTTGTTCACAGGACTAGGGCAAATCAAAGATTACTGCCATAAAATATCAGTGAATGAAAAAGTCACACCTGTAACTCAAGCTTTAAGGCGAGTACCATACCCAATGATGGAGGCTGTAAATCAGGAACTGGATAAAATGCTGGAAGATGGAATAATAGAGGAAGTGCATGAAGGATCTGAGTGGGTATCCAACATGCTTATCATTCCGAAAAAGGACACTAAAGAAGTAAGACTTTGTGTGGATCTAAGAGAAGTGAACAAAGCAGTGGTAAGAGAGAGACATCCAGTACCCACAATAGATAGTATATTACAAGCAATGCAGGGAGCGAAAGTGTTTGCAAAACTGGACGCCCGTAAAGGTTTTTGGCAAGTTGATCTAGCACCTGAATCTAGACCAATGACCACATTTATCAAACACAGAGGGTGCTATCGTTTCAAAAAGGTCCCATTTGGGTTATCTAGCGCTCCCATGAGACACATCAAGGTGTAATTCGCACAAAACAGTTCTTGAGAAGCAAATTCTACTGGCCTAATATGGACATGGATGTAGAAAGTATGATCAGGAATTGTAATGCATGTGTTCTGAATCAACCCTTACATGAAGATCAACCGCTGCAACCCGAGCTTCCACCAAGACCTTGGACCAAACTAGGAGTTGATTTGGTGGGTAACATTCAGAATGTCTATATACTTACCGTAATAGACTACTACACATCATACCCTGAAGCAGTAGTTATCAATGACATAACTTCTGAGACTGTTACCAAGGAAATGGGAAAAATCTTTGCCCGATTTGGATATCCCTGTGAGGTAGTTACTGATAACGGCAAGCAGTTTGTAGGAAAAGTCTTCGAGGGATTTCTAAAAGCTAATGGAGTAAAACACATCAAGGCTTCACCTTACTACCCCAAAAGTAATGGTAAAATTGAAAGATTTCATCGCTATCTGAAGAAAGCCTTCAAAGCAGCTAAAAGTGATGGAAGGAATTGGAAAGATGATCTCTCCAAGATTCTTCTTGCCTATAGATCTACCCCACATAGAGCATCAGCAGATACAGGCTTTAACAGTTCAAGTACCGAGAGCCTATCATGATCTGCAGCTACTCAGGACTGAATATTTAGGATAAGTGACATAATGCATCAGGAAATTACAGTTTTTATTCTAAGGAGGTGTTTATTTAGTCTCTTCTTAAAGGCCTGAACATTCTTTGAAGTGATTTCACCTACTACAGTACAGGGGAGGCAGTACTGCCTGTGTTCCTGTTCTTGTTCTTCTGTTCTTGTACCCTTTTAGATTTTAGTAAACTTACTACTCCAGTTGGATCCAACACCTTGTCTTGCCTGCTTCTCCACGACAGAACAACTGACCCTAGATGGATCCAGCAGTAGTCAGCCTATGTCAATGTAATCTGTCCCTCGAGGACCACACCAGAGTCACCTTTACAAACCTTCTGGATTTGTTGTTACAGGCTTAATCAACCTGTTATGGTCCTCGTGGGTCACTTGTTAAATTCCTGCATGGTTAAAATGACTTTAAACCTGAAGTCTCAAACAAGCTAGTTGTGTTAGTTGTAACACTTGTTAAAAATTAAGTTTGCAGGCAAATATTTCAATACTATTTGGTCTATATACTTGAAGTGGATATTGTTTATATATCTGTCTACAATAGACAGGTATCTACACTATGCATTCCTCATCTAACCATAGTTCAATTATAAATAGATACAAATGTCTAAATATGTGACAAAACGCAGCACAATTGTGACCTAAAAAAATTTTAGCAATTAATTTCATTATGATTTTAATCTTTGACATGACCTTATTCAATCAATATTAAAGATATGAACAAAAAATACATTTTGACAAACAATTTTTGATAAGACAGGCACATTTATTTTGTTGGCAGCCAGCAATCATAAGTGTGTAGCCTATTTCAAACAACGGCAAGAATTACGCTAACGTTAGCTGTTTTCATAGTGCCAAGGGGTTAGTTGTAACACAGCGTTGCAATTAACCCTGCTGGGGGGAAATATATTCAAGCCTACCAAAAAAGTTGCTAAGAGCTGCAGACATATTTCAAAATCATACTATGTTTTAGTCAACAAGACACTGATTAAGATGACATAACATTGAATTTGGTATCTTACACAACCAACTCAAGCGAAAAAAAACATGATGAAAAAATTTACTTACATGCCACCAAAACACTCTTTCATCAATAACTCTATGGAAAAACATTATACCTTTCCATAAATTTGTACGAGAGCGTCTTTTGGCAGTGTAAAAACAATACCTGAAAAATACAGCTGGTCCCTGTGCAACAACGGTCCATATTACAACTAACCATTGTTGTTAGATTGGAAATGTCCAAGTATCGTACCAGAACCTCAAAATTATGATATTCAGAAGAAAATGATCGTACTCAAGGCAGTTGTGCAGAATTCAGCTATTTTGTCTAGACAAACAACTTTTGATTGCCTGTAGATTTTCCAGTAGATAATTGACTAAGTGTACCTAAGACACCTGGAGAACAGAGAGTCATTCTCAATGATGATTGGCCGAGAAGACATAATGTAAGAAGAGATGGAGTTGTGGCAAGAAGGGTAACAGCAACTGCCAAAATCACAAAATCTCGCCGAATGAGCACTGTTTTTATTCTAATCCGATCCCAAACCTCACGAGATTTAGCTGTATCCATTCTAGCCAAAACCAAGAGATAGAAGACATGCATTACACAAATTTACATTCTCCTCACAATTAGGATGTTAGAATCAACAGATAGATCTATAAGATAGAAGCCCTATTATTGCAACGACCATTTGAAGTGTCACAAAATTTGGAAATGTTCGTACAGTATGGGATTTTTTCAGTAGTATATGAAAAAAATTATAGGTCAAAATGATTGTACAAATAAAATAATTATCGTAGCACCCTGCATTAGTTTGTGCCCCACGCACCCCTATATATATATAATGTATATATATATATACACAGTCAAGCTCAAAATTATTCATACCCTTTGTAACTATGACCAAAGAAGGCTGTGAAAATAAATCTGCATCGTTAATAATTTTGATCATTACTCTAAAAAATCTACAAAAACCCAACCTCTTTCATTGGAGAAGAATCATTTTAAAATGGGGGAAAATCTCATTATGAGAGAAATATTTTTCTCTAATATACACTGCTCACAATTAATCATACCCTTTTATTCAATTCTTTTTGCAACCTCTATTTCCCAAGAGAACTCGACCACTGTTTTATTTTTTCAAACTCGACCACTGTTGTCATGTGGTTTTTATGTCAGTAAAGGCGGTGACAAAGGGTCACATGGATATTAACGTCATTGAGAGGAGACTGCACTGGCCCGTGTCAATGTTTTGAATGGCAATTTTCTCACGATTTTCAAGTAGTTGAAAACATTACAGATATTGATAGTAATCAGCTGGACAAAATATATAACACTGGCCTAGTGGTTTTTGCACATTTTACTGCAAATATCTTACAAGTTGCACTAACATGTTTGTTTTGACAGCCCTAATTTATATACATTTTAATATGAGTATTTTATATATGTTTTAAAACTGTCCATTCATATATCCAGAGGATCTAGATATGTGATACTAACATATGTATTTATATACATTTTAAAAGGACATTCCACTTTTTTTGAAAATGTACTTATTTTTCATTTGATTTTTACCGTTTTGGAATCCATTCAGCCGATCTCTGGGCCTGGCGCTAGCACTTTTACCATAGCTTAGTATAATCCATTGAATCTGATTAGACCAGGGGTCTTCAACGTTTTTTGGGTTGGGGACCCCTTAGATGAGAGAGGCATGGAGCAGGGACCCCCTGATACTAAATGTGTAAAACTGATATTTAAGTAATCAGTAAGATACGAGAGGCTGCCTTTTCGTATTAGGCACAATGCAAAGTGGAGTAAAGTACAACTATTGACCAATCAGAACCAAGAACTGGAACTGTTTTATAAATAGAATCAAACCATATTGTCACACAGCCATACTATATTAAATCTGAACCGCGTGAAACAGCCGTCCAAGTTCGGAAATATAACTTAGATAAGACAATGTCGCACTGATTCTAAAATAACTTTCTGAAAGAAAGACACACATACCTATAAGATTTATCTGTTTTATGATGCCTTTTCTGTCGCTACTGCTGCTTCCTGTGTGTACATTTATAATCTTCAGATATTTTATTTTGGTCCGCTTGCTAAACTGAACACGCGCCTTCGCGGCCACGCACGTCCACAACTTAAAGGGGACATGTAACGTTTTTTTTGTACACATGTTTTACGTTTTTAGCAAAAAAATAGCTTGTGGTCAAACATCATTTGGCGGACCCCCTGCAGTTGGGGACCCCCGGTTGAAGACCCATGGATTAGACCATTTATTAGCATTGCACTCAAAAGTAACCATAGAGTTGCAATATTTTTCCTACTTAAAACTTTAGGACTTTGCTGCCGTAACATAGCTGCAGGATTTGCAATGATATTATGCAGCGCCTGTAAGTGGTTCCCTTGGTAACTTTCAATAGCAGGGGACTATTTCCCGGCACTGCATAATATCATTGCGAATCCTGCAGCTGTTATGGCAGCAAAGTCATTGATTATTATGCTAGAATGAGAGTATAGTTCCTAGCCATATCTGCCTAGAAAATCACAACTTTAAATTTTCCGTCGGTCTGCTTGTCTGCCAATTTTACAGGTATTTTCTGGGACCAAAGTGCTGTGTGAATGAGGTTATATATTATATTTCTGAATGGGGAACATCACTTTGGGCACCTCCTGGATCTAAGGGGGTAAACGGAGGGGGAGCAGGTGTAGTCCTTGTATGGACCTCTTCCTGAAGTAAAGTAAACTGATTCTGCAGAGCTCTCCATCTTGCCTCATGTGGAGCTGTCCTTATCCAGACGTTTATCTCTCTACTGTTGCATTTGCATATGTGCACAGAACATTTCTCCTAAATCCTTCATGGTAACATCCTGTAAGCTATTTTAAGCTGATAGATTCTTAGAATCATCACCTCCCATAGCTATAACTGTGCTGCTTTCTTCTGTCCCATAACAGACCTTGGCGAAAGAAAAAAATGTGTTACTGCTGCCCTCTACTGGCTGATCCCACCACTGAAACCAATTGTGACAGTCATGGCCAGAGGGTAGAAAATACTCAGGGGCAGCAGATTCATGCAAAAATATATTACGGTTTTGTTTTCCCAAGTACAAATCAACCATATGCACAAAGTAGAACCTAACCAAGGGATAAAACAAAAATAGAAAATGGAACACAAAAGAAAACATACAAAAATTGAGTTATGGGCCTCTCATCACTTTTTAAAGATAATACTATAGTTATTGTAATCATTTTAAATTAAATCCATCTGACATATTAAAACATTTGAAGGCTATAGATGGCAAATGTGGTAGAACACTGAGTCACTGTTTTGAACTGCTTAGCAGTCTTCTTTGGATCTAGGACTGGTACCTGATTTGTGGAAAACTTCAATTGTTGTACATATACCTAAAAATACAACGCTGGAATTGTTAAATGATTCCTGTCCTAGTGCCTTGATTCCCTTGATCATGAAGGCTTTTGAAAAAGAGATTAAAAAGAATCTGATGACAGATGTTGGATCAGTTTTAGATCCGTTGCAGTTTGTACATCGTGCTGAAAGAAGCGGATGCAAAACTATTAGTCGACATCTGGAAAATAGTGTTGCCTTGGCGCAGCTTTTGTTTGTAGACTTTGTCTGCATTTAATTTCTCGCACCCTGTTATTTTAAGGGAGAAACAAATTAGTCAGTTTAATCTTAATCATGGTTTAGTTTTATGGAATATTCATTTTTAACCGATATGAAACAAATTGTTAGAGTTTATAGAGTCCTATTGGACATGACAAATATTTCTATAGGTTCACCACAAGGCTATGTACTTTATCCTGTTCTGTTGATATTGTATCCAAATGATTGTCAGAGTTTGTACAATAATTTTGTCTCTGTTGCCAGATCTGGTTTCAGATGATTTTATGTTATGGTGTAATCAGATGAAATTAGATTTGAATGTGTCAAAAACGAAAGAGATGATCATTATTTTTAGTAAGAAAACACTTGCAGTCAGATTTTACTTAGCTACATCCTGCAGTCCATTAACATTAATCAAGCTGTCATATGTGCTCTTGGGGGCCCTACACAGCCATTACACTCAACGAGGCGGCTACCCACCTAAACCTAGTCCTAGACTGCATGTATGAGCTGCTTACATATCTTAATATATATCAGTGCCATTGTTTAGTCTCAACATGCACACCAGTAATGTTTAACTGTCCTATTCAAATCAATTATTTAAATAGCGCTTTTCACAATTGTTTAAAGGTCCTGTTCTTTCTGTGTTTATGAAGCTTTGATTGTGTTTACAGTGCGCAATATAACACGTGTTCATGTTTCACGTGTAAAAAAAACTCATTATTTTTCACACAATTAACTTATTCTGTATAGCGCTGTTTTCACTGTCCCAAAAACAGGCTGATGTCTTTGTTATATGAAGTCCCTCCTTCAGAAATTCGTATCGAGTGCTGGTTGTGTAGCTTGTTTAGTGTGTTGTGATTCGATAGCTTAGCTGTCGACTAACATATTCCTGTGGGCGGAGTTTAGTCAAAAACTTTTATATTGACGTTATTTAACCGGGAAGTAGAGGGCTGTAGTCCAAACTGGCTGTTCGCTGTAGACTTTGAAAGGGGACTTATGTTAAAGAAAATATATCACCTTGCAGTGAACTTTGGGCTTTATAATTTTGCAGGTATTATGCTCGAACAGCAACATTACACACTAACTAAAGTTTAATACAATGGGATCACCTTTAATTGTTTTAAAGCAGCTTTACATTAATAAAAGCAGGAACTAGCGAGAGTCGTAATAATGTAACGCATAGAAGAGAGTTCTAAGTCAAGCCAATGCCAGCTCACTCCTTAGAGGTTGAAAAATATATTTATTTATAAATATATACAGGTGAGTTGGTGGTCGTTGGTCAGACATTGGCTGGGGATCATGTTGAAGGAAGGCCAGATCAGGGCTGTGATAAGCTTCATGGCAGCAGGAACCGAGTCTGTAAGTTCTCGGGTTCGAAGATGCCCTACTGAAAAATCCAGCTAAGAACAGCATAAGCTGGTAGATGGTTCTAGCTAGTTTAAGGTGGCAGTAGCTGGTTTAAGGTGGTCCTCCCAGTCTGGCATAGCTGGTCAGCTGGTCTTCCAGCCTTTCAGCTTAGTCATAGCTGGATTTTTTAATAGGGTGAGACAGGGAAAGAGAAACAAAATCCTATTAGCATAGGGGCCACTCGCATGTAATGCAACTGCCATACAGTATAATTGTTAAATATCTGCTCGGTTACGGACAAGCATAAGTATGTCACAGATTTTTTTGATAATTTTTCCGTGGCATTCTCACGGATTGGTTACTCAACTGTTTTGTCCTATTTTCTTACCATTGTCTCTTTGGTTTAGGGTTAGATTTACATGGAATGACATCCTTACCAAAACCCAACTCTAACCCCAACGCCAGGCGACAATTGTTTAAAGTTTAAAAAATATAAAAGAATAACTCAGAAAAAATAGTATAAACCAATAGTTAAAGTGACATACTAACGCAAGCACAAAATCTAACCCTTATCCAAAGCGAAAATGGTTTGACAATAGGAAAAAGCAAATGAGTAACCAATCCGTGAGAATGCCACGGAAAAAAGACAGTCCGTGACAGGTGATATTTTTAAATGTATGCGATATTTAACTGGTAGCCAGTGTAAAGATGCCAGAATTGGGCTTATATGATTTTATAATAAGGCCTAGTCCTGGATTAATCTAAACCCTGTCTGGGAAACCGCCCCATACCTTATTTTGTTAGATGTCCTAGCTCTTGTCATACGAATGAGACAATGTGGTAGTAGCCTACTGTGTGTGTGTGCGTGCGTGCGCGCGTGTGTGTGTGTGTGTGTGTGTGTGGAGTCTGATCACACACAAATGTTAGGGAGGGGCTGACCAGCTGTCCACCACACACACACACACACACACACACACACACACACACACACACACACACACACACACACACCCTTTGTTTACCATCATCTCTGTCTCTTTTTACTCTCTGATCATTATTAAAGATGTAAAAAATATATTTATTAACAGATAACAGTATTTGTGAGGGCCTGTATAACACCGTCTGACACCACTATTCAGTAGACAATAGCGAACCACGCAGTTCTTCCTAATGATCCGATTGAACCGATTAAAAAAAACAATTCAATGATTCGTTTCTGATATTTTAAATCCAGATTCAAGCGATTCACGAATGAATCAGAACCTGTACCCACACAAAAATTAACCATTGTTTTAGTACAGTTAGAAAAAAAACATAGTTGCTGTAGTAAATCCATGGTTATCACAAAATAACTATGGTTTTCAAAAACATAGTTAAACCACTGCTGCAAGTAATACACCAAAAAAACATGTTTACTACACTTGATAATGTGATAATGTGCACTGACAACATATAATATTGATCATATAAAGTGTTACGTCTGTGAGGACGTAAAAGAACCGATTGTGAATCGGTTCTTTGAAGTGGATGTTTGAATGAGCCGAGTGACGTAACTGAGTCGGAGTTGCTGCTGCTGCTGGCGCCTCTGCTGGTTACAGTAAGACATGACACCGAGGGAGGAGCCCATCATCAGATCGAGTGTGAGCAACTGCTATAACATCAGACTGAATCAAACATCCCCAAACTACAGCAAATCATGTCTTACCAGGGAAAAAAGAATATCCCCAAGATTACTGTAAGTTACAGTTATTTATATTTACCTCACACTCATCATATTATAATGTAATGCTTTGTGTTTGAAGCGAACTGCGTGACGGGCTGCAGAGAGCTCGTATATAATGCGTTAAACTGACATTAGGTTTTTTAAAACGCATTTTCGTGATTGTGATTTATTGCAATGGGTTTTATAAAGCTTAATGTATATTTCATTATTGCGAAAATAAATAAATCTGATAGGTTTAATCTGAGCTCTTGTGGACTGCCGCGGTAAAATCACACCCATATCTCATATAACGGTTTCGTATATAAAAAGCACTGTACGTGACACAATGATCATATAAAATCAAATGTTTTATAAAAGTCACATACAGTGATGTAAAGGATGTTTTATGACTGAAGTGATGTGTTTTTGGAGTGATGCTTTGTCTTGGTCATAGCTTAACTGTATGGTCCTGATGCTGCAACACTGCGCACTCCAATCACAGACAGGCGTGCCACGATGTGTACAAAACCATTTAACATTTCACGCTTTTTAAATGATGTTGATTATGTATGATCAGAAGTGTGTTGTGTAGTGTCTGTGTGTTGTGTGTAGAGATGAGGTGTGGTTTCTGCATCTTCTGACTGATGCGAGCTCAGTGCTGTAAAGCTCAGACTGATCTATTTCTGCACATCAGCATTATAAGGCCTGCATCACAGAGGATCTGTACAGGGCAAATATACTGAGGGAAAAATGTGAAAAAATGTTTGCTAGTATTTTTTATTCTTGTGTATGAAAGTGTGTTATGTCATTGAGAGTAGAGTAGAGTTGTCTAAACCAGTGATTGCCAAACCAGGCGGTAGGTAAAAAGATTTTGATTTTGCTTTGATCTCATTTATTTTTTAATATAAATGTTGTTTGCCCAGTCTTTTACCTGTTGTAAGGAAATCATTGTAATAATAACCACTGTTAACCTGCACAAGGAGGTCGACGCCCTGAAAGCACTCTTTATTTACATTCGTTTTTTTATATACAAAGTTATTGCTAGTTTATGTACTACCTCAACAAACTATACACATCATTAAAAAGGTCTTAAGCTTCAGTTTTTGACCTTTATTTTATTCTGAAAATCCTATAGTGACAGTAATGTCTATCATTTGTGTCAGAACATAACTTTAAAATGAAATATGACCCTTAGTTGCACTGACTGAGAAAATACTAATGCATGGTTGTCATGAAAGCACTTGACAAAACAACGTCCCTTTGGGCTTTAAATTTAAAGTGTCCATATTTGAAGAAATGTTGATTAATTTTTAAACATTTACTTTAAATTTCTGCAGGGAGGAGTACTATTTAATCCATTTTTATTCCAAACACAACAATACAAGCCACTGAAGGCTACAGTCATTCATACTCAGTCTGTTTCCATTCATACATGAAGCCGGAGGGCGCCCTCGTGCAGGAAGTTTAATATTGAGACTCCAAGAAGAACATGTAAGCTGTGTCCCAATTCTAAGGCTGGATCCTCCGAAGGGCGCATCCTTCAAACGCAACCTCTGAATTCCATAAAGAGAACTGAAATGAGACAGCAGAGGCTGCATAGTTGCACCTATCAGTGGAAAACAGCAGAGAGGTTTTTGAGTTATAGAAAATAAATACGGGACCAGAAAAAAATATTTTACTTTAGAAAACATGACATGTTAATGTTGATTAAACTAACCAGCAGTATATATCGAATTAACCAACCTTAGAAATATACAAAAGTAAAACACAACATACACAGAATCATATTAATCCAAAACATAATATATTTAAGGAATAATTGACAACGGGCCGTTGAATTATTCTAAAATAATGCACACCCAAAGTGATAAAAAAAGGTTTTAATGTTTAATATGAAATATCCAGCTGTGACAGGCGCAATGAATCTCTGGAAAGCCAAGGCTGTGAAGGATCCATTTGTTCTTTCCTGCACAGCCCGGAGAAAGAAGGTCACATTTTAAATATATAAACATATTAAAACAATATATCAGATGAAAGAACTAGTGATAGGCCAATATATTCCAGAGGCCGATATATCGGCCGATATTTTGATTTTTTTATTATATGCATGCACCAGCCAATAAATCTTTTCAATCGGCCAGAAAATTTTCTCTATTACTTAAATTTGATGTTTTTAATTAAAAGACACTCAGGGTGTTTTCACACCTAGTTCGTTTGAGCCCTCCAAACGCTCTCAGAGCAGTTCAGGGTGTATATGTGAACAAACCAAGTGATCTCAGACCCCCCTAAAAGGACCCACAAGTGAACCGAACTCAGACCACTTCAGGAGGTGGTCTGAGTACAGTTCGCTTTTGGGTTCTTTTGTGGTTCGATTTCATTTTGATATGTGAAATCAATGAGGTCCCGGTCCGCTTTGCGTGTCGTTTGGACATTGTATTAAAATCAACTTTTGCACAGAAAGCTGGGATCTGAGTTCTTATGAAGTTTTGATGTGAACAAGAAAAGGTCTGGGATCACTTCAGTTCTGAAGAGGACCAAAAAATGAACTAGGTCCTCTTTTGAGTCCATTATATTGTGAACACTAAAAGGACTGAGGTCACATTCAGCTGATTCACTTTAAGTGAACTGGGTTTGGTTCTTTTAAACTGAACTATATGTGAAAACACCCAGTGTCACTCAATGTAAAGCCAAAGTCTAACAGACAGTAAGTTGGATAAGAGCGCCGCCTGGTGGATAACAGCAGAAATATGGATTGCCTCAAAAACTCGTATATCGCATATGGTTTTTAAAGCACTCACCTTTATGATGTTATAAAGTGAATTTGGTTTAATCTCGTTATTTGTGATGTTTTGATGGTGCTATCATACCACAGTAAAAAATTTGCAGCATTTTTGTCAAATCAACACATTTTTTGCTGAATTGTTTTATATTAATTTAACTTGAAAATATAAGTTAAGGGCTCGTTATAGTCGTGCGTAGGTCCTACGGCGTAGCCGCGACGGCGTAGGTTCCGCGGCAGTTTTCATTTATACTTTTGCGTCGTCCTCCGCGTCGACGTGCAAACACAAGTGCAAACCGCTGGTAGGCAGTATCCACGCGCATAACCACAGTAGCAGCGCAACCTTCAGAGAAGAAGAAGCTTGGCAAGTTAACCCACAAACGAAGAAGAAACAGCAACTTGTTGTGTATGATTTGAGAAGACCAGCAATGATGGAAGTAAATAAACAGCGACTTTTGATGCAGTTTGAGTTAAATCACTCCTCAACTTGGCTCATCTTTGTTTTCACCGTCACAAACGGAAACACCTATGACGCAGTTTTTTTACCTGACGGGAGGGGTTCTGGTGGATCAATCACAGCGCTTGCGGTCCGCGTAGATCTGACGCACTGTTAAAATTTTTGCGAAATGCACGTCAGGCTACGCAGAGCTACGCACAGGCTATGGATAAACTACGCCGAATTTACGCACAACTATAAATCGCCCTTAAGACAGACAATTTCAACTTGAATTTAAAAATTATGTCAACATTTTTAAGCCAAAACTTAAAATAGTAGGTTGAATTGACTTGCAAGTTGTTTTAATTTCATGCTGCATATTTTTTTACAGTGTAGATGTCCTATAGGAGATATATGAGAGATATCCAGCAATACAATAATTAGAATTCTTTACTGTGCTCCAGTGTAAAGATGTAAATGGGCAATAAGAAGATCAGGTTGTAGAAAGCAGTCGGAGTTGTCATAATAACCCAGACAAGTCATTTATAGGATAGACTGTATGTGTGTAAGAGAGCTGGGCCATGATGTATTCAGATTGGTAAGTATTAGTGTTTTCTGTTAGCAAAAAAGAGAAACTCTCATGAGTGTATTGTAAATATTTGTGTCACCAGGCAACAAGGCAGCAGCTCCGGATTCAGTCAGCGAGTGCTGTAGATTCAGAGTACCACGCCCTAATGTCTTTTGCCTCTCGACATCCCCCTACACACACACACACACACACACACACACACACACACACACACACACACACACACACACACACACACACACACACACACACACACACACACACACACACACACACACACACACACAATGTCAAAATTCCTTATTCATTTATATACTACTAGTTAAATATGTTAAACACGCGTTTATAACACAGTTCTTACACTATGATGTCTGTTGTTGTTGAGTAATACATTATATTTCAGATGTTACAGAGGGTTTGGATTTGTTGATTCCATTATAAACCCTTTTGGCTGGATTTTCAGTCATTATAGGAGACTTTAAGAGATTTATCTCCATGAATGTGTCCTGCTTGTCTGGTTTTTGTCAGTGCTGCATCCAGGCCTCTATATAATATTGAACATTGATCCTGTTCAGGGCTCACAAAATCACTAGCCAGATGTCCTGGGGCTATTGTGCATTCCAGTAGGGCTACCAAAATGCATCTCCGCCCTGCTTGTCGGCCAGTCTTGACTTATAGGGAGGAAAAATATATTTCAATGCTTTTGCATTCTCTCACAGATTTGGTTGGGTGATTATGATGTATGTAATTCAGGCATTGGGTATTTAAATTGCGTTTTAACGCACGTTTACTTTCACTTTTCTTTTGCGGTTGCGCAATGCTGCAAACTGTACAGGAAGCAAGCAGTACTGATTTGTCAATGACAATCTGGATCTGTTGCGCAAAATTTCCTTCAACATCGTTGTGTCATTACTATTTTCACGTAAAAAATGAAATCTCCCGCAGCAAGCTTTAAAGTGATACAGATGTTTGTGGCAGGCTTTCTTACTGTGGGTTCACCCCATACGCGAGTTTAACAATTTGCACAAGCAGATTAAATACAAAGTCAATGCAAAGATGCGGTCAGATGCATCCTCGTGTGGGGCGATGCGAATGACCTGATATGGGCGACGCGTTTGCAGCGAAAACATGCGCTATTCACCTCAAATGCGTCTTCGCCCAAGTTGAAAATTCAACTCGAGCAAAAAATTTAAAGTTAAATCCCAAGCGAGTAACACGATGCCCCGCGTTTGGTGTGTATGTAGCATTAAGGTGTTTCCAATCCAACTCAACTTTCTCTTTTGGATTTGTAAGTCTATGGGGTCTTGGCTTGTCCTTTTTCACAGGTCCACATTGTTGACTTTGTATTTCCACCAGATGTTTAATATCATTCTGAGGCAGGTGTTGATGAATGTTTATAGCCTGTGTGTTGTGTGTTGTGTTGGTTTCCATGTTTCGGATTTATACAGCATCACTTGTTTTACGTTGGAATTGAAGATGCATATATTAGTATTGGTGGAGACGTTTTTTAAGCTCCAGATCTTTTTTTTTTGATTTTGCATTCCAATTATTAACAATCAAACTGCAGTTGGTTTGTTTTCATTTAAGCCTTCATAACTAAAAAGAAATACAGCGTAGTAGCACAATAAATCACAATAAAACATGATAACATAATAATAAACATATTTGACAAAAGTATATCCAGTGTGACATCCAAGCCGAGCAGGAACAGTTGTCTTGCAAGGAAATCCAGATTCTTTGTTTGTTAAAAAATAAAACAACAGCATCAAAAACAACAACAAGAAAAGCAGAGCAAACTGTGGCCCTATAGGCTTTGTATTGGTAAAATTTGGCATATGGTGAAAACTAATTGAGGAACCCTGTACGTTGCCCTCAACGTCGGGTGTCATTTTCTTATCTGTGACTTCGGTTAATATTTCAGAATCTGAAGTTTATAGAAATTTCAGTTTAGTTAGAGGCAAATATTTGTATTGATGATTGTAATTTAATTATTTTATAGGTGTTATTTGTGTTTTGATAGATGTTTTGCCTTAATATGTAAGCAATAAGGTACGAGAGGCTGTGCTGTATCGTGAATAAGTAACGGCTGAAGGGCCTGCAACCCCTTCAGCCGTTACTTATTCACGATACAGCACTTGCCTCGAGTACCTTATTGCTTTTATAAAACGTTACCACACAATATTAAAGTAAAAAAAATATTAGTGCAACTTTCATGAAGTTAAATCAATAAAAGCATTCCTTCCGCTAGAAAAAAATAGTCTCTGACTGCGAAAAACAACATGAAAGCTCAAATAAAAGCAACAAACTGTTCTCAGACTTGGTATCATTATATGTTTATGTGTTGCTAAGGGTGTTGCTAAGGGCGCAGTGATATTAAATAGAACCGTTGGGTGAAGCGGTCATAGCAGTGTTTTATTGTGAATAAAGCACACCTGTTGACCAATCAGAATCAAGTATTGGAACTAGCCGTTTTATAATTTACTTTAAAAAATGTCCTGAAGGGCTACCAGGTATTTTGAAATTTTGTGAGCCCTGCTATTAAACCCTAAAACTAATGATCACTGCGAATCTAAGCTATACTGATAAAAATGTCTGAACTGATAAAAATATGTTCTTATTTTTTATAATAAGTATCACAGCAGAAGTCTTAATGATACAGTGTGTGGTATGAGGCCAGAATAGTACAATTACTATAGCAGTGCTTAGATTCGCAGTGATCATTAGATGAGGTTTAACAGGATCAGGGGGCTTTTAAAAATTCTTGTGTGTCATGGTTTAAAACACAAAATGGTTCATGTCCTTATTTCATTTGTCCTTCTGTATGGTTAAGAGACATGAAAAGATGTACTGTGTTTATACACTGAGAGAAATGTCTTTCTGATCATTATGATTATGATGTTTTGGTATAAACTTTTAGCTGTTTGTGCATCATAAGTCTGTATGTGTAAAACAACATTTTTTCAGCAGGCTTCATAGTTTTTGCTGACTGTGCATTGATGAAACGCTAATACACATGAGCTCAATAATTCATGACTTATAGTTTCTGCTGAATTGATTTTTATAAGACGCAAGTGTTTCTGGTTTCTAATGAAATCTTATATATTTTACAATTTATTTTTTAAATCATTAATTGTTTTTGACAATATACAAGAGTACATTTTAAATTTGTTCTGTTGTCTTAAAACTCATATTGTATATATTCTAATCTCTCTCCCTCTCTCTCTCTTCTCAGAGCGAGAGGCTTCTGATAAAAGGTGGTCGAATTGTAAATGATGACCAGTCTTTCTATGCAGACATCTATATGGAGGATGGAGTCATCAAGCAAGCTGAATCCTGTCTTTGGAAAACCCCAGTTTTAAGGGGAAAATACTCAGCAATGATGTTGAATATTGAATTTGCACATGGTTTGTCTTAAACCATATACACTCACCTAAAGGATTATTAGGAACACCTGTTCAATTTCTCATTAATGCCATGGTGTAATGGTGTGAGGGATGTTTTCTTGGCACACTTTAGGCCCCTTCGTGCCAATTAGGCATCATTAAATGCCACGGCCTACCTGAGCATTGTTTCTTTATGACCAGCATGTACCTATCCTCTGATAATGCACCATGTCACAAAGCTTAAATTATTTCAAACACAGTATTAGTATGGTGTTCCTAATAATCCTTTAGGGGAGTGTAGACATGTACAGTAAACAACAATAAAAACTATATGTTTGGTTAAAGACCTTACATCACCGACACCTTAGTACAATGGTAAAGTCTTTCTAAATAATCACCTTACTTCAAACTACAGGCAAATTGGAGATAACCTGATAGTACCAGGTGGGGTGAAGACCATTGAAGCGGATGGGAAAATGGTGATTCCTGGAGGAATTGACATCCATACTCACTTCCAGATGCCATACAGGGGCACGACCACTGCGGATGATTTTACCCAGGGCACCAAAGCGGCTCTTGCTGGAGGGACCACCATGATTGGTAAGAGTACTGTGTGGAATGTCAAACTAAACAAACAAAATAATAATATTAAACTATGTGTGGGATTATGTACATTCAGTACATTGTTATTACAAAATAAACGCAATAAATGCATAATACAGTCCAGTTATTGACTGCATTCATCTTTTGTGCTTTCCCAAAGAACATGTGTAAGCAAATGACGGCCTCTCTCAATATGGGATACCAATATGGTTGCTCAGACATTTCCAGTGACTTCCCCTCCCACTGTTAGTTTACTTAGTAAAAAGACGCAAATACACCTGTGCAGCTCTTTTAGGGGAAAACTCTCTTTAGATGTTAAAGCTGAGAGGAGTAACCGGCCAAAAAACTGACAACAGGAGCAGAACAGACAACCACTTGGCCCCAATGCAAAAAGCTGAATATGCGGAGCACCTGCTGCCTATTTGTGCTCTCCCGGCAGGGTGTGGCCGGTGGATGCAAATGCCGCATACCAATGTGCATTGGCTGTTTTTGGTTACACGAAGCTAAAGGGAAATAGCAATTCCACATATTAGTATGAAGACAACTTTGTTTTTTGTTAAAACATATAAGATGAGCAAGTAAAAAGAGATTGGGACTAGGGTGGATAATAAAAGTGCCAAATGCACTTGAGCGGGCTTTAAAATACCCTGGCTGTCTGCAGAAATAAAGTCTGTTGTTTCATGAAGATAAACACACTGACATATCCTGTGCATTTCCTTGGCTTCTCAAGCATTTCCGTGAGTACTTGGGGCTCGCTGAAAGTTCCTGTACAATTACATCACCAGACGTTTCCACCTTCAGACATTTTTTAAATATGAAGTACGTAAACTTAGTATAGGGCCGATCCTAATAAACCCCTACGTTAAACATATAAGTTAAAGGCGGAGTTGGGCCGACTACCAAAACACACTTGTAGCCAATCAGCAGTAAGGGGCGTGTCTACTGACCGACATCGTTGTTTGGGTTGCGTATGTGTGGGGCGGGTCCATTAACAGAAGGTACAGATTTTATTGGGGTAGGGGTGTGTTTGTTTAGGTGATTTCAAATGTCAACATTGGCTTTCAGAGATCATGCACCCTGCCTTTAAAACAGGTTAATACAATAAATGTGGTACAGGTCAAATGACTTATGATCTTATGTGGTCTGTTATGAGATTTAGTGGTCACCACTGTCTCGACTGACCAACCAGAGTCAAGTATTCTAGAGAACTGTAAAATAACTCTGTATATAACATCTTAAAAATGGTATATTGCCACAAATATCCCATGGGAGTCATTTGTTAAAGGGGCCATGGCATGAAAATCTGACTTTTTCCATGTTTAAGTGCTATGATTGGGTTCCCAGTGCTTCTATCAACCTAGAAAATGTGATAAAGATCAACCCAGTAACTTAGTTTTGGTAAACCATTCTCTGCATTCACGTGAAAAAATAGGTCGTTGAAATGTGGCTCTCCTTATGATGTCATAAGGAGCTCTTATTATAATAATACCACCCCTTAATCTGCATTATCCAATCAAAGCACTGCCATTTAGTGCAGAGAAAAGCACAATTGAGTTTTAATTGCAACAAACCACCATCATTGTGATCAGTGTTTGAATTTCATCAGCTCATTTGCTTTTTAAAGGACACACCCAAAATGGCACATTTTGCACACACCTACAAAGTGGGAATTTTAACATGCTATAATATATAATCTATAGGTTTTTTTAGCTAAAACTTCACATATGTGCTCTGGGGACACCAAAGATTTATTTGACATCTTAAAAAAGTCTTGTGCCATGGCCCCTTTAAGAAACTAGCTGCCTTGAAGGTTAATTAAAAATAACAACATTATAATTTGTTTTGAAATAAGAGTTAATATAGTTAAACTGTTTACTAATAAAGTTAATAAGTTCAGGATGAGCACTCCTATCTAATCTTTTATGACTATGTTAGCAGGATAAAAACAGATTCTTTTTTTCTTCTCTTCTTCTTCTTTAAGTATGTTTGTATATATAGTAATCAACAGTAGTTTGGGTGGAGGAGGGCAAATTGGATTTTTTTATAGTTGATCATGAGTACCTTTATTGTACAGCAACCCAAAACTGTTTAAAAACTTTATTTTTACTGCAAAGTTTTTTTCTGTTAGCGTATTAGTAGTACTTATAACTAGCTGCTTATGAAAACAATAGTAGTCTTTGGTGTGTGTGTTTGTGTAAAAGGAAAACACTGACAACAATAGCGGTCTTCTAAATGAATCTGAGTTGGCAGGGGTCCAGTAGATCCAGCAGCAGGCCTGCAGTGAAATTCTTGTCCTATTGAAAGCTGGCAGAAAATGTGACGATGACAACAGCTGCTACAGTAGACTGATTTATATCGAGATAATGTGTAATATGATATATATAAAGTACACATTGCTCATATTTCATAGTAATTGGCAAAATGTCTAAGCATATACTGTTTTTAATAGGCTATTGATTTTATATGAATATTTTTAATATCACTATTAATATAACAATCCTATTACAGTCCTACAATCATTGATTTTAATCGTAGTAAAGATATCAATAGGATATTTTCACAGAATGTTCTTTACATTAATGTACAGTATATAACAGATGATGAATTAAAGTGAAAATGACTTTAGCTGAGACTGGGTCACATATGCACCCATATAAATCTGATATGCACATTTGCTTGATAGCATTATTAATATACCTATTACAATCCTATAGACAATAATGTTTACTTTTAGTATTGCTAATATATTATGTAAAACTCTCATTGTGGACCATCAGTTGCTACATCAGAGTGCTATATCAACTTTACAGCTCATACAACACAGATATTTAAATGTCAAACCTTATATTTCTGTTTATTTTTAAAGTTTCCAGCACATTTTTCCCTAGACGTTTATTACTGTGATATGTTATTGACAGTGGATCACGTGATCCCGGAGCCTGGCAGCAGTTTGGTGGCAGCGTTCGAGCGCTGGACTGAATGGGCCGATGAGAAAGTGTGCTGTGATTATTCACTACATGTGGACGTCACACACTGGAATGACAGCGTTAAACTGGAGCTAGAGAACCTTATTAATGAGAAAGGTAAGACATCTTCAAATCCAAGTGACCCAGATGAACTGTGAATTACACTGGTGTGCTTATATCCCCATATAGAATGTAAAATGTATATTAGCAAGCAGAGATCCCATAGACTTTTATGTAAGATGTTTCTAAAACAGAAAAAATCTGATGTACTGCTGAGGAACTACAAACAAACCTGTTGTGAATATTATCATACTGTATCCTTGTGAATGAGATGATGGGCTTTAAGTAATCTGAAAAGAATGTATTTATTTTTAAAGATATATACTTTATATTTATCATGATAATTATTATTATTTTAGGCCTCAAAGTCTAAAATATGAAGAATGTATGAAATGGTGCATTAAAGTGTGAAGTGAATTCACCCCTTAAAATGATATATTATGTGGATTGCTTGTTATATCTGATATATATGTATATATTATTAAAGGAATCATTCACCCAAATGAAAATTCACCTTGAAGCCATTTTAGGTGTATTTGTATGTCTTTTGAGGTGAAGCGATAGTTTTTTTAAACATTTATATTTTAAACTTCATTAACGATGGCAGAAAGCTTGTTCATGAAAGAGTTGAGGTCAGGTGGAAATCTGATCTCTGACTCAGCATTATAAACACATGACTTTACTGCAGAAAAGATTTAATAACTGTGATTGCTGTTTGAGCCTTCCAAACTGGGTGGGGCCTACACCCTTTATAAGTCAGGGTCGAATGCCACACAGAACCTTTTTTTCTCCTAAAGCACGATCATCACGCTGCTCCAAAGAAAAAATATTTGCTCCCATCGAAGAAGCCCTGCAGTAAAAACGACGCTCCAAGCAATTTCCCCTGCTGCTATGCGGTAAAGAGTTAAATTTCTCTTAAAGAGTTAAGCGCATTGAGATAATGTCGTTAGCTTATGCCGAGCCCCTCTGGCCCTCGAAGATTTTCACGCTGAGTGCGTAACCTGCCTAGCCCTGCCCACGCCGAGGCGGTGCTCATGGATTCCGGTTTCACCCACTGTGAGCGTCTTTTTCTCGCTGTGTCCTCACTAAGGCAATTTCTGAACTCAGGATTCAGTGGTCCTCTTCAATGGAGCCTAAACCAGCCGGCTCAGCGAGTGGTTTCTCTAGCCAGGACACCACATGCTATCCCATCAAAGACAAGCCCCTTTCCTCCCGGAGGTTTAACGAAAGCACATGCTCTCTTGGCGCGCTACGCACTCCACTTGCACTCACAGCTCCATCACCCAGGTCCTGTCGGTGGTCAACGGCACAGATGAACACGACTATATGAAGCTCCCGCCGCTTGAAGAGTCTGTAGCTGCTCACCTCTTACCTTCATCAGCCAGTGTTTAAAGAGTGAAGCTGAACCATACCTCCAAACCGTGCTGCCCCATATCCCATAGCGTCCAAGACCTACGCTGACGACAGCCACGCAGCGTCCACCCTGCACACTAGGACGGTGTTGCAAATTTACCAGGCCAAGCTCCTCCGCGATAAGGATGAGTGTCCCCGATCCTACGTCATTTAAAGACCTGCGCAGAACAGCAGACCCGGCTCTGCATGCTATGAAGATCGCCACCTAGGCTGTTGGATGTGTAATGACTAGCCTCGTAATGCTGGAGCGGTATTTGTGGCTCAACCTCATGAAGATCAAGGACACAGATCGTGTACTGTAGCTCTCCTCGACTCTCCTGTTTGGTGCTGCAATTGAGGGGTTTACCCAGCGCTTAAACCCCAGACTTTTTGCAGTTTGCTCGCAGACTCCCTCGATTTAACGGCCTAGTTCAGACTTCGGTTTCAGACAATCGCACTGAGATCCTTAGGACCAAAGTGCGCGCTCTGTTAATGAAGGGTGCTATGTTTCCCTTACGAGTTTTGAACCGCATTCTCACGAAACAGCCATTCAAAATGCTTACAGCGAAAATAATTATGGCATTAATTTGTCTGGGTGACCTTCAATAAGCTTACTTTCACATCCCGACTGCCACTTGTCACAGACCGCTCTTGAGACTGCGTTCAATGGGATAGCATACCAATACGCGGTCCTACCCTTCAGGTTATAATAGTAAAAATAGTAAATTTCATCATTTATTTCAGTAAACAAAACTTAAAATCTTAAGCCACTTAGCTTATCAAGTAAATGTATCTCAATTTAAGAATTCTTGGATATTAATTAAATTTTTTGCAGTGCATTTACCAAATGTGCGGATGCTGCACTCGCCCCTCTGAGACAGAATGGCAATCGCATTCTGAAATACCTTGACGATTGGCTTGTTTTAGCTCAATTGGAGCAGGAAATTTGTGCACACATATCTGTTTTTCTCCAACACTTGGGTTCAATATCAACCTCGAAAGAGTTTGCTCACCCCGACGCAATGAAACGTGTTTTTAGGCACACCGCTTGGCTCAAACAGGGCTCGAGCATGACTGACACTGTAGTGCGCGCTTACGATCAGATTGTGGCATGATCACGTTCAAAGTGGGTTCATTAGAATGCTGGGTCTTGTGGCAGCAGCCTCCCCGCTCATTCTACTTGATCATTTCATGTGGCCGCTTCAGTTTTGGCTGAAAAAATAGTTCCTGCCCAAGCGTGGGGGTCAGGGCTGCTAATGCTCAAGGTGACACTCAGCTGTACCATAATGTTGTCAATATGGCAGCCCCCTCACCTGTTTCTCTCGGACACAGAGCTTGGTTCTGTATGCAGGAGGAAAGTGGTGACCACGTATGCCTCCATGACAGGAATGCGGCATGCACTGCGATGACAAGCCAGCCTTTAGTACGCGGAACGCTCATCTGTACACATCAACAACCTTGAGATAATGGTGGTGATGCTAGCGCTTTAGTATTTCAGATGAAAATCCAGCACCATCCTGTTCAGGGTTGGTCGAACAACATGACAGTGGTTTCATTAATAAATCACCAAGAAGGGCTGCGATCTTGCCTCTTTACATGCTCTCTTGCAGCGGCCTGCAAATTTGGAGACGGCATCCTCCATAGCATGTAAATAATTTTGACCATCTTTGGAAATCTACCTGTAAGCCTTGGAGGAGAACGCTAACTGCCCAAGGTTTTTTTTGAAGCACTGCAACGCCCTGTCACAGACTAGGCCAGCGCATCCTCTGCATTTGTTGCCGCAGATCCTAGGCAGGATCAGGGAGGACAGATTCACAGAGCTGCTGATCGCTCCCCTATGGCAGAACCTTCCAAAAGCACAAAAGTCCTTAACGCACAAAAGTCATCGATCTTCGCGGGCTGCTGTACAGCCAAGAACTCTAAGAGCTGTGTTGTGGCGCACATCCTCTCCTTTCTTAAGGTGCTGCTGGATGGCGATGCGCACCCTCCACAATCGCTTTCTTTGAGCCCCCCTCAGGAGATGACGAGCTGTCACCAAACTCGCTCTGCCTGGTCAGAGCCCTTCGAATATACATGAACCGTTCTGCCTCCCTTAGGAAATCGGAATAGCTGTTTGTGAGCATCGCAGAACGATCATTGGGCATGCCTATCTCTAAACAGAGGCTATCCAAATGGATCGTTGATGCCATTACATTTGCATACACTTCCCTAAATGTGCAGTGCCCTCTTGGTATTAGCACCCATTCTACACGGGGTATGGTTTCCTCTTGGGCATGGTCTACAGGAGTTTCCATTGCAGACATTTGTGCGGCGTCCGGTTGGTGCTTGCATCCACATTTGTTAGCCTGGATGTTCCTGCTTTACAAATGCAGGTCCTTTCTGCTTAGTCAGAGCATGGCCGCGTTCGTGGTGCACCTCAGTTGCTTACCCTTCTGCATTTTAGCCACGTGTCTTGTGCTTTAACATTTCTGAGATACGTATCGTAGCTCAAATAAACTGGTTTATTTGGGCCCTAAAGAGCGCTTAGTCTTCAGCAAAGGCACTTTAAGTCCATTATAAGCACGTCGTGATGGGATAAATTTTCCATAGTGTCAGCTACTGACGAAATGCAAAGTGAAACATATTGAAAGGGAATGATAAGGGACGTAAGTAACCCCATCGGTTTTTAGGATGGATGTGCTTTTGGAGTTTAAAAATGAGGCATTATCCAATATAAGCTGAGAAGAGTCAGGATATTATTTAATGTAACTCTGACTGTGTTTAACTGAAAGAAAAAAGTCATATACACATAGGATGGCTTGAGGGGGAGTAAAATATGAGATAATTTTCATTTGGGGTATATTATTCCTTTATGCTCAGTTTTAGACACGTTCAGGGGTTCACTAAATTATTTTTTTTCTGTGCAAAGGTGTGAACTCTTTCCAGGTCTACATGGCTTACAAAGACCTCTATCAGATGAGTAACAGTGAGGTAAGCTAAAGAGAAACCAAAAAACCTCAAAAATAAGTTCAAATTAGTTAAACAGAGAAACATGGAACAAATAAATGTCCAGTGAAAGTCTAGTGATTTATTTATTTTCAAACTTGTTGAGAGTATATGTATTGTACTGTTACTGTATGTTTGTACGTTTAGCTTTTATCTTTCTGTATCTGAACAGCTTTATGAGATCTTCACCTTCCTTGGGGAGCATGGAGGAATCGCACAGGTACACGCGGAAAATGGAGAAATAATTGCAGAGGTATGACTACACACACACAAATGCATACACACACATTATAGCTTTATAGTTTAGGTCACAGCATGGAACCATGAGTTTGCAGTAGTCAGTCGTGTTCAACATGGACAGATAATTCGGGATTCAGTTTAACCATGGTGTTAATTTAACAGTGTAATCTTTTGAGATGTACTGAGAATTACATTACACCAGTGTGAAGTTTAGCAAAACTAAGGTGTGATGATATAAAGACATGTTAGCTGAAGTGTTGCTTAAATTTACATTCATGCATTTGGCAGAATGTAACTTACTGTCCATTCATGTAGATTTTTATCAGTACTGTATGTCCCATGATATACTCATGAGCTACAGAACACCATCCATGAAACCATCCAGTTTCTCATCATCTTGACATTATTTAGTGTACTTGTGATCTCCATTTATACCAGATTATGTGCCTATGTTGTCAAATGACCTTCACTTTACTTTGCATCAGTAGGAGAATGAATTAAAGTGCTTCATCATTTCATTATTTTTGGTGTAAAGGAATAATTAATACAAAACTGAAATCTATTTACTCACTATGTTGTAGCGAATGCAGTTTTTTTCTGTAAATCACTAATTTGAATAAAAGCAGAGCACAGTGTGACAGGTGACATCACAGATGGTTTAACCAATTTCTTTGTTTCACACTAATAAGAGATATAACAGATATGAGACCACAGAGGGTTTGTTTTTGACTTTATTGTTGCTTTTCACAGAAGCTCAAATCTATTTTTTTAACTGTAATGTGAGAATGTGTTTGTAGATGAGGAGTAAGACACATGTGCTTTGTGTTTTTAGGAGCAAGCTCGTATGTTGGAGATCGGTATCACAGGACCTGAGGGTCATGTTCTCAGCCGTCCAGAAGAGGTCAGTAACCACAGACACAGATCAACTCGTTTCTCATGACAGAACCGTAAACATGTGTAAACATGTGAATTTGTTTATGGTAAAATACTTTCTACTGCAGGGGTGGGCATTCCTGGTCCTGGAAGGCCACTGTCCTGAAAAGTTTACCTCCAACCCTAATCAAACACGCCTGAAAAGGCTGCAGGATGACTTGTAAATGGCTTCCAGGTGTGTTTGATTAGGGTTGGATGTAAACTTTGCAGGACAGTGGCCCTCCAGGACCTTTAATGCCCACCCCTGTTCTACTGTCTCAGTAAAAAAAAGTAAACTACTTTTTTCTTTTGTTTATATTTATGTTACCTTTAAATTAGTCTGACTCACACATCTAATTTGTTTGGCATCAGCGTAGCAGTGAATGTTTTGCAGGCAGAGTCTTTTATCTGCTGACATTGAGTTCAGCAGGCGAGGGGGATTTGATTATTGCAGTGCATAGGACTGCTAATGTGTGTTTCTCTCTCTCTCTCTCTGTATGTGTGTGTGTGTGTGTGTGTGTGTGTGTGTGTGTGTGTGTGTGTGTAGCTGGAAGCTGAGGCTGTGTTCAGAGCTGTCACGATCGCCAGTCAAACCAACTGTCCACTCTACATCACGCGTGTCATGAGTAAAAGCGCTGCTGACATCATCTCACAGGCCCGTAAAAAAGGTACACAACATGACATCATCATCATCGCACACCATTCTTTATGCCTGACAAGGGGATTTTGTATGCCCATTTTTGGTTAAAGGAACAAATTTGTATTATTATTTACTTATGCTTATTGCATCCTGTAATCACGTCACTACTAGAGCAAGCTCCTGATTGGTTAACGCAGCGCGTTTTCCGCCAAAGTTCAATTTTTTCAACTTGCGCGTTTGCTGCAACGCCTCATTCATGCCGCGAGACCTCCAGACACACGTCTTCACATTGACTTAACATTGAAATAACTCGCGCTTGACGCCTCTACTGCAGCTGGTGTGAACGCAGCATAAGGAATGAATGGGGCTAGGCTAAATGCTAACACATTCGCAAAGCGCTGTACAAAGATTAAAAGTGCACACATTTAAAAAGATAGGTATGTATTAATTCATCTAGTTTGAGGTAAGAACATAGTAAAATATTAAAAAACGGTGGTGTTTTCCTTTAATGTACTTATTTTTATGAAAAACTCAATTTCCACCAAAATCGATATTAACGTTCTTTCTGCAGCTCAAAATTACACTGTGCGCATTCAGACTCATTTTGCCAGCATGGGTCACATATGACATGATAAGCGTATTTGGCGTACTGTCACTGAGGAGAGGGCTCTAAGCTTTGTATTTTAGGCTGAACCCAGGGTACTCCCTATAAATACAGTAGAGGAACCCGGGGATGGCTATACAGACCTCTATACTGTATGCTTATTGACTGGATAACATGACCATGCGCCTCCCGAACTTGGTAAATGAACTTGGATTTGTTGTTTTGTTGAACACAAACAGCATACTGTATTTTATTGTCACTAGAATGTGTAGTGTGTTGATTTTCTGTATGGAATAGACCCATGACCTCAATGTACTGTAAACTAATTCAGAGGACATAGCACTGGACGCACATATAGCTTTATAAAGAAACTATTTTATAGAAAATACATTTTAGAACAAACAGTAGAGACAAACGTAAAAAACAATAGACTGTACAAGTAAGGTAAAGGGAGTGACAGCATGACAATTATACATATTAGTTTATATTCTGTAAATGCATTTGCTAATTTTTTCCCCTATAGCAGCAGTTGAGCTTGTGCCGGCCCTGCTTAAGTTATTAAGTTAGCAAACAGTTACAATTTTTTTGGATGTGTATCATTATGGATTTGTGCATTCTTAACTCGTCCGACTAACAGTAAACTTTGCCTGAGTTGCAGCTAATCTTAACCTCTATTTATTTATGAGCCATTTTGTCTACTTATTTATACCCCGTGTGTGAGTGCAATTCTTGAGATGGGGGTTATGATGCCACGGCTAAAAAAACTACAGTACTTCTGTTCATCACTCTTTTGATTTTTTTGTTGATTCACCATGAAATTTGTCATCTTGTCATGTTGTTTTGTGTCAGTGCACCTCACCTGTTAATAAGGGTTTGTTTCTAGGTAATGTGGTTTTTGGGGAACCAATCACGGCCAGTTTGGGAACAGATGGGACTCACTATTGGAGCAAGAACTGGGCTAAGGCCGCCTCTTTTGTGACATCACCACCCCTCAGTCCAGACCCTACCACTCCAGACTACCTGAGCACCCTGTTGGCCAGGTAAATTCAGAGTGCATCCGAAACACAAGGAACACATTCAGTATCTAATTTGTAACATTTACATTAAGAGTCTGTCACTCTCTATATACAGATGATATAAAGTCTTGAACAGACCAGCAAGCTTCAATATAAAACACATTACAATATTTGATATTATGCCAAAACAGTAATCCTGTGGCTAAGGTGCTAAAGTGTTCCTTTTACAATGGCAAGGTTGTGGTTTCAATCCCAGGAAACACACACACACACAATGATAACAATGTGCACTGTATGATGGTTTGAGTACTGTCAAATGCAGTTGTCAGTGTCTTTTTATGAGGGTATAAATGATTGGGAGTTTTACTTTTTGACTGAAGGGGTGCCAACAGAATATCTTCATGTAAATATTCCTTAACCAGCACACAAACACTCTGACAATGTGAAAGCCGATACGTGTCACATTACACACTGCAAGATGCTTAGCCATCTCATTTACAGTCTTGTATTCATGCCAAAATGTATCTTACTCTTCACTAAATAGCAATGGCTTAAAAACAAACAAAAAAATGTAGGGGGTGTTACATCCTGGCAATGCTGGGATGTAGCATGAAGGTGACATGCTAAGCTAACAGGCTAACCAACTAGAGCTTAACTGATAATATAAAGAAAGATCATTGGGAAAACTGGGTGTACGGACGTTTTCACACAAGAATTGGCATTTATTGAAATGAATGTGAGTGGTGGCTCGTCAGGTTTCACCTTGTTTAAGGCTAGCGTGAAGGTGTCTGTTTTACCTGTTTGATATCCTATCTAAAAACAAGAAAAAGATAGAAATAGTGTTTTCTTTTAGTTAAAGGTGCAGTGTGTAAATTTTAGTGGCATCTAGTGGTGAGGTTGCGAATTGCAACCAACGGCTCAGTCCACTACTCACCTCTTGCTTTTGAAACGCATAGAGAAGCTACGGTAGCCGCCACTGGTCAAACGTTTCATCGTTGGAGACAACTTAGTAAAAAGTTTGTCCGTTAAGGGCTTCTGTAGAAACATGGCTGCACAAAATGGCGGCTTCCATGTATGGGGACCTTCTGTGTATGTAGATAAAATGTCTCATTCTAAGGCAATAAACACATAACGGTACATTATGAAAGGTCTTTATACACCCCTGATAATTTAGTTTTGTATATTATTTTGCATTTCTCTCAAGAGATCCTTCTAAAAATTACACACTGCACCTTTAAACATATATGGAAAGCGAGAGAGAGAGGGAGACCGAAATATATTTTGATTTTCAAAACCACATTTATTACAATTTAGATAAAATAAAACAACCTACTAAACTTCTCCTATTTCAAAACTGTAAAAATCTTCACAAAAAAAATGAAAAACTCACCCTCAACAAACTCACAAAGGATCTCATCTGTACACGTAATCGCATTCATTTAAAAATCAATCAAAATCCTAGATTTCACAAGTTTTAATAAGACATGACTTTTAACATTTTCCCAATTTTTTTCTTTCCTAGTAGTATAAATTGCCATTTTTGCCTGATCAACAATTAAGACATTTTACAAATTTAATACCACAATTGTTTTAGATGTTTTGCACATGACCGGAAGAGTCCAGTGTGGATGTGATGTTTGGTTTAGCCTGAGCAGATTGGCCCTCATTTATCAAAAGTGCGTACACCAAAATTCCAGCGTACACCTGGCGTACACCCAAAACCACGGTGACTTTGAGATTTATCAATATGGACGTTGGCGTACGGCACGCTCAAATCCTACGCCTGCTCAGGAGGTGGTGTACGCACATTTTGAGTTAGTGCAGAAATGCGCAAACACTTCCTAACACCACAAAACGCACTGACAAACTAAAATATATGATATATTATGACCCACTGTAAAAAAAAAATAAAACATAGTAATTATAAACTTCAGTGTTTATTTTTATGCAACATGAACTTCAATGTTTAATTTGTGTGACTTTACCAAAGCATTTGATTTGTATGCATATGTATTCCTTAAGTTGCGAGCCGTTTCAGGGCAGAGCACGCGAGCAGATCGGAGCGTTGAGCGGTGCGGTAATACCATCAGAGCGCCTTTTCCCGAAAATTCCGCTCGCTCAGCACCGCTCGTTGAACTCAGAACGCCCTTTGATAATTTGCTAGTTCGAGAATCTGTAAAAACGTCTAGCAATAAGTTATGGAATTCAAGCCTTATACATAAATGTAAATAAAAATCAAAGTTAAGATTGAACAGGAAGAAAACATTGAAAGGGACTGCGGAGAGACTGTAAAAGTTTAGCAATCCTGGAATCTGAAGCGGCACATTGCAAGAAAGCACAAGGATGTGCTACGAAATCATGGTAATAATGCATCAAAAGATACCATTCGATGATAAATAAATAGCTACACATGAATAGGTAAGATAAGATGCTTGTGTTGAATGGAGCCATAAATCCGATCATGATGACATGCGGACAAAATCATGGCCACGAATTATCTTTTATGCTACATTATGGATACTTCCTTTTCTTATTTATTCTAAAGTATGGCCATAAATATAAAATTAGTTCCCAATATTCAACAGTTTGTTCCTTGGAATTAATTATAATAATATTTTGTAATTACTATTACAAGTATTATTACTTCAAATTATGAATTAGCCTAGTAAATCATGTGGATGTCGTGGAAACAAATTGTTAATTTGAATTATATCCGGAGCTCCGTATCAAACTGGATCTTAGCTAACAAACAACTGTATGTAAATACAGAACAACACACTACAAAAGTTACTACATCATTTTAAAATATTATTTGAAAAAAAAAACTTAACCGAACCATTAAGCAGACATATAATTTAGATGTAGGCAACAGTAAATAATAATGATAATAATAATAATAATAATAATAATAATAAATAATTATTCTTCAAAATATCAATTAAGCGTCATTAATAATAAAAACTAATAATACAAATATTACAAAATGTCATGCAATTATTAATGTGTCTTTAATCCCGCTCTTTAAACTCCCAAATGGAGACTTGAATTTATATGGGCGTGTTATTCTAATGACGATCGTTTTCAGCCGCGGCATTTATGAAGGGCAGATATTGCGTACACCTGAATATCAACGGTACGCACAGTCTCATAAATCAGGCGGTGAGAGGAGTGTAAGCATAATCTTACGCCAACATATACGCCCGTTTCTACGCAAGAATGATAAATGAGGGCCATTGTGTGTCGCACTTCTAACATTTTGCTAAAGGCTTTCATCACAAGTGCTCACGCTGCCAGCTGGCTTCGACCCTTGGCTCCAGTCTACTGCAGACCCTGTGAGATTTGCATTTGTCTCAGTTTCAGTAACACAATGATCTTTTTTACAAGGCGAGATTGTGCTCAACCCCCAACCTGCAGGACCAACTGTTGTCCTCATTCTGCCCCTTTGGATAAGAGCAATCGTGCCAGTCAGCACGTTAAACTCGGTTAATGTGCATCGCCTAGTTGTTTCATGACAAATCACTCACAGAAACATTTATCCGTTGAGCTGTGTAGGCATGGGCCGGTTAGCGGTTTCAAGGTATAAAGAGGTTTTAAACAGTCAAGGTTTCAAAACCACTAAAATGTTCTGTGATACCGTCTCCAAGGTTTGAGCTGTGTTTATGCAAATTTCATTAAATTGGGGTGACTAGATTGTTTGCTTTTCTTTATTTCATATTGTACAAATGTCTTGTATTTGTTTAATAAAAAAACAGAAAGAAACAGTCTTGTGTTTTATATTATAGTCATATTTTGTACATATACAGTACAGTAAAATAAGCATAGGCATGCTTGCGTGTATTTGTAAGACAAGCTGAGTGCCAGTCCACACTACCAAGGCTGAACTTGACGGCTTGAATCTTTCACAACACCAGCAGAACTTATAAAATATACGTTATGATATCAGAAACAAATACTTTAGTATTTTTATTATTTTTGCTGTATTTGGTTGATCTGCTGTACTGTAGTGATGTTTGTGTGATGTGTCCATCAGTGGAGATCTGTCAGTCACCGGCAGTGCTCACTGCACGTTCAGCGTGGCTCAGAAGGCCATCGGGAAAGACGACTTCACTCAGATTCCTGAAGGAGTGAATGGAGTGGAGGAAAGGATGTCAGTCATCTGGGATAAGGCTGTGGTGAGCATCAGAATCTGATTGGATGATAATATCGTAGCATAGGCTTTAAATCATTGTTGTCATTTTGGAACGACAGGAATCTTCTGTGAACCCGTCAGCGGCAGAGAATGCTAAATAAGTTTACTATGGTGAATGAAGTGTAAGTCAGTTTTCTCTCCTGCTCAGGTGACTGGTAAAATGGATGAAAACATGTTTGTAGCTGTCACTAGCACCAATGCCGCAAAGCTCCTGAACCTGTATCCACGCAAGGGCCGGATAGCTGTGGGATCGGATAGTGATCTGGTCATCTGGGACACGGACGCCGTCCGCACTGTCACTGCAAAAACACATCACTCTGTAAGTGCACGTTTAACACTGTGAACAGTTTAAAGGTGCATGAATCTGGTGTTTTATTGTTTTATACTGTTGTCTGAGGTCTACTTTTGTGTGGTTTTTACATTCAAAAACATCAAAAGCAGTAAGTATTAGGCTATTTTGTATCCTGGTTTTGATGGCCGGGCCACATTGAAGACTTGGAAGTGAACGCCCACTGCTATGATTGGATAACTAGTAAACCAGCTTTCAATCCTGCGTCATTACATGTGAGAAATTGTTTTGAAAACCTCTGATGTGGAAAAATGGCAGCCGAAGAGATTAATCCATTTATGACATGATACACATAAATGACAATGAAGATTTGTTGTTTGCAACTTCACCCATACTCAAACGCCACAGGCCTAGAAATGACCGTAAACAACAATCTAAATCACTTTTCAAACCACAGCTGGCTTGACCGCAGACACAGTAATACCAAGGATGCTTCGGCATGTGACATATTCTTGCCTATAGTTGGGGTAAGAGTTGGGGTTTGGGTTAGGATGTCGCAGAAAGTGATTCTAAGCCAAACCCCAAGCGACAATGATAAAAATTGGGAAAACAATGAGAAAACAAAATATAAAATGACACGAAACAGAAAAACTGTTTATAGAAATTCGTGCTGGGTGACCAGAAAAAGACATTCATGCTCCAGTGGCACGAAAATTGTGTTAATAGCATGAATTACATGAATCAAATATTTCGTGAGAATGGGTTGGTTCTTCCACTGCACAATATTTTGCAGTCTTCAATGACATGTTTGTTGTATGTACTTTGGATTATGTAAACCTGGTTTGTGTGAACCAGTTGGCAGGGCTTCCGAAGTAGACGTTAAGTAAAGGCATTGTTTAAAAATCTACTACTACGTTATAACTTTGCACATTTCAGAATCAGAAGTTGGTGTCAATTGCAGTTGATATTTCAGTAACAAGGACGTTTTCAGTTCTGAAATTTACAGGGTGTTCGTTCAAGTACAATGACCTCATATATAACAAAAGCTCAAGTTAAAATTGATTCCTTGATTCACTGCTGCTTTAATAGAAAAAAGACAAATTTGAAACATACTGTAGAGAACAGAGTCTTCTGCTCTCCACCCAATAGAAATAAAGTCTCTGTGGACCACTGAATTGTGAGCTGGAGAATCTCATATATGATCTTTATCCACTTATTCTCCTCAATTATAGAATGACATCAAAAACCTTACTTGGCTTAGATTTTCTTTCCTTCTCTGTTTTCATAGACATTTATCAGATATTTGTTGCTCAGTCAGTAAAAAAAGAATAGTTAAATTTGCTGTTTGCACACCGACTGAGTCACCATGACCAGACCCAAGTTTAGATGAGAAGATCATAGGAACTTGGGTTGGGCTCATTGTCATGGGTCAGTAATAAACCACCCACTGTAGCAATCATGCAGAATGTGTTAGCAAACCTATATGGCAAAACCCTACCAACCATTCAAAACACCCTAGCAGCATCATAGCAACGCAACATGACATGCATTTAAAACAACCCCTCCAAACACAAAGGGGTGGTTTCCCGCACAGGGATTATCTTAAACCAGGACTAGGCCTTAGTTAAATTAGGATATTTAAGGGATTTTTAAAAGCATCATTTATAAATAAACAACTTGCACTTACAGTGGGGCAAAAAAGTATTTAGTCAACCACCAATTGTGCAAGTTCTCCCACTTAAAAAGATGAGAGAGGCCTGTAATTTTCATCATAGGTACACTTCAACTATGAGAGACAAAATGAGGAAAAAAATCCAGAAAATCACATTGTCTGATTTTTTAAGAATTTATTTGCGATTTATGGTGGAAAATAAGTATTTGGTCAATAACAAAAAAGCAAGATTTCTTTCTCTCACAGACCTGTAACTTCTTCTTTAAGAGGATCCTCTGTCCTCCACTTGTTACCTGTATTAATGGCACCTGTTTGAACTTGTTAGCAGTATAAAAGACACCTGTCCACAACCTAAAACAGTCAGAATGCAAACTCAACTATGGCCAAGACCAAAGAGCTGTCAAAGGACACCAGAAACAAAATTGTAGACCTGCACCAGGCTGGGAAGACTGAATCTGCAATAGGTAAGCAGCTTGGTGTGAAGAAATCAACTGTGAGAGCAATTATTAGAAAATGAAAGACATACAAGAACACTGATAATGTCCCTCGATCTGGGGCTCCACGCAAGATCTCATCCCGTAGGGTAAAAATTATCACCAGAATGGTGAGCAAAAATCCCAGAACCACACGGGGGAACCTAGTGAATGACCTGCAGAGAGCTGGGACCAAAGTAACAAAGGCTACCATCAGTAACACACTATGCAGCCAGGGACTCAATTCCTGCAGTGCCAGATGTGTCCACCTGCTTAAGCCAGTACATGTTCGGACCCGTCTGAAGTTTGCTAGAGAGCATTTGGATGATCCAGAAGAAGAGTGGGAGAATGTCATATGGTCAGATGAAACCAAAACATAACTTTTAGGTAGAAACTCAACTTCTTGTGTTTGGAGGAGAAAGATGCTGAGTTGCATCCAAAGAACACCATACCTACTGTGAAGCATGGGGGTGGAAACCTCATGCTTTGGGTCTGTTTTTCTGCAAAGGGACCAGGACAACTGATCCGAGTTAAGGAAAGAATGAATGGGTCCATGTATCGTGAGATTTTGACTCAAAACCTCCTTTCGTCAGCAAGGGCATTAAAGATGAAACGTGGCTGGATCTTTCAGTATGGCAGTGATCCCAAACATACCGCCCGGGCAAAGAAGGAGTGGTTTCGTAAGAATAATTTCAAGGTCCTGGAGTGGCCTAGCCAGTCTCCAGATCTCAACCCCATAGAAAATCTTTGGAGGGAGTTGAAATTCCGTGTTGCCCAGCGACAGCCCCAAAACATCACTGCTCTAGAGGAGATCTGCATGGAGGAATGGGCCAAACTACCAGCAACAATATGTAAAAACCTTGTGGAGACTTACAGAAAACGTTTGATCTCTGTCATTGCCAACAAAGGGTATATAACAAAGTATTGACATAAACTTTTGTTATTGACCAAATACTTATTTTTCACCATGGTTTACAAGTAAATTCTTAAAAAATCAGACAATGTGGTTTTCTGGATTTTTTTTCTCATTTTGTCTCTCGTAGTTGCCGTGTGCCTTTGACAAAAATTACAGGCCTCTCTCATCTTTTTAAGTGTGAGAACTTGAACAATTGGTAGCTGACTAAATACTTTTTTGCCCCACTGTATATATTTTAAGATATGTCAGAACAAGTTGTTTTCGATCAAGACAACACTAACATTTAATTTAGTCTAGGACTAGGCTTGAGCCCTGTCTGGGAAACTGCCCTAGAGAGTCCTAGCAAGCATCCAGCAGGGGATTGCAGTCATCTAGACCCCGTTAGGCATCTGGACTGTATATTATCCCACTTATTACACAGCTATTTACCTTATAAGTAATGTAAGGAACATTCTAATATTGATTTGAAATGTGTGATATTTGCTAATTTTCAACAAATGCAGACCTTGCGCAAGAAAAACACGCTTACTTTCGGTTTTAAGATAAGACGTTTAAATGTCACGAACATACTGTTTGGTTTAATCATTTGTAAACTTAATGTCATATGTTATTTAAAAACATATTTATATTTGAAGAGTTTCGTTGCAAAACGAGATAAATCCATTTTTTTACATTTTTGTCAAAACATGTTTATTATTATGTTATCATGTTATTATTTTGTTTTATGGTGCTGCTTAGCTGTATTTTTTAAGTTATGAAGGTTTAAATCAAAACAAACCAACTGCAGTTGATTTGAAATTAATTGGAATGTACAACCTAAAAACGCGATTTCTGAACAATTAAAAAAACGGTGGTTATCTCGTTTTGCAACGAAACTTTTCATTTATTGTTTGTTTTATATATTAAACTGTACCCGTCAAAATGATTAGCAGCATTTGGGTTACCATGTGTTATTCGTTTTGAGCGGTAGTTTTGTAAGGAATAATTGACGACAGGCTGTTGAATTGTCTCGATAATAATACACACCCAACGTGGTAATGCAGCGTGGTGCAAAGCGGAGTTACATCACGGGTGTGTGCATTATTGTCGAATAATTTAAAGGACTGGAGTCAATTATTTCTCTTATACCACAGTTATCGACCGTACCACAGACGTTGCTTTGGTGGTTAATTTAAGACATTTGACAAGTTAGCAGAATCAGCAAAAAACATTCAACAGCCCGTGGTATAACTTGGAATAACAAACCTGCAAATGTCACTATGGCCAATCAAAATCAAGCATTCCAATGAGCAGTGTAATACTAAAGTTAACATATACAGGTGCTGGTCATATAATTAGAATATCATCAAAAAGTTGATTTATTTCCCTCAAATTCCATTCAAAAAGTGAAACTTGTATGTAATGTTCGTTCATTACACACAGACTGATATGTTTTAAATGTTTATTTCTTTTAATTTGGATGATAATAACTGACAACAAAGGAAAATCACAAATTTAGTATGTGAGAAAATTAGAATATTGTTCAATAATGAAGACCCCTGGTGCAATCAGCTAAGTAACTCAAAACACCTTCAAAGGCCTTTAAATGTTCTCTCAGTCTAGTTCTGTATGCTACACAATCATGGGGAAGACTGCTGACTTGACAGTTGTCCAAAAGACATTTATTCATTTAGCTGACGCTTTTATCCAAAGCGACTTACAATTGCTATATAAATCAGATGTCGCACGCCTCTGGACCGACGACCATTGACACCATTGCAAAAGAGGCTGGCTGTTCACAGAGCTCTGTGTCTGAGCACATTAATAGAGAGGCGAAGGGAAGGAAAAGATGTGGTAGCAAAAAGTGTACAAGACGTTTAACCACACCCTGGAGAAGATTGTCAAACAAAACCCATTCAAAAATGTGGGGGAGTTTCACAAAGAGTGGACTGCAGCTGAAGTCAGTCCTTCAAGAACCATTATACACAGACATATGCAAGACCTGGGTTTCCTTGTGTCAAGCCACTCTCACAAAAGGACTGGACTGAGACACTGGGCTGTCATAACAGAAAATATATCAGTCTGTGTGTAAAGAATAAATAAAATATACAAGTTTCACTTTTTGAATGTAATTTTTTGATGACATTCTAATTATATATCTAGCACCTACATATATAGAGCTGCATTACAAACTGAAGCTCTGTGTATTGATGAGGAGTGGGTGAATTTAGGTCATTCAGAGCTGGTAATGTTCACCAGAATTCAACAGAACGCTGCCAAAATGACATCATGAATGATTTGATTTTCTGGCATCATCCCTCCAGACATCATTACACATCCAAACCGAACCCCAGCACACGCAACATGGCTTACAGTATGAATATTGATTAGTTTATTCTGGAGCTTTTCAGTTGTTATCATCCGTGAGACTGTTTGTGTTATAAACTCATGGCAGTATTCTTGTGTCCATGTTATTTCTTGAGCACAAAGGATGTACTGGTGCCAAACTCAGACATCACAGCAGATATCACAACAAATGTCTACTATAGAGGAACTGAGAAGACGTGCAGTATAGACATAAAACACAGGGAAATAAGATCAGGGATAGATGAACATGAGGCCGTGAGAAACATTGAGGAATGTTTTCATTATTTGTGTTTCCAGCTGTTTGGCAGAGAAATGAAGAATAAGACCAGAGCTTATCTCACTCTCTTACAGATGGACTTTATTAGTGTAGTCTCACAAGAGTTTAAACTACACCAGAGAAGTGATGGTATTAAACTACACATGAGAGGTACTATCAGACTGTAAAAGTCATGTGATATAATCAGGACGTTGTGTCTTGATGTTTTGTGTGATAGGCAGCGGAGTATAATGTGTTTGAGGGGATGGAGCTGAGAGGTGCGCCCCTGCTGGTCATCTGTCAGGGGAAAATCGTTCTGGAGGACGGGAAGCTGAACGCCACCGCCGGTATGGGCCGCTTCATTCCCTGCTCACCGTTCCCTGACTACGCTTATAAACGCGTCAAAGCCAGAAAGCAGGTACGGTTCACAGACGTTATATTACACACAAATCAGTCTTTCAGTAAAACTGATCTGGATGTCACAGGTATCATTTGTTGTCTGTCAGGTCTCATGTGTTTTTCTGTCTCTTAAAGCTGGCTATACTGAAGGCTGTACCCAGGGGCATGTATGACGGCCCCGTGTCTGAATTTACAGCCTTGTCGAGGGGCGGCACCCCGTCTGCCTCCACACGCACCTCACCAACCAAAGTCCCTGTGAGAAACCTGCATCAGTCTGGATTTACATTAGCAGGTAATCCTAAAATATCATATGTGATCAGAAATACATGACAACAGCTTGCTTTTTTTCTTCATGGGAATGATTTACAGATTATAATTCTAGCTAAATGTGGGATGCATTTACATATGAAAACATCAGTTTTTTTATTTGGCTTTTTTGTGAATACTGTACACATAACACCGTTTACAGCACAGTAATGGTGACAGGGCTGTAACTGAATTATATGAAATCATTTGTAGGGCCGTCACAATGATTAAATAACCGTCTCATCGTGATTGTTTGACCTCATCGCGATGATTTCAGATCACCGCAATGAATGCACACCTCTCTAAAAACACAAGGGGGAGCTGCAGCGCCTGTATAAACAAGACCGCATCAAATGGTGCTCCTTAACTGACAGCGTAATGCAATACATTGCAAAGCCATTCAAACTTTGATAAGCAGTATGAACTGCCAGATAAAACATACATTTCCAAAACAGCAATTCCAAATATAGGGAAGTAAAGGATGCTATTCTTAAGGATCTGTAAGGAATTGATTTCTGCAGCCACTACAGACATGTGGTCCATTACTAATATGACCTTAGTAGGATTGGCCAATATTTAAGGCCTGTTCTGGTATAGTCAGTTTATTTTGATTTTGTTTTATTGTGTTTATTTTTATTTCTTATGAAGAATTTTCAGTGCTTGAAAAATATATTCATTAAATAATTACTTTAAAATATGTGTTATGTGTATTAATATTTACTGGCAGGTAAACCTTGCAAAAGATTTATTTTAAATAATCACAGCAATGTGTGTAAATTATTTAATAAACAAACATGCATTCAGGGGATTTGTCCAGTTGGTCTGTCATTATTGTGTTTGTACATGCAGTACTTTGTGCCTAATGTGGAAAATGATGATTTGTTAAAAGTTCAGCGAAAAGGTTTTCCTGGAAGTGTTGTGTAATAACAGATGAGCTCATTTGTTTTCTCCGTCACAGGTCCTGAGGAAGCTCCCATCAGACCGGCCGGAAGACGAATCGTTGTGCCACCTGGTGGTCGCTCCAACATCACCTCTCTCAGTTAAATATACAGAGAGACCTACAGGCTATGGGGAGGAAGGATAGGAAACTCATGCCTTACCTTTCATAAATAACTCCTGCTGTATGATTGAACCTCTGAAGAAAGCAAAAGTCCAATGAAACATAAGGGCATTTAGTCTAGCTGTATATTTGGTTTTATGTGTTTAGAAAGATTAGGATTACAAAATGAAGTGATTAGATAAGAGAAAGAGTTACTGTTGTGTGTATCGTAGGCCTTCATCTTCTGCTTTATTTGTGTTTATTAGCTGTAGGTGTGATCATGTCAGTTTATAGTGTTGGTTGTACTAAAGTCAAACGAATGCTATCATTATTCTTCATTATATTGTAGCTTTGAGATGCATCTGTCATATGAAGGAAGAGGTTTAATTGGAGCAATTAATACAAAAAAGTCAGTATTTAAGCTGAAAAAAACATTTGCTTTTCAGTTTTAGTGATTCAAAATCCTTTTTTAATACAGAATGATTCTGAACACTAACAGATGCTACAGTATATTTTCATACATCACTTTACATGAATATGTTTGTGATATGATATATCTGATTTGTGTGGTATTAGAAGAGGAAAGTGTTAAACGGCTGCTTATGTTCTGAATAACACAGCCCGTTCAAATGTTTTGCATATTTATGTGGTTTTGATTGTCTTTGTATTTTCTTTCTTACAGTCGGGTCAAAAATAGGCAGGTCAAAATGAATGTGTGATGTGCAAACTTTGTTCCTGAATAAACCTGTTACAGATGACTGCTTTTTAAATTCATTACAACTACAAGTTTGTTTTCTTCCAGGCTTTAAAAACAGATGAAATCTAGATCATTAGATGAATGTCAGTGAGTCAGAGCAGGTGAATTTGATTACTATTGCAGGAAAGATTTAATTATTACAGTTACCCCTTATAGTTGTTGTTGTTGTTAGTAGTACTAGTAGTATTTGCTGTGCTGCTGTTTATGTCAATTTAATATCTTGATGTTTCCAAACACTACTAGGCCAAAGTACAGCCATGATATGATTATGTGTTAAGCTACAGTACATACATATTCAGACCCTCACAGGGACTTTTGTTATTAAAAACCTTTATTGTCACGTTACATCTTAATAAATCAAACTCCTAATCATTTCCTAATCATGGATTTACGTTTTACATAATTATTGTTTCATTGAGAAGAAGACTAAAATATGTCATTATGGTCAACAGTACAAGAGATTTTACGTGGAGAACCTTACAAATAAATCTTCAAAAGATCAAATTACTTTTTAATACATGATCTAAAAGCAGACTAAATGGGCAAACTTTTATTTGATGTGCAAACCTCAGCCACACTTATCAAAGTGTTTCATTATATCTGCATTTATTATTTTACAAGTGCACAGTAAAATTCAACAATAAACTTAAAAAAAAAAAAACTTTATACATCCAGACATGTGAAATGAAAAAGTTCAATACACTTCTTTAAATAAATCATATAGACACAATGAGATGCATCTGTATGTTAAATCATGAAGACTGAATCAGACTGCAGTAAATCTACACAAATCGTTTCATTCAGCAGGTGTCTAGATGATGATGATGATGATGTTTATTTGTGGCTTTTGTTTTGTGTGTGTTTCTTATCTTGAGATCAGTCATTGTAAACTGCTGATCTCACTGCTGTGAAGGTCACACTGGGACATGCTGCTGCCGCTGGCCTTTAGGGTCCTGAGTTTCCCAACTATTCCAGTATTTTCACATGGACATTCCTGCTTCATTTATGAATTTTCTCATGCATTTTCTGTTTGCTCTGTCCTGCTGTGGAAAACTGTGGTGGTTTATTCCTTTAGACAAACGTTAACCTGATAAATGAGTTGACATTCTAACGTTGTTGTTCTGTCCATCTTGAATGTCTTTGTGCGTCACTTCAGCATTACTGTCGATCGTCTCTGTGTCGGCTTTGTTTTTCCTCAACCTTCAAAACAGACAAGATAACAAACTCTGGTTATGGAAATGTTTTAAATTCCACACAGAACATAAGAGGAATAAGCTCTTTATTACCACTAACATAATATAATTATTATTATATTAACACTAAAGGTAATTTAAGGAATTATAAATAACAAAAAACGAATATTTTTTCTTATATCTTCTTAACATTTTCTTGTGATGTTTAGGTCATTTTGACCTGCATTTAATCTATTTAGAAACTGATTATAATCATGCATTTATATTTTTCCACAGCATCTAGTGTCTTTACTGTGTATACATTTACTGCAAAGCTGCTTTGAGTCCACACGCGTATAATGACAATTACTTAAATATCGACAAAAATACATTTCAGTTATGTTATTTTTATTTAGAAAAATACTGGGCTGTATTCAAGTGATGGTAAATGCCATGACCTTAAATTGTGTTTTTAATGCGTACAGCATTTTGTTTACAAACTTAAAGCTTATTCGTTCTATATAACCTGATTTAAAGCGCAGTACTTAAGTGCATCCTTACATTGACTTCCAGCCTCCGATGACATAAAAACAAAATGGCATGATTTTATATATAAAGGAAATATCCCAGAGAGTTGCTTGTGTGTGCCAAACACTTAACTACAGACTGTTTCATCAATCTGGGCAATACAAAGCTGGACTCGCTTCTAGGTTGTATTTAAAGGTTGGATCTATGCCATGAATTCATCTTAAAGATGTATGTATCATTTTTTAGTAGTTCTGGTGAGGTAGCAGTGCCTGATGCTAATGTTTATACATGAGGTATCCCCAAGGCATATGCTCACAATGGCAGCACTTCACGTGTGCCCGTAACCTCATTAACATTTAAAGGACACGCACCAAAACGGGTCGCTGTGAGTAGAGCGGTTTTTGACGAGGCAAAAATTGTGTTGTGAAATAATTTACCTATATTCATTTTTTTATGTTTTAATTTCCATAAAATTTTATAATATAGTATCTAATATATAGTATATCCTCTGTCTGGCTCTCTATCAAGGACTTTTTCCCTAAAAATTGGGTTTTTTTCTCATAGGAGTTTTTTTTAACCCTTAGGGAGTCAGCTGCCATTCGCTTAACTTATAACTTTTTTCTATACGTTACATTATTACTCCACTCGCTAATACATTTAATCTTAGCGGCTGATCCACGGCTCTATGCGCTTCCCTGTACAAAAACGGCAGCGTTAGGGACCGGGGTCTTACTGGACAAAACCGGACACTTACATCTCATCACAGGCCCCCGAGAACGCTTCCGAAGTTCTGTGGCCCTTCGGCCTCGTTAAACGTGAATTGGCCAATGGAACGCTACAAACTCAGGGGGTCAAAGGTCACAGGGCCTCGACATTCGGCATAATCGACCGGCAAGGGCCCTGAGTAGAGTTCTCAATGGGTCGGGTTGGCCCGACAAACCCGACGGGACCCGCAGTTTCGGCCTGGGTTTGGGTCAAAAATATGAGCAGATGACTCGGGTCTGACCTTGGGCTTAATCTTCAAAATCAAAAAAGTTACAGGCTGGCACTTCCTGTGACTCACAAAAATTACAGGAAGTCCCATATATAACTTATTTGACGTGGCTGATGTTGGCTTTTACCGGACAGACCATTTTAAGGCCTCAGAGTAATAATTATGAATTATAAAGTGTATTCACGTGTCAGACCAAATTTCTTGTGCTCTCCATTTTAAGTTTAACCTAATTGGACTGTTGTGTTTATGAATTATGACCGACAATTTTTAATGCGCCATCCAGCAACGTGGGCCCTGTCAAATAAGTTACAACTAGACATAAAAGCTAAAAAAAACTAAGTACAAAACAGCATCCCAGTCATGGCTTAAATAAGTTGCAAATATACATAATAAGCTAAAATAAGTCCAAAACAGCATCCCAATCATAGCTTATTCGGCATAGCCTTCATAGGCTGTCACTGTCATTTTGAGCCTACTTATGCAACTTAATTGACGCAGTTGAAGTAGGCTGTCGTTGTACAACTAGCCCTAAATAAGTTACATTTGGAATATTTAATGACAGTTTACATTGGCAGTGCCAAATAAGTTACATTTGGGATGCCCAATGACAGCCTGGATCGGCAACATCAAATAAGTTACATTTTACTTTTTGAGCCTTATAATCACTGTTCTGCAGGTTCAACCCAATAAATCTATGTGAGGAAAATAAGTATTTGAACACCCTGCTATTTTGCAAGTTCTTCCACTTAGAAATCATGGAGGGGTCTGAAATTATCATCGTAGGTGCATGTCCACTGTGAGAGACATAATCTAAAAAAATCCAGAAAACACAATGTATGATTTTTTAACTATTTATTTGTATGATAGAGCTGCAAATAAGTAATTGAACACCTGAGAAAGTCAATGTTAATATTTGGTACAGTAGTCTTTGTTTGCAATTACAGAAGTCAAACGTTTCCTGTAGTTTTTCACCAGGTTTGCACACACTGCAGGAGGGATTTTGACCCACTCCTCCACACAGATCTTCTCTAGATCAGTCAGGTTTCTGGAGTTTGAGCTCCCTCCAAAGATTCTCTATTGGGTTTAGGTCTGGAGACCGGCTAGGCCACACCAGAACCTTGATATGCTTCTTACAGAGACACTCCTTGGTTATTCTGGCTGTGTGCGTCAGGTCATTGTCATGTTGGAAGACCCAGCCTCGACCCATCTTCAATGTTCTAACTGAGGGAATGAGGTTGTTCCCCAAATCTCGCAATACATAGCCCCCGGCCATCCTCTCCTTAATAGAGTACAGTCGCCCTGTCCCATGTGCAGAAAAACACCCCCAAAGCATGATGCTACCACCCCCATGCTTCACAGTAGGGATGGTGTTCTTGGGATGGTACTCATCATTCTTCACGTTTAGTGGAATTATGAACAAAAAGTTCTATTTTGGTCTCATCTGACCACATGACTTTCTCCCATGACTCCTCTGGATCATCCAAATGGTCATTGGCAAACTTAAGACAGGCCTGGACATGTGCTGGTTTAAGCAGGGGAACCTTCCGTGCCATGCATGATTTCAAACTATGACGTCTTAGTGTATTACCAACAGTAACCTGGAAACGGTGGTCCCAGCTCTTTTCAGGTCATTGACCAGCTCCTCGCGTGTAGTTCTGGGCTGATTTCTCACATTTCTTAGAATCATTGAGACCCCACGAGGTGAGATCTTGCATGTAGCCCATTCCAGCCTTGTGGAGGTGTACAATTTTGTCTCTAGTGTCTTTGGACAGCTCTTGCCTAGCTAGACTCTAGTGACAGCAGTGGCTGTTCACCCGTCACTCAAGTGGCCATGCCCTTAATTATGCAGAACTTTAAGGCTTAATCATTTAAACGGATGAGTTACAAAAAAATCACCCCCCTCACAGTTGTCATAAAGGGCAGAATTAGCTATACAGACCAAAAACACTTTTTGTACCAGGCTGTAAACATATTATTTTCTACTGTAAAGTTGGCCATTTTAACATGGAGGTCTATGGGAATAGGCTTCATGCCCAGCTGCACTACTTCCTGAACTTCAGCCAGCCCCTTGTTTCCTGTCTGCCATTATTGGACAAACTGATTAATACAGGTGTGCCTGATCTCAGTAGTCACAACAACAATAATCAGACACACCTGGATTAATCAGTTTGTCCAATAATGGCAGACAGGAAACAAGGAGCTGGCTGAAGTTCAGGAAGTAGTGCAGCTGGGCATAAAGCCTATTGACTCCCAATAGGAGCCAGCATCTAGCGGCCAGTTGATGAATTGCAGTTTAAATCACTTCCGTATTGGCTTCATCAGAGAGATCAGAAAGTTGCCCCTCGGTGTCAACTAAACATTTTGAGTAGCCATAGCTCCGCCCCCCTGGCTTGAGTCTGTTAGACGTTCCCAGGCCGAAATATGCCCATTTTAATTTTTAAAATTGTAGAAAAGTAAGTGGTTTTGGTACGATGGGGCTTTTTTGGGACAAAACCAGTTTATTGTACTCAGCGGGTGGTCCTGATTATTCTAAAATAGTTTTTATGCCTCAAAATCTGGGCCTGCTCTCCACAGCCCACTTTTCTGGAATTTTTTATGGGGGCCCAGTGAAAAATTATGATGCAGTGTCAAATCTTCTACAGAAAGAAACTAACAGCCCATTAAATGGAACATAACCCTGACAGTTTTTAACCATGCAAAATAGTGAAAGGCACTATAAAATACATATTATATTATTATATATTTAATCACAATAACACAAAGACAGAATAAAAAACATTTTTTTCTGTATCCTTATTGATTTGAAACCCAGTATTGCATAATGGATACTAAATCTTACAGGAAAGCGCCGTTTTTTTATGCAAAATGAAGGTTTTAGCCTGTCAAGAATTACAAATTACCAGCACTGAATATAGGCTGTGCCCTTTCCAGATAAAACTAATATAAAAGTATTCTAAACTGCTGCTTAAATAGCAAATCATTTCGAAATTGATTTCTCTTACTTTTCTCTGTTGAAGACGATGAAGTCTCGCTGGACAGTCTCTAAGCGCTGTTGGATTTGCCCATTCTGAAAAAGAAAATAATGACTTAACATTACATACACATATAATAGACATACACATAACGGGCCCTATTTTAACGATCTGAAACGCGAGTGCGAAGCGCAAAGCGCAAGTGACTTTGTGGGCGGATCTTGGGCGCTGTTGCTATTTTCCCGGCGGGAGAAATAACTCTTGCGCCAAGTGCAAATCAATAAGGGGTTGGTCTGAAGTAGGTTCATTATTCATAGGTGTGGTTTGGGCGTAACGTCAAATAAACCAATCAGAACGCTATCCAACATTCCCTTTAAACGCAAGGGCGCAAGTTCCATGGCGGGTTGCTATTATTATGACGGATTTGACAGGCGCACGCCAGGAGCGGTTCACAGCCGAGGAGACCCACGTTCTTGTAAGAGCAGTCAAAGACAGAGAAGTTGTTTTGTATGGGGATGGGAGAAACCCGCCCAAATCAGTGTAGGTTAAACAGGGGTGAGAGGAAATAGCCACAATTTTCTCATCAGCTTGCATCCCCATCGTTGTGCCAAGCGCTACAATGATGTCAGGAGATGGGGGAATCCCAAGCTTGCCAGCATAAATCGAGCACGCCGTGTAACGGGAGGTGGATCTGCCTCTTCACATGACCTGACGCCAGCAGAGGACATCACTGTGTCCACCCTCACCGCTGAAAGGGTTTGGGGGCTTTGAAATCGGACCCAAGAAACGCAAGCAAGGTCCAACCCCAAAGTACACTTACAAATCAAGTTCACATACATTAAGGTTTCTTATGAAAACATTTTAATTATTATTTACATAAAATAAACGTAATACAGCCACACAACAAACTTATGAAAATATTTTAAATATTATTTGCATGAGAATTTTTTAACGCAGCCACACAATTAATAAAAACTATCACCACAATGCTCACCACAATGGTTTCCCTTATCTCATGTGTTAATATTTTTTATTGTAACAATTTATGATTTGCAAAAATAACTGTTGCATCTGTGTAGATTAGATAAGCAATGCGTGTTGTGCACGCTTCTTCTCCTAGACGTTACATTAGTAATACGCTCGCTCATAATGTCATAATGTCGAGTCATAGCCACAGCAAATTTGACTGCTTATGCTATTGTGTATTATGTTGTGCTATCTGTCGTTTTTCTGTGCTTTTACTGCTTCTATTAATGTAAAGCTGCTTTGAAACAATTGAGTATTGTGAAAAGCGCTATATGAATAAAATTGAATTGAATTGAATTGAATTAAAACAGGAAAGGGATATAAAAAGATATCCAAGGAATAAAGAATGCCAATCAGCAGTGTTCAAACTGTAATTAAAAATGAGGGGTTCTGTTGAAAGGATGCAAAGAAAAACCCCAAAAATAACTTTAGGTGAAATACAGGACTCTGAAAACATGTAGTGTGGCTGTTTCAAGGTGCACAATAAGGAGGCACTTAAAGAAAGCTGTTTAACTTTTGTTGAGTGTTAGTGTGGTGTTGATGTGTTTAAGATCTTCAGAGATTTATACTGAACAGTACAACTGCAGCAATAAGCAAGAAAAGAAAACTGTCAGGGAATGAACGATGGCTCTTTATTTATTCTGTTCTTATAGCAGTTCAATTTTCTGCTGCATTCATCTGTGATTGGTTTTAAAACTTTTCCCACTGCATTATAGTCTGAATGAAATGAGTTTCAGTGGGAGCAGCCGTCAGGAAAGATGGAGATAGTGGCAGGAACTCTAAAGTATGGAGATAAGTTAACATAACCTTAATGATCATCACACCAGTAATAATTAATGCTGACTGCACATCGCATATGCTTGAGCTTTCATACGGCAAGCGTAAGCAGTGCGTACTCGTGTAGCAGGAGCATTTGGTGCTGTTTTGATGTGCTGTTCGTGCTTAATTAAGTGACTTAAGTGCATTGTTTATGGTTTCAATGCTTATTGATAAATGTGAAAAAGTAACATTTTACCATAAAATCATAAGCGTGATGCCTAGTGTGTTTTAAACAGTCGCCATAACTTTGAGAAATTTTAAAAGAAAGCAAATATTCAATAACACATTGTTGCCAGAAGAATGCGCTGTCATTCACTCGCTGCCCTTGCACACTATCAGAGCACTGCAACATTTTAACATCCATCTATCCATCCTCAAACAGCTTATTCTATGCAAGATCACAGTGTAACGGTCTGTCTTATCAGTTGAGCTACACAAGTTATAATGGGGTCAGATTTTACTGTAGCGTTAGATTAGAAAGAGTTATAAGTATGAGACAAGCAAGTGAATTAAATTAGATATAAAAAGTGTTTTTACAAAACTAAAATAACACACTAAACTCATGGAATAAAAGTAAAAGGATGGAATCAATTAATACCAAAACCTAAAGTATAGTCTATAAGAATCAATGTGTGTTAAAAGTCCAAATGTGAAAAGTGTCCAGAAAGTATGGGCTGTTTTGGCCCAATAGCTTTCTCCCCGAGGTCAGCCTATCCAGATCCAGATGCGGCAGGTTGAACTTGAGCGGGTAACTCCGGTGACATGGTGGCGGTGCTGCTGGATCCCAGGCCAGCTTTGTTGTTCTCAGATGCGGCCTCAATTGCTGTGTCTGTAGCAGCAGTGGAATTGATAGTTGAAGCTTTAGAGTTAGAAATCTCCACACTTTTAATAGTGGGTTTATTAAAAAAAACGTTGAATGTCCATTTTGTTTATTTAGCATGTAGACTTAACGTGAAAATTAGCTTTTTCAATACAGTAATTAAAAATAATTTAGCATGAACTTACTCATTATTCCTTCAAAAAATTTAAAAGATAAGACAAATAAAATTAGAAAATATGAATTCTGTATTTTTTATTTATTTTTTCAAAGCAAAGGCAGGCATTAATTGGCGCCGTCTGGGGGGGGCAGTGCCCCCCTGCCCCCCCCCAAACTCCGCCCATGCCTCTAACTGTGAACCAACAGCGCTGAATCACTGAATCACTGTGCTGCCCATGATTTTAGTAACTAGGGATGCATAACGATTAATCATGATTAATGTATAGCAGAATAAAAGTTTTTTTTACATCATATATGTGTCTGAACTGTGTTTAATAATTTTTTATATAGATAAATGCACACGCATGTATATATTTAAGAAATGATGTATAATTTATATTATATATAATATAAATACTTAACATATAAATATATATTTTTCTTAAAATAATACATGCATTTGTGCATATTTATATATACATAATTATTATACACAGTTCACACACATATATGATGTAAACAAAAACTTTTATTCTGCTATATATTAATCGTTATGCATCCCTATTAGTCACCATAACAAAATAAAAAAAATTACAAAAACAATGTTATACATAAAACAATATATAAAGCATGTGCAAATTGAAGTTTAGCTCCAACCCTAATCAAACACACCTGAAAATCCCAATCAAAGGCTTCAATATGAGATGAAAATGACATTCAGGTGTGTTTGATTGGGGTTGGAGCTAAACGTTGCAGGACAGTGGCCCTCCAGGACCAGGAATGCCCACCCCTGGTCTATGCAATGGCAGTGTTGGCTTCTGGAAACTGGTTCTTTCCAAAGGGGACTGGCAGTCTGCTCAGAAATAACCCAGCCGTCTTTGAACCGGGCAATGCTAGCTGTATGGGACGGTGTCATTCGCTTGTCTACCAGGTATATAACATTACCATATGATGTAGTTGACTAGCCAAACATTAAAGTGCAATTTGCAGCGATAGCCGGTTATCCTAATGACCTATGGCTACTAACCATACATTGCATAATTGAATAAGTTTTGTTTAATTCAAATTTTATGTGTTTTAGAATGTTTTGTCATACATTTTCTTTAGGGGGGACATAAAGGGCACAAAGGGCGCTGCACGCCAAAAACATTTGAGAACCACTGCTGTGCCATGTGAAGAAGAATTTGCATATGTGAATCGGAAGCATTTCCATTCAATAAATTTGCAGATCATATGTGATGCACAAATGCGCCGAACAAATATTGTGGCAAGGTGGCCTGGGTCCTCCTCAGAGTCCACACTTTGATGACATCATAGAGTGCAGACTTTAGGGACCCTTGATGCGAGTCCACTTGGGTGCACCGGAGTCATTTTTTGGGACAGACTCGAGCGTCACGCCAGAAATAGGAAGGGAAGTTGCCCGTCAGTGTGAACTCCTCCCTTCCGTCGTCGGATTGGTCTGATTGCTCTTTCGCAAGGGCTTCTGGGTTGGTAAAGTGCCCGAAGCCTGCTGCAGTGCGGGCTTTGCTGGAGACCACATCAAGGGGGCAAAGGGGGCGCTGATGAGCACACTTAAGAGCGAAAAAATGACAGATGGGACACCCTACGGACTCGTAGACTAAGCGAGCACACACAATTTAAGTCCACGAAACCGAAAGTCCACATGAAGTGCGCCATTTGGGACAGGGCCATTATATACTTACAAACAGCTTTTTTGGCATGAGGCTCCAAGCTGGCTCTACAGTATGTATGATTGGTGGCTTCTTGGTGAGTGATGCATTTAAAGGTATGCTTCTATCTAAAAATGTGTGTGTGTGTAATTATTCAAATTCCCATCAGGAGACTGCGGTTATCCACTAAAGATTGTTAACTTCACTCACCAACCCACAAACTGTGAATGCAAGCCTTTGTACATGAGGCCCCTGGACTACCAAAACTACATCACTCTACAAGAGGCCCAGCAATGCCTTCACTTTAAGCTGTGCATATGCACTATTGAGAGTATGCTGACCAGCTGCATTACTGTCTGGTATGGACATTAAGACCCTACAGGGGACAGTGAACAAAGCAGAAAAGATCACTGGTGTCCCTCTCCCCTCTATCCTGGACCGCTTCCCTACACAATGCTTCAGAAAAGCCACCTGCATTGTAAAGGGCACAACCCACCCCTGCCATAGTCTCTTTCAACCCCTACTATCAAGAATATAAAACAAGGAATATATATTTTTCATATTTTATTAGGTTCTTTGATAAAGTAGTCCTAAGTAGCAACGTAAGTTGTGGGATGTCCCCAAACCTTTTAATATGACCATGCTGGTTTCTATAGTTAATAATGTATGTTGTTGCCAGTTTACAGGGCGATGTCATTTAGAAGCAGAACTATTAAATAAGCTTCAGGTGGCTCCAAATGAAACAGAGTGCTTATTTGATCAAATTAATAAGATCATATTAAGTCCAATTTTATCATTACTGCACTGACTGCATATTAAGTTTTGTATATATATTTTCAAATCTTTCTACTTGTAAACTATTAAACGGTCTAGTGCCTATTGGGACACCTGACTATTATAAAATTTTGGAACATTTTGGGTTTCCAATATGCTACAGCAGCGATGGTCAAACAAACGTTGACGAAACAGGCATCGTGTGTAAAATTTGCTTGGTGCGAATGCCGTATGGTATGCTCAAGGCAATACATCAAATATGTTGACTCATTTGTGCCATCATCAGCAGGGTGTTAATAGCATTCGATCACAGGTGTGAAACTGCACACATTGCCCTCTGTGTTTAAACAAGCACTCAGCTCTAATTCGAATAGACACAGAACAATAACTATGCTCGTGGTATAGAATATAAAAGTGACCCAGTGTTGTAAGCTATTTTATATTCATTTTGAAGTGCACTGTATGTTGGTACAGGTGCTGGTCATATAATTAAAATATAATCAAAAAGTTGATTTATTTTACTAATTCCATTCAAAACGTTAAACGTGTATATTATACATTCATTCATTACACACAGACTGACATATTTCAAATGTTTATTTCTTTAAATTTTGATGAGTTTTGATGACAACTAAGGAAAATCCCAAATTCATTATCTCAGAAAATGTGAATATTGTGAAAAGGTTTAATATTGAAGATACCTGGTGCCACACTTTAATCAGCTAATTAACTTAAAAAACCTGCAAAGGCCTTTAAATGGTCTCTCAGTCTAGTTCTGTAGGTTACACAAACATGAAGAAGACTGCTGACTTGACAGTTGTCCAAAAATGACAATTGACAAGACACAAAAGGTCATTGCAAAAGAGGCTGGCGTTCACAGAGTTCTGTGTCCAAGCACATTAATAGAGAGGCGAAGGGAAGGAAAAGATGTGGTAGAAAAAAGTGTACAAGCAACAGGGATAACCGCACCGTGGAGAGGATGGTCAAACAAAACCCATTCAAAAATGTGGAGGAGATTCACAAAGTGTGGACTGCAGCTGGAGTCAGTGCTTAAAGAACAACTACACCCAGATGTATGCAAGACTTCAGCTGTCGCATTCGTTGTGTCAAGCCACTCTTGAATAACAGGCAGCGTCATAAGCGTCTCAAAGACAAAAAGGACTGGACTGCTGCTGAGTGGTCCAAAGTTATGTTCTCTGATCAAAGTAAATTTTGTATTTCTTTTGGAAATCAGGGTCCCAGAGTCTGGAGGAAGAGAGCAGAGGCACACAATCTACGTTGCTTGAGGTCCATTGTAAAGTTTCCACAGTCAGTGATGGTTTGTGGTGCCATGTCATCTGCTGGTGTTGGTCCACTGTGTTTTCTGAGGTCCAAGGTCAACGCAGCTGTATACCAGGAAGTTTAAGAGCACTTCATGCTTCCTGCTGCTGACAAACTTTATGGAGATGCAGGTTAAATTTCCCAACAGGACTTGGCACCTGCACACAGTGCCAAAGCTACCAGTACCTGGTTTAAGGACCAAGGTATCCCTGTTCTTAATTGGCCAGCAAACTCACCTGGCCCTAACCTCACTCAAAATCTATGGGGTATTGTGAAGAGGAAGATGCCATATGCCAGACCCAACAATGCAGAAGAGCTGAAGGCCACTATCAGAGCAACCTGGGCAACAGACTGATCGACTCCATGCCACGCCGCATTGCTGCAGTAATTCATGCAAAAGGAGCCCCAACGAAGTATTGAGTGTTGTACATGCTCATACTTTTCATGTTCATACTTTTCAGTTGGCCCAGATTTCAAAAATTCCTTTCTTTGTATTGGTCTTAAGTAATATTCTAAGTTTCTGAAATACAGAATTTGGGATTTTAATTATATGACCAGCACCTGTACATGTAGTATAGTAATGCAAGTATTCTTAAGTTAAAATGTTGATTTTGGCAGAGGTTTAAAAAAGAAACATGTTGTGACCAAAGTGTTGTTTTTGTAACCCAATAAATAATAAAAATTTCTTTGAACTCGGCTGCATGATGAAAGCCAAGACGAGAACATGGAGATGTTGGCTGCACAATATCAGATCAATAAGCAATAGTTAACCTTACAGAGTTTATCCAAAAATAAAGCGTTCATCTACCTAATGTGCCATTAAACTATATTTCTTTTTAGTATTTATTATTTATCTCATCTCCTGCTCTTCCAGTGTCATCTCTCATATACAGTACTTTCTTTCTTTCTTTCATCATTTATATAGCACACATAATACAACAGGGGTTGCCCAAGGTGCTTCACAAACAGTTGTATAAAACACTTAATTTAACAAACACGTAAAGATGGAATACGTAGAATTTGCCACTAGATGACGTTGATTAATGACGCTCTGAAGCAGCGTGGAATTATGGGATTTGTAGTCTTTAACTCAACCGCTGACGGCCATTAATCAGACGCGAACGAGAAATCACGTTGAAGGATGAGGTAATAAGTCTTATAAATGTTGCGTTTGATGACATCATTTTATTTCAATATAAAATGTTATATTTGATGTTTTAAACGTAATTGTTAGTCATAGATGTTACAGTATTAGTTCAAATTCGATGGTTAACACAGCACATAATTAAGTGTTTAAAACTTACAATCTAAAATTATTTTTCACATAATGTATTGACAGTACAAATCTTATTGTGAGGTTATGATGTAAAATTATGATAGACTGTACAGTACCAAACTATAGGCCTACTCTATTAGCAAGTGTCTTATTACTGTACAATACTGGATGTGCATTATATCATCCGCGGGAAGACGCACTGAAAACAGTCTACACACTAATCTTGTGATCGATATAATAGATTAATATGGGTGTTGCATTATCTGGATAGAGAGAGCTTCACGACAACATTTAACTAGACAGAGATGCTGATCTCGCTTGTGTTTAACGCAATGGGTGAGTTGTTTTGATTCGTAACTCTTTAAAAATCGTATGCTCACTCTTTTTCTCGTCTTGTTCAAAACTCTTCTTGGGTCATTTGGTTGGCCCGTACGCTTACGGGAGCTGTCTTTGCTGACACAACCAGCGGCAGACGGTAAAGAGTAATCCATAAGTCCATAAACAAGCGCATAGCCCGACAGGCGATAACGCATACTTGCGCATTTGTACACGACACTGTTGTCATGTGCTTTTTACGTCAGTAAAGGCGGTGACAAAGGGTCACGTGGATATTAACTTCATTGACAGGAGACTGCACTGCCCCGTATCAATGTTTTTAATTGCAATTTTCTCACGATTTACAAGTAGTTGAAAACATTACAGATATTGATAGTAATCAGTTGGACAAAATATATAACACTGGCCTAGTGGTTTTTGGATTTTTTAATGCAAATATCTTACAAATTGCACCTTTAAGTTACATACAAACCAACAATGCAATGTAAAACAAAACCAACAAACATTAAGTCAAGAGAAAGCTACCTTACCACTTGCAAACAAGGGCCAAGCCACCGCAGACTGACCCCCATGCTTCATCTAATAAATGGGTTTTTAACAAGGCCTTAAACAGCCAATGACTTTGCTGATCTGACAGAGTGCAGAAGGTCATTCCCCAATATAGGACCAACTCATAGGGAAAGCTGCGTCGCGTTTACGTTTAAAATGTGTTCTCACAGTCACAAGGAGATTTTAGTTTTCAGACCTCAACAACCTGGATGGTAAATATTCAGACAACAACTCAGAAAGGTACAGTATGTGGCGCCAAATTATGTAGTGCTTTAAAAACCAGAACAATAACCTTGTAATGTACTATGTACTGGACTCTTATATACAAGAACTCCTGGATGACAAGCTCTACGTTGGCCTTTTTCTGTAAAACAGACGCAAAACAATAAAGCAGAACATTTGTGACATTTTGTATGTGTTTGTAAATACACATACAGTATACCCAGGTATAAGGTATGCTACATTCATATTAACAGTAAAATTAATCTCCAAAACACCAGAAAGCATGGCTAGGACCACTACAGTTTTACTATAATAAAACCATGGTTACATTTCCTAAGGCCTGACAAAAATATAGCACAGAGACGACAATATAACACAAACGTTCAAGTAAAAGACTTATGCAATAGTTTGCAATTTGCGTTATATTTTAAGGGTTTTGTATGTAAACATTATGTAGCAAATAAGTTATATCCCCGACTGTAGCTTCCATCATGACTCAAGTGATCGCTCCTCTAATACAGGGACAATGATCCAAAATACAATCTATTATTTCTCAGCACTGTTGTGATTTAAACACTGTTCTGTGCCCCCAACTTTTTAAACTCCTCCCGTACCGCTGTACGCCGGATCCTTAGCACGGCAAGTTCGGCATTGTAACGCGTCTTTGTGTCTACAGATGTTGATCGTTTTCTTCAGTCTGAAGTAAGAACATAGCATGTATCTTCTGTTGATCAGTAAGTTACAGATTCCAATTTTTTTAAGTTTTAAATCTGCCGTTTAATCTGGAGACACATAAAGGTGAAACGCGGTATCTCGCCAGAGACTCAGATACAGTAAACTCCGCCATTGACCTTTACAACTTCTCTAGCCCTGTGAGGCCTGCTCTGGCCCAAAGTATTCAACGAGCCAAAAAAGCCAGGTGTCTAGCACCAACAAAGCACCGGCGAGGCACGATCATGCTCCGGAAGTGACAGTGCACACGTGACAGGCACACCTGCTATAATCTATAGAATTAGCAGGCCATTGGCATCTATTATGCATCATGTGACTTAGCACTTGATGTCCTTGCCCTTGCTTTGAGACTACATGTCCTTCTGCTTTATGTCTTTAAGTTTCTGCTGTTTGTTAGTGCTCCAGTTTCCAATAATACCACTAACATTCGACCGTGGAATATCTAGCAGGGATGACATTTCACATACTGCCTTTTGGAAAAGGTTGCATCCTATCACAGTAAAATGCTTGAATTCACTGAGATCTTTACAATGACCCATTTTTTTCAAAGGTGTTTTGTAAATGCATGGCAGGATGCTTGATTTTATACACCTGTGGCAAGGGGTCTGGTTGAAACACCTACATTTAATACCAAGTAAATACCAATGCCTAATACCCTAATACTTTTGTCCATATAATGTACTCTCAGATGTTGATTGTATACATTGCAGACACTCAGTTCTGGCCTTACAGTATAATAATTCTCTGAATCTCAAAATCCTCACAGTTTTCAGGATTCGGTTTTACCTATTAAGCAAACAGATCAACTGAGGATGCCGTCTGTGTGGCTCTTTAGTACAGCCCTTGCCCACCTGCTCAGGACACAATAACTCTAAACAAACCGGCCTAAAAATCACACAATTTAGACTTAACTCCCTCCATATGCAATTGGATTATTGTATTTCCTCATCAGTTACCCTGAGATCATTATACTGGACACATTGGGAGTGAGCTGAGCCCCATGCTTTATGTACTTTTCACATGACTACCAACCTATTGGCAACTCAAACACAATGGTTTGTATAAGTTAGTGAATCATACAACAATCACAAGGCTCATATCTGAGAGTTCAAGGTGATTATCACAGATTTTAGGACTATCACACAGTCCTATCCATATAGGCTGTAGAAAGAGGCTTCAACTTTAAGCGTTCATTATAGTTCTGCATAGATCCTACGCTGAGCCTTATCCACACGTGTAACCCACAGTAGCAGTGCAACAGCCAACAGCAGCTTGGCCAGTAACCCCACAAATAATGAAGAAGCAGCAGCTTGTTGTGAGTGATTTGAGAAGACAGTTTGAGTGAAATTACCATTGCGAGTGGAAATGCTAATGAAGAAATGTGACATAGATTTTTTTGACCTGACAGGAGGGGTTCTAGCAGACCAATCACAGCGATTGCGGTCCACGTAGAACCAATGCGTTTTGTTAAAATTTTGGCGAGGTTTGGGTCAGGCTACACAGAGCTACGCACAGCCTACGCACAGTCTGTGATGTAGCTACGCCGTAGAACCTATGCGGGACCATAAATTTAACTTTACATTCAATTTCAAAGACAAGACCAAGGACCTCTGTTATCTTCTACAACCAGTATTTATCCTCTATTTAGTTGCAGCAGTGTTATGTTAATGTGTCAGAGGAGAACTGACACTCTGCTATAGTTCCACTTATGCACCATTGTTAGGACACATTGTTAATGTTGTTTGAAACGAATGGTCTGATGATATAATATTTAAATATACATTATAAAACGGCTTGTTCTGGTTCTTCATTCTGATTGGTTGAAACGCGTTCTAAGCCGTGATAAAATACCCCGGTAAACCCACGGTTCAGACCGCATCACAAGTATCACTGCGCCACTGTTGCTGCGTACTGATTTATGAAAATAAACACCTCAGTCTTTAATAATTTTTTTATTTTTCTACCTTTGCACAATTATGGCGATATCCAGATAAATGTCAATAAATAAAACATTTCGTCAATAAAGAGAAAACGTTCTCTGAGGTTTTTTTGTCTTATTGATATTTCCGCTATTATCCACAAGATGGCAATCTTACCCAACTTAAACACTGAGGCATTCGCTCGACACAACAGCGTTGTGGTGGATTTAGCGTGACGTGTTTTGATCAGGCTCTGAATCTGATAAAGTTCTTCACAAAAATGGAATTCTCCGCGCATTTAGCTGAAAATTTGAGAGGTGATAACTGATAAGAGAACAAATGAAGGTAGGATGAAACGTTTTTTGATGTTGTTGGAAAGCGGATGGACTGTTCTTTCATTTGATATTTTAAGTTTATTTAAAGAAGATAATTTTTCTGTAAGGCATTCAACTAAAACTGGGTGGCAACTCTTTTAAAAAACGCTGACGGGGAAAGAGTTAATCATGCTTCCAAACATATTTGATCATCACTTCAACAGTTGCACGATATAAATGTTAATCTATATTTTAGATGAATGTTGATATATAAAAATAAACACCACAGTCTTTAATCATATTTTCATTGTGTCAACTACTTTGTTTGGCGGAAGAGTAATATTTATACTAATATAATTACAACTTATTTGTGTTTTATTTTATAAAATCCCGCTAACGTTATGCATACTCCGCTTCGCGTCGTGCCTAACAACGCCCCTTAGCTGTTATAAAATGCACTGGTAACCCACTGCTTCTTGGGGTTTATTGCTTTATTTTATGGTAATATTGAACATATTTATATATTATAAAATTTTATTAGAAAAGTGTTGGGATCCTGCCAGAATCTTGTTTGGAATCTAGTTGTTTATGGCAGGGTTTTGACAGTATAATGTTTTGTGTGGGAAGACGTGTTCTCATTATTGTTTGGATTGGACCATGTATTTCCTGTGTCTCGTCACTTTTTACCCGCTCCCTTGCTTGTTATTATTTTCACCTGTTCCCCTCATTAGTTTTCAAGTCAAGTCAAGTCAAGTCAATTTTTTTATATAGTATTAGTGCTTTTCACAATAGTTAATTGTTTCAAAGCAGCTTTACATTAATAGATGTATGAAACAGAAAAAAACGAGCATAGTAATAATGTAACGTATACAGTAAAGTAGTAAGTTAAGCCAAAGGTGGCGGACTCTCCAGGGGATGAAAAAAACCCCTAGGAGAAAAACCCTCCTGGCTAGTCCAGGGGGAAAACTCCTAGGAGGGAAAAAACCTTTGACAAGTCAAGTCGTTATTTGTTTATTGTGAAGTTTAGTCTAGTGTTTTACCAGTCATTAGTTTATAGTCTAAGTTTAATTGTTTCATCCACGTCTCCACTTGGGTTTGTTTCCTGACATCCCTGACAAAAAGCCCCTATAGAACAGAGGTGGGCATTCCTGGTCCTGGAGGAGGGCCACTGAAAATCCCAATGAAAGGCTTCAGTATGATTTAGAAATGACATTCAGGTGTGTTTGATTAGGGTTGGAGCTAAACTTTGCAGGACAGTGGCCCTCCAAGACCCAGGAATGCCCACCCCTGCTATAGAATAAATGTGAACTGAACTAATTCCTTAAACAGGATAAATATTTGATATTTACCCATACAGACTCGTTCATTCAAAACCATCAACACCACACATACAATAAAATGCATTCATATAAAGAAAGTGTAGACCCCCTTTCTTTTAACAAAAATAAGGGTTTAAAGGTAAATTACAAAACATTATGCATCGCAGGGCACCTGTGCAAGCTTTATACATACCCTAAAAATTTCTTTTTGTGACTAGTTATCACAAAAATATTTGTTTTTGCTTTGATTTTTAAATCTAATGCAGTAATTTTCCAGAAATTGCTGATGTTATAATGCAGATATGCTATGAGTGAATCTAGAGTATGTTGAGAAGGTTACCTGAGGAGATCCGTCAGAGTCGCTCTCTCTCGTCTTTTTCGCCAGCCGTTTCTTCTTCTTATGTAGTGGTCTGGATTCCAGAATCATCTCCTCCAACTCAAATGTGGGATCGCAGTTCAATCTCCTCCTCTGATGTCATACAAATATTTATTAACATACTATCTGTCAGTGTACAAATTAAAGTTGTGTTTGTTAAAGCAAAGTGCAGTTTTAAACAAAACACCAAGCTTTTCTGAGCAACTGCTGTACATAACTGACTTCATATTTCCAAATTAACTACTGTTATGAACATGTGCAACGAATGAATATGCGCTTGTACTAAATGGTCTTCCAAATACAAGACACTTACTTTCATTGCTCACATTTCAAGCTGAATGCCAACATTATTGTCTATTGCAGTCGTTCTCAAACTTTTTACACCAGGTACCACCTCTGAAAAAGTTTGGTTCTCCAAGTACAACCATAATGACCAACATCCGCCTATTCAGCTACAGCTACGCACAGTTAAAAATTAAGACAGGTTTTTAAATATATTTTCAGATTAATCACACCTTTTTGTTCATTTGTTAAATTAAGGTTTGTTTTTAGTGATGTGAGGACCAGTTGGCACGTGACGAAGTTCAGCCAGAGCATTTAGAAAATATATAGATCACTCGCGGGACTTCCTCACACACAAATTGGTCCTCGCATCACTGAAAAACAAACCTCCTGCCCATGGCCCGCAGATCAAGCCCCTGTGCAGTGCTGGTGGACTGACTGATTTTAAATTTTAAAGATAAATGAATTAATTGCATGCATTAACGTTGACAGCTCTAGTTTTAACATTAAATGAAGTTCCTTTCGAGGGCAGCAAGCCAAGTTCATTTACTATTTAAATGTTAAGACTAAATCGGCAGGCATGCATTTTTCTGTGTACCACTATTTTGGGAGCCTGGTCCATTGTATTTTGAAAAACTGTGACCATTGAGTATATAAACTATTTATACCAGAAAAAAATACAGTTATAACAAAAACTATAAATGATGTGATTCGCTTTGAATAATGAATGAACCTTACTGTATTTAAATACATTTTGTAAATAAATTCTATGTTGCATTTGAAAGATTTGTGTTGTGTGTGTTTTTAATGAACATACATTAGGGAGGAAGCCGGGCGGGATTTGTTTGTTAAGCACAGCGTCCCAGTTGACCTCAGCCAGGTATTCCACATCCTGAAGCTCTGACAGGCATGAAATCCTTTCCTGAGCATCTACACACAACAGCTAAAAATAGCAAACACCTTATTTGTCTTATTTCTTTGGTTTAGTACTAAATCTTTACATCATACAATAGTATATTATATTAATATATCATTCATTCATTTAAAAATACCTGTAATTCATAAATTAATGAAGTATAACTACAGTGCAGCAAGTGGGATTATTGTTACCTTTCTTAAAAGGGATTTAATCCCTAAAGACCAGGTCACAGGGTAACAGGGCTGAATCTTTTGGAAGGTTTGCTGAATCTCATTGGTTGGTGTGTTAGCACGCACAATGTAGGGTCTCTAGAGAGAAAATACAGGGTGAAATCAGCCAAACTGTTACAGTAAAACATTGTATTTATCTTAATCATGCAAGAATTTAAAGGTGATCCTAAATTGGAAAAGGAGAAGTGCTTTGGTCCGTGTACTTTTGTGTCCATTCATGTTTCCTTTATAAACAATGATATGAAAAATAAAATATAAACGGTTGTTGTATTTTTAAAATGCAATATTACATTTCAAAATTTAAATTCAAACTGTATTTAGAACATCATACCCCAAAAAAACAAATATTGATGTATTTTCAGATTTTTGTTTATGATTTTTGCACCTTTATTATACATTTAAAACTAAAATTAAAAAACGCGATTATTAGCTATTTCACATTCAGACTTCTTTGGCAGTGATCGCAGTGCTTTGCTTCATGCATGTAAACATCATCATTCTACGCTTTTTGTACATTTCTTCAAGTTTTGTCAAATTATGTTAACACAGCAAGCAAAAACCGAGACTCTAGTCCGGCCATGTGCAATAGGAACACACTTCTACCCTAAATAACCTTAAATTTGGTTATTCCGCTTGTCAAAATAACTTGGAGAAGTAGGCCTACTGTATTCCATTATGTAAGCAACAGGTGTTCAAGGTGTTTGCTTTCATTTCTTTTACATGTTGTAAACATACGCATCGTCTATTCTTGGGCTAGACTATTAGACTTTCACTGACAACCTAAATTTTGCCTTGTTTTAGCCAAAATTGCTTGCTGGGAAGCCGGTGCATGCGGAAGACAGATACACATTTTATAATTAACGGCTATTTAATTAACGGCTATTTAAATGAACATGCAGTGTTGCAGTCAGACCCAATCGACTAGTTTTAGATTCAGCCTGTGCGCATCTGTCATCGCAACAAGTTATGGTTCAGACACAGGTATTTAAACGCAAATCAACATTCATTCACAACGAGAAATGTTCAAAGTGAACGGGAAGGACTGTGCGAAAATAGAGAGATTATGCAGTATAAAAAAAGACCGACGTCCGTCTGAAACAGTAAAAAAAGTAGTTTGTTATTTATATATATGATATAATTTTCACAAATCAGGCTCTATCTAAAACAATCAAATTGGCATGAACACCGACTGCTTGTTGATTGAAAATAGCCGTTAATGGTAAAACCCCTCAATTGAAACTGGAAAACTAAGCGGAGGAAGAAGACCCCCAGTTTAAGATTAATGTAAAATAATTTTGTTCAATACACTTGTATTGAAATTGTTATTTTTTCATTAAAACCTTTAAAACCCGTTTTCATTTAGTCATGGAAGTAAAATCTTCTTCCTTTATTTCTTAACGCCATTCCAGCATCTAGGGCTATATTCATGGCGAGAACCAGGTAATCCATACACAAGTTTATTTAGACAAGTTGATTTATACACAAGTTGGGGGAGGGACAATTTGGTATCTCCAATTTGCCTAACTTGCATGGTTTGGGAGGAAACCGGAGTACCTGGAGTAAACCCACGCTGACACAGGGAGAACATGCAGAAACTCCACACAGAAAGGCCAACTGCCCCATGGAAGTAAAAAAGCAGGCTTTTAATTGCTTTAAATGGCTATCCAATATATCATCAAAAAATAATTTACAAGTATATAAGAAAAGGTTTGTACTGTAAAAATACTTTATTTGTTACGTTGTTACAAACAGGAGATAAAGAATTTACAAACCGCAAAGTCTCCACAAGGTTCAGCACTTGGACAGCGTCAGTTTTTTTTAAGCATTACTTAAAAATGTTTCTGATCTCACCATATCCACAGGTACAGAGTCATCATATACAATAAATCCGTGAGGTAGCATTTAAAAACATTTAAAAACAGATGCATTTGTTTAAAGCAAAGCATTTATTTACCAGACTGCAGGTGAAGCAGCTCTTTGTGCCTTCTAACGTCTCATAATTAGTCCATATTTATGTCCAAGAGACTCAATAATAATCTTTCACATTCAATCCTTAAACCTTTCATATTTAAAAACGTTTTCGTGCTGCTGCGCATTCATGTATCATATGTGTTAAGCAAACCCGCGTTGTCGTCCCGTTTCGGCGCATATTACTATAATGCGCTCTTTAAATACCAAAAAAAAAAAAACATATTGCGCCATTGACTTAAGACTTTAGACCAGGTTTTTGTTGCGCTGCATTGCGCCGGGTGTAAGATAGAGCCCATTATCACAAATCAACATTTATAATTTAAAAAATTGTAGATGTTCAGTCTTGCCAGTTATAATCTACGCGTTTTAATATAGTCTAAATGAGTAAGAAAGGCTGTGATGTTCACGTGCATAAAGCAGCGCTCTGCGAATTCACAGCCAGAAGAAGCCTTAATGTGAAACAGCAAAACTGTGTAAGTAAAGTAAATAAATTACAATTATTTGCTTTTCAATTGTAAAATACTATTAAATAATTAGAATAACTTTGTATTTTGATTATCTTTTCACCAGTTTAAAAACAGAAAAAGAGAAAATTACATTTTTCGTTTTTATATTTATTGGTTAAAAAAGAAAAATGAATGGACGCAAAAGTACACGGACCTGCTTTTAGCACGTGTTTGATGTTTCGTTTAAAATTAAAATTCTGAAATGTTTTGCTTTTTAATGTTTTATATTGCTGCAAACACATATGCTGTTATGTTTTCAATAAAACAATGTCTGTACCCAAACCTCCGCAAATGTCCGTCTTCTCAAAATGTTTTGTTGATCCTGGATCAGCGTTTTAATCAAAGATACCCCAACCTATACCCTTAACTCAAACCCTAACAATTTTTAAGCCCTCAAATTAGTGTGAAATAATAGTTTGAGGAGTATTTCTTAAAAGGCCCTAACCCAATCCTAAACCTAAATCTAACATGCACACTAATCTTAATCCTGCAATCTGATTGGTTAATGAAAATGTTGATCCAGGACCAACAATGGTGTTGATCCAGGATCACATCTTACTTGGTGAAATCACGTTCACCGCCTGTCCCCATTGCCCCTCACCTGTCCCCGGAGCAGCTCATATGCAGTTATGCCTAAAGACCACCAGTCCACTGCAAATGAGTAACCTGAATGTGTTCCTTCAATCGTCTGGAACAGCTCTGGGGCTGAAATCGTAGAGGAGACAAGCAGAGATCATGCACATTGCGTGTGTATAAGAAATGTTGTTATTGGTACACTTGTTGCATTATTAATAATATACAGATAGTACAGATAGGTTATATAATAACAAATAATATACAGATAACAAATAATATACAGATAGGTTTTACAGTGTGTCATAAATGTTATAGTGTGTTTTATATGAAATAAACAACATCGCAGTAGTACCAGGTTATTTACATGGATTTCTAATGTTTAATTTCTTTAAATTTCAATAAAATTTCCATGGCACATGATCACAAAACAATCAGAATACAATTGTACATCTCTTTTTAATTGTACAACAAGTTGAACAAGTTTCACATACAACACATTAAGTCTTAAAACTTATAAGAAGCCTATAGGATCGCTCTTTCTGTTTAGTGAAGACTTTTTTTATAGTGATTACATGTTTACTCTTGAAGTTAACATGGCATTAAATATTTCTTCAAATGCATACAGTATAATTGAATTGTTATATAAAGGCAGTACAGTCAAAGTACAATAAAAAGATGCAGTACCATAAAATAGATTTCAAGTTTGTGATCATAAACTGACTGCAGACGGTTTTATGAGCTGTGACACTTCAGAGGAGATATATCAATCGCTTCTCTCAGTTCTCTGTTCATAACAAAAGTATGAAAACTCTCACCCATGTACGGTTTTGTCCCAGCAATAGATGTTGCTTTTAGGTCATCTTTCACGATAGCAGCTATGTTGAAATCTGTAAGGTGAGCATGACCTGTAGAAAAGATAAAGAAATTTAAGTACAACATGTAACATGAGACTATAAGAATGCTTTAATACCCTTATGTCCAAGTGGTTAAGTAACCAGACGTAACCAACTTTTGAAGCCAAAACGACTGGTCACATCTTTGAAATGAATGTTTAATGCAAGGGCATGTTTAATGTAAAAAATGACAGATGGGACACCCTACGAACTCATAGACTAAGCGAGCATGGGCAATTTAAGTCCACGACACCAAAAGTCCACATGAAGTGGGCCATTTGGGACAGGGCCATAGTCTAAAAAAGAGTGTCAGGACTCTGCCATAAGAGTCTTGTTTTATATTTATGTTTAATCATGATGGCAGGGTTCTGACAGCCTCATGTTCTATGTGGAGGTTCATGGCCTCCTTGTTAATTATTCATCATTAGTTATCCCTCTCACCTGTGCTGCACTTGTTATCTTGTTTGGTTTTTTCCTATTTAATCTCCTCTTGTCTCTTGTCTTGTGCTGGTTCATTATGATCTAATGTGTTATGTTATGTAGTCTTCATTGTTTATCCAGTTTATTGTTTTCATCAGAGTCTATCATGTTAAGTCAGTGTTTGTAATATCTTGTTGAACGTAGTTTTGCCCCCACGTGGGCTTTTGTTTTCATGTTTCTATGTTAATAAATGTTCTATGTTCACTTCCCCAACATTGTTTGCGATTGGGTTCATTTGTCTTCCGTCTCAACCCTCACAAAGAGGTTCTCAACTCTGACCCGTGAGATTCACTTTCCAGCAGAGATTAGCTCTAACCCTAATCAAACTCACCCACCTGCAATTTTCTGTTATTCCTGAAGACCTTAATTAACTTGCTCAGGTGTGTTTGCCCTGCTGCAAAAACAGCATCAAACCAGCATGGGAATTATGCTGGTCTATGCTGGTTTAGCTGGTGGTCACCAGCATTCCAGCACCAAAAAACAACATATGCTGGTCTTGCTGGTATGCTGTTTTTTTTCAGCAGGGTGATCAGGGCTGAAGCCAAACTCTTCAGGAAAGTGGATCTCGAGGGCCAGAGTTGAGAACCTCTGGTCTAAAAGTTTGCATTTGCCAATATAATAAAATTCAAAACATTGTATTCCAAGACCTGGTTTGGTTCTTATTTGTTGGGCAGGTCCTGTAATGGGGTCACATTGAGTGTAGAGAGCAGATAGAAAACAGAGAAATGACCAAAGTCACCCGTTCGCCCTGATACAGATCTGCATCGCCGCAGGGTGTGAGGGAACTGGAGCAATGCTGTAAGTATGGTGTTTTAAAAAGAGTAGCTGTTGAGAATGTATGCTGCTGCTGTTGATATGAATGTAAATCAGCTGCATGCAGAGATTTACACATTCTTATATAACAGTGGATAAAAGAGCTTCAAATGGAAAGTCTTCTGGTATTTTTTCACTAGGATAATCAGTTAAACGTACAATTACACAAAGACAGTTTCTAAAGTGCAGACAATATGTAATTCTGAACAAAACGTTTATACTCAATCCGAAATAGACATCTCACTCTCCTTGTGAAATTAAAACTCAACAATCCACAGAGGTGTAAAGACCTTCAAGCATCTTCTGTCATCTGAACTGATGATCTGCTCAACAGGATTCGGACTCCCAAATATTGGCCAGAATTGAAGTCAAAAGCACACATTTTGGCAATGACTGTTTATACGACAGTTAACCATCCTAACATGTTGATGATGAGATGAAATGAGATGTTTCTCGATGGTGTGATTTCCTGTGGATGGCTGTGGGACATTGCGTAGGGCATTGTTTCCCAACTTCAGTTCTCGCGTACCCCCTCTCAGAATTTTTAAGATATATACAACACCTGAATCACAGCTTGTTTTTGTGTTTATTATGGAGACATTAGGTGGCAGTTTTCCTAAACAGGGCAAATTAGCATGAGAGCGCAATTTAAAAAGCGCAGACAGGAGTAGGAATGACACAGGTGCAATGTGTACATTTTAGCTGTAACGGCAATTAACGGCTCTGTCCACCGCTCACCCCTCCCATTCGAAGCACAAAGAAAAGCCAACACAGCTCAAAGATGTCATTGCCTGAGACAGCAGAGAGTAGCCAGTCAAGCAGTGTATTTCATGCGCATTGTCCCTTTGGCTGTTCATTGGTTTGCTCCTATTTTGTCACTTAGCTTTGATTTGTTTACCGATTTCTTGCCTTTTAGTGTATTGGACTCTCTGCCTTTTGTTTCTGAATGGTTTGTCTTGTTTGTCTTTGACAATAAACCACATCAGCAAAGAGGATTCAAGCTCACCTCATTACAGGGTGCAACTGCATTACAAAAGCACAGTGGTGGATCATTGACAGTATCAGATCAGTTAAGAAAAATCATTTATTTTGGTACATGTCCAAACACTCGTAGTAATATTAGGTTAAGTGCTCAGATTTGGGAAGCAAATCTGAATAGGCAGCACTAAAAATCAATGACCTGAATAACAATGCGCACAGAAACCAAATACAGACAACCAATGAATTTCATCGGAGTAAGTGAGAAATGAGGACACATTACATTTCAGTCATAAAAAAATCTTGTGTTCATAAGCCTTGGTCTGACGGGTATTACAGGTTAGTAGGGATGGTCACTTTCGAAGCACGCTTCATGAGGCTTCGAAACTTTTGCGAATCTTTTGTTTCGAATCAATTGGTTCGGAGCTTGTTTCAAACTGACCAAGTCACGTGATTTTAGCAAACGAGAAATGTTTCGAAAATCCAATGGTTCACCACTAGGGGGAGAAAATTAAGAGAAAACGCTTCCCTGCCAATGACGAGAATTTTTGGCTTTCCACAATACCGCTATTATCCACCAGGTGGTATCCACTTCCGCAACTTATACAACCCCAGAAGTAGCGCCTCACGTGAAAGAGAAAGAACTCTGTGTATGTTTTAAAGATCGCTCTGCATCTAATCTCTATCAAAAGTCCTATCGCAAAAATGGAATTATCTCAGCTTTTTGCTTAAAATTGGGTGTTTTTGAAGAAACCTACCCATATTTGAGAGGTGATAAAAAGAGAACAAATGAAGGTAGGATGAAACATGTTTTTTTTTTTAAAGCAGAGGGTCTGTTTTTTCATTTCGTATATAGTTTGTTTATATTTAAAGAAAAAAAATCTGGACGGTATTAAACTTTTGTGACAATCATGAAAAATGCTGGCGCTGACTGGCAACTTTTTTTAAAAATCGCTGGCGGGGAAAGAGCTAACATGGTTAGGTGAACTCAGGTCATTTTTATAATACAAGTTCATAAAATACGCATCTTTCTGACTTATAACACTACCATTTTCTACTTTTTGTTTATAGACAGATTTAATGACAAACATATTTTAATAAAAATCTTGCTATTATTTTGTAAAAAAAATTGTAAAATGTTTGGACGGATCTACTTTTACACTATTGTGACCAGCAGGTGTCACCAGCGTGTGTGTTGTTTCGAACGCTTCGAAAAACTGAACCAATTTTCGAAGCAATTGGTTCAATTGATTCGAAGCTTCGAAAAGCTTAGTTTCTCCCATCACTACAGGTTAGGGTGTAGACCAAGGATGACGATGATGATGACGACGATGATTGTAAAATAAACAATAACTTTAATAAACAGATTAGCCTTTACACATACACAGCAACATAAAAGGAATGAATCAATATTGCAGTCTTTTATAGTGATATGATGATGAGGGTCAGGTGACGGTGATTAACAATGACGATCAGGTGAGGGATAGTGGAGGATGATGGGAAATGGAGTCCAAGTGACAATGAAAGGGAAACAAGCAGGGGTCATAATAGCAGGGGGTCTTCAACGTTTTTTTGGGGCATGATAGGCATGGACCACGTGATACTAAATGTGTAGGTACCAGAGGCTGCTTTATTGTTTTAGGCTCACTTATATCATGCTTTACTATCCACTCGCTAAGAACTCACTGCTGAGAGATCCACTCTGAATAATACAGAAACAAATAAAAACACAGATGACCCCACCATAACTCCTCTCCCTAAAACACTTTCACTCTGGCCTGCTCCTAAACTTTTCTGGGCCGCCAGAATTACAGGGATGGGGTCATAACACTCGGGGACATTCATATTCATCTCCCTATTACCATATTAATTATGCAGAAATTATGCAGTTTGTTAGTTTGCCTGCATTAATTTAATCTAATTTTAGCTCATTTTTTTCAGTATTGATGAAAGTGACATTGCGCTGAGCACAAGTTTAGGAACTGTTTAAAAAACATTTTGAGCACCATGAAAGTATTAGTTTGTGTTTAACTGAAGAAATGAAGTCATAAACATCTGTGATGGTATGAAGGTGAAGAAATTATGAGAGAATATTTATATTTGAGGCAACTCTCAATTCATTACATTGAGTCAATGATATGCCAAACAATATAAATATACACCAAATATTGATTATACAGTTATTATACACATTTCATTAGGCCTACTTTGATGAAAAATAACCGTGTGAAGGTCGCTTCTACAGGTCAGATTAAAAAATCAGATCAAGTACTGTGTAGTGTTAAAACTACAGTGTGTAACTATTGTGTGTAACACACAAGAAATGTTTTTACAACTCAATATACAATGTTATGATGATTTTTTGCATATTAATAGGTGTGTTTGAGTTCATTGGGTGCTGCGCAGACCGATCTGTGAGGTTTGCTGCTTGCAGTTGAGAGACAAGTTGAAGACCGAGGCGTCAAGTCGAATACCCGCTGCTTGCTATAGTGACATGTACTCCATGTTTCCGTTTTTTTAATTGCGAATTAAGTGAATAAGATGGCGAACTTGTCAAAAAACAAATCTTTTAATAAAAGTTGCAATCAGAAACAATTTATATTGAATATTTTAGTTCATGTCAGAATCACATGTAATAATACACCTAACTCTATCACTATGAATATAAACAAATAGGATGGCTTTTAGTACTCACTATTACACTATCATATCGATACTGGTAAAGTTTAAAATATATTTAGTTTGATTCGGTAACAAGCGAGCTAGTTATATTTATAAGACAAAGCTTGCATTGATTCACGTTTTTCCATTACTATCAGTTACACTGATTAAGGTGAATTTCATGGAAGATTTATATCATATATGGTGTTTTGCATGTAAGAGTTTTTGTGATGAAAGCATTGTTGACTCTGATGAGGACTACACGCCGGAGACAATACCGCTACTGCATTGTCGACTCGAGGAAAAGCCACGCGATATTTACTCTCGTTTGATTTCTTCGTTTATTCCTTTGTTTGCCTTGTTTGCCTTCACTGAATGCATATGCACATACTGTGAATTCTGAATGCTCTTTCTCTGCCGTACTTTTGCTCTTCCTAGAGTGCCTCGTGCACGTTCAAATCAATCGGGTGTGCGCATGTGTTGGCAGATCCCGTAGCAACAGGGGTGGTGCCATGGTCGCGAGTGTCAGGAACTGGACACGAACCCAGGCGCAGACAGTTTAACAGAAACTTTTATTAAAACAAGAAAATAAAACCCACGAGGGGGACACTTGATTTGACACTAAACAGACTTGACAATGAACTACACTTACTTGACTGAATAATAGATTTAACAAGTATTAACAGACAGGATAAGTACAAACCGAACGGGACAGCAAACACAAGGGCATAAAATAGGGAAGCAAATCAGGAGGGGAACAGGTGACATGAATCAAACAATAATGAGGTGATTAATGAGGAGACGAGGGGTGGGGTGATAGACGAGACAAGCAAAGCACATGGCCTGATAAACACAGTCACATGCTTTGACAAAACATGGTACTGCCAGAACCCTGTCTCAAGAAGCTAGAAACTATGACAAGAAAGAGTCCAGACAGGATCCTGACAGCGAGAGAGAGTGATAGTCGCGCAAGCCAATCATTTGTTTCGTCCTGAATGGAAATAATTAGCTGTGTTTAAAACAGTCATGAAAGGTCTACAGACACTCAAGTTTTATACTCACACTGTAAAAAAATTCTGTAGAAAATACAACTAGCTGCCAGTAACTTACTGTAGATTTTACATTTATGTTATTTACTGTCAACAGTTTGTTTAAAGTTAAATGAACATTAAACATTTTCAGTTTTTATCTTCTACAGTAAGTTACTGGCAACCAGCTGCATAATTACAACAAATTTTTTACAGTGCATTTTTCAGAGTACTTACATTTTACTTATGTATTGGTATATAAAGACAGTTTAAACTAATTTGGAAAAAAGTTTTTTAGATAATTCCTGCCTATCCTGCCTTAAATGAGTTTACCTGTTATAAAAACATGAATTTATAATGTTTATTAGTGGAACTAAAGGTTGCATTTAACATGAAACGCAGGTGATCATTGACATCAGTGAGGCAACCAATCACAAAGAGCTGTGTCGTCATCAGAACCCCTCTGGAGTTCAAAATTTCTAACTAGCATGTACTGCTAAGCCAGCCACCGATCGGTCAGTGCAGCCCCGCATGAAGTCAAACACACCTAATGGGCTCTATTTTAACGATCTGAAACGAAAGTGTGAAGCGCAAAGCGAAAGTGACTTTGAGGGCGGATCTTGGGCGCTTTTGCTATTTTCCCGGCGGGAGAAATAAGTCTTGCGCTGGGCGCAAATCAATAAGGTGTTGGTCTGAAGTAGGTTCATTATTCATAGGTGTGGTTTGGGCGTAACGTCAAATAAACCAATCAGAATGCGATCCAGCATTCCCTTTAAACGCATGGGCGCAAGTTCCATGGCGGGTTGCTATTATTATTACGGATTTACCAGGTGCACGCCAGGAGCGGTTCACAGCTGAGGAGACCCACGTTCTTGTAAGAGCAGTCAAAGACAGATAAGTTGTTTTGTATAGGGATGGGAGAAACCCGCCCAAATCAGCGTCGGTTAAACAGGCGTGAGAGGAAATAGCCGCAATTGTCTCATCAGCTGCGCCAAGCACTACAATGATGTCAGGAGACGGGGGGATCCCAAGCTTGCCAGCATAAATCGGGCACGCCGGGCACACAGGAGGACATCGCTGCATCCACCCTCACTGCTGAAAGGGTTTGGGGGCTTTGAAATCGGACACAAGAAACGCAAGCAAGGTCCAACCCCAAAGTACACTTACAAATCAAGTTCACATACATTAAGGTTTCTTATGAAAACATTTTAATTATTATTTAGATAAAATAAACGTTATACAGCCACACAACAAACTTATGAAAATATTTTAATCGTTATTTGCATGATAATTGTTTAACGCTGCCACACAAAATAAATAAAAACTATCACCACAATGCTCACCACAATGATTTCCCTTATCTCATGTATTAATATTTTTTATTGTAACAATTTATGATTTAATGATTTCCCTTATCTTATATTTTTTATTGTAACAATTTTTGATTTGCAAAAATAACTGTTGCATCTGTGTAGATTAGATAAGCAATGCGCGTTGTGCACGCTATACATTATGGTCAAGCATGCGTCCTTAAAATAGCATAATGAACCACGCGCAACGCGCCACTGACTTTAGACTAGTTTTTTTTTTGGGTTAGTAGCGCAATTGTTTTTTGAAACTGCAAAATAGCATAAGAGATGGTTTGCGCCGGAACACGCCTCCTTTTTTGCGCTGAACCGCCCAGGGAGCGCAAGTTCATTCCCTAGTTTGCCGACGTGCGTCTGTGGAGGGAAAAACCCGCTGTGCGCCGGTGCAAAATACGAAATTATACATGCGTCACTGACAAAGTCAATTGCGCTGGGTGCAAGATAGGGCCCAATGTCTTTATATTGTACCTGGAAACAGGAATTTATAGGAAATAGGAGTTTAGGGTTTTCTAAGTCTATTAAACTGGGGGTAGGTGTGTTGTTTTAAGTTTAATGTGAAGTCTTGTAAATGCATTTTATCTTATGGATGATGCTTCTCAACAATGTTATCTGTCATTTCAAATACGCATGCACTTTAAATTCAAATAGATTTGATTGGCTGTCAATGGTTATCATTTGGGGAAACAAGGCTTTGAAAGTGATCTCGTTCCTATCTTTAATGTTGTAGTTGTGGCGTGAACTGGGCTATTATTTTAATACAGAATGATTTAAACTATATTAGTTATAGTTATTGTCCATAGTGTGAACGACCCTTTATAAACTTTTATGTTTATAGAGATTCAAGATTTTTTATTTGCCACATACAATAAAGCATATAAACATCTTATAGTGATGATGAGTAGTAGACATTACATCTGTAGATCAGGTACAGATGAGTTCAGTAAGTGTAAAAACAATAATATGACAGTGACTTACCGTGTTCATCCAGTAAAATGTTGTCTGGTTTTATATCTCTGTGAACACACAAATAAAGCAAATATCATAGCAATGATTTGTTTAAAATTACATTATTTAAAAACAATTTGGGAAAATGAAAACAAGAAAATAGTCACATAAACTTCTGTGAAAAATCTAACAGGGATAATGTGCATTGTTGCATTAAAATATATCAGAACCTGAAGCAGATAATGTGCTCTTAGGATCATATATAAGTAAAAAGGCAAACTAATATAGCTTAAAAACAAAGTTATGCTACAGTCAACAGCAACAAAGACAACCAGGACACTGAAAAAAATGAAGCCAAAGGAGAATCTGAGAGGACTTACATCAAGATGAGCAGATTAGATAATACTGACAGTAAACCACAGATACAGAGTCAGGTGTGAAACTTCAACGCTCTGTTATGTGCAAAACTAGCTGACATTTACACACAGGCCACACATTACACCTGATTCTGCACATTTTCCTTTTGGCAACGGTTGTCATGGTAACCTGACTCCTGTCAATCAATTCACCCACTGACTATAAAGTGAGTGCTCTGTCTTCTGTAAAATAAAGACTGCATAGACATTATAGGGGTTTATCATTTGCAGATGTATTTTAATGATCTGATGACAATTTAATGGTTGGTTGGTTTATTTGCAGCAGCGAAGGATACATCTCATGCATCCTCAGAATTCCCATGGAAAAAAGTCGCATTCGGAGTGTCCTACTTGCTTTTCTGAAATGAGACAGCAAGCTTATGACGTATGCAAGCTTTGAATGCGACCTCCAAAGGACACAGGCTACTGAAACGAGACCCGGCTACTGTACTGTTTCATGTTTTTATTCACGTTTTTAGGAAATATTTGAATCAGTAATATTGTGTCATTGTTTTATTGACAGGAATATTCATTTGTGTTTTGGATTATTAAAGGTTTTTATACGCACATTGTAAGTGTGATGTTTGTGAGTCTTTTTATTCAAACATGATGAGTGTTGTCTGTGTTCTTGTTTGGTTTCAATTTTGACTCTTGCAATCTTGAAATGCAATGATCTTTTACTGTTATAACTGTTAAATGTGTTCGCCTGAAGAAATGAAGTCATTTACACCTGGCATTAATGTGTGTAAATTATGGGTTAATTTTCATTTTGGGGTGAACTGTTTCTTTGAATCAATAGCTGGGAGTCTGAAACTAATAGGCATTGTGATGTGAGAAACCTCAGGCCTACACAAGAGAACACAAAAGAAATCACTTTTATAGGCAGTGTTTCATTTTTGTGGTCTCTGTATGAAGATTTTAGAGACGTTTGAAACAAAGTCTGGCTCAGACACTGGCTTAAATCTGTCCTACTTTCAAAACAATGATTATAACCGCAGACTTCACTTAGACAGACTAGGAAACTTTATAAGAGCTTTACTTTGTTTGGTCATCAATATGGAGTAATATCAGCAAATTCAAGAAGTTGAATAAATATTGATATGTTAATCAGTTTTTCTATCATGAATATATATTTTTATTATATCTAGTAGTGCTGTTTCTGGCTTTCAGAATTGAAAATGACTTGAAGAGTTTCGTTGCAAAACGAGATAAATCCATTTTTTAACATTTTTGTCAAAACATGTTTATTATGTTATCATGTTATTATTTTGTTTTATGGTGCTACTTAGCTGTATTTTTTAAGTTATGAAGGTTTAAATCAAAACAAACCAACTGCAGTTTAATTGATATTAATTGGAATGCACAACCAAAAAACGAGATTTCTGGAAAATTAAAAAAACGGTGGTTATCTCGTTTTGCAACGAAACTCTTCACTTAGTAAAGTTATTTTTCCTAAGCTGATTTCGAGCAGTAGATTTCGAGCACAGACTGCTTTATAACTCAGCAGTTGTTATTGATCAACTCTACTGGAGAAGATGTATAGACTGAAAGTATATTTTAATTCATCGTCAACATCTTCTGTAACAAATGCTAAATCTCTATTAAGAGTTCACCGAGTTAAGTGGACAGCTGAATGATTGATATACTCCTCTATGATCAATTTTTGCTATAATATCATAAAGGTGATTGATCAGGGTTACATGTTGATAAAGTGTTATGAGAAAAAGCTACACTCAGTGTTACCCGAGCACCCTGAGAGCAAACTGATCCAGCAGACTCTTCTTTCGCTTGACTAATCCAACAACCTATTAGCAGGATCTAATGACCTCATTACATGAGCGATCATGATGAAGCATGTAAGTGATCTGTCCTGCTGCTGCTCACCTGATCCCACCACATGCATCTATTGAGAAACAGAAGGACAACTGACACAAAAGCACCTTAATAAACTCCTCGGTCAGCGACATGACATTTGTCAGATGTCCTGGAGATGAAGAGAGAGTCACATGAGCTCTTTAATGGCTCATTTCTAGTTAGCTGAACTAAATGCAACCACAAAGTAACTGTTAATTCCTAAATTATCAAAACATTACTGAGTAAGAAACACTAACAAGTAATTTACATTTGGATGAAATGAAAATTTTCATTTAGGGGTGGTTTCCCGGACAGGGAATAGCTTAAGCCAGAACTAGGCCTTAGTTTAATTAGAAAATATAACTAGCTTTAACAAACATGCCTTACTAAAAACATTACTTGTGTACAACACAAAGGGCACTGATGTATTTCTTTCAGTGCAAGTTATTTCAATTTGGACAGCTCTTACATTAATTTTAGTCTAGGACTAGTCTAATCCCTGTCTGGGAAACCGCCCCTTAGACTCTAAATATGCCATTTGACCAATCAGAATTTAAAAAGTAAAAAGCTTTCTTAAAAAAGATGGCATTCAATTATTTGTCAAAACTAGCTGACACTTGTACATCTATTTGGTCTCTAATTTTACTGTATTCACTGTTACTATCTCATCTTGTCCATAATGTCATACAGAGCAAAAATCTGCTTTGACCTCCCTCACCTCTGCAAGTTGTGCTTAACTGCAGAGGTGAATCTAATCTAATTCAATGTTTTTGTGGGGTTTTGTTTATTTTCATATCTGTTAAGGTGTGTTTTGTGTGTTTATTAGGAATGCACCAACATGAAAATTCTTGGCCGAAACCGAAAAAAATGAAGCCAAGGCCGAAAATCGCAACAACGAAAGAAATCATTATGCCAATTATTAGTACCATTGCATTTATGGCTATGACTGTGTACTAACTTTACTAGGGGTGTGACGGATCATAAAACTCACGGCTCGGATCACACGGATCGGATTATTTTTCGGATCAGCAAAAAAGGGGTGGGAAAAATCTAATAACAAATAAAGAAATTGTAATCGTTTATAAAAAAGAACAAAGTTGCACATTAAGCAAGGTCTGAAATTGGCATTAGGTACAGAAATCGAATTAAATGATTCATAACACTGTCTTTATTCTATAAATTATATATAAATATTATTATTTTTAGAGCTTCAGAAGTGATTTTGTCTTGGGTTGTTTGATTAACATTAATGACACAGACTTAAGTAGGATAATTTAGGTTACTGTCTCTTTAAGAGAAGCACAGACTGGTTTCTGCCTAATCTATACATACACTTGAGTCTTAAGACATAAACAAATGTTTTTATTACAAAAAGAATACTGTGGAGATCATTTTGTTTGTATGTGCCCTGTCAAGAACAGAAAGATTTTGGGCCCTATTTTAACGATCTAAGTGCATTGTCTAAAGCGCACAACGCAACGTCTAAATGGGCGTGTCCGAATCCACTTTTGCTAATTTAACGACGGGAAAAATGGTTTTTGCGCTGAGCGCATGGTCGAAAAGGGTAGGTCCTATTGTAATGGGAGTATTTTGGGCGTAACGTGCAGTAAACCAATGAGAGTCACAGCTCTCATCCCCTTTAAAAGCAAGTTGCGCTGGCGCTATGTCTAATCCCTATTTAGATGACGGACTTTGTAAACTGAAAAACTAAGCGGAGGTAGAAGATCCCCAGTTTAAGATTAATGTTAAATAATTGTGTTGTTTTTCACTTGTATTGAAATTGTTATTTTTTTATTAAAACCTTTAAAACCCGTTTTCTTTTAGTCATGGAAGTAAAAAGCAGGCTTGTAATTGCTTTAAATGTATGGCTATCCAATATCATCAAAACATAATTTACAAGTATCTAAGATAAGGTTTGTACTCTAAAAATACTTTATTTGAAGACTTTTGTTTATGTGCTGTCAGGTCCTGTCAGAGAGCAAATAAAATGAAGTTTTAGTTTATGAAACCTGTTGGCTGGGGTTAGGTGTTTTTAGTCTGAATGTAATTTGTTTGGGGTCTCAGATACTCAAATGTTTAACCGGGAACCACATAAGATCTGGACTTCACTGTAGATTTTGGTCATTTTTTGTGGCAGTCGTTTGCACAGCAAGAGAAGTCATTTTGTTTACATGTGCAGGTGAGGACTGTGTGAAATAGATTACAACACAGATAAACTGTAAAGCCAGTAAGGATAACAAAAATAAAGCATGCAAAACATGTGTGTGTACAATTTCTGTCCTTTTTAAAGTATATTTAATTAGTGATACATTTATTAAAATAAACACATTGAGTAACACAGTTATTAATACATGCAACTCAAAAGTTAGAGTAAGATTCAATAAGAGCTGCTCATCCCTAAAGATCATCTTAATTGAAAAGCACTCTAGTGTTAATAATTCAAACAGCTTAAAGCAGAAAAACAGGGTGTATTATTTTCATCTCAGACGGTGCACTGGAACAGAAATGGTCATCTCAAGGGGGGGGCTCATGTTAGGGATGGAAATGCTCTCAAGCATGCTATGCTAAATAAAATATCAAAATATAAGGTAAGGAATTTTGTTAAGATCTAAAGCTTTTTTCTGCTTCTGAGATAGCTGACATCAACACATAAACAGGGTCACACACCTGGTAAAAAGCACAGCGTCGCGTACAGGACAACTGACAGGTATATCACGTGCAACTGACAGTGCACTCCTGATGCAAGTTTTGGCCAGTTTTAAGTATTTTTATTAAACAATAAGTGAACATTGAAATTACTTGGGGGGGGGGGGTGTTAACAGTATTTCATGCATTCTGACTAACACAGTTCACAATTTAAACAGTGTGTGTTATGAGAGCTTTAAGATGTGGTACATGTGGTAACCTGAATGTTTTTGCTCTGTTCATCTCTGTTTTCCTGTTCATCTCAAAAAGGTCAATTTATTGCAGTTAAAGGATTAGTCCATTTTCTCCAAAAAAATCCAGATAATTTACTCACAACCATGTCATCCAAAATGTTGATGTCTTATTTTGTTCAGTCGAGAAGAAATTATGTTTTTTGAGGAAAACATTCCAGGATTTTTCTCATTTTAATGGACTTTAATGGACCCCAACACTTAACACTTAACTCAACACTTAACGTTTTTTTTAAACAGAGTTTTAAAAGACTCTATAATGATCTCAAACAAGGCGTAAGGGTCTTATCTATAGAAACGATTGTCATTTTTGACAAGAAAAATAAAAAATATGCACTTTTAAACCACAACTTCTCATCTATCTCCGGTCCTGTGATGCGCCAGCGTGACCTCACGCAATATGTCATTACGTCAAGAGGTCACTGATGACGAATGCAAAACTACGCCCCAGTGTTTACAAGTGTGGAGAAAGAGGACCGTTCCAACGTTGTTGTATGTGGAATAATGCTAATAAATGACTTTGTGTCAGTTTATTGTTAAAAATGGACCGCAAATGTGTGTTTCATATGTGTAACACGTGACTTTTCCACAGCATTACGCAATTACGTGTTGGGGTCCATTAAACTCCATTAAAGGACAAGTTCTGTATTTTACACTTAAAGCCCTGTTTTCAGATTGTTTATGATGAAATAGAACGGTTTCGACTGAAATTTGCACATATGATGCTGGCCCGAGAATGTTCAGGTGTTTCTTCTATCATCTCCCACCTCTATAATGTGTGTATAGGTGCACAGGAACAATCCTTCCTAAAATGCATGAAACTTTCATTTACAAAGACGTGAAACTCAGCGAGTGGTCAGGGGTGTTCACTGGTATGCTCACACAAAAATCGCTGCAAAAGATGCTTTCCAACAGGTTTTATCGTAGTTTTTGTCAAACTCCATTGACTTGTATTAGATGTGCTGTGAGGTACGGTATTACTCCACGCCGGGAACTTTGTTTGTATTCTTGCAATTGGCATTGGCGGATTAGCGCCACCAACTGGGCTGGAGTGTCTATTATTCAAGCTCTCAGCGGAAGAATATACAGATGTGAGGCGTTTGGAAAAATAGATCCACAAGTTAACAACGAATGCTAAAACAACTGTTGGAAAGCATCTTTTGCAGCGATTTTTGTGTGAGCTATCAGTGAACACCCCTGACCACTCGGTGAGTTTCACGTCTTTGTAAATGAAAGTTTCATGCATTTTAGGAAGGATTGTTCCAGTGCACCCATACACACATTATAGAGGTGGGAGGGGAAACATCAAATACCCGAAAATTCTCGGTGCAGCTGCATATGTCGAAATTTCAGTCAAAACCGTTCTATTTCATCATAAACAATCTGATAACAGGGCTTTAAGTGTAAAATACCCAACTTGTCCTTTAAAATGAGAAAAATCCTGGAATGTTTTCCTCAAAAAACTTAATTTCTTCTGGACTGAACAAAATAAAGACATCAAAATTTTGGATGACATGGTGGTGAGTAAATTATCTGGATTTTTTTTAAGAAAATGGACTAATCCTTTAAGGTGAAGTCAGTTTGAACATTAACACAGATTTGGTAATTGGTACAAATATCATGTAATTTAATGTGAAACTGTAAATGGAGCTCTATGATGTGGCAGGATTTTGAGCAGCTTTTAAAGTGACAGCAAAGCGACACAACAAAACGCTCAATGATGTCATCAGTGTGTGTCCACTCTTTAGAAAATAATGGCCGCGTCCGAAACCGAATACTGTAAAGTACTGAATAAGATGAAGTACCTACTTACTGACTGTTAAAACAGTAGGTACTGTATAGTATGAATCCTGGTAGTATGAATGAGATTCGGACGTACTACATCCACCATGTTGATACATCACATCATGTACTGAACTTAATAGTTTCAATTAAGGAGACACTACACATGAATAGAGTTATATATGTGTCTAATAACATCATCACCACCACATTAATATGCAAATTGGGTGTTTACAAATTCAAATGCGCTAATGAGCATACATTTGACAAGGCACTGTAGTGAACAGGGTAAAAATAACAAAAGCAAGTAAAGTATATCAACACACAACTTCATTAAAAGTGTGAGAGAATTACAATAAATTGGTAAGGAAGGCAGAGTTATGTTCATATGTAATGTTTTGTTTAAAAAAAGTTTGTTGGTTAATTATGCTAAGTGCCCTATTTTCCGCTTGACCTCCAGACCCTGAAAATGTCTGCACATGTGGCTGTGTATTTTAACACAACATGGCAGGCTGTTTTGACCGCTCAGCATCCAGGGCCATAATAAGATGATCTGTCCTGTCATTGCACAGTGCACACACTGACAACGCATCTCAAGTTTCTTTGGCATCAAAGCTGACAGTAAAGAGATTCATCTAGTGCTCTTCTCCCATCACTTAACAAAAACATTTAGCTCTGGTTTCACAGACAAAGCTTGGCTAAAGCCAGGACTAGGCATTACATTAAATTAACATACTTAAGCATCTTTAATAAACATGCCTTAGAAAAATATGTCACTGTGTATCTTGAGCACTGGCTTGTTTTAAGATCTGTCAGTGAAAGTTCTTATCAGTTGAGACAGCTCAAACATGTGTTTTAGTCTAGGACTAACCTCAAGCCAGGGGTTAGTCACACAGGTCAACAGGTAGACCATTGGTGTTCAATCTGATGAATATTGTTTCTTAACTCAGTTTCTATATTTTTTATCATTGTTTTTCATATATTTATCAATCATTGCCAGTTCATAAAGAAACCAGCCTTATCAACAATCAGTAAATTTAACATACAAAAACATTACTCTAAATAGATTTATATGTAGATCTCCTTATTGTGTGTACTGTAGATGCTAGCACGTTCTCAAACAAGTTGCGCCTGCTACTAGTTGTGGCATAACTGGACTAAATGTCATGTAGTTGAGAGAGAATCATTACCTGTGAATGATGCGTTTGTTGCGCAAGTAGTGCAAAGCGAGGGCGATTTCACACACATAGTGCTTCACTGTGCTCTCTGTAAAGTGAACGTTCTGTTGCAGGTGGTAACGTAGATCTCCGCCCAACAGCAGGTCAACTACCATGAACATGTCTTCTTCATCCTGAAATGAGTACCTGTGTTAAGCAAACACAACAGATGAAGATTCCTCAGTTCACATATTTCATCAAAATACAACATCATAAATGTAAAAACAACACATGGATCTCTAAAATAAAAAAATGAGCCCCTGTCTCATGGGTGAATGTCTGTATTGACATCAAGTCCATATAATGAAAATATTTATCCTGCCAATAAACTTTCAACTCAATGCATATAAACATTTAGACATGGTCAAAAGCATGGGTGTCCAATCCTGCTCCTAGAAGGCCGGTGTCTCTGCAGAGTTTTATTCCAATCCTAAGCAAACACACCTGATCCAGCTAATCAAGGTCTTAGGGCGAACTCACATTATCCAAACCAAACCAAACCATGCACCAGCGCGATTGTCACCCCTCCCTACTCCCCCAGGTGCACGCACTCACACTGTACTTTTTATCGATCCGAGTCCGGGCCCGCTTTCATCATTAAGATGCGATTGTTTTGAAAAAAGCATGAAGTAAAGATCTCTCTTAACACTGGAACCCACAGTAATGATAAGTCTGTGTTTTTTATTTGGAGTTGTTTGGTGCGCGATTACAGACAGCCCTCTCACATGTCATCATATTGCTTAGTTGATCTGTTATTCACGTAACCCCGCTGCGTGCATCAAAAGGTTTTTACGACGGCAGATGAAGGTGAGTGGTCGCGCAGCTGATGTCTTCACCTTTTGAATTGCGCTCAGGCGCGATTGCGCTCACACCACAGCCTTCCGCGCCTGAGCCCAAGTGAACCGCGCTCCGGCCCACCTCTGCAAACCGGCCGCGGCGCGAATAACCAATCCGCGCCCGGGCGCGGAACAGAGCGATCACACTTGTCAAACAAACCAGGCTTTGGGGGTCAAACGCGCGGTTTGGTTTGGATAGTGTGAGTGCGCCTTTACTAGGCAGACTAGGGCTGCGTTCCACTCCAGTTTTAGACCCGCATTCGCAAACTTCCCTAAACACTTGCCCTCAGGGGGAATCCCTGTCCCCATTTTGAAGTGCGTTCCACTTCATCAAGTGGATGAGGGAAGTTTATATGGACAGACCCTTGCTCCCTTGATTTTGACTGAGGGAGCAAGTCTACTTCATATGTACACTTCAGGCAGCTCCATATACCACAATGCAACATGATTGTGACGTCACTTCAGCACCTCGCACTTTGCACAGTTAAAATGATTGAGGGACGGTCTCCACTTTCCTTATGATGAAGAGCTTAGGGTGATCCATTTGAACCCACTTCAAGTGTTCAAGCAGTAGTTGGCACGTAAGCAATGACGTACCTCCGAGTGAACGAGACTGAGGGAAGTTAGTGAGGGAAGGTCATAAAAAAATGAACAGGAACGCAGGGTAGATACTTTGAGGCAGGTGTGTTGAGGGAAGTTTTAGCTAAACTCTGCAGGACACCATCTCTCCAGGACCAACTTTGGACACGTACCCCTGGTCAAGAGCTTCAACCTTGAACATAATATCGAGGAAGTTTGAGTGTTTCAGATTTTCGTGTGTAAGACAAATCCAATGACATCCATTAACTCTTTCACCGCCAGCGTTTTAAAAAAAAGTTGTCAGCCAGCGCCAGCGTTTTTCATGATTTTCACAAAAGTTTAATGCCTTCCAGAAAATGTTCTTCTTAAAATATATAAACATACAATATACCAAATGAAAGAACAGACCCTCTGCTTTCAAAAAAAAAAAAATGTTTCATCCTACCTTTAGTAGTTCTTTTGTAATCAGCTTTTGAATATGGGTAGGTTTCTGCAAAAACACCACATTTTGAGCAAAAAGCAGAGATAATTCTATTTTTGTGACGGACTTTTCATAGAGATCCCATTCAGAGCGATCTTTAAAACAGACACGGACATGCAGCTGCTTGCCATAGGGCAATACTTCCGGTTTTAAAAAGTTGCGGAAGGGCGCCACCTGGTGGATAATAGCGGTGTTGCGGAAAGATGGAAAATCTCGTCATTGGCGGGGAAGCGTTTTCTCTTAATTGACGAGAGATCTCGTCAATGGCGGGGAAAGAGTTAAGCAGAATATCTGCAGGTGATAAAGCCGCATTAGAAAGAGAAATGAAAGAGATGAATGAAGAATGTCCAGATGGATGATTATGGGATTTGTAGTTAAAGATAACAGAGCAGATGAATGGAGATGAGACCGGAGATAATAAACAAAAGTTTATTCTTTTAAACAAAAGAATTTCCAATTTTGGGGGGAAAGTGTTCCCTTAAAAAAACACAGAAACACAAATCTAAACAGCCACACAGCCCAACATCAAGAACTCTTTTAATATCCAAAGAACCATATAGCAAGTCAAGAACCCTTCACAGGTTATCATTTTAAAAGTATTACACAAGTAGATCTTAACCTGCTTAGACATTACTGCCTGACGCACCTTCTCTGGTACCTATGAATTGGCGACTGCAGGGTCATCAGCCAGGTACCACAGTTTACTTTAAAACCGGAATGCCTTTGGTGTATGCCTCTGTGCTAGGTGGTGCCCTAACACATATCCTTCCTATTTATCCAGAGCTATTCTTCTCGGCTTCTAAGTCAGATATTTTAAGCCCTTCTGACGGCTTGCTCCAGACACTCTCAAATCTCTCATTAGGGGACAGTTGATGTCCCCAACGAAGCCACGGCATCCCACCCCTACCGGGTAAATGGTGGTCTTCCATTCTGCCTCCCTATACTCATCCATAAGATCTGCATATTTCAGCCTCTTCCTCTCCCATGGAACCTTCAATACTCCTTCCCAAGGAATGGTTAACTCTACAATGAGTAACGCTTTGGAGCTCCTGGACCACATCACAATGTAATCCCCCTAAATGCACAAACTGGATGTAAAGGTCTGCTGGAGCAGAAAGTACTCTGCTCGCTTCCTCCTTGTGTCTCTCCAGGATCTCTGACAGCTTTTTCCTATGACCTGGTCATGCCACTATCTATACTTGTCTTAGGTGAGTGCAGCCTGACATGATGTGGTGGAAGCTTGCACTTGGGATGTTACAAAGAGAGCAGCATTCCTCCTTGACAAGGCACAGGTTCCGCGGACAGTTTCGTACATTGCCCTAATCAAAAAACTGAGCCTTGCCTGCAGGATCTTCCAGAGGTCAACCAAACTGATGTTTCTGGCTACTACCCTCTACCATGTAGTCCAGTTCCCTAGCATCCCTGAGCTATGGCCTTAAACTTTAAACGTTCAATATCCTTGTTTGTCACCTCAACAACAGCCATCTTCTTTCTCTTTTCCTGCTGGCCCTGCACCAGAACTTAGGGACTTCTTTATGCCCAAGGCCTGCCCTTCTTGCTTGGACTCTGCTGGTGATCTCTTTTTGCTGTAGCCTGCTTATTGCCTGGTCAACCTCAGTATGGGCTTTCCATTTGTAGCCACAAAGGATATGAAAGTTGTAGTGCTTGTCAGTGAGTTCTGTCGTATAAAGTCAACAAGAAGGGGCATCTTCACAACGCCGACAGTGGAGATGGTGCCATCCCTTCTAACTCTAACCACTTCTAACCCTTTCTGAGAAAGAGGCTTCAGGCAATGGCAGGTTTGATATTAATCCTTGCCCAGGACACAAGCTTGATTCATTTCTTCAGTAGCTTTGATGTACATGGAGGAAGTTGGTAGAAGGCTGATGATTCGTCTATGTAGCCTCTTGGGCTACATATCCTTTCTCTTTATCTAGAGCCAAAAGCTTCCCTTCTCAGCTTTCTCATGCAGATCTTTAAGGGCCTTCCAATAGCTTGCGGCAGACACTCCCAGATCTTTCATGAGGTGGACAGCTGATGTCCCCACGAAGCCACAGCATTCCAACTCTATGGGGTAAATGGTGATTCTCCATTCCACCTCCATGCACTCTTTCAGCCTTATCTTCTCTCATGCAGTCTCCAACCCTGCCTCTCAATGAATGGTTAACCCAACAAGTAGTAACACCTCGGAGCTGCGGGACCACATCACAATGTTATGCCAAGATAAGAAAAATACCTCAAGCAGCAAAAATGTGTGCTACAGAAAAGCATGAGGTAAAAGAGAAAATACACGGATGGCAAAACAGAAAATTGCTAAACAGTTTTTTCTTTATTAATGAAATAAACTGCATGTCAGCTTGGCAGAATAATGGTTTTATTAAATAAAAATCTAAGAATGGCCTTTTTGTATTTAACAGGCTAGTAACACGATAGTATTATGAGGTGTAGTTCTTTTATTTGGATAAGTGTCAAGTCTGTTTTGCATGCCTGTCACTTCCACTGATCCTCTTGAGACCAAACAGAGGGCAAAAAAGAAACCACATACTGTAAGCTCTTGTGTCTTCTGCAAAACACAAACAACAGATTTGTACCACAAGAATTTTCAGAATTACTCTTTATTCTCCTCTATTTTATATGTCAGGGATTATCTAAGATCCTGCATACCTATAAAATAACTGATGACCAGGAAGAAGTTGTGTGTTTTCAGATGAGGTCTGTGACATTGATTTCAACAGTGCTTTGATTGACAGCTCTATATGTAATGCCTGCACTGCTGGCGGTTTTAAAGAGACCAAATTACAGCATCATGCTGAGAAAGCGCAAGGTGTGAATCTAATCGAGCGTTGCTTTCTGTCCAAGCACTTCTGTAAAAGATTGATTCACCTTGAGCACATTTTTATAATTAAGCTGAGTCAAGTTTCCTGTTTAAAGAATAAAAATTATGTCATCATTTCATAGTACATGCCTGAAATTGCTTAAATGCTTAAAAACCATGACTTATTACAATGCTGTAAAAACAGCAGTCACATTGTGTGATGCTTTAATTCCAAAGATATAGAATTCAGGAAAGAGGATCATTCAGAAAAAGAAAACTTCTGTTTACAAAGTGATCTGTGAGATGAAGGTCTGCTTAAAATAGGAAGTAAAATGGGTGATCTCCTTTTGGGTGCTCTTGTAATATTGACAAAACTGGAGTCTGATATTTTGACATCTTGCTTCATTTAGTTGGGTCAAAGGCACACCAATGTAAATGCGCTCTTGCTGTCTTTAAGTGGAGTCGGGAAAGTCGTAATTTAGAGTTCAAAGCATGTGAATGATCAAACAAAGTCGTATTTACAAGTTTACATCTTGGGATTAAAGATGACACACGAGTGACGAGTGAGCCATGATATTCTACTGGGCGTGACAATTTCCAACATGATGAAAAGCAAGTCTGTTGTCAATGGTAATGAATGATTTTGCAATGTTATTTCAGTTCTACATTTCAATCATTTTAAAATAGCTCTCTGTCAAACTCTCAGAGTCATCTCTCTCAGCTCAGCTTGTATAGACCATACTTCAATCATGGAATCTTTACACTTTAAACGGTTCACTTCTTGGTGCAAAGAGCACCTGTGAGAACCAGATAACTGCCATGTTGTTACAGTGCTGAAGTTTCTGCAGGAGCGATTCTTTACTGGGACAATCTCATTCCGTCCTAAATGTCTATGTGGTGGACATATCTCCCCCTTTGGCTGGTCAATGATTTGGGAGAGACAGGCTGGTAACTTGCATCCTCTGTGGCGCTAAATTAAAGTGTATTCAAATTCTTAAATAGTAAGTCAAAGTGACTCACACCAGTCTGAAAAAAAACTAAAAATTGTAGCGAGGTAAAACCTTTTTACAGTGTGATTAGTAAACTACTTAGTGGTGCTTGCATTATTACATTTATTTAAACCAAATTTCAAAGTTTGTAGAAACATGAAGGTTACAACATTTGAGGAGGGTGGTAGGCTCTGTAAGAACATACATCACTTTGGGGTGTACATTGTACCCCTGGGGTGTAAGAGGCACCCAAAATTTCCCATTGACTTATAATTAAGCAGGGAACACGCCCATTTAAGGGAATAAAAACGTTATAGATGGGATATCTTCGCATTACAGTGTCGTAGGGACAAGGGGGTGGGCTCATTTTACTCAGGCATCCAATAAGTCTCTCAGGATCATCCCAGAGCTATTAAGCCACGCACCTAGCAACCATTTTGGGCACCCTAGCAACCTATCTCATAGACTACCAATATAAAATGCCCGGATAGATATCTTTGCAGCACAGTGTCATAGAGACATGGGAGTGAGCTCATTTTACTCAGGCATTCAATCAGTCTCTTAGGATCCTTACAGAGGTATTAAACCACGCCCCTAGCAACAAAATATGAGCACCCTAGCGACACAAAATTCAAAGTTATATCTTCAAATCTGAATGTCATGGCAACATGGGGGTTGGTTTATATATTTCATGCTGGCAATGGACCTTTATCATAGCCTATGAAGCATCATATTGGCCACTCCCTAGCAACCAAATACAGTACCCTAGCAACGAGATAGTAATGAGACAAAGCCTTATATTGCCACATCAGAGCATCGTAGAGATACGGGGGTTGGACCGATTTACTCGTGAATCGGAGTATAATCACTAGTGGATGCAATTTTTTCCATAGCAACCAAATACAGTACCCTAGCAACGCAATAAACAAAGCCTTTTATCTCTGCATCAGAACATCGTGGAGACACAGGGGTTGGACTGTTACTTGTGACTTGGAGTATATTCATTCTTGGATGATATTGTCCCCGGAATTTTCCCACGGCAAGCACCACTTCACATTTTCTTCAGAAACCTAGTTATTTTTGTAATTCCATTGGGTTTCACTGTGATGCAGAAATTACACACTTCAGCTACAAATGTTCTAGATTTATGAGAGAAATTAAAAGAAAACTGTGTTGACTATGTTCCTTGTAAATATCCAAAAAATGACATCTCTCTAAGAAAATTAGAAAAAGCAATTAGAAGCACAAGTTAATGAGAGAGAGAGAGAGAGAGAGAGAGAGAGAGAGAGAGAAGAAAACCTTTCACCCATCGGCGGATGAACAATTCACATCATCAGAAAACACAACTACTAAACACAATCCATCTACAAACATACAGGAGCATTCCTTCTTCAAGAACCTTTTCTTTAATTGTAATGTCTTTAGGTGTTTTTGTTTTAAAGTTGTCATGTCTGTTTATGTTTGTTTGTTTTGTCAACAAACTGGATGTGGTGTGTAGGTGTTGTCATATAGGTGTTGTTGTCTTATAAAGTGTTATATGGAGGAGTTTTGTGGACTATATTAGAATTTAATGACATTGCAGTAAAAAAAAAAAATTTTCACGATGGCTTGAACGATTTTTTTATGATGCCCAAAGGTCACATCAGCAGGACTTTATTGCAATAAACTGATCATACTCTGTTGGATTGCAGATGTCCGTAGTCCCACAGTGTCCACCACACCTCCTCACATCATGGTCAGACCTTTAAATTATTATTTTGGGAGGGCAATAAAGGAGGGTAAGTGCACCCATGATGCCAGTAGCAGTGAGGGGAGCTGGGAGCGCTGAGGTCCAGAGGAAGAGCTCGGCCGCCGCTGCAGCTTTACCTGAGGTGATGAAGGATTTTAAATCATGTGGTCCTGTCTATGGTCAGTGTAGTCTTTTCATGTCACTTTTTTGCTGTCAGTGAGTTTTACATTTATCAAGTCAAGTCTTTATGTTTGATTTTGTGTTATTGTGATATTCTGTATTTCTTGTTTCACATATAACGGTTATATAATGGCAATATTGTAATCACAATAATGTCAATAAGGTACATTAACCTGAAAAACAGAGAGAGAGAGAGAGAGAGAGAGAGAGAGAGACTTTGACCTTGACTGTATCTCTCAGACACAGCAGAATTGCACTGCAGGAAAACACACATACTGTACTGTAATGTTCACTGCATTAACATTCACTGCATGACTTTCTTATCAAATGTATGCTCCCATACAGCACAACTATTATTTTAGGAGAGGTGTTTTTAATCTTCTGCACTGTTTGACATTTTTGTTTATACTTGGAGAACAGTACAAATAAGCTAAGCAGGGTTTATCGATCTGTTTATATTTGCCAATTTTATGTGACCATAAGCCAATATCCAATTTTGTTTCTTCTCATGTGCTTATTAAAAAATCGGATGACACCCTTGTTCAACCATAATACAATATTTTGGCTTTCATTGTTTGTTTTTGTTTTTTTTATATTGAGTTTTGGATTTTCAATAAAGGTTTTCACTATTTCAGCAATTGTTTTCTCATTTTTTGACTCATTATAGTTTCTGTTTGGTCTCAAAGGAGTGAAGAAATGATGTATTATAATTATATCAATATTATATTAACTGGCAGCCATGCACTTTCTAGATATTTGTATTGATATAACCCATTATATAAAACACATCTCAGTCAAACTGTTACCTGATGAGCACGCTTTAAACCTCTAAAATGGCCATCATGTGAAAAACATTGCAACACATAAACACTGTCCACTTACAGAGACTTGACGGATGTGCTCATGAGCATACAACCTTCCTGACACCTTATTTTCAACAAAATATTGAAGCAACATTGTATGCATTCATCACAATAAAGCAATATTGAGGCAAATATTTGCATGTGTTGGATATCCAATAGGAAAATTCAACTGCAGTAGCCACCGTTCAACCTGAAGAGGGCAGCACTCAGACGTTTTTACACCATATATTGTAGTATTGAAACACTTTATATCCAAATGTCAAAAAACTTACTAAAATCAATGAACAGCACTAATAAAGCATCATTCTTACAGATCATTAACTAAAAAAAGTTGGTTTAGGGTTTAGTTACTCTTTAAACACAATAAAACACTCACCAGAAGTTCACCAGGAAAGGATGTTCAAGGTTCTGCATAATCTGAAGCTCTTTGAAAACATTGCGCACTTCGTTGCGCTCTATACACTTCAGTTTGTTCATATACTTCATGGCATACATCTTCTTTGTATCCTTCTTCTGAACAATGCATACCTGTAAAACATCAACAAAAAAAATCTTACTCATCAAATATTGTAACAAATATTATAAAAGAGCTCAAAAAAGTTAAGTTGCCGAGCTAAAATCACATTAATGGACATAACTAATGTGTTTTCTTAACTGCAAAAAAGTTAAATAACTAAATTTATAAAGGTTACATATTTAAAAAGTTTAAAAATATTCTGTTTATATTGTTCACAAACTCAAACAGAACTGATTTACTGTAACTGTATTGGCATCACTTCCCATTTTTTTCTTGTTTTTGACCTGCAAAGCTGCTTTGACAAAATGTCCGGTATGTTATCAAATCAGTGTATAAAGATGAGCTACATTAGCCATCACGCTGATGGATCTAGAACAGTGGTTCTCAAAGTGTGGTATGTGAAGTGGTACGCAGGGGAATCACTAAATTAAATGAAAATTTGTGAGTTCGCCTGCCCATTCAGTCTTAATAGAAAACCCCACCGCTTTTCAATATTTTACTATGTTCTTCCCTCAACTTAGACAAATTAATACATCCCACTTTTTTTTCAATGCGTGCACTTTCAATCTTTGTACAGCGTCTTGTGAATGTGTTAGCATTTAGCCTAGCCCCATTCATTCCTTAGGATCCAAACAGGAATTCATTTAGAAACCACCAAACACTTCCATGTTTTCCCTATTTAAAGACTGTTACATGAGTAGTTACACGAGTAAGTATGGTGGCACAAAACTTTTCTTTGGAGCCACAGGAATTAATGGGGCTAGACTAAATGCTAACACATTTAAGAAGCGCTGTACAAAGATTAAAATTTCATGCATTGAAAAAAGATAGGTATGTATTCATTCATCGAAGTTGAGGTAAGAACACAGTAAAATATAAAAAAAACTGCTGTATATCACAACATTAGACTTTTTTCATAAACTCTTAATGACATTTTTTTTAAATCAATGTTTGAAAATGAATGGCAAACAACAAGCGATGCTCTGCACTGCTCAAAACTTGTATCTCATATTATTAACATGTACTGACTGTCAGGATCCTGTCGTCATGTATGTGGTGTGCCTCGTGCTCTCCTGTCTCTAGTCTTGACCCCGCCCTCTTTTTCCTTGTTAATTATTCATTATTAGTTAAACCCCTTCACCTGTGTGTCCTCGTTCTCTTGTTTAGTTCTCCCCTATTTGATGCCATTGTGTCTGCTGTCTTGTGCAAGATCATTGTGCATCTTTTGATGCCATTGTGTGTTCTTGTCTTGCCTTGCCTCATCCTGCCCTGCTTAGTGTCATGTTATGTTATATTATTTGGATTATTGCCTTTATTTGCCCCCTCGAGAGTATTTTCTGTTATCAAATAAGTATTCTTGTTACAAGCTGTCAGCAACTGGGTGCTTTCCACGCCGCAAATGACATTAACACACACTTACACCCCAAAAGAAATGTAAAATTATGAAAAGGAAAATAGGGGCTCTTTAAATGCAACATAAAGGTTTGTTGACTTTCAATAGAGTTTATCTGATATGGTACAGTATGAATTAATCAGATTTCAGTAGGCTGGGAAATTCAATCTAGAATCTGTTAATCGAATTTAGTGTTCATCAACAGTACCATCAAAAAAGGTCACTGAGGATTTATTTAAAATGAAAGCTCAGGATTTTAAAGTCAAAGTAAATATGTTTCTAATAGTCAGGGTTCTGTGTTTTCTTTTTTATAGATGTTTGGTAGTCCTTGTTTATGGACTTTGTAGTTGTCTTATGCGTCATGTTCTCGTTGGTTTATTGACTTTTAGTTCTTGTGTGTGTGTATATACAGTATATAGCCCTCATCTTTCCATTGTCTCTGGTTTAGCGTCTTTGTCTATGCGTATCTGCATTGTGGTTTCATGTTTGTAATAGTCTGTGTTTATTTGTGAATAAACTGCACATCTTGTCTTGCAGTGGACTATTATTGACACTGCAACTTACCTTCCCAAAACTGCCTTTACCAATGGCCCTCAGAATCTGAAAGTGCTCGAAGTTAACTGTGGAAAGAAAACCTACATTGTCAGCATAGTACAATGTACAAAATAATAAAGCAATCTTACTTGTAGTAAAATCATTTTAAAGCACATAGTTGAGTGCATTGTTGCTTTTATACAATGTTGACAACAGCAAAATGATGAAAGATTTCTGGGCCATTGCTAGGGTGTTGCTTGGATCTGGATCATAGGGTTCTTAATGATTTCTAGGTCAATGCAAGATGATATTATGGCTGTTAAGTTTTCTGAGTGGTTTTTGGGTTTTTGAGGATGTTGATAGATGGAATCCTAACCTCAGTTTGTACAATGTCTGTCAGGGAATAAATGAATGAAGACCCATGGGCAAAGGCAGATAAACCGACTGTTCAAAGGACAACAAAGGCAGCGTGCCACTCTCCAGCCATACTTGGGGGGTGCAGAACTGAAAAAACTTATGAGAAAAAGCATATTAACGAAGGCAGGAAGAAAGTGGATAGTGTCCAGGCAACAGGTAGGCAGACTTGCACATTCCCAATCAGCAGGCTCTCACAGTGACTAGAGATGACTGTACTAGCTTTAGACCTTGACTGTGCCTTTGATCTGAACTGTGACTACGACAATGACTACGCCTACTTGCAGACAAAATAGTAGCAGACTATCAGCTTACTAACAGACCAGAACCATCAATACTCTGGCGAAAGGGTAATGAAAATCAAAGGAAAAAATAGGGAGGATAATCAGAAGAAAGAGAGAACAGGTGACAAGAAGTGCTGACAAAAATGATCAACAGCTGCACTAGGATATACGTAGAAAAGAAAGCGCGAGACAAGAAAGAGAAAGTCAAACCCAGCTCATGACAGTACCCCCCCCCCCCCCAATAACCGAGGAAGTCCTCTAAGAGCGAGCGGTCCAGATTGTCCCGAGACTGGATCCAGCTTGTCTCTTTAGGACCATACCCTTCCCAATTTACCAGGTGTTGAAAACACCATCCACCCAGGCAGACGTCCAGCAAACTTTTAACAGTATAGACAGGGGAGCCTTCAACAAGAACAGGAGAGAGGGTGGGACCAGAGGGAAGATGAATACATGAGACATGAAAATTCATTAAATGCATTGCAAATAACTAGGTAATCTGAGACACACTGCCACATGGCTAAGAACCTTGACAATAGAAAAAGGACCTATAAATCGGGGGTTCAACTTTCGAGAACTTTCACTTTATGACCACAAACTTATCAAGGAGCTTAAATGCCTGGACTGAGAGAATGGAAGCTGCAGAGTCATGAGAAGAAAACAGTGGCGGCTGATAACCCAAACATTATTAAAACAACGATAATCCAGGAAAAATTCTGTAGCGAGTTATAAGCATACTTGGCCTATCCTGGCTGTTTGAACAATGTAGAGAGATTTTGGAAGACAGAGTGTGAAACATACGACAGAGAATCCGATTGACACTTTCGACTAGACTGTTAGTCTCCAGATGGGAACCCTGATGACAGACTGGTGGTAGCACCAATCTACCGGCAGAATTCTTTTGAAAACTGAGAGGTGAAATGTCCAAGGGAAGCCCTTGGATTTTACAAACATGGTCAAAGATGGTCCGTGCAGTCTCCTTAGCAGAATGGAGCTTGGGAAGGGGAATAAAATGGGCTGCTTTAGAAAAGCCATCGATGACTGTAAGTATCACAGAATTGCCGAGGGAGACCCTTAACGAAATCCACGGTGATATGCAACCACGGGCGAGACGGAATAGGGAGAGGTCGAAGAATACCTGTGGGGGGTTTTGTAAGATGTGGTCTGGGCGAAGACAGGAAAAGAAGCCACAAATAGCGGAATATCACGAGTAAGGGTGTCACGATTTCGATTTTAAATCGAAATCGATCGAAATTAAGTCACAGCTCCGAACTTCGAAATAAAAAATGGGATCGTCGATGCTGCCACGCCCCCATTTCACGTCTGGTCGGCTTGGCAAGCGAGGAAAAAAAACTCTCAGAGATGCCTTTAAAAACATCTGTCCAGCAGAAAGCGATCATATTTTAAACACGAGGGATGTAAGTTATTGCTACAACTCCTTGAAATGCATATCATAAACAGGATTACGTGATCTGACTTTGGACAGAGCGCAGCTCTCTGCACGTGCGCGATAGTGAGGGAGGCGCAAAGATGCAGCGGGTTATATTTTAAACAAAAGGATAGTTTGCCTCAGCTTGCATGAAACGCATAAAACTGAACAAATACATAAGGATTACTACTTTAGTTTATGTTCAGACTTCGGACAGATGCGAGAGCGCATGCACACGTGAGACAGAGAGAAGCGCAGCTGCTTATGATGCTGGATTTATTTCAGATGCTATGAGTCCAAGACACGCGCATTAAGTCCATGTGCATTAAGTCCATGTTAGAGATACGCGGATGGACTATTATTTCATCCGCAACCGCATAACAAAACTCATCATCCGTCCACCATCCATCCGCACCAACGTTTCTGACCAGTTTTCAAAACCGCACCCGCCCGCCATCCGCTGACTGGGCGATGCAAGGCCCTGCTGATGACAGCCGCGAGACTAGAAAGCTCTAGAATATCAGCAGTGAACTCCGTCTCCGATCGGCGCACAGGGACAAAAATAAATAAATAAATAGCCTAAATTAAACGCACAAATTACATAGCCTGCACTCCTGATTTACCACTTTGTAAAACTTATTCCAGGCAACCCTTTTCTGACATTCTATTTCCTTTGTTTTTAATTCTCATTTTTTGAGTTTGCCACGTTCCTCCTTCGCTGGCGTTGATAAGAGCTGTGTCAAAATGCATCCTCAACGAATGGATCCTTAACAGCCGAGGATATCCCAAACAATTAAAAGCTTTATTAAATAAAAGTGTGTATTTATTAGAAAACTTTTTCTTGTCACTGTTTTAGTAAGTTATGTTTTGTGTTAATATTATTCTGTTTATGTTGCGTATATTTCTAGGTTGATTATTTGATATGCTGTTGAATAGATTAATCTACATCAATGTGTCATATTTTATAAAATAAATTAATATTTTTCTGATTACATATTTATTTTAATAAGTCAGAAATGTCTCCGCTGTTTTCTGCTGACAGGCGCGGTGGGCGCTACTGGGGGCGTGTGCAGCAGGTGACGCAAATTGTGGGTCCTCAGAAGGCTAGACCGTCTCATTTCAGTTCTCTTCTTGAACTTCTGTGGCTGCCACTATGAAAGGCAGAGAGGTCGCATGCTTAGAAGGACACAGCTAATAACAAGCAGTCGACCGAATTTAATAAAAAAAAAAAAAAATTGTCACGTCATCCGCCCGATCTGTGTGTGCAAGAAGCAATCCTCTCTCTACAAGCTCTCGCGTTAAGTGAAGCCCACAAACCCCCAAGCGAGTTGTGCAATGTGCATGTTAATGTTAAAGTATTATAATAATAATAATAATAAATAATGGCATATAATTTTTGTCTAAATTATATGCCATATAAAAAATATGTAAAAATCGAGAATCGGATCGAATCGTGTCCTTAGAATCGAAAATGTAATCGAATCGAGGATTTGGAGAATCGTGACACCCCTAATCACGAGACATGGCTGGCCACCAAAAGCATTGACAAACGGTAGCTAAGTTGCCCCTCACACGTCACACCAGGATAGGCAACGAACCAGGAGGAGTGACTCCAGTGGAGAACAGAAGGGCATACGGACTTAGAGACAAATAGTTTTTGTGCAGGGCATTCCTGAGGAAATGTGATGTAAATGAAAGCCTTTCTTAACAGCTGCTTGACTCCTCAGTCCTGACCACACAACTTTTAGGCAATATATTCTCTGTGGTCAAACTGTCCTCTGATGAAACAAACAGGTGAGAAAGTGCATCAGGCTTAACGTTCGTGGAGCCCAGTGTGTAAGAGATGGTAAAGTTGAACCGTCAGAAGAAGATACCCCAGGGTCTAGAATTTTATCTCTTGGCTGAACGAATATATTCAAGATTTCTATGAATATATTTTATTTCTATAGCCCCCTCTAGCTAATGACACCACTCTCCACCACTCAACTTTTAAAAAGAACCAAAGGTTTTAATACAAAAATATCAATTTCAATACAAATAAAAACATCAATCATAAACTGGTCTTCTTCCTCCACTTAGTTTTTCAGTCGACAAATTCTGCCATCTAAATAGGGAATTGACATGGCGTGAGCGCAACTGGCTTTTAAAGGGGATGAGAGATGAGAATCTCATTGGTTTATTGCACGTTACACCCAAATTACACCCATTACTCATTACGAGAATAGGAACAATCCTTTCAGACTGTGTGCTAGGCGTCATTAAATTAGCAAAGGTGTATTCGAACATGCCCGTCCGAACATCAACGTGCACCTGGAGATATATATTGTATATGTAAAGATAAATGTACTGCATATATAGTTCTTCAAATTTTAGTCTAATGTTAAAGTTGTTTTACACTTTCAAACCATTTAGGATTATAATTTCAAATGGCACTATCAAATTAACAAACAATCAGCATCAATACAGGGAGCAGAAATTATCGGTTGTCCTATCCGACATTTTTGGGGTGGGGCAATTAAAAATACTTATAAAAAAGCAATTTTGTTAATTAATGCAACCATAATGTAATGCAAAATAAAATAAAGTGACATAACCCATTTGTCAAATAACATGTATGCAGGATGATGAGGGAGACAAGGAGTTTAGTAAAATGTATTATCTTTAAGAACACAATAAGGAATATAAACAGATGGGTAGCAGTGACTGGTGACAACAATGGTGAACCAATTAAGATCAGACAAGGAATAGAACAAAGGCAGAAGTATAAATAAAAAGTCGACTAATGAGGACTAAACGAGACACAGTTGAGGACGATAAGGAACAAAGGAGGAGGTAATTACCAGGATAATGACTATGATGATAAATGAAATGGAAAACATGAGGAACAGACTAACAAACAAAGGTATGACTATGACACCATCAAGCATTTTTGCATTTGTCTAATAGTCGTCCAAACACAAGCCAGACGTCTAGGCTAAATTTGGTCTGTCAGTGAAAATTGAATAGATGTCTAACCATAAGCAAAAAATAAATGTAATAAAATAAAAAAAAAAAAAAGCGCAAACACCTTGTAATTACTGTTGACTTTGCTTACATGATGGGCTATCATACATCTTCTCAAGTTATTTTGTCAAAAACAACCAAATTCAAGTTTATTTTGTCTAGAAGTGGGTTACTCATAAACGGACTATATCTATAGTTAACCGAAATGGCGGAAACATGTTGAGTATTTATGATCAGAAATCCTGTTGTGAGGGGGAAACCTCGAGGACAAACGCACACTGTAGATTGTCACATGAAACAAAACAATATCCAATCAGAAAGCGAGCTGATGAAAGATGAAACCATAACAACCACAGTCATGGCACAGTGAGATAGACATCAGAGATGTAAAAATCAGTGCACAGTGTTAATGGCATTTATTATTGCACGTTGTCCATCGTGTTTGTTTACTGTCACGTTTAAGTCACGTTTCATCACGAGAGACATCGCCTGATTTCCATGAGATTTCTTTTGTTCTCCGTCGAGTCTCGCATTGTTTGTACCGGAAATTTAACTATGTATTATGTGCTGCGATTACCACATAGCGGCAATCCACACACTTTAGGAACAAAACTGGTAAATTGTAGATTTTTTCATCGTGTTTGTGGTCTCTCACATTTTGAAAATCTGATAAGGCCCTAGCTTTAGAGAACACTGTGTTCCAGAAGGGTCATATTCATGTCCTAAATAGTAAATGTCCAATCTTTAAGTGACATTTTATCACAGTGTGAGCAACCACAGGGCTATAATCAATCCAGATATTGACTAAACATCTGAAACTTCTCTTCCTCAACTTTCATAAGAAGCCACACACTTGTAGGGATCTCAGAAGTGGTAATTAGCCTGGTTCTGGTTCAGGTTCTGCACAGATATTTGATGGTTGTTTGCACTGCAGTTTACAAAATTCACAGGTACTGTATGGGTTCACTTAATTTGTAGAATGCTTACTGGCACGTATTAACAGTAATGAGTGACTATAGGCTACTGTAGACCTGGGCAATAAGCAATAGCAACAAAACCATCTGAAAATCAACATTAGTTGAACTTCTGATGCATAAAGCATTGTAAACACTTTGGATGTTCAGGATACATGTCACGTTTTTAACGGTCCACCTGGAACAAAGCTGAACTGTGATTGGTTGCTTTACATGTCAGTCAGATAGACCTTAAAGGGGTCATATTATGAGATTTGTTTAAGATGTAAAATAAATCTTTGGTGTCCCTAGAGTGTGTATTTAAAGTTTAAGCGCATAATACTCCACAGATATTTCATTATAGCATGTTAAAATTACTGATTTCTGGGCCTGAGCAAAAGTGTTGACATTTTTGGGTGTGTCCTTTAAAATGCAAATGAGCGGATGAAATGCAAACACTGATCACAATTGTTGGTGGTTTGTTGTAATTGAAACTCAATTGTGCTGTCAAGTACTTTTTTTTCTCTCTCTCTCTGCTCTAAATGGCAGTGCCGTGGTTGGATAGTGCAGATAAAGGGGGCGGTATTATTGTAATTCGCCTTGATACCTACCTCACAAAACAGGCAAAATCTGAACGACCTAATTATTCACATGCTTGCAGAAAATGGCTTACCCAAACAAAGTTACTAGGTTGATCTTTTCACATTTTCTAGGTTGATAGAAGCACTGGGGACCCAATTATAGCACTTATGGAACATGGAAAAAGTCAGATTTTCACGCTATGACCCCTTTAAGCTGTAAGTCTGCATGTGCAAGCAACACTCATACTGATAATCATTATCTGCTGTGATCTACCATCTACAATATTGCCCTACAAAGGCAAAAGACCTTAACTCGCTATAGTGTAGAACTCAGAAAAATTACTTTAAAGTTTAGACTTTTTAGTGACTTTAGTTGTCAATTATTTTCTTCTTGGTTTTTATTTTCTTGAAAAAACAAAAAAATGGACTCAAGATACTTATCCACATGATAAAGGAGGTCTTGAATGTCCTAAAAATATCAATAATTAATTTTCGACCAAAAACGAAGTTAGGGCAGAATAGTGGTTTGCTTTGGAGAAATTATTCTCTTACAATAAAAGTAATAGTGAAAATTAAAGTCACGTCTGGAGGAAACATTGGTTGTGCTGTCAGCAAATGAAACTTTTATGACTGTACATGGCACATTGCGATCAGTTACCAGACATGTAAGGACCAATGGGCTTCTATTTTAAAGCTTAGTAAACTTTTTAGTTTTAAGTTTTTATTGTTTTACCCCAATTGCATTTTGTAGCAGCATCGGTTGTGTTACACAGATACATTATGAAGAAGAGTAAATAAACACAGTATTTTCAGTCTTGCACAAACTGTTCCTTCATGACTTCTATACCATATCAATTACACAATGCAATTTTTAAACAGAAAGTCTTCAATAGTGCAGAAGATATAAACCAAGGAAAAAAGATATATGCTCAATAGACCTAACCAATAACATGCACTCATCCCGTTAATCAAATATACTTAAACACTCATCACTATCAACTGAAATGTTATGACAAGCGCTGCATAAAAATCTACTTTAGTGTTTTATAGGTTTGGAATGACATCACAAGTAAATTATTATTATGATAGTTATTTGCTCATGACATGATAGCTGTTTAATTTATTTGTGATGTAATTATATATTGAATGCTTACCCTCTGCTGTGTTATCATTGGCTGATGTCCTAGTGGACTGTCCTAGTCCCATCGTGTCACAAGAGGCGAATGTCTTCAGTTTAAAAACACAACCATCCCTAAATGAGGATCTAAACCTCATGAGTAGATGGACCTGAGACAGAACAGATGACACAAGCTGACTGAACTGATAATGTAAGCACAACTGATAATGAAGTATTGAAGGCTACTGTTATGTAAACCCACGTTACTGTCAAACATATCATTCAAAGCTGTCCTAAAATAATGATTTTGGCTTCAAACTAAAACTTTACCATCATCATTTAAAGTCAATAAAACCACACTGGTATACATTAAAACAAAGGGTCAAATAAACGAACCGAGGTGAACTATTCTATGTGACAACATGCCCCACATACTGTCAATGCATCTGTATCTTAATGGTAAGAGATCTGTAAAAAGGATACATTTTTAGGTTTTTTTTGTTTGTTTGCTGTATTGTAGATAAAGTTTGTATAAACTTAAAGTATGTGTCCGTGCAGTAAACCCAATTTATTGAGACAACTAGCATCAATGTCTAGGAAACAGTATATCTAGGCTAACATAGAAACATTTACAAAAGCAACAAGAATTTGTAATGCATAATTATTAAGTAATATGTTATTCTCTCATATTATTCTGTATCTGCAGTTAAATGTGACCAACATACATAAACTCGAGTCAGTGTGACTACACATAATAACTGTCTGTAAACATACATAAACACACAGACACAGACACAGACAGACCTGTAGCTGAAGATCACACAGTGTTTATAGCGCTATATACACACAAACATACACTTACCGTATTACATCACCGTATCATTCAAAGCTCCGCTGATAAAGCCATAACTGATCCTAGATCAGACGCAGTTTAAATGAGAATGTTGGGACAAATACATGAAGACTATCCCGCACAACTTCTGCACCGCAATGCCGAGAGAGAGAGAGAGAGAGAGCGAGAGAGAGAGAGAGAGAGAGAGAATCAATGACGCGCACGCAGCCGCGCGCACACACGCGTACACATGCAGCATCCTGATATAACCTCCTGTCATCGCATATCTCACCTGTCTGATCACAGATCAGTCATATCAGTATAGCTGTGCTTTTAATTTTGTTGTGCTCATCAAAACTAGTGTTATAAACAACATTCAGGAAGGCATTTTCTTTTCATGTGACATCAAAATCATACAAAAAGAGAGACCTCACAGACGAATAATGTCTGTCTGTGTCAGGACACCTCACACTGTATGCTGAGGTTACATAAATGAAAATATATTTTACTTCACATTAAACAAACTTGTATGAGTTCAATATGAATAGAAACTGAATGTGTTGGAGGCTGACATGTGCAACCATTTCAACCCTCATCAGTCATTATTGTTAAGGATGTGATGACATGAAGGTCATAGTGAGGACTTTAATATACGTATTTTATCATTCTTCCTGATATCGACACATTAGGCTATAATGAATTTGCTGTGGGTCATTGGTCTTTGTGAGTGTTTAGTAAGTAAATGTGATAGGATCTCTCACATTCAAGCCAAATCACCATTACACTCTTGGCACAGCAGAGTACTTTACAAGATTAGATGCCTCGTGCATACACAGCTCTTTTAATAGCTTAACTAGCATTTATAAGTGGACAAGACAAGACTTTTGACTAAATAGACTAACACAGCACATATAGGTTAATTTTTATATTAGATCTGTTTTATAATCAGAAGCTAAACTGTTATTTTGTTCTTAGCACAGAAGGTCAAACTCGGTTTAAAAGCAATAAAGTGCTGCAAAGTTATGCTGCCCTCTGGTGCTAAACACTGAATGATTTCAATCACCTGCACAGTTTGTCCATAGATCAAATTCTGCCTATTTCTCTGTCTATCTGTTAGGTTTAATGTCCTGACTCCTGACAAATATATCCAGATTGTATATGGTCTTCAAGACATTTATTTCACTTGCTGTAGCAGTTTGTATTTTCTGTACTGCACTCACGTATCAAACGTATCAAAATGTAACTGCATGTGACCACATGAAACTAAACATACAGTAAAGACAAGCAGATACGTAACATTTATGAAGCTCATTATTTTCTTTAAAACAGATGTTGTGTTAACTTATTCAACTATTAAAAAAATATTAAATGATGATAAATAGCACTATATAAGCTCAGATTACTGTTCTGGTCAAATCTACATTCATTTTATAGTAAATATATGCTGGTGTATTTCAGCGTGAATACAGTTAGTCTTGGTTTAAGTATTTGAGATCTCCAGAAGTTGAGGTTATTCTACGAAATGAGTGCACAACATTTGATGAGATGCATAAGGCATAAAAAAATGTCCTAAAGGGTTTTTTTTAAGCTGAATGTTATTAATTCAAGGGTTCTTGTTAACATATGATACTCACACTCGCACTCACTCTTTCTCTTACACACACACACACACATACACACACACACACGCACACACACACACACACACACACACACACACACACACACACACACACACACACACACACACACACACACACACACACACACACATTCTGGTTTCCATGTTTTGTGGGGACATTCCATAGACGTAATGCATTTTATACTGTACAAACTATATATCCTATTCCCTTACCCTAAGACAAACCCTAACCCCAACCATCACAGAAAACTTTTTGCTACTTCAGATTTTCAAGGAACATCATTCTGTTTGATTTATAAGCTTCACTCTTAGAAAAGATGTGTTCATTTTTTACACAGCTTTTGTGTTAAGCTTTTAACACATTATGTGTAATTTTAGCACATTATGTGTCATTTTGTGTTGATTTTGTGTTAAAAGTAACACAAAATGTGTTGTTTCAATAATAACACAGAGATGTGTGGATTTTGGGACAACGCATTTAGTGTGTTGTCCCAGAATCAACACTAATGTGTTGTTTTTTGACACATACGTACTGTTGTTTTTCTCATGGGGACCTCAAAATGTCCCCACAAGGTCATAAAAATACTTGTATTCCTATCTTTGTGGGGACAATTGGTCCCCTTTCGATTGAGAAACAGCAACTGGCCATTTCTCAATGTCAAGGAAGGATCCTCGGAAGCCAGAATTTCGAGGATGCTATGTCATCGACATCCGTTGAAGGACTGTTACAATGTCGAGGATCCTCGAAATTTCAGCCAAGAACTGAGTCCTTCATTCGAAAAATATCCCTTATACAGAAAAGGATGCACATGTGTATCCTTCACGCTCTTCGTGCTCTCAAATCACCCACAAGGTGGTAAGGTGAGTAGCAGCAGCTCATTTGAATTTAAAGGTACACACATGAAAACAGCACTTTTTTTGCTCTCAACCAAATTGTGATTTTGGACATGCTATAATAAATGATCTGTGGGGTGTTTTGAGCTGAAATTTTAGAGACACATTCTGGACACACCTGAGACTTATAATACATCTTTGTAAAAATTTTATGTTTCCAGTACCCCCAGTTTGTAAAGTTTAAGACCAGCAGTTCATTTAGAGAAACATTTTGTTCATACCACCCTGTCACGTGAACCACCCCACCACATCAGTTACCACCCCGTTACAGGGTCATTTTGTTTATGGAAGGGAAATTAAATGTTACATAAATTAATGTTGAACGATGTTCTTGTTATTAAGGTCATTGTTGAAGTCATTGCTGTAGAAAGACAAGACTACGACAAAGGAATTAACAGCATCAATTACTTTTAATGAATTGTCAAATAGATTTTTTAGGATGAAAAAAAATAATCCAAAGTGATTAAATTACAAATCTATTGATGGTTTAAAAAAAAGAGATTTTATACTATTAGGAAAACTTTTAAGAAACTATTTCTTGCTTTACTTATCTAATGCAAACATATTGCCCATAACAATACAATAAAGGCTCTCTTGCAAAAAAAATAAATAATGTTGTACTTTTTTTTATTTTGATGAATGGTTTTGTGCCCGAGTTGGGAAAATATGTTTTTTGGAGGATTATCTTTTAAAGGTTTGTCCTTTACTAAACTTGTTTCTCTTTACAAACTTGTTGTTCTAGCTGAACGAACACCAGCAACATAATTATAAGAAATGGGCTAGAAGAATGATGTGAATTCCTACTTAATTGGTTCATATATCATGTCATGTGTTTGTAATGAACACAACATGTTTAAATCTGCAGAGTATAAATGCAGTGATGAGCAGTGAGGTTTTTTAGACGGCAGTCACCATGCTCGCATACACGTACACATGGCTGGTTCTGGTCCTGATACCCGTGGCTTGGGCTCAGCCGTACCCCATACCACCGACCTGTTATAGCAAAGTCTTGACCATGGCTAAAGAGATCACTAGAAGAGCGGAGGACATTAAACGAGACCCTTACACTGTAAGTCTTACAAAAGTCTCAGATATGAGAACACTTATCATTGCTCTTATATTCTGATTTCTGTTACAGTATAGATGCACAGCTCATCTGCCTGACCTGTACATTGATGTTCATGTAAGTCAGGAAGACACATCTGCAGATATAAATTGCTTTTAAATACATTTCTAAACACATAAGACATTGTATTTTATATATATATGTATGTATGTACAGTATATACAGTATGTAAATGTGTTGAGATGACACTTATTATATGACAGAACGCCTGTGTGATGTCCACTATGAACTCTTATCTGTCTGAACTGGGTAACCTGCGAGAACGGCGGTGTACAAATAGGAATGTGCATACCCTGGATGGTTTGATCAGGCAGCTCTATATCATCATATCCCAAAAATGTCATGGGGTAGGACAAGCATTTTTATTTTTGTCATTTGACCACAACAATTGTCATGTTCATTTTATATTCTGAATGCTTTTATTTTATTTCAGTGAGTTTGAAATGCTTGTTAATGTGTTTCAGGACTTGGTTTTCACCTCTAATAACTGTGCAGCATTACAGCGCAGAAGATGGACAGGTTAAAATAAAGCATTTGGATGAGGGTGATGTTATTCATCATGGAAACAGATGTAGATCAGTCATTATTTGACACTGTTTCTCCATATGTTGAGTTGTATAGTGTCAAGTTCCAATAAAATGTAATAAATGAACAAGCAAGCACTGAGTTACTTTACTGTAAATAATTTCAAACTATATATTTCATAATATAGTGCAATATTATCTAATAGTGCAAATCAGCATAAAATTCATGTGCAGTGTCACATTATCTTAAATATGTATCTTAAATGTTTATATAAAAATAAAACATGTTTAAAATAATTTCATGAAAATTTTTTGATGGAGTAAAGTCACACTACAGGACATTTAACTAGCTATATTTATTTCTTAAAATTTTCTTTATTTCTTTCATTTCATCTTTACATGTAAGTAGTTTTACCATGTAAATTATTACATATTATCATTTTTTTATGCTTCAAAACATTTAACAAAAGATACAGAATACACAAAAAACCTCTACAGGAATGAAAACATACAGATTATATATGTAAAGTTTCACAAATAAAATACGATAACAGAAAGATAAATAAGTATGATTATATATATATATATATATATAAATGAACAAGTTAACAGTTAACCTTCACAGTAGCAAATTATTTCTTTTAACTGGAAGGATTTTGAAGAATCAAGGTTTACTTAAATGAGAATATACATTTTTCCAAAAATTTTGAGTTTTGTCACAATGAAAAAATAAATGGGTCAGTGTTTTTCTTCATTTCCACAAAACCACAAAATGAGCAAGAGTTGTCAACATCCATATATTTTGCCACAGTATCATTAACAGTATATAATACCTTAAAATGAATTTCTTTGGACTTATTGGGGATGCAGTACTTATGAGGTAACAGCCAGGCCTTCACCATATGTAAATTATTACATATTATTTTTAATGTAATAGTGACAAACTTGATGAAATAATAGGCATACTCGTTACTGCATGTAACCGCTAGGTGGAGGTTGTGTGCAACAGTTGGTTTATTTTTCTCGGTTAGAGTTTCGGTTAGTTCTCTGTCCTGAACTCATCAGTTTCTCTGTGTACCTTGACTTGATTTATTTTAAATATCAATATCAAAAGAAAGAATGCTAGATTCATAAGGACCGCTAAATGATTATGCGCCTGTTTGTGACTAAAGCCCGGATAACACGTGTAGAGAAACTACAAATCCCATAATGCTGTGGGTGAGTGACATGGGCGGGGCTCAGCGGGGTAGGCGTGGCTCAGTGTATCTCTTAAACGCATACCACCACCACCAGCATCATCAGCACAGCAGTGGCAGCGAGTGAACAGGTGAACATGTGAGTTTGTGTCACTGATCTGTGAACAGTCTAAATTCACCTGTGGAGGACTGCGATACAGTTTTATCTGTGGTTTTAAGTGGCGAAGATGTGGAGTACTGGATACTTTTGACCGTTTCTGAAGTCGTCTTGTTCGTCGGTCTGATTTTCAGCAAGACTCGAGGCTGCGTCTGGATTTTAAGATGGCTTTTGCACAGTTCAGCAAGATCCTGCGACTTCCAACTCTTGATAAGAAGAAGAGAGTGAAGCAGTATGAGCACGTGCATCGTGACATTAATCCATACGACCTGTGGGAGATTATCGGTGAACTGGGCGATGGCGCTTTCGGGAAAGTTTATAAGGTGAGACGTAGACGTTTATATAACCTGTTTGACAGCCAGTGAAACTCTCCTTCACTACTCTTGCTTTATTACGACCAGGGTTTGATTAATGAATATTAATATGTTTGTACTGACGCCTTTCGTAGCCTTCTAATCACGTCTTTAATTAACATTTGCAGACTACGCCTTTAACAAAATAGGACTCGTTTATTTGTCAGCTCACTAACGGCTTAATGCCAATCAGTTGGGCCTGATGGACTGACGTCATCTTACCTAAATAATATTCATCAGCATAACCTTTCCCGCAGTTGGATTTAACAATTCTCTTTTTGCATCCTGTAATGCTTTTTGATATATAATTCAAATACTTACATAAACACAATGGACACATTTGTGTATAAAACATATAAAGTCTCAAATACTGGGAGATTTAGTTACAGTATGTCAGTTTAATAACCTGTTTATTGGTCATCATATTTACAAGTTTCGATGACTTTACGTCTTGTTTATTGAACGCCCTACTGAAAAATCCTGGTCAGGTGGTTTTAGCTGATCTCCCAGCTTGGATTTAGCTTGTGTAGCTGTGTTTCGGTCACTTTTTAAGCTGGTCTAGCTGTGTTTTGGTCACTTTTTAGGTTGGACTTAGCTGGAAGACCACCTGACCCACCAGCTTTGCCAGGCTGGGAGGACCAGCTTAAACCAGTTACCACCTTATGCTTGTCTTAGCTAGATTTTTCAGTATGGCATCCACTTTACATTACATTATATATTTTTCAACAGTTTGCATGTTATAAGTTGTAAGAATATATCAAGAGATGATGTACACTTGTGAGTATAGTGTATATACAGTAAGTCATTCATGCACTGACATGTATAGTGGTATTTGTGCTATTGACATGAAGAAATGCACTTCTGAGGTTTTACTGCCCTGAAGGAAATCATCTTGACTAACAAACCACCGCTTCTACAGTATTAACTCAATCATTTGTGTACTCGGTGTTGAGTGACACCTGGGCGCTGTACGGGGCCTTTAGGGGTCGATCATAGTCACTGTATGTAGGAAGATGCTGGAATGTGCTGCAGTTTGGAGAGGCGGAGAGGAAGACGAATGTAGCTGAATTTGCCTTTTGTCCTGTGACAGAATCTGTGACATGGGGTTTATTAAGTTCCCCATGACGTCATCCAGGGTCACTGTAACCTTTTAGCCTCTTAAGACCTTCAGTCAGTTCAGATCAGTTTGTCTGTGGGTTGGGGTTAACTACATCGGAATCTCACAAAAAATGTCCAGTTTGCATTTCTGTCCAAAAGAAAAAAAATGAGACGTTGCGATTTTCTGGGACATATATAAATATATATATAAATGACTGGATTGCACATAAGGTCAAAATATTAAAACCACTGCACCACCATATTGGTACGTCTGAACATACAACTGAATTAATAGGACATTAGCAGATTTTAGTGATTAAACAGTACTTTATTAATATTTTTTTATATCTAAATTCTCCCTGTACATACATTGCAGATGTCACGTACAAAGTTATTTCTTTAAAGTTGTTAATTTCGCTGTGTATTAAACAGTGACTTACGTTGATCTTTATTACAATAGTGATCGTATCAGAAGCTCAGCTTATGTATTAGTGATAAATAAAATCTAAATAAAGATGTATGCTTTAAGCACTGTATAAACATGAAACTTAAAGCACATCTATTTCATTACAAAAAAATCTGCGTTGTTTTGTGTATTTGGTATAATACAATGTGTTTGTGTGGTTTATGGTTTTCCACATACCGTACATTTTTGTAGCTCCATATTTCCCTGACTTCCTGAAACGCATGGATTTTGTACAAAACTTTCCGTGATTGACCAGCTAATCCATACGTTGTATTGGCCTGAATACCTCTGACGTCAGCCGGAAATGTGACGCTCCTTACCATGTTTGAAAGATTCGCTCGCAATGCAATGCTAACAGGAGTTAACTTACAGGCTGTGAGTCCGAAGCGGGAGGAATTATGATAATGTCGGTCTTTACTACAATCCAATCCCAGGAAGTAAACTGTTGCCTACAATCTGTGTGTTTGTTGTTGTGTCCAAGAAAAGAGATTTAAGTTGAAGACGATAACCCGTCATCGTTTACTTTGGGGTTTGTAACTTTTGCATATCATTAACATGTACTAATACACACTTACACACCAAAGGAAAAGTACCATTTGGTGCTCTTTAAGTCATCTTGTACAGTAATTTACTGGGTATGCAGTTATGTTGTGTTATAGCCGGTTTCATTGGGCGCACGTGCAGTGATGCAATAAGCGTCTGGTCTGAACTTTACTTCTGGTTTCTGTTTGTTTAATGGTCTGACAAGTTGCTGAAATTGAACTCTTAAACAAATACCTCGTCAAAAATAACAAATGTTTTTGGTTCCTATGTAATGTACGTGTTGTTTATTTTGCTTGTTATATAAATAAACTACTTTAAAAGGACTTTGTTGTTATTTACTCTTCGCAGAGTTAACCGGAAGTTACGTGATGACCACGAAAGCCACGTGTTTATGTTGTTACTGCTGAAACTGTCTATAGAATATTGTTTTTGTTCATACATGAATGCTTTAACGATAAAAAAAGGACACTAATTTTCTATACAAAGTTCCATGTATGTAAAAAGCAATGGATTATGAGCAATATAAAGACACATTTTACAACTATATATAATAATAACTCCGTATGTCTTTAAAGTCCATGCATTTGTGTGACACTGACAGAATACAGCAGACACACTCGCAATCAATAAATCACTTATCCTGCCCGAGAAAAACATAAAACACTGCAAATAACATCAGAAGTAACTACATTTACATACACATATCCTAAAAACTAATCTTGTGGGACTGAGTGAATTTATATGATGATTTTGACGCCCTCTATCAGTTGGGCCGATACTAATATCGCGGCTTGAACACTTTTGGTGGCTTCACCTCCTGCTGTTACTTTAGTTTTGTGTGTGTGTGTTTAGTCAGTAGATCAGCTGTGATTGGTCACTTTTGTAAAGCATTGTAAATTACACATAATCGCATCATAATTTACTCTTAAGAAATCTATTTGAACATTTTTTTAACTTTAATGACTGATTAGTTGTCAGTAAGTGTGGTTTGTTTATACAGTTGTAATTGTGAGTTGATTATAGGGCTGGGTATTGGCAAGGGCCTCCCGATACGTATCACAATACATGGACCATGATACGAGACGCATGCCGGTACAATACATTGCATGTTGCGATACATTGCAATAATTTTTCTATTTTTATCAAAAATGTAAAAAAAAAATAGAGCTGAACACCTGCAGCTCTTTGAAAGTTGCAGGTGTTTTTAAATGTTCTGCCATTTTCTCACTCCCTCTAACTTCTGAGGCATTGACCGAATGGCTGTATATGGCAGACAACTGGACAGTGACAACTACAGCAGCGGCAGAGGAGGTCGCTTGACACACACAGAGGAATTTGACGGTTTATAAAATACCGATAGCAGAGAACGAAATATCGATCACGATAGTTAGCTGTATCGATATTTTTGCACATCCCTAGTTGATTACAGAGCCTAATGTTAGCAGCGTGCTGTAGTTCATTGTCTTATAAAAGATACACACTGTCTTCAACCTATTTTGTGTTGCGTTAAAGTTATTTTAGGGGCGGTTTCCCGGACAGGGCTTATCTTAGTCCCAGACTAAAATGCATGTTTGAGTTGCCTTCATTTAAAAACATATCTTAACGTATATCAGTGCCATTGTTTTGTCTAAAGATGCACAACAGTATTGTTTTTTGTAAGGTTTGTTTGTAAAAACGACTTAAATGTCCTTGTATAACTAAGGCCTATCCTGGATTAATCTAAACGCTGTCCGGGAAACTGCCTCTTAATGTTTATGGTGCGATTTATCTTGATAGTGGTTGATTTGGTTCACAGCTGAAGAACTTTGTAAAGAAGAGCATGTGGAGAAACGAATGTTAAAGAAATACATCTTCACCTGGACTGTTTTCTACACTATAGGACATTTATATTTTACTGTACACGCCCTCCCACAATAAACCCTGCATGTAGTTCAAGCTAATCACAGATGATTGATGGACATTTATGAATATTTATTTTTGTCTTTCGAATTAATAATTCTGAACAGTTTTAAAACCATCAAAACGGAAATGAGTAAATGTCAGATTGTATCGTTCAGTAAGTTGTGTAGTAATGAAATAACGCTGAGATCCTAGTGAATGTAATGTAAATGACGTCCCACAGGGGTTTGGTCTGTAGATGTTTCTGGAGTACATGAGGACTGATGTCTAATCATCAATGTTCAGTAGTGTTGGTTTCTTTATGATAAGAGAGCTGTGGGTGGAGATGAACACATTTTACACTGATCTCACATAAACCACACACACCAACAACAGCAAAGACTCAATATATACACATCATTGTTTTTCTGTTCATTTTAGTTTTATAATTCTCAAACATTTTATTGCAAAGATTTCAGGCCCTGTGTTGACAGAGACAGAAGTGTGTTCGTAGTCTCGTCTCATGGCTTTCATTTAGTCGTTAAATAGTTTTGTCTCTGTTGGTTGTGTTCAGTCTACAGTACTAGTGAAGCGTGACTTTAGGGTTTCTCTATTGTCTAAGGTTAATATTGATAGAAGCACAAGGTTACTCAGTTTATTGTGTAAGAGAGTCTATATTTATCTCTTAACCCCGCTGTATGTTTGTTTAAAACATGCTATGTGTGTTCAATGCTTTGCTGGTTTCACTTTTTTTTGGTTTTGTGATATGTTATGTAGTTGTGTGATGTTGTTTATGAAAATGGTAGCCTAGTAATAAAAATAAAAAGCTTAAAGCTGAATAAAAACTTATCTGAGTAATAAGGAGCATACCTGTACATGAGGCCATCAGAGACTCATTTTTAGGATCTTTGTTTATTTCAAAAAGATTCAAGTGGTTTGAAAAAATTGAAACAATCGAAATAAAGAAGCTGCTAGATGTAGTCATTGTTTTCAATGTCTTTAATGTGGACTGTGATATGTGTATTAAAGGTGCAGTAGAATGTTTATCTAGGCAGTATGTAGATGAATAATAATATGAGCTCTATATATGGTAATGACACATCATGAGCATCAAACACTATTGTTTCCTCATTCTTATATAAACCTTGTGCTAAGACTGCTGGAAAACATACCAATCTCAACATAACACCAACTGTGATGTAACAGTTGAGATGGACGCCCCAACATTAAATTAATAGCAATGTTGTTAAAATGTTAAAAACAAAGTTGTGACTGTTGAGTTAGTGTTATATGCTAGTTAATGCTATAAGCTAGCGTTTAGGCTGAAGTTTTATTATTGACATTATTACGTTTTGCATGGCCATACTGAGAAAAAAAACACAACACCACGATCGTGCACGCGCGCCACACGCTGAAATGAGAAAGACGTGGTCCAGACCGTCACTGTCTGGAGGATAACTAGCCAGTTGATAAAACATCTCGGAGAATAGCGCGGACGCACCTCACACCGCGAGCGTGCACGCGGGCCACACGGCCGAAATGAGACGGGCTCCGTCATGTCTTGAGGATAGCCAGTTGATAAAACGTGTTTCCGTGAGAACTGTAAGTGGACTTATGTTTTGGGCTTATTTAAGCCTGTTAGTGTATTAGTCTATACTTCTTGCAAATTTAAAGTAAGTTAGCTGGTGATTTTGTTGTTTGAGCAACCTGCTAGATAGGTTTCACGTGCCTGTTGATTAGATATAATTGTTGAGCGCTCTTGCTCACTTTATTTATGTGCATTATTTATGCTAAAGTAGTTACACTCCTTTAAGATAATGTAATAATAGTGGGAAATAATCAGTTTTACAATTTTTGCGCTATTTATCATCGTTCGCCAGACGTTCTACAACATCTGCTTTAGTTTGTGTTTATTAACCCTTTAGTTTCACTTTCACTTCACCACGCAGCTTTTCCCATTAGAGGTAAAAACATTTAATTAATTAATTATCTAGTATGTGTATCTATTTTTTTGTCATAGTTTCTTCAAAATGAAGTTTTATTTGAGTGTTTTAAATAAAAATATGATGCATATGCCCCACCCCTTTGATTGCCCCGCCTAACCCTACCACCTTAACTAACCAATTTTCTGTGGGAAACCCTGAACATTGTTATTCATGACCCTTTAATTGTATTGGCAACTCCTAGGGTTATAAATTGAAATGTAAAACTCTCTCTGGATAATATTTGCACTTAATAAAGCCACATCCCTTCAATATCAGAAAGCAACTTAACATAATATTTCAATGCATTCTTTGGCACCTTTAATAACATCATTAGAGAAATATAAACTCTTGGTCAATTCTCTATCATCTCTTCATCTGGATGTCTGATAAAGATCTTCAGTCTGTTGTTCGTCCAGTTATGCTGTTCACCCCTTTTCTAAAAAAATTTTTGTAACCCTAAAATCTTTTTGCGTATTATTTACCATTGGCTGCAAAACTATGGTTATTTTGTGATAAACACTTTTTTTACTATAGTAACTATGTTTTATTGGTTTTTACTGTAGTAAAACCATGGTTAACTGCAGTTAAACAAGATGGATGTGTTGAAATGAGCATGACAGGGTTGAAAGTACAGTGGGTTGTGTTAATGGTCCCTTCAGGTTATTTGTAGATAACATCAGAAGCTCTTTTTTTTCAGATTAGGTGCCATAATCTGCTCAATGCTTATTTAAGTGGATTTGTGGCTTTATTTGAGGCCACGTGAAGAGGTCGCGTGTGAAATGGCATCTGTTATTATCGTGTTAGGAGAGCTTTTTAGCATGTTGCAATGCAATTGCTATTGATTTTTTGGGGGGTGGTTGCTAAGGTGTTGTGGTTGGTTGCTCGTGGTTTTTATACTCGCCCAGCCCAGGTTTGACCTTTTGGTCTCTAGATACAGTTGAACATTTCTCATCTGGTCGTGAGCTTTATTTCTGCTCGTCTGTCTGAAGATCTTTGTCTAAATTCAGAGGTTAAGACAGTTAGTTAGTGGTGTTATTACTGTTTCTCATCATAGTTAATCAAACCACTGAACCCAAAGGTTAAACTTTGACCGAGTGTGTTGTGCTAGTACAGATGCATGCATGTGAACTTTAAGCTGAAATAATGTGGTTTGTTCAGATGAGGTCTGCTGAGCATTAGAGGAGGAACATCAACTAAAATATAATCATTCAGACAAGTTTTGATATTTCCTGAAATCTACTCGATAAATAAAGAGGACGTCACTTTTAAGAAATTATGTTTCTTGTGTGTATATTATTAACATTATTTACTCGGTCTCTTGTCATTTTTACTCCCAATGGCTTTCTCTGATCTTCAAAACCGAAACTACGACTTTAAACAATGGTTATGGGTTTTCTGGTTTCAGTAGAAGTGGATTGTGAGCAACTCTTAAAGCTTCAAAAGCACACAATAGTGTTATAAACTAACTTCTCACGAAGTGTCCTAAATCCATAAGAATGAGTTTGGTGCCAAACGATTATTAACAAGAGTAATAACATCATCAGAAATCAAACTGTTAAGTGATGATCTTATAATGTTGTTCATAATTATCTGGTGTGTGCATTAATGGTGATTACTTTAAGCTCTTACCAGCAGGATGAAATAAAGTGATTCATATACTGACTCTCATACTGTGTGATTGAACGTGAAATGTGGTTTTGTCTGTTTCAGGCTCAGAATAAAGAAACGGGCGTGCTGGCTGCGGCTAAAGTGATCGAAACCAAAAGTGAAGAGGAGCTGGAGGATTACATGGTGGAGATTGAAATCTTAGCATCCTGTAACCATCCGTACATTGTCAAACTGATGGATGCCTTCTTTTATGACAACAAACTATTGGTAAGATTTGTCACAGCCAGTGTTGGGGAAAGTTACTTTTAACAGTAATGCATTACAATACTAAGTTACTCCCCAAAAAAGTAACTAATTTAAGTTACTTTTAATGGAAAGTAATGATTACGTTACTTTTGCGTTACCTCTGCGTTACTTTTTCTTACTTGGCTGAGGCTTGATCTCTTTCAGGCCTTGCAGGTGTTTTTATGATCGCAAAAATGTCAAGCTCTGGTCTGCCATTTCCATTTTAGATTCAAACTGTTACCGCTCAGGCACACAGTGTAATTATACGTTAATATGTTCAGTTTAATTCAGTATATTATTTTATTTTTAAATTGAATTAATTAAACTGAAAAGTAACTCGCATTACTTTTTAAAAAAGTAACTCAAATATTAATGTGTACATTTATAAAGTAATGTGTTACTTTACTCGTTACTTCAGAAAAGTTATATTATTACGTAATGCGCGTTACTTTTAATGCGTTACCCCCAACACTGGTCACAGCATAGTTCAAAAAGTGTGTTGTTTTTATGTAGATTAGAAAGAAGGGATTTGAATCTGTGGAGGGATCATGACACATACACAATAAACCTCCTCAATCAGTTTCAGGTGTTTCCAAAACTCATCTTCAGACAGACGAGCAGAAATAAAGCTCACGACCAGATGAGAAATGTTCAACTGTATCTAGAGACCAAAACATGAAATAAGTCACCTCACCTTACATTGTCAAAGTTTCTCACGTCAGAATAGCAGTTTATTGACTTTAGGATATTTGTCAGATATAAACAAATTGAATCGAATTGCTGTAAAGTTCTTCAGTAATTTCTGTTGTCTGTATTTCTCTTGAATAAATCACCTTCAGCGTGAACATGCAGTTTAAACTAATAAATAACTAATAAAGCTCATGTGCTGTTTAATAGTAAAACATGATCACACAGATGTCTTATAGCTGTAGTGTTACTTTATTAAATAAGTTTGTTTTAGTGTTGTTTGAACGGTAAGTGTGATGGTAGTGAGTGATACTGAAGTAATGGAGATCTATCAGGTGTTATTTCTATCAGGTGTTCTTGATATATAAATAAAACACAGTAAACACACTAAAACGAGAGGTTATAATGCTCCTGTACCTTTCAATCTTCTATATGTAATTGATCTCTGTTATGATTGGCTAACATCCACACACCTGTGCAGTTCACATCTGTTCATAGGGGCAGGCCTACAAGTATCTTAATAGAGATAGAGGTGTTTTTAACTAAGTTAAATTCAGTGGTCATGTCATGTGTTAAAGAAATACTCCACTTTCATAAAAAATCCAGATAATTTACTCAACCTGATGTCATCCAAGATGTTGATGTCTTTCTTTGTTCAGTCGAGAAGAAATTAAGGTTTTTTTTGAGGAAAACATTCCAGTATTTTTGTCATTTTAATAAACTTTATTGGACCTCAACAGTTTACAGTTCAAATGCAGCTTAAAATTGCAATTTCAACGCAGTTTCAAAGGACTCCCAACCAATCCATAAGGGTCTTATCTAGCAAAACGATTGGCATTTTTGTGACGGGGAGGATTTCTGAAGATACTCGCAGTCAACCAACATACGTGTAGAAAGGGTGCAATATAAGAAATATACAGAAAGTCTTTGAGACAGTCTTACCAATAGAGTTAGCGCAAGTATGGCCGTGATGTCTCTGTGAAAGGCACGTCAACCAAAACGGCGCTTCTCCTAAAGTGACGAGGGGTTTCAATTTAAAGCACGCGCGCAGCCTGTGTCTCTGCTTGTTTTACTTGCGCCTGGTTCCGCATTGCAAGACTTCGCGCACGCGTCTCCCACAACAGTCTCGACAAGGTGTTTAAACTTGACCCAATGCTTATAAAAAAATACTCTCGCCTGTCTCTCCGCATCGCAAAGCCTTCATGCCCTCATCTCCCAAAATGGACGATGCGTTTAAACCTATTTTTTTTTACAGTCAATGGTTTAAACTTGTAGCACATGCGCAGCCCAACACTGCTTACAAAGCCTGGCTCGTTATTTAAAACAAACTAAAATTTCACTTGAATGAAATGACATTGAACGCATTCTCTACTAGTGTTGGGCGATATGCCCTATTTTCAGATCGTCCTATCGTCAGCCTGTGAGATCGGCGATACACGATGTTATCGGGGGGCGTGGCAGTAGTTTACTCTTTTTTTATTTGATAATTTTTACTCATTATAACAAGTCACTTGATGGGTTGACAAAAAAACAGGACCGCAACACCGTCATGACCGCAACCTTCTTAAAACTGATGCTATTAATGCGAGCGCGTCATTAAAACCTTAATCATGATTACTTAATAACTGTAAAAACATGCATCTGCGCACGCACACACACGTGCGCGCACATACAAACAATTCAATGCATTAGTGCTGTTGCAGAAGACTACACGTGTCAAGCAGTGGTGCTCTCATGAGGTGCCTTTTTAAACGCATCGGTCCAGTGGAACGCGATCATATTTTAAACACAATCATATATTAAACACGAGGGACGTGTTGCTACAACTCATTGAAGTGCATATCATAAACAGGATTAATACCTAGTGATCTGACTTCAGACAGAGCGCAGCTTTCTGCACGTACGCGAGAGTGAGAGAGAGGCGCTAATATGCAGCGGGTCATATTTTAAACAAAAAGGAAAGTTTGTCTCAGCTCGCATGAAACGCATTAAACTGAACAAATAAGGATTACTACTTTAGTTTATGTTTAGACTGCGGACAGACGCGAGAGCGCGTGCATGTGAGACAGAGAGAAGCACAGCTGCTCATGACGCGGCGCGCTGGATTTAGTGGTAGAAGGAGACCAAGACGCGCGCATTAAGTGCAGGTACGTGCAAGAAGGAATTCTCTCTTTACAAGCTCTCCGCGTAAAGTGAAGCCCACAAACCCTCATGTGAGGAAAAGCATGCATTGTCGGTGTTAATATAAAACTATGATGATAATAAATTTAATAATAACCATTCGCCAACTATCGTCGTGACTATCGCCATGAAAGCCTGCCATTGGCGATATGGCTGAAGATCGTCGATACACGATACTATCGTCTATCGGCACAACCCTATTCTCTACTCATTTTAAAGATCCCAAATGTATTTAATATTTTGATAATTATGAAGTTTACAAAAAACACACATGCATACAAATCTTCCCAGTAAAACTCAGTCACCCCTTTAAATATTAACTTTATCAATGTTGCAGCTATAATGAACACTTATTTAAATACTGTTAGTCCAAGCTAAATACCATTTTACATTTCATATAATAAAGCAGTGTTAATTATATTCTTAATTTGTTTATTTTTGTTTCCTTATTTTCATAAAAAAACTGATAAGTGTGTCTGCTGGGGCACCCCTATCCAAAAAGCACAACCAGTTTTAATGTTACCCTGAGTGAGAAGTGTTACCAGAATTTTTTTAATTAAGGTGAAAAATAAAAGTTGTGTGTTTACTGTATTTTTGTTAATGTTTCAATGGATCTTAAAATGTATGGTATCGAAAAAAGTATCGTTAGGAACCGGTATTGAAACTGAGGTATCAAAATTGGCACCGGCTCGAAAGATTTTAAACAATACCCAGCCCATTTGTGTCAGTTTATCGTTTAAGTGTGTGTTTCACGTGTGGCCTTTTGACGTGACTACGCAATATGTACTGTCACGATGGCGCATCACATGGCTAGTGCAAGATGAGAAGTTGTGGTTTAAAAGTGCTTATTTTATTTATTTTTTTGCCAAAAATGACGATTGTTTTGGTAGATAAGAACCTTATGCCTCAGTTGGGATCGTTTGAAGCTGCTTTGAAACTGCAAACTGTTGAGATTCACTAAAGTCCACTATATTGAGACAAATCCTGAAATGTTTTCCTCAACAAAAAAAAAAAATTCTTCTCGACTGAACAAAGAAAGACATCAACATCTTGGATGACATGGGGGTGAGTAAATTATCAGGATTTTGTTTTATGAAAGATTGAGATAAAACTTCATCTGACATTTGGTATTGTCATTGACCATTAGAAGTGTTCAGGGCAAGGTTTCCAGTCCAGTGTGTGCACTATGTTGTCTAACTGTAAAAGTTGTTTATTGCTGAAGTGTCTCAGTGTAATGATAAGTGTCTGTGCTATTGTTGAAGAATGCTGTTGTGTCTTTCTCAGATAAACTGCACACGTACCCCAACTATACAGCTTTACTTCTCATATCCATGCTAATTAATCTCATAAACTAAAGTTTTTATAGGATTAGCTGATTAAAACTGTTCTGCAAGTAAACAATCATACTTTTAGTAGGCATGGTCCGGTTTTAAGGTATACCGAGGTTTTAAATGGTCAAGGTTTCAAAGCCAATAAAATGTTATGTGAAACCGTCTCCAAGGTTTGAGCTGTGTTTATACAAAATTCATTGAATCTTTAAGTCATGTGATTGATTTGATGTTTACATTTAATATACATAACGAAAATATATATATTTTTTGGAAGCATATTATAATTTAAACTCTTTATTTTTACAAGGCATTTGAAAATAACACATTTTAGTGTTGCAATGGCAATACCGCAACACCGTAAAAACCGTGGCATTTTTGCTAAAGGTTATCATATCGCCAGAATCTTATACCGCCCCATGCCTAACTGTTAGCCTTAGATTTATTTCTTAATGTTGACTTATTTTTTACTAATATTATTTTTTTGACTATAATGTTTTTTTATTAATTCAAGCTGCAAATATATGCATTATCTTGAATATAGCTTAATTGTATAGAGGTTTTCAGGATACTTTCAGGCATAAGACATCTAGGGACTTTTAAACTTGCAGTACGTTAAGTTGTGTTGTTGTCAGTAAATGCATAGAGTAGTTGACCGTGTCATAGACTAAAATATTTGGGTGTGGACGAGGTGTCTGTGGGTTAAATCAACTGTGAATGTTAAGAAGGTTTAGTAAGAGGAAATGATTTCGCACTTCTTGTCAAACATAAATGAACTGATGCTTTTAAGTCATGTGGACCTGTTCTGATCACATCTGACAGATGCTAAACCCACTCCAGAGATTTAGGGCAAAAACAGAAAAAGCAGAAGTTTCATAGTATAACCGAGCAATATATACACCACATGTTTGATATAAATACAAAGGTCCCATGTTTGAGTCTTGGCTGGTTGGCGAGGTCTTTCTGTGTTTTAAAGATATTCAAGTCTTGGTGAATTGGAGATGCTAAGTTGTCCTTCCCCAAGTCATAATACATAAAATACATCATTTTGTTAGGTTTTCATAGGCTAAATGTACCCTTTTCATTAATAATGAATCTCTACTCTATATTAAAGAGGTACTAGGGTTTTCCTGATAGGCGATACTATCAACAATTGTCAGACATATGGCCGATAGCATGATGTCTTTAGTTCTCTGTAATGTGAAAGCATTCATTTAATGAACAGGTTTAATTAAACAGTGAATCATTTCTCTTTGTTTAAGATAGTCTTGTGTGTTTTCCTGAGAGATGTGTGTATGTGTAGGCACTCCAGGAATGTCACCGGTTTGCTTAAACTCTCACAACCTTTGAGTTTGTTCTTGCGGTTGGACCGGTTCTTCATGTACACCCGCTGTCACTGTCGTATGTCATGTGGATTATTCCAGAAATGTCTGAAAGAACGTAACAGCTGTAGCTTTAGAGTCACAGCGGCGTCTGGTTTCTCCAGTCTTGTCCTTTTTTTGCAGGTGTTGTCCGTAGGTGAGCAGGTGGTTTTTGTTATTGTCGTCGTCGTGTGACTTATATGGCTGTTGTTGTTGTCTTGGACCTCTAGTGACATGAATGCAACATCACATGTAGGCTTAGGAGAAATCCACTGTTTACTGTAAGCCATGATTTATTTATTCTGAATTAGTAACAAAGTTGGTGGCTACCATGAGTTGACCCGCTTCATGTGCCGCATTACCACCTTGAGTGTGCATTATTTTTTAATAATTCAACGGCCCGTTGTCAATTTTTCCTTACATAAATGTTGATCAGCACCTCGAGCAAAGTGCAGAATAACAACCAGCTGGATGCATTTGGTGTTTATTAGACTATGGGGTTACTGTCACAGAGAAATATTCATCAGAGTTCTGCTGTTATTGAGACGTGTGATGGATAAAGATCTTTGTGTTATCATCTCTATCTGTACACACAGGTTTCAGAGACATGTACTGTATTATCTTGTGGGTTTTGATTCAACAGAAACTGAACTGATTCTCTTACATTATCATCATCTCTCTCTTCATTCATAAAGGCTCTTATTAAAGTGGTTTCACTATTAAGATAAGTGATCATCACACAGTCTGTCAGGCTCTGGTCATAAATATTACAAATAATCTGTACAACTCGTACTAAATCATCTTAACCGAAACATTTACTACAAATCTGTCATGCATTTCATTCAATTCAAATTTATTTCTATTGCTTTTCACTCATTTTAAATGATAGCAAAGAGCTTTACATTAAACACATATCAGTACATAGATAAAGTCTATATATACATACTCACCTAAAGGATTATTAGGAACACCTGTTCAATTTTTCATTAATGCAATTATCTAATCAACCAATCACATGGCAGTTGCTTTAATGCATTTAGGGGTGTGGTCCTGATCAAGACAATCTCCTGAACTCCAAACTGAATGTCAGAATGGGAAAGAAAGTTGATTTAAGCAATTTTGAGCGTAGCATGGTTGTTGGTGCCAGACGAGCTGCTCTTGAGTATTTCACAATCTGCTCAGTTACTGGGATTTTCACGCACAACCATTTCTAGGGTTTACAAAGAATGTTGTGAAAAGGGAAAAACATCCAGTATGCGGCAGTCCTGTGTGCCTTGTTGATGCTAGAGGTCAGAGGAAAATGAGCCGACTGATTCAAGCTGATAGAAGAGCAACTTTGACTGAAATAACCACTCGTTACAACCGAGGTATGCAGCAAAGCATTTGTGAAGCCACAACACGCACAACCTTGAGGCGGATGGGCTACAACAGCAGAAGACCCCACCGGGTACCACTCATCTCCACTACAAATAGGAAAAAGAGGCTACAATTTGCACGAGCTCACCAAAATTGAAGACTGGACAAATGTTGCCTGGTCTGATGAGTCTCGATTTCTGTTGAGACATTCAGATGGTAGAGTCAGAATTTGGCGTAAACAGAATGAGAACATGGATCCATCATACCTTGTTACCACTGTGCAGGCTGGTGGTGGTGATGTAATGGTCTGGGGGATGTTTTCTTGGCACACTTAAGGCCCCTTAGTGTCAATTGGGCATCATTTAAATGCCACGGCCTACCTGAGCATTGTTTCTGACCATGTCCATCCCTATATGACCACCATGTACACATCCTCTGATGACTACTTCCAGCAGGATAATGCATCATGTCACAAAGCTCGAATCATTTCAAATTGGATTCTTGAACATGACAATGAGTTCACTGTACTAAAATGGCCCCCACAGTCACCAGATCTCAACCCAATTAACATCAATTTTGATCTGTTAGTGTATAGGATTACTTTAAAAATTAAACATTTGGTAATGATATTTGTGTAAATAATTGAATCTTTGGTCACTGTATTGTATGATTTTATTCATTATTCATTTAAGTCAAAACTTCTCTGTGTTTTATGGAGCAAACATGTGTTTGTGTTTTAAAATCAGATGATGGTCAGTAAAAATGTTTAAATGCATATCACACTAGAAGCGAGTATGATCCTCCTGTCTATCTGCATGTCTTAAAGTAGGTCAGATACTTTGATTGACAGACAGATAATCTTAACACATTTTTAATTTCTTTGTTTTCCACCCAAACATGCCAAACTGATGTCTGAGATTTGATTGTAATTCAGATGCAGCTGCCCTTAACTCTTTCTTTCTTGATTGACATTTATTGTTTGTGCAGAAAGCATCATTTATGTTACTGACAGACACAGTGAGTCTGTTATTGTGTCACAAGCAGGGTAAAGGTGTAAAACTTGTTTGCTCTGAACAGAGAGATGATGCACCCATTAATCTCAAAACACACACACACAGAGAGAGAGAGACAGTGATTTATTACTTGCACATCTTCTCCGTAATAATAATGATTCGGCTGTTTGCACATCAGCAAAGTTTAGAACTACACAAAACCAAACAGATAACAAAGTAGATTTTCTATCATCTGTGTTCATGTAATTATTGTCTGTTAATGTATTTGACACACAGATCATGATTGAGTTTTGTCCTGGAGGTGCCGTTGATGCCACTATGTTAGGTAAGAGTCTCTGCTCTTATTCATCATTTTACACTTAAAACAGCTTTATGTTCACAGTGATTTATCAACAGATCACATATATGTAATTATATAGACTTACACTAAGAAACAAAACTATATGTGGGGACTATTAAAATGAGCATACAGTAAACCACCATATTGTTTTTACACAAGTGACAATAATGCAAAAAATCTCTCTCATTACTGCAAAGCAAAATGTAAGATATCTACATCTAAACAGGCCTAAAAACATGAATCTTAATCATGATTCATTATTTTTGTTTGTGTACTGAGACTTATGATGGCTGATGTTTTGATGTTTGTAGAGTTGGACCGAGCTCTTGAAGAACCTCAGATCCAGGTGATCTGTAAACAGATGTTGGAGGCTCTTCAGTATCTTCACAGCATGAAGATCATTCACAGAGATCTGAAGGCTGGAAACATTCTCCTCACACTGGACGGAGACATTAAACTAGGTGTGTATATGGACATTTGTATGTGTTTGTGTATAATGTACTGTATATATATATATATATATATATATATATATATGTCACGCATCCACCGATCAATTAGTTTAAATGATTCAAGACATTTGTTACCTTGATGAATGTTATTGTTTGTGGATTCATGTATCCATGCATTGTTTCTCAAACATATTAAATTCTACTGTACTTTCCGGACTATAAGCCGCTCCGGAGTATAAGCCGCATCATTAAAAAATGTGCCATAAAGACGAAATAACATGTATAAACGGATGTTTAGGCGGCTAAACGTCAAAGTCGCCGTTGACTATAAGTCGCCGTTGACTATAAGTCGCCGTTGACTATAAGTCGCCGTTGACTATAAGTCGCCGTTGACTATAAGTCGCCGTTGACTATAAGTCGCCGTTGACTATAAGTCGCCGTTGACTATAAGTCGCCGTTGACTATAAGTCGCCGTTGACTATAAGTCGCCGTTGACTATAAGTCGCCGTTGACTATAAGTCGCCGTTGACTATAAGTCGCCGTTGACTATAAGTCGCCGTTTATTTAGAAAATGATTTCCCAAAATCCAAGCCGAAGAACAGACATTTAATCTGGAAAGGCAAGTTATTCAACTAAACAATAGCAGACAGAACAGCAGGCTAAATAGATCTATGTACTTTAAAGTAATGTTATCAGTTATTTAAATGATAAACCATAGTATACAGAACTTACCTGGAAGGTTGAATAGGCTAAATTAACCGAACAAGCCAACTAGCATGAAGTTTGCGTACTCGTCATTCCACATCACTGAATCCATTGAATTACATAAATACAGAAGCAGCATATAGCGGACTCTTTGGGCCTGTAGACGGTATGTGTACATAAATGTCAAAATTAATTTATACTGACTTACAAGGCACACCTGACTGTAAGACGCAGCAAAAAACGCGGCTTATAGACCGAAAAACACGTAAGGAATAATTGACGACAGGCCGTTGAATTATAAGAAAATAATGCACACCCAAGGTGGTTACGTTACACCACGGGTGTGCATTATTTTCAAATAATTTAAACTACTGGGGATAATTATTCCTCTTATACCACGTTTACCAAAAATATTGCTCTGGTGCCTATTTTTAAGACATTTTAAAGATTAGGTGTGCGGTTATTGAAAAATAGTTAACACCCATGGAACATTTCTCAGCCAATCAGAATCAAGCATTTAACAGACCTGTGGTATAAGGTAATATAATTACAGTTCATGAGATCTGACAGCTGAATCCAGACTCTAAAATTAACACTCGGCAAGCACCAAATCTGCACAAAAATCGTCACTGGCGATTATATGAAACTGTGTCAAACCCATGATGACCTGTTTTTGTCTGTCTGCTTTCTGTTTTATCATTCATTACGTTTACCTGTACACCAATAATGTGATTATTTACATTAATCAGAGTAAGGAATTAATCACAGTAAGATGTTTACATGACTGGAGTAAACCTTTTACTCCTGTTTACATGCAGTTTTTATTTTCAGATTATTTGCTGTTATTTGTGTTTATTTTTCACACATAGCCCAACACAGAACACAAATGATGAACTCACATATATTGTCCACTGTTTCTTTTTTAAATAACAAACACGTTCTTAAGGACATATTTTGTTATTCTTGCCACGATGAAGACAGAAATGTTATGACAGTGCCTGTAGTGGTTTTATACACTAATGTGGTGTTATTTGAGCTGTTTCTGGATGAAGGCAGACTGCTGACAGCGAGTCTTGTTGACAGTGTTCAGGGAAAACTTCCTAATGTCAAGTTTAAAATGAATTCGCATTGAAACTGCATGATAAAAACACACACACGAGGGTGCATGTAAACATGGTCACTGAAATTAATGTGCAGTTTCTTTTCAATACACAATATATTACAACACTGAACTAAACTAGACTGAATCAGGCTGAACTGAAGTGAGCTTGTGGCAGTAAATATTGTTCATGTTTTATGAAAAAATGCTTTCTAGGTACCTATAGTAAAGTAGGTGTCTTATAAGGCAGTTTATGTTTTGTATCCGGCTTCAAAGCACCTACAATACACACGTAATGCTGTCAGTCAGACACATCAGGATGTTTTCAATCTGAAATGAAAGTGTGATGTTTGGATACGTGTCGTGTCTTGTGCCGGTGTTGGTTTATCACAAAAGATCTCTCTTAGTCATTCTGGTGATCTTTCCCACACGCACATACACAGAAACAGGAAGATTAACTTCATTCTGAAACCTTTAAAAGTATCATGTGAAGGATTTGTGTTGTGTAAAGTACTCAATGATTTCCTCTGTACGCCGCTCAATATCTGAACTGAACGTCTCTTCATCCAGTGTCTCTTAATGGTTTTTCTGAATGTCAGGCCAGGAGAGGTTTTCCTGTAAGACAAACTGGTTACCAAAACAAGGTTTTATTTGGTAGCATTAGTAAATGCTTTAGATCACACTAACACTACATTACATTACATTACATTACATACATATAGACAGTTTTAGCAGTAACAACATAAACAAGCGGCTTTCGTGGAAAACGCGTAACTTCCAGTAAACTCCGCTAAGAATACATAAAATCCATTTAAAGTAGTTAATTTATATCACAAGCAAAATAAACAACATATAGATTACCAAGGAAACCAAAACATATTGTTTTCGATGAGGTATTTGTTTAAGAGTTCAGTTTCAGCAACTAGTCAGACCATTAAACAAACAGAAACCCGAAGTAAGTTCGGACCAGATGCGTAATCGCGTCACCGCACGTGCGTCCGATGAAACCGTCTATAGCTAGCTCTGCTACAAAACTGAAGAAACATTAAAAAAACACATGAACATCAAATATTCAATAATCTTTATAAGATAAATGAGGGAAGTGAGTCACATCTAGTCTGGACTCCTACAAGCTACTTTTCTTCAATGATTCAGTCAGAGTCATCCATATCAAAGATATTTTATTAAATCAACTTATTGGGGTGGATGCTTGTTTGAGCTGCCTTAATTTAAAAACACCTTGCACTGCCATATCTTAGCATATATTAAAGCTCACATAACACACGCTGTTTCTGCATTAATCTGGAGTACCTATAGAGTAGTATGACATCCTTTATATCTCTGAAGAGTCTTTAGTAATCAGATTTATAAAAGAAAGATTAGCTTTACCGAATCTTTCCGATAACGTACGAAAAAATGAAGAAGGAGGAGTTACTACTGCGGAAGGAGCAAGTACGAGTCATGCAACACTACAACACTGTTTAACTTATGATTCACTACATGTTCGTGTCATTTATATAATATGCACAAGCCCAAGTCTGTCTTACCGCATGCAACTCATTACCGGGTTGGGACTTTTCACGGAAATCCAGTGTAAAGCAAACACACACGCAAAACTTCGCTGCTACCCTGGATAATAAACTATATCCATTGTTTTCATAAGGCTGGCTTTCTTCTCCTTACATCCAAAAACACACTTCTTCATTCATGCCATTGTTGAGTTTTGAAATTAAACAAAACTGTCGCGTGATGTGATGTTTGTAAGTTCTAGTGTCTTCCGCTGATGGACAGGTAGGCGGGGTCTTCCAGGGGAAGTGCCCATGAAAAGAAGTGATGTGTATAGAAACATAGATATGTATAATAAAGGCTTGATGTCTCGCCCGCGCTGCTGGCCAATTGAGTGTAACTTCTGCATTTGGCGGCAATCTTACCTCAGGGCGCTCGCTCACTCGTAGCATTGAGTTTTAATGATGCATTTACTTTTAAATTACCAGAACTTGCTTAATTTTCTAACTATTTCACACGGTTTGGTTTGTTATAAACATCAAAGATGTACATATGACACTGCATACTGAAACTAAAAATAAAATAATTTTCATGAAAAAAATGTTAAAGCATCCAGAATTATAGCCATGTTAATATCGTTTGTAAGTATAATGGTTCTATAAGAAAATTCCTGCTCTGTACAATTTCTTTCTTGTGTAAATATTTATCTGCAATAAAATAAATAAATAAATAGTATTTTGTAAGAAACCCAACCATTTAAAAAATCGGTGGAAAATTGAGCAAGTTATGGTCATTTAAAAGTACATGCATCATTAAAACACAATGCTATGAGTGAGCCAGCGCCCTGTGGTAAGATGGCCGCCAGGTGATGACGTTATCTATGTATAGAAACCCCTGAAACGTCAGCTGGACCCGTAATCAAAAACTTTCTGAAACTTGTACGAACTCTGTCGAAGTGCATTCGGCACAGAAATACTCTGTAACACACCCAACTGCTTTTTTGACACTTTGCCTAATTTAGCATGCGTAAACAACTCTATAACTGTGTTAATAAGTCAAAATGCATGAAATACCATTGAACCCCCCCTTTAATGTCAATGTTTTGTCTCAAGATGCACACCAGTATTGTTTTTTGTAAGGTATGTTTGTAAAAACGACTTAAATGTCGTAATATTACTAAGACCTAGTCCTGGATTAATATAAACCCTTTCTGGGAAACTACCCCTTAGTTTTGTAATGAAAAAAAAAACGAATATGTCAACAACATTTAGAGAAAAGATATCACTCAAGTGACTCTAAACGTTTGTACACAAGAAAAATCTGAAACATTTCATTCCGTAGTGTGGATTGTTTAATAGATTTAACAAAATGTTGTTTTATGATAAGATTTACATTTTTGTTTGGCAGATGTTTCAAATACTAGTGTTTATATTACAGCAGGAATTAGAAAAATCATTGTAATCCAATGTCGCTTATTTCTTTTCCAGCTGATTTTGGGGTTTCTGCAAAAAATACCAAAACTCTTCAAAGGCGAGACTCTTTCATTGGGACTCCGTATTGGTGAGTACTGCTTATAGAAGTGAATGAATTCATCAGATCATCACCCGTCTCCATATCTTCTGTAAATATTATGAGTAGTAATGTTAGCAGCATGACAGATGTTTATTATGTGATCACCTGATGTTGTTGACTATTTGTATTGGATGGCTCCTGAGGTGGTGATGTGTGAGACCATGAAGGACGCACCATACGACTATAAAGCCGACATCTGGTCTTTGGGTATCACACTGATCGAGTTAGCTCAGATCGAGCCGCCCCATCATGAGTTAAACCCCATGAGAGTTCTTCTAAAAATTGCCAAATCTGAGCCGCCCACCCTGGAGAAGCCCGCCAAATGGTAACTGAGTCTGAGAGGGAATATTTATCTGTTTTACTGGATTAGGATTTATTTTCTCTTTTCAGAACATAGTGTCTCCTCTTCATAGATTTCATCATTTAAGACCCTTAATCATTTCTAAGTTCAGTGTTTATCACTGTATCTATGTAAATATGGAATGGTTTTGTATGTTTCAGGTCAATGGAATTTAAGGATTTCCTTAGAAAAGCTTTAGACAAAAATCCTGAGACGAGGCCAACAGCTGCTCACCTTCTTGAAGTAAGACGTTTCACTTCTGTCACATCCGCATACTGTACTGTACAATCCCCTTTCACATACATGAAACATGACTCCATGATGTTTGAAATATTGTGGTATGTGCACAGAAAACACTTTCATGTCTCATCAGGGCCATCATAAATTTAACAGAGAGAATCAAAAATATTTTCATTCTTGCGTATTTTTTCTTTAAAGGGCACATATGCCCATTTTTACAAGATGTATATAAGTCTAAGATGTGCTTTGAATGGATCTGTGAAGTTTCAGCTCAAAATACCACACACATCATTTATTATAACATGTCCAAAATCACCCTGTTTGGGTGGGAGCAAAAACGCTTTCATGTCTGTACCTTTAAATGCAAATGATCTATAGCTTTTACTTAAACTAGATCTGATTCCTGTGAATACAGTCTGGGACAATCGTATATTTTAGCCACATTAGCGCTACAACGTGCTTACAAATAGAGATGTGCATTTGTCATGTTTTCATTTTAATTAATCCATAGGTCTGAAGAACGAGTACTCGATTACCTGGGGGCGGGGCAATCAAAGGGGCGGGGCATATACGTCATAGTGAAAACGAAAATATTTTTATTAAAAGCACTTAATTTTGAAGAAACTATAAAAAAAATAAACCCACATGATCATCATTTTTGTGACCGATCATCGATACCACGTTCGAGTACTTGAGCAATCGAGTACTCGTGCCCATCCCTACTTACAGACACAAAGCTTTTGGGTAAAATTAACCTGAGGGCGAGGCTTTATCAGTGTGACATCACATTAACAAGATAACCAAAATAGCATTTCTAATGAGACTGCTTTGGTTTAATGGGAATAAGAAAGGAGAGGTTGGATTATTTTCATTGTAGGGTAGTTGTGTTCATACACTGCCAACACACATTTATATCCAAACCTTACAAAAGTGGATTTTTGATAATATGTGCCTTTAAAATGTATTTGACCCTGTTCACCAGACCAAAGATGAATTAGTGTTAAATTCTTAATCATGCCAATAAAAATCCTAAACAAAATCCTGAAGTTATGAGTGCATACAGCATCTAAAATATCAATTTTAGCACTTCAGTGGCAGATTAAAAGTGTATGTAAGATGATAATTCCTGTCACATCCCCTCCATGATCTGATGTTGAATATCAATAATGGTGCTGTGGCTTATACAATGACCTGTACTGACAAATCCATTCAAATTAAACTATATTACAGTCAATACTACACAGGCTGCTAAATCCTCTAAATTCATTAACATGTGTATCAAACATTTATCTGTAGTCTTCAGTGAAGAACCTGATGCATGACATCTGTTGAGCGTGGATAGAAAGTAACTTGAACTCATGTTTATCGCTGATAACACACACACACACACAAACAGATGGTTGATGAGCTGAAAATGACATCTGAAGAGTTGTGCATATGCTAATATATCACCGTTTTCTCTTTTATGTCAGTACAGTGATAAACATTTATTACAAAGTAAGTCTTTAAAGTATTTTGGGTGTAATTTAAATGAATTTTTATGGTGCTTTTTAAAAAAGTGCATTGTTGGCTGTATGTTTTTAGCACTTGACTTGTCCTGACATACAGTAGAGTCGAGTCAGCTGAATTATAGATGAGTGAATGAAGTTCCTCTTCATTACACAGCTGTTTCAACTCATCACCTTTAACTTTCATCTAACTCAGCACTTTAACCAATTAAAGCAGAAGGGTCACACTTCACTTCTTCATAATGAACTGATGCTCTTTCAGATTACATGAGTGTATTTCAAGAGAGATCACAGCAGTCCATGAGAGATCAAAACTCCTGAAACAAAAACTACTGCTAAATAAACCCAACAACAGATGTTATGTGTCTGATGACTGCTTACTAAATCATTCAATAAATCTTCATGAAATATTCATTTCAGCTGAAATTATTTGACTATGTGATATGAAAGAAACATAATACACATGTTATAAAGGAAATGGCTGTCATTTAAACAGTTCACAGTGTCATTTCACAACAATATTTGACCACCGTGAAGAGTTATAGAGTCGAATCATTCATCATCATAACTGTTATTGATTTATTATGGGTTCAGTTCATCTGTCTCTCAATCTAAACACTGCTTTTATTTAAATCTAGTTATAGAGTATTATGATGTACCTCCAAATGTTCACATCTATAATATTTGATGTGCTATTAGACTTTAGATGAATAGTGAATGTCATTTGAGATGTTTATGAGAAAAATGAATCATGTGTCTTTGTTTAATCTGTGTGTGTTTGTGTGTCCAGCATCCCTTTGTGAGTTCAGTGAAGACCAATCGTCCTCTGAGAGAGCTGGTAGCTGAAGCTAAAGCTGAAGTGATGGAGGAGATTGAAGACAATAATGAAGACGGAGATGATGAAGTTGATCTCTCATCTGTAAGGCTTGGCTTTCTTATTCATACAGTACAGTACACAATCTCACTTCAATAAAGGGGGGTCGCACACCAGACGCGCAGCTCAGCACCGCGCTGTTCTAAAAAAATCGAACACATTGTTTTCTATGAGTATACGCACACTGGCGCCGAAAGGTGGCGCCTGTTCACGGCGACCAGCTTTGACTCAGGAAGTTGCTCAAATCCCTGTCACTCCCCCCACTCACATAGTTTAACACTAAATAACATCATATTTGTCTCAAATCATTAACGATTAACATTGGCTGCTAACGTATATTTTGCATTTTGAAGTAGACGCTGTCTGACTAAGCTCACGCTATTTAATGTGCACTTCCGGTTTAAGATAACTCTGAGTTGTCCTAGACGCGACTCGACGTGGCGCTGAGCTGCGCGACCCCCTTAAGTGCCAAAATAATACTCATATTGTAATTGTACTGGAAGTGTATCTGGTGTAGTATGAAGCTTTTACTCCACACTTCCATATTAAGTTAATGTGTGAAAGATAACGGCACATGAACATATACAGATTATATTGCAGTCCCTCCAGAAAAACGTGATTATGCGATCACATGATTCAACGCATCATCAGCCAAAGTCCGCATATTTATGCAGAGGCCGCATTTTTTTCAAATACGCCGCACTTTCGCAGCATAAATTGCAGATTTCTGTGCGCAAAATATGCGGGGCTTGCATAATTTCATAATACCCGCATATTTGTAGCAAAAATCACATATATCTTAGCAGAAAGTTGAAAAAGGTTGCATTTACTTCACACAAGCGCAGCCATGTCCCCTGTTGTCATGGGAACGTTAGGAAGTGACATCATTATGTGACGTGAACATCATTGAAAAGCTGCAAACAGTTTTGCGAGGTCCCGCAAGTTTCTGCGAGGTCCCGCAAGTTTCTGCGAGGTCCCGCAAGTTTCTGCGAGGTCCCGCAAGTTTCTGCGAGGTCCCGCAAGTTTCTGCGAGGTCCCGCAAGTTTCTGCGAGGTCCCGCAAGTTTCTGCGAGGTCCCGCAAGTTTCTGCGAGGTCCCGCAAGTTTCTGCGAGGTCCCGCAAGTTTCTGCGAGGTCCCGCAAGTTTCTGCGAGGTCCCGCAAGTTTCTGCGAGGTCCCGCAAGTTTCTGCGAGGTCCCGCAAGTTTCTGCGAGGTCCCGCAAGTTTCTGCGAGGTCCCGCAAGTTTCTGCGAGGTCCCGCAAGTTTCTGCGAGGTCCCGCAAGTTTCTGCGAGGTCCCGCAAGTTTCTGCCAGGTCCCGCAAGTTTCTGCCAGGTCCCGCAAGTTTCTGCCAGGTCCCGCAAGTTTCTTACATGTCCCGAAAGTTTCTGCAAGGTCCCGAAAGTTTCTGCCATGTCACGCAAGTTTCTGCCAGGTCACGCAAGTTTCTGCGAGGTCCCGCAAGTTTCTGCGAGGTCCCGCAAGTTTCTGCGAGGTCCCGCAAGTTTCTGCGAGGTCCCGCAAGTTTCTGCGAGGTCCCGCAAGTTTCTGCGAGGTCCCGCAAGTTTCTGCGAGGTCCCGCAAGTTTCTGCGAGGTCCCGCAAGTTTCTGCGAGGTCCCGCAAGTTTCTGCGAGGTCCCGCAAGTTTCTGCGAGGTCCCGCAAGTTTCTGCGAGGTCCCGCAAGTTTCTGCGAGGTCCCGCAAGTTTCTGCGAGGTCCCGCAAGTTTCTGCGAGGTCCCGCAAGTTTTATTGCATAAAATTGCATAAATATCCTGCATATTCCATTGCATTTTTTTAGGAAAACGTGCCGCAAGATCAAGAATTTTTGCCCGCAACAACCAGAAAAAAACTGTGATTTTCTGGAAGGACTGATATTGTAATAGACTTGCATTCTACTGTGAGCAACACTTCAAATCTTTTGTTAGGGTACGTCTGGCACCTCTATACCTACTGTAGATGTGACTCATAAAACACAATGTGGTTGTGATGTCATTTCCTGGCACATAATCTGACTGTAACAGATCATAGGTCCACACCCAGTCTGTGGTGTTTACTTGAAATAAATGGAAAAAACCTAGAATGGAGTAAAAGTCTTGACATGGCACAATGGTGCGAGTGTTTTAAAATAGCTGTGTAAGTGCTTCCTCTTCCTCAGCCATGGCAAAATAAAAGAATAGATGCACTTGCATTTGAGATAAATATAGCACAGGACCTTCAGTCGCTCCAGCTGCACAAAGACGGAGTTTAAAAAATAAAAATGGTGCAGTTTTCAGTCACTAAAGACGACTTATGTGACTTCTTCAAATGCTGACTTAAGTGAATAAACAACAACGACAACCAATCACAGCTCAGCATTATATTGACACAACAGCTTAATGTGCATTGTACTTCTGAAACTAATATATGTTTTTTATATTTAGATTATGCAACACTAAACATTTTGTTTCAACACTATGATTTATGATAGTAATGTAGTGACTAAACAAATCTGAACAGTCATACGAGTTTCTCTCTGTGTTTTAGGCCCCAGGCAAAGATCCATCTGAAACCAGTTTAGAAGGGGATCATTCACCTGACACAGCCCTCACCGAAACTGCTATAGAAGATGAGGACGAGCCCAAGACCGCTGTGTCCACAAAAACCAGCAGGAAAGAGCAAGAGGACAATCTGAGCGATAAGTTTCCTGAGGACGATCATGATAAACCCGAGAGCGAGGCGTCAGGCAAGACCTCCTGCTCCGACTCCGGCATTGAAGATGGAAAAATCACACCCACCTCTGAGGAGGAGGCCAAGAGCTCTGAGCCGGAGCTTCATTTACCTCTGAAGACAGAAGACCGTTCCTCGGAAACCACAGAGCAGCCGCTGGTGTCGTCGTTGAAAGCCGGAAAACCGGAGATAAAACCCGACAGAGAGGGAACCTCACGCTCTCCACGACACAGTGTGCTGAACCGTTCCGAATCCCAGGAGCCCAGGAATAGTGTGTCCGCAGTGAGCAACAAGTCATCATTTGCAGAGGATGTGGAGAGTTTGGTTCTGAGCCTGTCTGGAGACATGTCGGTCAACAAGGGCAACCTTTTGGTATGGGTAGGTCCGAGTTTGCATCTGTGTGTAACCAACGTTCATCAAACACATTTGTTCAGTGAGATTAATGTTCGGTGCTGCTTGTACATGTGCTTCAGTCTGATCAGATTTGAAGTAGTTTTCTGTAATTCGGGATGTAATGAGATTATACAGTCAAGTGCAGTAGTGACCACGGTTGTCTGAGATGCCTTGTTTTGGTTAAGGTATTTTATGGCAGTATCATGTGTGTCTGTCACGGAGTTAGCAATCCCAGAATGCATTGTGCTGAGCTCAGTGATAGAATGAGTTCAGGTAAGAGAAATGCTGATTTCTTGGGACACTGCGGTGCTGCAGTATCATTTTTTGATGGGTGCAGGGAAAACATTTTGTGACTTGGATGGCTTAAGTCCTTGATCATTTTCCTCACCTTCCTCAGGCAGCGTTCTGTCTTTTGGAGTGATTCAGTTTAATGATGTGTTGTGCTCTGTAGTGCTTTACAGGCAAGGACAGTACAGTTACTTAAAGAGCCAGTAAGATGCCAATTTTAAGCGTCCTATCCCTGTTTATAAGTCCCGGACAACAGGTTTTAATGCATGCAAGGTCAAAAAACACTGTAATTTTTTCAAAATTTACATTTGAAATTACCCCATTTCTTAGAGACCCCCAAACGATTCGGGTGAAGCAGTTCAATGACTCAGTCTGCCTAAACCCCACCTTTCAGTAGCCTACTCTGCTCTGATTGGTCAACTGACACACAGACCACAGATCAGTGGCACAGACCAACAATAGTGCAACATGTATTGACCTAGTGCTAACATGATTTACTGAGAAGATATTATCGACAAAAATACACATCATTCCTCATTAATCCAAGCAATAAAGATGATAGAAACTAACATTTTACACTCATTTAAGCAGTTATGTAAACTAACTGGGTCATAGCAAAACCGTAAGTAAGCATGCGTTAGCCGCTTGCTAACGTGACTCTCTGACAGTTTATTAAGAGTTTAAACACCTACATCAATACACATCATTCATCATCAGTCCAAGTTATAAAAACGATGACAGACATTAACATTTTTACACATTTAAAGGAATAGTCTACTCATTTTCAATATTAAAATATGTTATTACCTTAACTAAGAATTGTTGATACATCCCTCTATCATCTGTGTGCGTGCACATAAGCACTGGAGCGCGCTGCGACGCTTCGATAGCATTTAGCTTAGCCCCATTCATTCAATGGTACCATTTAGAGATAAAGTTAGAAGTGACCAAACACATCAACGTTTTTCCTATTTAAGACGAGTAGTTATACGAGCAAGTTTGGTGGTACAAAATAAAACGTAGCGCTTTTCTAAGCGGATTTAAAAGAGGAACTATATTGTATGGCGTAATAGCACTTATGGGAGTACTTGGACTCGGCGCAGTAACACCCTCCCTCTCCCATTATGAGAGTGAGAAGGGGAGCGGACTTTTCAGGCGAGTCGAAGTACTCCCAAAAGTGCTATTACGCCATAAAATATAATTCCTCTTTTAAATCCGCTTAGAAAAGCGCTACGTTTTATTTTGTAGGTTCACACCTACACAGCAAAGTAGGTTATTCCTTTAAGCAAGCAAGTGTAACTTAAGCTAACCGGGCCACAGTTTAACTGCAACATGCGTTGCTAGCACAGCTTACTAATAAGACATTACAGTAAACTTGACATTTTATAACACTTACAGGTTGTGGTTAGGAGACGCATGTGGCTACTGAATATCTTTCATTGCCAAACGTCTAGTAAATCCTAATGCATGCTTCCTAATGCACATGTGTAGAAGGTCTTGAGAGTGTACTGTGTACTTCTGTGTATGTGTGTTTGCTATGTCCACATTAGGTCCTCAGAGAAAAGTTATCTTGAGGCCCCTTGCAAGTTTGCAAGGTTGAGGTCCCCTGAGTTATGGGCGTTTCACACAGTATGCGACAACCGGCGAAATTGCTTTTCTAATTTAGTGGAAGTGTTTTGTGCAGCATTTGAAGAGCTGTACTGTGAAGAGCCGTGTCCGCAGAAGGGGCAAGATTTTGGGTGCACGAGCGTGGTGTATGGACCGACTCTCCATGCTGGCCTTTGTAATTGCCCCTGTTTTGACGCTCTCCGCACCCCTGCGATTGCCGCGTATCGTGTGAAATGCGCATTAGGATGCTTCCTTACGGTACATTCACAAAGGGTGAAAATGTTAATGCTTGACGGAGGGGAGGGCTTGTCTGAAGCGTGGCCAACAGCCAGTCACAGTGGCCGCAATCCATACTCCGTAATTGGCTGGCTCGCACTAGGTTATTTGCATAAGGTGATCTGATTGGCTGACGGACGCGCTGGCGCTTGAAAAGTTGAGAAATGTTCAACTTCTGCCGCGAGCAGCGGCATTGATACGACGTTGACTGATCCACAATTCAGTTCGGCAACGCATGACGTCACCCATTAAAAGTAAATGAGAAGCGTTAACGCTTTCCCCTTGTGTGAATGTACTATTACAGGTTAGCTGTCTATCTAGGCTGTATACAGCAATGCTTCTTATACAGTATAGGTCATGCAGATTTTATCCTGAGAGATGTATAGCTTCATATAATGTAGCAGTAACATGCTGTTGTTTGGGCTCTGGTTTGCTCTGTGTTTACTCGGCGTCAGCCGCACAGAACAGAGCAGCGCTTATGAAAGTCAGTGGAATATTCTGGAAAGCGGGCGTCAGTGGCGTCAGTGGAGGGCGAGTTGTTCACACAGCAGTACAGTGAAGTTTCAGTATAGAGTTCATCATCATACAGGCGGTGGAAACTGTTAAACAGAGTCAAGTCTGTCTGTAAACCCTCATCTGAACTCAACAGCTCAATGAATGAACACTGCTGATCATCTACTGTATGAATACATCACTCAATGCTTTTTAATCATAATCACAACTAAAACGATTATTAAACAACTGAAAAATAAACAGATGATATCAGTTAAGTGATTCACTGTTATTACTTACAGTAAGCCACCCCTGAACATTTCAGACACCAACTCACTGCATAATAATAATACAGGCATTGTGAGATTGTGTGCCAGTGGACGATCAGGTCCCCTCCCAAACTCCTGCCATTGGTGCTCATTGTTGTGCTTCAGTTTCAGTGCTGCAAAAAAGACACGCCTTTAATTCTTCTGTCTGTGGCTACTTTCAAAACCTTTAACTTTTTTAAAGGTCTGGATGGTAAATAACATCACCGTGTGAGGGACAGATAATTATTTAAACTTTAGTGTGGTGATGTGTTAATATTAACTAAACAAACTACAAATGAATTAGCAGGAAAACTATAAAAACACACAGCTCTGTGAAAACTAAACACATTTAACATTAACACACATAGAAACTGTTTCTAAACTAGAACCCACGGCTGTTCGTGATGTGTTGCCATCGTGGATTGTTAATGCAGAAACTGATTCATGGTCGTTTCATACACGGTACACAGCAAATAACGGAATTGGTGCGCAGCTGCCGCTTTTCTCTACGCATGCCGCAAAGAGTCACGCCCGCTTTCTGTATGTCTCCTATTGAAAATTAACTAGACACTCACCCGTTGTGACTGCCGTGTCCCGCCTTTAAATTTTTTTTTTTTTTTTTTATAATAATATTTAATAATACCAGGGTTCCCACGGGTCCTTGAAATCCTTGAAAGTTTGTGAATCTGGGGGAAAATATTCAAGGCCCTGGAAAGTTTTTGAAAATATACATACATAGATACATGTCATTGAAAGTGCTTGAATCTATTTTATGCAAGAAGTTTTCTGGGGAAAAAATCAATATTATTCCTTGTGTAGTGTCGGATAATATCATTAAATTTAGCCTTTAAATGCTTATATCTTTTGTATGCGAATGTTGATTCATACCAAAATTTTTCCATAGTTGTGTTTGACACATGAAAACGTCTCGGGTTACGTATGTAACTGTTGTTCCCTGAGAAGGGAACGAGACGCTGCGTCTCCCTTGCCATACTTTTTCAGATAGTGATATACTTCCTGACTCCCGCGTCACCCTGTCTTTAGCGTTAAGCCTCACCATTGGTTGAATTTGATATACACATTCAGACGCACTTACCCCTGGAGGCGTCCCCAAAGTGTCACCACAGTGACGCAGCGCGAGTTCCCTCGAAAGGAAACTGTAACAATGTATCTTAAAAGGTAACACGATGTAAATTTGCTCTCACTTGAAATGTGTCCCCACATTAAGTCCTTGAATTTTAGGGTATTGGACCTGGAAAGTCCTTGAAAGATCCTTGAATTTGAAGTTAACTAAGGTGTGGGAACCCTGTAATACTGTATAAATGATCATGCTGGCCAGTTTGGACACTTCTGTAGGCCGTGTTCAGCCCGCGGGGCGTGTAATTGGCACACCCGTCCTAGACTTTTACTATACATGCATTACTGTAGCCATCATATTAGCTTGTTTTACATAAAATATGTATCTATCTACACAATCATTTGTGTTGAACAAACTTAAAAACCTCACTAACTTGTTTCATCTGTCAAACTTGTCCACGAAGGTCCTATCAAAATGTCCATCTATTCCTATCAAACGATCTTTGTCTCTCTATTCAGTGTTGTCTGTCAGATTCTTTGCAACGATTGTTGGTCTGTTCATTGTTTCTACATGAGATCAACACTTTAACCCCGTTCTTGTGTTACTGTGGGGTGAAATGAGTCAGAAATTATTTTATTGAACTTTATGTGGAGGAGTGGCAAGCAGCAGGGTGAAGCCGCATTCACAGAGACAAGAAATGACAAAAACTCTTTGCTGTTGTCTTTTAGGAAGGACGTGAATGTTTACTCAGCTGGGTCAAATGTACACAGGTCTCCGTAAAAAAAAGTGTTGACATTACATGACAACATACAAACGGTGTTTCCTTGTAAAATACGATAGCCATCTGTATGTGATGTGATGAAGTGATGAGTGTTTGATCAAGACATGTTTTACATTCATTGAATATCTGCCTGATCATTTCACAATCTCTTATGACAGGATGATGTCTTACTTCTGCTATCTTACTCATGCTAACACAGATGAACTCGGAAGAAAACTTACATTTCCTTATATTATTCATTATTTGAATCTCACTAAATAAACATGTCCAGGTTATAGTTCACCTCTTTTACATAAAGAATATAAGATGACTTTAAGATGTCCTGAGGTTCAGGGAGTGTAATTCACGTTCATGTCTCTTGAGTAATCATAAACTGCTGGCACTTCCTGTTTGAAGATCACATCAATCTCACCACTTCCTTTACACATACACACAAACTCTCTCTCATTCTCTCTCTCGCTCGCTCATTTGTTCTGCTCCACCCATTTCATTATGTCTTGTTTTCTGTATGTGACTTACTGATGTTTTGTCTGTAACCCCACCCACCCCAGTTTGCAACCATGCACATCCACAGCATTATTTTGTTGCACTGATCACTGGTTTCTGTTCCCACCAGGACTCCAAGAAGACACTCAAACGTACCCGTAAGTTCTTGTTTGATGGTGTTGAGGTGAGCGTAACAACATCCAAAATCATCGGTGATGATGAGAAGAAGGATGAGGAGATGAGGTTTCTCAGGCAAGTTCACACAGTTAACCCTTCACCTCACGCTTTCATTCAGATCTTTAAGAAGAATCGGGTACGTGGACAGCTGTATAGAGCTGGGGGAGATGAGCTGCTTTTAAATATCTAATAGTGCCAACTATCATGAGTTTATTGACCTCGTGTATTGTTGTGAAACACCTCAGCTGTTGGTGTTAATAGATTACATACACATCACATCGAAACACTGTGATTATAGAAACACTTCTGCCATCTGCTGGTCTGACAGCATCTCTACATCATGTGTGTTAGATCAGAAGACACACAACAACATCTCCTGATATCTCAAACATCTGACAAAACATATCAAAGTCAGATTTCACTGCATAATCAAAGAGGAATAACAGGAATTGCATCGTGACAACAGTTAAACACATTTCACCTCCAGTTGTCATTACAGTAATGCATCTGTTGAGATTCATTTCTATTTTTTACATTGGAGATTCTTATTACAGTTAGGCATTATATATTTATATATATATATCTTAGGCTAAAGTAATAAGAATTAAACATACTTACAAGGGTGGTCCTTATAATGGGTCAATTTCTTTTTTAAATGTTCAACTCTCACCCCAAAAATTTTGAATTGTTCCTACAATATCGAGAAATCACATACTTTTGCATAAACTGTACCATTTAAAAACACACAACACACATAAAACTTGCTTCTTGGAGGGTAACTTTGTTCCAGTTATTTCAGTCTCTTCTAATTCGAGTAACCATATAGAGGACTTGCTTCGTGTTGCTTCAGCCATTGTAACGCACAACCATTTCTAGGGTTTACAAAGAATGGTGTGAAAAGGAAAAAACATTCAGTATGCGGCAGTCGTGTGGGCGAAAATGCCTTGTTGATGCTAGAGGTCAGAGGAGAATGAGCCGACTGATTCAAGCTGATAGAAGAGCAACTTTGACTGAAATAACCACTCGTTACAACCGAGGTATGCAGCAAAGCATTTGTGAAGCCACAACACGCACAACCTTGAGGTGGATGGCCTACAACAGCAGAAGACCCCACCGGGTGCCACTCAACTCCACTACAAATAGAAAAAAGAGGCTACAATTTGCACAAGCTCACCAAAATTGGACAGTTGAAGACTGGAAAAATGTTGCCTGGTCTGATGAGTCTCGATTCTGTTGAGACATTCAGATGGTAGAGTCAGAATTTGGCGTGAACAGAATAAGAACATGGATCCATCATGCCTTGTTACTACTGTGCAGGCTGGTGGTGGTGTAATGGTGTGGGGGATGTTTTCTTGGCACACTTTAGGCCCCTTAGTGTCAATTGGGCATCGTTTACATACCACGGCCTACCTGAGCATTGTTTCTGACCATGCCCATCCCTTTATGACCACCATGTACTCATCCTCTGATGGCTACTTCCAGCAGGATAATGCACCATGTCACAAAGCTCGAATCATTTCAAATTGGTTTCTTGAACATGACAATGAGGTCACTGTACTAAAATGGCCCCCACAGCCACCAGATCTCAACCCAATAGAGCATCTTTTGGATGCGGTGGAACTGGAGCTTTGTGCTTCGTGCATCCCACAAATCTCCATCAACTGCAAGATGCTATACCAGGGGTGGCGAACGTCCTGCAGTTTTTAGCTCCAACCCTGATTAAACCTCACCTGCCTGAAGGTTTCTAGGAAATCTTTAGACCTTGATTACCTTTTCAGGTGTGTTTGATTAGAGCTGGAGCTAAACTCTGCTTTCAGCACCTTGTTGAATCAATGCCACGTAGAATTAAGGCAGTTCTGAAGGTGAAAGGGGGTCAAACACAGTATTAGTATGGTGTTCCTAATAATCCTTTAGGTGAGTGTACATGCTAGCACAAAGTTTCACATAATACTCGAATGTGTTAAACTTCAAAGGTGTTGAGCAACCTCTAAATATTAATTAATAATGAAAAAAATGCCCAATTTATTTATTCAAACATATTGGTGGGGTGAGAGCAACTTTTAAAAGTTGAAAAATAAGGACCACCCTACTGCTAACAGTGCAATTATTCGTAATGTGCTGAAGTGAGATATCTTTTCAGAGGGGTGAAGTATTGTGGTTGACTGTGTGTGCGGGTGTGTTTGAATGAATGAATGTTGGGTTGGGTGTATACTGAGGTTTCAGTGGCCGGCTGTGACTTCTGCATTCTCTTCATTCTTGGGTTGGTGGGACTCATTCACATGTGTTATTCAAACATCTGAAACAACTCAAACACATCATCTCTTATCTGCTTTAGTATTAGTCGGGGTATTCTCACAAAAAATTGGTTCTAAAAATGTCAAGCATGAAAATGTAAAAATTGCTAAAATGTACTTTTTTCCCACCAGACATTAGAAACAAAGTCTGGAGTATATGGGAACATTAATTTAAAAACCTTTACTTATCATTAAACACATTTTGTAACATAATTTCGAAAATAAGTCCTAAAAAATCTCATTACTGCAACACTCAGAAAACATCAACACTGTTAAAAAAGTTTATATATTTTCACATTTTTAAAAATGGATTATTAATAGTCATGCACAGTAAATTGAAATTCTGAAATGATATTTATTTTTAATTTAACTTTTTTTATTTTGTTTGCTCATTTACCACAACTGCTATTAAATGGTTGCGGTATACTGTATGAGAATGGTGTTGCGGAGGATGAGGTACCCCAGTATGTTTTGCTAAAAATAGAGAAGCCATGTAGGCTTTGCTAATTTTTTATTCAGTGCATATAATAAGACTTTAATAAAGAACATTTTCATAAAAAATTTAAAACAAATAATTTTCAAAATGTAGAAAACTACCTGTTTTGGTAATGATAATCAAAATGTTGTGTGAGCATTCTGACAAGAGAATATTTCAAGTTTAACTGGAAAGATATAAAGAGATGATCTTACCTGGTAGACATCTTGAAGTAACTGGTCCATGTGCTTGGTCACTCAAAATCAAACTTTAATAAAATTCTGTATGTGTGCTTAAACTGTTTTCAAAAAGTGTTGCGGAGGATGAGAACATCAGGCATGGACACATCATTTTCTTAATTTTTCTTCTTCATTATTGTAATACATGAATATTCAGTAAATTATTTTTCTGTTATCTAGAGTAGTCTAGCAAAACATCCATTTATTTATTTTTTTCTAAATATGTTTGTGTTAATTTGTTTAAATGACAAAACGCATGTTCAAACACAGCCGGACGCATTGCGGTAATGAGAATTACAGCGGAAAATGAGATAAAATTGACAAATTATTAATTCTTATGTTGAAATCACACATTGTTCAAGGTAGAACACAGTATTGTGTTAATTCTGATGCTTTTTAATGTTACTATATTACACAGTGCCGTGGTGTTTCAATGGTTTTGTGAGAATCACCCAGTCAGTAACTTTGAGCCGTTACCCTCCAGTAACATTTTTTTGTGTTGGTTTTTTGACTGGTGGACAATAAATTAAATGGCAGAACAATCCCATAGACGCACCTACACTTCTCATGTGTGACGCTGTCTGTGTAATTAAGACTCAACTCTCATTATTTAATGATGACAGCATCAAAGTTATTGATTTTAATCTCTGTCATGACGTAGGATGAGTTTATGTAGAAAACCGTAAATCACGAATGACTTTAGAGGGTATTTTTATAGGCAGGGTCAGCCAGTAAACCACACCATTCATACTGGAGCATTATAAACAAAGGCATGATGTATTTCTGAACATGTAAGCACACGCAGACGTGTAGAGTAAGAGTGTTGATGTCTGCGCAGGCGCCAGGAGCTGCGTGAGCTGCGTCTGCTTCAGAAGGAACAACAGCGTTCTCAAGCTCTGCTTAACTTTAAACTGAAGGAACAGAGAGATCAGATGCAGCGCAGATTCGATCAGGAGATGAATGTAAGTAGAAGAAACCTTCAGCACTTAAATATCATGAAAACATTCTGCTGTCCTCTGTTGCTTCCTGTTTTAATAAATGGTCGGAGATTTATTTCAAATTTAAACCAACTTCAATTTGAGGGGAAATCTGTTTAAGTGTAAAGTCATAGCATTTCTAAGTCTGCACATTTACCCAGTGGGGATTAATAAAGTGCCTATCTATCTGTCTATCGTTTATTTGTTACGTTTATTTAGTCAAATTTAAAGTGTGCACTAGAATAGATGATCGTAAAGCTCATAGACATAAAGTTTAACAACACAATGTAACTCCATCACAAGGTTAGGTGCAGTAAAATTAAGTGTGGCACATCCAGACCTAAAAACGCATGACGGTGTTAATAAATAAGTGCTGATGGATTGGTTTGTTTTCTGTTACAGGCCAAGAAGAAGTATTATGATACAGAGCTGGAGTCCCTGGAGAAACAACAGAAACAAACCATTGAGAGGATGGAGATGGATCACACCATACGAGTACGTGATGAAGGCAAACGCATTCGACTCGAACAGGAACGAGCTTACGCCAAATTCCAGGATCAGATGAAACATAAGAAGAAAGAGGTGAAATAAACCACACAAACCTAACAGTTTCTGACTGTAATCTCTCGAAAACATACCAGAATAAAATCTCTATTTAATATTAAAGATACAGCGATGAAACTTTCTTACTTTCATTTACATTCATTTGAGACGCAATCTTACAGTACAGATGAAGTTTAAAGGGGACATATCATGAAAATCTGACTTTTTCCATGTTTAAGTGCTACAATTGGGTACCCAGTGCTTCTTTTTCACATTTTTTATGTTGATAGATCAACCCAGCAACTTAATTTTGGTAAACCATTCTCTCCAAGCATGTGAAAAATTGTCATTGAAATTTGGCTCCCCTTGTGATGTCAGAAGGGGATCTTCTTATAATAATACCGCCCCTTAATCTGCACTATTCAACCACGGCACTGCCATTTAGGGCAGAGATGAGTTCATTTGCATTTTAATGGACACACCCAAAACAACATGTTTTAACATGTAACATGTACAAATATATGGTATTTTGAGCTAAAACTTCACATACGTACTCTGGGGACACCAAAGATTTATTTGAGATTTTAAAAAAGTCTTGTGAAATGACGCCTTTAGTAAATCTAATGAAATTTTGTTTTTTTAAACATTTGTAATGAATGCTTAGATTATTTTTTTATCAACGTTTTATTATTATTTATTTGTGACAGTCACGTTGTTTTAATAATTTTTTTTGACTCAAGTATTTAAATTGTGTACAGTATTTGGAAGTTTGTTAAAAATGAAATAAATATTTGTGCTTCTCAGGTCAAACAAGAGATCGAGAAACTGCCCAGGAGTCAGAGAAAAGACAGCAAGAAGATCAAAATGAACAACTATCAACAGATGAAAGAAACTGAGGTGTGTGTGTGTGTTTGTATAAATCATGTTGATAAAGTGTGGATGTGTATTTCCTCTGAATCCTGACTCATCTGTCACACAGGAAGAGAAATTCCTGTCGGATCAGCGGGACTATCTGGACTCGACTCTTAAGAGGATCATTGCTGAAAATAAGCAGGAGATCTTACAGACCGAACGCTCGTGTCTCAATAAGAAACAGAATCTGATAAGAGGTACAGATGAACACTTGATGTTTATGTTGTGAAAGAGTTATCAGGAGGTTTACTACAGCTTTACATGACAAATAAAATCACACTACAGTAACCTAGAAATGAAGTCAACTACTGTGAAATGTATTAACATTGAGACATTGAGTTTGTTGTCTGATTTTAGTCAGATTTCTTTATTTCAACACCGTTTCAGTTGGAGTAGGTGATCAACAGCATCAAACATTGCTAAATACATAAACAGCTCAGTTATATAACATTTCTGTTGCTCATGAAGTTTTATTTCTATACCCGTCAACTATTGAAAAAAGAGAGGTTTTTGCATGAGCTGTATTGTGAATCTTGAATGTTTTGTGTATCTGCCAGAACGAGAAGGAACCATCTGGGATCTTGAAGAGAAGAACCTTCATGAGCGACACCAACTTCTCAAACAACAACTGAAAGATCAATACTTCTTACAGAGACATCAACTCCTAAAGAAACACGAGAAGGTCAGAAGAATCCTTCATCTCTCTTCTTCATATTAAACACATCAGGCTTATATTGTCACACAGTCACGTTATGCGGGATGAGTTTATGTAGAAAACAGTCAATCATTAATAAATGACTTCGGTTAGCTGGGTTTTCACGCTCACATATGGAAAAAGTGTTTGGTCACAATTGTTTGTGTTGATGACCCTTCATTATAAAATAGTCATCATTTCTGACCTCAAAATTAGACCTCAGTCAATTAAATGAATCCTGGTTTAATTTCAAATTATATCAACATTAAGTGCACCACACACCTATAAAACTGAAACAGTGACGACTTTAAGGTTGTAGACAGAGCATTACGGTTACATTTTATGATAAGGGTCCATGAATCATAATGAACTAAGACATTAGAAACCTTTTTTTCTGTTGATACTTTTGAAAAAGTTTTTATTTAAGTTAATACAAACATATTTCTATGAGTTGTAGTTGACAGGAATTTTAAGCATCTTTTCTAGTCTTACGTTATTATTGCCATGAATATAGCCTTACGTTTAAAAGAAAAGACCGGAAAAAAGAACTAAGCACTGCAAAAATGACTTTCTTACCTAGTATTTTTGTCTTGTTTTCAGTAAAAATATCAAAAATATCTTAAATTAAGATGAATTTTTTTGATGAGAAAATATACCTAAATGATTATTTTGACAAAAATATCAAATTTAAGTACTTAAAACAAACAAAAATATCTGCAAATGGAGTAAATTTTTTTCTTGAATTAAATGTTTAAGAAAAAAGAAAACTTACTTCAAGATTATTTTTCTTACCCAATTGACAGATTTATTCGCTTGTTTTAAGACAAAAATATAACATAATTTTTTTCTTGGGTCATTTTGCTCATCAAGAAAATGCATCTTTTTTTTTTTAGAAATTTCTACTTCAAACAAAACTACTAAGAAAGTCATTTTTTGCAGTGTAATGTTGAGTTAAGGCATGTACTAATTATAAACTAATGAAGAGTAATCTTTAACTATATATTAACTTAATATATTAACTATGAATCATGAGTGATGTTGTAGTTGTGTAAAGATGACTCTTCAATTGTTTATGATTCGTACATGCCTTAACTCTGTATTATTTCATATTTAAAGAGATAGTTCACCCAAAAATGAAAATTCTGTCATCATTTACTCATCCTCATGTTGTTCTAAACCTGTATGAATTTTTTTTCCTATTGAACACAAAAGAAGATATTTTGATAAATGATGGTAAGCACACAGATGATTGTAACCATTGACTTTTATAGTAGGAAAACAAATATTCTGGAAGTATTGTGAAAAAATGATGAGGAAGATATTTTGATAAACGATGGTAAGCACTAGGGATGTAACGCTATCAAAAATTCATGGTATGGTGATATTTCGGTATGGTACCCGCGGTACAAAGTTTACAGTAGTGTAGTGTTTACAATTTTCATAAAAAGTAAAACAAATATTAGACCATGTAATAAAATAAAAAATGTTTCCTTTTAGTTTGTCAACTTTAAACAACTCACAGTCAGTCAGGTTTTAAGAATTGAGTGACTTTCTCGTTTCTTGTCACAGGAAATATTTTTCCACATCAAATTTAAAATTTGCGTTTCTTTTCCTTCATCACTAGCCGCATCCGTCATTGCCGCTCTAGTTGTAGACAGGCATACGAGTGGCATGCATGGGATTATGGGAATTGTAGTTCCCATGTCCTTCCGCTCACTGCACTTGGCCAAAAAAACTACACTTGTTGCCCAGAAGACCCAACGTTTTATCTAATCATGTGACCACGAAAAATTTGATACCGGAATACCGCGAAATTTATAATACAGTTACATCCCTAGTAAGCACAAAGTTGACGGTACCCATTGAATTCCATATTTGTTTTTCCTACTATGGAACTCAATGGTTACAATCAGCTGTGTGTTTACCATCATTTCTCAAAATATCTTCTTCTGTGTTCATCAGAAAAAAGAATTTCATACAGATTTACAACAACATGTGGATGAGTAAATGATGACAGAACTTACATTTTTGGGTGAACTATCCCTTTAAATGAGAATTAATTTAGCTTTATGGACCCTTATTATAAAGTTTTAGAAGAAAATAGTTAGCCGGGAGGGTCGGTTCTTCTGTGACTCCCTACAGCTGCTCCCTGTGACTTTTGGTTAAAATGGTGGCTTATAATAGCGATTATTCATTTAATATTTGTTTAAAACTGTTGGGTCTGATTTTGTGTTTGTTATACAGGAGCAGGAACAGATGCACTGCTATAACCAGCGTATGATTGAGATTCTGAAGGCCAGACAGCAGCAGGAGAAGAACCGAATGCCCAAGATCCAGCGCAGTGAAGCCAAAACACGCATGGCCATGTTCAAGAAGAGCCTGAGGATCAACTCCAGTGGAAGTTCAGCTGAGGACCGTGAGAAGATCAAGCAGGTAAAGTCTCTGCTTATCTCTAGACGCTCAGTGTGTGTGTGTGTGTGTGTGTGTGTGTGTGTGTGTGTGTGTGTGAATGTCCTTCATCTCAATACATCTGTCCGTTCATTCAGTTCTCCAGACAGGAGGAGAAGCGGCAGAAGGCGGAGCGACTTCACCAGCAGCAGAAGCACGAGAATCAGATGAGGGAGATGATTGGCCAGTGTGATGGAAACCTCAGAGAACTGCAGCAGCTGCAGGTGAGAGGGGGCGTGTCCTGCAGGTTAAATTGGGGCGGGGCTATGGGAGGAGATGTTCTGATGTTTTTGAATCTGCTTTGCAGAATGAGAAGTGTCACCTGCTGATCGAGAACGAGACGCAGCGTCTGAAGTCTCTGGATGAGCAGCACAACCAGCAGCTAAAGGACTGGAGAGAACAACTCAAGCCCAGAAAGATGGTCAGCGTTATCCCCATCACATCATCTTAAATGCACACAATTCAGTTCATGATAAAGAGAAATAAACACGTGTGTGTTTGTATAATTTAAACTAGTTTGGTAGATATTTATAGAGTAGGGTGACCAATACATGATATAATTTAATGACCACTAATAAGAAGTAAAAGATTGGAAACTACCTGGGTGATTCTCACGAAAACTTGGTTTTAAAAATGTCAAGCATGAAAATGTAAAAATTGCTTAAATTTACTTTTTTTCCCACCAGACATTGAAAAACAAAGTCTGGAGTAAATGGGAACATTAATTTAAAAACTTTTACTTATCATTTAACACTTTTTGTAAAATAATTTAAAAAATGAGTCCTAAAAAATCTAATTACCGCAACAGTCAGAAAACATCAACACTGACATGTTTTCAAAATGACATGACAAACCTGAAAGAACATAATTTGGAGATTCTGCACATGCATTTAAAATCAAAGTATTATGCTTCTATTAATTAAATTAACATTTAATAAGAATCTGTTGCGGGAATGATAATCAAAATGTCGTGTAAGCATTCTGACAAGACAATATTTCAAATTATTACACGGCTCTCTGGAATGCTTGATTCTGATTGGTCAGTTGAGACATTTGCAGGTTCGTTCTTTTCAAATAATAACCGCTCCAAAATAATAACGCATAGCCGGTGCTACTTGCACGAGTAAAATCGCTCCGCGCCAATAAAGATCAATAAAGATTACTGTCTGTTTGGCGCCATCTTGTGACAAACACTCGACAACCACGACAAGACACAGACAGCTTACTGAGACTGAACTTGACAAAATAGAGCATGACAGCTACGAAGCATCACACAAAAAAATACAGAATGGGCATTAAAACTTCTCAAAGACTGGCTAAAAGAGAAAAAATGGAGACAGACAAGTATGAAGCAGAGGATCTTAATAAGGTATTACGATCATTTTATGCATCTGTGCAAAGTTTCGCGGAAGGATAAAAATGTTAATTTAAAACAAATATGCCAATAAAACGTTTCAAATTCATATTCATGTCCAGTTTTTTTTCTTATGTGGCAAGTAGCCGTGTAATAAGCGGGATAATGTAGAGGCAGCCGGTAGTTATTGGGAAATAAGCCCCTTCAGTGTGATACAAGACCCTCCGCTTCGCGTCGGGTCCTGATCACACTGTCGGGGCTTATTTCCCAATAACTACCGGCTGCCTCTACATTATCCCTTACTTAACTGTAAAAGAATGATCTTACCTGGTAGCCATCTTGAAGTAACTGGTCCATGTGCTTGGTCACTCAAAATCAAACTTTATTAAAATTCTGTATGTGTGCTTAAACTGTTCTCAAAAAGTGTTGCGGAGGATGAGAACATCAGGCATGGACACATAATTTTCCTAATTTTTCTTCATTGTTATTATACATGAATATTCAGTAAATATTTTTTCTGTCATCTAAAGTAGTCTAGCAAAACATCCATTTATTTTTTTTCTTAATATTTTTGTGTTAATTTGATTAAATTACAACATAACGCATGTTCAAACACAGCCGGACACATTGCGGTAATGAGAATTTCAGCAGAAAATGAGATAAAATTTCCAATTATAAATTCTTATGTTGAAATCACACATTGTGCAAGGTAGAACACAGTATTGTGTTAATTCTGATGCTTTTTAATGTTACTATATTACACATTTTAAAGCTAAAATCATTAGTGCCGTGGTGTTTCAATGGTTTCGTGAGAATCACCCGCCTACATTAAAAATGTGATTTTATATATAGAAAAGACTGAGGGAAGTGATTAGCTTGTTTCACACCCCACAAACATGATTTTTATTAGTATGATGTGTTGTATCTTTCACAGGTTTTGGAGGATGAACTGAACCAGAGGAAAAAAGATCAGGAGCATTTCTTTAGGATAAGTGAGGAATCAGAGTTTCAGAACGTCGGCTCACCCACCAAACACACCAAGTTTCTTCCATATTCGGATTCCTCCAACACATGAGCTACTGGAGAAACCGCCCACTCTCTGAGATACCAAAGTGTTTGATTTCTGTTCAAGAGAGTGAAATTTGAATCCCACAGTCTGTGAATGTCCAGGAATCAGTGTAAGCACTTTTAAGCACAAGTTAAGAGAATTACCAAACAAAAGCTGACAGCAGTTTAAAGATCCAAAAAATAAGTAATATAAAGAAAGTACTTACAAATCTATTTTATTATGTTTATATATATTGACCAGCTAGACTAACACAGCCCAATTTAACCTAAAAATCCCATTCTGAAACGCATACTGTATGTGGTTACATAATCCTTCATTTCTGTTTGGTAAATATTCAAAATTGTAATATTTAGCTCATTGTAAAGTGCTACAGATGTAGTAAAAGTAATGAGCTTTTGTGTAACTCGATACTGGACAGAAAATCCCAAAGCTACTGTTCTTCACATTTATCTTTTAGTCGGATGTCTTTTGCCAAAGCTATTTTACAAACAATATTGGTATATATTTTTACGTCATCGTTTTATATGTAAGTTGCAAAATGAAGTATATCACTTTACTTTTCTAAGACGTTATATCGCCAGTGTCAGCATTGTAGAAACGCTGAAAAAAAGGATTTTATATTTTTACTGCTATGTTTTCTCTATGCTAAACTGAACTACAGCAGTGTTGGTTTTAAGTTATTTTACATTTAGTTTTCATCAGAGTTTGTCATTTTAGACGGCAACTAAACTTGCCACTTTTATTTGTAATGTTCACCAAAATGTGAGTTTTACCGCAAAAACTGTGGTGCATTTACTGTAAAGACAGCACACTGGATGAGATGGTAAAGTCATCTGTACACGCCAAAGACTCTCCGAGCGAACCGAGACGTTTGTCAAATGAGCATGTTTTCTTATTTTGTTCTTGATTATTTTGTATGTTGGTGTTCAAAGCACTGTCACCTAACCAGAGTGCAATATGTTGTGTTTCTTCTTGAAATGTGTTCAGATTTTACCTATGTGTTATTTTATAAACGTTATCTTCACACACAAAGCATGTCTGAGTTGGGTACGAGAAGAAGACCAGTTTTTTCATCTATAGACATTTTGTTTTCACTTCAGTTTCTTGTTAGTTTGTGTAACCAAAGGTTTGCGTGGATGTTTGTCTGTGTTCAGAAACAGTTGTCTTACAAGAGTATATCTAATAAATGACATGTTTATTAATCCTCTTGAGATGCATTGTGTTTGAATCGGTGTCAGTGAATTGTTTTGTGGCTGAAAGCATCTGTTCTACATTTGTTAATTCTTCAGTATGGGATCCCATGACACAACTACAATACATTTAGGAAGTATTCAGACCCTCTTTCCTTTATTTAATTTTGTTATGTTGCAGTTCGATACTACAATTATTAATATTCATGGTCTTCTCAATAATCTACACTCAGAACCCAATAATGACTGGGAGAAAGAATTTTAAAAATGTCTGTAAATTGGTAAAAACAAAGAAAACTGAAATATCATATTAGCATGCAAAGACACACGGCTCTCTATAAAAGACCTCACAGCTGACAATGCATATCAGAGCCAAAACCCAAGCCATGAGGTCAAAGGAACTGCCTACAGTGCTCAGAGATGGAGGATTTCCAGATCTGCTGTGGTGGCGTCAGTCAGGTGATAGCAAAGGAGACGACGAGAGTTTGTTAAAGAAACAAACAGATCTGCTTGTGCTTGACCGAAGTATTCCACCATCAGTCGGTCTAATTGATTAAGGAGTTTTCACTCTCTGGGAAGTGATATGAAAAGCATGCTGCACAGTTGAGATGGCCTGGGAGATGAGCAGCCCATTGAGAATTCAACACCTGCCGACTCCACAGGTGGACACGGCAGGCGAGCTGTCTTGTCTGTTAAAGCGCACCAATTATCCAATTTATGATTTTACATTTCCTTTGGTGTGTAGGTGTGTAAAAGGCCCTGTCCCAAATTGCACACTCCGGACTTGTGGTTCTCCCCAGAGTCCACACTTTTGATGACATAACGTAGTCCAGACTTTAGGGACCCTTGATGCGAGTCCACGTGGGTGCACCGGAGTCGTATTTTGGGACAGACTCGAGCATCACACTGGTATATAGGTAGAGAAGTTGCCCGTCCGTCGTCTGATTGCCCTTTTGCAAGGACTGGTAAAGTGCGCGAAGCCTGCTGCAGTGCGGGCTTCGCTGAAGACCGCATCAAGGGGGGAAAGCAGGCGCTGATGAGCACACTTCAAAGCTTAAAATTGACAGATGGGACACCCTACGGACTCGTAGACTAAGCGAGAACGCGCAATTTAAGGCCACGAGAACGAAAGTCCACATGAAGTGCGCCATTTGGGACAGGGCCTTAGTAAATGTTAATGATATGCAAAAGGTACAAATCCCAAAGTAAATGATGCAGCGAGTTTTTGTCTCCAATGTAAATCTCTTTTCTTGGCAACAAACATGGATTGTAGGCAACAGTTTACTTCCTGGGCCTGTTGACGCTTCTGACTCATACTTTTCTACGCTCACAAATACAGACATGGTTTCATGTTTTAGAATCCTTACCTTACCAATCCTTACCTGTCAATCTTTAATGGACAAGTTTGGTATTTTACACTTAAAGCCTCTTTTCAGATTGTTTATGATGAAATAGAACGGTTTTGACTGAAATTTGGACATATGATGCTGGCCTGAAAATTTTGGGGTGTTTGTTGTATCATCTCCCACCTCTACAATGGGTGTATAGGTGCATAGGAACAATCCTTCCTAAAATGCATTAAACTTTCGTTTACAAAGACGTGAAAATCACCGAGGGGTCAGGGGTGTTCACTGATATGCTCACACAAAAATCGCTGCAAAAGACGAATTCCAACAGGCTTTATCGTAGTTTTTGTCCAACTCCATTGACTTGTATTAGTTGTGCTGTGAGGTATTACTCCACGCCGGGAACTTTGTTTGTATTCTTGCAATTGGCAAAGGTGGATTATCGCCACCAACTGGGCTGGAGTGTCTATTATTCAAGCTCTCAGAGGAAGAATATACGGGTGTGAGGCGTTTGGAAAAATAGGTCCACAAGTTTACAACGAATGCTAAAACAGCTGTTGGAGAGCGTCTATTGCAGCGATTTTTGAGTGAGCATATCAGTGAACACCCCTGACCACTCAGTGAGTTTCACGTCTTTGTAAACGAAAGTTTAATGCATTTTAGGAAGGATTGTTCCTGTGCACCTATGCAGCCATTGTAGAGGTGGGCGATGATACAACAGAAACCGAAAATTCTCGGGCCAGCATCATATGTCCAAATTTCAGTCAAAACCGTTTTATTTCATCATAAACAATCTGAAAACAGGGCTTTAAGTGTAAAATACCCAACTTGTCCTTTAATGAATGACAATCACCATGTTGTCCATTCGAAATAATACACGTTTGCCCTGAATCAACAGCCTTAGCCTCCTCTGGGCAAGGTAGACTGTCAACAACACCAACCAATTGATGTACCACTGCAAGTTGTTGCCTCATGTTAGATGCATCCATCAAGACAACCGCACATTTTGAAACCTGCTCCAAGGGAAAACCGGCCTATAGAAAGATATATGCCTGAACGTTATGATCACGCCGCCATGCCCACCTCAGAATTTGATCTTGTAGCCAGTGCTGTAGTGGCCTCATATGCATCAATCCCAACGGGACTGCAGCCATACGTCCCTCTGAAAGTGCATGAGCGGGGCTGAACCCCGTCTGAAGTTCTTTAAACACCACAGCATTGACTTAGCTCACTTGTTGGAGGTCAAATCCCACTCCAGACTGAGAATAGAGATGCTCTGCTCAGGGGAGAGCTTGTATTTTCCCAAAAAGGTCTTGATTCTGGTCCCTGTGTGTGCATAATAAATGAGTTAGGATCAGCCATTTATTGGTAATTCATTATGTGATTGCCCCGCTCTTTTAGAGAAGCAAAAGCAGCCTCTATAACTTTTCTAAAGACGTGAGGTGACAGGCCCAGACCAGACAAGGGGGGACCTTGTACTGATATGCTCACCCCTCAAAAGCAAACAAAAGAAATGGTCTGTGTCAAGGAAGGATTGAAACATGAAATTATGCTTCCTTCAGCTTGATTGCCGCAAACCTATCCGGGTGATGCACCCATGAAAGGACGGGAGCTTGCGGAAGGCCCGGTCCAATCCCTTAAATTCAGAATTGGTCACAATCTGCCCCCCTTTCTTGAGTGAAATATAGTACTAGACCTGCTTTTTCTAAAGGGTGGTAGTCAGGGAAGCTCCTGTGTCCCCTGACAGTGCCACCTCAGTGGAAGACTCCAAGAGAGTGTTCATGTTGTGAACAGACTGAGTGCTGGGCAACATACACATTGCTGGGGAACTCAAGATAACCCTTCGCCCCTTTGCCGTCGAGGACAGTGAGGGAGGATGAGCCAACAAACCTGCTATCTGCCACGATGAGCACTGGCCATTATTTCATCAATTCGTCAAGTACTTTCAGAAAGAGCAACCCCAGCCTTGGACGCCAAGATGGTTTGTCTGCCTCTGAGAGTAGCAGTGGTTCAGTGTATTCTTAAGCCAACAAACAAACAGGTTGTTCTGTTTTCTGATTCTCTGTGTTTCTGTTCCAATATATCTGCTCTTGTATGTGTGGCCCCATAATTGTTGTGTATAGCTAATTTCTTTCTCTTTTGACATACGGCATCATTAATTTTATACCAGTATAAATAAAACAAAAAATCAATGCAGAGCATTGTTAAACTGGAATAAACAGAAGCCAGTAAAACGTCTCATTCCTATAACTATGTTTTCTTTTTACCATCAGTAAATAAATGCTTGTTTCTTACCTCATAATGAATCTCACAGACAGCTGACTGCCCTGCAAGCAAGCCTACAATGGCCCTTTATGGGCCCACTTAGGGCTAGCTTAAGGGCCCCGCACAGGTTTGCTCATTGGCAAAACGTTGCATGGGCAGCCCTCACTTAGCCATCCAGCAGTGTTCATTTAACTCTGGGGATTTTGCTGTATGAGGGCTTCCTGGGGTCTAAGTGAGGGCTGCCTATGCAGGGCCAGTGTTAAGGGGTCAACGTTTCGCCAGTGAGCAAACCTGCATGGGGCCCTAAGGCTGTGCCCATAAAGGGCCATCGTAGGCTTGTTTGCATGGTGATCATCTGATGCATTACATTGGAAACACTTTAGAAGTTCTGATTGGTTTAATTCTACAGGATTCAGATACGTGTGCGTGTGTCACGAACTGTGATTGGTTGTTTGACATGTCAGTCAGATGGGCGGTCTATGACCAACCAAAACAGCAGCAGACCTTCAGTCAGTCATCAGTCTGAGACCATCACAACCTTCAAGAAACCACTTGAGAAAATCTTCATCTGTATACACTTGACTAATCATTTAGATGCGGTTTTCCGGACAGGGTTTATCCCAGTCCCAGACTAAAGTGCATGTTTGAGCTGGCTTAATTTAAAAACATCTTGCACTGACATATTAACAAATATATGTGTGCCAAGATGCACACCAGCATTGTGTTTTTGTAAGATTTGTTTGTAAAAACGAACTAAATGTCCTAATATAACTAAGGCCATGGATTAATCTTAACCCTGTCCGCCCTACTGAAATAAACAATTAAACCATTACAGAAAATTCTAATGGTTTCCATTAAAATACCAATAGGAACCATTAGCTTTTACCATTAAAACCACTACACTGTAGTGTGTTTTGGCCATATTCCATTAGAACCAATAAAACTCCCAATAAAACCAAAATAATTTCTGTGATGTGTCTATTGGTTTTTTTTAGCAGGGCGGGAAGCCCCTTATTGTGAAACGTTGATCAAATATTTAGTGCTGTTCACGCCCAGCTTAAAAACTAAAGATAGTTTTGTGTTCTTTCCTTATGGCTGGCTCTTAAAGCATTCACCTATACATTAAATATTAGAGGCTTATAAATGTAATGAAACCATTTTTGTCAATTTGAAATGTTTATTTGGTTTACATCAAGTAAAAAAGATGAGTCAAAACATAAAATATAATCACGCAAAACAAGCGTCACAACTCAAATGCTTAAAAAATACATAGTCAACAGATCAGTCATCATTTCCTTTAACTTTTTGTTCACAAACAGAAAAACGTTTGAATATCCAATGTGAATTTCCTTATACACTTGCATACGATCCTCTTCTGTGTATGATTGCCGCGTTGTAAATACAGTGGATGAATGAATGAATGGCACACATTGATATATACCTGCAGTTATCCTCTCATAACCTTTCATTCATTCATTCATTCAGAGACACAGATGTGTTTGACTGCAACCAGGAGTTGATGTGTAAAACCAGAGAAAGAGTTCTGCTGCTCCCAGTATTGTCAACAAGTCCCACCAGGCACCTATTTAACACTGATTCACTATCCAGATTACCAAAGAAATGGACGACAAAAACACTTTAAAACACAAAGTAACAATGACTACACGTTTTTAATTGTAGCGTTAATAATAAACGCATCTATCGAAATCTAAGCTTGAAACCAGTCAAGCATGAAAACATTTGACTGTAAACTAAGCACCTTTGTCATGTAATGAAAATAGTTTTGGGCAATACTTGTATATAAAGTAATGAAGATATGATTGTGGTTCGGATGTAAACCCATACACTCTTATTTACAATTGGACACTGGTAGAGAAAAACAATGGGGTTCAGATTTTGAATGATTGTTGGCTAATGTTACCGTACTTTAAACCTTAAAGCCATTTTCTCATGTCTGTTACTTATTCGACACCTTCTCTTACCAACTCAATGTCTATGGCAAATCTGAAAAGTGCAAATGGACACAAAATCAATAGTCCTTATTTTATGCAAAGGCTGATAAATAAAGAAATAAAAGGATTTGTCAAGTTTGTAGTGTTAACACATAAAAGCATATAATAAAAGAAACACAAATGTTAGGACTACATGATTCCTAATAAAGTGTTAAAACTACAAGGTGTTAAAAAAAGTCTCTGGGTTTTGTTTCTGCTATTTGAGCTCTAATCTGATATTTGTAAGGATTTCTAGTACGAGTAATACAGAATTAAGCTGATATACCTGCTTGCAAAACGCTGCGAGTACTGAGCAGTGAAAGGTCAGTTATATATTGCTAGTCATTTAAACCCTCAGCGATACACACATACATATATATACTGTATATAGGTAAAGGTTTGGTTAACACAAGAACGGTTAGGTAACATAAAAAAAAGGATGGAATGTGATAAAAAAGGTACCCATAAATAAAAGCTGTTAATTAAATAAGGTTTGTGTCAGAGTACCTAAGGTTTCTTGGTCAGGTAATTTGAAGGGATCCAGCCCTCCATCATTGGCTCACGACTGACACTTTTACAAAACCACCAGCCACTGCCCTGCTTCTCCAGCACTTCAAAAACGGCGCCCTCTTTGAAGCCAGGCGTCTGCTCGTCTCCGTCAAAGTCGGCCACGGCCAGGAAGAGCTCCTCTTTGGCCGTCTCCTTGATGAGAGGTGGCAGTTTATCTTTTGGGGGTCCCGGTTTCTCGGTTTTAATAAGAGGCTTGGGTGGCACAGGCACAGGCACTTTGGGCTTGGCTTCATCCTTTAAAGCTGGAAGAGCGAAGGCTTTGGTTTTGGGCGGTGGGGGTCTGATTTGAGGAGGGGCGGTTGGTTTGGACTCCTGAAAGTCTTTCTCTGGAGTCCTGGTGTCCGTTGGACTGGCTGGTTCAGAACTCTTCTTCGGTGGAGGAGGTCTTCTAGGAGCCACAGAGGGCCTTAGTGGTGGCTCCTTCATTGGCGGTTTCGACATCGCTGACGGCTCGTGCCCGTTTTGTTGTTTCAATGGGAATTTTGCCTCTTCGTTCGATCGTCCATTGTTCGGGGGGATAGCGGGTGCATCGGATGAGGCGTCGTTCTGTTGACCGGGATCACTCTGGTTGCTGCCATGCTCCAAAGGCTTGGACGGGCGAAGTTTACTTCTCAGGTTTGTGATATCCAGCTCACTCTTGGCTAAAGGCTCCGGTTTGGCCGCAGGGGTAGGCTTCGGTCTGACGACCGGCTTCGGTTTTAGAAATGGGGCCGGAGCTGGGACGACACACTCCGGTTTCTCGTCGCGCGAATCTGGCTTGGGTTTGGGAGGCTGCTTCGGCACATGCTTCAGGTTAAACTTTTTCACCTCTTTGGCCGAAATTTTGTGGCCGCACTCCAAGCCCATCTCGTTGCGCAGGTACAGTTGCTTGTTCTTCTCCTCTTTCTTTAGCTCCGGGGGTTTGTCAGGTTTGACGGGAGGCGCTTTTGGTGCTACCAGTGGGACGATGACCCCTGGGGCTGGTGGTTTGGGTGGGAGAGGTTTGGCCAGGTCTAGGTTTGCTCTTGGTTTGTCCTCTAGTTCCAGACTCTTGTTGATGGATTCTCTCCTGGGCGGTAAGGCTGGCTTCTCTTCGGCCGTGGGTGAGGATGGAGGTGGGGGTAAGGGCCCAGAAAAAGGGGAGCTGCTCTTGACCGCATTGGACTTCCATTCTCTCGGCTTGGGGCGGCTTGAAAAATCTGAGTTGGATGAGGGTTCCTCTGGCAGGGGCTTGGACCAACTATCTTCCGAGTTGTCGTTATTGCTCACGGTGTCTTCAAGTTTAAGTTGAGCCATCTCACCAGGCAGCGGGGCCAAAAAGTTAGGCCTAGAGGCGTTACTGGTCTTCTTGTATTTATCTATGAACGTGACCGGAGCCCAGCCCTCCTTACTGTCTATCTGAATGTACCACCAACCGCTCGAGTTCTTTTCAATGACCTGGACGTATGGGAAAAAAATGTTGAGATCCATGTGTTGAAGATGGATGCATTCATCTGAAATGTGACTGAAATTCAATGACCTCAACTTTGACTCCGGCCTGGAAGCTAATACCGTCAGGGATGGTGGTCTGAAAGTCAGCTATAGTGTAATATTCCTCCTCTACTTGTGGGGGCACTGGAGGTTTAGGAAGATTCACTCCTCGTGGCTGTGCAAGCAATTAAAGACCATTAAGTTAAGCAAGATAAGCAAATAAAAGAGAGTTCCCAACATCAGATTCCTGATTCCTCATGTTGTTATTATAACTCTGAGAAAATTCTGATAGTTGTTGTTGTTCTCTTTGTACACCTGTAACTGTGTCATGCATGCATTTTACACAGAATAAAGTTGGTATGCTCCAAAGCACCTTAACCTGATTACAACAGCAGTAGTGGGAAGCAGGATGAATGTAAAGGCAGCACATGTCAGATCTTTAAGTAAACACTTTTTTTTGGCTGTATTTTTAATTTGCAGTGTCAATTTGCACAATTTAAAAGGTAATGAAAAGTTTTTTGTGTCAGATAATTTTTCACGAGTTTAAAACCCCCTGCTTCAGAAGAAAACCAATGCAATTGTTAAAAAAAGAATGAGTCTTACTATAGTGAGGTCTCGACGTGGTGGAGGTCTCTGTCGTGAGCCTGCTTCTGTCAAGAGATCAGTGAAGAGTTCAAACCTGCTTCTGATTGCTAAACACTGAATATCTTCCCTTTTACTTCATCACTTCTCTATATTGTTTCTTCTGAAATGTATTTTCTGTAAAGCTGTTTGTTTATAGAAATCAATCTTATTTCTCCATATTTAATGTCTTTATATTGATGTAAAAGTATGTTAAAGATGATCTTACTGTGTTTAGTCTCTGTTAGCGGTGTGAATCTGTCTCTCTGGTTGTGCTGTTTTCCAGCCGTGTCCAGATCATTAGCGCTGGCGTGAACCGGACCACCGGCTGACATCTTCTGACCCAACACGTCAGATTTCTTTAGATAGGACGCCGGCGCCCAGCCTTCTTTACCTTCATACCTGAGACAAGCAACAGAGATGATGTTCAGATATCGATTGTCTTTCATCTTTAGAGGATTTGTGTGTTAGTTTTTACCTGATTTTCCACCAGCCTTCTAAGTTTTTCTGAATGACTTCAACAGTCATGCCTCTCTCTAAATCGATCTCATCTTCATCACGTGCAGCGTATGGATAGATCGCTGTGTACTTCTCCTCTGTCAACATCAAAGATTCAGAATTAAATCAACCACTGGCGCATATGTAGCTGTATGTTTTATTTCTGTTTTTTTTTTCATTCGAGCATATAAATAAAAGATGATCTGTGCTTACAACAAACTCATGCAGTGGTAAATATAGTGTGATACAGTATTCATTGAAAGTGCTGCTGGTTTGATTTGATCTTTGGTTTTTATGAGGATCTGATGATAACTGTAACTCATACTGTATAAAGGTCTATACAAAATCACAATCTAAACCCATTACTGTATGTGGCAACAACAGCTTTAAATGCTTTGTTTAAGGGTTCCCACACCTAAGTTAACTTCAAATTCAGGGACCTTTCAAGGACTTTCCAGGTCCAATACCCTCAAATTCAAGGATTAAATGGGGGGACACATTGTATATAGTTCATTGTATCTATATAGTATAGATACACTGTTAAAGTTCCTTTTTCGAGGGAACTTGTGCTGCATCAGTGCGGTGACACTTTGGGGACGCCTCCAAGTGCGTCTGAATGTGTATATCAAATTCAACCAATGATGAGGCTTAATGACAAAGACAGGGTTGCCAAAGACGACGTTACAGGGACGCAGGTAGTAGAGACGCAGCGTTTCGTTCCCTTCTCAGTGAACAACAGTTACAAACGAGACGTTTTCATTTGTCAAACACAACTATACAAAAAAGCATTTTAGTATGAATCAACATTCGCATACAGAAGATGTAAGCATTTAAAGCGAACAGTTTAGCACGAGTGCTTAAAAATCTAGAATTTTTATGATATTATCCTACACTACACAGGGAATAATATGGATTTTTTTCTAGAAAACTTCTTGCATAAAATAGATTTCAAGCACTTTCAATGATCTGTATCTATGTATGTATATTTTCAAAAACTTTTCAGGGCCTTGAATTTTCCCCCAGATTCACAAACTTTCAAGGATTTCAAGGACCCGTGGGAACACTGTTGTTTGTTTGTTCATAGCAATTCTATGCCTGCAACAAACATTCATTTCATTTCATCAGATTCCTTTACAGATCTTCAGATAAACTTTACTGTAATATTCACTCACACAACACTGACAGACTCTTATGGGAATATTAACCAATTCAGTACTAGAATACATTTTTATGTCTAATGTGTAAAACGTATATGACATCATAAAAACGTTAGCATTAGCACTTTTGTCAGTTGCATTTAGTTTAATTTTCTAATATACTTTATAGAAGTGCACAGTCTTTCACAAACAACCATCAGACAGCTAAAGAAAGCACTGAAACAACAAGTCAACACATACATCTCCTCATCTTAATAATATGAAGGATTTTCAAGATGAATAATGTTCAGGACATGAAAGAGGGAAACATGCGTTATATAGCATCACACTCACTGAAGAATAAACTCTTTATGACATGTGCAGTTCTTTTCATAAACATAAAAATAAAAACATGCATACAATTCAACAAAAAGAAGACTGATTATTACACAGCGCTCTGGAATGCTTGATTCTGATTGGTCAGTGGTGACATTCCCAGATGTATTATTCCCAAACAACATCCATCTGAAGTTAATGACACAGCCTCATCTTGACAAGTGCAGTTAAATAAATGTGCAAAGTAAAATTAATAACATACATGAGATTTTATTAACAAACTGGATGATGGTCCTGGGGTGTGTTTCCCAAACAACGATGTAACTCACTGCTGAACCACCATATTAAGATCCATAGTTGGAGAAACAAACTACCTTGTCAAGACTACCTTCCCGAAAGCATAGTAACTTTGTCGCACATTCATCGTTTGAACCATGTTGGTTCGACAACATAGTTGATGATGGGAGGTGAAGTACTAATTAATCTGTGCAAATCAAATTAATGTCAGATTATTGCTGTAAATAACGTACATTGCATCAGAAGATTGATTTAGTTATTGTGATTTAGTTCTCTGCTGTTTTATTTCAAGATATTTAAGTCATGCGCAAGTTCCATCCTACATCATTCCTCCTAGGGATTCCTCAGGGTCTTAAAAAGTGGCAATTGTCTTTATTCCTTGTGGTGACGTATATCCGAGTAAAACCGCTTCTTAAATTAAATAAGGCAGGCCTGGACTTGAATTTGAGGAACTGATTGGATCGTTTGAAGTTGGGTTGTGTTGCTAATTGCTAGTCGCTGCAGTCTGTTCCCGGACACTGCCCACTTGCCATACCATATGACCAGAAGTAAAGAGAGATGGTTTTGAGGAGGGGAGGAGATTTACAGTTTTGATTAAAGATTATGAAGGTTTTAGCCTGGTTAAAACCAGACCATTCTCAGTAGTAACTGAGTTATGTTCTGGCAAAGCTTCATAGACAAATCATTTCCAAAGGGGCGTCACCAACAGATGTCGCTCAAATGCCTCTGTGTCCAATTGGATAGACCTAAAACCAATCACATCGATGAAGGAGATGACATATGCAGAGTTATATCAGACTTTTGCCGGATCCAGTCGGTAAGACAGCGATAACATCTTTTTTTTAGATATGAAGGCTTCGAGTGTTGTTCTTTGCTCTGCTTTTAACGAAAAGGAAAAGTTTAAATTGCTTGAAACAGATGTGATAGCTGATTCGAACGAGTGATGATCCACGACGGCATCCATCTTTGTATTGTACAAAATCTGCTTCACCGTCGCGTAAAGCCCGCCCCAACGTTTCTGATTGGTGCCACGATTTCGACGGATTAGAAATGGGCTTGAATGGTCTCTTTGCCAGACTACTTGCAGAGAGCAAATCTAAATTTGCCGGAAGTTGTCTGGGTTTTCCCAGGATATGAAAATAATAATAATCATTTGTAAAAAAATACCACAATATTACAAAACAAATTACAGTTTTTCATTTTAATTTCATTGCGACTTTAAAGCTTGTAGATCTGCGCACATGCACAGTTTTCAAATACAGCGCTTACTTCAGTTTACAAACTTAAAGACGTAAAATGGACTTTGTATATATGTAGAATGATGGATATAGAATGCACTACACGTTTTAGCTTATTTTGTTCAAAAGCATGATCAAGGTATGTCTAAATATTATAATAACAAAGAACTATGCTTCTAACCACACCAAACTGTCGTTGGGAAACACCAAAACGTTGAACTTTGTCAGTAACGACGAAACTTACGACAGTAGTTGGCTAACAATGCTTTTGGGAAGCCCACCCCTGTTTGAGCTTGACATGCCATGACTTGGCTTAAAGCCGTTAGGAAATGATTTCTCCTTGTGTAGGAAAAATCCACATTTGCTACTCAAATCTATCAAATCAATATTTTTCATACCTATTTTCACTGTGTTAGCATGATAGCATGTTACAGCTGTGTAATAAACATGATCATGCACAGCCAGCCGGTTGTTATTCTCTTCTTTGTGTCAGGATCATAACTCTATCAGGACTAATCCTGCAAAAACAAGCGGCTGGCTGTACATTATCCCTGAGGTATATAATGCAAAAGAGTCATGCTGTTGTCGTCATGCATACAGCAGATCATACGTGCGGGGTGAGTAAAGATCACAGTCATGAAACAGAGCGTCCTCTCCACCTCGACTGAAGCCCGTTGTGAACAGATCTCCTAAAGTACGTCTGCGAGTGACGCGTCTCGGCAGTGACCAGAATCTCCGGCACACTCCAGCGGAGAGCAAGCAGACACACATGTGTGAAAATAATCTTCAGGTCTATTTACAATGGATATCTAATGTTGTATACCATACCATCACAAACACACAAATTGCCTATGACAATGTGAATGTTAGTGATGTGGGAAAGCTACACCTAATACTGAAATCAAACCTTTTGACTGCTACCACATTAAAGTTTCTTGAAAGATAAAATGGCTCAACTCTGCAACAAGATGATTTCAACATTTTATGAAAATAACACATAAGATACTTGCCTGTCCAGCACAATGATAGTGCCGTTGTTTTTAACAACTGTATGTGATGTGATTTTTCATCTGTTGTTATTAAGGTTGCAAGGTGAGGAAAGTTTCTGGTAAATTTCCATGGGAACTTAATTTGGGGAATTTTTTAATCTAGGGTGTTTTTTTTCATATGTACAGTAATAGTGATGCTTGCCTTAAGCAAACACTGCCCTTATCTGTCACTGGTCAGACAAAGGGGTAAGCACTGCTTTAACCTGAGGTTGACATGTTGGGGTATTCAAATAAACCAACAGAACAATGTTTCTTTACACTCGTTAAGGAAATGGCTGAACGAGTATAGATGAATACATCAGCACTTTTTATTTTAAGCTGTTTTATGTATTTGATGTGATGAAGGTGAAAGAGGTTTGATGAAGAGCTGGATATTTACCTTCGTCCGCGGGCATTGAGAACTCATCGGGGTCATCTTGAGCTTCCAGACATGTGGCCGGTACCCAACCCTGAGCGTCCTCTGTACTTACAAACCACCAACCTGTGACGAAACCATTCACCAAACGCCTTCAATATCAGTCTACAGGTTTAGAGTCAGTGAGCATTGTGTTAAGATCTTACCGGACTCGTTCTTCTCAATCACCTCCACCACCTGGCCCACATACAGACTGATCTCAGAGCTTTCCTGTTTCTCATAGTCCGTGACAGCCACATACTGATCCAAGAGCAGCGGGTCAGCCGACGACGAGTCTCCTCCTGAAGTGACACAGTGGACATGTTACATCCAATCACCACAGGACAATCCAGAAGACAATAATACGCATTAATCAGTCCGCCGCCATGTTGATTTTGATGCTGTCTGGGCTGGACGTCCAGAGCGTGTGCTTTAAACCTATTGTTTGTACCAGGATGCCGGTCACCCAGCCATCAAAACACAGAAAACACATCATCCCACACATCTCCACAAAGAACCTCAGAAATCATGGACTGCTCAAACAAGAAGGGACATATGACCTAATTAGACCCAATATCACGCAAATACGTGACTATTTCACGTATGGACCAACGTGAAAATGTCACGTTTTGCCGGGTTTGAACGTGAGCATGTCACGTTTTCTGTTTGTGTCACTTTCACGTTTCACGTTGGTCCACACGTGAAACAGTCACGCATTTGCGCGATACAGGGTTGCCTAATTTGAGATGAGAACAGCACATTGTGTACATAATATCTGTTTTGGATATAAGCCTGCTGGCGAATCGCCAACTTCTCGTGTTGTAAGCATGCCCACCCCACCTCAAAACACCAATACAATATTTTATGACAACAACTATGTATACATTTTCAGTTTGTATAGATCATAAGAGTATGTCCCATGTATTTTCTCTGTTATATTTTTAAAGACTTATTAACTTGTGATTGACTTGGCTATGTGATAGTTCATTGTGCAAGTATTGTTAAATGTAAAACCCCATATGAAACCCCAAAGTTGTGTACAACAAATGTTATTTAGCTTGTGTTGATTCTAGTCAATGTGCATAAAAAACTAAACAGAGAAATGTATTCATGCCTTGCGTTTTTTGTAATCTGTATGAATTGGAGATATGAACTTAGTTATAGGACTATATTAGTGTTTTAAAGAAAAGTAGGCATGCTCCCAACATTAAAAATTTATGATTAGCCAACAGGCTAATTACAAAACAGATGGACGATTTTCACGAAATCCAGACTTAAAAGGTGTCCGGCATCAGATTTTTTTAAAAAGCCATTGAAGCCAATTTTTTGCACATATAAGATTAAGATCTGAACTTACTATAACCATTATTTTTAGAGGATTTAAAAAATATTTCTTATACAATTATTTACGTTTTTTAGATTATCATTATAAAAAATTATCATTACCGCAACATGATATTACATTAAATATATGCATTTACAAACTCATGTTTCGGTAATGAGAACTAAAACGTTTTCTAGGTACTATGACAAACAAAATTTCAACTTTTATCTGGAGAGAAAAAAAGGAACTCCTAACCTGGTGGCCATCTTGAGTGTCACAGTCAATTATGTCCCTTCCATCTTTTTTTTTTTTTTTGAAAATGTTAGTTCCTCGAGGGCTTAAACAAAGATTGAAAATTGTTGCGGAGGATGAGAAAATTGGTCTTGGAGACATTTATTTTCCTTATTATTGTCTCTACATTTATCAATGATCACCAAATACCACATGTTTCTTTACTGTAAATGTTTATAGTATAACATGCACTGAAGCTTTTATTTTTTAGATTTTTTAATTATAAATATTTCAATGTCAAAGAACCCAAATCCAGACACGTTATGGTAATGAAAATGTTCCCCTTAAAAACAAAATTGGTTTCTATGATGTCATTTGAAATCATGTGCATAATAGTACATGAAGAGATGTTTGTGACTGCATGCTTCTTATTTGGATACTCTTACTTTGCATTTACTTTTTTATCAAAAAGTTTCATGACACCTCATAAGTCTAATTTCGCGAGAATCACCCAGATACTATGTACACAATGTGCCATTCTCTTCCCAAAATTAGGTCACATGTCCCCTCTCACCTCAACAATCATGATTTCCGAGGTTCTTTGTACTGTAGAATATTGTAAAACGATGTATGACCAGCATCCTGATCCAAAACAATAAGGACGTCCATCCATCACAGCATCGTTTTGAATTCAACATGGCGGTGGACTGAATAAAGTGATTGATCTGAAGGGATGAAAGGCCACAACACTGCTACAGTAAATCATCTTATTAATTATACTACAAAGCACATTAAATATTAGAAGCTAAACCGTAGTTGATGGTATAAATCACACCGATGCAGCACACACGGATTAGTTTAGTGATCGCTAGGAAATCATTGAAGCGGCTTGTGCTCCAGCTAAACTCATATCTGCTGCTCACGTCTGTGAATGACTTCAACAGAGAATCATCATACATCTCCATACACATATACTGTATGAAGGTCTGAAAATTATTTATTATAATAATCTATGCAACTTAAAAGTAGAAATCACCCAAAAATATTCATTCAAAATGTCAAATTGAATAGGTCTGTCAGAATTGACAAGTACTGTATTGCTAACATTTCTGACTGTGTCCTACAGATAAAAGAAAGTCCTATGTATAAGAGTATTTTTATTTTGGGGTGAACGCATGTGGTTTACTATGACTGACAATGGAAACGCTGCTGAAATCATTCACAGACAAAGCGATTATATCTAGTCAAAACACACAGACAGGTAAGACACTGAGGATGCCGAAATGATTCTGTGTTCCTCAAACAATGATGTGAACATTTAAATCACAAGGTGAAAGAGAGCTCAGTATATTTATAGAGAAATATCTTTCTTTACTTTCACAATATCATGAACATATTGATTTGCTCTCTTTTACCTTGTGAAATAATATTCAGATTTGCTTTATAAGCACCATTATAATAATAATAATAATAAGTTAATGATGATGAAATGCTAGATGAAAACGTCTTGGTCCTCCTGTAACCCACCACCAGCACCAGCACACGGTCATCATGCACATCACACAGGACTTATATGAGCTTGACCATCTAATGAGCACACCCAGAGCATTGCTAAAACAAAGTGTCTGTCACTACCTCTCTTAATGAAAGAAGTCGCTCGCTCCACAATGCCTGATGAAAATGAGAGCAGGAGGATGTCAATGTTTAGAGACGAGAGCAATGAGGGCATCCACGGCACACAGCTGATATAATATCTCACGTGTCATGAAGGTCATGAACACCAGAGGGCGCACAATGAACACGGTCAACTAAAGCTCTGATCATCATGTGCCTTTCATTTCACTTTTATATAATGATCATCACGATGCTCTTACCTGACTTCTTCTTTCCACTGGGTTCCCTGCAAACATAAAGACGTACCAGTTAGATATTATTTCACTGAAGCTGTTTTCAGATAAAAGCATCTGCTGTTCAATGCTTTAATGTGAATACTTTTAACAAAAGTGAAGTGGTTTGAAACCATTTCAGGACCATTTATGCTTTTTAGTGCACAGCACAACACACGGCTGTACATTACTGAAGCAATAAATGTCACATTTCATCATCTAACAGATTCAGTTACAGAGTCCGAGCTGGATTGTGTCTGATAGGTTTGACATCAACCTCATCCTCGTGTGTTACTGACATACTGAAGGCTTTAGCTGATAAAATCATTTATAATCTCTGTAAGGATAATGGACCACAAACAAGCACTGCTGACATCATCATCATCATCATCATCATCATCATCATTTGCTTCGGCTCATATATGTCTCCCTCCTTATATATTCCTTATGACTATAATAATAAATAGCAAAGTGTCTTTCTGTCAGGCTGTAAAAGCTAATGGTGATTTTATTAAAGAGCTATGGTTGTATTTAGCAGTGATGAATTTAAAGGTCAGATGGACACAAGAGTGCCAACTCAAGCACGCTTGTGCAAACAAACAGATGGTTCACAGAGGGTGAACGGTTGGTTTTATATAAACCCAAAAACGAGTAGCTTCTGAAACAAACTCTTGTCATATACGACTGAATACTGAATCGCTGCGAAGATAAACCACTCATTCAGAAATGAATCATCAGTTTCTACACATACTCTTTGGGTGGGTTCAGGTCTTCGGGACGGGTCTCAAAAAACACACGGACCTCCTCACACTGAGAAATGTAGACCGGCAGCTGGATCAGAGCCTGACAGAGACATAAACACACACATATTCAGAAATACAAGCTGTCAGTATAAAACTTTCATGAATCATTTACAATTTACAAATTCTGTACACTGAATATAATGAATAACTTAAGGGTCGTTTACAATTTCACAATAACTATAACTTTACCGGACAAAAACAATATTTTATTAACTAATAAAATATTTTATACTAATATTGCTTTTGCAATTGTTTACATGTCATTGACTGCGTAAATATGCTGTTCTTGTTGCAGCTACAACAATAGTGCTGGATACCTGAAGTCATTTTATCTTATGGAAGATGAGCTTTCCAACAGTGTCATCTCTCATTTCATACACTCACCTAAAGGATTATTAGGAACACCATACTAATACTGTGTTTTACCCCCTTTCCTCTTCAGAACTGCTTTAATTCTACATGGCATTGATTCAACAAGGTGCTAAAAGCATTTTTTAGAAATGTTAGCCCATATTGATAGGATAGCATCTTGCAGTTGATGGAGATTTGTGGGATGCACATCCAGGGCACGAAGCTCCCGTTTCATCACATCCCAAAGATGCTCTATTGGTTTGAGATCTGGTGACTGTGGGGGCCATTTTAGTACAGTGAACTCATTGTCATGTTCAAGAAACCAATTTGAAATGATTCGAGCTTTGTGACATGGTGCATTATCCTGCTTGAAGTAGCCATCAGAGGATGTGTACATGGTGGTCATAAAGGGATGAACATGGTCAGAAACAATGCTCAGGTAGGCTGTGGAATTTAAACGATGCCCAACTGGCACTAAGGGGCCTAAATTGTGCCAAGAAAACATCCCCCACACCATTATTACACCACCACCAGCCTGCACAGTGGTAACATGGCATGATGGATTCATGTTCTCATTCTGTTTACGCCAAATTCTGACTCTACCATCTGAATGTTTCAACAGAAATCAAGACTCATCAGATTAGGCAACATTTGTCCAGTCTTCAACTGTCTAATTTTAGTGAGCTTGTGCAAATTGTAGGCTCTTTATCCTATTTGTAGTGGAGATGAGTGGTACCCGGTGGGGTCTTCTGCTGTTGTAGCCCATCCGCCTCAAGGATGTGCGTGTTGTGGCTTCACAAATGCTTTGCTGCATACCTCGGTTGTAACTAGTCAAAGTTGCTCTTTTATCAGCTTAAATCAGTCGGCCCCCCCAAAAAAATTGCTCCAAAGGTGATCCCAGCAATATCATTTGTTATATCTTTCATTATATTCATTCAGTATACACGGATCTATGAATATGCAAATCCCTGCCTCGCACAGCTCGGACCATAGATATAAATATCCCAATTAGCACATGGTTTGTCTTAAAGCATATTAAAAACACCACATAGGCATATAAACAATAAAAACTTTAAGCAAAAACTTAATATCTTGGGTCATTTTGATTCTCAAGTAAATACATCAAGATTTATTTTGGATACTCATACTGAAAAACAAGATTAAAACACTAAGAAATAATTTTCTTGCGGTGTATGATTTATTTACACTGGGTCACATATAATTTATATATATAAAGTATCTGAGACTCTTTATTGTCGCTCTAATATACATATTAAAGAAAATGTACACATTGTCACTGATTTATCTTTAAAGAGACGTAACAGAGTGTGCCTAATACACAGTCATGTGATACGTGAGAGTACAGCGACCTGATGACCTCCAGTCAGTCACTTTATTGCTATTATGACATCAGGAGGCGTTCCTATTTCTGTTTGTCATGGTAACGGTTGTGAACATCAAAAAACAAACCATGCGACTGACTTCAGTCCCATTGGAAAGTCGTGCATCATTTGCATAATTAAACTTTTCTCTCATCACTGGATACGCCCACTATCCGTCACCAACGATTACAGTCGATCATGTCACCAGAAGCTCATATCATGCTGCTGATGCTGGTCACCGGCAATGTAAATGTATGAAGACTTTAAATATGTGCTGACGGGGAAAACTGTTTAGAGGTGTCCGCCTTAAAAACTGAAAGGGTCTTTGAGCATCTGCTGGTCTAGACTTTGTGGCGTGTCCTGCATAGTCAGGAGATTTTCAGCTTGAATCAGCGGCTGTTGCATGAGAAATAAAAAAACAGACTTAAGCTATAGGAATCTGTCTGCGGTGGTGAGTGAGATGGTAAACAAGTGCAGCTTTGTTTATGGTTTGTATGACCACAGTTTGATAACTACAGACTACTGACACCTGCTGGTACAGAAGCGTTATTTCCTCTCATGCAGACGTGCTGATTGGCTGTTAGCTGAAGTCTTTGTGATGTGTCCAAGCTGAAATGTTTGGAGCGGACACGGGTGACATGAGGTGACACCACAGGCTGTTTGGTGCATCGTGGCCTTTAATCACTCAAATGTGTTTTTCTCTGTCAGCTAACACAGAATGTTCCTCTCGTACTCTTGTTTATTTTGGCAGAGGAGCATTTATACTAATAAAGCTGAGTGCTTACTTCATGTCCTTCAGAAGGAGGTCACAGCACAGAATTTTAATAGAGGAGGTTTAACTGCTCAAGGTGCCTTTAAAATAGCAGCATTGCAGTCTAGAGCCAATTATTCACATCTAGTTTTGACTCATCAATAGACACGTCACTGACCTGCACTCAGTTTTCTTCATGAAATGAGTGTTTTTATTCTTGCTTGTTTTGTTAAGACGAGATGAATGCTGTCTGTTCTAGCTCTTAGTATTGGATTTGTGTAATGATGGATGGATATGGATCTTATTCACGGACACAACATGACGTCTGAGACACAGCAGCTGATCTCCTCACTCATTAGTATTCCCTGAAGACACGCAGGACAATTTCGGCTAATGCACTTTATTACTGCTCTCTACTGACCTCCATTACCTTGATTGTTTTATGTGTGTCTATGTAAGAGCGAGCGAGCGAGCAGCACACACACAGAGAGAGAGAGAGAGAGTTGGATGTATGTCCTCCACAGTAAATAATGGCCTATGTACTTAAGCTATAAGCTATTTTTAGAAATATTATATGAAACAGAAAACAAATTAAATAAAAATTAAACACAAGCAAGTATCATACATACATACATGTAACTTAAAGACCTCCTCACCATTTCAATAGAAGGTAAAGTCATTATGGTGATGCCCAGCTAGAAAAGAAAACATTTAGGGGTGTGCAAGAAATATTTTTTGCAATAATATTGTTGTTGTTGCTTTAATGATGTGCAAAATTATATAATCAAGTCTATCACTTGCTTTTTTTTTAAAAAGAAGCCTTCAGTGCCCACAAAATCAATTTGCATGCGAATTCAGAGCATGATGCAGCAACGCACTTGGCTGCATTGTATGTATGGCTTGTAATAATCAAGGTCATAATAATTGTTAATACTTCAACCAATCAAATGCTGTGTTTGATGAAAGTTTGCATTTTCTGACTTACAATGTTATTTTTTCGTTAAGTACGCTACTGTTTAGTACTATTTCAAACATAAAGACCTTTCTGTTTGGTTAATATCACCAACATTAACCTCAATCATATTAATATGTTGTAGGAGGGAGCTTGAATAACATACGTCTTTTAAAAACACAGTTTTGAAGGAATTTTAAAAAAGTTGTCTGTTATCGTTATTGGCAAAATCCTAGGTATTACCCAGATATGATTTTTTTTCAAAACCCTATTTACATACGCCTGATAGATCTGATTTCTTGTCTTAAAGTGTTTTTGATCTTTAACCCCAGACTCTAGCACATGAAGAGCTCAGTCACTATAGTACTGTATTTTCCGGACTATAAGCCGCACCGGAGTTTAAGCCGCATCATTCAAAAATGCATCATTAAGACTAAATAACATATATAGACGGTTTCATCAGGCGCACGTGTGGTGACACGATAAGCGTCTGGTCCGAACTTTACTTACGTTTTCTGTTTGTTTAATGGTCTGACTAGTTGCTGAAACTGAACTCTTAAACAAATACCTCGTCGAAAATAACAAATGTTTTGGGTTCCTATGTAATCTACGTGTTGTTTATTTTGCTTGTTATATAAATAAACTACTTTAAAAGGACTTTGTTGTTATTTATTCTTTGCGGAGTTTACCGGAAGTTACGTGAAGACCACGAAAGCCACGTGTTTATGTTGTTACTGCTGAAACCGTCTATAAGTCACAGTGGACTATACGTCGCGTTTATTTAGAAAAGTATTTCACAGAATCCAAGCCGAAGAACAGACATTTAATCTGGAAAGCAAGTTATTTAACTAAACAATAGCACACAGTACAGCAGGCAGAATAGATGTCTGTACGTTAAAGTAATATTATCATTATCAGTTATTAAAACAATAAATACCTGGAAGGTTGAATAGTCTAAATTAACCAAACAAGCCAAATAGTGTGAAGTTTGCATACTCATCATTCCACATTACTGAATTCATTGAATTACATAAATACAGAAGCAGCATATGGCGGACTCTCGCGGCTGTAGATGGTAATGTTGTCTCTTGCCTCATAAATGTCAAAATTAATTCATACTGACTTACAAGCACCTGACTATAAGATGCAGCACCAGCCAAGTTATAAAAAAACGCGGCTTATAGACAGAAAAATACGGTATAAGTGATGTGAGTTTATGAAAGACAACAGTCACGTATAAGAGCCATTCATTTAATTTGGTTTATTATAAGACTTCTAAATGTATCGTGATACATTTAAGTTGAAACTATATACTTATTTTATATTAAAGGGGACATTCCATGAAAATCAGACTTTTTCCATGTTTTAGTGCTATAATCGGTTCCCCAGTGCTTCTACCAACCCAGAAAACATGAAAAATAGCAACCCTGTAACTTTGTTTTGGTAAGGCTCTTTCTGCAAGTATGTGAATAAATAGGTCATTCGGATTTCGCTCCCCCCATGACGTAGTAAGGGGATCTTCTTATAATGATACCGCCCCTTCATCTGCGCTATCCAACCATGACGCGGCCTCACGAGTGTGATAGACAGAGAGAAAGAATGACTGACAGCACGACGCGTTTGTATTCCATCAAACACAAACAGGAGCCTACAATCTTATAACTTGTAGTTTTAATGGTCTTTCTAAAGGTTGAAGATGAGGATTAACGTTACCTTAGTGAGTGAGAGAGAGCGAGTGAGCGAACAAATGAGAGAGAGAGCAAAGCGACGGTTCACTTTCATCAATACATGTTGTTTAATATGTTTCTCTGAAGTTTATATGAATGAACACGAGACAGAGTGAGAGAACAACATGTGTTCACTATCATACACAATAAGTAAATATGTTGTTTAATGTTTCTCTCAAGTTTCAAATGAATACGAGAAGTTACAAGATTGTGAGAGACTGACAGAAACGCGAATGTGTTCAATATGTGTACACGATAAACTTAAACATGTCATTTGATCTGTTTCTCTAAAGTTTAAGCATTAGACGTGTTGTTTTATTACAAATCATTTAAATGTGCTCGTGTGGTTTGGTCAAAAAGTAAACTTCTGAGTGTTTGTGGACGTGTATTTTATTGTAACATGCTGAAAATCATTGTGCCTGTTTAAAACACTATGAGACCTAAAAGTCTTTATTTTTATTCCACAATGTTCCCCATCTGCTGATTAACATGTATTTAGTATGCATAAAACAGATGATTGACTTTTTAAACTTGTTCAAATATATAATGCTGAACATCGTTACTAACTTCTTTCGTGAGAGAATGCAATGCCTTGTCTACAGCGCAATCGCTTGAGACTCTGCCCACCTAAGCAGCTCATTTGGATTTAAAGGGATACACACAAAAACGGTGCATTTTGCTCAGACCCATAAAGTGCCTATTTTAACATGCCACAATAAATTACCTATATGGTATTTTGAGCAAAAACTTCAAATATGTATCCTGGGGACATCAAAGATTTATTTGACATATTTAAAAAGTCTTGTGAAATGTCTCCTTTAATTATCCTGAATTTGTGTTGTGTTAGTGTGCATGGGTTTCCCTCTATAGAGGGAATGTATATGACATCACCGTCTGCGAGAGGGACTGCGGTTACGCACACACTGAGTGGCAAAAGACAGAGCGGCAGCAGTTGAATACAGCGTGACTTCGGCGAAAACACGGTGAAAACGCGTCAAAATGAAAAAAAAAGCTGTTGTGCGATAGACTGTACTAACAGATTAACAAGTATTCAGAGCTATCGTTTTACAGACTGCCAAAAAATACAGAAAGGAGGAATACATAGAGCGTCCATGCCACGTCCACAGACCACAGGTGGATTAATAAGTTGCTAGGGTCACTATCAAGAAGAGGTTTTACTTTCTACTTAAAAGTATTTTTCAAGTATTTGTATTTTATCCGTGTTTTTTTCTGGAAAACATATATTCCAAAACATATTATCATAATTTTTATTCTATTACATTTCATAAATACATGTGTTTGTTTTAGGTTTAAGTACATTAACCTACTTTTACTCAAGTAAGAGTACACAATTTTAATGTAACTAGGAATTAAATAAATGTTAATATGCAATATTAAAGAATACACAGTATGATTATATGCTTTAGAATGTAGTGAAGTAAAACTTTTCCCAATACAAACATCCTAATAAAGCACAGATGCTTGGAAAATGTAACTCATGTAACTAAGTATTGTCCACCTCTGCTATCAAGTCCAACTAAATTTAATTTAAGCTGATAATAGTCAGTTTTACTGGCATTTTCGCAGCAGCCCCTATAAAAACCAGCCATTTTGTTGCACTTTTTGCCACTCAACCGGGCGAGCTCTCGCGTGGTCACATGGAAAAGTGACGTCAATGCATACCCTCTATTGGAAGCAGTCATATTATCTATTTAAGGTGGTGCAGTGACGCATACCTGGAAGCGTAGCGGGTGTATGCGGAAACAGTCATTGACCGTGTCACCACCGGGTCACCGGGTCAACATGTCAATGGGGCGCGTCTAGCCATGACTTGGGACAAAGAACTATAATTTTCAAGGACTCTTTATAAGTTGCAGTATTATATTTCATTTCATTCTGGAAATAAATCCACTTATCAAGAGGAAAGAAATAACGTATTTCATCATCTTCATTTAAACACACGTCAGACACCAGCTAAACACCAGCTATACTCAAGGAAGTAAACAAATATTGGGAGAGTTTAATGGTATTAGAAACACAGGAAACACAAAAACTTGTCAAGGAGTCTGAGGAGTGTAATGTGATGAACGACTGCAACCTCAATGACTTTAACTTGTAATTTTTGGATTGAAAATCCGCACAGAAAGGTCTCAGATCCTTCACGCCCACTCGCACATGTACAAAATACTTCAAGCTCCTTAAAAGTGGTTTTCTAGAGAAACATGCCTTTAAAGAGTCAACCTACGCCGTGATGTGCTGACACAAGCTAACTCAGCACAGCTTCAAACCCCAGCCCTAAAACACACATGACACTGCCAAAATATAAATGCCAGCTTTTTCCCTTTTAACCCTTTGGTGGTACAAAACATTTCAGGCCACACAGAGAAAAACCTTCACAAAATCAATACGGAAGTTTAGGAAAAATCCAAGTGCAGCTCGTATAAATGGGAATTTGTTCATCTGAGCATTTATAAGGCATTCCTACTGTATCTCATCTGAGACTAAAACATCACATCAGGTCTTTAAATGAGACACAAGGACCAATGTCATCTAATGTCTGACATGAATGAGACTGAAGAGGAAAGGTTTTATACTGTTAAGCTTTAGAGAGCACTTCAAATATAAAAGGCGTTTATGTTTTTGTTTGTTTGTTTCATCCATGTTAAGCTCTTGGTCTTTCACACAGAAGAAGATGAGATGATGAGACTTACCCCGCAGTACTCATTGATGGGTTTCAGGCGTTTCATGGCCACATCTCTGATGTGACTTCTTCTGAACAGAATCTTGCCTGTAAAGAAATGAAATGACATGATTATGATAAACATATGTCACCTCCTTCAGTTCATCAGCATTTCTCAGTGTTATTCAAGAGAAGTTTGGGAAAGTTTTGGGAATGTCCCTTCATGTTTAAATCACGTTAAAAGACCACAAGCATGACATTTAGCAAACATTGGTAAGTTTGTGCGTGTGGCCCATAACACAAACCAAACGGCACTCAAACATGGTTTAATGACTCATATCCTGCTGCTTGCTGACCATACAGTCCAGTCTATTGTAGCTGGTGCAGTAGTAAAGTAAAGTAAAACAACTATCATACACATAACCCACCCAAAGTCTAGGATGTTTTAGGAAGATAAACAGTTCATGTTATTGTCTCATGTGCTTTTGTCTCATCCACACACCTTTTGACAGCTTCTTATATCATTACATGTATACATTTGATCCAAAGTGAAAGCAAACTTGCTAGCACTATGAGTGGATCTACAGGAACTATGATCAAAGCCTTTGACCTTTGACCTGCTATTATACAGATACACATCTGTCTCAGGTCAAGCGTATCTCACATCTGCTACTTCTATGGGGCGCTTTATATTTGCACAGCGTAAGTAGACGGTCCTTAGATGGATTTGTAATTCTGAATGTGGTAAAAAGGTTGAATGCTGATTAAACTCTGAACTCTAGTTCACTCTCCACTGAAAGACAAATTACTCGTTCAAATCAATGCTTCACAAACACTAGTCCCAAAGTATGGTACTAGTCCCAAATACACGATAGCATTAGTCATTTAGGTTGAAGGTTTTCAGGATCAAACAGACAGGACTGCTGATAATACATGAGGAATGACTGCTGTGTTTACTACAGGGCTTTCTTTCAACTATTCAATGGTTGTAACATTCATTTATTCACCTTCAAGCCATCCTTGCTTTCTTTAACTGAACACAATCAAAAGTTAGTTTAAATAAGAGTTGCCTTTGTAATGCCATTAAATGATCTCCAACTTGCTGAAGCTTCAAAATGCACATACAACCATCCATCATCATTAAAGTGCATCTATTTCATTGCTAAAAAACAACATTATTTTGTGTATTTGTCATAATACAATGTGTTCGCTTGGTTTATGGTTAAAAAACACATTATTTTCCACAAACCATACATTTTTGTAGCTCCAGATATACTGCTTTCCATGAACGCATTGATTTTGTACAAAACGTATCGATTTGGCAATACCTGTGATGTCAGCTGAAAATGTGGCGCTCCTTACCATGTTTGAAAGATTTGCTCACAATGCAATGCTAACAGGAGTTAACTTACAGGCTGTGAGTCAGAATCGGGATGAATTATGATAAAGACGGTCTTGTCTACATCACCAATCCCAGGAAGTAAACTGTTGTCTACAATCCGTGTGTTTGTTGCAGTCCAAGAAAAGAGATTTAAGCTGGAGACGATAAATCGTGTCATCGTTTACTTTGGGATTTGTACCTTTTGCATATCGTTAACACGTAATAATACACACTTACACACCAAAGGAAATGTCAAATCGTGAATCGGACCATTGGTGCTCATTAAAATAATCCATTAAACTAATATATTAATATATGACTTATGAAGTGAAACGATCACAAGAAAATAAATAAATATTGTGGTGTGTATTTGTGTAAGTAAATTGTTTCAGTGTAAGCCTAGTTTGTGACCAGTGATTTGTTTGTTAGCTATAATCACAGTAGTTTTATGGACATCAGAGATTTCATCAGAGTGGACCGTTGCCAAAAGACAGATCTCTATAGTTTAAGTAGGTTTTTACACAAACCAATTGTTCCACTTCATTTAGTTATTAACCCACTGGACTAAAGATTAGTTTCATGATGGATGTTTGTTCAATATGGAGCATCATCAAGTTTAAAGATGGCCAACTGTTATTAAAAATATTTCATTTCAAATGTGTTCATTTGAAGAAAAGAAGTCATACATCTGTAATGGCATGAGAATTGATGGCACATGTGTGTTAGTTCTTTTCAGAAAGTGTTTTTATAGCAGAAAACTGCTGATGAGCAGCATGTGTTTGTATAGACCTCCACTATAGACTTTAAAGTGACACCATGTAATTTTTCAACCTTCATAATAAATTTTCAAGACCCTTGTGGTAGTACATCGACTTTAAATAGGTTGAATGACATGTCTACCATAGCCTGACGGGGTCTGTATCACTTTTACTCGTATTTTAAAACTTAGGGTTTCTGGTAGTAACCAGAGCACCAAAAAAAAACTACAAAATTCGACTGCTTTACGGCATACGTCACTTCCTCCACACAATTTGTTTTTAACGTGAATTTTGCTGGAGGCTACTTAAGGAGTGTAGAGAGCAACTTATAGCATGTGACTCCGTGGCACAGTTTTAGTGTCACGGACCTATAACACGGGCGGCCCGGGTTCGATTCCCCTTTAAGGCAATTTTTTTATATAAACTCACGATCTTGATTCATACATAAATGCGATGTTCTTTATAAATGACGGCGATTATCTTGCTTATAGTTCCCTGTATTCAGATGCTGTGTTCACGTATTTACCTTTCTTTTACTGTGTCTACGGTATTTACATTACAATCCAGGATGCTACAGCAGTCAAACTTGCTCACAGTGTAAAACCAAACCCTATTAATTCACCAATCAGATCCAAGCGTTTCTCTCTTCTCTCTTCCTCATTTGCTGCGTTCCGCTGTCACTCGCGTGACGTATTACAAAGCGGCAGACTTTAGGTCTGCTTGGATCACATCGGTTTACTTGGATTTGGAGCGACAATTTTCACACAAAAGAGAGAAAAAACGAGCGCCATTGCGGAAAATCCTGGTGGCGAGGGAGGGAGAGATGATGCAACAATATTTGTTTGGAAAAGGGCAAGGAAATATTTCTGGTCGTTTCACAATTGGAAGGCTGCAGCCTCCGGAGGTCAAATATGCAGGCTGCATACGTCATCAAGCCTGGTTTATTAAGGTAAACTGAGCATTACATTCGCAAGTCATAAGCATACTGCAACAATTTACGATTAACTAAGTATAATAGTCAACTTTGTAATTGTTAATATTGTAAAATAAGACAGTCTTGATGACGTATGCAGCTTAGAAATACGACATTCGGAGGCTGCAACCTTCAGATTGAGAAATGGCTTCTGCCACGACGAGTTCCTCATCAGAAAGTTGTAACATGACTGCGTTTCTCCCTGTTGTCTCAAAATGTTGATCGTTTAGCGTTTTAAATGTTTAGTTTTTAGTTTAGTTTTAAGGTTGGCCAGTTCCTTTCCTTTGCGACAGTGCTGCGGCACTTGTGGCCTCTAGGGGCGCTATGCGTGAAAAATACATGTCTAGCACCCCCTAGTGGCCAAAAAGTTTCATGGTGTGCCTTTAATGCAGAGAACTGTTGGGAAATGATGTTTACCTGGCAAAAAGGGGATGATCCTGCGCTTTGGGTCCTTCTGTCCTCCCTCCACAGGGAATTTATCCAGAAGCTCCATCTAGAAAACAAAAGATCTTTATTTACTGTAATGTCAAGCATTTTCAAGTGAAACCAAATATATACTAATGAGATGAGTACAGTGAAGAGATGTGATGATGGTGAAATATTTGATAGTTGTGTCAGAATGTGTTCAGGAGTGAATATGAGATTACAGCAGATGGTTTAGGATCAATTATGTAATGCAAGCTTGCAAGGGTGGACGATATACCGCTATGAAAGTGATTATGGACCATGAAATGAATTCTACAATACCGCTGATACTGTTACATATTCACAAATTATATTTTTGCATTTATATTGTTTGCTCAATTTGGTCCGCTTTGCAGCTTCTAACATTACCAGGGTTCGTACATTTACAAACCACTGTCATCAGGGCAGGAGTGGGACTCATTTTCAGCCCTGGAGTTTCATGCCTTAGACCGGCCCACTTTAGTTCACAACTGACTATTTAAATAATATCTTTAAACCCTCAGTAGTATAAGTCTGCAGTAGTGCACTGTTCTCTGCAGCCTTGCAATTCACTGTATTTTTCAAATATATAATTTCATATTCCGTGCAAATGCAGTAAACAATTATAATTTTTGCCATAATCATGCAGCCCTACCATAAGACCATAATATTACTAAAGTAAACTTATTCAAAAACTAAAGGAAACAAACGTGTTTGTGTTTTCCTCTATATTTCCATTTCTAAAAAATGGTGAGTCTTGAGATTAACTGTTGGGTTGATAACGTTTGGAAACCCCTGATATACAATACACAAGCAAGATTTATCAAGTATGCATTGGAAACAAATGGAAAAAAATCTGTATCTTTTTTTTAGTACTTAGATCATGTCTATTGCTAAATAACATAGGCCTATTGTGTTAAAAGAAACATCATGGATATACTTTTGAAACTACTTTTTTCAAATAAACTAATGAGTTTTGCATCAAATAGATTTTTCTTCCTCTTGCAATAAACGATGAATAATGACTATTCATAGAGAATTCATCTATGACTTGGATAAAAAAATACGTTTTGTAAATTATTTTCCTTTTGGCCAGACCGTTTGTATTAAGACGCTTAAGTTTATTTAAAATATAATAGACGCGCGGCCGGCAAGCGCACTCAAAAGACGCGCTCAAGTTTATTTAAAATATAGACGCGCGGCCGGCAAGCACACTCAAAAGACGCGCTCAAGTTTATTTAAAATATAATAGACGCGCGGCCGGCAAGCACACTCAAAAGACGCGCTCAAGTTTATTTAAAATATAGACGCGCGGCCGGCAAGCGCACTCAAAAGACGCGCTCAAGTTTATTTAAAATATACCCTTACGAAAATTAACCATGGTTTTATTGTGGTAAAAGTGTAGTAACCATGGTTTTATATTGATTACTATCAGCAAAACCATGGTTTTACTACAGTAACCATGGTTAAACTATGTTTTTTGAAAACCATGGTTGTCAAAACCATGGTTATTTTGTGGTTACCATGGTTTTACTACAGTAACCATGGTTTTTTGGTTTTAACTGTAGTAAAACCATGGTTAATTTTCGTAAGGGTAGACGCGCGGCCGGCAAGCGCACTCAAAAGACGCGCTCAAGTTTATTTAAAATATAGACGCGCGGCCGGCAAGCGCACTCAAAAGACGCGCTCAAGTTTATTTAAAATATAGACACGCGGCCGGCAAGCGCACTCAATATAGACGCGTCTGAAACAAAACTCGTGTTCAAGTAAGCGCTTTGAAAACCAGAAGACAGCGGCACGTCCAGCGTTTCCCATGCGTTTTAAATGTCAATGAACCCTAATGCAAGAATTCTTCCAATAAATGGTCGGGACTGGGGACACAATCAACTTGTGCATAAAGCGGCGGGGACATCTCTCACCCGCAAATACGCGTCTTCCCGGTGGCATGACAACACCGGCCCTCGTGGCCAAAAAAAAAACAGACCGGCCCACCGGGAATCCTCCCGGTTCTCCCTATGGCCAATCCGGGCCTGACTGTCATCCATCTCTTATGTCACCATGTACAGATTAACTAAGTGCACATGAAACAATTGATGTGTCATGCAAAATGAGAGGTAAAACACCGTCATGGCTGTAATTAGTTTCTTTTTCACAGGTGCCCTGTGCCGACCCCCACAAAATGCCACCCTGAGCAGCCGCCCATGTGAGAAAAATATTGATATGATTGGAAATATGTATCTTTTTAGTAATGTTGCAGAGTGTGAATATGATGTTAAAGTGGACTAAAAGGAAAATCCAGAAGTTCACTTTATTTGAAAAATTCACTTTGTTGACATCTTTATAAAAGCATCACTTATATTCTGTATGTGTTTATGTGTTGAATTATGAAATAAATACAGTGTTTGTTCCATTTCATGTAAAGTAGCTGTTTTAAAGACACAAGATTTAAATCCGACAGTGACAATATGCATAATATTCATAACAAGATGAATCCGCCCATCCATACAGTGGAACTTTTTGAGGAAAAAAATGGGAAAAGAAAAATAATTAATGTCTATGACCAATCCCTCACTTTTTCTAGTTTAAAAATACATATTTTGCCAGTAATTTGACTAAGGTTTACTACAATGTGATTCCAAAAAGTTTTTTTCTCATATGGCAATATACTCTAATACCAGTTTACAGGCTGGAGAGTACAAAATACCGTAATATGAATTTTAGCTCATGTTGCCCATCCCTCAAGCGTGGTATTTCAGTCCAATCAAAATCACAGCTTGCACGTCTTGTAAACATGGCCCTGAAAATTATGGGTTTGAGTATGAATATAAATCACTTTAATCTGTTGTTGGTTTTTAAAGGGGACATATCATGAAAATCAGACTTTTTCCATGTTTAAGTGCTATAATTGGGTCCCAGGTGCTTCTACCAACCTACAAAATGTGAGAAAGATCAACCCAGTAACTTAGTTTTGGTAAACCATTCTCTGCAAGCATGTGAAAAATATGTAATTGAAATTTGTCTCCCCTTGTGATGTCAGAAGGGGATAATACCGCCCTTTAATCTGATGCCCTCTAATCTGGCACTATCCAACTTTTGAGTTAAGTTTTAGCTCAAAATACCATATAGATAATTTATTATAGCATGTTAAAATTGACACTTTGCAGGTGTGAACAAAAATGTGCAGTTTTTGGGTGTGTCCTTTAAAACGCAAATGAGCTGATCTCTGAACTAAATGGCAGTGCTGTGGTTGAATAGTGCAGATTAAGGGGCGGTATTATCCCCTTCTGACATCACATGGGGAGCCGAATTTCAATCAGCTATTTTTCACATGCTTGCAGAGAATGGTTTACCAAAACTAGATAGATTTTTTCCCCCTTTTTTAGGTTGATAGAAGCACTGGGGACCCAGTTATAGCACTTAAACATGAAAAAGTCAGATTTTCATGATATGTCCCCTTTAAGACTTCAGCCTTATATCTTACTTGGGTAAAAGTTTGTACTCTTATAGTGTAATCTATTCAACAGATGGTATAATCTCTTTCCTTTGCTTTGATCTACACAGACCCACTGACATAGTGGAACATATTAATGCGCTAAAAGTCCCTTCATTTATTCTTAAATCCAGGATGAGCTATAGGTTATTTTCCCCGCTGGCAGTGATGAACATTTTCCTCTCATCTGTAGAGTTTTTACGCTTTGATTACAGGCCTCAATACAAACCAAAAACAGCTGTAGACCAATGAAATCACACCTGTACTCTGCCAGACAGTGCGTAGGTTCACATTTCACACATTCATTCACTAATGACAATAGCAGACTGAGTCAGCAGGAACGTTTTCCTAATTACCCATAAGGCAATACTGAGACAGACACACGTCACACAGGATAATTACGTGTGATGTGTACCATGAAACTGCATTTTGTAATGTATGTAATGTGGATGTGCATGGGGAAATTATGCTTCTATCATCATCTACTGGAATAAACAAATTGAGTAAAAGTAAAATAGAGCCTACGATTGGTACATCTGTCTTAAACATCACTAAAGAAATGTGCTGTCACATGTGTTTCTCACAGTAATGACTGAGCTAAAGAGAGACAGTGACTGGAGCAAGCACAGCTTTCACTGTGCTGCTATAATTCATCAAACTGAGGAACAATGAGTTCTCCTGTGACCCAATAACACATTTATGATAAACACCACACCTATAACAGCTTTACCAGTCAATCTCACAAAAACATGTCCAGGTTATATGTCATCCAAATATCAAAATAAGACATTATATGTGGCATAAATAAAAGAGAAAAGAGAGAAAGGTAAGAGGTGAAGATGGTTTGGATGAGCTGTGCTTGATGACAAAAAGCTGTTTCACCAACATTAAAATGAAGGCGTTAGAGTGTCAGTCCAATGTTGTTAAAATTGTCGTTAAAATTACAGTATTAAAAGACAATTATCATGCAAAATATGATTTCTTTTCATTTTAAGTTGGAATATATAACCTAACCTGGACATGTTTAACCCCTAACATTACTATATACATGTATACACACACATACACTGCAAAAATAAGGTCCCGTACACACTGCATATTAATTCGGTTGTCAGTTCACCTTTAAATCTTGTTTTGTACACACACAATTCAGTAATTTAGGGACTGACAACCGCATTCTACAACCGAATTAACTCCCGCAAAATGCAGGTAGTGACAACCGCATTTACAGAAACTCTGCATAGTGTGTACATAACCCAACTGAACAACTAGTAGTTAATAAAGTGTTTAAACGGACATCATGGACATGACAGGTCTCTCTTCTGAAAAAATAAATGCCTAGAAGGGGAAAAAGTCTTCTGTATGCACGGTGCAGAAAATGACAGAGGCACGAGCGTTTGCTGACTAGTGTTGCCAGATCTTGCACGGAAAAAACAGCGAACAAAAAAATCCAATAATAAACCGAAATAAATCCAAATGCTTTATCTCAAAGATCAACATATTGGGGCCGGCAATTTCACACTTTAATAACACTAAAAACTGTATCGCTTCATGAGCCTAAAGCCTTAACGGTTATGTGCCAAAACGGTATGTACCGTATTTTCCGGACTATAAGTCACGTTTTTTTCATAGTTTGGCTGGTGCAGCGTCTTATCATCAGGTGCGCCTTGTAAGTCAGTATGAATAAATTTTGACATATATGAACCAAGAGACAACATTACCGTCTACAGCCGCGAGAGTCTGTCATATGCTGCTCCTGTATTTATGTAATTCAATGGATGTGATGTGGAATGACGAGCCTGTGAACTTGATGCGTGTTGGCTTGTTCTGTTCATTTAGCCTATTCAACCTTCCAGGTAAGTTCTGTATGCTATTGTGTATCGTATAAATAACTGATAATGTTACGTTAACGTACAGACATCTATTCAGCCTGTGTTCTGTCTGCTATTGTTTAGTTGAATAATTTATCTTTTTAGATTAAATGTCTGTTCTTCGGCACGGATTTTGTGACGTATAGTCCACTGCGACTTATATATGTTTTTTCCTCTTCATGACGCATTTTTGATTGATACTCCGGAGCAACTTATAGTCCGGAAATACGTTACGTACAAAAAAGACGAGGACCTGGCAACACTGCAAGTGGAGCAGCCTTAAAAAATGTGTACAATGCACAACGCCAAGACGGAGGTTTATTGCAAAACATAATGCTGTTAAATTATTTTGGTCAAAGCTGTGAGTGATAAGCACGCGAAATGGCAGAACATTCCTATGGTTATCTCTGTGTCAATCATCACATTGGGAGTGAGTCTTGTTCCGTACAGACTTGAAACGAACATTTAGGGGATTCACTCCAGCATTTTAATGCGGTTGTCACTCCCAAAACTTTGCAGTGTGTACAAGGCCTAAATATCCTCACAAATATAATGCTAATGACTTTGTAAAATGTGTGTAAAGTTCAGTGTGTTTGTGAGATGTTAACAGGTCATAAAGGGACTTTTATTATGCATCCATCAAAATGGTTTTGGTCTGAATACTGGTAAATATAAACTTATATTAACAAGGAAAAACTTGTCCATCATCTCACAGCTTTAGGCACAATGAACCATGTATGAAGAGTTTCGTTGCGAAACGAGATAAATCCGTTTATAATCCATCTTTATCATTATGTTATCATGTTATTATTTTGTTTTATGGTGCTACTTAGCTGTATTTTTTAAGTTATGAAGGTTTAAATCAAAACAAACCAACTGCAGTTGCATTGATATTAATTGGAATGCACAACCAAAAAACGAGATTTCTGAAAAAAGTTATCTCGTTTTGCAACGAAACTCTTCATATGTTAACAGAACTGCATCAACTATTCAGAGTCTTTCTTCATCATCATGAACTGACTCGGTTATTTTTTAGGAAGTGGTGAGGGTTTCTGACTATTGACATAAATTGTTTCAGCTGTACCCAGTATGTCTATTAATAGTGGGTGTGCAAATTTCTGCCCACTGTAGTACTGAGAGGTTTATTTAGCAGAATTTATTTCACTGAATCAGATGAAATTATTTCTCCTTTGTTGGGAAGTTCAGGAAGTTACCCAAAATTAACTTTACAGCATTAGCATTTATTTTTATTTAACACAAAAACAGGTCTTTTCACATTGTGTTTAACCCCGCTCCAGGTTAACCAGGTTACGAAGCCACTTTTAATCCTGGTTATGGAGTGTTTCATACCAGTATTTTAGACACAGGGTTATTTACGAAATTAACCTATGGTTATAAAACCCTGCTCTAAAGTAGGTTTGCTTTTGTGGGGTTAATCCCGCATTCTGGTGCTGAATATGTATGGTGTAAAAACGAAATGGGTTTGCGACTGTTATGACTCAATGCTTAGCAACAGACAGCCAATCAGAAACTATCTCTCATATCACAATCTGTGTATACAGTCATAGAAACTCTGCATGTGGTGTAAAACAATCATTTCACTATTTAAGGGAAACGTAAAAAATACCACGAAAGCTGAGGAAATACTTCCGAATGTGGTAAAAAAAATGCCCCAGAAGCTATAAAAAGATTTGTGTGGCAGCCTGTTTTGTCAATGATGCAGAAATGCAAAACAGTTATTTAAAACAGCAGCTTTAGTCTGTCTGACACAGCTCTGTTTATCCAATCATAACAGTTGACACAGCAAATATGCAAATCAGAACAATAACCCAGAGTTTAGTGATGTACAGTGTGAAACTTCAGATTAGGAATACTCACTCAGGGTTATCTCTTAACGCCTGCTACAGTATAAACAGTGTAAAATGGGTTAGAAGCCCTATATTTAGTCAATATTTACTCTCGTGTTGGTCAAGCTAGTGTATTTTTTATTTATACAACAGTTCTTTCTGGTTCTCGAATCTGATTGGCTAAGAGCCATACGATATTGTGCTGATAACAGCACTGTAGCCGCTTCACCTTTAGTATTATTCCGCCACCTAGTGAATGGAGGTCCTAAGCAGGCTCATCTCTGAATGGAAAAACACAGACGCGCTGTTTTGAATAACTCTCCGTGTGTCATTATTTTACTAGCTCATAAATCAGTCTGTGAATCCCCAATCGGAAGTTATTATTCCGTCAAAGATCAGCGCTCTTGGATGTTACGTTAAAGTTAATGGGAGAAATCTCTTGTCACATCGTGTGGACGATTAACACGTGGAAAGAGGAATATAAACACTCGTTTTTTTTTCTGGAGCTATATTTCTTATCAGAACGCGAAAACACCGTGAAACAGCAGGTAAGCACCGCAGCTTTTAAATGTGGACATTTATCATTTACTTTATCGTGACCTGACTATTAAAGCGTGTTATGAGATATCGCCACTGGTATATTTATAAGCAGCATGCAAAAACATCTCTCTGACACTTATAAAAAACAGTTTTATATAGTACTGACAAGAACAAAGTTTAATAATAATAATCGAGTGCTCGTATCACGTTAAGAATAAATGAGAAAGCAATAGTAACGTTATACAAATAGTTTTATTAACTTTTACCTCGCGCCAAAACAATAACAACACAAAAGACACTAAATATGAATTAAAAAACAAGTAATAGTTTGATCATGACACCAAATACTGCTGATTTGATCTCATTTTGACGATCATAAACAAACAAGGCCAACATGAGAGCCAGGGAATCCCTTTCAGACATGTAGCCCAGAGAGGGCGGTGGTCAGCGGGGCGAGTGAACACTGATGTCCGCTCATGCTTTGGTTCTCATTCGTACCGAATCTCACTAAGCAAACGTTCAAACAGGCGCTATCTTTACTAATCGACTGCAGATTTAAATATAATACATATACATTCTCGACTGAACTAATCTTAAAACTACACTTTGTGACCAAGAAACGGTAATATAAAGTAACGGCTTTTCCGTCCATTGAGTTGTTATGAGCTTCAAAGCAGCCGAAAGTTTTACCTGTCATTCTGGCCGCCCTCAAATCCGTGGCGGAAGAAGTAGTTCTCAAACAAAGAGGCTTTTAAAATAACTCCGTTGTTGTTTTCTAGTTTTCGTTTTTCAAACGTGTGCCGTCGAACTGTTGTATAAAAGCAATATCGCTCTCGGAGTCGTGTGATATAGCTCTATATCATCACGGCTGTGATTGCCTCCGGCACTCGGCCTGCGGCCTCGTGCCTCTGGCCTAATCACAGCAGTGATGATATAGAGCTATATCACACTCCTACTCGAGCGATATTGCTTAAATATCTGAATATATTATCAGTAAACTTCTATATTACCATCAATGACTTTGTATTTTACAGACATTTTTAATCAGTCAGATTATAATGGCATCCTAACATAGCTGTAAGATCTGATCACTAACAAACACGGGCAAATCATAGCAACTAAAACTAAACCTGTAGATGATCTCATTTCTAGTACTCCAGGAACACTGCACTAAGCAGTCTGGCTTTAGAAATATACAGGCATGTATTTAATATTGTTCAAGAAAAGTAAGTGATAAAATGTGACCCATGCTGGCAAATGGAGTCGGAATGAGCAAGTTTTCAAAAATAAGTTATTTATAGTTTGACATTCTCTATAAAAAGAGCTTCAAAACGATGTATGATTTGTTGGAATCTGACAACAAATGACAAAGCTACACCTGCTTTTGAACTTGACAAGAACAGCTAAATAAATTTTGAGAAAAATTAGAGTTTTGTGATTTTTGAAGATGTTTGAAAGTCTTTTTAAAAGCAAAATCACTGCATCCATACCTTAGAATCACTGGTAAAGTAATAGATGTGGCACACACAAAGTCAAAACCAATATCTTTAGGCAAAATACTGTATATGTTCAACTTTTTTTCTTTATTGTTTGATTGACATTGAGACAGCTTTAAGATCTACTGTAATGCAAGGATGTAATATAATGTTACACATCAGATCCCCAACAGTTAACCAAACATTCACTTTAAGGGCTGTTCACATTACAACAATAACTATAACTTTACCAAATATACACTGTAAAAAATTATCTGAAAATGACTGAAATGTTCGTTTAACTTTGAACAAACTGTTGCCAGTAAGTAACATAAATGTAAAATCTACAGTAAGTTATTGGCAACCAGCTGCCAGAAACACTGTAATTTCTACCATATTTTTTAACAGTGTAGTTTAAAAAATTATATTAAAGAGAATAGTAGTTCACATCACAACTATAACAATAAAGATACAATGAATGATATCTCACTTTCTGAGCCATTTTCTTTTCTTACTGATGAATGAGAAACCAATGACAGCCAATCAAATCAATGTTCAGAATTTAGTAAAATTATTAGTATTATTATTATCTATTTATTGTACATTGAATAAGCAGTGTTGTAACAGTTGTGTTTTTGCCATTCATTTATTAGCTTTTGGGGTAACTTGTAGAAATATTAAAAATTACTGTAAGTTAGTTTTAAACTTTTTTCAAAGCAGTTTTACAAAGATTAGGCATTATATTTGTCTCTCATTTAATTTTTCTATATCTATGAATAGGTGTATAGACAGTTTCATCGGACGCATGTGATACACGTCTGGATCCGAACCTTACTTCCGGTTTCGTTTTTTTTAAGGTCTGACTATTTGCTAAACTGATCTCTTGAACAAATGCCTCGTCGAAAATAACAAATGTTTTGGTTTCATAATCTATGTGTTGTTTTTTTGTGCTTGTTATATAAATAAACTACGTTTAAAGAACTTTGTTGTTATTTATTCTTAGCGGAGTTTACCGGAAGTTACGTGCGGACCGCGACAGCTGCTTGTTTATGTTGTTACTGCTGAAACCGTCTATAAACATGCAGTCAGACTTAATACTATTAAATAGAAATCAGATTTTAATGTGACAGCTATAGTTTGAAGTAGCTCTGTATCTCTTCTCTAGACGTACACTTTTCACAAGCAGTACTGTTTTATAAGAGAGTGGCTAATAAAGCCCTTTGCAGTAGTATAAGTAGGCTAAGATATCTGCGCTTTCATACTGAACTCATTGATTTTAAATATGCATGCGCGTGTGAGAGAAAGAGAGAGAGAGAGAGAGAGAGAGAGAGAGAGAGAGAGAGAGAGAGAGAGAGAGAGAGAGAGAGAGAGAGAGAGAGAGAGAGAGAGAGTGAGTGGCGCACAAGTTGTGCAGACGCATGCGCCCACGAGACGGACACAGAAAGTGAAAATATACCCCGCTACCTTTAACTCTACGTACTCCGAGTCACATGCATTCTTTTCATATGGATCACGGATCAAAAGATTCGTCACGCTACTTTCAAAAGTGCATCCGAATCGATACAGAAGGTGCTGTATCGATGTGCGCATCGTCAGGCGTTCGTGACGATGTATCGTCGTATCGATATTTTGAACACAGCACTAGTGTAGACGAAAATATAGTTATTGTTATAGTTATCGTTAAAATATGAATGGCCCTTAAGACATAACAGATTATATCTGCATGAATTCTTGTTGAAACAGATATTCTTAAAACTGTTATTCTGTGTAAATGTGTATATATTGGGGTCTGTGCATGCTTCAGATGTGTCGGTCAGTGCGAGGAAGATCGTTTTTGAGTTTTATCTCCATTAACCAATGGCTTAAGAAGAAACAAATCATCTGAGAGAAACACACAGACCTTCAGTTTCACATGTGTCTGAATGTTAAATCAATGCTTTGACTGTAATAAAAAGAAATGAAGATCACTCATGATGCGAAATGCGAAACATTGAAGGAGAAGAGAATGATGATGTGATTTAAGATTTGCGTTTGTTTGTAACTAGATGAAGTGCCTTTAAAGAAAACCCTTAAACTTAAGCATTTACTTGTGCACAGATTGTCAATTAACCTTCGCTGATACATGAAAGCAGTCAGGGAAGCTCTCATCTTACTGGACACATATACAGTTAGGGTGTAGGGCTCTGCTTTTTCAAGTATGACTTAAATGTGTATATTTGCAAGAGAGTTAACAATTGTGAAAATAGGTATAAAGCTCTTTAAAAGAGGGTTAAATCAGCATTGTTTAATCTGATAACAGATCAGTTCTAGTCATTGTGGACTGTATCTTATCTACACACTAGCACATCTACTTTAATTTAATTCTGACCACTTCAAGTGCAAAGTATGACATGACTAACTCAGTGTTTAAAGGAAAAGAACAGCGACACAACAACGGTAGAGTGCAAAACCACATTTATGTTTGGTATTATATTGAAAAACTAGTTTAAAAACTCACCTGAAGATCAAAGAATTTACTGTAGCGCCTGAAAATGATCTCATTGCTCCCATCAGTCCAAGAAACTTTGATGACGTAAACATAGAGTAAAAAAGAGAGAGAGACTGATTGTTAACCCAGTTAACCTAAAAACTAACTCTTTTTTGCATTAACAAATTATCAGTGCCAGCAGCATTGCACAGGTATAATTAACTCATTCACCGCCAGCCTTTTTGAGAAAAGTTGCCCACCTGCATTTTTGTGATTTTAACAAAAGTTTCACAAAATTCCTTGCAGGAAAAATTATCTTCTATATATATACAAACATACAAATTATATCAAATTAAAGAACACACCCTCTGCTTTCAAACAAACAATAAACAAACAAACAAAATGGGGAAAAAACGTTTAATTTAACCACTGAAATATGGATATTTCTCTTCAAAAATACAACATTTTGAGCAAAAAGCTTAAAAAATTGCGTTTTTGTAAAGGAATTTATGTTAGAGATCAGACTCAGGATGACTATCAAACATAAAGGCAGTTAAAATAAATCATTAAATCTTTTTAACTTCCGTTTTTGATCAATTCGGTTTGGCGGTAAAAGCAGTATTACACTTTCACTTTGAAATTCGTCCAGAAAGGCTTATTTATTAGTTAAATATTAACTCATAATTGACGAGATAACTCGTCAATGGCGGTGAATGAGTTAAACCTGTTGTTTTCACATATTTAATGTTAGCTGGTGTCTCATCGAGAACACAATACTGAAGATACTGCACATGACAGCAGCTTGGTGGGCTTTATTGAAGATGATACCATTAAGTATTTTTGCATAAATGGCTGCCTGAGGAAGCCATCTTCCCATTGAGGCGGTTCCCTCACTAGGGTCCATTACTTGATCTGAACCAGACATCCCTAAAGCCCCCTTGACATCTGTTTCACATTATACTGCTGGAGTCTGTATAGAGTACTGTCATGAGCATTACCAGAAGCTGACCACCATAAGATAAAAACTCGGGATGAGGAGCTGACACCTTTCATTTTTATCAGAAAACTTCACGGGACAGCTTGTAAAGAATGCAGTACAGCTGGGTTTTGTGACCAATTTGTCAATTTGATTTGATTCTTCTTTATATGTTTTTTATTTCAATTGAATATCGATGTCACGTTAAAACTGAAAGTGTGTCTTCTGTGTGGACGCAGATTACTTCCCGTAATTGATTCTGGGATCACTTATGGGATTTACGAAATGAGTCCTGTGTGAAAGTGAGGATGCGTGCATCGTCACAACAACAAAGTTATCATTCAGCTTTTTGACATGGGATTTAAATGCAGATCAACAAAAAAAAAAATGAAGCAGAGATCAGGAAGCTCGTCACTATCCTCACTGAAACTGAGATCATTCACCAGCATAACAGAGCGGTACATGATTTGCTAGTTTATGATCAAATCAGAAAAAATGCACACGCATGGTTTCTCAAGAAAGAAATCACAAATAGTAAGCAAACAAAATACACAAAGTGCATAATTACAAAAACACGTTACGTGTCTTTATGGGATCTTTATGTGATGTGTGTGAATGCATGGACAGATTCCAGAAAATCACTGGCAGTGGGAATGAACAAAAATCAAACAATCCTCAGACACACTGGCTTTTACGTAACTTGTGTTAGGGTTTTTAGAATGTTTAAAACTGGCTCATAAAGCCCTCGTCTGGTCATCTTTACCGTCATTACATTGCTGGCTTTAGTTGACTACCATAACCATCTGAATGATTGTTTTTGTTTGATTGTTTTAATCTTAAAGAAATATTCAATTTTCTTAAAAGAAAAATCCAGATAATTTACTCACCACCATGTCATCCAAAATGTTGATGTCTTTCTTTGTTCAGTCGAGAAGAAATTATGTTTATTGAGGAAAACATTGCAGGATTTTTCTCATTTTAATGGACTTTAATAGAGCCCAACATTTAATACTTAACTCAACACTTAACAGTTTTTTTAACGGAGTTTCAAATGACTATAAACGATTCCAAACCAGGCATAAGGGTCCTATCTAGTGAAACGATTGTCATTTTACGGTTTACGGTTGTCATTTTAATTAGTATCAGTTGACATACAACAATGTCGGTACGGTCCTCTTTTAACACATTTGTAAACACTGGGGCGGAGTTTCACGTTCGTCCTCTGTGACCTCTTGACGTCATGACGTATTGCGTGGGGTCACGCTGACGCATCACGACTGGATCTAGACGAGAAGTTGTGGTTTATAAGTGGATTTTTTTTTTTCTTGTCAAAAATGACAATCGTTTCGCTGGATGGGACCCTTATGCCTCGTTTGGGATCGTTTGTAGTCATTTGAGGCTCCGTTGAAGGAGGCTGTTAAGTGTTGAGTTGGGTATTGGATGTTGGGCTCTATTGGAGTCCATTAAAATTAGAAAAATCCTGCAATGTTTCCTTAAAAAACATAATTTCTTCTTGACTGAACAAAGAAAGACATCAACATTTTGGATGACATGGTGGTGAGTAAATTATCTGGATTTTTCTTTTAAGAAAATTGAATATTCCTTTAAGGATGAGATGCAAAGTATACAGATAATATTCACATCCTCTGAAGCAAGGCATGCACGTTAAGAATCCATTCAGGGATTTTTTGAGTCAATACTCTTTCGATGAGAATCAGAGAATTTTACCCAACCCTATAGGATGCATCCAGCTCTGTGACTTTTCTTTCAGAGACTAACATCATTAAGAAATGCTTCACAGTAAAAAAACGGGAACAAAGACACACGCGCTGTAACTCTTTAAGGTAAAAAAGGGCACAAAGATACACAAACTGTAACTCTACAAAGTTAAGACAGAAAGAAACCCTACCAATCATAATCCAGACCATCTCTTCAAGCTGACTTGAGTACAGATAACTGGCATACATTTGAGTACATTTGAGAGACATCTGCCGTCAAACACTTGGGTGTAAACCAAACACTTGTTAAGCGTCCAGAAAAGTTTGTTCTGAACCAGGCCATCTGCTCCATTTCTTTATTATTTTACTAAATATACTTCACCAGACCTGTCTGTCACCATATCAAACTTTTACTACACGGTTATTGTGCCCAAAAGAACTCATGAGAATTATATTTAGGGGCCAAGCCCGCAGGGCGGCAGGCCACTATTGCGTTTGATGGTTTTCTTATTATTATTATTATTATTATTATTATTATTATTATTAGGGGTCAAGCACCGAAGGTGCTGTGACACCTATTGGAATTGTTAGTATTATTATTATTATTCTGCGTCTTCTTCTTCTTAGCCATAGGCGTCTATGGCAGCCCTATGAACCGTACATAGGAAAATGATGAAATTTGGCACAGTTGCAGTGGTGGTCTTAAAAAGTCATGTGACCAAAAATGGGGTCTCTAGTACTAACTCTATAGCGCCACCAGCAGTGCAAAAATTCAATGTTCAAATGGTTATAACTGCTGATCCGCTTGATCTATGAAAATTCTACTTAGTACACGTGATTGCTCTCATCCTGCTTATTGAATTTGATACTTTACAGTAAAACTCCACCCATTACAGTAGCGGCCATTTTGAAATGTACAGTATTTCGTTTTTTCGCTACTCCTCCTTTAAATGTGGTTCAATTCTTATGAGATTTGGCACAGGTGATCTTTGGAGTGAGCCGCACAGAAATGACCGAACAGAATTTTGATATTTATCTTTGTTCAAAAGTAATAAATGCGCAAACTTAACGAGGTTGACGCAAAAATGGTTTTGAAGCTGTAACTCAGTCATTCTTTGATCAATTGAAATGAAATTTAGTACACTTCATGTGGACCATGAACTTGGGGTCCATGCCAAATTTGGTGACAGCGCCACCTATGGGTCATGAGATAATAAAATAGGCTATTTTTGCCCATAACTTCTGAACTGTTTGTCAGAAAATTATGATCTTGATGTCTATGGATTGCTTACATCATGCCGCATCTGTCGATGTGTATTATGCCGGGTTTGAACGAACCGCCTGTCCGCCATTTTGAAATTTCAGATAATTTGTTATATTTTTTTAACTATTGGACATATCCGCGCAAAAATTAGTAGGGAGCTTCGACATGATGTCCTGAAGGTACCTGGGAACTCAGAGTACAGCGCCACCTAGGGGTTATAAACTATAACAGTTCTTATGGAACTGCTTATAACTTCTGAATACTTTGTCTGATATTAATTTCTTTGTGAAATTGTATTCACTGGTTTATGCCGATTGCAACGATACCTCGTTTGTCATTTTCCAACATTCTGTTCATGTGTTATTGTAAAGCATATGGTAGATGATTTTTTCGCTACTCTTTTTACAAATTTTGTTTATTTTGCGCCAAGTACTGCTCGTATAATGTTTGGAGCAATCCGCACAGAAATGACTGAACAGATTTTTGATATTCTGTTCTCTTTCTTAGAAATACCACTCCAAAGTTGACCGTGCCTGTAACATTGTCTATTTGTCATAGTAAATTAATGTGACTGTATATTACATTGTATAGCATTACTATACAGAATGATCTTCTTGTCTTCAATCTCACTTGAGCTTTTTGATTCTCATATACATTGTATTTCTGTTAGTTCTGCTCTGCACTGTCAGTTCTGCATCAGTGATGATTGGCATATGGCAATCCTTGCAGCACCTAAGCTGTTTTTTGCTTCCCCTTGAGCTGTGTTAACTGAGTTGTGCATCTGGTTAACCACTTGCCATGAGATTCTTATGTCATGGGTTCGAATCCCATGTGCCGTCATTTTTTGTCTTAACTTTTTTCTCACTTAAGTTTTGTGATTTTCATACTATACATTGTATTTCAGTTATTTGTGCTCTCTGTTGTCATTTCTGCACTTTTGGTAATTGCTGGATATCAATGTTTACAGCTCTAAATCTCTATTCTATAGCTTGGACACACCAACTCAGTGGTTCAATCGTTTGCTCAGTGGCGCATGCGTTAACTGCTGTGCTTCGGGAGCATGAGTTCATGGGTTCGAATCCCATGTGCGGTGGTTTTTGTCTTCACTTTTTTTCTCACTTAAGTTTTGTGATTTTCATACAATACATTGTATTTCAGTTATTTGTGCTCTCTGTTGATATTTCTTTACGTTTGGTAATTGCTGGATATCAATGTTTACAGCTCTAAATCTCTATTCTATAGCTTGGACACACCAACTCAGTAATTTAATTGTTTTCTCAGTGGCGCATGCGGTAAGTGCTGTGCTTTGGGAACCTGAGGTCATGGGTTCGAATCCCAGCTCTTACTTTCACTTATTGAGATTTCCTTTTGCGTTTCCTTTAACACGTTCTTCTCGACCTGTCTGGTTTTCCACACGTGTTATATTTTTGCCATCTTTACTGTTGTTGCTCCGCACTGCAGTGATCCTGCTCTGCATTTGCTTTGCTTCGGGTTCGGGCTCTGTATTGCGCGCTTTCTGCGCTTTGCACATTTGCTGCGTCGTGTGGTTTTTGCTGTGCTTTGCGTGCTCATTGCGCTGAAGGTGCTTGACCCCGCAATTGCTGCTTGCAGCTATATTTATATTTCTTCTTCCCCAATGGGAGTCTATGGCAGCCCTATGAACCGTACATAGGAAAATGAAACAAATTTGGCACACTTGTAGTGGTGGTCCTAAATAGTCATGTGACCAACTATGGGGTCTCTAGCATTAACTCTATAGCGCCACCAACACTTCAAAAATTCAATATTCAAATGGTTATAACTGTAGAATCATTTGGTCAACAAAAACTCTACCTACTACATCTGAATCCTCTCCTCACGCTCATTACAATGACCACCTTACATTAAGACTCCACCCATTACAGTAGCGGCCATTTTGAAAAGTACAGTATTTCGTTTTTTCGCTACTACTTTTGCAGCGTTCATTGCATTGTTACGCAATTTGGCACAGAGAATCTTTGGACCGAGCCGCAGAGAAATGACCGAACAGAATTTTGATTTTTATCTTTGTTCAAAAGTAATAATTGCGTACATTTATTGATGTCGACCCAAAATTCGTTCTGAGTCATTATCTCGGTCATTCTTTGATCAATTGAAATGAAACTTGGTACCCTTCATTAGGACCATGAACGGTGGTACCATGCCAAATTTGAGGACAGCGCCACCTATGGGTCATGAGATATGAAAAATGGATAATTTTGCCCATAACTATTGAAATGTTTGATAGAAAATTATGATCTTAGTGTCTATGGATTCCTTGGCTCATGACCAATCTGTCGATATATATTTTGCCGGAAATGACCAAACCGCCTGTCCACTATTTTGAATTTTGCTTTAAATTGGGATAACTATTATTCTATATAATGTATCGGCACAAAAATCGGTAGGAAGCATCGGTATGATGTCCTGAAGGTACTTGGGAAATCTGAAGACAGCGCCACCTAGGGTTCATAAACTATATAAAACAGCCCATAACTTCTGAAAACTTTGTCTGATATTCATTTTCTTTGTGAATTTATATTCACTGGTTTAAGTCGATTGCAACGATGTCTCATTTGTCAGTTTTCAACATTCTGTTCATATCTTATTTCATAGCATATGTGAAGTAGTTTTTTCGCTACTACTTTTGCAAATTAAGTCTATTTTATGCCAGGCTCTGCTCACATAAACTTTGGAGCAATCCGCACAGAAATGACCAAACACATTTTTTATATTCTCTGCCATTCCCGAGAAATACCTGTCCAAAGTTGACTGTCCCTGTGACATTGTCTCTTCGTCATATTAAATTATTATGACTGCATTATAACATGTTGTGCATTCCTATACAACATGTTTTTCTTGACTTAAACTTTAACTCTTCTCACTTAAACTATCTGATTCTCATATAAATTGTAATTTTGTTATTTCTGCTCTGCAATGTCATGTCTGCACCTTCCTTCCTCCATTTGAATGCTTGCAGCTCTGAAAACCTTGGCTAGCTACACTGCCTGTGTAGCTCAGTCTATTAAATCGCATGCATCAAAACTCAGAGGTTAAGGGTTCGAATCCCGTCTGATGCATGTGTTATGTTTTTCTATTAATATTTGTTGTTTTGAGTTTATTTTCACCTATTATTCTCAACCAGTCTGTTTTCCATGTTCTGCACGGCTTGCAATTTGGTGGCCAAGCATCATCACCAGTTCAAAAATGCAGTAGCGGCCATTTTGAAAAGTACAGTAATCAGTTTTTTTGCTACTACTTTTGCAGTGTTTGTTGAATTGTTACACAATTTGGCTCAGATTATCTTTGGACCGAGCCACATAGAAATGACCAAACAGAATTTTGATATTTATCTTTGTTCAAAAGAAATAATTGCGTACATTTATCGATGTCAACCCAAAATTCGTTCTGAGTCATTATCTCTGTCATTCTTTGATCAATTGAAATGAAACTTGGTACCCTTCATAAGGACCATGAACTGGGGTACCATGCCAAATTTGAGGACAGCGCCACCTATGGGTCATGAGATATGAAAAATGGCCATTTTTGCCCATAACTATTAAAATGTTTGATAGAAAATTATGATCTTAGTGTCTATGGATTCCTTGGCTCATAACCAATCTGTCGATATATATTATGCCGGAAATGACCAAACCGCCTGTCCACTATTTTGAATTTTGTATTAAATTGTGATTATTATTATTCTATATATTGTATCGGCACAAAAATCTGTAGGAATCATCAGGTATGATGTACTGTAGGTACTTGGGAAATCTGAAGACAGCGCCACCTAGGGTTTATAAACTATATAAAACAGCCCATAACTTCTGAAAACTTTGTCTGATATTCATTTTCTTTGTGAATTTTTATTCACTGGTTTATGTCGATTGCAACGATATCTCATTTGTCAGTTTTCAACATTCTGTTCATATCTTATTTCATAGCATATGTGAAGTAGTTTTTTCGCTACTACTTTTGCAAATTAAGTCTATTTTATGTCAGGCTCTGCTCACATAAACTTTGGAGCAATCCGCACAGAAATGACCAAACACATTTTTTATATTCTCTGCCATTCCCGAGAAATACCTGTCCAAAGTTGACTGTCCCTGTGACATTGTCTCTTCGTCATATTAAATTATTATGACTGCATTATAACATGTTGTGCATTCCTATACAACATGTTTTTCTTGACTTAAACTTTAACTCTTCTCACTTAAACTATCTGATTCTCATATAAATTGTAATTTTGTTATTTCTGCTCTGCAATGTCATGTCTGCACCTTCCTTCCTCCATTTGATTGCTTGCAGCTCTGAAAACCTTGGCTAGCTACACTGCATGTGTAGCTCAGTCTATTATTAAATCGCATGCATCAAAACTCAGAGGTTAAGGGTTCGAATCCCGTCTGATGCATGTGTTATGTTTTTCTATTTATATTTGTTTTGAGTTTATTCTCACCTTTTATTCTCAACCAGTCTGTTTTCCATGTTCTGCACGGCTTGCAATTTGTTGGCCAAGCATCATCACCGGTTCAAAAATGCAGTAGCGGCCATTTTGAAAAGTACAGTATTCAGTTTTTTTGCTACTACTTTTGCAGTGTTTGTTGAATTGTTACACAATTTGGCTCAGATTATCTTTGGACCAAGCCACATAGAAATGACCAAACAGAATTTTGATATTTATCTTTGTTCAAAAGTAATACATTTGTCAATAGGAATAACTTTTAAACCATTTAATCAACTAAACTTCTATGGAGAATATTTGATGGGGTAATCTATGCCTTCCCAGTAGCTCAACCAAATGCGTGATGGGCATGAAATCCAGAGGTTGCGGGTTCAAATCCAGCGTAGGGCAGCAATTAGTATGGTTCATACAAATGATATATCATGTAGAGTTAAATGTTTGAACAGGTTTGACTACCCACAGGGGATTTAAAAAAATATTCTGTTCTTGAGAAAAATCTCTCCAAACTTGAACATACACATTGTCACTACAGCAATCTAGCTTAAGCAGCTGTCTGTATGTATGTCTCCCCTGTAGCTCAACCAGATGAGTGACAGGCATGAAACCTGGAGATCATGGGTTCAAGTCCTGGCTAGGGCAGAAATTGAAGTCTCTTACTTTAGAGTCAAAAGCTTCAATTCATTATTTTTATTTTACTTTATTATTTTTACAGGTATTATTTCGTTTGTGCTCTTTTGGTTTAAGTCTCATGTGTAACATGTATGATGCTTTGGTGGTTCAATTGTTTTCTAGGTCAGCATTGGACTAATCGGTCCTTCTTTCAGCATGCAATAAAATATTATACTTCAAAATTTTTATTTTTTCATTATGTTCATTCTCATCTCTGAGTCCTGTGTGCTGATAGTTCCCATACGTATCTGCTACATTGCATTCTTCAATTGCATGTCCTTTCAGCTTCGTTGCGTGTTGCAGGACCATTGTTGCTTGGCCCCGTATCGCTGTCTACAGCTATATTTTCATAATATCTTTTTATAAACAATATACTATTAATTACATCGTTTTATTCCTTTTTTGAGCAATAACTGATACTGAAATAAAAAAAGGGGTATAAAGCAGGAAGAGAGTTTATAACCAGTGTGGCTCTTTAAGCTCAATTTTTAATGTCTTCCCAATTGTTGATGATATTATTATTAGGGGGGTGGGTTTTTTGTTGTTGTTGTTTTGTTTCTGTGATCTCTGTTAGGTGACAGGAGAAATAAGAAACACCTGTTTCAAGTCGGGAGGCGGAAATAAAAGTGTTCTTAAGAAATCATGGTGGGCAATAAGGGGAAGTGACATCATCTCCTACTGCCTGCTTGTGCCTCGCTTCGTTTTTGGATCTGTCCTCTGACGTAAACTTACTGATGTGCTAACTTTAAATGTAAACCCCTAGAGTTATGAAATTAAACTTTTCTTTATTATACGTTCTTGGTTTGCTCTCCGTCTTTTTTGATGCAGTTCTGAGCCAACCGTAACATTATCATCATATTAACACAATATCAATAATGATGGTGTTTAATTAAGGTTGCAAAATTCTGGGAACTTGCAAGGCTGGAAACTTTCCATAGGAATATATGGGAATATAAGGGAATTAACAGGAATTTAAAAAATCTCCATCTTTGTGTGTATTCACATAAATTACATACATTTGTTTTAAAAAAAAAAAACTGCTGTGTATAAGCTAGTGTGCAACAACATTATATCATAGTAAAGACAAATACACTGACTGAGAAAACATTTAGGTGAGATAATTAAAAAAGCAGTGTCTAAAAATACCCCCCACACACACACACACACATAAAACCCACACACTACCCCTGAAATAAAATTAAATCCTCCATATATCAGGTAAGAGGGAATTTCCCCTCTATTTTCCAGGCCTTGGCTACCACAGAAACCACACTTGCTGCTTTTTAAAGCTACCGTTTCTCATGATCTGATTTTTCAAACTTTAGTTAGTGTTGCTGTTAGAGCATAAATAATACCTCTAAAATGATAAAGCTCAAAGTTCACTGCCAGGTGATATATTTTCTTAAACAGAATTCCCCTTTCAAAGTCTACAGCGAATGCCCGGTTTGGACTACAGCCCTCTACTTCCTGGTTGAATGATGTCAATATAAGGGGTTGTGTACACCAAAACGTTTATGCTGCGTTTACACCAACCGCGGTAGAGGCGTGAAGCGCGAGTGATTTCAATGTTAAGTCAATGTGAAGATGCGTTGTTGCGCGTCAGGAGGTCCCGCGGCGCGGAAGAGGCGTTCGGCGCGGAAGACGCGTTTCCGCCTCATTCGCAATTGAAGCTAGAGCGAAAGTGATTTGAGTGTTGTGCGCGGTACACGCAAATGGTGCTTTGGTGCATTTTGCGGTTCACGCGAAAGTGCAGCTGACCTTCTTCAGCCGAGCGCTTTGGTAGCTCTGATACGTCAGCTGTGAGACGGTTGGCTGCTGTGATACTTGTCCCGCCCCTCCTCCACTGTGACTGGACGGCCGTGTGAGAACTGACATTAACGAGTGGAGCATTTTACCCAAAGTTGAATATTTTTCAACTCTCAACCGCTAGCTGCTGGTAAATTTGAAAAACACCAAGCTTCCATTGGAAACAATTGAAAACATGTGCCAGCGCCGGGCGTAAAAGTTTTGGTGTGCACGCCCCCTAAGAGTTTCTCACTAAACTCTGTCCACAGAAATACGTCAGTCAGCTCAAACAGCTCTGCTAAACTAAGATGCTGTCGAATCACAACACACTAAACAAACTACACAATCAGAACTCGTTAGAACAAGGAAGACATCAGCCTGTTTTTAGGACAGTGAAAACAGCGCTATACAGATACCGGTAAGTAAATTGTGTGGAAAAATACTTTTTTTCCACATGAAACATGAACACGTTATATTGCACACAACATTGTAAACACAATCAAAGCTTCAAAAACACAGGAACAACTGTAACTTTAACAGTTTAACTAGCAAATACCTAAATGTTTTATACAGTAGCTAGCTACTATAAATTAGATATCTAAATGTAAACTAGCACTATTATAATAACTATAATAATGTTTATTATGCTTTTGTGTTTCTCAATGAAAGAATCAATTAAAATTCTACTTACAATTAAATCAGGTAAGACGACTTATTTAAAATTTGCATGCCTATGACCAAACAAAATTTCCCTATAGACCTTTTGCGTGTTTCCAAACAGAGATGACGTTTTTTGTGGGCGGAGCCCAACTGGTGGCAGAAAATGAATGTTTCTCAATAGCTGTGTGAAGTGTTTTAGCGTTAAACTGTGATTTTTATGGATCCGGTGTTCTGTAGAAGTCTGTTTCCTCTATATTTCTCTGAAGTGTAATGTTTCTTATAACGTTTTCACCAAGTTACGTTTATTTTTTAAATAAATTAAAAGTTTAAATGGCTTGGCTACTGATATGTGTGCATGTATGTAATGTATATGTATTATTCTTTATTGGTAAATCAATTATTTTTACAGTATGAATCGCTGAAGTACTTATAAGAGCAATACTATCATGTATTCTGTATAATATCATTTATTATATTTCATAATTTTCCTGTTTTCAATTTCTTCCTTATATGTATGGCCTGTTTATATATTATTAACACTTTACATTGTGTGTGTGTGTACTATGTTTATATATTTATTAGTAAACATCATAATTTAGAACAAACAGGACGACGACATAGGCTAAGATAGAAGGTAAAAAGAAGTAATAGAAAACAAAAAAAATATGAAAACTTTAATAAATGTTAATATTATTGATATTATGAACTCATTCAAATTTTTAATCTTTCTAAATAAATTATAAACGTAACGTGATGAAAACGCTATAAGAAACACATAGAGGGATCAGACCTCGACAGAACTACGGATATCTTCTCTAATTATTTTCTATTCAAATTATTAAAAGATTTTCAGATGATTTCATCACTTCAGTCTGTCTGGTTGAGGGCTTTTATTGCAACCATAAACACCAACGTTTATCTTCAAATGGTGTCTTCAACGACGGTATACTATAAAAATGAAGGTCATCTATTTTGGCATTCCTATTCTGACACTCAACAGCACAACAAGACATTTTCTAGTGAGTTATATTGTTCGTTTCACTCGTGTCTCATTCATTTCCACTGTTTTTCTGCCACCACGTTGCACGCGTGACGTAACTGTGACGTCGACTCGCAAAAGGTCTATATTTTCAAATAATTTCCATAAATTCCTGTTAAGTTTCCAATTTGGAATATTTCTAAAATTCCCCAGATTAAGTTCCCATGGAAAGTTTCCGGACCTAATACAATATCAGAGAAACATTGCTGCCATCATTTGGTGCAGTTACTCTATTCAGAGGCTTGTATCATGAGTGCTTAAAACTCTATGATAAACTACAAATAGTTCAAAGAAAGTTTATCATGAGTTCTCAGTGTTTCATTAATCCAGCAGGTTTCAAGGTATCACTGCCTGTATCACTAATGTGTGTGGAGTCGACAATACTAAGTTATATTCAAAATGTCTAACCTAACAGCAAACACCAGACCAAAATAATACTTAAAGCTTTCTTGTTATTAAACATCTGAAGTCATGGCTGTTAAACAGTTAAAGGGTACTCATTATGCCCCTTTTTTTCTATGTCTTGATGATATTGTTTTTGTGGTGAACTAGTAGGGTTTCATGGTTGATTGTTAAAAAAAACACATTATTATTCACATATTTTACATTATTGTTGTGCTTCTCTTACAGTCTGTCTGAAACGCTCTGTTACTTCTGGACTTTATGAAATCCCTCCTTTTGAAACGTTTTGATCGTTCAAGCTTGCCCAGTCTGATGTGATTGGTTCAGTCTGTTGTCACTCACTTAAGAGTGTGTATCAGAAATGTCCCGCCTCTTACTGGGAGGCACGCGCTATAGTTTCTCTAAGCTGTAAACAATGGCATCAGTCCAACACACAGAGCCATATTCACGCTGAGCAGATCGGGATTTAAAGACGCTCTAAGCGAATCTATGAGATGTCACTTTTTGTTGATGTTTGAACTGTTTTCAAACAAATGGAGCGTAGCTTACTCCTCCCCCCTTCCTTCCGTGCTTTCATGAACGCACCCAACCCCCACCCCAAATCCTTCTTGTCGTTTATTGGCTGGAACACTTTGTTATGTTTCGTGGTGCTAGGTTTGGCCACTGTGTTTTTATTGCAGTTTGTGGAGATTGGGCTGTCCACAGAGATCACGTTTTTTTACAGTTTGATCAGCGGACAGGCAGCAAGCAGATAGTGAGGAGATGTTTGCTGTATGTAACAAAAAAAATGTATGGTCTTAAACGCATGAATTCGCTTGAGCACCTTTAATCTGTTAACATCATTACATCATGTTACATGACAGAGCTATGTTTTCATTTTATACATGTGAAGTGATTATCAGGGAATAGGGCTGAACATAATGAAATGCAATGTTAGTTATCTCAACACAGAGCTGGGGGTGTAGAAGAATTGCGAGGGCTGAACAGAGACTTATAAACAAGAAACAAGTGAGCCCACAGCAAATACTACATAAGCATTTAGTTAGCGGCGGGCATGTGTAGGGCTGCACGATTATGACAATAATCAAACTTGCAGATTATTCACCTTCACTCTAAAAACAAACGGTGCTATATAGCACCAAAAGTGGTTCTTTGCTCGTAATCATAGAAGAACCGTTTTTAGTGCCATATAGCACCGGTGAAGCACCAGTGAAGCACCTGTGTGGAACCAGATAGTGCTATGTAGAACCATATTTGGTGCTGGTTCTGTGTGGCCCCTGTGTGGTTCTGCGCGGGTGCTTCACTGGTGCTTCACCGGTGCTACACGGCACCAAAAACGGTTCTTCTATGACCACGATCCAAAGCAACAGTTTTGGTTCTATACAGCACCGCTTGTTTTTTTAGAGTGTTGATATTGTAATATTGTAAGATTTTACATTAAAGTTTTTAAATGTTTTATATCAAGCAGCAGCTGCAAGGTAAATTTTAAACATTCAAAACTAAATAATGTGTTAGTAACAAATAATCATGGGAGTCAGGGGCGTCATGCTCCAAATTTTTTAAGGGGGCAGCTCACAGAAATGTATGCATACACAGACATCAAACAAAATATTATAGAGCTTTCAGTTTTTCCATGCCACTTACATTTCTCACAATCTGAACACCACTGCTTTCATGCAAAAACTTCCAAAATAAAAGTGTTGACTAACTTTTATATCAAATACTATTCTATCGGAATAATGACATATTGGCATCATATTCACATCTAAAAACGGCATGTTTAGTTTATTTACGTTTTGTTGTTTAATTGTCATTAATGCATTTTGCACAACAACTGCATTATCCTATAAAATTAATGTAATTTTAAATCCATAAAGTATATAAACAACGAAAATGACATAAGCTATAGCCACGTGATTGAGTTTAATGTTCAATAATGACAAAACAATGTTTAGATAAAATTATTAGGGGAACGCATTATTGCATTAAATTTTACCTCATATGTGAGCATGTGTGAGTCCGCACCCCCGTGAACTCTGGCGAACTTTGGCGTTGTACCAAGAAGATGAATCTAGAAATCTCTACTAATATAACGTTGAAACGGTCACATTTTAAACCATACATTTTCTACACATAGGAGGTTAACTGCACATTACCGTAGTGGGGTTTGGAAATGTTGTGAGCGCTTCTTACACATTTTAATTCCTCAGATAGCAAAATGCAACAGCAAAGAGCTCATGAGCGTGCTCATACGCTGATGACATCTGCGACTGCGCTGACTGCAGCGCCTAGCTGCCACCAGAATAAAGTAATGTAACACTATCAAAACACTATCAAAATGGCAAAAATCTCTGAAAAGTGACAAGGATGCAGCACAGAATTAATAATATTTCGCATATTAAACAGATTAAAAGACAAGTAACAGATTAATGGATGCTTCTTTGATTTTAAGGTTGCATGCAAAATCCATTGGGCCCAAAAAACCAAGGGGGCTGGTGCCCCCTAAGTTTGAATGGGCATGATGCCTCTGATGGGAGTTATGTTGTTAGTAAAAAATCCAAAATAAATGGCTAAAGGACATGTTAACTTAGCAATTTTAAAATCTCTGATTCACCACTGTATTTGGTGCCAGAACATACTGGCAAAACGCACAGAAATAAGCAAAAAAAAATTCACTGTATACATTTAAACAATGCAAATTTAAGGCGCATTTCATGCAAACAACATAATTGAGGCTTTTGGCAATTATGTAATTGTTTCACCTTTAATTGTTATCCTGATTAGTTTTTGGATTAATTATGCATGTGTCGCACCAACACCTTACTGAACTAACAGTTACAAACCAAGCATTCACTGTAGTACAAGAAAAGTGATTTCTATTCGAGGCGATAACTCGCTTTAGTGAGGACTTTGGGATTTGAAACTTTGCAGAACCTTTACACACACACTTACACACTAAAGCAAATTTAAAATCAGGAAAAGCATTTAATACAGGCTCTTTAAAACCTTTTCTTACTATCGCTCTGCTTTATTAATCCTTCAATCTGTTCTCATAGTAAAGGAGATGGAACGTTTTTTTCATCAATCTGTCTGTATGTATAACAATACTGTACTTAATTTTTCAATAAATTAACTGTTGAATAACCCACACATAACAAATCATGGGTCTTACAGTGTTTAATGAGGCAGATGTCCACTTTCAATGCTATACTGTATTCTTCTGGACAAACAGCAGCTCAGGATATTCTTATTAAATAAATGATCTCATTATATCAGGCATGTAAACCTGGATCAGATGTTTATAGTGGTGTCCTTCACACATCAAACTGATCTGAGGTCATCCACTTTTACCTCGGGACAAACAACACTGTGGCATGTGATGTTTTGATCTACTATAAAAAAACCTGATTGCTTCATAATATTAACCATTAACACATCAACTCATATTAACAGGAAATTAAGTCATAAAAATGCAGAACAGAAAACAGCAGCATATGGTGTCTAAGTTTTTGTTTGGTATTATGTTACCAGAAGAAAAAAAAACACTGAAAAAATGTAATTTAATATCCTGTCATGGGTTTATCAAATAACATCATTATTAGAGCTGGACAAAAACCTCTTAACACTATTACACAGTAAATGACTGTCATGCTGAAGCTCGTTTTATACATCAGTTTCTGCAAAGACTAGTTATCTTTAGTTAGATACAAATCATTATAACCATTTAACTGATCTCAGGCCTGTGGAGTGAAGTGGGGTTGGGGTGTCCAGGACTTTTCAGGGTGTGGTAAAAAAGGACAAAAGGCCTCGAAAAACACTCAGCTTAGATCCGAGAGTACACAGTTATACTAGTTTAACAAACACTTAAAAACTTTACACGAACACACACACGCGCGCGCACGCACACACACACGGTGTCTGCCCGTATGTCATATCATATCATAATGTGTCTTTATAAACGCATGCTAAGTGTTTAGTGAACTCACAAGAGTCTTTGTTATATTTTTGCAGATGTGGAAACATCTGGAATGACATTATAGGCCCTGAACACCAGTACAGAAGTCATTGCTGTATATGCACCGTTACCGTTATTTTACAGTAAGACACAATAAAGCAGATAGATAGACAGATAAACAAATAAATACAACTGTTTACTGTAACATGATCGCATCTCCAGTGTCTTTGTTCAGACAAACTAGCGTTACAGTCACAAAAAACACCGACAAACACTTTCATTATGACAAAAACACTCAGCAAAGTAGTTTAAAAATCTTTATGGTAAAAAATAAAAAAACTCACATAATGTTTGTTGGGGTTTCGTCTCTTCTGCACGTCTTCAACTGTAACTTCTTGTACATTCCGCCGAGGCATGTTGGAAAAATCTCGGTCGAAAAACAGAAAACACAAAAACAACGTTCAGCGTTCACAGCAGTAAATCTGTTTGACAGTCACTCAGTCATCCGTCGATCTTTGTCGGTGTCTGGGGCTTTTTTCACTCCACGTCGTGTTTCCTGCAGTCTGGACCGAGCGGAACTCCAGCCTGTCCCAGCTCACCATCTCATCATTACAGCCCAGCTCATTCGCAATCTTTACTATGAAGAAGGCTTGACTCATGAATATTAATCACGTACGCTTTAACTGATTGGCAGACAGGCAGACATTGGTATGTGGGCGTTTGCAATAAATACAAGTAAAGGGTTGGGCTATGAATATTAATTAGGCTACGAGACAGGAAGTTTACTGCGCTAAACCTTCGCCATAGTAGCCTACTGTGCGTGTTTACGTACCTTAGAATAAAGCGAACGTACATTATAAATCAAGTCCATAACCCACCTGTATGCCACATTATTTATACATTTTAGTTAATTATATTGCACCATAAATGCTTTAAAAATGTCATTAAAATTGATTAGGAAGTTATTCGGCTGAAGAGTTGAATTACAACCGCACATTTGGGGTTGATGCGATTGAAAATTGTTGCTGTACATAAAGACACGTTGGTCAGGGTTTAAGTCAGCTGGTAAAGTGTAATAAAACTAATGTTACAGACTGTAGCAGTAAGTGAGTGTTATTTATTATTTATCAATCATTTAATATATTTTTGTTTTAATATTTTATTCATGAATAATGCAAAATACATAATCTTTAAATGTGCAAAACGAAAAATTATAATTGAGGTTAATATTTATGAAACATGGTGACTATAAAATACAGTTCAACAGTAATCTTAAAACACTGGTTACAGAACTAAGATATCGACTTTAACCAAACAAAGCATGTGCTGCCATCTTGTGGTATTTTATTTATCATGTGACAGTGCATTGTAAACTGCCCGTCAAAAAAAGTCACACAGTAGCCAAAAAAAGTCACACAGTAGCTCTTTTCACACAGAGATTACGTAAATACATGGAAAATGTGTCTGGGTTTTTTCCGGGAATCGTTTGATTTTGGTTCATTTACACTGGCAGGCAGTACACTTAATAAATACAATCTTCTAACAGTTCACTTACGAAAATTAACCATGGTTTTACTACAGTTAAAACCATGGTTACTGTAGTAAAACCATGGTAACCACAAAATAATCATTTTCAAAAACCATAGTGACACCGTGTTGTAAAACCATGGTTTTGCTGATATTAATCAATACACCAAAAAACATACTACACTTTTACCACAATAAAACCATTGAGCTGCATAGATATTTAGTTTATGGTTTTCATAATTCACAAGTGTTTTAATATCCTGCTTGAACTTTAATAAACTTTTTTCTTCATTTGTTTTTTATTATCGATACATATAATGTATTTATATTTGCACAATTACCTGGGTAAAGTGGACAAAAAAAGTTTTCTTCAGCACATTCCCCAAATACTTTCAATGGTGTTCAGAACTCTCAGGTAAAAATAATCAATATCCTTATTCTGTGCTCGATGCAATCATTTACCCTTTTGAAGGCATTATGTAAAGGCAGATATTTAAAAAGTACGATCATTTGTATATATTAAGTTAAAACTCAAATGAAGCAGATTTTTATACTTTCTCAATACTAATCTCTTAAATCATTTTGCTTCTCAGAGAAATATTTCTCAATGTAAGAATTATTAGATATTTATAGTGAACAACAACAAAAATACTCCACAATATAGACAAAAGTGTGGCACATGACCTTTACAAAGCAGGGCCTTTAAGGACATTGCATTTAGACTCTCAACATTAAAGGGACCATGGCATGAAAATCTGACTTTTTCCATGTTTAAGTGCTATGATTGGCTCCCCGGTGCTTCTATCAACCTAAAAAATGTGAAAAAGATCAACCCAGTAACTTAGTTTTGGTAAACCATTCTCTGCAAGCACATGAAAAAATAGGTTGTTAAAATTTGGCTCTCCTTATGATGTCATAAGGAGCTCTTATTATAATAATACCACCCCTTAATCTGCATTATCCAACCACAGCACTGCTATTTAGTGCAGAGAAAAGCACAATTGAGTTTTAATTGCAACAAACCACTATTATTGTGATCAGTGTTTGAATTTCATCAGCTCATTTGCATTTAAAGGACACACCCAAAACGGCACATTTTTGAACACACCCACAAAGTGGCAATTTTAACATGCTTGTTGTTTATATGGTATTTTGAGCTAAAACTTCACATATGTGCTCTGGGGACACCAAAGATTTATTTGACTTCTTTAAAAAGTCTTTTGCCATGGCCCCTTTAATGAAATTAGATCTTAAAACTAACATGAAAAATGCTTAAAACTATCTTTAGCTAAGTGAAAGTATGAATAAATTTAGAATATTTGATCTTAAATCTAGACAGCAAAAATACTCTCAGTGTAAGGTCTTAAAAACTGATACAATTATATTAAAACACCATGATGAGAAGTAATTTTAGTGAAGATTGCAATAAAACATTTAATTAATTTCACTTAATTTCCTGATGAAAACTCTCAAAACGGCCAATAAATAAATGTGGGAGAAAGTTATGAGTGTATGCAACAAGCCTCAGTCTGCATCAGTTCAGTAAAAGGGAGCATGTGAAGTGACACAGATCAGTCCTAGTGTAATAGATTGACAGTTAGCAAGAAACAACTTTGCCCTGATAAGACTAAAAATAAGAAAATAAAAAGTTTAAAAAACAATATTGAATTGTTATGGAAAGTCTTAAAATTGTTAATGGAAAATTAAACAATCATTTTTCATTGTTCTTTATTAAATCTTTATTTTGCAGTGTGTTTTTTCAGGTAAATGTATATTCAGTCTAATGAATTATTAATGTTAGATGCTATTAGACGCTTTGCTTAGTGAAGTTGATGGACTAAATGAATTTATGCACACAAAATGTTATTAAGTCAGGATCATCACCATTGTCCCTATAATGTAAAATTATGTTGACTTTTAAGCACAGATTTGTGTTATGCTTGGAGGGGTAGCTAGTTTTATTAATAGGTCTACTGGTTTAGCAGCCAAAACTGTTTTTCAAGAAAAATGAGGTGAGCAATTATGAGCTACTGACTGTATGTAACTTACATAATGTAACACCCAAATGAAGAGTTTCGTTGCAAAATGAGATAAATCCATTTTTTTTACATTTTTGTCAAAACATGTTTATTATTATGTTTTCATGTTATTATTTTGTTTTATGGTGCTACTTAGCTGAATTTTTTAAGTTATGAAGGTTTAAATCAAAACAAACCAACTGCAGTTGAATTGAAATTAATTGGAACGCACAACCAAAAAACGAGATTTCTGAACAATTAAAAAAACGGTGGTTATCTCGTTTTGCAACGAAACTCTTCAAATGTTGTTTCCCACCGAAATATGATATAATTATGGAATTGCATTTGTAAAATAGGTCACTAATTTTTCTATGGTAAAAAAATAAAATAATTAGTTTTGTTGCATTTTTACCAATTGTAATTGTACGTTATCAACAATAATAAGTAACTAGTAATAGATTATTAATGATGTGCCCCTATAACTTTAAACAATAACCATTGACTTGGGCTCGTTTTGGACCGTACTGCAGTAGTCGCGCTCATCCTACAAAGAACTGGTCCATCGATGGATACAGAAGCCAATCAAAACAAAATAACCGATACTGATAACCAATCAGAGTGGAGTATCGAGATTGAACAACTGTAAACGTCCAATCACCGACGAGCCGGTTTTTCGTTCTTTTCTGTGAGGAAGGCTGAAGTGAAAACAACCGTGGCTCAGGGTGGGACTCTGCAGGCCAGCAGGTTTACATTTCCTCATAAGATTTCCCATTTAATTACTTAAAGATTCCTGGCCACATGTACGTCGCAGAGTAATTAGTCGACAAAGGGTGGATATTTGCGGAGAGCTGGGTGAGATTAGTACAGAAATCCGTGTGAACATCGAGTAAAAAGTGCGGACACAGCAATGGACGAAAAGCCGTTTACGAAGGAGCTGGATCAGTGGATTGAACAGCTGAATGAGTGCAAACAGCTGTCAGAAAGTCAAGTGAAAACCCTCTGTGAAAAGGTATTTATCTATATAAACCACAGTATAAATACAGTGTTTAACGACATAGCGCGCGTTTCATTTCTCCGTTAACTGTTAGCCGCGTTAGCTAAGTTACAAGATGGCGCAGTATTGAACCGACACCGCACTCAAAAACACCCACCGATGTCCTTCATTTCAACTGAAAACACAATTCTAAATATACTTTATTTGTTCGTAAATCACATTAAATCGCGTTTGAATGTTTATTTTATCTGCTGTGTCAATAGCGTTCGTACAGGAACTCCATAATAATTAAGGTTATGAACACAATATGGTTATGGGAGTAACTCGTGCTATTAAAATCCATATCATTGATTTTAGGTTTTTAACAAATCTGTTCGTAAATCAATAACGAATTGTTTCAATATATTTGGTGGTTCCTCATCGCACGTACAAAGTCTTAAAATGGCGCCGGTGTATCAGGCAGGCCATCATGTAATCACACAGCAGAGTACCGTATAATACAACAACACAACACAGAGTACAGAATATACAGCGACACAATACACACTACACTCTAATTACACACAAGGATGGTGCTAAATGGCACTGGGGGTGGTTCACTTGCTTGTAATCATAGGGGGACCACTTTAAATGCTACATAACCTATGTAGAGCCATAAGCACCATATGGCTCTGCATGGTTGCTAAGTAGCATTTAAAGTGGTTCCCTATGATTACAAGCCTGTGAACCACTTTTGGTGCTATTAGCACCATATTTGTTAAAAAGAGTACATGATGTGCTGTTCTGTCGTGCTGGTGAAAGATCTCAGTACAGACAGTGAGGAGCTTCCTGATCTCTGCTTCATTCCAGATTGCAGACATTTCTCATTGTGAATGCATTTAAAACCAGTCAAAGAGCTGAACCATAACTTATTGTTGCGATGGATGGCACTTTTAGGATTGTTTCTGCCTTTTGTTTAAACAGTACTCGTTCCGTAAATGTTATGACAATGTTACTAGATTCGCTTGATCAATTATCCATAATCAATTACAGGACGTGTTTACATCGACACAGAAAGCACACTGGCAATTTTATGGAAATGGTCTGGGATCAACGTGAAAGTGGTTTTAGATTGTGGTTCATTTTTATTTTTAACGAAAACATGACGATGTTTAAACCATAAGTGCTTTTTAAAACAATCCCACTCATATTAGTATGTCATTTTTGTTTATTTCTAATTCATAACGGTTTACCATCGCCCAGCACTAATTTTTTGTCTTTAGCAAAAAGGGGTGTAAATTAGTTCATTGCGATTCGATACAGTATCGATTATCTCTGCCAGCGATGCAATGCCTTCTGATACATCAAATATTTTCTTCAATGCAATTACGATTTGATCAGATCATTTTATCGATACTTTACAGGGCTCCAGATTAACTTTTTTCACTAAGAGCACAGTGGCCCCCAACTGAAAATTTTAGGGGCGCAACCAGAAAATTTAGGAGCACACACTGTAAATCAACATGCTAACCAAATATTCACATTTCTACTAATTTCCACTGTACTACTAATAAATACTTTCATGATAGATGCAGAAAGTACAATGTGCTGTTTCAAATTCAGTGTCACATCACAAAATAAAAGGTCAAATTTACTGGTCGCATATGTGCGACTGGATATAAAATTCAGTGGCGCACTCTCAAATTTTGGTGGCACAATGCCACCATTTGGGGGCAGTCTGGAGCCCTGCTTTAATATTACGAGCCTTGTTAAGCAGTTACATTTTTAATAACTCAAGAATGCAACCAAAATACATAACATGAACGTTTACCGGTAATTAAACTCTACAAAAAAGGCACAATCTCTGTCCCAATTGGGACATTTACAACAAACAACTAAAAAAACACTTTTTTTAAATAAAGAAAAATAAATAATGAGGGAAAAAATGTCAGCTTAATCAAGCTTGTGATGGCAACAATCAAATGTTTCAGCTGGTGCTGGCAAAGGTTTTCTGCCAATCTTTTTCTCCAAACTATTTTCTATATACAAAATATTTCCAAAACCTAAGGTTGTTTAACTCTTTCACTGTTTCGCTGCTACAATTACTTTGTTTTGTTTTTATTTATTTATAATGGGACCAAGCGCAATTTTTAAAACAAAAATTTCCATTTCATGTATTGTACCGGAATTAGCCAAATGCTAATTTTCATTCGTAGGCCCCCCCGGCAGGTCAACGCTAAAATCACATTACACAGACAATACCCATGTTCACATACAATAAATACATACATACATACATACACAAATACTGTCAGGGCCATAAAAACATAAATGAATAGATCAATTTAACTACAACAATTTCAATAGTTACATAATTGGTTCAATTAAAAAAAAGATTTTAACTTCAATCTCTGGTATGGCATTCCACTGTTTAGTGGCTTTCACTGCGAAAGGTGATAGTCCAAATGCGGAACGACGAAAGGGAACCAGACAATCACTCATAAGTGATAATCAGGTGGATCTCACAGAGGTTTCACAGCGAAGAAGAATAAAATCACGTAATACAGAAAGAGCCAGACTAGGATTGTTGCTGCATTGCTGAGACTAGCAACACAAAATATATAAAAAATGCACACTTTGGTGGAAATGCGTAGATAAACGTTACATCAAGGAATGAGAACGCAGAGATTTGCCAAGATAAAGGTACCGCATATCGTTTTTTTTTATGTGTGGCATCGTATCGTTAGAAATTTAATCGATGCGTCAATCCATATTAGTGTATGGTTACACCCCAATTAGCAACTTAATTTCAGGTGCAGCGATGGATCATATTGGGAAAGCAAAACTTGTTGGGAAATAGGAGCAGCTTTGCCCTGATAAGCCAAAAATAATAAGAAAATAGTTTAATGAACAATATTGAATTGTTATTGAAAATCTTAAAATTGTAAATGGAAAATTAAATAATCAAAAAAAACAATTCTTTTGGATCTAATTGGGAAAGCAAAACTTGTTGGGGAATGAGAGAATTTTCAGAGTTAACACGCTATTTTCAAGTGGAATTGATACCAGCCATGTACCAGCCATCTGATTTAGATCTAATATGAAAATGTTATTACAAAATAAACAATGATAATATTGATGTGTAATACATGTTTGTGTGTATATGCAGTAGTGTTTGTCTTCTCTTCTACTCATCAGTACTGTTTATAATGTTGTGTCTGTTTAACAGCGCTTTATCATACTATGTAGAATCTAAACAGGTCGGATACGCTTTATTTTCGGCACAGATTCGGGCTCTGTGCTCCTGTGCTGGACTGGAGCACACTGTGTACTTGTGCTGTAGCGGCTCGCATGACACTGACGCGATATCAGACTTCATTTACCTCAATGGAAAACACATTTACACTGTCTGAATCATTTTTTTATCCCCTATATAGTGCACAATATAATGCGAACTAGTAAATGTAATAACAAGTGTTCATTTCAGGCAGATGTTCTGTGTAATGTATGGTGTGGGACACTTCAGCATCTAAAGAGCCTTTGATTGGACAGGAGATTGGATGAGAAGCTGAAGTGTAGGATGATGTGATGTCATTGTACACTTTTAAAAGCGTCTAGTTTGTTAAAAAACATCATGTCCTTTCTTTTCTTTTACCCAATTAATAAGGACACTTAGGACTGTATTAGCAATAACACTTAGTTAACCACATTCTTGTTTGCATGATGAATTAGATCTGCAGCATTGCCGCTCATCTTGTTGTGTCTGTGAAAAGTTCCTACTTTTCAGACAGTAGACTGATATCAATCTTCTCTTATTTTAGTACTGGCATGATACTGAAGTACTGATTCTTTTGACATCACTGCTTTTTACTATCAACTGGTTATATGTTTGTAATATATTATAATAATTAACTTGCACAGTTGTTTCAATTTACATGCATTTGGCAGATGCTTTTTTTATCCAAAGCTATACAAATCCTTTGAATTGAATAAAGTACTGGTAGCTTTCTCCTAAAGATGCAGAGATCATTTTTATGTGTTTTACTCCTTCTTGAATTTTATAAATCCCCCCTTACAAAGTCACCAATGTGGGAATTATTTTCTTGTTTTCATTTGGTTGTGGCAGAGCACAACATACCTTATCTATTTCTTTTAGTATTTGGTCATTATGCATTTAAATATATATATATCTTTAAAAAAATGTTTTTGTTATAATTGAAATACTTAATTTTTTAAGGAAATCAACTTTTAGAAACTCATATATTTAAAAAATTTTACATTTCCCATATTCAAGCAGCAGTAATATACCTTGAATAGTTTTTGTCTAGAACAAATATTAAGAAGAGTCATTGACCATTTGTGTGTTAACATGTTAATGGATGTTTATCCAGGCTTTATAATGCGTTTCGTCTGCACACGTAAGATTGCTCTTACCAGTGCTGTTTGTGTCCCATGCATTGCCCCATATTACTGTTGTCATTCTCATAAATACAAACTTTTAGTTTGGGGTAATTGGATTAAGTCCATGATGCTACCATCTTTTTTTAGCATTGCTTTTTAAGGTGATGTTAATATACCTGTTGAAGGGACTTAACTTTGTATTTTGTTTTTCTTTTCAGGCTAAAGAAATCCTGACCAAGGAGTCAAATGTGCAGGAAGTGAGATGTCCGGTCACTGTCTGTGGAGATGTTCACGGCCAGTTTCATGACCTCATGGAGCTCTTCAGAATCGGAGGAAAGTCACCTGACACAAACTATTTGTTTATGGGAGATTATGTAGACCGAGGTTATTATTCTGTGGAGACGGTTACTCTGCTTGTTGCTCTTAAGGTATGTCTCAAATTCATAACACCTGATTTTAGGGCTGGGTGATGTAGTCATATCTCCACTCCTAAATATAACCTACTTTTAAAATCGGACGACCCCAAAAAACATTAATGCTCGAGTCACCAATGGCCAGTATTTGTTTTGTTTTACTTGCTAAATGTTTTACATGGAATGCAACTGAGAAGAAATGTATTAAACAAAATGTACTGTGTCTGAATTATTGTTTATGTAAAGTTGTAAATTTGAGATCATTTGAAACATTATGGAGGATGTTATGGAGGATCATAAATGCCATGAAATTGTTACTGATCGTTTCATTTACACCCGATCACATGTGTCTCCATCCATAAGCTTACTGATAACATAACATAAGTGCTGGTTAGCATTAGATGGAGATAGAGCTTTTAAAATGGCTGTCTTAGGGCAGACTCACATTATACTTTACCGACCAGAGAATTGCCCCCTCCCCATTCCTCGCTGGTCTGCACTAACACAAACACTTTATGGTAGAGTACAGAGCCATCACACTAGCCAAACAAACGTTCTTTTGGGGTCAAATGTACTCTGGTACGCTATGGTACGCATAGTCTGAGTACATTTTTAATGGAAACTCAAGAAGGAATCAATATTATCAAAATACATTTAAAATAGTATCCAGATATGCATAATTGTAGGATTAATATAACATTTTATGGGATTTTTATTTGTTAGATTTTGTTGACACACCGGATCTTTTAGGGCCAATCACTTTTCTCAAACAGTCATCAGTCATTTACATAATACTGATTGTGTCTCTTTGTCTTCTGCATTTTTAGATTTCATATCTAATTTCCAACTTTTTTTTAATAATGCACACATACACAAGATGGATTCTTCAGCATTGTTTTTGTGTTGGGATTATAGGTAAGGTACCGTGAGCGCATTACTATTCTTCGAGGGAACCACGAGAGCAGACAGATCACGCAAGTCTACGGCTTTTATGACGAGTGCCTACGAAAATACGGCAATGCAAATGTTTGGAAATACTTCACCGACCTCTTCGATTATCTTCCCTTAACTGCCTTGGTAGATGGTCAGATAGGTTCATGTTCCCTTTGCTAGTTTAAAGTTTTACATAACCATTAAATTAAAATATAGTATCGAGCCTAAAACGACCCCATGAATAAGAGCTGTATGTTTTAGTCTTGTGATGTTTCTACTGCAGATATTCTGTCTTCATGGTGGATTGTCACCGTCCATAGACACTCTTGATCACATCAGAGCACTGGACCGTTTACAGGAGGTTCCTCATGAGGTATTTTAACATCTCTTTCATCTTAAAAGTGGTGCCATCATCAGTCATTTGACACAAAATTGTAAATAAACACTGATGTGTCTCTGTTTTCTTCAGGGGCCCATGTGTGATTTATTGTGGTCAGATCCAGATGACCGTGGAGGTTGGGGTATTTCTCCTCGAGGTGCCGGCTACACCTTTGGACAGGACATATCTGAGACGTTTAACCATGCAAACGGACTTACTCTGGTCTCTAGAGCTCATCAGCTAGTGATGGAGGTGTGGTGTTCAGAAACACGTCTTTAACTTATGCTATGCTCAAACGTGTTAAATGGATTTAAGATGAATCGTTTCATTGGCTGTCATTATAAAGTGCATTATCTGTGCCACTAAGCATGTTGGTTGCGGTGTGAACAATAATCCCCATATTTTTTTTCTTTCTTTTCAGGGTTACAACTGGTGCCATGATCGCAATGTGGTAACAATTTTCAGCGCGCCCAATTACTGTTACCGCTGTGGTAATCAGGCCGCTATTATGGAGCTGGATGACACTCTGAAGTACTCATTGTAAGTTTGTTACATTCAGCTTAAGAGTTAAGGATGCTCACATGTTAATGTTCACAATAAATAAACGTGACTTGATGTGTGTTTGTGCGATTACAGCCTGCAGTTTGACCCCGCTCCTCGCAGAGGAGAACCGCACGTCACCCGCCGTACTCCCGACTACTTCCTGTGAACCTTTCTCCTCTGTGCAGTATTGTCATGAGATCATAATCTTCATTCAGTTTAAAATAAGATGAGAGGAATGGGCAACATATAAAAAGAAAACTGATCAAGTGAAAATTGTCTGTGGACCAAAGTTGTGTGCCATAAACAAACAGATTCAGAAGTCTTTATCTGAATGACAGCACGACTATAAGATATCCTGTCCCATCTCGATGCTTTCCTCCAGTCCTTATATGAATGCATTGAATAGGGCTGTTAAATCCTCTGTTCTTCAACAGCCCCATTTGTGTTCTTTCCTTTTTCTATACGTGTCTGTTTGCACTTTTTTCCAACAGAACAAATACTAATACAGTCAGATTTACACAATGTTTTTTTTCTGTTGTTTTATTTTCCATGTGGTATGGGAGGGAGAAGATTAGATGATGATTTTATAATAACCAGTATCTAAGAGGATAATCTTTCCTACAGTGAAATCATGTTTAAAACAAATGCCAACCGAGTCATGTGTGACAGACGGAAATGACGTGCCGTCATAGGAATGCTGGCATAACTTCTTATGATGGTTCAGTGTCTGTTTAAAGGGTACCAGTTTAAAAATAAAGATGAAAGTTGCTCAATTCTTGTTGTGATGTCTCTTGTGGTGTTTGGCAATACTTATAATATAGAGTCATATTTCTTTTAACTTTATGATTTGATTTGCTGCATGTTATAAAGCAAATCTAAACCGTGTTTCTTTTTTAATAACCGACTTTTTATTGTCTGTAAGTCTTTTACATAATAATAATACATATTAGAAAAATAGAAATGTGTTTCTGATAAATTGTAATTCAGAGATACGTGTAGATCTGATTAGAAAACGTGGATGGGGTCGGGCTGTGGTTTTAGAAGCAAAAGTCTGTGTGCCCCAAAAGAGACGGATGTAAGTTATGTGCGTGCATTTCACTTTCCGACTTCATGGCGGAAGGATACATAAGTGGTTCCCGTAAATTCTCTCAGTTTATCAGATTTAAGAACCAGAATAAATCTTGTAAAAAATGTAATATCTAATAACGATTATAATAATTATATTAAACATTATTACAACAATTAAATTATTTTAAATAATAAAAGCAATTACAAATTAAAAGCCTCGTGGTGAGTGACAACCACTGATCTATATAAATGACTGGATTGCGCATGACGTCACACTTGTGAAGCCACCGCGCCGCCATGTTGGTATACCCAAACGTTCTATTAAATCAATGGACGTTGTCAGATTTTAATGATAAAACATCACTTTACTCGTCTTCGTTTTTATATGTGAAGTTACCCTGTACATTATTACAACACAAACGTCCAAATCATGTAAATAGTTATTTACTGAAAGTTGTACATTTTGCGTTTTAAACAGTTATTATACATTCATCTTCATTACAGTATCAGATCAGCGGACAGACCGCAGCATATTAGGTATTAATGACAGTAAACGTGCTCATTCTGAAATCTAAATAAATAATCATGCTTTGTACCGTATGTGCATGCAATCATTTGCTAGTTTTGTAATTATGTTATCTAAACTTACAAGTTACCTCAACATATTTAGAGAAATAACACTGACCGTCACCGTGTAGCTGAATTTCAAAAAAAACTTTATTTATACCCGTGTCATTAACAGTATGCAGCAGACACACTCACCTAACGGTTTTTTGTAAATCCATTATCCTGCCCGATTAAAACATAAACATTGCAAATAACACCAGAATTAACAAATAATTAACGTACACATATCCTAAAAATTAACATTGTGTAACTGATACGCTGTAAAGGGGGTAAATTTTGATCATGATTTTGAATGGAAGTCAATGACGCTCTCTGCCGGTTGGGTATACCAAGATGGCGGCTCGAACTCTGCGCTGGCTTCACCTCACGCAGTTACGTCAAGCGTTCTATGCGCAATCCAGTCATTTATATAGATCAGTGGTGACAACCAGAACAACGCAAACATGTTCAGGCAGATCTAAATAAACTTAAAAATAAGTAGAAATAAACACGTAAAATAAATATCATTTTAAAATGATAAACACTCCAGTGTTGTTTTTTTTACCATTTCATCTACTACTAATGTTTTTTATGTTTATTGTTCTTTAATGAACCATGACTAGTACTGACTGTTAGAAAGTCCTAGTAGCTTTACAATATTTTACACTTTATGTTGTTTATACAATATAACGCGCTACTTACACCCTGTGTGCGTGCGCGCGCGTGCGTGTTTTTACTGACGCACGCGCACGCACTGATCACGGTCTAGTCTGGCGCAGGCCTGTTGACGTTCCGGTATATCACCGCGTTGGGTTTACGGTTAGAGTCACGGTAAGCCGGTGGTCAGAGGTGTGATATAAATGTGTGTGTTATATTGTTGTGTGTTTTATAATATATTTGATGTTTTGTAACTTAATTTACGTGAAGAGCTGAATATACAGCGGTTGCTATGAGAGGCCTTTAGCCGCGCTGCTAACATTAGCCTAGCATCACAAACCGTTTCAGTTTATTATGATCTTAGATCAGTTTATAAGTGTTTTAATTCAACTGTAAAATGATTAGGAATAGTACAGCAGATATTGCATCGGTCCTCGTGTTTGTTACGGGTTAATTTGATCCTGTTTTAGCGTGTTTGATATAGATTTCAGTTTAATAATACAGGGATGATATGTGATTGTGTTATTGAGCAGATGAACACGCAGTCTGTGATAAATATTATTGATGACTGTGAGGATTTGTATTTTTTTTATCTCTCTCTCTCTCTATGATTCCTGTAGATGCCCACCATTAAACTGCAGAGCTCGGATGGAGAGATGTTTGAGGTGGATGTTGAAATTGCTAAGCAGTCTGTCACTATAAAAACCATGCTTGAAGGTGAAATGACATGTTTGCTATATAAAGGTGTGCTTTTATGAAACTCTTTTATGTTTTTGGTGTGTTTAACACAAGTCTCTTCTCATTAGATTTGGGGATGGATGATGAAGGAGATGATGATCCAGTTCCTCTGCCCAATGTCAATGCAGCTATCCTCAAAAAGGTAAAACATCAACCTTCATCACATCAGAAATTACTGTGTTCGGTTTATTGTCATAGTGAAGAGAAGTGTTGATGTCTTTTTAAAGATAATAAAGGTGATTGTCAGCTTTGGCGAGTGGATTAGTAATTAGTAAGAGAAATGTGGACAAACATCCCAAAATCAAGAGTAAACAAAAATAATAATAACAAGAAATTTTTGATGCAATTTTATTTAAAACATTAGTACAAATGATTTTACTTTGTCTCAATAATATTTATAGCGGTGTTATTAATATTTAAACAATAAAGACACTCAATGTCTCTTACATGAGATTGAGTTCACCAGAACAAGACAAGATTTTTACATCTTTTAAAGAGCTGGTAAGATGCCAATTTTAAGCATCCTATCACTTTATAAGTCCCGGACAACAGGTTTAAATGGATGCAAGGTCAAAAAACACTGTAATTTTCTCAAAATATAAATATAAAATTACCCCATTTCAAAGAGATCCCCAAACGATTCGTGTGAAGCCGTTCAACGACTCAGTCTGCCCAAACCCCACCTTTCGGTAGCCTACTCTGCTCTGATTGGTCAACTGACAGAGTCTCTGCACAGACCACAGATCAGTTAGCCTGACGTTGTCATACTCAATTCTAGTCAGAATTTGAGTCTGATACCGCTTCATTGGGCTATAATTATGAGGCGTGTCTCAACCGAAAAATGCCTCTGCACTCAATTGGATAGACCTATGACCAATCAGAGCAACGGAGTGTGTGACGTATGTTGAAATGACGTCTTTGCAGCCTGACCGAACTGCTAGTTATTTCGCTACAATGACACTAACATTGTGATTATACTAAGTCTGAGTTAGCGAATGTACATCAACACCTATTATGTTTACAACATTTCGTTTATATCACAACATGAAGTATTTACTAAGTCATAGAGTAAGACTATCTCTTACCATTTGTACGTTAGGTAAACTTCAACCACGACGATACTCATTACATTGGCTTGAAAATATTGGAGCCTAGCATGTCCCTCCACTTATTCAGCAACCATGATTCCGGGCTTCCGAAAAGAAGCTGGCAACGACCGCTTATTATATCCATCTCGTCGTGCACGCCGAGTTGCATCGCCGTGATAACGTTAGCCATTTCAGTTGCGACCAACTTTTGGCGAATCCCGTGGGAAGGACAGCAAAAACATCAACAAATGCCCTGCTCGCGTTTCTCTGTTCCTCTTTTAAAATCAATGCTCTGTCGATATCTTTTAGAACAGACTCAATGTCAGAATCCACACATCTGAACTCTACAGGGCAGCCATTCAACACACGCGCTCTTTGGTGACGTGGTTCATTACGTTACTGTTGATTATCTGTCCATCATCGTATAAAGCCCGCCCTGACAATTTCATTGGTTCGACCAGCTCTAGTCCTAGCATAGCAGCTCCTCAACGGAAAAACGCCAGACCGATCTTCCCGTTTTCAAACTCTTGTGGGCGGGGCTAAGATCGGCTGGCACCCAGGCTACAGATCAGTAGCACAGACCAACAATAGTGCAACATGTATTGATCTAGTGCTAACATGATTTACTAAGAAGACATTATCGACATCAATACGCATCATTCATCATTAATCCACACAATAAAAACGACGATAGAAACATTTTACACTCATTTAAGCATTTATGTAAGCTAACCAGGTCATGCGTTAGCAGCTTGCTACCGTGACTCTCTGACAGTATATTAAGAGTTTAAACAACGTCATCATTCATCATTAATCGAAGCAATAAAAACGATGATAGAAACTAACATTTTACATTCATTTAAAGGTCACATATTTTTAAGCTTTCTAGAGTTTTATTTTAGGTTATGATATCCTTAAGAGCAGTGTTGGGGGTAACGCATTACAAGTAACTTGAGTTACGTAATAATATTACTTTTCTGAAGTAACGAGTAAAGTAACGCATTACTTTTTAAATGTACACATTAATATTTGAGTTACTTTTTCAAAAAAGTAACTCAAGTTACTTTTTTAGTTTAATTAATTTGATTAAAAAATATGTACTGAAATAAACTAAACGTATGCACTCTCTGCGTCTGTGTGGAAACGGCTTGAGTCAGAAACTGAGATGGCAGGCCAGAGCTAAACATTTTTGTGATGAAATATGCAATTTCTGAATGCAGAACTTTTCAGTCATAAAAACACCTGCTAGGCCTGAAAGAGATCAAGCTTTAGCCAAGAAAAAGTAACGCAAAAGTAACTAAAAGTAACGTAACCATTACTTTCCATGAAAAGTAACTAAGTAATGCAATTAGTTACTTTTTTGGGGAGTAACTTAATATTGTAATGCATTACTTTTAAAAGTAACTTTCCCCAACACTGCTTAAGAGTATATATTCTCTATATATTTTCTACAGCTCCTCTTTCAGGACCTCTGCTAAAAACAGGTCATTTTGGCCTGTAATATTCATGAGCCTATCTTCTGATAGGCCTGTTGTTTTATGAGTGAAATACGCAGTTGAAATAAAGTTACCCATGGAATTACACTAAGTGTTCGTTTCTGGACACTAAGAGCCCTATTTTAATGATCTAAGCGCATTGTCTAAAGCGCACAGCGCAACGTCTAAATGGGCGTGTCCGAATCCACTTTTGCTAATTTAACGACGGAAAATGGTTTGTGCGATTTTGGATCTGTGTGGCTATTTAAAATGAAAACTAATAGTCAACCATTATATAAAACCATTATTTTCCGTTACAAACTTTTACATGGCATCTTTAAGTTTTAATAACATTAAAAATTCAAATCCATAATTTGATTTTCAAAGATTTATTATAAAAACAGCAAAATGCAATAAAAAGACATGCTATAAATCTATTAAATCAATATCTAAATGTGCATTGATCTTTGCCATGTTATATTCAATTTAATTGAATAGTGGGGTATCCACTGATTAAAAAAATAAACATTAATGGCATTAATCAAAACACTTTGTCATATTAAGAACTCTCTTATTGCTGCTGTCATCCTCGGGACGTTGTCGCTGAACTTTTTTGACAGCGATCAGCTGTGAAATGTTTTGGTCCTGCTTGATTTTCGTTGAAAATTTATCATAATATCCACTGGGGGTCAATGTGTTAGCATGACAGAAGCTTGATGCTGTCAGGAGAACAAGAAACAGCCAGCATTTTTCCGTCTCCCGAGTACCTCTCACGTAAATTATTTAATTTTGATGGCTTACGTTTCTTCCCCGCCACAGGTTTCTCAATGCCATCAGAAGTATTATTTTGTTTTTGTTTGTTTGTTGATGATGAAGTACATAGTAGATGAGGGAAACTAAGATTCTGTGTGTACTCAACGCGCCGCCATTCTGAAGAGAAGGATGACTGGCATTTATCGCGTTTTGGGAAAAAAGGGAGAAAAGATGACAGAATAACACGGCGGATATTGGATTTTGTGTAAAATTAAGAATTTACTTTTTAATACTGACCTGATACAATACTGATTTGGTGGTAACAATTTTTTATGGTGTTTATCATGTTTTGGAACCAAACTCTTCATATATTCCCAAAAAAATTTTAATGTAAATCCAAAAAAGCACATGATGTGAAATATAATGCATTCACTGTAAAAGGTTTTTCAACAATCTGAGATCTCATTGCACCCCTAGTAATAATGCTGCACAATTAATTGCATCGCAATCGCGATGTCAGCCTGTGCGATTATATGACAGCAAAATGTTGCAATTATATTAAATAAATAAATGTGTGGACTTCTTAACACAAACTTTCTGATAACAGTTTGATGATTTTCCTTGCTGTTTAAAAAAGAAAGAGTAAATGAACAAAAAAGGCAGTGCACGTGTGGCATGCACGTGTGTTGTGTGCGCCGTCACTTGTAACAGAGCGAAGATGGATGCAGAGGAGGTTGACAGTGATCTGGGGCCTCATTTATAAAACTTTGCGTAGGATTTGCGTCAGAAGTGGCGTACGGATGAAACATAGGACGGGCGTACGCACAGAAATATTCGGATTTATAAAACCGTGCGCACGCACATCCTACGCATTTTTCCCTTAATAAATCACAATCAATTCTAAATGTAGCGCAGCTTTTGCGGCTTCATGACACGCCCATAGTTGCCCATAAATAGTCCGTGAAACGCCCACAAGTTAATATGCATTGATTGCGAAATCATGGCAAACACATAGAGGAAATAAAAAAACCGTAAATTCACTCAATGTGAAGTAGAAGTTATCGTTGGCGAGGGGGAAAAGAGGAGAAAAACGTTGTTTGGAGGGCACAGTGTGGGCATTACGCATTGTGATGGGGCATTTTATTTCCATTCATTTAATTGCATCTGACAAGCTACAGATGTCGGTAATAATCGACGTGGAAATGGGACATTGTTCAGCGCAAATGTAATTTCTTGTTGCTTCCTGAATGGTTGAGACATACGCTATACATTGTTTTATCAAAAATAAAACACACTAAAGGCATATGCATGAACACCATAATTCCGTAGATTATGAAGATATGGTTTACTATGAAAACAACTTTCCCCAGTGGACAATTAATACATCTATCTATTTATTTATCTATCTATCTAACTATATATCTCCTTAATTATCTATCTATCTATCTGTCTATGTAATTGCATCTATATATGCTCCGCCAGACGGACACATTGACGAGAATATCAGTTTTGTACATTATTTCGTTCTGTTAACTATATTCTTTATGAGGATGAATTGCACAACATGCCAATATTATTGCAGAACATATTTCACTTTTCTTTTAGCAAATATGTGTTCATTTGAATTTCTGTTGTAATTTTCGATTTCTTTATTATTTTGTTTCACTGCTGATCGATCAAACGGGTGTTCGTGTAGGCTGTTAATTGTAAGACTTGCTTTGTGAAGTGTTGTGTCGAACTCCGTTCCCCCTGTGTTTCCCTTTAGTGTGGTGCTTTTGTGGCGTTTTCATCACGTTACATTTAGAAAGATTAAAGATTTGAATTGGTTATACTAAAAAGGCATAATATCATGTATTTTATAATACAATTTATTAAATATTTCATACATTTGACAGTTTTCTATTAGGGTATTTCTTTTAAAATATAGCCTGTCTTTTTCTTTTTTTTTCCTTTACTGGTCGTTTTAAAAATGTAAAGTTTGCATAAAAAAGTAAATAAAAATTATAAAAAAAATATTATTCATAATGTAAAAATAATTTAATTAACATTAAGAACAATACAGATACATTACAGAAATGCACACATATACATCTCAGTAGCCATTAAAACTTTAAATATATAAATAATAAAACCTATAACGTGATAAAAACGCCATAAAAACACTACACTGAAGGGAAAAATAGGGGGAACATAGTGGCAACAGACTTCGACACAACAGAAGTCTTCATGTTATTTATGAGAGGTAGTGTTGTCATTTTTACTTTCACTTTCACGTGTTTCTTCCATCTGCCGTCGGTGTCGCCATTTCTCATTTCACCCGTTTTTGTGCGTACGCCTGGGTCAGAGCTTGCGTGACGGACAGCACATTTTCCCGTCAAGTTTGCTTTTTATAAATAACAACTATTGCGTAGAGAGTGGCGTACGCCTTCTTTTGTGCGTACGCAACGTTTATAAATGAGGCCCCTGGTAGCTAAAAAAAAACTACGTCTGTTGTATGGCGGTATTTTGGATTTAGGATTACTGACACTGAGCAGTTGCTACATCACGTGGCAATACGAAAACATTTATAGTTTTACAAATACACATTTTAGCATTATCACTAAACTGTGTGTGGATTTTCCTTAAAAACCATCAAGTTGACTCATGATACCATTTAGTATAATCGTAATCGCACATCGCAATATTAGGATCAATAACCGCAATGGGAAAAATTACCCAAATCGTGCAGCCCTACCTAGTAAACTATAGCCCTATTCACACACGATTAGTATTACCTTGTGAGCTGTAGTTAAGTTATTTGTAATAATTGCAGAGGTTGTGTGTGATCTTAATCCTGTGCGATTCAGCCATGTCTGTACTTTGTAAAGGTAAAATCCCCCGCAAATGACCTAACGTCCTGTGATAATATTAGTCCCGTGCGAATCAGCATTTTTGTGTCCCTTTTTAATTTTAACTTTTTTGTTTCTGCGCCTCTCGCACTGCAGCTGAGGAGCGCACATACAAAGACACATCCATCTGCTTCTTATAGCTTTCCTTGTGAAACTTGATGGATATGTTAGATATTTCTGTAATAGTCCACGCTTGATGATTAATTTTCAGAATGTGCAGAACTGTCATTATTAGAGATCTCTTGAGGTTCGGTGGAGCTGTCAGCCATGATATTGCTAAAATAATGCGATGGATGGTGCGCCGGCTTCGTGATGCGTCTGGTTAGGACATAAACTCTGATTAACATGGTAAAGGTACCTTTTTACTCACACAAGGTCCTAAGAAAATACTAATTTTACTAATAATACTTCTGTTCATCCATATGTTACACAAAGACTAATGAAAGTTTTCGTGTTTTGAAGTTGACATTTTAGCCTAACATTTATCATCAACATTTTTAGCTATAGCTGAGTGCACACACTGTATGATTTTGGCCGAGATCCTACGTATGACAGGGTTTATAACTGGGATCATACAGTCTGAGACACAACAACTGTATGGAATACTATCAAACATCATACAGCGCATGGATTACTAATGTCCATATAGCAGCATGTGTCAGTCAGGATTTTGTGTTAAGCTATAGATGAAATGTTTATACTGAGCTTAATGATGTGTTTGATATGTTGACAGGTAATTCAGTGGTGCACCCATCATAAAGATGACCCTCCTCCTCCTGAAGATGATGAAAATAAAGAGAAAAGAACAGATGACATCCCTGTGTGGGACCAGGAGTTCCTCAAAGTAGACCAGGGCACCCTCTTCGAACTTATTCTGGTCTGTCAATCTATAATGCTATCTAATGTGCTATAACACTTGTTAATCTAGATAATCGCTTGAATGTTATGGGTTAGTTAGATGTGGGTTACAAAAAATCATGTCTAGTAATCTGTTTGAGAAGTCTTTTGTCTCAGATTACAATCGAATATTTCTGTGAAACCACATGCGTGCATACAAAAATGGATTTGAAGTGGCAACGCTACACGCCTTAATTCATCGGTTATACGAGTTCATCTGCGTTATCGACCCTCTCCTCTAAACCCAAATGCATGATGTCGCCGTGTCCCTGATGTACGAATGTCCTCACCGCGGTCAGCTTTCGTGCATCAAAGCCAGAGAAGCAGCGATGCATTTACACGCCTCGCATTGGCCACCACTTCATTTGCAAAGTTTGTAATGGCCTCATCAATTGCACATCCGTGTCCTCACTTTCATCTCTTTTCCCTTTTGTTTAGGCTGCAAATTATTTGGACATCAAAGGTTTGCTAGATGTTACTTGCAAGACGGTTGCAAACATGATCAAAGGCAAAACCCCAGAGGAGATCAGAAAGACTTTCAATATCAAAAATGATTTCACAGAGGAAGAGGAAGCCCAGGTAAAGCAAGCGCTCGTGTGTCTCATCTCTCTCTTTAGGGATATATCTTCTAGCTAATAACAAAAATGTTGTTTGTTGGCTGCAGGTACGCAAGGAGAACCAGTGGTGTGAAGAGAAATGAACAACCTGACTTCTTAACACTACGGATTGTCCAAAAAAAAAAGATGAAAAATTGCACTGCGCTGTTCATATTTGTTAAGATTTAACAGAAATAAAGATAGAGTCAGATCCTTGTGTTGCTGGCATGACCATTTCCATGGCTCGTGTGGTGCATATGCTTTTATTTTGTATCATCATTTTCCTGTAGATATACACTCCCCTTCTGTCACCATCCTACATCATGCGTGTTTGTGCGGGTGTGTTTTTATTAACAGGACTTTATCCGCAGAGTAGATTCATTTGTCTTTTTTTGGACATATAGCTTGGGTAAATTTTATAAATATCGCCTTATTTGTCTTTGATTAAAGCTGAGGAAGCTTGAGAAGTTTGTTTAGTCAACTGGAAGTCCTTGTGTAATATTTCCTAATTTCCTCTGCCTTGTATAGGATCGGGCACCTTTCAAAGTTCTGCTCATAAAATGGCAATTCGGATTATTAACCTTTTCATTCCAAAAAGAATCAATAAAGTCGAATTATTGTGGAATTTGTCATTTTTCTAGTTTATGCATGTTATTTTTTCTGTTGTTGTGGTTTTAGGTTTTGGTCTCAGTTTGTGTTGAGTATCTGGTAAATGACAATATTATGTAAAGTTACCACAGTTATTTTACCCTGAAGGAAATGGTCATGAGTGGAGTATGAGAAAATTTCTCAGGTTAGGTCTATAAAGGAAAGCCATCTTACTAACTGAATACTGTAATAATAATAATAAAAAGAAATTGGTAACACTTTACAATAAGGTTCATTAGTTAATGTACTAAGTAACATGAACAAACTATGAGCAATACATTTGTTACAGTATTTATTAATCTTTAACGTTAGTTAATAGAAATAAAGCTTTTAATTGTTTGTTCATGTTAGTTCACAGTGCATTTACTAACGTTAACAAGATTTTCAAAAATTATTAGTAATTGTAATTAACAATAAGATGAATAAATGTTGTGTAAGTGCAGTTCATTTTTAGTTCATGTTAACTAATGTTGTTACCTTATGAACCTTATTGTAAATTGTTACTGGTAACACTTTACTTGAAGGGGTGTTCATAAGACTGGCATGACACGTTTCATGAACATGAAGGAGATTTTGTGCGTGTTTATGATGACTGTCAAGTCATTCGCTCAATTATGTCACTTTTAATGCAAAGGTGAAATTGCTTGAGATGTCTTTGTTATGACAACTTGACATTACCAAGACAACATAACTTGTCATAAATCTGACATAGAAGATAAATTATCAAAATTAAGAAACTACCTAGCTTTATGGGTTAACATCACATTAAACTGTCATGAGGCCATTATGACTCTTTCTAAACCACCTTTTACCGGTGATACAAATTGAACTTGTCATTACAATATCATTAAGTGTTAATACTCCGTCAAATAGTTTTATAAGAGAGTCAAATATTTTTCCTGAGCTCCACTACAGTGGTACAAATTAAATTTGTTGTTAAAGTTTCATTAAGTTTTAACACTCTGTCAAATAGTTTTATAACAGCTTTAAAAATATTCTTTATTTCATAAGTGTTTTAGTTTCCACCAGGTGTTAGAGAAATAAAATCAGTCATCCAATAATAATAATTAAAATTTAATTATATTTTAATGCATTTGGAGACAGATTCATTTAAAATTAAATGAAAACAGTACAATGGTGGGTTAAGCCATGCAGCGTTTGGTTCATATCGCTGCAAAAATTTTCATTTAATGTCAGAAAATTTGAGTAAGAACACTTTCTGTTTGTTGTCATTTTTTATGCATAAAGCTAACTAAATATATTTATATTTTTGCTGTGTCTGTTTATTAACAATAAGTATTTAGACTGAATGACTATATGCTAGATGTCCATACTCAGGCTAGATCACTGAGGTCGTCCAATCACAGGGTTCGTACAAGGTGCTTAAAGTGCTTGAAGTACTTGAATTTGACTTTTTTAAATTTAAGTCCTTGAAAACCCTTGAAAACAGCCATATTTATGAAGAAGTACTTGAAAAGTGCTGGGATTATTCAAAGACAATATATATAGATTTGTAAAATAATTTTAAAGTGTTTATTTTTCAATAAAACGCAAAACCATTTATTTTAATCGAAATTAGCGCTGCCCCTCCTCCCCTCCCACTTTACGTATCTCATTAACTGCTCGTTCTGACGTCACTCACGTGGAGCACAGTTACAGAATGGTAAGAGACAATGCCGGGGAAGTGCAAGTTTAATCCAGCATGGCTGGAAAAGGAGGTATATAAAAATTGGCCTAGTCGCATTCGGCATCCAAATCACGTTCCTGTTTTAATATCAAACAGATTTTCTCCACTCAGCAATACACCGGCTGAGACATCTGTTAAAGGTGCCCTGGTTATTGGAGATTCTATACTCAGGAACGTTGGCATTGAGGCACCAGCCACCATAGTCGATTGTATACCGGGAGCCAGAGCGTCTGACATTAGATCCAAACTTAAAGTGCTGGCTAATGCTAACCGTAAGTTTTCTAAGATTGTTATTCACGCCGGCACGAATGACACCAGACTCCGCCAGTCGGAGATCACCAAAGATACTATTAAAGAGGTGTGTGAAATTGCACAAACAATGTCAGACAATGTAATTTGCTCTGGTCCCCTCCCCGCCTACCGGGGGGATGAAACTTACAGTAGATTAGTGTCTCTTCATGGCTGGATGTCAAAGTGGTGCCCTCAGCATAACGTAGGGTTTATAGACAATTGGAAGCATTTCCGGGGAAGACCTGACCTGCTAAAGAGAGATGGCCTCCATCCGTCTCCGGAAGGAAGTGCTATACTCTCTAGAAATCTGACCAATAGTCTTACTTTTGATATTGTCTGACTATCCAGGGCCCAGGTCAGGAAACAGACAGATCGGCTTACCCATCAGTCTGTTAGCTGCCTTGACATGTCAAGATCACATATATCCCAGCACATAGAGCCTTTTTTAACAGAGTACCAACACATCTCGACTGTGTCTGTTCCTCGAACAAATAAATACAGAGCACCGTTTACCTCGTCTCGCACAAATCTTATTAACATAAAACTAGAACATAATACATTAACAGATGAAACTCAAATGTTAAAATTCGGCCTTCTTAACATTAGATCACTTACCAACAAAGAACCAATTATCAATGAAATAATTACTGACCAAAACTTAGATGCACTCTGTTTAACAGAAACCTGGCTTAAAGCAGACGATTACACCAGTTTAAACGAATCCACCCCACAAGACTATTATTATAAACATGTTCCTCGTCTAATAGGGAGAGGGGGTGGTGTAGCTACAATATACAATAAAATATTCAAAGTAAACCATAAATCCAACCTAAAATTTAATTCGTTTGAAATAATACTGTTAAATATGGAAATAACTGATCGCAACAACAAACGACTTTCGTTCATTTTAGCTACCATATATAGGCCTCCAGGCCACCACACAGATTTTCTTAAAGAAATAGCAGACTTCCTATCTGAGCTTACAGTCACTGTAGATAAAGCTCTTATCGTTGGTGATTTTAATATCCATGTGGATAATCCAAAAGATGCATTAGGACGTGCGTTTATGGATGTTCTAAATTCTCTCGGCATTAAACAAAACGTGTCAGGGCCCACGCATACTCGTAATCACACACTAGACTTAATTCTGTCACTCGGACTCAATATTAATGACATCGAAATATCACCCCAGAGCGATGCCGTTTCAGACCATTACCTTGTGTCATGCACAATACTTCTAGATAGGACCGCTCAGTCTACAACATGCTACAGATTAGCCAGAACAATAATTTCCACCACTAAAGATAGCTTTATTAGCACTCTTCCAGACCTGTCCCAAATGAAACATGTAGCAGATAATCGTGAAGATCTAGATTTTTTATTATAAATCTTGAACAACTTGTGATCTAGCACGTTGGATGCCGTTGGTCCCATTTGAAAAAATAGATTTAAAGAAAAACCGCCAGCTCCATGGTATGACCATCATACTGCAGCCCTTAAAAAAGTAGCTAGAAAAATGGAAAGAAACTACCGAAGCACAAAGTTAGAGGTATGGCGTTCAGCATGGAAAGAGAGTGTTCAACACTACAGACAGGCTATTAAAACTGCCAGATCTACCTATCTCAGTACGCTTATTAAAGAAAATCATAACAACCCTCGTTTTCTATTTAGCACAGTTGCGAAACTGACTAGAAACAAAGAACAAACAGAAAACAATAGTAAACTCCAACACAATAGTGACGACTTCATGAACTTCTTTACTAACAAAATTATGTTTATTAGGGAAAACATAGAAACTACGCAAGCAGCCACCACTCTACCCAATAGTACATTTTCCACTAGATTACCAAACGAACATCTTGAGTCATTTAATCCTACTACAATAGAAGAGCTCTCTAAACTAGTAACGTCATCCAAATCATCGTCCTGTATACTAGACCCCGTTCCCACAAAATTTACTAAAAGAGGTATTTCATGTAGTGGCAGACACTGTACTTAATATCTTTAACTCATCTCTAGAATTAGGATACGTTCCAACAGCTTTCAAACTAGCAGTTATAAGACCGCTCATTAAAAAGCAAAACCTTGACCAGGGAGATCTTAATAACTTTAGACCAATCTCAAATCTACCTTTTCTTTCTAAAATATTAGAAAAAGTAGTGGCAAGCCAGCTACGCACATTCGTAGAAAATAATAATACATATGAAAAGTTCCAATCAGGATTCAGGCCCCACCATAGCACAGAGACAGCGCTGCTTAGAGTTACAAATGACCTCCTATTAACATCCGATCGTGGTGAAATCTCAATCCTTATATTACTAGACCTTAGTGCAGCCTTTGACACAATAGATCACACAATCTTACTCAATAGACTAGAAAACTATGTTGGCATCAGTGGTCAGGCGTTAGCCTGGTTCAGATCGTATCTAACCAATCGATATCACTTTGTTTATGTAAATGAGGAAGAGTCATATCACTCCCCCGTTAAATACGGCATACCTCAGGGATCAGTTCTAGGCCCTATCCTATTCTCGTTATATATGTTACCTCTAGGAGACATTATCAGGAAACATAACATAAGTTTTCACTGCTATGCGGATGATACCCAGCTTTACATCTCGTCGCATCCTAGCGAAACCCACCAGTTTTCTAAGCTAACAGACTGCATTAGTGATATTAGGGACTGGATGGCACAAAACTTTCTTATGCTAAACTCCAATAAAACAGAGATACTTATTATTGAACCGAATCGCTACAAACATAATATGTCAGATTACAAGTTGCCCATAGATGGCTGCACGGTGGTGCCATCTTCCACGGTTAAGAATTTAGGCGTAATGTTCGACAGCAATCTATCTTTTGATAGTCATATCGCCAACATCTGCCGCACAGCATTCTTCCATCTTAGAAATATCTCAAAAATACGCCATATGCTGTCTGCATCAGACGCAGAAAAGCTTATACATGCTTTTATGACCTCTAGAATAGACTATTGTAACTCGTTACTCGGGGGATGCCATGCAAATCAGGTAAACAAGCTACAGCTGGTTCAAAACGCCGCCGCAAGAGTGCTTACTCGATCTAAAAAGTATGACCACATCAGTCCAATTCTGGCATCTTTACACTGGCTACCAGTTAAATATCGTATACAATTTAAAATATTACTAATCACCTACAAAGCCTTAAATGGCCTAGCGCCTTCGTATATTAAAGAACTACTATCAGAATACAATCCATCACGTAAACTGCGCTCACAAAATTCTGTTCACTTAATTATCCCTAGAATATCAAAAGTGTCTAAAGGTGGTAGATCCTTTTCCTACTTAGCCCCTAAGCTCTGGAATGATTTACCAAACAATGTTCGAGTATCAGACACAGTCGATCAATTTAAATCTAAACTTAAGACATTCTTCTTTAACAAAGCATTCACATAAAATGTCCAGTAAATGTACATTTCCCGCAGTAGTTAGTTTGTCCAGAACAAAGCACTCACATACCTCATATGGGTAATATACTTATGCCGCAATAGTTAGCCTGTCTGGAACCGAGCCGACTTGAACCACTATAATGTTTGACACTTGCATTGCATGCGAACGGCCCCTACGCTAATAGAATTCTGTTTTTCTCTCCCTGTCTCGTCCTCAACCACGAGGACCATGAGACAAACAGACCCAGTTCCGGTTGCTGTGAAGATCATTGCATCACTGATCCACTGGCTGTCCTTCAACGTGATGACCAGCCGATGCCCGACCAACGACCACCGGCTAAACCAGTTTAATTCGCTTACCCGCCTCCTATCCCTACCGTTTCTATATATATATATATATATATAAATATATATTAATTCCTCCCAAGGGTTTTTGTCCTTCTAGGACTTTTTCCCATTGGGTTTTTTTTCCTAGAGGGTTTTTAATCCCAGGGAGAGTCAGCCAACTTTGGCTTAACTTAGCACTTTACAGTATACGTTACTTTATTAATATGCTCGCTTGTACGGTTTAACCGCTTTCTCTACTTCTTATATTATCTATTGATTTTCTGTGTTCTCCTCTACATCTTCTCATGTAAAGTATAGTAGTTTTTGTTGGGTAAATTACTGATCCTATGCTGTATTAATATTATATTAGGCCTAAGGCCTGTTGTTTCTACACAAGGTCGACATAAGCGATAAAGAAGAGGACGCCATTTCAGATTAGTTATCTTTCGTTTTCTCAGTTTCCTAATTAAAAGAGACCAGGTGCTATCCTGCAACTATAGCCCGATTGTTCTCGCCACGATTAGTTTGAGAAACAAGGTCAAACAACCAATAAACAAGAGTACGTCATTTTAGATTAGAGAATTCGTCCGGCTGTACTTTGCTACATTAACAAAAAGTTGGTTATGTCAGGGAACGCCAAGGCCAATCGAAATAATAAACAGAGAACGTCACTTTAAGATTTAAGAAGTCCAGCTGTCATTTTAGATATGAAGAAGGATTCAGCTGCACATAAAACAAACAGATTAATTGTGGCAGACTGAGACCAATGAGAAGAACATACGTCATCTCAGATAAGAAGTGTTTGATCTTACTGTATAAAAATGGAGTCAGATGTTGGGAGGGCAGATGATCTTTTAGCGCCTCTATGAGGGGTATTGATTGTCTCACTTTGTTGGCTCGAGCGAATAAAGTAATTTTTGTTTGGCACCTGGAACCTTTGTCTCCTGAGTATTTTTTCTTATGAAGATTCAAGCTAAGACTTTTTGCCACAACAAAAGCTGCTTTGCAACAATTAACACTTGTGAAAAGCGCTATATAAATAAAATTGAATTGAATTGAATTGAGGATCCAAAAAGTGTTCATCGTGCACAGTGTAAAATATGCAGCAAATCTCTCGAAATTTCAAACATGGGCGAGTCGGCGCTGAAGAGTCACATGCAAGGTGAGCGTCATGTCAATGCAGTTGGCCGCACTGGATCAACATCCGTCCGAGAATATTTCACCCCCACTGTCTCAAAGCAGCAGGTAAGCATTTTGTTGTTGTTTGTGTGTGTGATCATTTTATTTGTATCCAAAATTATGTGAACGGAGCGCTGTAAATCTATATGGGGAGGCTGCAGACCTGGAGCCGGTAGATCTACGCCCCCGGCAGTTTTACGCCCCTGGCAGTTTTGCGCCCCTGTTGCTTCTCATGCGTTCAGTAGGGGGAGAGGGAAATACAACTACGATACTAGCCTATTTAAACAACCGTTTATGAGAACTATTGATTAATTTTACACATTTAAACGAAAATTGTATAAACTTACAGTGTATACTGCAGTCTGCACTACGGAAAAATCCATATAGTCCAGGTCTGGTCATCTTGGTTTTTATTATTGGAGATAAAAATAAGGATCATGGTTTAAATAATTTTGCATCATGATACGAGTGTATATTAGCGTGTTTTCCTGTGGCATTTGAAATCGATTGAACCCGGAAGCGGCGCATGATGACGTCACACTTAACTATTTATATTTATTTATAAACTGTTTTTATGTACAAGAGACTGGCTGATATGATGTTGTGATTTTATATTAAGTTACATTTAGATATTAACCATATTTAGGCCATTAGACATAAAGTACTGTAATCATATGGATCCTATGCTGTACAATTCACAATAGGTCGTCATACAGCTACAAAACATGTCCTACATAGCATTTTATGAAGACAAACACAATAACTTTTCTAAAATTCCAAGGGTCATTTAAAAGAAAGAGACAATATTGTGGTTCACAATTTTTTTTATTAACACCATGACTTGGTTATTTCTTAATGACTCCTGTAGATGACTCTCCTATGGTTTGCCACTCTTTGAATGTTTTTTTATCCTGCTATCAAAGTGCTCTCGCTCACTAATAAAAATAAATAAAGCAAAGGTTGAATAGTGTTAGAAACAATGGTTACTTATAATTAATGGCAGTATATCGCATCAATCGTTTATAAATAATAAATGTATCATTATAATACAATCAGCAACAATAACTTTAGCAGATTATTTAACATACCTCAATTCGTATCGATTCAAGAAGGTCTGCTGCTATCATACGGTCTGCTGTTTTGATATATGACTAGGCTCATATACTAATATACAGCCTCCCCCTACTGGACGCACGAGGAACAACAGGGGCGTAAAACTGTCAGGGGCGTAAAACTGTCAGGGGCGTAGATCTACCGGCTCCAGGTCTGCAGCCTCCCCCTACTCCTGTAAATGTGCACATGCAGTGTATGTTTCATTCATACTCGAAGCCAGAGGGCGCTCTCGCATAGAAATTCAAAAACGAATTCATAGAAGAAATTAACGTGAACCGCCAGAAAATCCTTAATATGGACAAGGACATCTAGTCATAGCTGTAACTAAGTTGAATTAAAAGCAGAAACATTTTGTCTTATAATTATATAATTGTTACTATATGGTTTGCATGTTTTTTAAGTCTTCAAGAAATAAAGTATATTAATGCTGAAAATATTTAAGTATGTTAATTCAATGCTAATATTAATTTATTATAGTACATAAAATATATATTTGCCCTAATCTGTGATAAAAATGAAATGGAGTCATCCAATATTCAAAAACCTATAGCTCTATGGAAAACTGATCAATGAAAGCATAATGACTAGGCTAGAGCACCTCCTAGTGGCCTAAAAAACAAACGTTTCTTTTGTACAAAACATTAATTTCACAAAGGTAATATCAATCTATCTCTCTATCAATCTGGTGGTATATTGCGTTTTGAAGGACTTGTAATTGTAGTTTGAATTAAATAAAAAATCCTTACAAAATATAAAAATAGTTTTAGTCCAAACTAGTCATTAGAATGCAATAAAATAATTACTTGAACTTCTACAACCAATACTGCATGCTTGCTAGATATCCATGATTGAATAAATTTGCCATAATTTCCTTTGTACATGTTCTTTTGCAGAACCCTCAACCTACTACATCATCAGGAGTCTTGGATCCTTGGGTACGAAACAATGATACTTGGAGGGCTGAAATTCTTTGGACTCTAAAGGGCGTTACATCGCACTACTCCAACAAAAGTGCTAAGAACAATTCTGCATTATTTCAGCTAATGTTTCCAGACAGTGTTATAGCAAAATCATTTGCTTGTGGTGAAAAGAAGACATCCTACATGGTTAATTATGGCATTGCTCCTTATGTGAAGCTGCAACTGCTGGAAAAAGTGAACACTGGTTCAGAATATGTCTTGCTGTTTGATGAATCTCTTAACAAGGAACTTCAGCTAAAGCAGATGGATGTGCACATTAGATTTTTGGATGCAGTTGCAAACAAGGTCTCCACACACTACTTGGATTCTGCCTTTATGGGGCATGGTAAGGCAGAGGACTGTCTGAAACATTTCAAGCACTTGACAGAAGAACTTAATTTGAGCAATCTTCTTCAGATTTCGATGGATGGGCCTAATGTTAACCACAAATTTTACAGGGATTTTCAAATCAGTGTGTTGGCTGAATGTACAGACAAACAACTGATTGATATTGGTACATGTTCCTTACATAGTGTGCACAATGCATTTAGAAATGCCTTCAGTGAAACAAATTGGCACATTGACCACCAGTTACTGGGATTTTATCGCCTGTTCCATGATACACCTGCACGACGGGATGATTATGTTACAATAACTGGTTGCTCATTGTTTCCAAAAAAGTTCTGCTCTCATAGGTGGGTGGAAAATGTTGAAGTAGCTTCTAGAGCACTAGAGGTGTTGCCTCATCTAAGAACATTTGTGAAAACCATTGAAGCCGACAAGAACTTTAACACTCCAAAGTGTAAAACATTCACAGTAGTGAAGGAAGCATGTGAGGATCCATTATTCCCTGCAAAGCTGCATTTCTTTGTCTATTTAGCAAAGCATGTGCAAGGCTACCTACAAAAGTATCAGACAGATAGGCCCATGATCCCATTTATGACCTCAGACTGGGCAGAGATGATCTCTGCTGTAATGAGTAGAGTACTTAAAACTAGTGTAACAGAGACAATGACAGACTCACTGAAGATGTCCAAGTATGAAATAAAAGATGAGGATGCATTAGGTCTCGCTAAAGTAGACATTGGATTTTCCACAGACAGAGCTCTCAAACAAATTGTGGGGAAAGTGAGTGAAAAAAGAATTTTGGAATTCAGAAGTGATGCAAGACGGTGCCTCCTTCTACTCTTAAGGAGACTTTTGGACAAAACCCCTATTCGCTTTAGCTTTGTGAGACAGACTTCATGCCTTAACCCCAATGCCATCGCCCAGGATCCTGATGGTTGTGAACGAAGGTTCAAAAGGCTTCTGAACCATTTAGTTGAGCTAAAAAGGTTTCCAGAAAGCAAGTGCGATGATGCTCAAATGCAGTACAAGACCTTCATTAAAGATGAAGTAGCTAGTAACATATCAAGGTACAGGGAATATGATATCCAGTCACACTCACTTGACCATTTCTTCTCAGAAACCTTACAGGGAAAAGATGATCTCAAATACCTATGGCAGGTAGTAAAAATGGTGCTGATTTTGTCACATGGTCAGGCTACTGTGGAGCGAGGATTTTCTGTCAACGCAGCCATGAGCACTGAAAATAAAAAGGAAATTAGCTATGCATCACAGAGACTTGTTTGTGATTATGTCTCAAGTGTTGGAGGAGTTAAGAAAGTTCAGATCACTCCCAGAATGATTGCCAGCTGTAAAGCAGCTCGACAAAGATATGAGGATTCTCTCATCAAGCAGAGAGAAATAAGAGCTGAGAAAACCAAATGCAGAGACCAAGAGGAGGAACGAAGAGCAAAAAAGAGGAGGCTTGAATCTGACATTGCCCACTTGGAACTAGAAATAGAAAAGGCAGCCAATGAAGCTGAGACCTCCTCCAAACCAAGAGAATGCATAATTAGATTTAATAGTTTTAGAAAGTCCCTGAAAGACAAAAAAGATGAACTTAAAAAGATTTGTTAAATTGGTTACATTCCTGCACCACTTTACCAGGGCTTTTACACAAAAGAAATACTAGTACAAAAAAATGATTGAAACTGAAACAAAACCCTGTTGAATTCTTGTAAAATTACTAGAGTTTTTCTTGCCTACTGTTATAGCTTATTTCATATATATCATTAAAATGAGAAGTTTATGAAGTCATTGTACGTGACATTTTATGCACAGAAGGTTCTATGAGTTTGTTAATATCCTCACATTTGAATTTGTCACAGTGATTGTGTACTTTGAGTTACTGTACTTAATTTGTACCATCTTGTTTTATTTTTTTATTCATGTATGCTCCTTTTCAGAGTTTAAGGAAAATAAATAATATGTTTATAAAAATACATCTCTGATTTGTAGTCCTTGAAAACCCAAAAAATGGTGCTTGATAAGTCCTTGAAAGTCCTGGAATTTCATTAGACAATATCTGTACGAACCCTGCAATCAAATGCTTCTCCATGTTTCACGGTCTAGGCGTAAAACTAGAATAGACCGAGCATTACTTTTTTTGTGGCAGCGCCTAAATTATGATGCGTAAAAAATGTATGACAATTTTGTTGTCTTGGTAATGTTGAGTTGTCATGACAAGTTCTGATGTATTGGTTTATGTCAAGTTGTCATAACAAAGACATCTCAAACAATGTCACCTTTGCATTAAAAATGACTTTCTTACTTACGTATATACTTACGTATTTTTGTCTTGTTTGCTATAGAAATGTCTAAAAATTCTTAAATGAAGATGCTTTTTCTTAATGAGCAAAATGACCCAAGAAAACAAGTCCAGTTCTTAGACAAAACACATACAACTTAACCCTTGTGCATTGTTCCAATTCACTACCCTTTCGTGTTGTTAGTGGCCACCAAATTACACGACTGCAAAAATGCATCAGATCAATTCCCCCCTTCAATTTCTTTTGCACAAATCCGCCAATCAACCTCAGTACTGATCAAAACCACCAAATGTTTACAAAAAAAAAATCATGATTTTAACTCTTTAATTGCCAAGTTCATAAGTGATGCCACTGATTTGAGGGAAAAAACACACAAAATGACTGACCCCCAATACAAAAAGTGATTGTGGACTGGATTTTTTCACCTTTGGGCATGCCAAAGATTAGTAAAAACATTGGCTTTGATGCTTTTTAGTTTTTGTGCAGCATCAGATTTTATTTTTTCATTTATGGTTTGTGGCTACAGTATTTTTGCCCCATTGACTTCCATTATAACAACATTTGTTGATTGAAGAGCCATGACACCTTATTATCATGCATTTTTGATTCTTTGTGGTTTTTCTTTTGCAACGAGATAAAATTTGTCATTTTTACTGTTGAAAAGGTAAAAGAAAATCCAGTCCACAATCACTTTTTATATTGAAAATCTGTCATTTTGTGTGTTCTTTTTCCCAAATCAGTGACACCACTTATGAACTTGGCAATTAAAGAGTTAAAATCATGAAATTGTTGTAAACATTTGGTAGTTTTGAGGTTGATTAACAGATTTATGCAAAAAAAGAAGAAAAAAATCATCTGATACATTTTAATACAGTTTAATTTAGTGGCCATTTTTGGCCACTGAGAACAGGAAAGGGTAGTCAATTTGCTCACGGTATATTGTTAAGGTTTTGAAAAGTTTCAAAAAATTTTCTTAAAATATGTGTAAATATAAGATTTGTCACCAAAAATCATTCAATTTGCGGAAACATAGAGAAAGTTGTGGCCAAGTTAAGACTAAAAAAATAACAAAAATGGCCCCAACAACTGGGTTAAGTAGATTTGTGCTTAAAACAAGCAAAAATAGATATTTTATTAAAAAATGATATTTATTGGCAGATATTTTTGCTCATTTTAAGCACAAATCTACTTAAATTGTATATTTGTTGTCTAAAACTAGACTTATTTTCTTAGGTAATTTTGCTCATCAAGAAAAAGCATCTTTATTTAAGAATTTTTAGATATTTCTACTGAAAACAAGACAAAAATACTAAGTAAGAAAGTCTTTTTGCATTGTGACATAATTGAACAAATGATACTTAATGAGTTGTCATATAAGTGCAAAAAAATTCTTCATGTTCATGAAACATGTCATGTCAGTCTTATGAACACCCCTTCAAGTAGTGTTACAAAAAATTTAAAGGAACAGTATGTAAGAAATGTATATCAATTAATCATAAAATGGCCCTGATATGTCACTAGACATTAAGAAATCATTTTCATTTCAAATACTTATATCACTCACAACAGTGGTGTGGCCAGGATTTGCAGCCCTCAACTGATCTTTATGTTGTCATGTTGTGTATTGGCCACCAGTGTGAGATTGCAGTACCAGTTTTGGCCACAATCCTACATACTGTTCCTTTAACAAATGTGTTGTGAGTGTACTACACTGTCTTATTGTGAGGCGTGTGTTCACTGTCCAGTTATCATACTGGATATAAGCTTTTTGCATTTCAAATCCAACTTTAGTGCCAAATAAAATATTTCAGTAGTCTAATATAGTTACTGGATCAAGAAACACATTTAAAATTACAGTTGCGTTGTTAAAATACTGTGAATAAGTGTGTATTGTATTGTCTTATACAGTATTGCTGAGATGTACGTCACACATTTTGACAAACAAACAAAGCTGCATAGCGTGCAGTACACATGAGAGTGATAAACAATCCTTAAAGAAACAGATTTTACAAAATATTTTAATAAAACTAAAGAATGATTATTGTTACAACAAAAGCAAAGACAAATGAAAATGAGCAGATGAAATATCTTGGCATGTATTTCTTGGGACAGTTGATGTTTGATACACACAACACGTACGCCCTCAGTCTCGGTACAAGAGTTTGAGAACAGACCTGAGAGATACAAAATGACCGCTAGACACAGAAACATGTGAAAAAAAACCATGATGCACATACTTCATTTCATGTATGACAGGCACAACACATTAACTCGGATCTACACAGCAAAAGCTATAAAATGGCACTTGAATAAAGCGAATGGCAAAGGAATGCTTTTTTTTCTTATTTTCTTTTTACATAAAAACAAAAGTTTACTGATGTTCATATTTATAAAAGATTACGTTTTACAACACTTATTTAATCATAAAAGAATGTTTATGAGAACTGACCAAGTTTACGCTGATGTAAAAATATTGTAATAAGACTTTTCCTCACAGTCCAATGATGTCATCCTAAACTTTACCACCAATCGGCAACACGGAGAGCTGACGGCTTATATTTAACCTCAAACCAATAGAAAAACAATGAGTGTTTCACCATAGAGTAATTATTTTAACCAATCAGATTGGATGATTAGGTTTAGGGTCAGTTGACCTATTATTTCCCTCTGATTTGAGGGGTTAGATAAAGTTATTTTCTCCATGCTGACAACAAACATAAAATGCATTGTTTTTCTTTTGATTTAACGGTAGATTGTGACCCATCATGATGACGTTCATCCATTAGAAGATCCAGTGCCACGAGTTCTTGAACGACGAGACTGCACCCCATCTGACCCATGTGTTTTTATTGAAATTCAGTGTCAGTCTGAACGTCATTGTGTCTGATGTCTCGTGCTCTCTGTTTTAACTCTGTTGAAGTCGAGCGAGTGTCTGGTTGGGTGGGAGGGCCGTTTGTCGTTCGGTGGGCGGGGACTGCTGACTGGGGAGGCGGGGCACGAGGAGGAGCGGTGGGGAGGAGAGGCGGGGTTTGGCAGGTGATAGACAGGTGAAGGAGGGGAGTCTATAGCACTTCCATCGGAAGAATGGGGGCTGGCGCAGCGTCCTCTCTGAAGGTAGCGAATGCACTTCTTTTTCCTCCTAGGAACAGTCAAGAGAGTTATCTGTGAATAAAGCGTGAATGCGAAACGTCACAAATGTGTTCACAACAATGACAGAAAATAACATAACAGAAGTAACAAAATAAACTCAGACGGGTGATCAAGCTTCTATCATCCTATAGGGTTTCATTAGCAACAATGATGGGCTGACTGTACATTATCTCAGAAATAAATACATCTGAGTTGATGAAATAGTCAACATGCAATTACAGATATCGAGTAACAGTTTTACTAGCAGAAATATAAGAATTAGGGCTGTCAAAAGATTAATCGTGATTAATCGCATCATATATGTGTGTAAACTGTATATAATAACCTTGTAAAGATAAATGCACACACATGCATGTATATATTTAAGAAATGTTTACATGTGTATATATATACATTTGTATATTTATGTATAATTTATGTTATATATAAATATAACTTTTTTTCTTAAAATTATGCATGTGTGCATATTATATATATATATATATATATATATATATATATATATATATATATATATATATATATATATATATATATATATATATATATATATATATATATATATATATATATATATATATATATATATATATATATATATATATATATATATATATATATATATATAATTATTATACACAGTTAACACACATATATGATGTAAGCAAAAACCATTATTCTGCTATAGATTAATCATGATTAATCGTTATGTATCCCATATGTGTGTGTACTGTGTGTAAATATTATGTATATATAAATACACACACATTCATGTATATATTTAAGAAATGTTTACATGTGTATATACATTTGTATATTTATGTATAATTTATATTATATATAACTACTTAATATATAATATGTATTTTTTATTAAAATTATACATGTGTGCATATTTATATATACATAATTATTATACACAGTTTACACACATATATGTAAACAAAGACTCTTATTCTGCTATAGATTAATCGCGATTAATCGTTATGCATCCCATATGTGTGTGTACTGTGTGTAAATATTATGTATATATAAATACACACACATTCATGTATATATTTAAGAAATATTTGCATTTATATACTGTATATAGATTAAATATAAAAATAATTATACACAGTACACACACATATGTTATGTAAACACAAACTTAGATGCGATTAATCGCGATTAATCTTTTGACAGCCCTAATAAAAATAGTTTGTGTGCTTTATTAGACATTTTCTGGTGCCGTTCAATAGTTTTGTGTAAGGAACAGACAGAAATCCACAGAAGGATAAAGTGTTTGACTCTTTTATGGGTGTGTGTGGATCTGTAAAAGGCTTGAATAACCTTCATTGTACAGAAAACATCTGCTTGAGGATCATTTGTGTTTTATGCAAAAAAATGTGAAAAGTTGTAAATTTGTTAGACGCTATCTTATACGCATTTTACGAGGTGACCAAATTCATACATTATTTCCTTTTGCCCCGTGACATTGGGAAAAGGGGCAGAGTTTCGTTATTGTTTTTATGCTAATCTTATGTTTCACTTCATATGAATCAATACTCATTAGCAAACTCGTAAAATACAGACAAATTTTTGTGAGATAATGACCGAATTGTTCATGTTTTGAAGCTTAAAGGGATAGTTCACCCCCAAAAAAATATTTTGTCATCATTTTCTCAACCTCATGTTGTTCGTAACCTGTATGAATAATTTTTTTCTGATGAACACGAATAAATATGTAAGGAATAATTGACGACGGGCCATTGAATTATAAGTAAATAATGCACACCCAAGGTGACGAGAAGCGGAGTGCCGTTACACCGCGGGTGTGCATTATTTTCATTATAGTCAATTATTCCTCTTATACCACAGTTACCACAAACATTGCTCTGGTGCCTATTTTTAAGACATTTGACAAGTTAGGTGTGCGGTTATCAGAAAATAATGCATACCCACATAACATTTCTCAACCAATCAGAATACAGCATTCAACAGACCCGTGGTATAAATTTGAATAATGGTTACCATAAGCTGTGTGCTTACCATCATTTATCAACATATCTTTTGTATTCATCAGAAAAAATAAATTCATACAGTTTTAAAACAACATGAGGATGAGAAAATGATGACAGAACTATCCATTTAATTCCAAACATTAACCTAAATATGATCAGGCACATCCTAGTCTCTCATAAACATTGCTTATATTGTTTCATCTGTGGTGTTTGTTATGTGGATTTATTTCTATGATGTTCGTGTTAGTGATAGCGTGAGTTCCTCACACGAATCTCTCTGAGATAAGCGTCAGTATCAGTAACTGAGACCTGTTTATAGTGCTGATCTTGAAACAGAGAGTCGTCCTGACCGCAGTGTGTTAGACAGACACTATAGGTGTGAATGGCATCAGTTATAACAGGGCAAAACCACACATGCTTTGTAGTTTGATCACCTCTGTCAAGTGAAAGTCATATGCGACCGGGATTCTTCCTCAATACGCCATTTAAAGTCCTACGCTAAACGTTATGAATGTTTTTAAGCTGATCCAGACTTTGAATGTCTACTGACAACAGATAAAAGACAAGACGCAATGAAAACGATACACCACACTTAATTTTCTTACTTTTAAAAGGGAAGAGACACAAAACAAAATCATCTCTCGCCTGAGATCATTTGTTCATGTACACCTGTCATCACAATAGTGCTTCTACAGTCACTTATTGCTGTAACATCATTTACATGTTTTTCATTTGACATTTTTGTTACTTTGGTGCAACACAACATTTTAGTTCATTGGTCATCACTGAATGGCCAAAAGATAAAAGAAACCCAGTTAAGAATCACTGTTAGTGAAGTGATTTAAATGAATTGTTGTTCTCTAAATATGCATCAATGTAAAGATTCAAGTCTATGAGTTTTGTCCACTGAAGGTCAAGAGTGTTAATAGTGCATCAGTATAGCATTGCTGTTAAGAGACTCATGCAGAGCACTGACAGACAGACAGACAAAGAGAGAGAGAGAGAGAGAGAGAGAGAGAGAGAGAGAGAGAGACAGGGACAGTGGTACACACCTGCACGGGCCGCACCAGTCCGTCTGTTGGTTGAGGCCAAAGCGAGCGCGACATTTCTTTGGTGAGCCGGGGTCTGAGCGAAAGGCAACATGCGTGCAGACGGAGAAATAAAGCAAGCAGCGGCGGTAGAGATCAAGCCAGGAGAGAGAAAGAGAATAAAGAGCAGTCATAGAGGTTAACCCTTCATAGATCAAGAGAAACTGACAATCAACATCAACTCTGATGTCTGTAAAAACAGAAGTTTAAAAACAATGTTTTCAATACAGAAGACTGATGTTAGTTGGGTCAGAGGTTTCTGCTAAACTGATTTGTTATGATGAGTGGATTATATTTGATATGTGAGTGGTGTGGTTTCATGTACCTGTACTGGAGTCCTGCTTATCTCGTTTTCTTCTCTTCTTTTTACCCTGTACTCATCAGATAAGAGACAGATGTTAATACAACTCAACTTGATCAATATATCAGCTCAAAGATTTGAGTTTTCATTAATCAAAAGAAACACAATTTCAACCAAACAGTCACCGTAGTGAGATTCGGAGTGTTTCATGTAAATGTATTTACAAATATGTCGTGTTTTTTAAATGATTAATAATGATATTTATTATTTTATTTAAATGCATTAATGGAGCAATAAAAATAATAATCATCTGCACTCTTACAGCGATGCCATACAAGAAACATTTCTTTCATGACTTTTTTAACCTTTTTGTTAAAAAGAACCTTATTTAAAACAAAGTTTTTTTTTCAGATGTTTAGGTTCTTTTATTGCATCATTGTATTATATACATGTATTGTGTATATATAGTAGTCAACATTTGAAGTGGATCAAAAACATTCATCAAATTTGTCCTATAACAAGAACGGGTATTGGATATTGGTTTTAAGAAAACTTTAGAAAAGGTTTTGATCCACTTAAAATGTTGGCTATGTATGTATGTATGTATGTATGTATGTATGTATATATATATATATATATGTGTATGTGTATATGTATATGTGTATATATGTATGTGTATATATGTATATGTATATGTGTATATATATATATATATATATATATATATATATATATATATATATATATATATATATATATATATATATATATATATATATATATATATATATATATATATATATATATATATATATATATATATATATATATATATATATATATATATATATATATATAGTACACAAATGCATAACACAAATGCCTAACCCTAACTTTGTAAATTATGTTGGTGACTAAAAGCATCCTAAATAAACCAAAACTCTGTTATATTTTATTATTTGAAGTGCAGTCACCCTTTGCCTAGAAATTGTTGAACCATATGCGTGTCATTTTTTTAAGAAGCTTCTTAAATTTTCAATTTAGGATACATTTTAAAGAGTATAGAAGGAGTTCATATTTAATCTGGGCTCTTATTGGCTGCTTTTTCTTCAATATTCAGTGTAAGTCATCTATTTCAAAAATAATATTTTAAAATAAAATTGTAGTTTTCTAATAACAAAAATTTATCTGTTTGGCACGGGTATATTATTGTCTACCAAAGTAATTTTAAGCATTTAACCATACACCTTCAGCTTAAATGATTTTTAAGATCACAGTTAACATTTTAGTCAAGTGTGTCCAAACTTTTGGCCTGTACTGTATGTTTATGTGTGTACATATATGAGGATGAGAGAATGACCACATAAACATCACATTCAGTATTCATAATGTCATAATATACCTGGAATAGTTCATATATCATCCAGGCCTAGTGTTAAATATAGAGTTTATTTATCAGTTCATATTATCTGTGTGGATTATAACTGTGTTTTCTATTAATAACAATAATGTAGATTATGATTATGAATGCAGGGGAAATTTACATTATTGACATCAATCTGTACAAGATACATTCATTTAATTCTAACCTCTGGTGAAGATCACTGTGATCAATACTCACACTACAAATAAATCTGGTTTATAGTGATAAATGATATCATTTTTATCTTCAACAGATAAAGGTGGGGTGCATGATTTTTGAAAAAATTTGGAAAAGGGAGTCAAGCAGAGTACCAAAACAGTAAGCGGTGTGTCTACTAACCGACATCGTTGTCTTGGTTGCGTGTGTGTGGGGCGGGTCTATCAAATGACGGTCCAGATTCTATTGGGGTAGAGGTGTGTTTGTTTAAGTGATTTCATGTAAACATTGGCTTTCAGAGATCATGCACCCCGCCTTTAAACATACAGCCCTGATTCTCATGTGTTTCGGGTATAAAATGAGAAGTAAGAGAGAAAAATGAGACGATAATGAGAAATCACTTACATAGTTGTCTCGAGCAGACCAGCTGGGATAAAGCTGCATGTGAAGCTGTCGCTCTTTACGGGCCAATTCATAGTATTTAGCCTGTTCCTCACGGGTCAAAGCGTGCCACTGTTTAAACACACACACACACGATCATCCGTTCTGTGTTCAAGCTTTATATCCTCAGTAACAACCATTAGCAGTTGAGCTGATATATACAGTGTATATAAAATATATATGTTCTGTAAGTGATGTAATGTAAAGTTGTGATTTACCCGTCTGCCCAGGATCTGATTGATAGCAGCACTTTCCTTCAGTGTGCATTCAGCGATGACTTTAGCTCTCATCTCTTTCATATATAACATGAAGGCATTCAGAGGTTTCTTTATTACCGGCTTCTTCGGCTCTTTCTCACGCTTTGACTCTCCGTGATGCTTTCTGAACAACAAACAATTCAAATCATATTATTTATAATCCTAATGCATTCATTTCTGCAGTTATTAATGGACACATGGTTTCCCTACGTTGATAAAACGCTCACAATAAAGATGAATTCTACTCAATTCTCCAGATCGAACTTAATTCTAAGCTACGTCTTATTATGGGATTTTTAAGATGCAAAATAAATTGTGGTGTCACCAGAGTGCGTAAGTGATGTTTTAGCTCAAAATACCATATAGATCATTTATGGTAGCACTTTATTTTACAGTACATGCACCTACCCTGTACATATCCGGCAAACAAGCTGTACTCACCGACAAATGTGTGATACGTACCTCTAATGCACTGTGAGGCAAACTCAACCATTGACTATCATACGCATTAACTACTGGGTACATTCACTAGTACACACTAATTGTGTATATATAATTGCAAGTACAGTAGTGTTAGATATTAGTTATCATATATGTACACTATAAATACTTGTAAGTACAGTAATGTTTCTCGTTAGATACAGTATGCCTACACTATAAGTATTATCCAGTACTTATCTAGAGTTACATAATAACTACTAAGTATGTACCACTGGTAAGTACAGTAATGATACCAATGAATTACCATGTAGATACCTAAAAGTAAGTACCATACACTTGTCGGCAAGTACAACCCACCCACCAGACATGTACAAGGTAAGCACAAGTACTGTAAAATAAAGCGCCACCTAATTTATTATAGCATTTTAAAATTGCCACTTTGTAGGTCGAACAAAAATGATGCGTTTTTGGGTGTGTCCTTTAAAATGCAATGAGTTGATGAAATGCAAACACTGATCACCATAATGGAGATTTGTTGAAATTGAAACTCAATTGTGCTGTCAATTATATATCTCTCTCTCTGCACTAAATTGCAGTGTCGTGTTTGGATAAGGGGTGGTATTATTATAATTTAACTAAGGTTTTTTTTTCACATTTTCTAGGTTGATAGAAGCACTGGGGACCCAAGTATAGCACTTAAACATGGAAAAATCTGATTTTCATGATATGACCCCTTTAAGTTTCTCCTAAAATATCTACAGTATACATAAGATAGTAGAAAGACATTTATATGAGTTGAGATCTGTTGTGAAGCTCTGGAGGAGACACACATGAAAGATTACTTATCATGAGAAACACGTGATCATCAAAACTCTCACTGCTATCATTAAGAGATTAAAGAAATCTCCTTTTAACCTTCCAGTATTTGATAAACTTACTGATACAGGTTCCTTTCGTAATGGTCGTGCTCCTGTTTGCCTGAAGAGGGCACAATAGCAGGATGAGGGATCCCTGTAGGGTGCATGCCAGGCTGAAGCATCAGGGAATGAGAAAACCTACAGACAGACACAGACAGAGTTATGTGTTATTACATTTATCTTCTTATGCTGCTATTAAAAGGGAACTCGTGACACGTTAACTAAATCAAATGGTCAAATCAGTTTCATTAAATAAAACTACAACTATCATGCTCTTGAAAACAGTGTTGAGTTCCCTTTTAATAGCAGTTAACGTGTGAGTGTGTGAGATGAACAGCAGGTGGCGCTCTATCTGCACTGCTAAAGCATCACAAACACAAAGCTGCTGCAATATTTAACACCGCACGCATTCAAGCAAACAAATACAGCATCATAGTCCAGCAAACATCCTTTGAGATCTTGAATGGAGGAAATCTTCTTAAATGCTCGTATGGTAAAGCTCGACACGCGCTCATCATATCCAGAAGAGATGAGGACGAGACTTTGATGAGGATTAGTGCTCCTCTATGGGATCTGATTCCAACAAAACCCAACCGACTGAAGATTTCTGCTCTTCACATGAAAACCAAACAAAAGATGTGCGTTGACATTCAAAATCATTTCCACAGATGGACTTATTACACCGTTACGGAGATTTGTTCATTTAATTCGGGTGTTGGGTTACAGAGGAAGGATTTGATGTTGACGGGCGTCTTCAGATCCCAGCCCTGGCCTTCAGCATACTAAAACATGTCCATGTGATTTACGATCAGCTTTAATGGGCAGGTAAAACTAAATATAAAACAATCCTCACTATATACACTCTATACATCACTGATATATGTTTTGTGTTGCATCATGTATAATGAAGAGCATTGACTGCAAAAAGCGAATGGTGTAACATTAAAGAGAAAGTGGCAGACATACGGCAGAAGCGCTGGGTCGAGAGGTTTAAAGCCATGTGCTCGGTCATTGATGATCTGATATACTGTACCTGGGATACGAGGAGCTGCTCTGAAGACTGGAGGAGAAAGACTGACGAAAGCCACAGGACGGCAGAGGATAAACAGGCTGATTGGGCCTGCGGATCAGTGTGAGAATAGAGACCCTAAAGACTCAAACCAAAGCCTTCATACGGGCCACGGCCTTTTCAATCAATCACCCAACAACAGGTCAAGTAAGGAAGGCAGATCGAATCTTATCCATGCTAACCTTTCAAGCCCATCAAGCTTTAATAACGTGTCAAGGTCTTTATTTCATCCTCGGACAGTTTAATGTACACAGACCTTCGTGAAGCTCCCTGATGAAAAACCTTCATGAGCAGCTCAACAGTGTGTGAATTAAATCAGATCTGAACATTTCTTCACATCATATGAAGACAATGACAGGACTTTCACACCACTTTCAGTAGTTTGGATGTGGCTAGATGATGTGATAACTGTAATGTAAGTCTATCTATAGAATTTATATCAACGTGTAACACCACTGCTTCACAGACATAAGACAGACTCATGCATGTACATTTTTTTTAAATAGATATAAATATACTACTCAGTCTCACAAGGTTTCGTGATATAGTCACTAGGGCTGGGTATCGATTCAGATGTTCCAGATCGATTCGATTTCGATTCACAAGCTATCAAATCGCTTCAATTCCGATTCTCGGTTAGATTTTTATACTCATTACTCGATTCAACTCAATGAATTTAGATTTAATACAAATACTATATTTATAAAAAAGAACAGTGAACTTACATTTACAAGTGGGTAATTAATAAAAATAAATCAATAGCCACAAACCTGTTTATTAAACTCTTTTATTCTAGGTACACTTGGGTACATTAAAACAGAACCCATCTCTAATTTTCAAATGCATACAATTATGTTAAATACAAAACAATTTTGATGCAAAAATTATGGTGAAAAAAGTCAGAACAGTCGCATTCCTTGATCAAACAGGATCAGGTTATTTCATAAAATAAAATAAAAATCGATTCATGGCCTTTGAGAATCGATTTTGAACCGACCACGTTAAAAAACAACGATTAATCGGAAAATTGATTTTTTTTTGCCCAGCCCTAAGTCACGTAATTTTTTGATTCTTTTTTCGTTTATTATCACAAATTTCCGTGTTTTTTCGTGATTCGCACAACGAATTACCGGTTTCGTGTGACCACCACGCACTGGCCACTCAACTGCTTTCTCCCACCCTCAAACAATTGACACTTCGGTTTAGGGTTAGATTTGGTGCTTGCATTAGAAAGTCACTTTTTACATTGGTTTATACAATTTTTTCTGATGTATTTTTTGTATTTGTCGCCTGGCGTTAGGGTTAGAGTTGGGTTTGGGTAGGGATGTCATTTTATGTAAATATAACCATAAACCGAAGCGACAATGGTAAGAAAATAGGACAAAACAGCTGAGCAACCAACACGTGATAATCACACGAAAACAGGAATTCGCCACACGATCACGAAAAAAATGGGAAATTCGTGATAATATCACGAAAAAAGAATAAAACATTTACGGGACTATATAACGAAATTTCGTGAGACTGGACTGAAATATATACAGTACTGTGCAAAAGTCTTAGGCCACCACCACCAGACTTGTTATTTTAGAAGTTTTAATGTCCATCCATATCTATTTTTCAATCTTTTTTATTAAGATACAAACAGAAAATACAAAAAAACACTTTTTTTTTAATTTTCAGAACTAAATGTCTTCTTTAGGCATCGTCGATGTTTAGTGTGACCTCTCTAAGCATCTTTTACAGCGTTTTTGAGCAGAATGAAGTAAAAAGACACATTTTTGTTAAAAATTAGAAATTAGGATTTAATTTTTTTAGGTTTAAGAGATCCTGCAGTTTCCTGCTATTGCTCAAGTGAGGGGTGAGTTTACCTTAAATACTTGACACATCAGTTTACATGTCTATACAGTTGTTAATACTTGATACACATTTCCTGTATTTTCTGGATGTATTTTAATAAAAAGACTGAGAAATAATTATACATGATCACCAAAACATTGCAAAAACAACAAATCTAATTCTGGCATGGTGGCCGAAGACTTTTGCACAGTACTGTATGTATGTGAATTCTCACAGGCTCAGATCAACACAATAACTACATACAGGTGACAATAACAACCAGACACAATACTTTTATTTTTCTTGATCTATTGTTTAATTATTTCAAATGTGTCTTAGCTTAAAAGTGCTGATATTTTCTTTGCTTTGATATTTTGTGATGCAATGACATTTAGATGACATCACGGTCGCTCAGTATGGTACTATAGTAAAGTATTGATGATCTGTGTCTCTTACCAGTTCATGGAGGGAGTGATCTGACCCTGAGGCAATGAGTAGAAACTAGAGATGTCCTGAGACTGAGCTCTGTGAACACCTGCAGGACAAACAACAGTCACAACACCATTATTAACATCTTCACAACCTCTTATTACACACTGACCTTCTGTTCCCACACACACACGCACACACACACGCACACATCATTTAGTTCACATGTAGACAACTGTTTAAAACCTTGACCGATCAGTTTAGGTCAGCACATAAACGTCTTCTGTTGTAAACACTGAACAACTACATCAACATTTATTCATATCATCTCTGTCACCTGTGATGAGATATATATCAGTATGAAGATGCTCAGATGTTCAAGATTCAAGATGGCTTTATTGGCATGGTAAAAAAGGATCATTACATTGCCAAAGCATAGAAACACTAAACACTTTACGAAAGAAATACATGTTAAAAAAAGAAGAAAAATAAAGGTATAGGTTATATCTGTACTCTAAGAAAAGATGTGTTCATTTTAACACATTGTTTTGTGTTATCCTATTTAACACATTATGTGTTATTTTAACAACACAAAGTGTGTTTTTCCAAAAATAACACAGAGATGTGTTAAGTTAAAAACAACACATTAGATGTGTTGTCCTTAACTTAACACATCTCTGTGTTATTTTATCACATTTGTTATAAGAGTGTACAGTGGGTACAGAAAGTATTCTGACCCCTCTAAATGTTTCACTTTTTGTTTCATTTGCTAAAATCAAAAAAGTTAATTTTATTTCTCATTGATGTACACTCGGCGCGCCATCTTGACAGAAAGAAGAGACATGTAGAAATTTTTGCAAATTTATTGGGGAGGATAAACTGGGATATCGCATGGTCGTGGGTATTCGGACCCTTTGCTGTGACACTCACATTCTGATCCTCCTTGAGACGCTTCTTCTCCTTCATTGGAGTCCAGCTGTGTTTGATTAAACTGATTGGACTTGGTTGGGAAGGGCACACGCCTGTCTATAGAGGGTGTGCACATGACGTCACCATCGGCGAGAGGGACTGCGGTTACGCCCACTGAGTGGCAAAAGACAGAGCGGCAGCATTTGAGTACAGCGTGACATCAACGAAAACACGGTGAAAACGCGTCGAAATGAGAAAAAGCTGTTGTGCGATATACTGTACTAACAGATTAACAAGAATTGGGAGCTATCGTTTTACAGACTGACAAAAACACAGAAAGTAGAAGTAAATTGATTGTCATTCCAACGTCCACAGACCACAGGTGGGTTGATAAGTTGCTAGGCTCAAGTATTTCAAGTATTTGTTCTTTATCAGTGTTTTTCTTTGGAAAACATACATTCCAAATTATATTATCATAATTTTTATTCTATTACATTTCATAAATAATACGTTTTTGTTTTACATTTAATATTTAAGTACATTAAAGTACTTTTACTCAAGTAAAAGTACACAATTTTAATGTAAATATGTATTAAATAAATTTTAATATGCAATATTAAAGAATACACAGTGTGATTATATGCTTTAAAATGTAGTGAAGTAACATTTTCTCCCAATACAAACATCCTAATAAAGCACAGATGCTTGGAAAATGTAACTAATGTCACTAAGTATTGTCCACCTCTGCTATCAAGTCCAACTAAATTCAATTTAAGCTGATAATAGTCAGTTTTACTGGCATCTTCGCAGCAGCCGCTATAAAAAACAGCCATTTTGTTGCACGTTTTGCCACTCAACCAGGCGAGCTCTTGCGTGGTCACGTGGAAAAGTGACGTCAATGCATACCCTTTATATAAGACCCCAGTTAAAAAATTTGTACACTTCTATAAGTGTACTGTACTACTTGTGCTTTGTTTTCGCACACTATTTTTGTACTAGATATACTAAAAATTCATCTTTAGTACTTCTTAAGACGTTCTTATGATCATCTAAGTGTACTAAGTGCTATTTTGAGACACCATAAATATGAACTAAAATGTGCTAAAAATGTATTTAGGTACCACTTGTGGTAGACTTGAACCCATCTTTGTATGAAGGTTGGGTTCAAGTTTGGTACAAGTGTTAACTAAATTCATTTTTTAATACAGAGATAGTATGTTAAAAGTGCATTTTGGTTCATATTCATGGTGTCTCAAAATAGCAGTGAAGTACACTTAGAAAATCTTAAGAACATCTTAAGAAGTACTAAAGATGAATTTTTAGTATATTAAGTACAAAATTAGTGTGCGAAAATAAAGCACTTTAAGTACACTATGGAAGTGTACTACTTTTTCACCTGGGGCCGGTTGCACCAGCTGTGCGTAAGTTACAACGTAGCTTAGTTACGACGTAAATGGGCACTAAGTTACAACTTGCGCACTACTAAATGTTTTTGCATTGCACCATTAAACTTAGTTTAAACGTAACAATACGTTGTAACTAAATATTTACGGAAGCCCCTGTCCATGAATAACGTTTGGAATAAGATGTCATCCAGATTATATAACATCGATGAGCTCGTATTAATTATGAAGAGCCGCAAATTCGTCAACGAGTTTTCAAGAACTGTTTAATTTTCTGTGTATCCATCAATTAAAATAAGATTAAAAATTTCTTCCTGTTTATTTTTTCTTCCATGTGTGGGATATATATTTTCAATTAAAAGTGTAATGTTTTGAGTTCGATAACATATGCTTAAACGTCTTTTTGTAACTTTCAGTTTAGGCGAGACAAGAATGAGTTTGAAATTGCGTACTGTTCAGACTATTTCCTGTTTGCCCATTATAAGGCTTGTGATTGGGTTAAGAAAAATAAACATCATTCTATGCGACAACGCATTACTTTATGGAGAGCTTACAACCTACTAGCTACGTTCTGCCTTAAGAACAAGTGGTGCAACCGAATTAAGTAAAGAGTTAGTTATAATCTAGCTAGTAGTTACTAAGCCTCTAGTTTGGACTTTACGTCCCAGTTTAAGTAAGAACTTACGAACGACTGGTGCAACCCTACCCTGGGACCTTACAGCTCACAGTGCGGCTGCGTCCGAAAACCTATGCAGCTGACTTGTTGCCTCATGAGGCAATGACATCAGAGGCATGAAGGCAGCTCAGAGAAACGCTTTCAGACACCCTTTAAGCAGCGTGTTTGAAATATAAACAGAGAGCGCTTTTTTGATAACTAATCACATATTTGAAAACTACAATACTAATTTCTCACTAGAAATGCAATTAAAAAGTGTAAAAAGTGAAAATATCCATTTATATACACTAATTTGTGCTCCAGCCGCTTTCTTGGGCGCCATTTTATTTTTTCGAACTCGACCATGCTCGACCAATCAGGAGTCAGGAAGTAAACCTAACATTGGATTCGAACATGCCTTAGTGCCTTCCTGCCTTGAAATGCCAATTTAGAGTTTTCAGATGCAGCCTGCATGTCAGAGCAAATGAGAATCATGAGGTGGAAGGAACTGCTCAAGGAGCTCAGAGTCAGAATTGTTGCAAGGCATATGAAAGCCCGCATAGATTTAACCAAAAAACACATGAAAATCTATGCAGGCTTTCGTATGTCTTGCATTGAGGAGAGGTCACTCTGCCGTATAGCCCCGACTGGTGGAGGGCTGCAGTGATCATTGACTTTCTGGAGCTTTCTCCCATCTGCATCTCTGGAGCTCAGCTACAGTGATCTTTGAGTTCTTCTTTACCTCTCCCACCAATGCTCAGTTTGGCTGGACGGCCAGGTCTAGAAAGAGTTCTGGTCTTCTCAAACTTCTTCCATTTAAGGATTATGGAGGCCACTGAGCTCTTTGGTACCTTGAGTGCTGCAGAAATTCTTGTGTTACTTTGGGCAGATCCGTGCCTTGCCACAATTCTGTCTCTGAACTCCTTGGGCAGTTCCTTCCACCTCATGATTCTCATTTTCTCTGAAATGCACTGTGAGCTGTATGGTCTTATATAGACAGGTGTGTGCTTTTTCCCAATCAAGTCCAATCAGTTTACTCAAACACTCAAATAAAGGAGTGAAAGCATCTCAAGGAGGATCAGAAGAAATGGACAGCATGTGAGTTTAATATGAGTGTCACAGCAAAGGATCTGAATACTTATGACCATGTGATATTTCAGTTTTTCTTTTTTAATACATTTGAAAACATTCCTACATTTTTTCTGTCAAGATGGAGTGCCGAGTTCACATCAATGAAAAAAACAACCTTTTGATTTTAGCAAATGGCTGAAACGAAACAGGGAGTGAAAAATGTATGGGGGTCTGAATACTTTCCGTACCCACTGTAAAATACTTAAAATGAGAACAGAGTCATGTCTTTTAGTGCAATGTCATTCAGTGTTTTGGTTATTTCCCAGTGGTGGTTCTGTTTCATTTGTTGTCCTTTTCTCATGACAGGACCTGACTGACGTACCTCACAGACAGGTTTGGGCTTATTGAGTTTTCTCCCAGTATGTATGGTGGTTTGTCCTTTTGATGAATCTGGTTAATGTCTTTGTGGTGGTTTGTAAATTGGGTAAAAAATGTTTCTCTGATTTGTGTATAATTTGTGCATGATGTTAAAAAGTGCAGTTGTGTTTCCACTTCATTTAGTGTGCAGTGTGGAAACAGTGGGTCTTGTTTTGGTAAGCAGGTTTGTCTGTGTCTGTCCGTCTCTATGGTGAGGTTATGATCACACGGAGTCTGTACATGCTCAGGACTTTAGTTAGTTCAGGATCTTTTACTGTCGTAAAGGTATTTTGCTCATTTATTTTCTCTGTTTAGAGAAAGATAGCATTTACTTTGAAACTAGAATGAGGCTTTTATAGCTTTTATAGGAGATCTGATTGAGCGACTACTTTGTATCGATTACTTATAAATTTTGATCATGAAAGAGAAATGTGATAATAGCTGAAATGCAGAGCTATAATATACACTTTTTTGAATTCTTTTGAGTTCATATTGCAAATTTACAAGGATTTTTTACACTGTAGATTTATCCAATCTGAGCTCAGTTTTTGATGTTGTCCAGACATCTTCTGATAAAAAACCACATATGACAAAAAGTTGAGCTATTAAAAGAGATCTCATGTGTGATCTCTAAACTCTGAATAAAACTGAAATATTAAATGAGTGATTCACAGAAACATCTGGACTTCTCCTGCTCTCTCTCTCTCTCTCTCTCTCTCTCTCTCTCTCTCTCTCTCTCTCTCTCTCACTCTCTCAGTCTCATTGAGAAGAACATGTGATCTTAAAGATTTGTGTTTTATTTAAAACTATTATTTGACAGCAGATATTTGCATATTAGTAAATGTAATCACAGTTTCTTGAAACATTACAGAGACCTCAGAAGAAACGATTGAGATGTCTGACTTTAGCAGATTCAAGTAAAAAATCTTAGTTCATTTTACTTAAAAATATTAAATCCATTAAACTAAAAAATCTAAGTAAAATTTACTTACACTTATTTGCACATGTTGTAAGGAATACCCACAATTCTTTGCGCCTGAATATTTTTATTTTTTAAGCTTTATCACAGAATAAGAACTTTAACTACTTAAATATTTGTTAGCAAAATGTCATAAAGGTTTAAGCTGTTATATTATAGATGTTGTTTTGTTGTAAATAATAATTTTGTGAAGTCACCGTTCAGGTGATCAGTGACCCTGTTCAGAACAGTGTATTGTAATTCTCTCCACAGTGCTGATAATGCATGTCAGAAACACAGTTTGTGTGCGTTTCTGTTCCGAATCAAGTTTATTCAATGACTGACTTGTTGTCAGTCATGAATTTTGTGTTATAATGTCATTAACACTAAAAATAACTAGGTCCATAGGAATAGGTTAAAGAAAATAACAAACAGAAAATACGATTTATTTAATATTATTAGGACAGCAATGCTTCAATTTTCAAAAAAAAACCTAATAAACTTTACCTAAACGATTAAAATAAATCTAACTTCTAAATAAAATAATTAAGTTACATTAAATTAATTATTTAACATATGTTTTATCATGCAATTTTAAGTAAATTTTATTTTAGTAGGTAAGTTTTACTTATAAAAAAGCAATAAATTTTACTTAAAAAAAGTTTGTGCAAATTGTTACGAGGATTTTTTTAAGTAAATTTTACAAGTTGTTTTTTTTCAGTGTACAAGCAGCTTGACATTTAAAAAGTTTTGATAAAGTTAATGTGCATGTTTGTGTGTGCTTGTGTGTTTGTGTGTGTTAACAGAGTTTTGAAGCTGAATGAAGATAGTCTGGTTGAATATGGAGGAAGTCATTTGTCAGCAGTGTTCAGGCCCTGAAGCCGTCTGTGTTTGTGTTAAAGAATGTAACTCAATGACTATCATTTACATTTGCTTAGGGCAGAGTCTTCAATAAATCCACTGGGTTGGAATGTGCTGGAGTTAAACCTGCTCCTCGATCTTCATCACCATCATCATCATCATCATTAACACCACCACATATCAAACTCTTTCATACTGTTCAACTGAAGCACACAACTTCTTTAATATAGTAATGAGTTTTATAAGTAAAAACAATGATTTTTTAATTCTTTACATTACACTTAAAAAATGATTCATTCAATTTACAATTTTTTTAAGGTAAGTGGTCACAATCAATTTATTTAAGCTACATTTAAACAAAAAAAAAGAAAAACAAAAAAAACCTTTGTTTAAATGTAGCTTAAATAAATTGATTGCGACCACTTACCTTAAAAAAATTAAGTACATTGAATGAATCATTTTTTTCAGTGTACATTAATGAGAAATGGTGTGCTTAATTGTTGAATGATCTGATAATAATAAAAAAAATCTTCCTACATTTGTCTTTTACATTGTGTGGTGAAATCTGACGTACAGTAGCAACAGGAAAGATCTTTTGTCCTCTGGAGTTTTTTAACCTTTTAAATGTGTACTGAAACCGCCTAATATCACTCACATCAATTTGATGGATTTATTCAAATATAAACTCCATAACTAATCAACGCTCAAAATAAAATCTCAAAAAATAATTTCATACATTTTTCAAATTGTGTTCAGCATATTTAATTATTATAAGATAACAAATCCAGGTAAAGAGTGTAATGATTAATGCTTATAAAACCATGTCTTTAACTTTCTTTCAATAGAAAACATTTAAGAGTACACTCACATAACCTCTGAAAGTGAAACTGTGATGCTGAGATGACTGGACCACAAACACACAGACACACTCACACACACACACAACATCCAGATATCAAACAAAGTACAGTAAAACACAAACCTTTACATACTGTAAGTGTCACAGCTTCAAGCTTTCATTGTTTTTATTAAAATCACGTACTTTACCTTAAAGTACAGTCTATAAAGTACTGACACATTTCTCACATCATCATGTGAGTGTGCTGGTGGGTCACGGTACATGAGTCTCATACACTTCAGTGATTCACACACAAACACAATACACAATACGCACACGCACCAGTGTTAACAGACTAACAGATGTGTGTCTCTCATCATATATGACTACAGGTAAAGTTATGATGTGAAATCGTCATACCTGTTTTTTGGCTGACGTCTGTAGAGATGTGAGTCGGGTTGGGACTGAAGTGATCATACGGCAGCAGTGGAGTTAATGGATGCATTCCCTGCTGAACCACAGACACCTTGTTGGACTGCAACAAACACACACAAACACACACAAAAGTGTCAGGTTTGACGACTGGATGATGCGAGAGAATCAATGGGAGCAGGACGACCCGATTCAATCGATACGTCTTTGATGATCAAGGCCAGCAGCACATGAGCTTGTTTGCTTTCATGTTTCTGTTTACAAATGGTTTTCAATAACTCATGTGAAATCCAGTTTTCTAATGCTAACAGCATGTTGTTTGACATGATACGTCACGGCGGTTCTGCGGTTCGGTGCAGCCACATTTCTTGGCCAAACTTCTGACTGTTGTCCTTTCATATGGGCTTCTTTTCATCTGAACAGTGTGCACATGTGTGTGTGTGTGTGTGTGAGTAAAAGAGAGAGAGAGAGAGAGAGAGACAGAGAGAGAGAGTTTGTTTATATTGGAAAGTTTAACAGAGGGAGATTTTTCCAATTGTGGACACATGAGAACAGTTGATTGTCTCATATCGGACAAAACATTCTGGACAAACCCGGATCAAATCTTTATCACACCCAGTTAATACACTATATATAGAAATTCAAATGAAAATTATTTAACATAAAAAATAACCTCTTTAAAACTTAAAAGTCCAGAAACAATTTTGTTAAACAAAAGGCTCAACCTTCCCTGTCCTTGCCTTTGTGTAACCATCGTGTTATTATGTTACTCGTTTTAAAGTTATTAATACTTGTACAATTGCAGCATGCAAAGACATTTCGCTGTTTTACTAGTCTGAAATACAGCCAAACAGCATACATACGGCTAGCGTGTTTTCAACCATAGACATTGTATACGTAGACGCCTCATAGACTGACGCTGCCTATTGGAGCTGATGTATTAGCGTGGCCGCCATCTTGGATGGGTCCCTACTGTATCCCCATCTACAATAATCATAACTCCCCAAATTTTTTTCGGATTTTCACACGGTTTGGTTACAGGTAACATTAGCTACGATGACATAATATTATAAATGGTAAAATAACCAAAATTATTGTTCAATCTTACTTGTGAAACGTAATTCCATGCGATTTGGTATCAATACTGCACCGGTTATTGCAACCGTAAGCTGCACAAAATTCGGTCATAGTTACTCGCTCTCCGTTAACTCTCGTGCTAGCGTAGAGTGAGAAGACCCAACCAGCACGTCATGAGGCATCTACGTATATAATGTCTATGGGCATAACTAGGTCTTTTAGAAAGTTTAAGAAAACTGTATCGTAGGGGTGCACCGATAAATCGTCCGATGATGCTTGCTATGCTTCTCAATGAATTACGGTGAAATACCGCTACATCCAAAAACCAGAGGGCGCTCTCGTGCAGAAACTCAATATGGGTTAAGCACATATTTATATTGCTGTTCGTCAAACCTTTTCACGTATTATCATGATAATAAAGAATATGTGAAGAGTTTCGTTGCAAAACGAGATAAATCAGTTTTTAACATTTTTGTCAAAACATGTTTATTATTATGTTATCATGTCATTATTTTGTTTTATGGTGCTACTTAGCTGTATTTTTTAAGTTATGAAGGTTTAAATTGAAACAAACCAACTGCAGTTGAATTGATATTAATTGGAATGCACAACCAAAAAACGAGATTTCTGAAAAATTTAAAAAACGGAGTTATCTCGCTTTTGCAACGAAACTCTTCATGTAAAATGATTATGTTTGACAAGTGTTGCTTTTTAAAAAATGCATGTTATAAATGATTCAAACTAACAGTGATTTCAGATCGATAAGGACTAACTGATCAAAAGTCGTAGTACATAAAATAGCTGTCCATAATACCGACTGTGCGAGTCAGAATATTGGTCAGGCACCATTAGCGAATATTGGCATTTATCATCCCATTCCTACAGTATCGGATCAGTACACGGGTTTAAGCAGATTCCGACGCCATATTTTTTGTAGTATCGGTGGAATTTCCGCTACTAGCATCGTAATCAGAACAACCTTAATAATGATTTATCGTGACTAATCATTTGCAGAATAAAAGTTTTTGTTTATGTCAAAATACAATGTGTGTGTGTGTGTGTGTGTGTGTGTGTGTGTGTGTTTTGTGTATAATAGTTATGTATATATAAATACACACATATTCATGTATAATTTTAAGATTTTTTTAAAATATGAAATATTTATATAATATTAATTTTATATAATATACAGTACTTAGGCCACCATGTCAGAATTAAATTGGTTGTTTTTGCAATGTTATAGTGATCATATATAATTGTTTCTCAGTCACTTTAATAGAATACATCCAGAAAATGTGTATATATTATTAAAAACTGTATACAATTTTTTAGGGTAAACTCCCCTTCCACTTGAGCAATAGCAGGAAACTGCAGGATCTCTTAAACCTAAATGAAATTAAATCATAATTTCTAATTTTAAAGAAATTTCTCTTTTTACTTCATTTTGCTAAAAAAAGATGTGTTTAGTGCCAAGAGAGGTCACACTAAATACTGATGATGCCTAAAGAAGAAAATTTTTTGTACATATTTCCTGTATTCTCTGTTTACACCTTAATAAAATAGATTGAAAAATAAATATGGATGGACATTAAAACTTCTAAAACAACTGGTGGTGGTGGCCTAAGACTTTTGCACAGTACTATACACGTATTTTCTTCAAATTAATTATACAAGAATGTGTATGTATTAACATAAGTATATATACACCTATGATGTAAACAAATGAAAAACAATAAAACTCTGTAATGTTCAGTTACTTTGTTAACAAGCATCACAACAAGTGCAGAGATTGAATGTGAGTGAAATGAAAAAATATATATTATATCTTTAATACAGACATTTGTTGTATTCAGTGTTTAGTTTGCAATTTCACAAGTGTGCACAGTGACCGGTGTTGTATAATATTGAGTGCAGTTTCATATATAACACAACACTTTAATATCTGAGCTCAAGCTCATGGTCTCCAATGGAAAGAAATATATTTGCATGCTGTCATTTCTTTTATTTGAAGAGGAATCCACTGGTGATGATTTGATGTGTTTGATGGAGAGGTGGAGACCTGTCTGTCTCTGACGGTCATAAACACTTTACTGTCTAATGTATTCTTTACATTTAAAACAAACACGAGTGCTTCTTTGAAGAGTAAATGAGAGGTCCTTCCTCCTGCAAGAGAGAGGCTTTGAGTGTTACGTCTTTAATCTGAGCTGAATACGTAAAACACGCTGCTCACATTCAATTGGATGAGCTTTTGTCTCTTTAGTGTTAATACTTACAGCAAGTACATTTATTACTGGTGTTTGCTAAAGACTTTTTAAGCTTCACATAGTGTGCTATTATTTTCTAAGCAGCTGGAATAATGCTTGCTTTATTCATTTAATCCACACGCACGAGTTGGGGAAGAACAATTTGGCATCTCCAATTGGAAGAGGAAGCCATATCTACAGACCGCTACATCACTGAGGGGTTTAGAATAAATACCATGCTTTCCAAAACCTTAGCAACCACCTGACAGCATCCCTAGCAACCCTTCAGAAAAACCTCAAATACTGATAACATCCACATCATCGCGACTGCTACGACACAGACCGACTAAGATTCGAGAAACAAAAGAGAGCATCAGAAGATGTCGGAAATGTTGGAAGAAGAACGAGGACACATGAAAGTGCAAAAATTGAAAGTGTTTAAGTTTCATATTCCCTTTGATCCAGACTTTGTCAGATCACTGTAAGCGATGTGTCCTGAGGTGTGTGTGTATATGTATGCGTGTGTGAAGATGAACTCTTGTTTGTGCTTTAGATTACTGTAACTGAGACAAAACACTACTTCCTGTCTGAGTGAAAGTGAGATAAGCAAAATTTCCACAGTGGTCTTAAAAGCCTGTGCATCTATTCCTGTTGTCTTGAGGGTAAACGTGCGTGGGTTTATTAGAATCGAGGTCAATTTCATTTATTTTCCTCCTAAAGCATCACTGCCAATGTGTCTAAAATTAGTCAAAAAAGCCAACGAAAAAGCAGAGTTGCTAAATGAAGGGTTGCCGTCAACCCCCCGCTCTTACTCGACACGACGTCTCGTCGTGGCACTCCGCCACAATCTGGAAATAATTCACCATCTGTAAGACGGGGAAAATGAGTGCCACTTAACTTGAGGTTTGAGGAACTTCAAAGGAAATGCAGACATAACAACAGAGGCATGTTTAAACCCAGTCGAAGCCCACCTGATGATGTCTTTACTGACACACACTCACACTGATCTTCACTGCTTACTGTAGAGACCGATATCAGATAAACATCACGTTACTGGAGCTCTACAATCAAGTCAAAAACATGCAAATGTGTTTTTCAGATGATTTACACCTCAGTACAAACATACTGTAACATTAACTGTAATTGTCAAGTCAAGAGTCTTTATTATATGAACACTATGACATCTCCAATCTAGATTCATATTTCGTACTGACCTAAAGCAAAAAATGAAGAGTTTCGTTGCAAAACAAGATAAATCCGTTTTTAACATTTTTTGTCAAAACATGTTTATTATTATGTTATCATGTTATTATTTTGTTTTATGGTGCTACTTAGCTGTATTTTTTTAGTTATGAATGTTTAAATCAAAACAAACCAACTGCAGTTGAATTGATATTAATTGGAAGGCACAACCAAAAAAACAAGATTTCCGAATAAATAAAAAATAAACAGAAAAATCTTGTTTTGCAACGAAACTCTTCAAATATAAACCACTTAAAAACTATTTTGTCGTAAAGCAATGCGACTTGTTCATCATCATCATCTATGCAAGTGTTTCTGGTATTATCTGGTCATTGATGGCTTTAATTATACTCATCAAAATATTTTTAATACAACTTGGATTGCTGAATAATAAGCAAAAACCAGAAGACCAATAAAGTCGCCAAGACACAAACAAAAGCTCATTCATGATGCAAGCTGTATTCTTGAACTCTTCTCTGAAACTATAAATCGGCTTGTTTACAATCACAGGAAAATATGAAGACAAATAACTTAAACACACACAGAGACCCACAAATGTTACAATGAAACTCTGTGGTTACAGAAAACATCTGAGACACGTACAACAACACAACACAACAAACGCTTGTCCTGTGGTTTGGATGAATTAAACTCCTTTGAATATAACATTATTATTATTATTATTATTAAAATGTCTTTTATATGCCGTCATCATCACAGGAACACACTTCTGTGAGTCAAGTTAAAAATCACAACTTTTAAACCAGACAAAACATCTATTTATTCATTGAGGCCAAAACTAAATAAACAAAAGGAACTCGTTCACATCAAACACGTCAAAAACCAACGAACGGCTGGACGGACAGAGCAGACAATAAAGAGCGAGTCAAAATGAAAGCGATGTTTATGACAGTGCCCGAGGGAAACACCTCAATGCCGAGCAGAAAAAAAACCCGCGCCTCTACTCAATATTACTTGGAAATGCAGAAAAAATACAGAATTGTCAGAATTTACGCACAGACAGGCGTTACTTATGTTTATGACAAAAGTGATGATTGAAATCGTCTGTCAGGGTATTTCTCAAGGTGTTTTTTTAGGAAGGTTTTCTACTAAGATTTGCTTAAAAAATCAAGCCAAACAGCTGAACTGGGGTCAGTTCAGAACAGACAATAAGATTAGATTTGAATCAACCATCACCAGTGAAGATATGTAATATGACTCTTTCTTCACTTTATTGTCTGCTCCGTCCGTCCAGCCGTTCGTTTGTTTTTGACGTGTTTGATGTGAACAAGTTTAAAGTGTTTTCCTCTTGTTTATTTAGTTTTGGGCTCAAAATGTTTCAAATGTTTTGTCTGGTTGAAAAGTTGTTGTTGTTTCAATACATTTGTGGGGGTGTATTGATGATAATTATGTTATAAAGGCATCCTGTTTAGCTTTAGTTTTAGCTTTTGTGTCATGTGGCTGCAAAGTCCACTGCAAAGGCAGATATTCTCCTTGCAAAAAAACAACATTTTATATGACTAAATACCGATGCTTGCCATGAATGAACTACAGCTAACAGATCGATGGGACTATACTTGGATCTTCTAGTGAATAAAAAGTGTATCTATTTAAAGCAATAATATATTTATATGCATTGTGACAGATTGTTGTGTCAGTGCAGAATGTTTTACGCAATATTTGCATCAAACTATGTAAACGGAAATTCACGTTTGGTTTGAGCATTTAAGCTATTGATAAAGCATCAGCTGATCCAACCCATTATCACAAAATTATGTACCTATAGTCACGTAATTTTGTGAGTGTTTTCCGTGACACTGACACGTTTTTCCGCCTTTTTGCGTGAACATGTCACATATTTCTGTGAACGCGTCACTGTCACGTATTTGTTACTCAACTGTTTTGTCCTATTTTCTTACATAATTTCGTGATAGAGGGTTGGCTGATCATATGTTTGTCACCAGTGTCCTGTCTTTTATTCTCTTAAAAAGCGGAGAAAGAAATCTCAGTGTTTGGGAAAACTGTGAACGTCCATCATGTTGTAGTTATTCCTGTATATACAAACATCAGAGAATGAGAAAGCTGCAGAAGTCTCATCACACTTATCTCACACAGCTGTCGGCCACAGCCCTACTGCCGGCAGTTATGATGATGATAATTACAGCATACACACACACACACGAAACAGCACATGTGTGTGTGTGTGTGTGTGTGTACTTCTAGGTAGGGAAGCGTCTCTGTCATTGAAACTATAGCTCTTTCCTAATGGCTACAACATCAAAGGCTTGAGACAGAAGAAGAATGGAGAAGTGTGACATTAACACTTAATAATACACACTACAGAGCTCAGGACAGTGATGATGGCAAGTGTTGAGACAAGCAAAGTTTACCATCAGTGAGTCTATATAACCTCATTCACACAGCAATTTGGTCACAGACCATTTAAAAAAAGTCTTCTGTTTGAACACAAACCCGTCCCGTAAATGTTCTGGGATCGTACCATTCACAGAAAGCATTCTGTTTGACCAAGACGCAGAAACAATGCTGTAATGGGCGTGCCGTATTATGGTTCAGCTCTTTGACACGGGGATTTAAATGCACATTAACATTCACGATGAGAAATGTCGGCAAACTGGACCGAAGCACTGAAGCTGAGATCATTCACCAGCATGACAGAACAGCTCATCACACGCTCCTTATAGACCAATTCACACTGGTCCAAACAAACATGTCTGTTTGGGTCAGTAAGAAATCTCTGTTGGCAGTTGTTGGATCAACTTAAATAAGACTAAAATGTTGGAATTTGTTGGTGTTTGTTGTAGTTCGTTGTTGTCGGACCAGTTTAAATTGGCTTTATGATCTTTATGAAGAAAATAAAATGCACATGCGTGGTTTCTCAAGAGAAAAATCACAGATAATAAGCAAACTTCAGACACTGTTGAGTGCAGGACATTAAATACGTAATGTATCTTTACGGGATCTTAACTGTATGTGTCTGAATGCACGCACCGATTCCGGAAAATCATTGGCAGTGTGAATGAACCACAAATCAAATGATCCCGGACAAATCCCAAACGCAGTTTTCGTGTATTTTTCGTAATTTCTGTGTGAAAAGAGCAAATCAGTTTACAAGCTCCCTAGGTCGTGAATCAGTATAGTGTACAGGAGCTCGGGCACTGGTTCATTATATATGGGGACACTTGATGACTTATTTTCTGGTGACGTGACTATTAAAATACATTGTATAAATCTGTATATAGGCTATCTAGGCTATTTTACAAAATGATATATACAAAATACCTTCAAACCAGAGTTTAGTAAAGTACCACAAAATAAAGCGATCAATTGTGACATAAATCTGAAGAGTGTTCAGGTTAATATGATCTGAATGTAAGGCATAATGTATAGGACTGTATCACACTGAAGGGGTTTATTTCACGATAACAACCTGCAGCCTATACATTACACATCTATTTGCCTCATCTGTAAGGTAAGAAGCATTAAATATTATTAATTATAATTTTTTTTTATTTGCTAATTTTTAACGAATGCAGACCGTTCACAAGGAAAACACGCTTTCTTTCGGTTTTAAGATAAGAGAAGATGTTCATATGTCATAAGCACATTATACCGCGTTCCAAATTATTATGCACATGCCATTTTTGTTTATTTTTCCAATACAGTCAGTAAGTTTAAATATTTTATTTTACCCTCAACACTTATATTACAGTGTTCAGGATATGCTATTTAAATGGAGTAAAAATGTCAGAAAAGATACTTTAATACTTTTAAATTATTCATATAAACACAAAATATGCCGTTCCAAATTATTAAGCAGAATGCACTTCATGCACTTCTGTCAAATGTGCTGCATGGACACAAAACAAACATCGTCCAAAAAACAAACACAATGCAAAATAAATAATGTATTTACACAAGTTACATAATACTATATGAGCATATCTTTGACATGACTTTAACTCTCCCATTCATTAAACTTGTAAGTATACAAGTATAGGTCTTGTCTTTATTTCACTTGAAGACGCTAGTATTGCATCCCTAAGTTGATGTTTTGAATTATAGTGCTGTGACTGTCCAAATCATGACTCTGCCACCTCTTTCTAATGTTACAGTCTTGTTGGTGAATAGCAAGTTTATTCAAACAATCCAGAACAACATTTATCAACATTATTTAGTGTATTATGGCATGTCAATGAATAAAACTGTTTGCTTCTTAATGGTGGCTTTTTATTGCTGCATTCTCCTAACATTTTCCTAAAAAACATTTTAAAAAGCCTTTATATAGTCAAATCTTTCTGTACTGTGAATCACTCATAGTTTGAACATTTCTCTTTAGGTCCACAAAATATATATTGTTAAAGGAAATAATTTGGCTTTTTAAGATAATGCACACATTTTGGTCTTTAGTAAAATCTTTTTTTATACCCATATTGTATGAGAACCACAAAAATAAACAAAAATGGCAGTGCATAGTAATTTGGAACACACTGTATTTGGTTTAATCATTTGTAAATATAATCTCATATATTTTATTAAAAGACATATTTATATTTATTTTTGTGGAATATTAAACTGTACCTGTCAAAATGATTTGCGATCATGTGTTATTAGTTTTGAGGGGTAGTTATCTGAAAAGAAGGAACATTGTAATGTTGTGTCTGACCAATCAGAATCAAGCGTGTAATAAGTATTTAATAATGCTGTGTTAAGCTGCTAGAGATACTCAGATGAACAACAGTGTTTACTGAAGATCACACTCGACTTTCATGTTAAACAGGGACAGGAGAAAATATTTCAGCATTTTAACAAGAAAGATGAGATGAAATTTCATGTTTGCTGTGAGAGACAGATCTGTTCAGTTTGATGTGGGAATGAATCTCTTTCATGTTGTAATTTATTCCCTCTGATTAATTCACTTTACTCCACTGGATCAAGTGAACGGAGTGAAGCTACGGTGGTTTTACAGGCCACCCGCTGGGTTCAGCCCTTACCGCCCCACAAAAACAGCTCTGATGTTCCCATGGTTACTACAGCATGTGGGGTCTGACCTCAAATCTGTGACTAATGACACGAGTCATCATCGGCACGCAAACCTCTGATCTGATCTCTGGTCAGTGCAGAGATTTCAATTCAATCATCAGGCTGAACAAATATCTTCACATATCCCCATTCAAGGTATCATGAAGACATCTTTTACAATAACATGGACTTAAAACAACTTAAAGGGTTAGTCCAATTTCTTTAAAAAAATCCAGATAATTTACTCACCACTATGTCATCCAAAATGTTGATGTCTTTCTTTGTTCGGTCGAGAAAAAATTATGTTTTTTAAGAAAAACATTCCAGGATTTTTCTAATTTTAATAGACTTTAATGGACCCCAACACTTAACAGTTTTTTAAACGGAGTTTCAAAGGACTCTAAGCGATCCCAACCGAGGCATAAGGGTCTTATCTAGCAAAACGATTGTCATTTTTGACAAGAAAAATAAAAAATATGCACTTTTAAACCACAACTTCTCGTCTATCTCCGGTCCTGTGAAGTGCCAGCGCGACCTCAAGTAATTGCGTAGTGACGTGGAAAGGTCACGTGTTACATATATAAAACGCATTTTTGCGGACCATTTTAAACAATAAACTGACACAAAGACATTAATTAGTATCATTCCACATACAACAACGTAGGAACGGTCCTCTTTCTCCACACTTGTAAACACTGGGGCGGAGTTTCAATACGTCATCCGTGACCTCTTGACGTGATGACGTACTACGTGAGGTCGCGCTGGCGCGTCACAGGACCGGAGATAGACGAGAAGTTGTGGTTTAAAAGTGCATATTTTTTATTTTTTCTTGTAAAAAATGACAATCGTTTTGCTAGATAAGACCCTTATGCCTCGTTTGGGATCGCTTAGAGTCCTCCGTTAAAAAAACTGTTAAGTGTTGAAGTGTTGGGGTCCATTAAAGTCCATTAAAATGAGAAAAATCCTGGAATGTTTATTCTCAAAAAACTTAATTTCTTCTTGACTTAACAAAGAAAGACATCAACATTTTGGATGACATGGTGGTGAGTAAATTATCTGGATTTTTTTAAGAAAATGGACTAATCCTTTAAATTCAGCTTACAGTAAAATCATGATTACAGTAATATTAGGTAAACACCTTCAAATATAGAGCGATAACCCTAACCAATAATAACAAGACCTAAATATTATAGACATGGTACAGAATTACTTACGAAAGTCACATGATTATAACAAGCATGTACATATGTATAAATATAGTACAAATAGGGCTGGGTGATATGGCCAAAAAATATATTTAAAGAAAATCACAACACCCCCATATAAGCCGATATCGACAATTATCACAATAATGAAAAATCTTTGTTTCTGTCAAATTTAAAGGAAGATTTTTGCTACTAATATTACATTTTAAACTGAATACCAATATGCTTAGATTACTGTTTGACATCATTAACATATTTACATTCTCATTTCTACAGACTTTAATGCAAAGCCACGGACATCATACAAGTTTTAAATGCTGAGAGCAGATAAATGTTTATTACTGAGTGAATGATCCTTTAAAAACACCTTCAGTAAAACATTCAGACAATTTAAGAAACATCTGTGCAACGTTTATCTAAACTAAGAGGAAACTATCAGCAATGAGACATCAACATTTGTTTAAGTGATAAATAAACGTACATATCATTAGCAGGTTTTAAAATAAAATAAGAGCCTTTGTTGTTTTTCTTTTTTTGTTACAGTCAGACACAGTGTTTAGTCTGATGTTGTTATGTTGTGTTGAGAAGACATCATTGATCAGTTCTTGTGATTTTAATGATCACGACTGAGCTGAAATATCACATCGCTGTCAGCTAAGATGTGGCTACAGATATCAATCACATTAAACCAGAGTAAAGTGACTCTGTCCTGTGGCTTCTCATGAAGAAAACCTTTCTAATGCTTTCTGTATCCTCTAACCCCAATGAAGAAGCAGCACATGTTTCTCAAACGCTGCTGTTAGGAGAAGAACAACAGAAGTTGTGATATTGTACAGCATCATACTGTACACTTACTGTAAACAACATCTTCAGAGATGACATTACTGATGTGTGTACAAAACAATACAAATGCAATATAGACCCGCTGATATATCAGACTCAAACCAGTAAACCATGCTTTTGATCAATCTAATCTAAGAAGAGGAAATGAAGTCATGGGAACTTTCATCTGTTACATCACTTCCTGTCACATCAAAAGGACCCGCAACAGGTTTTACATCCTGAAGCAGGTTATCAAAATCCTCATGGTCTCTATTCCTGACATTAAACATCTTCAGACAAGCTGTAATAAACAAACACGGGTACTAATATGAGAGTCGGACTGGGTTTATATTTAATCCAGAACTTTTAATGAAGACTAATAGTAACTTGACTTTTTCCAGTTCATCTGAGGGGTTTGTAGCGTGTTGTGTTAGTAAAGGAAAAGTTCAATCAAATATGAATATTCTCTCATCATTTCATTTATTCAGCCTTATGACATCCCAGACTTCATTTCTTCTGTTGTACATAAACTATTATTAGCTTATTATGCATTTTCACTTATTCAACTTTTTTCTTAACACAACTTTAGTAAACGCAAAGAAATCAGTTTTTAAAACTACAACAAACGGCTTTGATCTTTGTATAAACTCCGCCCACAGCAGTGGCGTGGTTAAGGGGGCGTGGCCTTGTTAAGCTGCTTTGGAGAAGATGATAAAGAAGAGCAGTTGGTTTAGTGTTGTGTTGTCATCATACGCTGTAGTTGTGTTGAAAAAGATTCAGCCGCTATATGATGAGATAATTAACATTGCGTTTCATTCTGTAGCGATCCCCATCGACGCCCTAATAATCTCTTCAAAGACTTTATCATCTGTTGTAAACACTATTCTGTGTAATATAAAGGTGTTGTGTGCATGTATGAATCTAATTTTAAATCTGACATCACGTCTGACATGTAAAAGATGATTACAACATAGGGGTGGGCGATATGGGGAAAATATCATATCACGATTGTTTTAGGGGGAAATTTTATCACATTTGTTTTTCATGTTAGTTTTTTAAAAACTATTTTGCCATTACCGAGCCTTAATACAGCCATACTGAAGCCCCCATTTAAAAATGCAGTCTTACAAGGTAACAAACTTAATAAGCGCAGACAGTACGCTTACAACAGCACATGCGTGAGAAAATATTGAGACAGGACAGTCCACTACAAAAATTACACAAAGGAAATAGAGAGCATTTGTACAAACACTATCGTTTTCTCTTCTTTTATTACCAATTCTTCCAAGAACAGAAAGCTGTGGAGCATTTCCTCACCATAATGTTTGATTCCTGTTCTGTGGATCGGCTACTTTTCTTCACTTATCCAATTTTTTTATGTACTGTAAATGTCGCAAATCAGTGCTGCCCTGATGGCCTGGTAAAGTAATAATTTGAATACGAATATGTCGCCTACTTGCACTTGTCGCGTACTTTATGTAGACACGATACAACGATATTTCCAAAAAAGTGGATCATGGAGACATTTTAATCATTCACGATCAAATAGCATCATATCGCACACCCCTATTACAACATAAAAAAGACCTCCGAAACATCTTGTCAAAGATAGCTATAAACAATAGTGCTGCAACTAACCATTATTTCATAATCGTTTAATCAGACATATGTGACAAGACACTTACTCCACGAGACGAGACGCAAGATTTTTACAATAGATTTTTAATAATAAAACATACGAATGGGAAAGTGAAATCACATCATTTTGAAATGTCTTAACTAATCCGTAACAATTATTTTGGTAATTGATAATGAAGTAATTTGATATTGTTTGGTAATAAAAATAGACCTAAGTGAGCAATAATCTTTAAACAGACATACTGTATAATAATGATGATGCAATAATAATTGGTTTAAATAAAGTATCAAAAACAAGTAAACACGGGGCACCGATGGACGATTGTCGTTTTTGCTTTCTTTTGCATTCTGTTTACATCTGAGAAGCTACGGTGCATCTCTCATGGTAGACTCAATATGGTTAACTCTTTCCCTGCCATTAATAAGTTATCTCGTCAATTAAGAGAAAACGCGTCCCTGTCAAAGCAATCCATATTTCCGCTATAATCCACTAGATGGCGCTCTTATCCAACTTTTAAAACACTTAAGCATCCACTGATCCAAAAACAGTAAAATCTCGGTGTATGTTTTGATCATCATTCTGAATCTGATCTCAAAGTCTTTGAAATGCAATTATCTCAGCTTTTCGCTCAAAAAAGAAACCTACCCATATTTGAGAGGTGATAAAAAGAAAACAAATGCAGATTTTTTAAAACAGAGGGTCTGGTCTTTTATTTAATATATTGTGTGTGTTTATATATTTAAAGAAACACATTTTCTGGAAGGCATTAAACTTTTAAAAATAATAAAAAATGCTGGCATGGAAAAAGTGTTAAGGGCGGGACATTTCTGACACACACTATAAGCAAGTGACAAATCATAACACACTAGGCCTGTTTGACCAATCAAAGGTTTTCAGAAGGAGGGGCTTTCATAGAGTCCAGAAGTATACACCCTAAAACCAAGACGTACATGTCTTCTGAAATAAAACATGTTGCTAGTGTGTTATTAGCAAGTAATTTTTCTGGAATGGCATGACTGGTATCAAACAGGTTTGTCAAAGACTCCCTTCACCTGCCACTCCCTCCCATCCAAACTCACCCTCGTGGGTTAAACAAGTGTCCGTATATATAAGGAAACAGATCAAACAAGCAAACAGCACCAAAGAGTCCCAATGTTGACATTTTTGGAGGTAATCGACCTGTGAACATTATAGATACAGGCGGACAGTAATGCAGGTGGAGAGAGAGAGGTTGTAAGGTAAGAGCTAATGTGTTTGAAGAGGATGAGTTTGATTAAAGGACCAGCGTGAGCTCTCTGAAGATCTACTCCTCACCATTATAACACCTTCACTTTCAAATTCATGCATATTACTTCCCCTTTTCCAACTCGCATCAATTAAAGCCTCATCCGATTGGCTCTCGTGTGATCTATTAGCACACTGATGCTCCTCTCTTTAATCTCTCTTCATGTTTTTATCGACTGAAGTATTGATTTGATGTCCAGGCTTTCATCTGGTAGAGCTCAGAATGCAACAGAAGGTTTTGTGTCCTGGAGTTTATTTAACCCTTTCATGTTGATGTGGAGATTTCCAAAACATGATTTAAGCTGCGCTCACAGCCGACAACAGATATACGTACAGTCCATATGCCAACATGTACCATTAAACCACGATGATACAGGACTGTTAATAGATAGAATAAAAATGAAAACCTTTGGATACAAAGACTTTGAAATAGTCATGCAGATAACTAATTTGGTATAAATTTTGCTTAGCATGCATGTAAAACCTCAGCAGCACTATACCAGTGTGTTTTAAAATCCTCTCAAGATTCAGCTCACAAGATAAGAGAGTGATCAGGACTGTAATAAAAGTAAAGAAGCTAACATTTAAATTAGTTTTGATTTGATCATTTTTAAATGCTGAACGAGTAGGTTGTGCTATCTGGATTTTATTCAGGATTCAGAAGATCACTGGCCCTTTAAAACTCTGAATATATTTCCACTTGTAACGATCGATCACCATTTGATGAATTGCCACTGCCACGATCAATATAAAATCTACAGAAACATTTTTAAGTTGCATTTATCTTCAGCTTTCTGTGGGCACAATGTGTCCTATAAACAGCATTCTGCTCAGAAAACAACGACAATGACTTCATTTAAATATGCGGGGTGCAGCACTGTCCCACATACGGCGCTCAAACCGTTTCTCTTGTCTATAGGGAGCGGGTTTCTTTATGAATGTACTCAGTCTGTCTCACTCACTCAGGGAGGTATCCAGCAAATCCATCATTGGGACAAATAACACAGCAAGCTACCTCACCATATAATTTTCATCTCCCCCCGCCCAAAAAGCCTTATGGCTCTTTTGCACCCATTGCCAGAACTTTAAATAGAGCCCCTATGGACTGAAACCTGTTGACCCTCCTCTCTTACTGGATTCCATCCAGCTCGAAACATCGCATCTTATTTGTCCTATGGTCAGGCGTATTGTTTGAAGACGATTTGTAATCTAAATATGTGGTTTTCTCTGAGGAGGACGCTGCCCTGGCTATGCCTGCCTCCGTATGCCATAATTGCCGGTGACTCCCACACTTCCACGAGCTGTATCCCAGAGCCGTCGAGCTAATGGAGAGTCCTGCCAGTAAATGCCTCTCTCTCACGTGTGACCGCAGCTCCACTGCGTTTTACTGAAGGCCAACAGCAACATGGTCAAAAGCAGCGTGCAGAACTGCGGCTGCTGCGATTCATTGCCGGTGCAGCAACTGATGCATGGATTCACTGAGGACAAAGCTTTATTCACACTGCATGCCATCATTTCATGCCTATATGATGGGCGACTTTCACCATAAAGAACTTATAGATGAACTGATGAAAAATAATAATGAATTTAGCATGGGTGCGCGCTGTGTTCGTGGCGAGACCGCCTTTATGTTCCTGGTTACATTCAACAGTCAAGTTAGATCACTAGGGGCGGGATCTATGCTAATAGAGTCTTTCATTAGGCTTGGGCCAGGCTTGTCCTAATGTGACATCACCAAGGGGCAACTTTTCGGTTTCTATCGTGAAGCCAACATAGAAGTGACTTAAACTCAAATTCATCGACTGGCCACTAGAGGCAGGCTCCAAATGGGAGTCAATCCCATTGACCCCCAATGTTAAAATGCCCAACTTTACAGCAGAAATAAATATGTTTACAGTCTGGTACAAAAAGTGTTTTTGGTCTGCATAGCTAGTTTTGACCTTCCTGACAACTGTAAGTAAAGTGATTTTTTTGTAACTCATCGTTTAAATTATATTGAGCCTTAAAGGGACAGTAAGTAGAATTTTAAGTGTTTTATAAATCAAAATCAATGTCTTTATTCATGAATATGTCCTCATTGGTGTCAAGTGATCTGACTTTTCTTTACTTACATTGAACGTGTAAGTCCAAGGAGGCTTCCATGTCGTATTGCTAATATATAATAGCAGAGAAGGACAAAAAGCACTAGCCTACCAACACGTTTCCACAACATTTTTTCATTCAGAACACGTGAAGCAGCTGAAACAAACAAGGAGATCAGCGATTACATAACAGCTACCGTAGTTGCAACACGCATTTGGAAAAGCGAGGCGCTAGAGAGCACTATTCGTTTGAATGCAAAATACAATTTCACCACTAGATGGGGTAAATCCTACTTATTGTCCCTTTAAGTTCTGCACAAATAAGGGGGCGTGGCCACTTGAGTGACGGGTGAACTGCCACTGCTGTCACTACCGTCGAGTTAGGTGGCCGTGGTTTCAGCAACCAGGCACCTCAGGTCCATCTAAGTCGCACCCCTTTGCCCATTTTTGGTTATCCCAGAGTGACGCGCTGCCAAGATGGCGATGGCAGGCCCCGCCTACTTTGGGCTTAAAAAATACTCTTTACCTTAAAGAACCAAAATCAAAAAAGCTGATCACAAAAATTGTATTTCTCTACTAGCAAATCACGGCCGGTGTGAATGGATGTAGCGTGTTATTATCATGTCTTACATTTGGTTCATCATACTCATAGTAGTATTTACTACATAAATATTATAGTTAGGAATTAAAATAAATAAATTATGAACAGTGGCGGCTCGTGATTGCTCTTCCGAGGGGTACTAATTCAAAATGTGTGTTCGGAGTGTCATGTGTGTCGCTTGTGTTTTTAAAATATGTGTTTGTTGCGTCATGTGAACCATGTGCGTCACATGTTTTGACAAAATAAGTGCCTGCTGCACACGCCGTTTATGATAAAAGAGACGCTCCCGTTCACAAAATACAGCAAGACACTACCTTAACAATAAACTCTGTTTATGCATGAGATTATGCTAGTATTTTTTATCATAAACCCTTTAGACGCGTCTGCAGCAGGCACCCACCTTGACAAGACACGTGATGCACATAGGACCACTTGTAATTACGAACCACACACATGACGGCTACATACATGTTGTGACCAACTTCGCATTGTGTGCCCTCAAAAAAAGAAGTCACCGGCCGCCACTGATTAGGAATAAAAAGGAATAAATTAAGGAATAAAAAAGTTTATTCACCGCTGAAAAATGTACTTCCAAATATATATCCATAAAAGTGCAGTAAGACATTGTAAAGAAAATTCTGTTAAGAAACGAGTGTATATCCAACATTTATTGTGTAAAAATGATACACTTTTATGTTTGTGTCGTGTAAACAAGAAAAAAATGTAACAAGAAATGATTGCATATAGAAATAAATAAAACTCAGCATAAATAGGAACTGCAGATCTTCATGTGTACTAGACTTCAAATTTAACATGAAGTGAAACAATATATTACAAGTCATTTTAAATTCAATAGCATTGCTTTAGTTGTTATTTTAAGACATTTTTAAGGTCAAATGTGCGTTTATGGAAAAATAATGAATACCCGTGGAACATTTTTTACACCAATCAGAATAGAGTATTCAACAGCTCGTGGTATAATAAAACAACAATAACTGCAGTTTAATTCAACCAAACTACATGAACATTTGTAAAGAAGATCTTTAAAAAGTTTCCACTGTGTATCTGCAACAGTATTTTGTTTTCAGGTAAGTAGAAAGGCTCAGGTCTGGTGTCATTTTCCATGGTAAACCACAAGATCTTACCACACACAACTGTACTCAAACAACCAAACATACACAAAGATCACACACAAACACACACACACACCCCCACAAACACCCTTTATATTCCTATAGACTCTCAGAGGATCTCGACCCTCACCGTGGACATGATCACATCACAGCATTTTCTCTCGAATTCATCACCAATGTTCAGCATTCACACAACCTTTAGTTGAAGTTTGTATAAAGTCATTAAAAGCAGAACTTGCCATAATAAATTAATATATGATCCTCTGGTTTAAATCTCAACGCTGTCATCTTTTTTTAACATCTGACACATTGGGTTGTTTTTTAAGAGCACATATGAAGTGCATGATGATACAGCGACAGGCCCTTCCACAGTCCCACCACACTAAAGCAGCGCGTCTACAATGATCTCATACTGTAGCTATAAATCTCATTCATATCTGCAGAGATGAAATCCATCGCTCATAAAACAACAAGGCGTCAACTCAACTCTTTAGGATGAAGAGCGTTCCACCAAAAGTTTCTCTAACAGTATCACACCAAATTCAAATGGCAACATGCTTAATAAGACTCCATGTCGTCGTCTTCTACACACGGTTTAACAGCATTGTATTTCACAACACATTTCGGTTAAAGCACTGTAATATGAAGCGGTTAAGAAATGCAGAGAAAGCTTCAGTGTTTGGTTTGTTGGTGAGCGCTATCAAGCGGGTTTCACATGCGCCGGCTGTGAAATAGTTAAAGAAGAAAAGGCTGCTGTGCCTCTGACTGTTTAAAGTTGCTCACAGCAAGGTGCAGCAGGTGCGCGCGTGGTTACCAGTCTGTGTGTGTTTACTGCTGACTCCCTTCCGCACCCCAGCACCCACACCTCCACCTCCTCCTCCCGGCCATCAGATAAGACACACACAGAAAAAGAGAGAAAGAGAGATGGGGGGAACACTTACCTTCTGCACACATATAAGCCTTTGCATTGTAGTAAAGGTGCAGTTGCAGAAATACACACATAACCACAGCTCACCTTCACTCTACTCTGAGAGAGAGAGAGAGAGAGAGAGAGAGAGAGAGAGAGAGAGAGAGAGAGAGAGAGAGAGAGAGAGAGAGAGAGAGAGAGAGAGCTAGCCCTGATATCACTGAAGACAGGATGTAAGATGTATGTCAGCTCAGACACACGTGTGTAAATGTGCGTGCTGATGAAAACACACACACACACACACACACACACAGTACGCTTGCAAACAAGTCTCAAAGTGACAAAGACAAACTATTATTCTGCTATACCCACAGAGGTGGCAAACAAACGCTCTGAATGCAAAAACGGGGGTTCCCCGGGAAAATCGGGGAAATGTACCCTGAAACTTTAATGTTTGTCATTAAAAAGTGATGTGTTTTCCCCTTTCTCTCAGATCCAGGAAGACCTTGTTCTCAATCCCATAGGCAAAGTGCTATTTTTAGCAGTAAAATGCTTTCCAGTTGGCTCCATGCGATCATAAGGGAAGAAAAACCACATCGAAAGCCACGTTCCCTAACATCTGAAACTGAGCTGGCAGATCTGGGATGTCCATACTTTAAAAGCGATCGTGATACTGACCCCACTGAAGTCATCTACAACGCTCTTCCTCAGTCAAACTTCACTTCAATAATATTACACAATCATTTATAAGCAACATTTTGTAATTAAAACTGAGAGCGTCCACAACTCACACATCACAACCATGTGATTGGTTAGCATTCGAGATATCACTCGTCCGAGTTTAATATCGAAGGATTGGAGTTTGCCTATGAGAGAAGCTAATTACTAATCCAGTAATGTTCATCAGATGGTATTTAAATTACAGGGGCACTGAAAAGCCAAACGATGTGGTCGATGACTCTGAGGAACCTTCATCTCATCTCATAAAACTTGTACAGTAATAAACTCCTAAAGTATTTCAGTATGTCATCATGAGTTAGTCTTCATCTATCATCTATCATACGAGTTATCGCTTAGAGATCTCTGATCGGTTTATCTGTCAACTACAGGACAAACTAAACGTCACTACATCTCTTAAACCTTTAACCCACAAGATACACACACACACACATTTCCTACTTCATGCTAATGGTTAAGGCTACTGATTCAGTCATCTTCTCATGTGCATTTTTAGATATGCATAGTTTCTTAATAGCACCACTTATATAACAATCAGTCCAACAGACATTCAGTAACAATAATATATCAAACATGCATATTAGCACTATTAAAGTGCACCTATTTCATTGATAAAAAACAACGTTATTTTGTGTATTTGGTCTAATACAATGTGATTGCGTGGTTTAAAAAAACACATTTTCCACATACCGTACATTTTTGTAGCTCCTGATATGTACAAAGTTCATCAATCTTAAAAGGTGTAGCGGAGGATTTTCTCGAATTTTAGAAAAGAACCGCCATCCCCACTTAAAAAAAAAATGCAATCGCGTAACACTCCTGATTGACAACTAGGTGGACCAATAGTCTTGATGATCCACCCAGAAAAAGAAAATCCTCCGCAATACCTTTAAAAGCCCTGTGTCCCTGATTGGCCAGCTAACCTGTACGTTGTGATTGGCCTGAATACCCCTGACGTCAGCTGGAAATGTGACGCTCCTTACCATGTTTGAAAGATTCGCTCACAATGTCCGAATCGGGATGAATTATGATAATGTTGGTCTTTACTACATCACCAATCCCAGAAAGTAAACTGTTGCCTACAACCCGTGTGTTTGTTGTAGTCCAAGAAAAGAGATTTAAGTTGGAGACGATAACTCGTGTCATCGTTTACTTTGTGGTTTGTACCTTTTGCATATCGTTAACATGTACTAATACACACTTACACACCAAAAGAAATCTAAAAATGTGAATCAGACCAAAGGTACCTTTCCTGTGATAAGCGCTTTATATAAATAAATCTGAATCGATTTGAAATGCCATTGAATTGTTTCTGATTTTTGAAGCTCAAAAAATGACTCACATCTGTGGTCTCCAACATGGTTGCCTGCATGGAGTCTGTGAGTTGCCCGCCAAAGCACATTCTACTAATAGCCTCAATTTTAATTTTTATTTATTTATTACATATTTTTTTATATTAGCTTGGCTTCTTTAATGTCAACATTTTAAATAATGCTAAAACATATCAATAAGTAAAATAAAATATTTTCTTTTAAGTGGACTATATCAAAAAAGTAGCCCTCAAGATTGTTTTATCCATTGTGGTAGCCATTGCTTACAAAAAGGTGGGAAACCCCTGACTTACATAATAAAAGCCTTTCCTTAGATGCGTATGCATATTGTAAAACTCATGCAAGCAAAATGCCTGTGACAAACTACAATACAAGTACTGTAAAACTTTGATATTTTGTAAACAATCCTAAGATTTCATGACATCAATTCTTACTTAAGCTTAAACTTCTGTCTGTAATCGCATCCGTTACCCAAGAAGCACGTGTTTATTGTTTAAAAAGTTTCAAATATGACTAGTTTTGTGCACAAACATTTGACTTCAGAAGTCATTTTTCAACTCGTTGTATGGATTATTTTTTATGAAGGATGGATACGCTTTCAGGAGGCATTACAAAAGGGGAGCTGGTATATATTTCGTATATATAGTGTTCAGCTGAAGAAAGACTTGTAAACCTAGGATGACATGAAGATGAGTAAATGATGAATTTTCATTTTTGTGTAAACCGTTCCTTAAAAGTTTTAAAACCTTAGCCTTTGAAAAGTCACATATGACACATATTATATAAGTTCTTCTTCTGATAGGACTCCTAAAAATAAAGCATACATAAAGAGCAAGAAGTAAACGCTGTGGTTTTGTGTAGAAGAGCTTCAGTATTCAGTATAATATCTCTTGACCCTCACAGTGTTTATATATGATTTCATCTATGAGCATCTTCTAGAAAGAGATTTACTGCCCAGAAAAACTCAACATTACCAAGTTAATGATTTCAAATAATACAACACTGTCATGATCAACAAACACTAAGGGGCCAGATTTACTAATAGCTTGCGTCAGCGCAAACACCTACTATTAGGATTTACTTAAGATATGCAGTCAACATTTAGCACTGAAAAGGGCATTGTTTTTTAACTGACCTTAATGCATGTGCATTTGTAGGAGTTTCCCCTTCAGACGAAAAATTTATGGGAGGAGAGTATTTAAATGAATCACACAATGTGATTTATGCTCGTCAGTTCACTGTTATTTGCATCATTTTTTTAACGTCTAAAAAACCATATCTTATACAATACTCTCATTTGTGCTGCTCTTGGTAGATGACATTGGTCATTATGGAAATGAGGTTTTGGCACCTGTGTTCTTTAACCTGCGTCTTGTCAGTAACTCACACACAGAAATTTCCACTCCCATCAGCGCTTTATTGAAAATGACCTCTCACACTAATTTAATGTGTTTAGTAAACCTGACCCTAAATGTTTACAACCCATGTTCATCATGTTATAAAATCTTGCACACACGTATAAACTGATCCACAATCAAAGCAATACAACAGAAACTATGAATTCTGAGAGACACATGTTGAGTTTGTCCCACAAGAGCCTGTGTTACACTTCCCACTGATGGGGTCAGCCAACGCCCCCAGCACCCCGAATTAGTGCCGGTCCAGACCTACTGGAGCCTCAGCAGCCACATGGGGCGGCACACATGGGTGTGATCACAGCAGCCCTAATCCTGATCCCATCTGATACCCATCTACCAACAGTATGACTACCACAGCTGGGTACAACCCAACCATACACACACAAACACATGCACAGAGACACACACATACAGACACGCACACAGACACACAGACAGGCACACAGACAGGCACACAGACACACAGAGACACACACATGTACGCGAAAACACACAGACACGCACCGAGACATGCACAGAGACACAGACACACACAGACACACAAGCACGCACAAACACGCATGCACACACAAACACACAGACATGCACAGACACACGCACAAAGACATGCACAGAGACACACAGACACGCACACACACAGACACACACAGACATGCACACAGACACGCATAGACACGCGCACACACAAACACACACGCACAGACATGCATACAGACACGCATAGACACGCTCACAGACAGTCACACAGACACACACACGCACAAACATGCACAAACACACGCACAGAGACACAGACACGCACAGACATGCACAAACAGACACGCGCACAAACGCACAAACATGCACACACGAAAACACACAGACACGCACAGAGACATGCACAGAGACACAGACACATACAGACACACAAGCACGTACAAACACACATGCCCACACAAACAGACACACGCACGCATGCACAAACACACAGACACAGACAGAGACACACACATGTACGCACAAACACACAGACATGCACAGAGACATGCACAGAGACACACACAGACACGCATAGACCCGCACACAGACACACACACACACACATAAATGCACAGACATGCACAGACATGCTCACAGACAGTCACACAGACACGCGCACACAAACACACACACGCACAGACACACACATACACGCACAAACACGCACAGACACACGCACAGAGACACAGACACTCACAGACATGCACAAACAGACACATGCATGCACAAACACACAGACATGCACACACACGCACAGACACACACACATGCACGCGAAAACACACAGACACGCACAGAGACACAGACACAAGCACGCACAAACACACATGCACACAGACACACACAAACAGACAGACACATGCACGCACAGAGACACAGACACGCAAAGACACACACAAACAGATACATGCACATGCACGCACAAACACACATGCACGCACAGACACACACGCACACACGCACAGACACACACACACACACACACACACACACACACACACACACACACACACACACACACAGAGACACAGACACAGTATGTTTTCTGTGGTGAAAAATTTATCAAAAATCTACTTTTCTATTTTTTAAATAAATGAAAACACTATTTGGTGTGAGATTTGATCGTAGCTACTGCTCACATCCATATTGATAAATGCCAAGTCTTGCTTTGTTTTCTGTCATACGCTTGTTTCATAAATGAGGCCCATAGTGTGTTCATTCATGATGACACAAACACCGAAACAAAGTGCTTAAGTACTCGAATAAATGTTTTTAAACACTAATAAAAACATATAGCCAGTTTTGACGCAACACTGCGTCATTTTAAAAGTGAAAACTGATTCTATTCTGCATTTGCAAAAGAAGTTTTGCCTTGAATACTGCAACCAACTACTGCCACAGATTATAAACGCTATACCAACTTGTTTTTAACACGTTTCATCCTGATGGAGACATAGTGTTATAAGCACTCTGTCCACATCCATCACGTGCAGTATAAACGCACACCAGGGGCTCAGATATGAATTACAATACAAGCGGCTGAAATGATTATAACGGTTATAACACTGTAACTGAATACATGTGCAAGAGACAAGCTATTATTAAAGCAATAAACTCTTTTATACTCGTACACCCATGACCAGTGTGAGCATCATTTCTGAGACGCCAGCATACATGCAAATTCTTTTCATTTTAAAACGAAAACACAGAAATGTAAATGTAGTATTAGACTTTGATTTAAGTGACTTTGTTCAAAACACGCATAAGACATCCTGATTATCAGATTTACTAAAACTTTTAAGTGAAAACAATTAACAAATTTAAATTGTAAAAATGTTGCCATTTAAAATATAAAAAACAGAAATACAAATGAATAACACACATAAAAGGTTTATCCATTACAATATAAACTAAGGATTAGTAGTATAAGGAAAGATGATTTTTAAGTTAGTTGACCTGGTTAAGCAAACTATGCTGAAGTGTTGTAGGTGTTTACCAGAGTGTTGCTATGCTGTTGCTATGACTTTGAAATATTTCAATGTCTGTTAGCAAATGCAACAAATTATTTTTAATAATAATAATAATAAACTAATTTGCTGACACGGATCTGAAGTGACAGTGATTTGTACATGTCATCATGACATCACATGATGACATCAGAATACAAGAGTGAGCATCATCATCATTAAAGAACACACTTCCTCTGTCCCGCCCCTCCACTGTCTTTCAATGGTCAGACTCCGTTGTGATGTAACAGATGTCTCTTCTCACCCAGGCGCCTGTCAAATGTCTGGGGTAAGGTGACAAAAGCACACCTGAGTGAGAACAATCCATCAGTAAATGATGTCAGAGGCTCGAGCCGGGACCCTCCAAACTCCTCAAAGCCACCTCTCTTATAACCAATGCATCTCATGCTATTTAAAGATTTGTGTTATAGATCAGAAGACAAAACACCAGCTCAAATCCTAAATGCGTCACAGACTTTGTCTCGAAAGACATCAATGACTGTCAGAAAGTTATGGTTGACTTGAGGTGGGGGATTTTCTTTCACTTTGACTCACTTTTGTGAAGATGAGTGGCGAACTGATTCATTAGGAGAAAGACAAAAAAGACATACAGTAGGACGCAAACAGATATGAACTAAAAAGAAAGGAATATGTGCGGGACAGTTATTAAAAAAAATGATAAAGAAGAGATAGTCTTTAAACTATGACTATTCAAGGAGTCTACAGATGAAGACATCACCCAATACATCTGACTAGAAATGAGAAGTTTTGATTTTAACATTAAGCTTTTAGATGTGTGTGATGATTGTTAGCATTATATTAAAATAAGATCACCTCATACCCCCCATAAAAGCTGCAAGTATTTTTTTATTTTTTCATAGAAAACAAATGAGAATTTTTTTTAAATATATATATATATATATATCTTTTTTTTTCATGTTTACTTGTGGACACTTAGAGCAGTTTGACTATTTTTCAGAATATGGAAAATGTAATTTTTTTGGGTGAACTATTTCTATAAAAGCTCCAGCACACACACATACGTAAACAAGGCCAATTCAGTAGCCGTTATGGGCCTTGGATTTCCACGACTCACCTGGGTGACACATCACACACATCTACCTGTTTAAACTCCACAGACAAACAGGACTTATACGAGAGATAAAGTTTCACGAAGTCCTCACGAGAAGAATTTGTTGCTGACTTGAGAAGCGTGCAGTGACATGTTCAAACACTTCAAACACCTGTCTTACATTCACAGCGGAAGAGAGACGGACACACACCGATAATTAAACGACTATAAACACCTGAGGGCATCCGAGGGGTTTCCATCATTTTGCAAATGCATCCACCTTCATAGCCGTGCAAGTTCGTCTGCAGGCGTTCACTTCAAAGAGCAGTAAAAAGTCCAATATTCAATATTTGTATTTTAATCTGGCAGCGATGGGCCGTTATCCCACTGTGCTCTGTGCATCGGATCATTTACTTTGATGGAGGCTTACAGATGTTTTACTGGCGCTACCACCACTCAAAGCTCTTCAACGTCTAGCCAATTTTCTATCCAACAACTTAATCTACATTGTGTTACGAATGATAAGTTAAAGAGCTTATTTTTTTAAAGAGGATGCAATCCGGCGTCTGTTACTTATCTTTGTTAGTCCGAGGGCTGAGAGCTGCTCTGGATGCCTTATGACACAAAGCCAAAAGTCTTTTGTTGTTAACTCAAAGACTAAAGGGTGCTTAAACAACATAAGCTCATGCTATAGCACTGTCCTGGGAGGACTAAGAGCTTTCTCTGAAATCTTTAGTTTGGAGTACAACACATATAAACTGTAAAATTAGTCGGATTATGAACATTTTAAGCTTAGCAGTGCATTGTGGGTAAAACGCAACCCTCGAGTGGATTTAAATTGAGTTGGGATGACAAACACAGTGCACAATCCATAAATACAGAAGTTAACAAGTTTCTTTCTAGATGTTTCTTTACCCTGTGAAAAAATAATATTTATTTTAGGACTAAGCAACATGACGACTGATCACAATAACACATATGTAACTCTTGAGATCTCGGCCATGTTCAGGTGATGCTTTACACTGAGAATAAACTACCCAACATTGGCCTGATGTCTTTTTTAGACCACATCATACCATTACTAAAACTATGTATTCATCACAGCTTTACGATATATTTATAGATCCATCATTTGACATCTAAACAACACATTGTACATTATATATTAACTCCGCTTTGTTGTGACTTTATATAGGACTTCAATTTACAGTTGACGTTGTTCTCCACCAGGAGAGGAAAACATCATTTTAAGGGAAGATAGGAAGTTCAAAGAACAAGAACACACGTAGACTTTCCGGGCCGGAAATGGGACGACCGGAGACTCAGAGAGTGAATATCAATTGATGATGGAGTTTAAAATGTAGAAGACATTCTTGCAAATGTCATAAGCAAAAACATTTGACAGATATGAAATAAACAATTGTGAGTTTTAAGGAACGATATCATTAAGATATTACTCTTGGTTTCAGCAGCTAAATATACAGTCATATATAAGATCTTTAGTCAAATGATAACACTTAATAAAAATCCAATAACGATGTGTTCATTATTAAAAAAAAGATTTTTGATCATCGAATCTGACTGTGATATTGACGGCTTTTTAATTCTGACTGAAACTATACACACGTGTGTGAACGTGAGTCCATGCAACTAAACTAAACAACTTTAAACCACAGTCACTGATTTATAATGAAAGACATCAGTACGGAGGTACACACACAAACACGTGTACACAAACACAGACAACTGCAAATTTGTGTCAATCATATTGCGTAAACAACAACCTCAGGGCCTCATATGATGTACTTTGACAGAGAGCACAAACATGTGACATCAAAATATCCCAAAAAAGTGACTTCTCAGCTTAATAATGCGTCTTACATTCAGAAGTGCCTCTTCTGTAATCAAACTTAACCCAATCGACCGAGTTGTGAATAATAATACGACAACTTACCGATGGTGAGACGGATCCATTGGGCAGGTACGGCTCCGGTAACATCAGAAATGGATATCCAGAGTACGGCGACTTATACATCCCACCATCTTGATGTTTTGGCACTTGAGATAAAAAGAAAGAAAGACAAAACATTCTTAATTTTTTTACTTAATCATATAAAACAGTGCACACAATTACGGAGAAACCTTGTACTTTTGATTTTGTAAACACGTGAACTAAACAACACTGGGTTTTTTGGGGGTTTATTTAAAAACTCTCTTGTAAATAACGATGATCAATCACAGATCTTCTTAAAAACAAGTTTCGATTCTGGAGAAAACATGGCGGAAACTGATCAATAGATCATAACTGAGATACGTCTAATCGACGGAGTATTTAATGATGAATGATTTTAGGTTTTCCCCAAGAAAAGTCCATCAGTCACACATCAAACCTAAACATGATTTTTTTCAAAAAACATTTATCAGCAAGTACATTTATACACAAATGTTTATCTATATCAGAACATAAAAAAGTCATCAAAGAAAACTTTAAATAACATTAATCGCTCGGCAATATTTTTTCACACTTGTGAGAGGCCCACAAATAGCTGTTTCAGATCCAGCATAAATCAATCTCAGTACAATGCACAACTAAGTGAGCCAAACTAAAACTTTTCACAGTATATTTTGCATTTAATGAATAGTTTTGTCTCATTTAGTGAACTTATAATGACAGTTTTCTTTTACAAATATACACAAACTATTTATATATATTCTTCGTAATAAACACTGGACACACACACTGACCTTCATCTAGATGATCTCGCTTTTCACTGTAAACCCTCTGATCTTCAGTGTGTCCTCTTCTGATCACCTGTTTAACACAAACATATGAGTGATTTTTGCTATAAACACGCGCGCGCGCACACACACACATAAACACACACACAGAGAGTGAGAGAGAGCGCGAGCATGATGTTGTGTGATAGTGTTGCTAAAGTCTTACTGCAGTGCTGGAGTTGATTTCGGACTCGTGCACCAGAGATGATTTGAGATCAGCCAGGTCGCTCTCCGTAAACGCGCTCTCGCGGATCTTCTCCTCGTGATCTCCTTCATCTTTAAACGCGATCATCTCATCATTCGCCCCGAGATCATCTCCCCCGCCACCGTTCAGCTGCGGCATCTTCCTCCCGGTCACCAAACCAACTTCTTCAGCAGTGATGTTCTTCACTAAAGCTCTTCAGATGTTCTGCTGATCTTCTTCTGAAGAGTTGAGACACACACGCGCGCGAGAGAGAGGAAACTTCTTTATGCTGTGACGCGCTCGCGCGACCTTAAAGTAACAAACAGTCGCGCTTCAGAAGAGCAAAGATCAAAGAAACCGCCGGGTGATTGACAGCTGCGATGAGCGAAGGGGGGCGCGCTCTTAAAGCGACAGGACAGTGTTTTTATTAGGACACGTAACATGTCTGACAACCACAGAATACATGCTATGTATATTAATAGTCTTTATTTCAGTTTAAACAAGTCTTATTTATTACCAGTGTGTGCTGCAATAAGAATTTCAAGTGAAACGTAAAGCATCATCATCAGTTAAGCTGTTAGTATAAGTGAACAGATGTGGATTGATGTCTGGAGATAATCAACAACTAGAGAAAAACAAACATATTTCAACAAAGACAAGAATTTAAAGAAAAAAACTGAATAGTGGAAAAAGACACAATATATAGATTATTAATATTGTAAATGTAAAATAATAACGCTGGACACAAGTTTATTAATAAAATCAAACAAGTTCTGTATGTGTTGTTGTAATAAGAAGGGTACCTTATTTTATTGTCAAAACTTCAAATATGTGGTAATGTTAATAATATGTATAAAAGGATCACACAGATTATCCATTATGACTTTAAATCAGACTATATTTTACTGTGTTATACTTACTTTAGTAAAAACAGTAAATGATGCATGATTAAAAGCAACCAACCTTGAAATCAAACCATAACCTTAGTAAGTGTATGTTCATTAATATCACTTAAATTACATTGTAAATCACACTTTACACTACTGTACTAACATTCATTAGCCTACTTTAGTAATACAAGTATTAAAGTACAAACAAAATGTGATTATAGGCAACAAACAAGGACATGAACTCAGTATCTCTACATAGTGTCATCATTTAATATAATGTAATCTATGCAAAAAAGTAGTAAGTAATAGTTTGTAAGTCTAGGAACGAATGACACGTAACCACCTTCTTGTGTATGACTTTTTTTAGTTTTTTTTATGTTTCAGAGTTTTAATTGAGAAATAATTATGCCTTGCCATGCTGTGCCATAATGTTTGAGTAAATTTACTTTTGCGAGCTACAGCTGGGAATAAGAATTAAATACAAACATAAAAGTGTCTAGTATTTGCATAAGGTTGCATATTTATACAATATCATCCATGCATATTAATAAATGGATTAAAATGAGCTGTTTAATACATGCAAATCTAAATTATAAATGAGACTTTGTTTATTTGACTTGATTAAATATAGACAGCTGCTTTTCTACATCGTTCTCTTAATGATTTCTCAATCTTATTTTTTACATTTGAATGCACATTTGCATGCTTTCAGCGTAATATTTTCAATGCTCTAGTTTTTATTTTTCATTAGAAAAGTACATTTGGTTGGTTTCTTTGCTGTCGTATTTAGTTGCTGTCTTTCTGCTAAGCCTTTCCATTGACTGTATTCTTTATCTCTTGCATTTGTGAGTTGCACAGGAATTTGTATGACTTATACGACTTATCTATGACTATAACGTCAGAGCGTATATAATTGAGCAAGCCACAGAGGCAGGAAATACAGGCGTATAACATTCAAATAAAACCAACAGATTTTCTGTCTGTCTCATATAAAAAAAATGAAGGTTTGATGCAGGAGGGTACATAGAAAGTTTGCTCACATTCAGAAATATAAATAACTATAATGGGTTACTGAGACAATAAAATGATTTCAAATGTTAAAAACATATTTTAATATTCTGAAAATACCTCGACAATCTTTAGTTTAGATTAAAGGGGATGATTTTTTAATGGAAAACTTAAACACCAAATCACTAAGAGATTTTTTTCCTTGTTCAAATCCTGTGAATGTAATAGGAAGAGCAATTATTAAATGGTAAATATAAGCATCAAACACTTTGTTTCTGTTTAACTCCATTAACAGATTCAGATATAGGGTTGAATAAAACTAAAAACAGAATCAAGTTGGATTTCTCTGAGACGCTCAAATCCCATTTCAATATAAAATCTCTGTTCTTCTACACCAGCTTTGATGGTTTCCAGGATAAATTGCAGTTCTTAAAAATTATATACTGTGTTTCCTAAATAATCTCCAGGCACATTTAAGTAGCAAACTAATTAAATCACTGAGGTCAAAGCCACATCCAAAGAAACACTGCTTAACTCAAGCCACTTGTGTGTGTGCGTTTTGTGTGTGTGTGTGTGTGACCGCACCCTTAAATCTTCTCTGCCCTATATGTTCTCTCAGTGTTTGTGTGTACACACAACATTAAACTTTGTGTAGTTAAATCTGAATCATATTGCTGTTGTGTGGGTTTAGATTGAAGAGCAAACATTTGGCACAGCTTCAGTTCGAGCATTTACAAATAGTTTGGCATTTAATTCATTACTGATTCCCTTTAAAGTCTCCGCACAATGTATCTTAAATGAAAGAAATAAGTTTTAGAGATCTAGTTATATAAATATTTGCAAAGTTTTTAATACACTCATATGAGCAGAAAGAAAGATTGCTTAATTTGATTAAAAAAGCATCTCTTCTAAATTTACAGATATGTAATGGCTCATCATATTCTACTCAAAATGAAAAGGTTTCTCATTTAAGAAATGTCATATAAAAATCATTATAGTTTGAATAAATGAGTACATTCTTGACCTGAAGGGTATTAGGGAGTAGTTTTCTTATATATTCACCCTTATGCCATCACAGATGTATTTATACTTCATTTCTTCAGTTGAACCCAAATAATGTCATTATGTTATCTTTTCATGTTGGGGTCAATGTGTTAAAGCTTGATAAAGTACATCCATCCATCCATCATTACCCAGGTGAAAAAGTAGTACACTTCTATAAGTGTACTTAAAGTGCTTTATTTTCGCACACTATTTTTGTACCTAACAGACCAAAAATTCATCTTTATTACTTCTTAAGATCATTTAGGGTGTACTTCACTGTGCTTTTTTGAGACACCATAAATATGAACTAAAATGTGCTAAAAATGTATTTAAAAATGTATTTGGGTACCACTTGTAGTAAACTTAAACCAATCTTGTTATGAAAGTTGAGTTCAAGTTTAATACAAGTGTTAACTAAATACATTTTTTATACAGAGATAGTATGTTAAAAGTGCATTTTAGTTCATATTCACGGCGTCTCAAAATAGCACAATAAAGTACACTTAGACATCTCAAGTTTTTAGTATATTAGTATAGTAGAATTTTTAGTATATTAAGTACAAAGTTAGTGTGCGAAAATAAAACACTTAAAGTATACTATTGAAGTGTACTACTTTTTCACCTGGGTAAAGTAATCCAGTGGGTTATTATTTATGCAAACCGGTACATGTTTGAGAAACTGAAATGTAAACAAACACATCCGAGGCATACGTTTAATATGAGACATTAATGACTTTAATATAAAATTAATTGAAGAAAGGAAGTCAGAAGCATCTTTAATTGGCACGAGATTGAGTAACAAGTGAACATTTCATGTTTTGGTAAACTGTTGTTGAAGGGGTCTGTATGTGATGTTAGTCTGCCCTCCGGAGATCACAGGAGGTGAGAGCTGTTATTGTAATTCTCTCTCTCTCTCTCTCTCTCTCTCTCTCTCTCTCTCTCTCTCTCTCTCTCTCTCTCTCTGACAGGAAACAAAGAGTCTGAGCCTTTGATCTACAGCACAGCCATTCACACACACACACACACACACACACACACACACACACACACACACACACACACACACACACACACACACGCACACACACACACACACACACACACACACACAGCACTTGGAGACCTGCACTAAGACACAAACCAATAAACGTGCATCTACACACATGAACGCATGCACGAATGCACACACACACACACACACACACACACAAAGTCACATTTACTCTTGTGCATAAACATTAATGAAAAAGCGCAATCTCTCTCTCTTTCTCTCGCTCTCCCCCTCTCTCTCTCTCTCTCTGCCTTCTGCCTGTAAACCAATGCGTAGCTGCTATTTTAAGACACGAAAGATTCAATCAACACGCTTGTGCAAAAATGTGCTGCACTGCTGCAGGTTACCTCAGTGGAAACTTCAGTTTATAAATGTTTGTTTGACAAAGACTATCTATATCCACTGTTTTCTTTTCATTTTTTAACATCTTAATATTCTGTTGGTCTAACAGCAACAATTAGAGTAAAAAAAGAAAGAAATTACGATTTTCTGTGCAGTCCATTAGGTGATATCAAAAATAAACTATGCCATTTTTACAGTAAAGATCATAAATAATAATACAGTACGTTACAATGCAACAGAATGTTTTCTTTATGATATAAAGTTCAGATGGTACACTCAAAAAAAAAAGATTCATTCAATTTACTAAATTTTTTAAGGTAAGTGTTTGCAATTTATTTAAGCTACATAAAAAAAACAAGAAAAATAAAATAAAAAACTTTTATTTAAATGTAGCTTAAATAAACTGATTGCAACAACTTACCTTAAAAAATTGAGTAAAATGAATGAATAATTTTTTTTCCAGTGTACATTATTAGCATTTCCAACCAGCTTCCTACAAGTCATTTTGAAACCTTTAATGCAATAAAATCCTTAACTTTAAAGTTACTTTCAAATGATTTTCAAATCTGAGGTGCTTGGGAAGCTGTGTTTTTTTGAAATTGTAAAACAGAAAACTTGTTTCTGATTTTTTTTTTTTTAGCTTTTTATGACTTTAAAGAATGCACTGAACCTGTAAACAACATCATAGAAGTGAAGCAGAGCTTTTTTATTCCGAGTTCAATTCTCCTGATGCTTTTCTTTCATTGCTTTTTTAAGAGGACAATTATAATTATTATATAATTATTCAATTATCCGTGTGGAATATTTTTTAACAACATATTCATTATATTTTTAGTTTGCATATCACATCAAATTATACAATGAATGACATGTCATATAACATACATACAAAAAGAAAAACTAGTAAAAGAAAAAAAATCTAATTTAAAGGATACAGGTCTGTGTAAAGGATCATAATGTTACCCTATTTCCTCAAAGCTTGTTCTTGTTGTAACCGGTTAGCAATGTTAACATTGTGCTTTAAAAATTACTAAAGGGTTTCCAAACATTTTCAAAAACCTTTGACAATGTGTTATTTTTTCCATTGACATTCTTGATGCCATTTCATTAATCCACTTTCCAATTCTTGGCTCATTATTAATTTTCCAAATCAGAGGAATTCTGTGTGCCATCTTAAAGTTTTTTTTAATTGTTCTGAGATTAAACACAAAACTCTTTTCTTATCAGGAGAGTCTTATGTAAATTACTGTGTGCTTCTTTAACATCCTAAAACATTTTTGTTGTTGTTTGCACCATAAAACTTAATTCTGTAACTGGAACCTGTTGTACACAATAATGGCCAATTACACTGATTCATCTTCAATGAAAAATCTGAAAAAAGGCAAACCAAAGCTTGGGTCTTAGGAGGTTAAAGATGAAGTTTGTTTGTGTCAGTGTTTTAAGATGAGTGCTTTGGTTTATGGGTTTGTTAAAACATGACTGGGTAAACTAGTTCTCATAAAGAAAATCAATAAACCCTTGTGCTAGCCCACTAGTTAGTGTCCACACAACAGATGTAAACTCTTGGTTCTTACAGTAATGTATACCTCTATAATCTCATGAAATGCTTAATAAAGTAAATAAAGTAATGATGACTCTACAGAACGTCTCTTAAATTTGCTTTTGTGTATGCAATTCATTCTCCAAACTCGCTTGTTTTATTCATTATCAAGAGGGTTAATGTCTCTATCCAAACATCTCAGGCTGTGACATGAACATCATGAGAAGATATCTAAGGATAATTTTCAATTTAAGGGTGCTTTACTGGCATGACAAAAACTCTATATTTGTATTGCCAAAACATTTAGGCTCTGTAGAAATAGTGCTAATAAAAGTAAAAATAAAACAAAGCATATAGTGCAAAATCAAAGGTTCAAGTTATAGAACAAAATAGGAAAGAATAAAAACAAAAGCTAAACACAAAGATAAATAAGAGAATAAGGTATATACATTAAGTATGGAGACATTATTATTATTACTGACACTACATAAACACTTGAGCTTACATTTACAGTATAAAGTTTTTAGATATCATTTAAAACAGCTTTTGGAAATGATGGATGATGATTTAATTCAGTGATTCTGTCTCTGTTCCCAGGTGACAAAAGTTCACTAAAATACATTTTAATTAAGTAGTAAATGTATTTTCATGCACAAAATATACAAAAAATAGTACATCTAGTTGTACTCAACTGTGTTGTTTTAAGACACTATTTATTTCAGTACACTAAAAATCAATTGAAGTATAATTGGTGTTTAGTATACTTTTTCAAGTCTACTGAAGTTGAACTATACATGTAATTAATACATTATAACGTTTACACTATTATTTAGCACAACAATAACAATGCTAAGCATGTACATGTACTTGCTGGTATTTCGGTTTTAGTGCATTCAAGTATACTTTTTTTACCTGGGTTTTTTAATTATTTATATAATCCTCTGTGCTTCAGAAATTCATTTCAGGAACATCAGCAGGATTTATTACTGTTGAGATCATTTTATTTTCTAATGTTATGACCGTGAGTGCAGTTTTTTTGGAGAAAATATTTTTTGTTATCTTTATGATTTTTAAATGTTCAGCTTAACAGAACATGATTGTATCTAAAGGCATGACCAGTGTTAAAGTAAGTCTGTAATGATTCTCACTGGACACAATCATCTTTCAGTGTTTTATGGGATGTTGAAGATCCAGTATATTTCGAGTATATGTAGTGTATATGATGATGATGATGATGATGAAGTACATTAGTCTTTCCCTCTGGTTTTCTCGAGTGGCTGTAGTTGTGGTGTGTTTGTAGTGGTAAGAGAGCTCAGATGATGTTTAACAGTGGCTTTGAGGCTGATGTTTCCACAGTACAGGGACACTGATGTGGCATTGGACAGGATGTTGATTCTTATGATGGATTACTGTTTAGATCTTTGACTGAACACATACGATCTCTCTCTCTCTCTCTCTCTCTGTATATTAACTCTCGGTGTTAGATGTTTAGAAAGCTTTAATGGTTCTTCTGTGACATCAATGTGAAGAAGGTTTAGTAGCACTTTTATTACTAAAAGATTTTATCTCAGGATTATTTATGTTATAATATTGAACAGGTATTCATTGGCTAGTTATGTCTTTCTCATCTTATTTGTGGAGGTTGAATCAGCTTTGAAAACTGAGAAACATTGAGAGATGTTTCTCATGAAACCATGAACCAATCAATTCATGATTAGGATAAAATATAGTGTCTGAGAAAACAAACAAGAAAACACTGGTCTTCAATAGACTTTATTGATGGAAGGTGCACTGTAAAAAGGATTTTGTGGTGCTGCTGTTTCAACTTAATTTTTCTTAACTTGACACAACTTGCAATTTCTGAACTTTTTCATTTTAACTTAAAAGCTTAAGGTTTTCATCTACACAAAAATAGTTTTTACATTCGCTATTTTTTTTCCTTCATCCAAATAAAAAATTTAATTTTTCAAAATAAAATAAAATAAAAATTAGGGTAAAAGTTCACATCTTATATAACTTGAGCCAATAAAAAAATAAACAACTTTCTGTAAACAATATTTTCTACGTCCATAAAAACCTGGCATAAAGTATATTTTGAAGAAAGTCCATTAATTGTAATTCTTTTACAAATAAGTAAAAAAATATGTTTTTTAATTTTTTAAGAATGTTTGTTGGTTATGTGAATGTTAGAGGAATGTTCAATTTTATTATTTTCAAGCTGTTATAAAACGTTATTTCTAAAAGTTCTGTAAAATATTGCTGTAAAAAACATTAGATGTTGGTTTTGTTTCATTTAAGTCACCGTTATGGTGATCAGTGTTTGTTTTAGATGGACTTGCCAGCTTATACTCTGGCTGCTACAACTTATTGTTTAACCTCCTAAGACCTGGATGTCACATATGTGGACATCATTTTTTTTGTTGTTTGCAAATACTTAATTCTGTGTAACTGGAACCTGTTGTACACAAACGTGGACAAAAATGCACTGCTTCATGTTCTAAGAAAAATATTTGGTTATTATATCTATGGGTTCTTCCTAATCCCCAAATAGCTGATAGAAATATGAAAAAGCCCAAAGCTTGGGTCTTGTGAGGTTAAAACACGTTTGTTGTAGTAAAAAGCAGCAAGTAATGTAATAATCACAGTGGTTTGATTACTGTTTAATCAACCAAAAGTAACTTGTTCTGTTAATGATGTGATACTACAGTAGAAGATCGAGCGCTCTCATAGCAGTTTATAATTCTGACAGATTTTAAGACAATTTGCACATACAAAAAAATAAACCATTGTAAACTAGTGAATATATAAATCAACTCACTAGATAATGATCTTCAGCATCAGATACTAACCACCACTGTGATTATTACACTATTGGCTTCTTTTTACCGCAACAAACATGTTTGAAACAGTAAGATGTAGCAGCCAGAGGTAGCAAACTCAGAGTCAAGAGTCAAACTAAAACAAACACTGATCGCCATAATTGTGACTTTATATGGAACAAAACCAACATCTAAACCTAATAAGTGAGAATAGTGTTTTCTACAACAATAATTTACAGAACAATCAGAAATAATGTTTTATAACATTTTCAAAATAATAAAATGTAACATTCAAACCAACAAACATTCTTTAAACATTAACAAAACTGGACTAGAATTACAATTATTGGACTTTCTTCAACAAGAAAAATATACTTTCTGCCAGGTTTGCCAAAGTTTTTTTTTTTTGGGGGGGGGGGTCACTGTCTCCTGAAGTGGTTCTCAACATCAGTGATGGTTTTGCACCCATCTTCATCATCTTCTTCTTACACAACTTCTGTTCATTTCATTCACACAAGTGTTCCAACGAACTCTCTTCCCATGACAGCAAATCAAACTCAGAGAAAAGTAAATGTACACGAGTGTGGGAAAACAAATCAACACATTCATTCTCACCATCAATCTTCAGGCGTAGATCAATGCTGGGAAGAAACGCTCATCTCCATTTCCACATCATTTACAGTCATCACACCCTCTAAATGCCCGACACCGCCGGGTCTCCTTGGCACTGATTATAGAGACAACATAAAGATGGCGACACATGGCTCACCGCAGAGACATTAGACCTTCACAGTAATCTTTTCATTTGTATAACACAACTCTGGAATGGAAGCAATCCATTAGGAGTGAAAAAGTCTTTCTTCATTCGGAAGCGATCAGCCTCTCATTTGTCCAAGGATCAAATAAGGCGAAGATGAAGTGATTTCTAAAGCCTGCCGAGAACCCAACTTCTTTATTCGTTTTTTTGTCCTGCATGTTTGTGGCGTTTGCAAAGACAATCATCATTACTGTTCATAAACTCAACAAACCTCAAACCCTCATGTTGTGTTATGAACATGAACAATGTCTCAAATCCTCTTATGCGTCATCACGTTTATTTAAAATCTCATAAAGTTATGCTTTTATTTATATCCCATAGATTTACATGAAAGGCTTTCTTGAGTCCCATCTAGACTCTAGAACAGTGGTTCTCACCTTTTTTTGGCACACGGCCTCCCTATGGTGCACCCAGTTGTGGCCCCCCAAGGAAAATGTATGTATACATATAAAACAGCCTACAACTTTACATTTTAATTAAACAAAACATATTAAATTATACAATGTAGTGCTGTTGGTTAGTAGCCTTATTTGTCTGAAGAATCTATGATTCATTTATATATTTTGTAAAACTGGGGCCCCCTTGGCATCATCTCAGTTTAAAAAACCACTTGTCTTCATTGAATGAAGTAGAAATCATCTTCTCATCAATCCCTCAGAGCACCTTTACTAATACAGATAAAAGAAAGTAAAATATTTCTCCTAAAAGAGAGAACTTTGAGAAAAGCCAGTCAAGTGTAAGTGATTTAATGCTGTCAGGACTGTGTTTCATCGATAGCTAAAACTACACGCAACTACATCAAGTTGTGGAAAATATCAAGTATTTTCTGACCAGCACGTATAACCTAGATTTGTCTTCAAGTTGCATGTGAATGATGTGGAAAATGTGGATGTTATAGTGTCGGGTGAGAGTTGAGTGGGTGTTAAAGAGACCTCCACACACGTGTTTGTTATGACAGTTACCTGCCATTAAAACATTTCCTGCACGTTTGAGACGATGTGTGTGCATCTCTTGAGCAATCTCTTCTCGCTGCTCTCATGCTGCAAAGGTATTTTGTGTATTTCTTCATATGCCTGAAAGGGATCCAAACAATAAAACCATGCATTTAAAGCATTTAAGTTATTTGTATACTGCTTATTAAAAATTATAGGACTGAGTTTCATAAAAACACAAGCGCTTCACTTTTTCTACAAAGCATAAACCATCAAGAGTCCCCTGATTCCTTTTGAAGTCCAGGTTAGCTGTGTTTGGTTTATGTGGATGTCAATGGATGTGTCAATACTTTCATTGTAGTTTTCATGATGTACTAACCATCTAGTGTGTGATTTTTAGAAGGGAACACTACCACACATTAAGCATTCATGGCAGTTTCTGTTAAGAACAACAATTTAAATGCATGTGATGTATTACCGCTCACATTGATCTATAGCCCTGGTCCCTTTACTGCTTGAGTCCATAGCCATTTCTCAATGTCAAAAAAGGATCCTCGGAAGCCAGAATTTCGAGGATGATCCGTCATCGACGTCCGTTGAAGGACTGTTTCAATGTTGAGGATCCTCGACATTTTCAGCCAAAGACTGAGTCCTTCGTTGGAGAGATATCCCATATACAGGAAAGGATGCATATGTGTATTTTCTTCGCACGCTGAAATCACCCACAATCCTGTGTGCGCAGCGCCAAAAGCAAACCTTTCATTGACGCAATGATATGCACTTGCTAGCCTGTTCCATTTAACGTGTTCTACAAATGGTTAAGATGAGCCTCGCCTAGCCTCTGAAGGAAGTGACTTGTAAGGACTAGTCCTGCGGTCCTGCCAAGGAACTATCCTTGACATTGAGAAACGGCCCATAAGGCACCACACTTAGGGGCCGACAACAAATTCAACTGTTAATGATAAAGTTCTTATGCAGTTTGTTTACACAACAACAACATTTCGGGGAAATTTGGCATGTGTTAATTCAGTCAGTAGGCATGCACGAGTACAACTAAAACAACAATTGTGCTGCTCAAGATACTGAATTTATTAACGCTTCTCCAACAAGTTTACAAAATGTTGGCCTATTATAGTTCAGGGTCACTACCTCATTGTGCATCTAAACAAATCTGCTTGATGCTTTCGCCAATTTAATTGTTTGTATTTAATAGATGGAAATCAGTCATGTGACCTTTTACGTCATGCCGCCATCTTGAGGACCTACCGAGTACCACCAAACCACTGACGTGCATTGGCTAGCTTGCTACGATTTACGGATTTCTTATCTTTTACTGTCTATGATTCTTACGGATACAGTAAAGGGCTACGAAAGACAGCATGTCGCACCTCGACTGTCATAAAAAGAAACTTTAAAAAATATCTTGGTAAGGGTGTGATGCCTACTCGATCCCTGATGCATTCTTCCAGCCGCTGTCCGCTGCTACCGAACTACCACTATTTTACAACATAAGAAGGCGCGACACAACATGAAACTTTGCTCGAAGTATCAACTGGATCTCTACACATGAACGCGAGCATTGAGAACATTGTTTGTGTACACGGAGTTTAATAAAAAGAAAGGTTTTGTACAACTGACTTTGGCTTTTATGGTGTCTGCCAGACGTAAATAATCAATTTCCGAATGCGAATGAATGAATCTCATATGAGGCTCCTTTTTCAACTAGAAGGTCAATACTGTTTTTTACTTGCGACAAAACAACGGATTATCCGTGCATTTTTATGGAACTATGCTTTAGGAGCTATCCATTTTTACTCTCATCCCTCCTTACGTCGCAATTGGGGATCGATACATCTTGACTGGGAAGAAGGCGGCGAGCGGACGCCAAATCATCCAAAGTCAGTTGTTCAAAACCTTCTTTTTAGTAAACTCTGTGTTCACAAACAATGTTCTCAATGCTCGAGTGCACGTGTAGAGACACAGGTGATACTTCGAGCAAAATATCATGTTGTGTTGAGCCTTATTAGTGTTGTAAAAATAGCGCTTATGATTCTCACAGTATATTGAAGGCATAGCTTCTAGTTCTTTTGCGACCATTTCAGGTCCTCAAAATGGCGGAAGACAAGTGAGTGACGTCAGCTGATATTCATGTATAGCGTGATCTCATTAGAATATGGGTGTATATTTACGTAAAGTGTGGTTGCACCACATGTATATATTTACTTACGTTTACACTCTGATATATCATCGACGTGTTTATAGGACTGATATGTTAATTATTTATGCATTAACAGCTTTACAGTTGTACAGATTTGTATGTATTCCTATTCATAAATATTAATATCACGGGCATTGGCATTTCTTACTCATATTAATGACATGTTTTCAGTCATATTTTCTGACTTATTTATTTAAGACAGTTTACTGATTGACTAATGAAATGTTCATGACTTTCAGAGAATTATTAAACAAGACTACACTTTAAAACCTTAAAACAAATAACATTTCTGTAATCATTTAAACATTTTGTAATGTATAGTTTGATTGCCATGGCACACAAAAGGCGTTTTCTCCTATGCAACAATAGTTACACCAAAACACAACGTTAATGTTCATTTTATTTATTCGTTGTAATCCACATCTTTAAAATTCATACGATTGTGAGGAACAGATGAAATTCAGCTTTTTATCCAGCGATCTTGATCCCAGTTCTCATCGGCGACCGTAAACGTCAAATCTCCCATTTATTATGAATTTAAATTAAAATATTGCACCTCAAGAAGCTTTACAACACATTGCCTTATGGCAGTGATATCAAACACTCATTTGCTCTTGTGTGCTACATCACATATTTGCGACATTGGCGTCTTTTAGTCAATGTACGTTTAAAATTTGAAATGCGCGCCTTGACAGAGAAAAGCTGGATTAACGTTTTTGTGAATGAATGCATTTAATATTTCTCTGTACTTCATAAACTCCAGAGAGGACCACGACTGCAGCACATTGGCATTTAACTACTTTTAGTACTGCTTTTGAAATTTCACAATAAATAAATTATTGTCTGAAAAAAACGTGTCTGTCTGTTATGCTTTTTATTTCTAACAGTACATGATTTTAATAAACTCTTTTGGGTAGGACTGTGTTTGGGGCTAAAAATATCTTATAATATAAATATCTTAAATATAATATTTTAAATGCTATAATGTTACTAATATTTTTCTACATATTTCTGTCCGTTACGTTGCATAATATAAAAAGAATGCATTACGTATTTTAACATTTTTGTATAAAAAGGGTTTGGGTTTAGGGTAAGGTTTGGGGTAGGCTTAAGTTAGTAACATTATTGATAAAATGGTTAAGGGAAATTATAGAGCAGTCTTTATGATATAGAAGATTTGTAAATGTTTTATGTTTTGTAGCTGTAAAAACGTAATAACGCTATGATTAAATGTTGCAAATGCGTCTACATCTATTCATGTAAAGCTGCTTTGAAACAATTAACAATTGTGAAATTGAAATTGAATTTAATTTAATTGTATGCTTCAGCATCTATTTAAATATACAAAAATAAGTTTTGTGTTTTTAAAAGTTACATATTAATACTAACAGTGAGAACAGGCTGGTATATATCATCGTGTATAAGAATGTGTATGTGTACACACATGTAGTGTTTCTTTACAAGGTAACATCGCCATCTAATTAGAATTATAATTTTTATGAGTTTGTATGTCCCAGATCATGCATGATATGCCGAAATGATTACCTGTTTAGTCTACTTTAGGAATCTCTGGGGATTTTCTGTCCTGCAGAGTTGAACCAGTCCTACCCCAATCAAACACAACTAAACAAACTAACTAATCAAGCTGTTCAGGGTTACCTGATAATAATGACAGTCAGGTGTGTTGGAGCAGGGTTGGAGTATGTATGCAGAAAGGAAGCTGAAATGTAAAGAGGAGATGTATTTTGAGGTTTGTGATAACTATCACAACATGCATCAACCATGTTTACGTTCTTTATACTATGTTAGCATGTCTTTTTATTTGCATTCTCTTTTGCTACACACTCAAATTAATGTAGTTTCTTATCACAAAAAACCCAGAGGATCAGACAGACTTATAAATAGTATATAGGAAAAGTATATAAGAGTATACTTTATAGTATATAAGAAAAGTATGGATCAGATGGACACTGAGTAATTATTTGTGAACATCATTATTTAACTAACATGAGAAATAATCTGGCATTCTAAATAACTTAGATTTAGGATATTTCCCACTTCAACCCAGAAATAATGGAGCTCCTTATATGTTACTTTAAATGTCTCAATGTTACTAAATAATTTAATGTTGCTTAATTCAGGCGCTATTTCTGATTTTGAGGTGGGAAATATCCTAAATCTGAATTTTCTAGTACACATACTATACAGAGAGAGCAGTGTTTTAAAAATGAAGCAGCAGGTACTTATATGTAATTCAGTACATTTTGTCCCACTATATGAGTTTTGACCCAGTGATGATGTCTTTAAATTATATTAAAATATGTTTAAAACCTGAAATTGAAATGAAAAACTATGAAATGAAAATGGTGGATCACCCTAAAAAATTACCTTAAAGGGATAGTTCTCCCAAAAATGAAAGTTCTGTCATAATTTTCTCACTTTCATGTTGTTACAAAACTGTATACATTTCTTTATCATGATAAACACGAAGGAAGATATTTTTAGAGAAATGTTTGTAATCAAACCGATCATGAGCCCCATTCACTTCCATAGTAGGAAAAAAGAATACTGTGGAAGTGAATAGTGCTCATGAACGAACTGGAATTTTCATTTTTGGGTAAACTATCCCTTTAACTGGTAACACCTTAAAATACTTAATACCAGTTGAAGTATTTTTTTTTAAGTTGATCTTACTTTTTACGGTGTACATGTTTCCTTTTTTTTTTTTTTTAAGAAAAGAAAGCATCAGTGTCTGTGCTACAACCTAAAACTTTGGTTATCTATATCTTTTTAAAGTATTACAATTATATAGGTTTTGCAAGTCTTTGCGATAAGCAAATCATAGACTTGAGTTATTGGGTAAGTGTTACACTGACATGTCAGAAAGCGTCACTATCAGGACATACATCTCTGTGTTCACAGTTAGATTTGTTCATCATTCTTGCTAGAAACAAAAGAAAGACAACAAAGTGTGCGGTGATTCACATTCAATGCTACGTTTGTTTAAGGGGAAAAAGCGCTGACCACAAACGCTTGACATTTCTGATACTTTTCTGTATTTACTGAAGACAGGAAACAAGCAGTTGTTTTTCCTTTAATGTCAACAGCTCGAGTGATGCGTCTGTGATAAACTGTGGATGTAGTGGAAAACCACTATCTGTCTATCTGTCTGTCTGTCTATGTCTTCTTTTGACACGAAAACTTGTCAAAATTTGTTTCTAGGGTTATTTACATCAGATCTGTTTCTTACAAAACACCAAACTATTGCATAAATACCTTGACTTCGTCTTTAAATGTAAATGTTTCAAATGTTTATCTTTCTCAAATAAAGTGCAAAGCTTGCATTAAACATTTAAATATTACAAGAGTAAACAGTAGGTTATGTTAAAAGGTATTATCGGTTTAGTGGCAAACTTTGGAGCTTTCATTTAGTATAATATAAAACGACTAAACTATTAACATCAGTGATTGTAGCTTTTATATTTTTACTACTCAAACAAAAATAATAATTACTACATTTAGGATTTGATTAAACAAGATAAATCAATGTATTATTTCTGAACTATTTAATGCTTACAAAACGGTTCAAACCTAAAGCATTAGCAAAAACATCATTAGTAGCCTATTGCTTTCATTTAGATTTCTATAAAATACCTTTAGATGTGACAAAACAGAAAAAATACTACACTATTTAAACCTCAATGACCAAATGTTTTGTTACTGGAAAATTAAAATAGCACACTTTACACAAATCTGTACCTTTTACGAGGATATAATTTCCCTGTGAACAAATCATATTGATGTGAAAGGGAAGCAGCAGCAGTGTTGTAATGTTATATTGAAGACACTGCCATCATCTGGTTAACATGCTGTACTGCATGATGCTGGATTACTCGTTTCTGTTTTAATTTCTAAATAATTATCAATATAATAACAAGCACAGAATAAACAATGAGTACATTTTTTGTTTATTTTTGTTTATTAATAAGTTGATTTAATTCTGTCGGTCTGTGTAGCCATAATACCCTTCACGCTCACACCACGCTCAAAGTGGGCATGAAATAAACTCATATGTTTATCTTGAATTTAATGCATAAAAGCTATGGATGAAAACACATGTAAAAATGTTTACGGGTTAATCTGTGGAATCTGCTGTGATGATGTTCAAGATTACGGTGCATGCGCGGTGTTTACGCTTTTTACGTACGCTGTTCGCATTTACGGTATTTGTTGCGCTGTTGGCGTACCCGTGTGTCCGTCGGTCGGTGTGCTACTCGTCTCTTCTTTTCGGCTGAGCTGTGACCGGGCGCTGTCCGCACTCCCTCCTGACAGAGGTACGTTAAGATTTTCTGCTTTTATCACACAGTACAGATAAACCATTTGACTCCCGTGCTCTCTGATGAGGTCATGTAAGTGTGTGTAGTTGATTTGAGGTCATGCAAGTGTGTGTAGTGATATTATTGAGGTGTATGTGCGCGCACGTCGCGATCAGGCCCTAAAAATATTAAAGCTGCTGTTGAATGGATTGAACGCTAACGTCTTGAGGACTACAATCGCTGTTTGTACATCGAGATCGTGACACTGTCGACATATATGCGCATATAATGTATTGATGGCGTGCTCGTGTACGAGTGCACGTATCATTGTCCCGTGCACAAGCAGAAGATAACGGCCTCAAATAATAGGCTACAATATAGATAAGCGCTTCACTGATTCAAGGACAGTGTGTGTGACTGATGATGAAGGAGAGCGATGATGATGATGATGATGATGATGATGATGATGAGACCTTACTCTGGTCTGATCAAGGCCTACACATGCACAATTCACTGGAAAATGATTGTCTTTGTTCAGTTATAAATGCTTATATGATATGTCTTGTACATCATTTAGCTGTGACGTTATAAAAGTGAAGATTGCTGACGTCAGATCTTCATGTGTTGTATCCTCTCTACTGTTTATTGAGAGAAATCAACTTTAGAATAGACTTCATTGCAAGTAAATGTTGAGGAAGGTTTATATAGTAATATTTATAAAATAATGTTAATTTTGATGTACTGTTTATGAATAAGATTGGAGTGAAATTAACCCATTCATGTGTGAGCCACACCTCGTGTCCTCCACCTGACCTCTGCTGTCTCTTCTGTCACACATCACCATCACCTGAAACTATCTGTGATCTTAATTCTCTCTCTCTCTCTCCCCCGCAGATAATGGCCATTCCTCCGACATATGTAGATCTGGGCAAATCCGCCAGGGACATTTTCACCAAAGGATATGGTATGATTTAACCAAACATGTTATTTTCCCTTAAGGTTTTCCTTAAACAATGTCTAAATTAAATTCAATAACAAATGTAAATATTTGTATGCTATTATGTGAGTTTCATCTGGTAATAAAATAAAGTGATATAAACACAAGACGAGAATAAAACTGTTTTAAAGCAGTGATGGCAGCAGAAGGGAGAAAGTCAAGCATATACGGCTGAAAATGAATATTTTTTGAGAATACATGGCTACGTTTGGCTGTTAAAGAAGACATATCCTGAAAATCTGACTTTTTTCATGTTTAAGTTCTATAATTGGGTCCCCAGTGCTTCTATCAACCTAGAAAATGTTATAAAGATCAACCCAGAAACTTAGTTTTGGTCAACTGTTCTCTGCAAGCATGTGAAAAAAAATTGAAATTTGACTGCGTGTGATGTCAGAAGGGGATCTTATTATAATAGTACCACCACTTAATCTGCACTATCCAACCACAGCACTGCCATTAGTACAGATTTCAGCTCATTTGCATTTTAAAGGACACACGCAAAACGGCACATTTTTGCTCACACCTACAAAGTGGCAATTTTAACATATTAAAATAAATTATCTATATGATATTTTGAGTTAAAACTTCACAAATACGTACTCTGGGGGACCAAAGATTTATTTGACATTTTAAAAAAATTCTTGTGAAATGTCCCCTTTAATAGGTGTTTACTATCAGCAGAAGTAACCGGCAAAGTAGGGCAGACAAAACTTTTAAAACTACTGATATTCTTTCTTCCACACCAGACAGCATCGACTAGGCCCAGTCAACACGGGTATTTTTATAAACTGAGTTTAGGGCTGTTACGATTATGAAATTTTGCCTGGCAGTAAATATTAATACACATAAACACACATTTAAAAAAGTAATTATTTAATGAATATATATTTACAAAAAATCTGAAAATTCTTCATAAGAAATGCATAAGAAATTACAAACTGCTTATCAAAGTTTTGCAGCATTTCTTTAAATGGTGTTTTTCCACTGTATTGAATGGCTATGGCTGTCAGTTAAGGAGCGCCATCTGATACTGTCTTGTTTATACAGGCGCTGCAGCTCCCCCTTGTGTTTTTAAAGAGATGTGCAATCATTGCGGTGATCTGAAATCATCGCAATGATTTCAAACTATTGCGATGAGATGATTATTTAATAATTGTTACAGCCCTAACTGAGTTGTTTCATATTTCGTTAAAAAAATCTCTGCGTCCACACGAACATGCAAAAACCATGTATGAAGCCCTGTCAAATAGCATGCCAAACCAACAAATGGTGAGATCTCCCTAACAGTAAAGCCATGTTGGCCAATCTGAAGCCATTGCAGAGTTTCCCCTCAGCAAGTCACAGACCAAAAACTCACTGGCTATACAACAACGCTGTAACTGGAGTTTCTAAAAATCTTCACCCTGGCAGGAGTTTCTATAAAAGTTACCTGATCCTGCATTTGTGTGTGGACAACCAGCCAAACTGCATTAAAAAAGCTACACTTTTGAAAATACCTGTGTACGTGTGGACAGGGCCGATTTTTTTATTTCATGTTTGCGATTTGATGAAAGCAGATCCTTGATTTCTTTGTCCTGTAGGGGTCACGTTTACACAGTGATTTCAAACACAAACGGAAAAGTTTTTATGACAGTCTTGCTGTTCATTTACACAATGGTGGCGTTTTGAAGTCTTGAAAACACAAACTTTTGAAGACTGGTTTCAAAGTGCAAGTTTTTAAAAACGACATCTAACCGTCTCAGTGTAAACATGAATCTGTGATAACATTGACATCATGCGCATGTGTTAATTCAGTCTATAGGCATGCATGAGTTTAACTAAAACAACGTCGGTCTACAGGTCTGTGTTTGTGCTCCCCGAGATATTTAACTTTATTAACGTGTGTCACTTTTATGAATAAACCTGCCTCATTGTCCGTCTAATCAAAACTTGATGCTTTAGTCAACTTGATGGTTTGTATTTATGGCTTTGTAAAAGAACGTGCAAATGCACAGATGTGTAGTGTTTCTTTACAAGGCCTGGCATAAGTAATACAGCAGATGTTGTTGTCTTCGTGGATCTGTGTAAACATGAATCTTTTTGACAGCATTATCGCGTTTATGTAAAATTTGAGGGCATAAGCGCTTTTTTGTTTTTCACTACATCATTGTTGTGTAGCCTCAGCATAAACCCAACAGCTCTTAAATCAATTTGGATGAGATTCAGATTAAACTGACTGACTTCTATCATTTATCAGCACTGATCAGTTTTATTATGACAAACTGTAAGCCCACAGTCATATCACACATTGATCATCTCACATATGTTGTTTTGTGTGTCAGTAATTCATTTTTCTTTTTGGTGATGTTCAGGATTTGGTCTTATCAAGTTGGACTTAAAAACAAAGTCAGAAAATGGATTGGTAAGTGGCGTCCACAAATATTCATAGTGTATATAATATTACACATGATTTATTCAGACTGAACATTAATAACATCTGTTTGTCAAATGTTGCATTATTAATGTTGATGGTTGTGCTCTGTGATGTTATTGTAGGAATTTAAAAGCTCTGGTTCAGCGAATACAGAGACCAGTAAGGTGGCGGGAGCGCTGGAGACCAAGTACAAGTGGGCAGAACACGGCCTGACGTTCATTGAGAAGTGGAACACTGATAACACTCTGGGTACAGAGATAACCTTCGAGGACCAGGTAAGTCGATCTAAAAACATCAACACAAACCGATGTCCGCTCAAACACTAATCTATTAGTGCTGTGCGCTACTTTAAATCAATGTCTGTTTAAATCAATGGCCAAATATTAAACATGTCTGCGCTGTTTCTGCTGCCGATGCAAATGATGGCTTAAATCGAGTGGCATGTTAAGATTAGTTATAAATGACTGTTTAAACATTGGTCAAGAATAAGATGGCTGTGTAAGCCAGCCCAACACTTAACATTAACAGCACTTTATATATTTATTACATTTTTGTCATTTAACCAAGATTGTGAATTTTTCCCTCAGCTTGCCAAGGGGCTGAAGCTGACATTTGATTCCTCGTTCTCTCCAAACACTGGGTACGTCTAACCTCTGGATTAAGCCTACTTCAAAACAAGTCTTAATGCGTTTTAACTACATTAACCAAGATATTGTAACACAGAGTTTTAATGCTTCCTCATTACTGTTTGATCTCATATATAAAGAGCAGAGTCACCTCTGAGTATTGTTTTGAAAATACAGCCCTGTTGGTGTCTCTAGTTCATGCCTAACCGGTTTTTGCTGGTGAACAGCACTGCTATGCTGATCAACAAGCACCAAACAAGTCCTTATCATCATGAACTAGCCTGAACTAGTCTTTTAATCAGGACAAACAAGAATATTTCATCAAGCTTATATGTATGACATAAAACATTGTAAAACATAAAATTTTGATCAAACAAAACTTATTAAATGATACAATGTATTGCTGTTGGTTAGCTTTATTTATCTGAGGTTTAATTACACAGAATTTATGATAAATTAATGTATTTTTAAAAATGTCATAAAACTGGGGCCCCCCTGGCACAATCTCGAGGGCCCCCAGTTTGAGAACCACTGATCTAGACAAGTGATGAGAGAAAGTTTTTCCCTATGGCTTTTCTTAGCAAAAAGAGTGGAAAGATCAAGAGCAGCTTCCAGCGCGAGCACATTAACCTGGGCTGTGACGTAGACTATGACATCAACGGTACGGCGGTGCACGGAGCCGTGGTGGTGGGCTTTGAAGGTTGGCTCGCCGGATACCAGACGACGTTTGAAGCTGGGAGAAACCGCGTCACTCAGAGCAACTTTGCCGTTGGTTACAAGACGGATGAATTTCAGCTCCACACAAACGTGAATGTACTAAACAAACATCACTTAAGTGTCTTATCTCTGCATGTGTTGTGTTTTGCCAGTTTTAAGGCTTGAAGGGAGGGTGGGTTATTTTAATACATGTTTATTACCTGGACTGGATTGGATTTGTTAAGGGCTTTGTGTCAGGAGGCAGTGCACTTTAACACCCTGCCTGTCAGATGGTCACTAACAGTGTGAGGTCAAATGTCATTAAAGCTTTTAAAGAGGTAGTTTAGTAAACAACTAGTTGATAAGATTACTAGTAAAACATTTTGACAATCAGTGATGTCAATAGTAAAGTATGTGAAATATATTTAGGAGTTTGTATTGCCATTTAAAGTTTCCAGTCATTGGAAAAAGATTAAGACACTAAATATTTATCTCATCAATAATATGAAGTCTTTTCAATTCACAGGAATGATGGAACAGAATTTGGTGGTTCTATCTACCAAAAGGTGAATGATAACCTGGAGACAGCTGTCAACTTGGCCTGGACCGCCGGCAACAGCAACACCCGCTTTGGCATCGCTGCCAAATATCAGATTGATGCCGACGCCGCCTTTTCGGTACGTGTTGTGGCTGTTCTTGACATTCAGTTGTCTTGCACAGCATTTTACATCTTTGTAGTGGTATATAAAAAATATTTTTTAATAATGTCTGAGACATTCTCTGAAACACATTCTCACACAACATAAGTCTACATATTTCTCTGAATATGGTGACATTGTTTAAATTAATGTTTTATATTCGGACACGCTCTGTTGCTTTGATTTGCTGTGGAAATTAACATACATTTTCTCCTGTAATATATTTTAAAGTATATAGTCATTTCTCAGCAACAGGGTGGGTTAAAGGGGACATATCATGAAAATCTGACTTTTTCCATGTTTAAGTGCTATAATTGGGTCCCCAGTGCTTCTATTAACCTAGAAAATGTAAAAAAGATCAACCTAGTAACTTAGTGAAAAAATAGGTCATTGAAATTTGGCTTTCCCTGTGATGTCAAAAAGGGATCTTATTATAATAATACCGCCCCTTAGTCTGCACTATTCAACCACAGCACTGCCATTTAGTGCAGAGATCAGCTCATTTGCATTTAAAGGGACACCCAAAATGGCACATTTTGCTCACACCTAGAAAGTGGCAATTTTAACATTTTATAATAAATTATCTATATGATATTTTGATCTAAAACTTCACATAGATACTCTGGGGACACCAAAGATTTATTTGATATCTTGTGAAATGTCCCCTTTAAAGTTTCACCATTATAGAAAACTGTTAGTGAGAGGTATTTGTGACATCTACATTACATTTAACAGGATTATGCATTAAAAAATAAACACAGTCATTTTTATTTTATAGTATTGTTATTTTTGTCACCTGTGATCTTTTAGTCTATGTACTGTCTGTCTTACAGGCTAAAGTAAACAACTCTAGTCTTGTTGGTCTGGGATATACTCAAACTTTAAAGCCTGGTAAGTATTTATAAATATAAATATGGGTGATTCTCACGAAATCCAGACTTAGAAGGTGTCGAGCATCAGATTTGCTGCACATATAAGATTAAGGTCTGAACTTACTATAACCAGGATTTAAAACATATTTAATATAGAATTATTTATTTTTTGTAGATTATCATTATCAAAAATTATCATTACCGCAACATTACAACATATTACAACAAAGTCAATTATGTCACTTACAACAATTTTTTTTTTGAAAATGTTAGTTCATTTAGGGCTTTTAAACAATGATTGAAAATTGTTGTGGAGGATGAGAAAATTGGTCTTAGACTCATTTATATTCCTTATTATTGTCTCTACATTTACCAATGATCACCAAATACCACATGTTTCTTTACTGTAAATGTTTATAGTATAACATGCACTGAAGCTTTTTATTTTGTAGATTTTTTAATTAATAAATATTTCCATGTCAAAGAACCCAAATTCAGTCATGGACACATTGCGGTAATAAGTTTTCCACTTAAATGTGGAAAAAACAACTAAATTTGTTTGTATGATGTCATTTAAAATCATGTGCAAAATATTACATGAAGAGATGTAACTGTATGCTTCTTATTTGGATACTCTTACTTTGCATTTACATTTTTTATCAAAATGTTTCATGACACCTCATACGTCTAATTTCATGAGAATCACCCATATTGAGTTTTTAAACTTATTTATAAGCAATAAACTCCACTCCATGATGTTACATCAATGTGTTACAGAAAGGTGTGCTTTACATTTCTCCTGTATTTTCACTGAATGTTTTGGATGTTTTAACTGTACTTGTTCTGTGTTTTACTCTTCCTGTCTCTTGGTTCAGGTGTTAAATTGACCCTCTCTGCTCTTCTGGATGGGAAGAACATTAACGCTGGTGGCCACAAACTGGGTTTGGGTCTGGAGTTTGAGGCATAAAATACTGAGGATTGCAATCATCCTGAATTTATTTTTTCAATACCTATCCTCACAAACCTTGTTTCTCTTAGATGCCCTTGCTAAGGAAACGCGTATTATACTCGGTCAAATAATGCATTAGTGGTGGCTCACTGTTTTAGAGAGGGAAACAATTGTACATTTACAAATAACCCTGAAGAGTATCTATGACCTGATGTGTTTTCAAAACACTACACTACACTTAATATTATTTATTATGACACAAAGAAGATTTTACAAAGGTTTATTTATTTTGGCTTGGGAACAGCTGGTAATTGTGATGCTTTCATCCAAGAAAATTCTTAATATTAGGTCGCAACATTCCTGATCCAAAGTTTCTATAAAGACCAGCAGATGTTGAAGGATGGGACCAGGACATAACAGAATTCACTCTGCTATAGGAGCCGTTCATGAATTTAGCTGTAGATAGAGCAGTTCATAGCTGTGTTTAGTGTTTTTGTCTGTATGTGTCTTAAACCACATGTGAATCTTGTCTATTTGTTACATGTAATATTGTTTAACCACTGCATACTGCCTGTACCTCTGATGGCAGAACTATTTCATCTGTCCCTGAACAAAAGGAGATTTGATAAAATCTTCAAATGTCCCAGGGGATAAAACATCAAGGATTTTAATAGGCGGATGTAGTCTTCCATTTTCAAGTGTAGGTTTAGAATATTGTATATATACTGAGAATATAGCAGTATATATAGTTTAAGTTAAATAAAAACCTAAAACCTCAAAATGCTTGGCTTTTATATTGCAGTTGGGTTTTCTGCTCTAAAATTTGTTTTGTGCTTAGAATGACACTTGGTTTGAACATATCAGTAAATTAATCAATATACATTATGTAAACTTTTTGGCAAGAATGACAACATCTTACGAGTCCAAATCGATCATTTTTTTTTTCAAAAGAATATGCAACAAGGCCGTTTCTCAATCCAAAGGCTGCAGCCTGCAGAGGTCGCATATGCAGGCTGCATACGTCATCAAGCCTGCTTTATTTAAGTTAACTGAGCATTACATTCGCAACATACAATCTAGAAATTTTCAAGATAATTTGTGATAAAATAACTGATTTAAAAAAGAAGTACAAGGATGGACATATAATAATTATTGGTGGTAATTTCAACAATGCTCTGGAAGAGTTCTGCCTATAAAGTCATCAGTTCACAAATTTCAGACAAATTTTATTTTATAACTGACAAGTTTCTGACATATGGAGACATTTAAACCCTAATTGTTGTGAATATACTTGGAGCAATACTTCTTTTTTTTATTTCTCAAGAATAAATTACTGGCTGATTACTCGTGATATAATTCACTTTGTTACGGAAACAAAAATTACTTGTGTCCCTCTTTCAGATCACAAATTGATATTGATCTCTCTTGATGAGTGTAAAGGTAATATGACTCATGGATACTGGAAATTAAACAGTAATCTGCTCTCTGACAGTCATTTTGTGAAACAAGTGAAATTATTAGCTAATATTTTTTAAATTTAAATTTTCTACAAAAATGGGAGTTCAAATTTAAAGTCGGAGAAATTGCTATGAGATCGGGCAAAGTCTCTTAAAAAATGTATTAGAGAAATAAATTTCAGAGATAACAGATCAATTTCATACTTTAATTAAACAAAATGCACTGTCAGAGGACCAAAGTCGAAAATGTATAATCTCAATTTAGATATAGATAAATTGTATACAGAATTAGCCAAATGAGCTTATGTAAGGTTTGAGGAAGGGGAGAGGAATACTAGTTATTTTTTCTAAGAAAATTATTTAATCTTTAAAAATAAATGAAAGAATATCCATTAATCATTTATAAATAGCATATTTTGTGTATTTTGTTAATGAAAACTTTATACCTCCCAAACTGATAATGAAAATATAAGTACATTTGTACTTATACAAATGTGGCTCAGTGGTTCACGTAGGTTGCCTACAAACCGGAAGGTTGGTGGTTCGATCCCCGGCTCCACCGGACCAAGTGTCGAGGTGTCCTTGAGCAAGACACCTAACCCCAGTTGCTCCCGACGAGCTGGATGGCGCCTTGCATGGCTGACACCGCCGTGTGTGAGTGAATGGGTGAATGCGTGGCAACATGTACAGCGCTTTGGATGGCCATAGGTCTGTTAAAAGCGCTATACAAATGCAGTCCATTTACCAAAGAATTGTGTTCCAATAGTTTCTAATGATTATGTGAGAATTATATTTCCAAGCAGAAATTTATAAAAAAATGAAAATCCCCTGGATCAGGCGACTTGACCGTTGAATTTTATTGTGCTTTTTGGGAACTGATAGAAAACTCTTGAACTATATGAAAAAACCAAACAAAGACCCTTTAATTATTGAAAATTGGCGACCAATTACTTTATTAAATGTAGATTATAAAGTTTTAGCATTAGTTTATGCAACTAATTATATTAGTCTAATTCCCGCACCTACGATAAGAAGATGTCAACTTTCAAACCTAAGTCAACATTTATGCCAAGTGTACCTAATCCAACGTTGAATTCATTCTACAAAAAAGTAACGTATGACATTGATAAGATCTTTGTTTCAAAAAGAAGAAAACAATACAATCTTCCTAAAGATGAAGTAGAAGCTTTGGACTGGATTTCTAAAAACGGTGCTCTTGTAATAAAAAGAGCGGACAAGGGAGGTGCAGTGGTGGTATTTGGCAGAGATCAGTATGTAGAAGAAGCTGTGCGACAATTACAGAATTGTGAGTACTACCAACGCCTGAAATTGAATCCAATAGAAAGTATTAAAAATGAATTGACAGATATTTTATCACATGCTAAAGATGAGGGATGATTTCAAATAATGAATATGATTTTCTGTTTTGTAAAGATCCTAGAATCCCTACTTTTTATATGCTCCCTAAAATACATAAGAATCTAGAAAACCCACCAGGTAGACCTATAATTAGTGTTAATGAGTCTATTACAGAGCCGGCTTCAAAATATGTTGATTTTTTTATTAAACAATTGGTTAGTGAACTACCTTCATTTATTCAAGATACAACCCATGTATTGAATATTATTAAAGAAATGAAGACTATTGAAAGATCTTTATTGGTGACTATGGATGTGGAATCGCTATATACAAATATAGATCTTAAAGATGGGCTGGAAGCATTAGCTTACTACTTGAATATGAGATTACCTACCGAAATGCCACATGCATGTTTTATTGTACAACTAGCAGAATGGACATTGAATAACAACTTTTTTCTTTTCCAAGAGAATTTTTATAAACAAATTAAAGGTACAGCTATGGGTGCATGATTCGCACCAAACTATGCTAATTTGTATTTGGAACTATGGGAAAGGAAATTTGCATGTGTTTGTTACACCCTGACGAAGGCTTGTTAGCCGCAACACGTAGGTGTATTTGTCACCTGTTTTTAAAGATTAAGCCATGTGAAATAAAGGCTTTTTAACTATTTCTACACCATTCGAGTGCCTTAGAGATTTCTTATATATTGATTAGAATTATCCCTTGCATCCAAAGAGCACTGAGAAGAGCATTTTACACCCCATGCAGCACTTCGTTTGCCTTTTTTTGCTTTGATAGACTAATTATCTATTTAGTAGTGCTGGGCATAGATTAATCGCATAAAAAATAAAAGTGCATTTTTGCATAATACAGCCAGCGGGGAAAATAAGTATTTGACACATCAGCATTTTTATCAGTAAGGGGATTTCTAAGTGTGCTATTGACACAAAATTTCCACCAGATCAAGCCATCAAGCCAAATATTGAATTCATTCAAAGAAATCAGAACATTTAAATATATAAGTTGATTCATAATAAATAAAGTTAAATGACACAGCGAATAAGTATTGAACACACTTTATTTAATACTTTGTAAAAAGCCTTTGTTGGTGATTACAGCTTCTAGACGCCTCTTGTATGGAGAGATCAGTCGTCTGCATTGCTCAGGAGTGATTCTGGCCCATTCTTCTACACAAATGGCAGCCCCAAACCATGATGCTTACACCCCCAAACTGAACTGTTGGTATGGTGTTCTTGGGGTAGTGGGTGCCATTTCTTCTCCAAACATGGTGTGTAGAATGACTGCCAAAAAGTTACATTTTGCTTTCATCTGACCATACTATAGTCTTCCAATAATCCACAGCCTTCTCCGAATGCTCTTTCGCAAACTTTTTTTTTTAAACAACAGTACCTGCTGATGCATGGTCTTCCTGAAGTTCTCCCCAAGTGGTTCTTGGCCTTGGAGAACTCTCTTGATTATTCTTTGGACTCCTCGGACAGGGATCTAACGTGGAGCACCTGATCATGGCCGGTTTATGGTGAAGTGAGACATTTCCGGATAATGGCCCCACATTGCTCACAGGAACATTCAGCATTCTGGAAATGCGCCTATAACATTCCCATCAAAATGCTTTCAACGATAAGATTACGAAGATCTTGAGAGAGTTCTTTGCTTTTACCCATCATGAAGTCTTTCCTTTGTCTCCTGGGTAATGAGAAGCCTTTATAGGCCATCAATTAGGACTAAATCAGCTGATATCAAATAGTACTGATTGGGGTCAGGGTTTCTCTCACAATAATGACAGATTTCATGTGATCTCCTGGCTTTTTATGCCATTTTCTCTTCATGTGTTCAATACTTATTCCCTTTGTCATTTCACTTTATTTATTATGACTCAACTTCTATATTTAAATGTTCTAATTTCTTTGTATGAATTCAAATTTGTTTTTATGTTTACACTGGTGGAAATTTTGCGTAAATAGCCCACTTAGAAATCCCCTTACTGATAAAAAATACTGATGTGTCAAATACTTATTTTCCCTGCTGTATATGTGTGTGTACTGTGTGTAATTCTTATGTAAATTTAAACCCACACACACATGCATTTCAAAACATTTTTATTTATATATCCATTTTTTGTTTTGTTTATATAGAATATACAAAAATATAACTAAATATATATATATACACATGTAAATGTTTCTTAAATGCATAAATGAATGTATGTGTATTACATAATAATTACACACAGCACACTCTTATGCAAAAAACATTTTTGTTTTGTATGCAATTTATCTAGATTAATCTATGCCCAGCACTAATAATTAGTAATCCCAAACGGGTTTCGTGGCTAAACGGCACATCAGTTCTAATATTAGGCTTGTATTAGACCTATTAGATTATAACCACTTTGTTAACTTGGATGCACTCGCTTTGTTTTTGACTTTTATACGGCGTTTGACACAATTGATCATCAGTTTTTGTTGCAGGGTTTACATGCATTTGGTTTTGGAAATAATTTCATTGAAACTCTTAAAACGTTTTATGGAGGCATTAATAGTTCTGTCATATTACAGAATAATACTTCTAGAAGATTTCTTAGAGGAGTGAGGCAGGGTTGTCCAATTTCCCCATTTTTATTTTTGATTGTTGTGGAGCTATTACTATTGTCAAAAGTCTGCATATTCACATTATTTAGTAGAGAAATATTTTTTTTCAATTAGTTGATACTTTATTTTTGAAAGATAAGAATCAAATTAAAAATGCAATTGAATTAGTTCAAACCTTTACTGATGCCTCAGGCCTCCACTTAAATATCACAAAGTGTGAAATTCTTTCAGTGCATGATTCATCTGAACAATCTTTATTCAACATTACAATAAAGGAATTTATTAAAATTTAGGAATTTTTACATAAAAAAGTAATATTTTTAAATAAAACAGGATCAAGAAAACAAAGGTGGTTTTTAATAATTGGTTAAGGAAATATCTATCTTTTCCAGGTATGTGTTGTTAACAAAGGCAGAAGGTTTATCCAGATTTATCTTTCCTGGTCTTTCTTTCTTTCTTTGTTCAGGATTCATGAAATTAATAGATTGCGTTTGAATTTTGTTCGAAAAATAAACACCACCATCTTAAAAATGTATAAGCAGGTAAGAAGCATAAAGGTTTTGAAATGCTGGATTATGTGGATATAAATAATACCTTTAATATTAGTTGGGTCAAAACGTGTATTGTTGCCCCTGATTCAATATGGTTCTTTTCATTAAAGAAAACAAGTTATTCCAAGAGAAAAAGTTTGCTGGAATTCCATTCAGGGATGATAATTGGAGTAAAGTTCATTAAAAGCGTAATTTCTCTTAAGAAAACCATGTGCAAATGAGGTGATTTTGACAATCTACATGCATGAAAAAAAATTGCCATATAAGATGAAGAAATTGACTCAATTGTAAATATTTTTATCGTCATTCTCAAAATAACAAATAATTTATATATACATTTTGATTGATAAAGGGTACAGGCATTTGTTTTTCTATCTTTTCAACTAAAATTAATACAGTCATAACATTGAATGTGAAATAAATTATTTGTTATTTTGAGAATGATTATAAAAATATTTACAATTTAGTCAATTTCTTCATCTTATATGGCAAAAATTTTATTCATACATGTAGATGTCAAAATCACATCTACACATGGTTATATAGAATAGTTATTGTGAAACAGAACATTCTTGATGACGTATGCAGCCTACAAATGCGACACCCGCTGGCTGCAGCCTTTGAATTGAGAAATGGCCAACTAATAAAAAAATGGCGTAACACACGTAATTTTGAACGCAACATAACTAGCGCACTACGCCACGCATACTGGGCGAAGCCCAATCGGAAGTGATCATCACTATGCCCTATTCCCTTCGAAGATCAGAACTCTTAATGTGTACACTTTAGGGTGAGTTGCGCAATTGTGTTTCATACTGTGACAGATCAAAATACACTTGGCAAACAGAGTAATGAAAAACAAAGTTATTTTATCTTAATCCGGAGCGACTGTTTATGTGGCGACCCCTTCTCGAAGTGCCCTTCAGAGGGGAAAATATCCCGTTTTGAACACATCCAGTAGTTTGACTCTCAGCGCGCATGCGCACAGATGAGGAGAACATCACAGAAGATGGCGGCTGTGCATAGAGTAGACGTGAGACGATCAGCTATGGGAGTTTTTATAGTGTTAATGTCTCTGCAGATTCTATCTGTTCGATGTCTTCCAGTGACAACATCGGGTAAGTGACAGATTTACTCCTTGAATTCGATTCATTTACATTTACTCTAATGACAACGATACCTTTGTGACATCATCAAGCATACGTTAGCTTGTGTGAAAAGTAAACCTGGTTAAATCGAAAGCGTTTTATCCATCTGCATTATCACATATTTGCCATGAAATCATTACATCTGTTTACAAGTAAAAGCACAGATAGGTAATAATGATCTAAATTATGAAGAAACCGGAAGGCTGGTTTTGACGTAGTAGTCTGTTTTTTGTAAATAAAACTGTCGTTTGTTTGTAAATAAGCCATAATCCGTGTTATTTATTTCCCCAACAGTGTAAAGACATGTACACTACACACTGTAGCTGAACACATTAATACACACAGTAACTGCGTCACATGAGTCCACCTGAAGTCGCATTTGTCAGCCGCATACGTCATCAAGTTCCAATTTAGAATAAACATAAAGTACATAACTTATTCCTTAAAGGATTAGTCCATTTTCTTAAAAGAAAAATCCAGATAATTTACTCACCACCATGTCATCCAAAATGTTGATGTCTTTCTTTGTTCAGTCGAGAAGAAATTATGTTTTTTGAAGAAAACATTGCAGAATTGTTATAATTTTAATGGACTTTAATAGAACCCAACATTTAATACTTAACTCGACACTTAACAGTTTTTTTCAACGGAGTTTCAAAGGACTATAAACAATCCCAAACGAGGCATAAGGGTCTTATCTAGCGAAACGATTGTCATTTTTGACAATAAAAATAACAAATATACACTTTTTAAAGCACAACTTCTCGTCGTGTAGATCCGGTCGTGATGCGCCAGTTGACCCCACTACGTCACCGCAATTACTCATGACGTCAAGAGGTCACAGAGGACGAACGCGAAACTCCGCCCCAGTGTTTACAAGCATCTTGAAAGAGGACCGTTCCTACATGTATGTCAACTGATACTAATTAATGTCTTTGTGTCAGTTTATTGTTTAAAATGGTCCGCAAATGTGCGTTTTATATATGTAACACGTGACCTCCCTACGCCACTACGCATTTACGTTAGGTCGCCCTGGACCGGACCTTGACGAAAAGTTGTGATTTAAAAGTATATATTTGTTATTTTTCTTGTCAAAAATGACAATCGTTTTGCTAGATAAGACCCTTATGCCTCGTTTGGGATTGTTTATAGTCCTTTGAAACTCCGTTGAAAAAAACGGTTAAGTGTTGAGTTAAGTATTAAATGTTGGGTTCTATTAAAGTCCATTAAAATTAGAAAAATTCTGCAATGTTTTCTTCAAAAAACATAATTTCTTCTCGACTGAACAAAGAAAGACATCAACATTTTGGATGACATGGTGGTGAGTAAATTATCTGGATTTTTCTTTTAAGAAAATGGAATATTCCTTTAAGATGTTATTCCTAATTGTTAATGTGTTGATTGTAATGATAACATTTTGTTCAATAAAAAAAATTAAAGTACATAATCCAAGAAACACTGTAGTTTCATTGTTTAAAATGTAACCATTGTTTTTCAGAATTAAGACCTAGAAAATTCAACTCCACAAAAGAGACATGAAAAAAAGTTTTTTTTAAATAGTTACAAAAGCATTGCAGAATGATTTGTTTATATAAATTGGTGTTTCCACACATCTCGTTTGCATAGTAATTTAATGGCACGTTAATGGTTTAAAACAAAAATTAAATAATGGAAGTAATATAAAAACATTGAAATGTTGTGTGTTTATTTCAGCTGAAGTATCTACCAAAAGAAAGATTTGAAATTTAATGTGAGCAAATGAAATAATGATATATTTCACTTTACATACTTGCAATATTTTCTTTATTTTGTCTACAGGTAAGATTATTCAGGGCAGCAGTGAGCATCCAACTGAAAACGAGGAAACACCTAATGTTTCCACCACAATAAATGACAGTAATGTGGATAAACCGGCTGAGGTGTTGAGTACAACAACAGCAGCTCCTATTGTTCACATCAACCTCACCAAAACAATATCACCTGCTGCCGCCACCGCTCTTCTTTTACCCTCCACCACAGTCATCAGTACAACCACTGTGGTGGATGAAGAACAAGCTTCCCAGAAGGCCAACCCTGTGTCTGCAGACAAACAGCCCACCATCACCATCCCTGATGAAACTAAAGAAGAGGATTACATGGACGATATTACCCCAGGACCTAACATTGGAGATGAAGACATTAACGATGATGACGGCGATGACGACCAAGATAACTATATTATCTCGGCCACTCAGGGTAATGAGAGGAATCTTCATAATGGCCCTGACATAGATGTTCACATAGACACAACAGTCTACACACCTCGGGATGAAGATTCACATTTCTTCTTTCACCTGGTCATCATCGCTTTTCTGGTGGCCATCTTGTACATCACCTACCACAACAAGAGAAAGGTACGATTCTCTTCTTATAATTCTCATGTTTGTTTGGACGGGCGCTATGCATAGCAAACACTGTTTACATCTGAATCCTAAGTTTCAGCCCAACAAATACAGTAAACAATTTTATTTTTCAGAAAACCATTTTAATGCCTGAATTCTGCGATTACACCCTCATTTTTCACATGGCGGAAATCATACAAGCCATGTCATGCCAAACTGGTACAGCCTATAACCTAATTTACACTGGAGCCATAATCAGCAGAAGAACTTACAGTAGCTGTTAGCCAAGTAACAGGTGGACAGAGTAATAACATCTTCTACTCAAGTAAAAGTACAGTTAGTTAGCCTACTTTAATTATATTTTACTACGGCGCAGGTTTTGCGTCGGTTTTCATTTATACTTTTGCGTCGTCGTCCGCGTCGACGTGCAAACACACGCGCAGACCGCTGGTAGGCAGTAACCACGCGTGTAACCACAGTAGCAGCACGACCGTCAAATAAGAAGAAGCTTTGCAAGTTAACCCACAAACAAAGAAGAAACAGCAACTTGTTGTGTATGATTAAGAATACCAGCAATGATGGAAGTAAATAAACTGCGACTTTTGTTGCAGTTTGAGTTAAATCACTCCTCAACTTGGATCATCTTTGTTTTCACCGTCGCAAACGGAAATACCTATGACGCAGTTTTTTTCCTGGCGGGAGGGGTTCTGTTGGACCAATCACAGCGCTTGCGGTCTGCGTAACAACTATAAATCGGCTTTATACGTAGGGCTGGGTATCGATAAAGATGTTACCGATCGATTCAATTTCGATTCACAAGCTATTGGTTCGATTTCGGGGGGGGGGGTGATTGATTTTTATTCTCGATTCAACTCGAATTCGATACAAAAATCTATATTTATGAAAAAGAACAATGAACATAAGTTTATAAGTGGGTAATTAATAAAAAGAAATTAAGAGCCACAAACCTGTATATTAAACTCTTTTATTTTAGGTACACTTGGGAATATTAAAACAGAACCCATCTCTAATTTTCAAATGCATACAATTATGTTAAATACAATACAATTTTGATGAAAGATGAAAAATGTTTGCTAAAAAAGTCAGAACAGTCGAGTGGAGAAGACTAGTAATTAGATTAACGTTAATCTTACATTCAATGTTGGCCTTGAGAATCGATTTTGAATCGACCACGTAAAAAAACCCAGATTAATCAAAAAAAAAAAATTTTGCCCAACCCTACTTACACGTTTATCATCTTCTATCTACTTACCTCATGTCTAATGCTGCGTTTACACCAGCCGCGGTAGAGGCGGCAAAAACGCCCTATTTGCGCGTAGTTGGACGCTTGAACATTTGAGTTTACTCGCTTCATTCGTGTGTGAAATTCTAGCCATTCGAGACCTTCACGCGGAAATTTGCGTCATGGGAGGGGCTTCTGCGACTCTGCTGAGACTCCGCTCGCTTCCTGTAATCATGTCACTACTACAGCAAGGTCCTGAATGGTTATCGCGGCGCGGAAATCCGCCGAAGTTCCGATTTTTCAATTGCACCGCGTGTACTGCACCGCAGGATGCCTAATCGCATCCTTGCATTGACCTTACATGTAAATCACCCGTGCTTGCCGCCTTTACTGCGGCTGGTGTAAACGCAGCATAAGACCTTCATTTTCTCTCTCTCTCTCTCTCTCTCTCTCATCATATTTATACACAACGCACATTAATCACGCATTTTTTTGGACTGTCTTCCTGTGCATTTTATCTTTGAGACTAGTTGGCTAGCTGCTAAATGCTGCAATGCACATCACTAGTCTTATTAAAGAAAAAAAGTATTAATTGAAACTTAAAATACCAACAGTGTTTGGTAAACGGTACAGTAACAGTTTTGCTGTGGGAGGCATTTAGCCTTAAGCTGGAAGCATGGTTTGCATTTTCATCATGACTGTGTTTATGTGCACATGAATGAAGATCATTGGCCTATTTCTGTGAAATCAGTTATTATACAGAGCAGTGATCTTACAACATATCTGCTGGATTATTGAGTAAAGTCAATGCTGTAGACTGAAGGTGTGTAAATGATCTTTTGCTTTCTGTATGTACAGATCATGCTATTGGCTCAGAGTCGTCGCTGGAGGGACGGGATCTGCTCGCGAGGAGTCGATTATCACCGACTTGACCAGAACGTTCAGGAAGCCATGCCTTCACTCAAGATGACCAAGGATTACGTCTTTTGACCAATTCAATCGTTTACTGAAGAGATGCTGATTTTGTCTACACATGGTGTCTTATTTAATCGGGGGATGAGAAATTGGGATAATTTACTTTGTGTACTCTGGTCTCTTGTATCAGATTGTTTTTTATTTCTGTTGTTTGTTTTCTTTAAATGCAGATGTTTCAGAATGAATGTTGAAGTTGATGTTTTTCTAAATTTCATTTTAAACCTTTTACACTTAAAGGTGCAGTGTGTACATTTTAGTGGTGAGGTTGCGAATTGCAACCAACTGCTCAGTCTACTGCTTACCCATCGCTTTTGAAACGCATAGAGAAGCTACGATAGTCGCCACCAGAAAAATGTCAACGTCTGAGATTTTCTTCTGTAGAAACATGGCGGCACAAAATGGCGACTTCCATGTAAGGGGAGCCTCAGTGTATGTAGATAAAAACGTCTCATCCTAAGGTTATAAAAACATAAAGGTTCATTATAAAAAGGTCTTTATACACCCCTGATAATATAGTTTTGTATATTATTTTGCATTTCTGTCAAGAGATCCTCCTAAAAATTACACACTGCACCTTTAATTTAATCTTAATGTGAAAACAATCAGATAAATACTGTTGATTTATTTAAAGAAAGGGGAATGAGGGTTTGTTTATGTAAAGATTAACATTATCATGTTGGCCTGAAGAGACGTGAGGATTTTTTTCAGCTACGTAAGCGCTGCACACAAATGTAAAGGCTGTACCTTACAATGTTGCAATTTAAAGTCTGCACTAAAACATAAGTGATATATTGTTTATTTTGAGTCCAGCACAACAATGGTTTATTATTGATTACCTCTGTGATGATGTGAAACTGTGTGTGTTCTGCTCTGCTAATAGAAATTAGGACGTTCAATCTGAGTTTGCTTTGCTATGCAGCTGTTTTTGGGGCAGGCCCTTCTATATTTGTGTTTTGACTTCAGTGAAGTTGTTTTATATTGCACACGCTGGCTAGATGAGCAGCTTCTGTCGTTGCCAAAGTTGTGGAGTTTTTTTTTTTATTCATTCCCTTCAGTCATTGCACATGTGTTTTTATGGCAAACACTGTATAACAGCTGTAGCAAGAACCGCTAAAATCATCAAACTGAGTGCAGAAATAGTCTCTAATAATGTAGATTAGCCTGACGTTTGTAATTTATTTGAGAGGAAGGCAGTTGTTTACTGAATCAGTGGACTGAATTCATTTACGTGAAAGCACATGAGGGGTTGCATCTGTGCATGCATTATGTGTGAAGATAAGTTGCCTCTTCTTCAATCAATAAAGCTTATTCAAACGGGTAATCATTGTGTGTATCTTATTTCCATTATAAACAGGTAGGTTTACATAGAAATGTGAGCATATGATGCTATGTGTATTACAAATTCATAAAGATTTGTTTAAGGATTAGGGTATAAATATTAAACCTGTCAATTCTGAGCATATTTACATTTATACATCTGATTTAAAATGATTGTAGCTACAGGGAACTATGCATATGACAACAATCTTTATCAGTATGCAAGTGTCCGCGGGGTTTTAAAAAGTATTAAAAAGTGATAAATCAAAATTGTCAAATTTAAGGCCATTAAAAGTGTTAAATTTGGCTTAGAGGTATTATTTTTTCCAAATTAGGTATTATTTTTTCAGACTATCAGGTGTCCTATTCTGATTGAAATTCTATCTGCGTTCGCGTTAGTTCGTTTAAATATGGGCTTTAGCATATCTGGGCACATAATCAAAGATCTTTCGTCTCTGGGATGTTATCAAAGCCTGGAGTGGAGCCAAATCACGTTCCTCTCTCCACTGTGAGCGTACTGAAATCACTACGCACCGGATCCACTCCGGGTTTTCTGACTGTATCCCGTTAAGCTGAGGTAAAACTTTATTTCAGCTAGCATGGTCAAACTTATAAAGCAGGAAGGCTCCGATGTTTTGAAGATCGATAAAGGTGTAAAAGACCAATGGAGATTGACTTGGCTTAGCGAAATGATGAAGATTGGCAAGCCTTTCAGTTCGGGGGCTAAGAAACCCAAACAGCCAGGTAACTTGCGTGTTTCTACAGTATGACTACATTAAGGGTCCTGTATTTTGGGGGTAAATGATTTCTCACGTACGTGATCATCCTCGTCACGTTTTTTAATGGTATGCTGATCTAGCCGCTGATACAATGGGTATGTTAAACTTGTGGGAAACTTCATGTGGCGCCACAAGAACCAAGAGGCAGATGACATCCAAATCCCGTCAGAGAGATTGACGAGGAATCATATGAGGAGACTGCTTCCGAAATGCTCTCGCGGGACTTTGATGTCATCGACCTGTCGGTTCTTGCAGTTGCATTTGCGTGTGGTCACAAAAACGTAACATTTGTCCATATATTTAAGCACTGCAGTTTAAAAACAAGTGATTTTAAGCCATTCAAACACAAACAACAGTGCTAAATGCGTCCGCTGTTTCTGTGTCAGAGGAGCACGCAAGCCGCGCATTCGTTTCTCATTGAGCTTGTGTTGTAAGTATTTTTGCCGCTTTATTGGCCTTAAATAACACATATGCCTCAAAAATCCCGTCTTTGCAAATATCCTCATATAAACACGACCATTTAGGTCTTAAGAGAAAGTAAACAGCAGAAACATTGCGCATAAAATAGCACATCACCGCTGCCTCTATTGTAACATAATATTTTGTTGATAAAGGTAAAGTCATTCAATTTCATTCACTATGGTTACAGACATCCTGTGCGATTTGTACACTACTTTAACTCGAGTTGCTCGTTCAGGGTTTATATTCATACATAACGTTTGTATAGCTGTGACTGTAAGCTGTTGTGTGAACAGAACAGACCCTGGATTAGTCGTTTATGTGTAACGTTACTGAATAATATGATATGAAAAGTTGTATTTGTTCACATTAGTAAATGCATTATGTAACATGAACAAACAATGAAAATATAGAGTATATAAGCATTAATGAATTCTTGTTTATGTCATTACAGTAATTGATGGTTGTTCATGGTGCATTCACTAATGTTAAGAGTTTCAACTTTGATTAAAAAAAATATTAGTAAATGCTAAAATAAATACATTTACAATTAATAAATAATTAATAAAAGATTCATTAAAGGTGGTGATATTCATGTTTTCTTTTTATATAGTGAGTTATTTAGCTGTTTCGCCTTCGCATCTGAAATGCCCTGCAAACTACAGCTACCTATACATGCCACATGAGACTCCAATATGGAATTTATGGCAAAAAATCTCCCCTTAAAATGTTATTGGTCTCGCCTACATAAAGTGTTAAAGGAATATGACTTGGCCTGAAAAACATTTCAGTCAGAAGAATTTTTTTCACTTTAATCCATGTCTACTCTTTTTGTATGTTATATATGTCAAAATATGTGTAAATAATAGAAAGGTCACTGATTAACACTTGCAATTCAGTGTCGTGATGGTTTTAAAAAATATTCTAAAGGTATTAAAAAGTTGTAAATTTAACTTAAGGATTGCTGCATATACCCTGTTCATTAGGGATAAATCTGTATGATCTAACGCAATGCTCTACAGGCTGATCTACCTGGCGCCCGTTTCAGTAATGGGCGTAGATTTAGGGTGGGATGCTAGGGGCATGCCCCTACCAATATTCAGGGAAGACTAAATAATAATTACGACCAAGCAATTAATCTGTATTCATATATAACCACTGATGTTCGTCTGTTTCTTGTGTTTTCTATGTTTTACTTATATTTTATTCAGGAATCATTTAAATGAGATTAGAAACCTTTGCAGTCGTCGCTAACACAGTCTGTTAGCCTAGAAAACTTGTGGGTTTCACTGGACTCGCCTGAAAAGTCCGCTCCCCTTCTCACTCTCATAATGGGAGAGGGAAGGTGTTACTGCGCCGAGTCGAAGTACTCCCAAAAGTGCTATTACGCCATAAAATATAGTTCCTCTTTTAAATCCGCTTAGAAAAGCGCTACGTTTTATTTTGTACCACCAAACTTGCTCGTATAACTACTCGTCTTAAATAGGAAAAACGTTGATGTGTTTGGTCACTTCTAACTTTATCTCTAAATGGTACCATTGAATGAATGGGGCTAAGCTAAGCTATCGAAGCGTTGCAGCGCGCTCCAGTGCTTACGTGCACGCACACAGATGATAGAAGGATGTATCAACAATTCTTAGTTAAGGTAATAACATATTTTAATATGGAAAATGAGTAGACTATTCCTTTAAGAGGAGTTTCCGTGGGTGTCTGGATTGTGCTGGAGGTTAGTTGCTTCTTTCCGTCTGCAGAGTCCATTTGAAACATGCTATCAATTGCTAGGGTGGCCATTCGTGCCAGTTCCGCCGGACACATCCCATATAGGTTTGCGGGTTCGTTCTCCGGAAGTCGCGTTGGTCGACCGCATACGTCATCAAGGTTTAATATTTCGGGTTTAATTTCAGAAAAGCAACTGTTACATTTCGAGGTAAGAATGAAACTACAATGATTGTATGTCTTAAAAGAAATAAATCTTAATTTTCTAATGTATTTTAACTGAAATGTGAGAACCTCGATGACGTATGCGGTCAAGCAACACGACTTCCGGAGAATGAACCCGAAAACATGTTCGGGACGTGTCCGGCGGAACTGGCACGAAAGGCCACCCTAGCGATTGCCGCTGTTTACTAATGGCTGGCATCTGCGTCTATATGGAACGCCCAAGTAGACGAGCACGCGCATGATGTCACATTTTGAATTTTCATGCCAATTTGGACCCGACTCATCAACACACAAAAGAGCCTACAGGCTGATAGAGACAACCGTGGAGGACAGTCAAGGTGTCATTCTTTCTATTACATTATGGTTGGCTCATAAATATACAAATTAAAACTCTATCTTAAAGATTTTCTTAATTAATAAGCTACATAATGCCCCTTTAAAGTAATAGCTCAATTAAAGAACTGTGTTAAAAGTACCTGCTGTAAATTAACAAACTTTTAATAAACCTACCGTTTGTGGCCAAGGCATAAGAGTTATAAATTGACATTTAATTAGGAGGTTAGCTATCATTTTGACAAATTGCTTAAATACACTGTATACACAAAACCATGTCGGCAGGCCATCTTTTGTCCCATATTTCAGAGTAAGTTGGCAACCCTACGAAAGCGCCAAGCAGCTCCCGCTGTCAGCCAAAACAACAAAACAAACAGAAAAATACAAATGCTTCTTTTTAAATGTTGGGGGTCAAGCTCAGGTAAACAAAGAGTTCCAGGGTTGTAATCAGCATAAACGTTTCTCTCTGTTTACAATACTCAATGACCTGTATGGAAAGATTCAAATAGTTGTAAACAGAATAACTATCACATTAAAATAGTCTGTTTTATGTACCTGCTCTGGGTCTGGAATATATTCATTTTCATTACATTTGCGTTTCACTTCCATCTCTGTTGCAGTAGCTTTTGCAGACACAAATTCAGTGTCTCTGTATTTTTGCATGAAGTCAATTAATCCATCTAGCTGTGATGAGGCCACATCAAGCTTCGTGTCCTTTGACTGGAGCTTCTTACTGACGGTGTTCACGGAAAACAGAACATCATGATAAATTCAAAGCTTTGCATTTCATTAGCAAGCGACTTTGCTTTACTTTTAATTTTGGGGTTGCTACAGTCCTCTGCAACATGATCTTACACAGTTCCGTGGTATAGTCACAGAATATTTTGCTCATTTATCCGTGCCATTTTCACGGATCTCTGCATTTTTCCATGTCTGTACCACGGACTTTCTTTTCCATGTCAGCTTCACGTACTGGTTACTTAATTGTTTTTCCTATTTTTAAACCATTTTTGCGTGGGTTTGGGGTTAGATTGGGGTTTGTGTTAGGATGTCACGTGAACTATTGGTTTATACTTTTAAACAATTGTCGCCTGACATTAGGGTTAGAGTTGGGTTTGAGTTAGGATGTCATTTTATGTTACAGAAAGTCGTTCTAACCCCAAACCCACTGCTCCAACTCCAAACAAAAGGTCACAACCACTTCAGCCCCTCATTTCATTGGACAGACATGTCAGGTGATATTATACAGTCTTGTTCAAAATAATAGCAGTACAATGTGACTAACCAAAATAATCAAGGTTTTTAGTATATTTTTTATTGCTACGTGGCAAACAAGTTACCAGTAGGTCTGTAGATTCTCAGAAAACAAACAAGACCCAGCATTCATGGTGTGCGCGCTCGTGGGGCTGTGCAATTGGGCAATTAGGTGAAAGGGGTGGGTTAGAAAAAATAGCAGTGTCTACCTTTGACTGTACAAACTCACACCTATTGTGTACAAACATTTTTTTTTCTGGGATTTAGCAATCCTGTGAATCACTAAACCAATATTGAGTTGTATGACCACAGTTTTTTAAAACTGCTTGACATCTGTGCGGCATGGAGTCAACCAACTTGTGGCACCTCTCAGCTGTTATTCCACTCCATGATTCTTTAACAACATTCCACAATTCATTCACATTTCTTGGTTTTGCTTCAGAAACAGCATTTTTGATATCACCCCACAAGTTCTCAATTGGATTAAGGTCTGGAGATTGGGCTGGCCACTCCATAACATTAATTATTTTGGTTTGGAACCAAGACTTTGCCCGTTTACTAGTGTGTTTTGGGTCATTGTCTTGTTGAAACAACCATTTCAAGGGCATGTCCTCTTCAGCATAGGGCAACATGACCTCTTCAAGTATTTTAACATATGCAAACTGATCCATGATCCCTGGTATGCGATAAATAGGCCCAACACCATAGTAGGAGAAACATGCCCATATCATAATGCTTGCACCTCCATGCTTCACTGTCTTCACTGTGTACTGTGGCTTGAATTCAGAGTTTGGGGGTCGTCTCACAAACTGCCTGTGGCCCTTGGACCCAAAAAGAACAATTTTACTCTCATCAGTCCACAATATGTTCCTCCATTTCTCTTTAGGCCGGTTGATGTGTTCTTTGGCAAATTGTAACATCTTCTGCACATGACTTTTTTTTAACAGACTGACTTTGCGGGGGATTCTTTAAAATAGATTAGCTTCACACAGAAGTCTTCTAACTGTCACAGTACTTACAAGTAACTCCAGTCTGTCTTTGATCATCCTGGAGGTGTTCATTGGCTGAGCCTTTGCCATTCTGGTTATTCTTCTATCCATTTTGATGGTTGTCTTCCGTTTTCTTCCACGTCTCTCTGGTTTTGCTCTCCATTTTAAGGCATTGGAGATCATTTTAGCTGAACAGCCTATCATTTTTTGCACCTCTTTATAGGTTTTCCCCTCTCCAAACAATTTTTTAATCAAAGTACGCTGTTCTTCAGAACAATGTCTTGAACGACCCATTTTCCTCAGCTTTCAAATGCATGTTCAACAAGTGTTGGCTTCATCCTTAAATAGGGGCCACCTGATTCACACCTTTTTCTTCACAAAATTGATGACCTCAGTGATTGAATGACACACTGCTATTTTTTTGAACACACCCCTTTCAACTAATTCAACTAATTGCCCAATTGCACAGCCTTAAGAGCGTGCATATCATGAATGTTGGGTCTCATTTGTTTTCTGAGAATCTAGTGAACCTACAGGTAACTTGTTTGCCACGTAGCAATAAAAAAAATATACTAAAAACCTTGATTATTCTGGTTAGTCACATTGTACTGCTATTATTTTGAACAAGACTGTACATATACACATACACTCCCTGACAAAAGTCTTGTCGCTTGTGTACAAATTGACCTGAAGTACCGCTGAAATATATTTCTAATCGAGATTTGTTTTCAAGAAATAGCTCATTTTAATTCCAACAGCTTTTGTAATGTTTCAGTGCAAAACAAAACTGTCAAAAAGTATTCTAATATTCTAATAAGTGTTGTTGCCTTGTAATATGAGCTTCATCTGTGACTAATAATGGATCAATTAGGTCTCAGGTGTGTATAAAAGAACCCCAGTACACTAGACATTCACATCAACTGCAACTAGACCTTTGCAAACATGCCTAAGACTCACCCTGAGACTAAAGTTTTGATTATCAAGAGGCTGAAGACCAGATCCACTGCTGATGTGGCAGACACCTTCAATGTGTCTCAGAGTCAAGTACAGAGGATAGAAAAAAGATTTGAAGAGACTGGAGCTTTGACAAGCCCAGGTCAGGCAGACCCCGCAAGACAACTGCTTAAGAGGACCGTTTGTTTGCTCGAAAATCCAAGGTCAGCCCATTTTCCATTGCAGCAGAGTTCCACGAGACCTGGTCACCTGAAGTCCCTGTGTCAACCAGAACAGTTTGTCGGATTTTGTGCCGAAATGGCCTCCATGTCGAATCAGTGCACAGAAGCCAGCACTAAACAAAAGACAATTGAAAAACCATGTGGCATTTGTCAAGGCCCACAGCCTGCTAAAAGGATGGACGCTGGAAAAGCAGAAGGTTGATTTTTCAGATGAATCTTCTGTTGAATTACACCACAGTCACCTCAAATATTGCAAGAGACCCACTAGAGCCCGCATGGATCTGAGATTCACCCAGAAAACAGTGAGGTTTGGTGGTGGAAAAGTCATGGTCTGGATAACATCCAGTATGGGGGTGTGCGAGAGATCTGCAGGGTGGAAGGCAACATCAATAGTCTAAAATACCAAGAAATCTTAGCTACCTCTTATATTTTCCAACCATAAAAGAGGTCAAATTCTGCAGCAGGATGGTGCTCCATCGCATACCTCCATCTCCACATCAAAGTTCCTCAAGTCGAAGAAGATCAAGATGCTCCAGGGTTGGCCAGTCCAGTCCCCAAACATGAAGATCATTGAGCATATGTGGGGTAGGATGAAAGAGGAAGCATGGAAGACGAAACCAAAGAATATTGATGAACTCTGGGAGGCATGCAAGACTGCTTTTTTGCTATTCCTGATTACTTCATCAATACATTGTATGAATCCTTGCCAAACAACATGGATGCAGTCCTTCAAGCTCATGGAAGTCATACAAGATATTAAATTTGGATCTCACAGCACCACTACTTAATTTGCTGACATATTTTTGTATTTGCAGTAATATAGGCGACAAAACTCTTGTCTTGCCAAAATTTGACCTCTCTGTCTTGATTAAATTATAAATCTTTTTTGAGTGAAACAAATTTATTTCAGTGGATTAAACATCATTTGGGAGGGTTTAAGCTTTTCATATGAGCTATTTCTAACACCAATTGATTAAAAGTCAGGTTAATAGCAGGTGTTTCTACAATATAGATAAGCGACAAGACTTTTGTCAGGGAGTGTATTTTTTAAATAAAAAAATGTGAGGCTCAAAAAGGTAGTTTGTGCTATAGAGGGCTACGTTTGTGTCACGGAGTGACTGTGAAAGGGCGGAACCTAAAGGGAGGAAGATTAGTTCCGCCCGGACCATGATTCGCAAACACCACCCACTTCCGGGAACTCCGGGCAACCCAAATCGGTGTGTTATTGGAAACAGGTGCATTGTTGAGCGTGGCGATTGTTGATTGGGCAATTCAGTGAGTAGAAGACATATAAATGGAGCATTAGAAACACAGGAGGGGAGTCGATTTCTGGGCGAACTTATTTCTGCCAAAGGCAGACGGAATGCATACCTTCTGAAGAGTCGGAAGGCCCCGTTGATCTGGTGATCGCACAGAAGCGAGCGGAAAGAGTACGGGGCTGAAGGAGATGAAAGGAAGAACGGTGGTTATTTCCAGCAGTTATTGTGGGTGCAACGGAGCAGAGCAGGAAGTTGGAGAGAGTGTATGGTGTACTGTGGAGCTTGGGCAAAGAGAGATACACACATGGGGCTGAGTATACGATAACCTTTATTGGAGTGTTGTGTTTACATGCATTGTGTTTTGGGAAGCTAACACACATTGAAGATCTGCTAGGATTGCAGTGAAGGAGATTGTGATGCCAGCCGCGTCCGATGTCGGATATCTGGAAGAGAAGCGAAAAGATTCAGTGTTAACGAAATCGTGAGTACACAGAAGTATTCATCATGTCAAAAGTTACTTTGAAAGTGTGGAATATCCGTTTACCTCTTGTGAGTTGTGACCAGTCTGTAAGCGGCCCCACTGTAAAAGAATTGGTGGGTGAGCCGGGAACAGCAAGGAAGAAGTCCGTTGCCTCGTCGTGGCTGTGATGTTTCATCTGGCCGTCCAGGAACATCCAGGAACTATTCCCAGGCCCTAGGTGGTTCTGACCTTAATTCACTGTGAGTGTGTGGAGTGCAGTGGGTGAGTCCTTTCCTTTTGCTATGTGTTCACTTGGAGTCTGCAGTGTCGTGCTGTGTCATGTTGTCAGAAATCACCCTCTAGCCTGGGAGAGAAACCCTGTGGAGAAGAACGTGCACTGGTGTTGCGAGATGACCGCTTTTCATATACATGCCCGCTGGTGGCTCTTGACCCCTACTCCGCCGAGTGGTGACATGTCAACAAAAACAAGTAAGGAACAGTGTGCATAGTGTGGGGGACGTCGACAGAGGGAAGTATTGGCTGCTATATGAAAATCCAGCTGTATAGCCCTTGTGTATTAATACCTGTTTGTGGAGTGATTTCAGAGGTTCGCCCCTGTCTAGATCTCTGGTCCGTTGTCTGGAAGAGAGGAGAGGGAAGTGTTCGAGTCATTCCTGAGGTACATACCCGGTGGCACAAACCTACCTGAAGTCACCCAGCGTGAATAAGCTGAGGCCTTGGTAGGCCCAACGTGCAGCAACTTCAATCTGTATAGCCCTTTAAACCTACCTGTATGCCCGAAGTCCAACTCCAGTTGCCCTTGTATGCCCTTCTGTACGCCCACAGCTAAGAGCCAGCGTATAGCCCTTGTGAACCTACTTGTATGCCCGAAGTCCAACTCCAGTTGCTCTTGTATGCCCGTACTGTACGCCCACAGCTAAAAGCCAGCGTATAGCCCTTGTAAACCTACCTGTATGCCCGAAGTCCAACTCCAGTAGCCCTTGGACGCCTTTCTGTACGTCCACAGCTAAGAGCCAGCACATAGCCCTTGTATACTTACCTGTGGATCGTCCAAGTGTCCCCAACAGCGGGCCCCGGATCACGTGGCGAACAGTGTCAGGTACGCCCCACACCTACCCAACAGTTACTTACCCTTTTTCCTTCTGCACGTGCAGGAACGAGAAGAGCCCCACCGCCAGTTTTCCCTGCAGGACAAACACAAGAGACACCACTGTGAATAACCCGGTTAAGTCACATGAGGGACAGGATACGAATGGTCTAAAGACTTGCCTGGGAGCCCCGTGACAGAGTCAGAAGCGACTCGGATTGCCACTCTCTGGACCAGAGAGATAGATTTTAGACTTCCCTTCCCCTCCCCTGAATACCTTTTAAATAATTTAAATAAAGTTTGTTTTAATTATACTTACCTTCTCTCGTGTGTCTGGTCATTGTGGTGTTTTTGGGACCTCCTCGAGGTGGAAACTAGGGAGGGGCGAGACTCACGACATCTGTGGTCCGCTCCGACCTGTGACAATTGGTCAAGTTTATTGTGAAGTCTTTTGTCAAGTCGTCTAGTCTGCTTAGTGTCTTGTTTACCTTGTTTGTTGTTTTGCCCCCTTGTGTTTTTTCCCCATATTTTCTGTTATTTTAAATAAACTAAGTGTTCCTCAAAGTCTGCATCTGGGTTTGTTCCTGAATATCCCTGACAATATCACTATTACTACTACAACTAATACTACTACTACTACTACTACTACTAATAATAATAATAATAATAGCAATAACATTATTATTATTATTATTCCTTTTAACATTGTGGCTTGATATGCTTGTGTTATAATATAGTAATAGTGTTTGTTTTCAGAAACTGATTTAATAAAGTGTATTAAAGTCAAAAGTCTCTCTTTTACATATAATGATTAAGAAGTTAATACATACCTCAACATAGTGCACTTGGCAAACCACGTTGCATAACATGACAGAAAGTATTACTTTTGGAATAAACCTTTAAAACTGTAAGTCATTAGTATTTCATTAATCATCCATTAGATGGCGCTGTCACCAGGGCACAGTGTAGCCAACTTATTGGCCTAGACATGATGAAATCAAGACTTTGTGCTCCAACACAAAGACAAAAAGGTCACTAACACAGACATAATATAAAGTGATCACAATAGAGGACAAGACTGAGGGCATGAGTCCAGATCCTGATGCCAAAATCAAGAACTGAGACCATAGGTCCTGTCACATAAAGGTTTATTTACACATCATGTCAATCACTTACCTCATCACAACAGTAGATTAAACATAAATATAAGAATATATGAACAGACACAGCAAATAAATAAGGGGATGATATGAAGGATTGACATTAAAGCAAAGAGTGGATGTAGCATTATTTAAATGTGGCTTTATTAAGTGCAAACAATTATCCAGAGATGGTTTTACATGTCCATTTACTGATTGGCAGAGCAGAGCTCAACATTATTATTCATGACCCTTTCACATAAGATAATAATAGACCATTTCATTCTAAGGGCAAAGTCTATGGTTATAAATGGATATGTAAAAACATCTCTGGATAATTTTTGCACTTAATAAAGCCACAAACCTTCTGTGTACATATCAGAGAACATGTAACACATCATTTCAATGCATTCTTTGTCACCTTTATTTGTAATTCTCTAATTGTCTTTGGTCTCTTTTCTTTTCATTAAAGCTGCTTTTAAACAATAAAAAAGTGAAAACAAGTGTTTTTGGTAATAAACAATGGTTGTATTTTTTTATAAAGAAAATGTTATTTATCACTGCAGTCACAAATGTCTAGTCATCTTTTTTACAGTCTCATCTAAAATATCATTTCTCTTGATATTGTAACTCACATGCTGTTGAAGTAAAACAGAGATGCAGAAACATTTTTCCAGTCCTCACGCTTCAGTTTTGTTCCACATGATTATTTAAGGAAAATCCTATTGAAATTAGACTTAAAACAATGGCATTTTGAATAAACATCAGTAAAAATGTGGCAAACTGCTCCTGTCTTCAGCTTTTCCAACAGTTTTAAATTGGTTAAGCATTAATTAAACACATACGCTTGTTAAACACAACTGCTGCGAGTCTGACAGAAGTGAAATAAAAATAGACATTTCTTTTTCTTTCTGTCTTCTTTATGACCTTTGATTATTGAACTGTGCTGAAGTTGTAGTCAGCTGAAGATCTGCGGTTGGATTTTGATGGTTTTGAGCAGATGGTGGAAACAGATGCACATTCATGTAACTGTCAGTTTTCTCACAACAACACAAATAAAGCCATTGTGGGCTGAAGAGCTGCTGTTTCTGTTGACACACATCCATTAGAATATATATAAAACAAAAGCAGTGTACTGTAAGGCTTAACGCAAATAATTTTTTATACTGGCCCCGTTGGGCCAGTGGGTTCAGGTTTTCACTTGCCCTGCCAAAATTTTCACTGGCCCAAAAAAAAAGATTTCAGTGTGTGTCACATATTTAAAAACAATAATAATTCAAAAGTCAAATATAATTGTATACATATACAACAGACATGTTCCAACAAAAAGTCTCCCCACTTTTCTGCTTTACCTGTAAACTGATGGCAAACAGTGTAAGTAAATGTCTGCTTCCAAGATGTTAAATGATTATGTTTTTGGCTGGTGACCCCACCATCTTAATGTCTCTTTTATGTACCAGATGACATAATAAGCAACACACGTTGTTGTTTACAACAACCATTAAGGTAGGAGAAACCTCATGACATTGCTGAGAACTTAACTTTCGCGAAGCTTATAATGCGTCTCGATGGTAACATTCCATAATAATACATACAGACATATGGCCACAGGCAGAAAATATATTGTAGTGACTGAGGGCGAAGCACTGGCCTGAAGAATGTCTCTGACGCTGGCCCCGGGACACCGGGTAGTCCTTTATGTTGAGCCCTGGTACTGCCAACTGGATTTAAGTCGATCTGTTTTCAGAACGCCTTTGTATTTTATCCAGATATTAGAAAGTTTTTAATATTGTTAACATGAATCTTTATTGAAAGTGTGTCATATTTGTAGTTAAAATGTAACATACATTTTGAATTTGGTGCCTATTTGACAGAGAAAAGGGGTGTTTGTAGTCTAACCCCCTCAACAATATTGGACTTCCTGCTTTCAATGATGCAAAATGATGATTTTTACATCATTGAAAGAAGGAACTGTAACATTAAAATCTGTATTTCTCCCGTCTCAGCAGCAACTGAGGAAATGATGCACGACCATTTTAAAAAACATGTCTGGGGTTTTAACTATACAAAGCTTAATGCAAATGGGTAAAGTGTCCCTTTAAAGCAAAAATATGTATCAATGCAACTTTTATGAAGTAAAATCCCTAAAAGTCTTCCTTCGCTAGATAAAATATTCTGTTGCTGTTCACAGTGGGTTAGGGACTGTTTCACATATGTTTACAAGCTTCAGAAGTGAAAACGTCCTTGTTACTGAAATATAACAGTTTTTGTCACCAAGCCAAGAAAACAGTCGGTTTAGGAATGTGCCGAAATGAGATGTCAGATTAGAATTTAAACATCTCCTCCAAACCCAAAAGGCAACGACTACTTTTTTTAGGCGTATGCCTTGTCTCAGTAAACAGGTCTTTAAAGATGCAAATGTAATCAAAATGACTTTTAAAAATATTTTTCATGAGAGACTTTTATTTTGACACGATGATCTGTTATGAGTAACCATGGAAACGGAGTGTTCGGTTGTGGAAGAACACAGTCGTTGTATAACCTTACCTGGGAACATAATATTAGGAATGCGTGGTTAAAGTTTGTTTTTAAAGAAGTTACAGCTCGTGTGGGGAGTGTTTGTATACTTTGTGTACCGCGGATTAATTTGCAAAGAAGCCACAAGTCAATGCTGGATTTGGAGAGAGACTGTGATTAAAAGCACCACTAATATTGGATCTGACAGGAATGGCAAATCAGTCTTTATGTTAGTAAAGCATTTTACTAAGTTACCACATTTCACTATTGCTTTGTTAGAGATCGCTTGATATGTTCTGATTGTAACAAAACTTTAAGAAGAGGAGTTTTTACTATTGTATGATGTAAATAAGTCTAAAAACCTAGATTTACCGTGTAAGCAATACTTGCCTTTTAGCCTACAAACGGAAAAAAACGTTAAAATTAGCTTAAATTTAAAACATTTTAACACATATTATATAAAAGACTAGTGGTACAATCATAAACTGATGCAATTACAATGTCATATGCCATAAAACATAACATTTATTTACCTAATCTTTCACATTGTAGCGACTCGGGCAAATCAGCTGTTCTCCCATAGTTGACCGTTACAGTAAAACGGCGCAAAGTAGCAGATAAATTTGCGCATGCACAATGCAAGAATGCCGTTGCCGTTACACCAGAGGCTGTTGCTTAAAGTCCCTAATATGTAGAAGTCACACTCTGAGTATAGGTTTCAATACTTGCCGATTATATCAGTTATGTCAATCATGTCACTTTAGAACAGTTATCATTATGTTTCTTCAGTGAGCCATATGGTTTGTGGTTTTGTTCCTGCTAAGTTAGAGTAACAGGTTCCATATACAGTGATGTGCGATAGCAAACATCATTAATTACATTACTGCTTTGTGTCCTTGACAGACTGGATTCTGGATTTACATGTAAATGTGACAACTGCTTCTCACATTTCATTATTTTCATTTAATTCATATGCGCATGCAGGCATGCACACACACACACACACACACACACACACACACACACACACACACACACACACACACACATGTCGGCATATGTGGTTTATGGGGATAATTCCATCATGCATTTTATACTATACAAACTGTATATTCTATTTCCCTAAACTCTCCCTGTCCCTAACCCCAACCATCACCTGTTGGCAGTCTTTAATCTATGAAAAACTATGTAGTATTTTTTAAAGCCCCTCAGTTTACGGGGACACTTCCTGTGTCATTATCGAGGAGCAACCTTCTGATCTCTCTGATGAAGCCAATACGGAAGTGATTTAAACTACAATTCTGGCTCCAAAATGTCAATTATAGACCCCCATGTTAAAATGGCCAAGTTTACATTCAGAGCTTTGGGTCTCTAACCATTAGACTACAACTGCCTTTTAACCCAGAGCTTTTGGTAAAGGTAACTAAAGATTTTGCATTGACTGAATGGGTCACAGTGTTTAAATGTCTTTTTTTATAAATCTAAACAGCACAGACACAATAGAAGGTGCACACCAGAGCAGTAAACTCACAATGTGTCCCATTATCTAGATTGTCTTAATTAGCTAAATGGAGCAGAATAATTTACAGTCAGTTATTTAATTGGTTCACTACACATTGAATGAGACTTGGACAAAGAGAGCTGAAACCAAAGCTCCCAAAATTACTGTCCAATCACTTGCCAAATACTCTACTGAGTGCTGAGATACACATTTTCTTGAGCAGTGTTTTGGGGGGGGGGTAGAGGGGACACTGCCTTCCACACCAGAGCAAATTATGATTTGTCTGAGCTATTAATGAAATAGAAATATAAGAATTCATATTTTATGTGTCTAATCTTAATATTTTAATAGGTAGACTGAGTAACCTACTACTAAATAATTTTAAATAATTTAAACCATATTTAAAATCCATGAATCTCAAAGTATCCTTGTTTGCCGTAGGGTAACAAGGTAACATATGGCAGGTGGGACATCCAATGCTTTGTAGATTTGTTGGAGATCCTCTGAAAAGATGGATCAAAAGGCAGTCATGTCACACTGTAAAATATATTATGTAATGTCAAGATATGAAACTCATAATAGGCAAGGCAAGGCAAGTTTATTTATATAGCACATTTTATACACATAGGTAATTCAGAGTGCTTTACACAGAAATACAAAAGTAATACCAAACTTCATGTGTTAGGATTTCCTAATAATGCACATGGGTATCTTACGCATGTTAACATCCTCTAGGGTAAAAAATAAAACTTTAAACATCTCTATAAAACACATCTGGTATGATTACCAATAACTTAGTTTACAAAACAGGTTAACGTTTGTTTCTTTATGCCGTAGATCAAAGGTTACAGCATTTCTGAAGATAATGACAAGTGGAGTGTCAGGCAGTATGGATTTGTGCTCTTGAACAGCTCATTGATTTGAAAGTAATTGTGAAAGATATTACCAACTTTTTTCTTATTCTATTCTTGTTTTAGGTTGTACATATTTCCCTTGATATGATTTTGACATAGAAATGAAGAAAAAATATATCTAAAGGGGTTTTAGGAAACTTCTGTAACTGCTGTTACTGTAACTCTGTTACCAAAAAATGCATTTCTTTTTCCCCTCCCTCAGTAGCATTAAGCCCCAAAATAAAAAATAATTCCCAAAAGAAAGAACCATGGTAGAACAATTAATTTAGTATATTTCATTTGAAAATTTGTATCCAAATATGGGAGCTATTCTCAGGTTAAAATATGTAACTCCGTTACCATATCGGTAACGGAGTTACAGACAAGTCACAAAATGATCTCTATATCTTTGACTGAGATGTTCTGAACTGCACCATATTTATTGTGCATGGTCATGCTGATATCCCCAGGGTGCATGCCAGGTTTCATGGAATTCTGACCATCGGGGGCCTGCAATAAATCAATTTGTACAAGTGTACATCTCATTTATTATTTGATTGAATCCAAATAATTCTAACTAGCAAAAAAGCCAGGTGGATGAGCTAATTAGTGAAATCACCTGTTGTAAAGCCAGGGAGTAAAAGCATTGTTAATCAGGTCTTTGACAGTGCCACAATACCTTTGACAGCTGCTGAAAAGCAGTGACAGTACAGAGAGAGAAAAAGAAGACTGAGATGGGGGAGAAAGCATGGAAGCAGAAAGATGCAAAGAGGAAGCAAGAAGTAAGAAAGACCAGTGTAGATACAACAAGGATGAAGGAGAGGCAGAAGATGCAAAAGTGGAGACTTAACCGTCGCAGTTAAGACAATGGATCAATTGGATCAAGACAATGGCCATCCCCCCAAACCACAGAACAAGCTACCTGCTCCCGTTACTCAGGAAGTAACATAATTCTACCTGCTTAGTGACATCAGTTGGATGGCACCAGGACAAAAAGACTGCATCGCAGTTGTCAGAGCAGGGGTCAGGATACGAGAGCAACGTAGATACCTTGTGATGACAATTCATGAAGCCTATGCTCTATATAAAGAAAACCACCCTAACAGAATGATTGGTCTGACCAGGTTTCAATCCATCAGACCTGATGGGGTATTGACAAAGTCTAAGTTGCCACACAATGTTTGTCAATACCATGAAACTATTAATCCCCTACTGCAGAACCTGAGACATGTTCCAAGCATACCAGCATCCTCATCAGAGCTGCTGGGTATGGTTTTCTGTAAAACCAATGAAGAAGCGTGCATGCTTGGGGAATGCAGTATCTGCAAGCAGTTTGTGCCCTTTGACTTTTTGTGTGAGACAGCTGGGGAAATGGTCCTGACCGATCTTGCCCAGTGGTTAGAGTGGGTGCGCAACCCTGAAGGGCAACCAGAGAAAGTGCAGAAAGGGATCGCAGTGACAGATGCTCTGAAGTCCCTTGCTGAGATGCCAGCATTCAAAGACTACTGCTTTGTCAAGGTGAAACAAGCAACAGCTTTTCACTAGCTTTACACAGCACCTTTCCCTCAATGTGCAGGACTGCAGATGGACTTCTCTGAGAATGTATTGATTGTTTAGCAGGACAAAGTCCAAGGTGCACATTGGCACCACCCACAAGTCAACATTTTCACAGCTGTGGCCTGGACCCATGAGGGGGCATCATTATTTGTTGGGGTTACAGACAACTTGACCCATGACAAGTATTGTGTAGCTGTCATGCTCAGTGAAGTCATCAGCAATCTGGAACAGAGCCAGACAGTGCCAAACACACAGATAGACATATTTTCAGATGGGGCAGCACAACATTTTAAGCAGAAGAACATAATGACCTATTTCACAAAGTTCCAAGAACAGGACACAGCTATCAACTGGCACTTCTTTGCAACATCCCATGGGAAACTCAAGACTTTTTTCACTGGTTGCACCGGTGCGCCAGAACAAAAGTTAGGTGCCCCCAAAGTTCTGCATCGCATTTAATACCACAGTTTTACAAGCACCCAATCCTGTTAACCCACACGAGGACGATGGCATCCTAAAGAGTTCTTTATTTACATTCATTCAAAGTTACTGTTACACTCTTAAAATGAATGTGTTAAATGAACACATCTTGTGTCTAGTTAAGGACAACACATCGAGTGTCTTATATTTGTTCAGTCTATTCATGAATATTGAGTGTTGATGTTAACAAGGAACTAAAGTACGTTTGCGTTGCACACAGACATTTTTTTGAGGTGCAACAGGAAAAGTTTACGTTCTGGTGAGAAGTTTTCTCCGCTTGTGTATTACAAGAGTTACTCGTATTTTAAGCAAAGAAGTTTTTTCTTTTTGTGTTTTAAGCAAAGAAGTAAAGAAGATGTTTTTAATTTTTGTATTTTGAATCGGGTATTTTCAAGTGAACTCATTCCCTCTTGGTTATATGCAGCCAGCGAGGTATGTGTATTATGTTTGTATTTCCCAAGTGTATTTGTATTTACCTCTTTATAGCGTATGTGAATGTGTTTATCTTATAAATGTAGCATTTACAGGTATAATCATGAATCTAATCACTAATATTTAAATGCTGATTTGATGTTACAAGGACTGATGAACACACCCGAATGCTTATCCAGTGGAGAGTGGCTAATGAAGCCCTCATCACTGTAAAGCGGAATGCAGCCATCAACGGTTTTGAGTGAGTATACAATGAAGCCATATTTCTCAAGTTTGTTGACTCTGGTAGTATAATGTAGTAACATTTGCAACTTTTTCCAAGTTTTTATTTGTGTTTGCTGTCTGTGCATTTCTTGCAGAGTTTTTGTGACAGAGCAGAACCTTGTGGGGAAATGTTCTGCTGCTCAGATAAAACGAAAATGGGAAAACCTAATACAAAAATACAAAGTAAGAATTTTATTAAAAAGGTAATTTATAAAAGAATATTCTTCATGATTAAGTCACATTAATGTTTGTCCATCTGGCAGTAATCTTATGCTTTTAATTGCCTGCATTTTATGCTTTTCAAATTTTGTAGGATCTCAAATGTCCACAGACGGGGGTGAGTACTGAAGATGGTGAGGTTACAGCAGCACCTGGAAATGGTATGCTGCCATGGATGAGGCAATAGGTGGCCGACCATATATCTCGCCAACCTACCCTTATTGCCTCACCCGGCCTGAAACCTCACCATTCTCAGCGAGGTCTGCGACAGAGAGAGGGAGAAAAAGGAAGGATGTTGAGGAGCTAATTCTGGAGATGGAGGAGAGGGAAGCAGCAAGAGAAAGAGATGCTACTGAAAGGGAGAAGAGGCGATGGAGAGAGATGATGGAAATGGAGGAAAGTAGAGACAGAGAAATGAGAGAGCGAGACCAAAGAAGAGACAGAGAAATGAAAGAACGAGACGAAAGAAGAGACTGGGAGACTAAGGAGAGAGAGGAAAGTTTCCTTAAGTTACTAGAGTTAATTGCCCAAAAATAATTTAAAATAATGTAAACTATAGTGTTCATTTATTTAATAGTTCATTGTAATGAAATGTTTATTGTTTTATGGTATTTTCACTTTTATTAAAGGACTTATGTGCACACTCATTTTGTTGCAGTGTTCAGGTTGTTTTTAGGAGTATCTGAAAAAGATGTTGTCTGTGAAAAGTGCATCAAAGTAGAAATTTACTCACACAGTACAGACAGCTTTTAAATGTAGTTACTTAATTTTTTTCCCTTAAAGGGACAGGTGACCCCAAAAATAGAAAAGTAAAACACGAAAATTTAATGGAATATACTAAACATATAAATAGAATATAATCCAAATGTAACATTAATATTTACTCCGTCAGCTCACATTTGAGAACACAAACTGATCTTTTTTTATTCTTAACATGTGCAATGTTACAGGTAATCATGCTCATGAAGAGCAGGCACCAAGTTGTCTGGAGCGGTCACAGCTGCAGCCAGATTGTCCCGCACATCATCTCCTGTGCTGGCTTTTGTGTTTCTGGAAGACAGAGGTTGTGGAGCACCGCACAGCATGCAACCACATCTGGCACAAAGGCAGGGCTTACTTCCAGGGCCTTGAAAAAGATGGAATGCCAGCGTGTCTTTAGCATCCCGAAGGCCCTTTCCACGATGCTCAGAGCACGGCAGTGCTTGGTGTTGAACCGAGTCTGAACAGGATTCTGAACAGGTTCTCTGTAGGGAGTGATGAGGCAGATGGGCGAACACAAACAAGGATATCCACCATCTCCAAGAATGCATTTTCCTGCAGGTGGATACAGTCGGCCAGTATAAACATAATCATGTACAGATTCAGAATATCCAACAACGGTCAAGAAACTTTGCCTGGTGGTCAGTGATGGCCTGCAGCTGGACAGAATAAAACACCTTTCTGTTAAAATAGCATGGGCCATCACTTGCTGGTGGTTTGTTGCGGATGTGACACCCATCAATTGCTCCAGCTACTAAACGAAAAGCTGGAGACCCAGCCAGCTGGGCAAAACCTGCACCCACTACCTCCAGGTCATCCACGTTGGGGAAAGCTTTGATTCTCCTTAAAATCCCAATGACTCCCCTGCTCACTCTGTGCACAGAGGACTTGGGGATGTCTAAGGCCATTGACACTACCCTGTATGATGCTGCATGGGCCAGCCAGTAAAGAAAAACCAGCACCTCAATGTCCTTTTCCCAGCCATGGTCAGAGTCAGACGTTAGAGCAGCAATCAGGGGCTTGACGGACTGCCGAGAGAGTCGGAGGGTGGGACGGGGGTCAGCTCCATCTTCAAAATACAGCCGAATAATTGGCACTGCAATGTTCAGGCGGCAGTATGCTGTAGGGCTGACAGTCTGTAAATGTGTACGTAGTTTTATTAGCAACATTATTTGCTTATTTAATTGTGTGTATGTGTGTGTGGATTATACACTGTTTTTAAATGATTTTTTTACATGTAATAAAAATTAGCTTTATATACATTATTGTTTTCTTCATTAATTAATTTAGTTATGAATATCTCATAAATAAATTATTTTCTTGGGCCAAAGTCAATTGTTGTGTTTTCATGTCTTTTGATTCTGAGGTAACATTTACTTGCTAAATAGATACTTACGTTATTTACTAAATTCTTTTTAAGCTGTCTATGAAGCTTTGACCTGCAAGCAGCTGACCTTTGCGCTTCTTTGAACTGTTAATTGGTAAAATGACATTAAAACGCCAATATAAGAGATAAGAATTAATGAAAACATTCCTAACTTTACTGGTTCTTTACATTTTCGTGCTGGTGTGACATGACGTGGTGACGTGTGTCACGTAATTTATCAACATGGCAGATGTAGTACGTACGAATCAAATTCATATTACCAGGATTCATACTATACAGTATGGTAGGTAATTCATCTCATTCAGTACCTACTGTACAGTATGCGGTTTCTGACGCAGCCATGGACATTCCTGCAGTCAGCATGCCAATTGACTTATCACTAAGCCCCGCCGCCTTAGTTACGCTCGAACTAGGACAAACAAAAGTTTGCTTGCGGTTTTACAATGGGAGCTGTCAGTTTGAAAACCTTGTCACAAGATGTTTTTGACATATTTTGTACACAGAAGGTCCACCTCTTATCGAGGAGCATTCAAGTGGGACTTAAATATGAGAGTCATTTGGAAGTGAGGGTTTACATATCACAATGCACCCAGGTGAAGCCTCATGTTACGATCGTCACTATCGCAGATGACATCAGGATTAACACTGTTCATGTACCGCAATTAAATTAATTTACATTTAAACAGTTTAATATGGAGAGGCACTGAACTTTAGTTAACGTTAGCGCAAGCTATCTAACGTTATCCAACATATGACTATTTTATGTTAGCACTTATGTGGCATTTAGCACTTCAATAGACCCCTTCAAGGTTTGTAGAATATGCACTCATTCTTCTGGACTTACCCCCTTCAAATGTGTGCTGGGTTATCAACCTTGGATGTTCCTTTGGTTAGGCCTGCCACGATAACACATTTTGCTAGATGATCAATTGTCTCAGCATTTGTCGCGATAGACGATAATATTGTTGTTCCGGGACCATTATAATAATGCAGGTACACCTTTTCAAAGATTTTTAAACTTTTATTTCTAAACAATATGTAATATTGGAACTGGAAGACATTTTAAATAGCCACAAGAAATGAACAAAATAACCGGATGAAAAGCGGTCATGTTTTACCACAAATGCGACATACCAACTCGTTCAGGTTTAGTGGTTAACCCCGGTTTTAGGTTTAAATCTGAAGTACACTGCAGCTGTAGCGTTTGGTTTTGAAACTTGGCTGTTTACACTTGGTATTAAGATGTGTTTTCATCGATTGGATCACAACTGGACAAGAGAGACATATCAAATTTACACCTGGTATTTAAATCCGTCTCATTTGTCCATTTTCGACCGCTTCTGTCCTGAATACTATGAGGGGGTGGTCTGTTGAGACGGTGGGCGAGTCTCTCCGCTGTCATTTGAATGCCAGCGGGAAAAATTATGAGTTTATATCCACTCAACACAGGACGTCGGATAGACCTGCAGATCATGTCTATATTGGGTCCATGACCAATTCTGGACATCTATTCGACGTCCAAACTAGGTCCACTATTTGGACGTCCAAACTAGGTCCACTATTTGGACGTCCAACTATGACCCTACTTGGACGTCATATTTACGTGCAACATTTGACGTTTGAACTGGGTAATTTTTTGGACGAACTCATTTTATTTATCGTGTGATCAATTAATTTATCGTATATCTCGACAGGCCTACCTTTGGTCAGGGGAACCATCTACGATACCAGCAGTGGATGATTGGATGAGTCGGAGTGAGAGGGTGTGTGACAGTGCTCATGTGCTGTATGGCTACAGCAAGCAATAGGCAACCAACAAATTCAGGCTGCAGCAGAGGTGTCCCCAGCTTAACCATCTACCTGGGGGTGCCAGCTTATATGGTCAGAGATGCACAAGCCGTTTTTTGTCTGAAAATTTAGATCTCATTTCCAGAATGTCACATTTAAATGTCTCTAACTGAAAGAGAGAGATTGGGTATAACAAATAAAATGTACACTATTGTAACTAGGGCTGCTTACACTAAGCAAGAGAGAGAGAGAGAGAGAGAGAGAGAGAGAGACGAATCCAAATGCAGAGAAGTTTATTAAAATATCCCAGAAGGACAGGCAAACAAATCCAAAGGGTAATCCACAAACGTAATCCAAATAACAGGCAAGGGGTCAAAACCATGAACACAGGACCCATGAAACAATGACAAGAGCGCATATGCAGTGTTACACTAACAATACTTCGCAAAGTGACTGGGTGACTGAACAGGCTTTATACGTGACAAACAGGAAGTGAAGTGTGATATGACATGATTTCAAAATAAAAGACCAGAAACATGACTTTAAAATAAAAGACCTAAACATTAAACCAAACAGAACACAAGACAAAACCCTTGGAAATATACAACAATTTGGTCAGTTATCTTTATTCATCTTCTTAATATAGAATCAACCAACCCGTTCTTTTAATTAAAAGTTTTTATGTAAGAAATACCATACCAATTGTACTGTAGCCTATGTATGGACACTCCATGTCAGCATCTTTCCTTTTGTACTTATTAACAGTGTTGATCAAGTTACTTGGAAATAGTAATTAGTTACTGATTACTTCTCCAATAAAGTAATCCAGTTACTTTACTAATTTCTTATTTTCAAAAGTAATTAGTTACTTTACTAGTTACTTTACTAAGTTACTTTTCAAAAACACAATACATGACCATAATATGCTATAAAGCAACAGACCTTTCAGCCTAATTCTATTCCTTTTGCATATTCCATCATCTAAAATTGAATCAAATGAAACATTCTCTTTTTTAACCTCTCAACGTGCACCAATTCGTGGGCGTGATGACGTAGTTTTTTAATGCTGCTAACAATATCTATATAGCTGACTGTCTACAAACATTAATAATACTAATATTACTATACATCGTTTAAAAGGTCTACGGGTTTAGCATCAGTGTATGGTCTCTGTTTTTAGATACAGATGCTCTAGCATCATAAATTTAGTATTTTGTTATTAAATCCAGATGACAACATGCAAAATATAAACGGGACTTCTTACCTTTGTGTTGATATAATGATTGCGAGTCGAATCCAGTCTGTTTCAGATGTGTGAATAACCCATGAAAACAGTCTAATAAAATACATCCAATGACCATTTTTGTCCACAAATGCGTATAATCCATGAAATATAGATATATAGTCTGTTGTTTACATCAGATTTCGCATGAACGTCTTGTAATAGAATATAATATACAATCTGAGGACTATTTACAACGTTAACACTGTATATGAGATGGAGCCGCAGCGGTCATGTCAGCTGGGGGTTCAGGGTTTTTTTCAGCAAGTTTCACATTCCTGTGCCGGTTTGCTAGGTGTTTGCTCAGATTTGAGGTGGAATTTTTCGCTGTAGATAAAAGTGTTATTCCCACGCACAGCGGAGTGTACAGCGGATGCTGATGTTTTTGTCAAATTTAACTGAGTTAAACTCAAAGTAATGTCAGTACTTCCAAGCATTAAACGCTGCATGGTCTTGTTCTCTTCCGCGCTCCATGTTGTCTCTTCATGTTCAACACTACATTGACTGATGGCACGGCGCTCATACGTTATTGTCACTCGACTCACGTCACGACACGAGACAGTCTCACGAAACAAAATCTAGGTTAAAAACGCAGCCTGTTTACGAGGAAGTAACAGTAATCTAATTACTGGTTTTGCAATTGTAATCCCTTACTTTACTCGTTACTCGAAATAAGTAATTGGATTACAGTAACACGTTACTGCCCATCACTGCTTATGCGCATCTCTGATGGTGAGCTTGTGGCAGGAATACACAGATCATGGTTCCCACTCTTTCATTGAACAAAACACTTTCTCTTATTTCTGTTAAATGTGCAATAAAATTTTTAATAAGACATTTATGATTTAATCTTTTCCAGAAGTGTAAACACTGTGGCTCTGTGGAACTTCAATACCTTCAGTTTAAACAACCATCCTTTATTTGTACAATGTCAATAAAATGTTTACAAATTGGTGCTGCTGGAAGCATAGAATAGCTAGCAACTGTGGGATGCGTTTTACCCAGAACGTATGGAGGTTTAAAGTGAGTGAAAAACGCCATAGTTAGATGGGTTTATTTTTTTATGGCTTTACTGCAAATCACATAGTTTTGTGAGAGTAACTTATTTTATAATAAACTCAACCCTGTATTCTCTGGAAGTGGACAAAGCAGATTTTCAGTCGTACTAAATCACCTTTGACTGCTATGTTGACACGACAATTGGTCACTAGTCTGTGTCATGTTGTCCCTGAGCTTTTGAACTCAGCCTTGTCCCCATGGGAGTCAATGCCCTCAGAGAGGGTAAGACTTTACTTATTCATGTATGTTACTGTAACATCAAAGAGCTCAAGGTTATGCCAAATGACAGGTGCTTCAGTACACCGATGACCTTGTCTGGGTGTCTGCTGTTGAGCAAGAGGTCATCAGTCAGTCATAGAGCAGGGGTGCCCAAACTTTTTTCTCTGATGATCTACTTTAAAAAAAAATTTACCCGACAAGATCAACCAGCTAAAAAGCACAGTTTTATTTTGTTTTTAATTACACTTCAAATGCTTGTTATGACTATACTGCATATATTGCATATGTAATTCAACAATTCAAAACAACACTAAACAATAACAGTGCTGATATCATTCATTTTTAACACTAATCTCAAAACACCTACAGCAATACAGTAGCCAGGCCATTTATTTTATTCTGATGACTTGCACTGAAATGAATCAGACAGTTTTGCATAATTTGGACAGTAGCCACTGGTAGTAAGTCTCAAACAGGCTTCCAAATTGTCATTATTCATTGTGTACTTGTGTTTTGTCTTAATCTTCATGTGAGAAAAAGTGCAGTTAATGAGGTGGCACATTTTCTGATATTTGAATATTTCTCTTCTGAAAGAAAGTTCCAAAACTATTCACTAGATCTTGTCTTCTCTTCAATGTCACCAGTGCTAAAATCTCATTCTCCAATGCTGATGGGTTCATTTGAAACCCATGTCTTTCCCTGGTCTGTGGCCAGGATCCCAACCTCATGCTCATCTCCAAATAGAAAGCACATGAATGTAAAAACGAGCTCAAATAAAGCAAAGCTGGCTACTTTCCTTGATTGTAAAGTTCAGATGCAATGTTTTGGAAGTAGCGCTGCAGCAGATTGTTGCTTGCCACACTGTGCGATAATATCCTAGTTAATTCCATGTCGCATTGTATAATCTCAGTTTCCACCAATGTCAGACTGTACGAGTTTAAAGACTTTTAAAAAGCGGACGCACGCAAACAAACGCGTCCGCAGTTTTACGTCATCGATCGACGACGGCTGGGCGAACACAACATTTAAAAAACTAAAGCACAAAATCTAAATATATTTTAAATGCTTTGTAGTAATGTTAGCTTACCTGTCCAATAGGATGAAAGCCAACTCCGGATCCGTTTTTATACCCAAAACAAAGCGGAGGTTTCTCCATAATTCAAATGCATTTAAATTATGGAGTTTTAATCCATGTTTTTGTCTGAAGTTGATCCGATTCACGTTTGGCCTTACAAGCTTAAGCAGAAGACTCACAATATGTGGAGTTTGTGTTGAAGTCTGTGTTGTGCTGGGAGCAGGTCGTTTCTTAATGTTATCAGACATGTTGCAGTGTCGTCACTGTTGAGTGCCATGGTTGAGTGCAAAGTCAGTAGACGAGGCGAGAGGCTTGGGCGCGCATGCGGGTGACGTCACTGGATTTCGTGCCAAATCCAGCATGGTACTTTCACATAAAAATAATAATATTTGTTTCAAAGGTAATAGCAAAATCCGCAAAGTGGATCATTTTAATGTGAGATTACAACCCATTCACACACAGGCAATTGAAAAGGGATTAGTTTAAGTAGAAACACTATGTACAGCTCCTTTAAGTCGTTTTTTGTGTACTTCTACTTGTTGAATTACTTTTTTAATGTATTTTTTTAAAAGTATGTTTTGTTTTAAGTACTGTACTTCGCTTAAACTAAAAATATAAAAATAATGCAAGGTAAAAAAGGCGCAACACGGATATTAATTGATTGATGGGTGGGGAACACTCTAAACTCACAAAAAGAAACATGGACAAGACAGGCGCCAGTGCAGTATAGTCACAGAATATTAGTCACGGAATATTTAGCAAATTTTTCTGTGTCATTGTCACAGATTGGTTACTCAACTGTTTTTCTATTTTTTTAACCATTGTCGCTAGTATGGTCTAGAAGTCGAACACAACTTAAAGCAACACTATGTAGTTTTTCGAACTTTAAATAATGTCTCTAAATTATTTCAGTGATAGAAAATCTCTTAACTGGACGAATTCTACTGCTGCTCCAACCTGAGCAGCCTCCTAGCTACTACATGCACACTCTGAAAGTTGCATTGGCGGGTAGAGCACACAGCCCCACCCCTCCCCCTGCATGCAGAAGAGTGTCTGATACCAAGCACTGGTGCGCTTTTCAACCACATGGTCGAGCCGTAAGTCAGTCTTACATGGAAAATACATAGTGTTGCTTTAAGAATGACGCAGGGTCATTAGACATTGCGAGAGAAAGAGAGAGAATAAACGTCTTAGATATCAGGTGCTCAGGTCAGGAACTACATAAACATGTAAGGATAAAAGTATATAGCCATGGCACTCATCTCATTATATGCTCAGTATCGTCACCTTCCTAAAATAATTGTTTTTTCAGGTTTCTCAGAGAACACAAATAAATGGAACTAACTTAAGAGGTTGAGTAGATTTGTGTTCTTCTTGATGCAGCTGCCATTTAGAAAAGCTTGTAAAATTGCCTAAGTCTCAATGTCTTTTAACTTAGGCAAAATAAAACAGCCTAAATCATGCTCTTGACTTTGGTCATTATACTACAGGGGTAGAATAGCATGATCTATTCAAACGGATGTGGGCGATTTTACCAGACGTGGCCAGGATCATGAGATGACGACTTATGCAAAAGAACATTAATCAAAAAAATTACTTAGGCAATTATTTTAGGAAGGTGACGATATGCTACTTTGTCCTCAGCTGGCGTCTGTGCAAGGTTGACGATGACGGGCCATTGTGAATGGCAGTGAGTGCTCCACCAAAGTGCCCAGAACCATTGCCTGAAAGTAAATTAAAATCATTAAAATATAACCTTGCAAACTATCATACATAGGACTAATATGATAAAACAACGTGTCTCCATACTGAATGGCTGATATGCAGTGAATATCAACATACATTTCTGTTCAATAATTATAATAATAATGCATTTTATATGTAGGGCTCCTTACATTGAATAAACAATCTCAAAGTGCTAGTGTTCATAATGTAAATTCAACTAACAACACAATGTAAAGATTTCATTGACAGACTTTGATGCAAAATGTAGCCCTTTATTATACAGAAATTTGCTGTTGGTGTATTAGCCTAGGACAACACGCTCGCCAGATTGTTTTGTCTAAACAGCCCTATGTTGTTAAAAATTACTGTTTTACCAGGTATACAGCCACCAGGAATGAATGGGGCTAGGCTAAATCCTAACACATTCACAACGCGATGTACAAAGATTAAGTGCATGCATTTGAAAAAGATATGTAGGTATGTATTAATTAGTTTAAGTTGAGGTAAGAACATAGTAAAATATTGAAAAACGGTGGGTTTTCCTTTAACATTACTCTTGCATCAGCTATTGTGTAAACAGTCACATTTACCCACATCACGAATGACTGCCTGCGCAAGCGCGCACCACAGCCACCGTAATGAAGTTACTCAGGGTAACGTTAGCTCAGAATTCGAGAAGTAGCCATATATCTCGGAACTCAGGGCAGAGCACCCGGATAACGATAAGCCTAGCTAACAATCGTCCTGCTAAGTTAGCTAACATTAGTCATTTTGCTCGAAGCATAGGCAAACTTTATGCAAGGTCTACATTTGTGCATTACTCGGCGTAGACTCGTTCCTAAAAATACAATATAAGCGGTAGCTAATGCTAATTTAAATCAAGTAAACAAATAGTTGTTGTTTTTGGTCCAAATAAGTTGACTTACCTTGATGGTTCCTTGACGTTAAAAGTGTCCATCAGACTCGCGTGGTAGCCAGGTGTGTCTCTCATCCAAAGGACCGCGCTGTCTTCAAGATTCTGAAGGAAGTGCTAAGATTCCGATTGGCCCAGAGAAAAGCAAATGCTAAGATTCCGATTGGCAGAGAAGTGTCAATTATAAGAATTATCCAATAATGTTTGGCAATTCTAGCCCGCATGGCATTCAAATAAAGGGCAGCCTCCCGACCCCCCCACCACCTCAAAAAAAAAAACTCTCCGGTTCTACGCGATTCACGTGAATGACCCAATTGACCAAGAAAACGGCGATTGTTGCCGAAAAGCGACAAGTTTGCAGGTCTGAAGGAGAGAGAGAGAGAAGAACGCTCAAAGAGATCCACTGCTTGGTGACAGGGTGAGAGTTCCACTGCTAGATAGCAGGATGTGTGTTCCGCTGCTTGGTGACAGGGTGAGAATTCTGCCAGGCAAAACCCGCTGCTTAGAGTCTAGACGAGATGTCCGCTGTACGTAGACAGGGTGAGTTTCCGCTGCACAAAGATTCCGTGATGCAATGACAAGATGTGACCTCTGCTGAATGTAGACTGAGAGAGGCTCTACTGTACGTAGACAGTGTGATGATTCCGCTGTACGATGACAGGGTGATGATTCTGTACAAATAGAGGGTGCAAAGATAACAGCAAAGCAGGCTGCAGAGTTTCTGTAACACGCCGCGGATGGTCAGCATACAGCGCTGGACAGCGACAGTACTGAAGAGGCGGAGAGAATGTCTGAAGCAGCGAGAGCCCGTGGTGAAGTAATCCTGAGGGCAGAGAAAACACAGAGCACACCAGGCAGCACAGAACGACACAGCAGAGCGCACAAATGACAAAATAAACTACCAAAACTAGAACTAGATAAAGAAACAAAAACTGGACAAGACAGGGATGGTGAAGCACATAACATAACGAACTAGCAGGGAAACAGAGGGAGGAAGAGAACTAAATACCAAACCGTGGGAGAGAAAATTGACAACAGGTGTGGGGCGCAGGTGAGAGGAATGAAGCGGGAGGAGGAGCGCCCAAGTGACAGACGCGCACGTGAAAGCTGTCAAAACACAAAACGCACAGACACATGACAAAACCCAAAACACAGCAGTCGATCAGACCGTGATCATGACACTATAGTGATTGTATTTACTAGCTGGTGACCTAAGATCAGAATATGGAATATTTGTGGATAATTTTGTACATTTTTCTAAAAGACTTTTCTTTGTGAATGCAAAACAAAGATCAGTGTTGCTTCCTCCAAAAAATTGTGGAAGTACTTGTCACAGGTGACGTTTCAAATGAACGACGGGCGGAACCTGGCTTCCACATCTTATTTGGACGACGGGCGGAATCCGGCTTCCACACTTCATATCCGGGGTTTCCCCAAAGGCAAAATTAAGCCTGATCACGCTCAGGTGGGGCAAATTAACACAGCGGTTGCTAATAGGCTGACAAGGAGAAGAGTCAGGGTATAAAAACACCTTGCAGACATCAAACGGGGTGTTTTTGTGGTATACGTTGTGTACGCTGTGTTGCTGCTTTGCAGACGGACCACGCTGGTCGGATCGCTCTCCTGGGGAAGAGAGTAAGAGACAGTCAGCGGACGAAGGGATAGTGTGGAGTTTACGTGAGAAGGAGTGGACATAGAGCCATCGAGAGCACCGTGAACAGAGGTTATTGGCAACCAAGCGTGAGTAACCGCTGTGATACTCCTCTGCAAATGTCTTGTATGAAGAATTACCCTGGTGTGTGTTCTTGTGTTTCGTGAGGTCCCTGGCCCCACTGGGGAGGAGAGCGTGGGTGAGCCGCGGTTGACCAGAAGCACGGACAAAGCACCGCCCGCCAGTAAGCCAGTGGCCCTGTGGGAAAGAGGAAGTGCAGGTGAGCCAGGGAAGTGATAACCGACACGCCGGGCCTGTGAATACCATACATCTCTCTCTCCTTTGTGTGATCCAGTTGTTGCCCAACCAATCTCTCGAGGTCGTCGTGGTCAGGTGGCAAGGACGGTCTAAAATTCACGTGACGTGGTATAAGAGTGCTGTGGGTGAGTTTCACTGATTGATGGTGTTTACGCTTGACTTGCTGTGCGTATGCTGTGCTTGTAGCGTTCGAACTGCCCAGCCTCCGACGAGACACGAGATGGTGACATCTGTTGCAGCCTGAATCCTGTAGGGAGAGAGAGAAAATCAAGCCTTGTGCCCGGGGTGTGACAACGAGAGCTTCGTCTACTACTTACCTGAATCAGTGGAGCTCTGTGTGGGAACGAGGATCCCCCGGCACTGTGAGTAACGCAACCTGTGTAATAATCTGTTCTGTGCTTTTAGCAACTACCTACCTGAATCAGTTGATCTCAGTGTGGGAACGAGGATCCCCCTGCTCTGTGATTAACGCAACCTGTGAAATAACCTGTTCTGTGCTTATAGCAACAACCTACCTGAACCAGTGGAGCTCCGTGTGGGAACGAGGATCCCCCGGCACTGTGAGTAACGCAACCTGTGAAATAACCTGTTCTGTGCTTATAGCAACAACCTACCTGAACCAGTGGAGCTCCGTGTGGGAACGAGGATCCCCCGGCACTGTGAGTAACGCAACCTGTGGAATAACCTGTTCTGTGCTTGTAGCGACTACCTACCTGAATCAGTGGAGCTCTGTGTGGGAACGAGGATCCCCCGGCACTGTGAGTAACGCAACCTGTGGAATAATCTGTTCTGTGCTTGTAGCAACTACCTACCTGAACTAGTGAAGCTCCGTGTGGGAATGAGGATCCCCCGGCACTGTGAGTAACGCAACCTGTGGAATAACCTGTTCTGTGCTTATAGCGACAACCTACCTGAACCAGTGGAGCTCCGTGTGGGAACGAGGATCCCCCGGCACTGTGAGTAACGCAACCTGTGGAATAACCTGTTCTGTGCTTGTAGCGACTACCTACCTGAACCAGTGGAGCTCTGTGTGGGAACGAGGATCCCCCGGCACTCAACTACCTACCTGAACCAGTGAAGCTCCGTGTGGTAACGAGGATCCCCCGGTGCTGCGAGCATCAGTGGAGTGTTTGCCCTGGTCTGATCGTGCTCGATTCTGCCTCCAGGAGAAGCGGAGCGCGCCACGGGTTGCTGGGCCAGAGCCCCGGCCCCCAGTCTTTTCCCCAAGTGGCCTTGGAGGCAAAGAAGAGCCACATTAGTTTTAAAGTTCCCTTTTCCCCTTCCCCCTTTCCCCTTTTTAAATATTTAATAAAGCTTGTTTTAATTATAGTATACTCGTCTGTCTGGTCATTGGGGTGGTCTTGGGAAACTCCTCGAGGTGGAAGAGTTAAGAGGGGTGTGGCCCAGTAGCATATTCGGGTCCGCCCCCGGGGTGTGACAGATTTGGCGTAGTCGGCAGGATTCCACCTCGAGTTGAGCGACCAAGGTCCTCCAATGGCCGACGACGAGTTGCCCGAAGCCCCGCCCCGTGTTGTGCCTGAAAGGCCAGAAACCCCACCCCGTGTTGTGCCGGAAAGGCCGGAAACACCACCCCGTGTCATGCCCGTGTTCCTGGGAAACCCCTGGGTGCAGAAGTATACTGGGGTCGAGTCCGAGGTTCATTTGACGGAGTGGAGAGCCCAACTCGAGTATTTGGCCGGCCTTCAAGGGCTGAGTGCCAGTCAACAACAGCAGTTTGTATTAAACTCACTAGGAGGAGAAGCCCGGCGAGAAGTACAGGCTGCCCCCGAAGCCGTTCGAGCCACCGCCCAGACCATCTTCCACTTCCTCACCGAACAGTATGGTGATACCACCCCTGTGGCCGTCCTGAGGGCGCAGTTCTTTAATTGTAAGCAGGGCCCCCACCAGTCCATTCGAGCCTTCGCCCTGAAGCTGCGCGAGCAGTATACACGCCTACAGCGCCGACGAGATCATGGGATTGGAGATGAGGAGACCCTATTAAGGGACCAGTTCCTGTTAGGGCTACGGGAGGGCCCCCTACGACAAAATCTCCGAGTGCAGTTTAGACGAGACCCTGAGCTCACGTTCGATGACCTGAAAAAGGAGGCCATGGCCTTGGAAGGCGACCAAGCGGAAGCCAAGGAGGCCCCCGTATGTGCAGCAGTGAGTGGCCCGGCGGCAGCCTCGGGGGTATCAGACTGGAAACAAACATTGAAGATGGAGCTCTTGAAAGACGTGCGAGATCAGATGGCCGAGCTAACCAAGGCCCTGGTAGGGGAACTGCGCCTAGGGCCGGGAAGGAAAGAAGAAGGGCCCGCCCCCCGAGAACGGATGTACTCTGAGCGAGGCCGGGATGGGATGAGGCGGCCCTGGCAGGCGAGTCGGCCTAGGTTCGAGTGGGACGAGCAAGGGAGGCCCATTTGTAATCGGTGTGGGACCGCCGGGCATGTGAGTAGGCAGTGCGGACCACGAAGAGCCTCCGAGGGGGGTTTTTAAGACGACCGGCCACAGTGGGTCATGTGGTCGGCGCCCCCCAAAGTGACCCCCATAGAAGAATGGAACCCAAGGACGGGATGATTGGGCTTAGCCCAATAGTAGAGGCCCAGGTATGTGGCACCACGGTGCGCTGTCTCGTCGACACTGGTTCTCAAGTGACTTTATTTTCAGAAAGCTTGTCCCATTAATTATTTGGAGCCCACCCCGCACACAAGGTTGAAGCGCCCTGGCTTACCCTGAAGGGGGCGAACGGCTTAGAGATCCCCTACATCGGCTATCGACTTCGAATTGTATGGAGTACGAGTTCCGCAGAAGGGGGTCATCATTGTACAGGACCATTGCCTCGGCCGTCATCGAGCCCTCCTGGGTAGGAATTTCCTCTCGGAGTGTTGGGAGGAGCTATTTCGGGCTAGGCCCGTTCAGACAATACCGAGGGCCGAGCGGCCAGGCTGGGAACGAGTAGTGGCCGACTGCAGGCGAGTGCAGCTGGCTAAGAACCAAGATGGCCGAGAAGAGGTTGGTCGAGTAGCATGTCGATTCGCATTGTCGGTGCCAGCAGAAAGTGAAGCCATAGTGTGGGCCAGGGTGCCACAACAGCGTCGAGGCTCTGAGAGCTGGGTGTTGGTGGAACCTCACGAAGACTGCACACAGGTGAGGGTGGCCCGAGGACTGACGGTAGTACGACGAGGCCGAGTGCCAGTGAAGGTCTGTAATGAAAACCCCTACCCAATACACTTACACAAGCACCAGCGGCTGGTGACGGTGACGTCGGTCGAGGGACATCGGGTGCGGGACAAGGAAGATGTGAGTTTCCGGCGAGTGCACCCTGCAGTAGTTGAGGTAGCACTAACGCAAACCGTAGGAGCATCTAGGACGAGGGAGAACAAGGTACCGGCCCACTTGACAGGGGACTCCTTACGAGGAGAGGACCTGGAGCAGGAACAAGTGGAAGAGCTACAGAAGCTACTGAAGAAATGGCAACATGTGTTTTCCACCCATGATGAAGACTATGGTTGCACGACGGTAATACGACATAGTATCCCTACAGGAGAAGCTGCACCAAGTCGGGAGCGGTACCGACCAATACCCCCCACCCTATATACCGAAGTGAGGACCCTTTTGCAAGGTATGCTAGAGCAGGGGATCGTGAGAGAGAGTAGTAGCCCATGGGCGGCACCGATAGTGCTTGTCCAGAAGAAGACCGGGGCCTGGAGGTTCTGTGTGGACTATAGGAAGTTGAACAGCTTGACCAAGAAAGACGCGTTTCCCTTACCTCGTATTGAGGACTCCCTGACAAGTTTGACCAAGTCTGCCTGGTATTCCACCTTGGATTTGGCCAGCGAGTACTGGCAGGTACCGGTTGAGGAACGGGACCGAGAGAAGACCGCCTTTACCACGCCATTTGGTCTTTTTGAGTGGGACAGGATGCCCTTCGGTCTTTGCAACGCCCCCGCCACCTTCCAGAGACTGATGCAACGATGTTTGGGAGGTCAGTTAATAGAATCTGTGCTGGTATACCTTGATGACGTGATTGTGTATTCCCCAGACTTCGAGACTCACTTGCAGCACCTGGAAAAGGTGTTCCGAGAGATGGAGAGGTATGGGTTGAAGTTGCAACCGGAGAAGTGCCACCTGCTGCGCCGTAAGGTGCAGTTCCTGGGACACGTGGTGAGCGCAGCTGGTGTGGCCGTTGATCCCGGGAAGGTATCGGCAGTTCGGGACTGGGAGGTCCCCAGGACTGTAAGGCAAGTGAGATCATTCTTAGGCTTTGTTGGCTACTACCGACGATTTATTAAAGGGTTCTCTAAGATCGCCAGACCCTTGAACCAGCTGCTGGTCAGGACGGGACGACCACGGGGACGAGGATCCCCCACAGTGGGATGGACCCCAGAATGCGAGACGGCCTTTAGGGTCCTGAAGCAAGAACTTTTACAAGCCCCGATTTTGGCGTACGCTGACTTCTCTCAACCCTTCCTACTCTATACAGATGCCAGTAATCTGGGCCTGGGAGCGGTGCTTGCGCAGAAACAAGATGGAGTGGAACGGGTGATCGCCTATGCCAGCCGGAGCCTCCATCCCGCTGAACGAAACGATGCAAATTACAGTTCTTTCAAGCTCGAACTGCTGGCGCTGAAGTGGGCCTTGAGCGAGAAATTCAAGGATTACCTCTGGGGAGCCAAGGTAACCGTGGTCACCGATAACAACCCTCTGGTACACTTGCAGACAGCCCGGTTGGGAGCAGTAGAGCAGCGATGGGTGGCCCAGCTAGCCAATTACAACTACCAGCTGCAGTACCGCCCGGGGCGGGAGCACACCAACGCAGATGCCCTCTCCCGGTTGCCAGCTAGGGCCGATTCGAGGGGCCCGGCCCCATTCGAGGGAGAACAAGGAGAGGAAGGACTGATGGTCGGCGTGGTGGAGGCGCCTGGGAGCCAACGGGAGGCAGCACCTGTAAGTTGGGGATGGGACCCCCAGCGTTGGAAGGCTAGACAGCAGGAGGATCGAGAGCTGCGGAATCTGGGCGAGTGGCTTCGGCAGGCCCGGCGACCGACCCCCGCCGAGAGACAAGCCCAGACAGAGGTGGGTCGAAAAATACTGGGACAATGGGAGAAATTGAAGTTGCGTGAAGGTGTATTGTGTAGGGCCATACGGGACCCGGGGACCGATGAGGAGGTTAGCCAGATTGTGGTACCGGCCAGCCAAGTTCGGGCACTGTTAGAGGCCTACCATGACCAGATGGGACACCAGGGGCAGGAACGCACCATGCCCAGATAGCAAAGTTTCTGGCACAAATCTGGCTTACATTGGGCATTTATGGCTAAATGTAGGCTCTCTTTTGTTCACACCTTTGTGTGAAACAGCTTTCGGGGGAGTTGTGGGGTGAGGCTAGCCAGCCAAAAGCAAAAGGTACATTTTTGGCTGAGTCCTGGCTTAAGTGTGGTCTGCCAGAAAATAGTAAATATATGGCAGAGTTCTGGCTAAGGTTTGGTTGGCCAAAGAGTAAAAAAAAAACAACACCAAATACAATCATATTTACAATTGATAAAAACATCACAGTTAATATTTAAGGCAATAATAAATATGTTTATCCTTATTAAAAGACGAAATGTAGAAAATGTTATTTTGGGCAGTTAATCCAAAGGTGTCAATGTGCAATTTACAAACAATGCAATAAACAGATAAATTAATAATTCAGTCTGCACTAATATACATCAAACAAAAGTATTTTAAGTATGTGTGCTTGTTTAAGTCTTTTTAATTTTGTATTTTATTTTTTATAAATAAATAAGACTTTACATTAAATTGTGTTTACAATTAAAAAATACGACTAACTAATACTAATATTTATTGGTGCACTTTGGTTTCTAAAACAATGACATATATTGCAAGGCATCTTGGAAGTAGTAGTCCTTTAACCTCAACAGCGTTCAATCCGCCGTGGAAAATGGACTACCTTTCCCATAATGCAACTGGTCATGATCAGGAACTTCCGCGAAATTCAAACCCCCACTGTGTACTGGACGAAGGACACGCGATCTTTTGTCTTGTGGAGTTTTATATAACACAGTAAGGTAAGTTATTAAGATACTTTTCTTTTAAATCTACGTAGATTGCACTTATTGTTCTACAGCGCGATACCTAGTTGGTTTTCGTTTTTGTTTGTTATTCTTTTCTGTGATGTATTTTCGTGTAAGTGCAAGTATTTTATCATCAGTCGCCATTTAACGTAGATAACGTTAACATGCATGTTTTTACATTAAGAGACGCAACATGCATGACGGGGATGATAAAATAATCAATAGGAAGTTTGAATCTTTAAATGAATGCTGAACCCCAAAGAAGCCAAACGAATATTAGATGTTTTCTGTACCAAACCACAAATCAACATTTGCTGGTAATCATAACAGATAGCAGAGTGACTCATTCCTACTATTTATATCTTAGTAAAACAATGTTTTTGATATTTTAGAAAGGCATGTATTCAAGTTTTAGCTTAATAAAGATGGTTTACTATGATCTCTTATTCTCTTCAGTCCTGGTCAGTGCAGTTTACAAGATTGTGTTGTAAAAGGCCAGATTTATTTGCTTTATTTTATGGTGTAACATAACCAACCCCTGCTTGAAGAATAACCACATGCTTTTGTAAAGAATTTAATATGCAAGAGTCATGCATTTTGTATGTGTTTGTTTTAATCTTTTATTTTACAGTATAAAGTTTAATTATATTTGCGTTTTGTTTGCAGAAGTCATGAACCACACTTTGTCAACAATAAATGTTGTTTCTGCAATCTGGATAAAGAATAATGTGAGTAAAGAATAATAATGAGGTTAATACACTTAATTTAAAAACTTAACTGTTTAAATAATAAACAAATGTGTATGTGTTAAGATGTTTGTGTTTGACTCCTCTATTTAATAGATATTACTGCCTCTTGGAGAACAGCCGACTGTACTCCAGACAGAGACAAAGACGTGAGGACATCTATTGCTTTTGTAAAGGAATTTTATACCCAAGAGTTATAAATGTTGTCTTTATTGTTTGTCTTAATCCTTTATTTGACATTTAACAATATAAAGTTTACTTATACTTGTTTTTATATTTGTTTTTTGTTTGTAGAAGTCATGTACCACACTTTGTCAACAAAACATGTTGTTCCTGCAATCTGGATGAAGAATAATTTGAGTTTAATACTTCATTTAAAATGTAATAGTTTAAATATTAAACAAATGTGTATCTGATCAGATGTTTGACTTCTCTATTTAATAGATATTACTGCCTCTTGGGAAAAAGCAGACTGTACTCCAGACAGAGACAAAGACATGAGGACATCCATTGCTTTTGTAAAGGAATTTTATACCTAAGAGTTATAAATGTTGTCTTTATTGCTTGTCTTAATCTTTTATTTTACCTTTTTACAATATAAAGTTTACTTATACTTGTTTTTTGTTTGCAGAAGTCCTATACCAGACTATGTTGTTCCAGCTGTCTGGGTAAAAACTGATGTGAGTTTAACTTCGTTAAAAAATGTATCAGTTTAAAAGAGTAAACAAATGTGTGTGATTTGATTTTTGACTTCTGTATTTGATAGACATTACTGCCTCTTGGAGAACAGCAAACCATTCTCCAGACAGAGACAAAGACATCAAAACAGAAAATTAAGTAAGATGATGTATATAATGCTCATTATTTATCTTTGTGCAGTTTGATTTGATGAATTACATTATTGTCTATATCTAATTTGTTAAGTCTCTTATTAGGGTAATTTGTCATATATTCATATAAGTTACAAAAGCACAAGTTTTGGCTTAAAAGTGACACCATGTTTTAAAAATATTCCAGGTACTTGATCTTGGATTGTTTGGAGTGAACGCTGGAAAATAATGAAGCAGGAAATTAAAATGCTTGACTAAAACAATTTTTGTACTTGGTAAGTGCTTTATTTAATTGGTAATTTAGAAATCCTTCTGGAACTCTGAAATCTGCAAACATATTTTTTCCCATGTCTTGAATTGAATGTTAAAAGTATCAGTTCTTGGACTGGCAGTGTGTACTATATCATCTTATTCATTTTATGTAAATGTATTTTCTAACTGTATTTTATGATTTTTTTCTGTAGGCTGTAAGAAGTCCTTTGTGTGTACAGACATGACTGGAGATTAAAGTTACTAAATGTTGCTTTTTTCTAGCTGGTGACATAACATGATATTATTTTCAAATGTATTTATCTAATACACATTTGCACATCTGTAAACATTCATTTTATATTGCATGTTTTTATATTTAACCAGTTGTTGTATATTGCTATCTGTTATTACATCTGTTTTTTTTGCCTGTTTATTGTTTAAAACAATTAAGTTAATGTTTCTCTGTTAGCTTTTGTTACTTTGGCTATTTCTTTGCTTTTATTTGATCCTTCTACTGTTATTTGTTTATTTGGCAGAACATTTGACATTTCATTTATTTTGCTGTTATCTGAAATTATCCTTGTCACCATCAATAAAACTCTATATTTGCTTTATATCTGTGTTTTTCAATTACACATTTTACGGGATATAAATATATTTTGGTCACTTTATGGCTATTTTCTGGGGCATCTGGATAAGTTGTGGGTGGGTTCTGGGGTAAATATGGTAATTTTGGTTATTTTCTGGGTTACATTTGGGGTTTCTGGAAAAGTTGTGGGTAAGTTTGGGGATTAATGTGGTCATTTGGGCTCTTTTTTGGTTGTTATCTGGAGATTCCGGGAGAGCTGTGGCTGATTTCTCGAGGTGTGAAAGGGTTGTGGCTAAGTTTTGGTCTGCTTTCGGCTAGATTCTGGATTACTTAAGGCAAGCAGCTCTGGGACCAATCAAGGACCGTAAGCCGTGGCGGCATGTGTGCCAAAAGAACAGCCTGAACTCAGCCATTTCTGGCCCTGAAAAATTTTGCTATCTGGGTGTCGTTGCTACGCCGACACTTCTATTGGCCAGGAATGGAGATTTCCGTGAGTACGTTCATTCAAGCATGTCCCCGATGTACTCTGTTTAAATCCCGGCAGGAACCCCGAGCACCGATGGTCCCGATCCTCGCAAAGGCCCCCCTCCATATTGTGGCGATGGACTATCTGACCCTGAGTCGTCCCAAAGACCGGTACCAGAACATCTTAGTGGTGACAGATTTGTTCACCAAATACGCCTGGGCTATCCCCACTCTCGACCAGACAGCAAGTACCACAGCCACAGCATTATGGAGGGCAGTGTTCCAGCCATTTGGGTGCCCTGAGTTCCTGCACTCGGATCAGGGCCCGAACTTCGAGTCCCGCGTCATCCGAGAGCTATGCCAATTGTACGGGTGTGTAAAGACCCATACGACCTCGTACCATCCCCAAGGAAACGGAGGATGTGAGCGCTTCAATCAGACCCTGTTGAATCTGCTGGGAACTCTGGACCAGAGACGCCAGGATGATTGGGTGAGTGCTTTGCCGAATCTATTACAAGCCTATAATAACAGCGTGCACAGTACAACGGGGTATGCCCCCACGTACTTAATGTTTGGAAGACATATCCGCTTGCCCACAGATCTCCTATTGGGAGCAGCGGGAGGTGAGAGAGAAGGGAACGTGACCGAGTGGGTGGGACGACACCACCACCGTCTCCACTTTGCCTACGAGCAGGTCAATAAGAAGATCCAGGCAGCCGGGGAGAAGAACAAGAGGTTGTATGATAGGACGGCGCGGGATGCTCCCCTGCTCCCTGGAGAAAGGGTAGTCCGGGACAATCGGCGACTAGGTGGAGGCAAGCTGAGTGATCGGTGGGAGGCGAGGCCGTACATTGTGCAACGGCAGCAGAGACCGGGGCAGCCGGTCTACACGATCCGGCCAGAAGGGAAGCCTGGGCCGGATCGGGTGGTCCATCGGAACATGATCCGCCCTTGTCCAAATTATCCCCCACTAGCCACAGAGGTGGCTCCTAAGGAGCCGGAGGCTGCTACCCCCTGGTATGGAGGGTGGGTCATCTTTCCAAGAGGCCCGGCGGAGGGGCCGGCCCGAGTGGCCCCAAGGGAGCCTGAGAACTTGCCTGTCGTAGTGGGTCCAGTGAACGACGTAGCCCCAGAGGCTCCAGGAGAGCCGGATAACTTACCTGCTGAAGGAGCCCCAGAGGCTCCAGGAGAGCTGGATGACTTACCTGCCGAAGAAGCCCCAGAGCCCCCACCACAGCGCCCCCAGCGTGAGACCCGGGGGCGGCCGCCCATCCGGTATGGAGAGTGGGTTACAGGAAGCGGTTCTAGGGACTAGAACCATTTCGGCGGGGGAGGATGTCACAGGTGACGTTTCAAATGAACGACGGGCGGAACCCGGCTTCCACCTCTTATTTGGACGACTGGCGGAATCCGGCTTCCGGCAAAATTAAGCCTGATAAAGCTCAGGTTGGGCAAATTAACACAGCGGTAGATAAAAGTCTGACAAGGAGAAGAGTCAGGGTATAAAAACACCTTGCAGACATCAAACGGGGTGTTTTTGTGGTATACGTTGTGTACGCTGTGTTGCTGCTTTGCAGACGGACCACGCTGGTCGGATCGCTCTCCTTGGGGAAGAGAGTAAGAGACAGTCAGCGGACGAAGGGATAGTGTGGAGTTTACGTGAGAAGGAGTGGACATAGAGCCATCGAGAGCACCGTGAACAAAGGTTATTGGCACCAAGCGTGAGTAACCGCTGTGATACTTCTCTGCAAATGTCTTGAATGAAGAATTACCCTGGTGTGTGTTCTTGTGTTTCGTGAGGTCCCTGGCCCCACTGGGGAGGAGAGCGTGGGTGAGCCGCGGTTGACCAGAAGCACGGACAAAGCACCGCCCGCCAGTAAGCCAGTGGCCCTGTGGGAAAGAGGAAGTGCAGGTGAGCCAGGGAAGTGATAACCGACACGCCGGGCCTGCGAATACCATACATCTCTCCCTCCTTTGTGTGATCCAGTTGTTGCCCAACCAATCTCTCGAGGTCGTCGTGGTCAGGTGGCAAGGACGATCTAAAATTCACGTGACGTGGTATAAGAGTGCTGTGGGTGAGTTTCACTGATTGATGGTGTTTACGCTTGACTTGCTGTGCGTATGCTGTGCTTGTAGCGTTCGAACTGCCCAGCCTCCGACGAGACACGAGATGGTGACATCTGTTGCGGCCTGAATCCTGTAGGGAGAGAGAGAAAATCAAGCCTTGTGCCCGGGGTGTGACAACGAGAGCTTCGTCTACTACTTACCTGAATCAGTGGAGCTCTGTGTGGGAACGAGGATCCCCCGGCACTGTGAGTAACGCAGCCTGTGAAATAACCTGTTCTGTGCTTATAGCAACAACCTACCTGAACCAGTGGAGCTCTGTGTGGGAACGAGGATCCCCCGGCACTGTGAGTAACGCAACCTGTGAAATAACCTGTTCTGTGCTTATAGCAACAACCTACCTGAACCAGTGGAGCTCCGTGTGGGAACGAGGATCCCCCGGCACTGTGAGTAACGCAACCTGTGGAATAACCTGTTCTGTGCTTATAGCAACAACCTACCTGAACCAGTGGAGCTCCGTGTGGGAACGAGGATCCCCCGGCACTGTGAGTAACGCAACCTGTGGAATAACCTGTTCTGTGCTTGTAGCGACTACCTACCTGAACCAGTGGAGCTCTGTGTGGGAACGAGGATCCCCCGGCACTGTGAGTAACGCAACCTGTGGAATAATCTGTTCTGTGCTTGTAGCAACTACCTACCTGAACTAGTGAAGCTCGGTGTGGGAACGAGGATCCCCCGGCACTGTGAGTAACGCAACCTGTGGAATAACCTGTTCTGTGCTTATAGCGACAACCTACCTGAACCAGTGGAGCTCCGTGTGGGAACGAGGATCCCCCGGCACTGTGAGTAACGCAACCTGTGGAATAACCTGTTCTGTGCTTGTAGCTACTACCTACCTGAACCAGTGGAGCTCTGTGTGGGAACGAGGATCCCCCGGCACTCAACTACTTACCTGAACCAGTGAAGCTCCGTGTGGTAACGAGGATCCCCCGGTGCTGCGAGCATCAGTGGAGTGTTTGCCCTGTTCTGACTGTGCTCGATTCTGCCTCCAGGAGAAGCGGAGCGCGCCACGGGTTGCTGGGCCAGAGCCCCGGCCCCCAGTCTTTTCCCCAAGTGGCCTTGGAGGCAAAGAAGAGCCACATTAGTTTTAAAGTTCCCTTTTCCCCTTCCCCCTTTCCCCTTTTTAAATATTTAATAAAGCTTGTTTTAATTATAGTATACTCGTCTGTCTGGTCATTGGGGTGGTCTTGGGAAACTCCTCGAGGTGGAAGAGTTAAGAGGGGTGTGGCCAGTAGCATTTTCGGGTCCGCCCCCGGGGTGTGACATACTGTCACTGAATTGAGCGTGCACGAAGTGAAAAAACTATTTTCCTGGATTCATTCATGATCTTTTTTCATGTTCAGCATTTTTGCACATTGAGCTTGTTGGTGTATGATGCAATAATAATCAGGTAAGTGGGGAAAAGCATCCACCTCTTTGTACTTGGCAATGAATCCGTTAGAACGGTTGACTATCGCAGGTGGTGATTGACACTAATTTAGACATCGGAGGCTATGTCCTTAAATTACCGAAAAAATCCTCGCCCCGACTGTGTTCTTTCATAGACAGAAGAAGTGTAAGCAGTTCCTCTCTCGCTGTCATGTCTTTAAACACCATTCTTATGCAAAACTGTGCTGTATCATTAATGTCATCTAATTGCAAAAAGCATTCACAGTCAGTTATGTCCTTCTCAGTTATTGTGTCAAGTCATCAGCCATATCATTTCCCAATGACAGGGCCATGCAGAGACCTTTGGAGGTGCAGGCACTCGAAGTATAAAAAGGGCATTACTTTACTTGCTTACATAAATAAGCCACCAATATGGATGCAAATAAAAAAGCAAAGCAGAATAGAAACAACATTTATTTATGATTTATGACAATTATTAATTATTTTTTCTCAACTCGCCACTTGGATTTTGTCTTTTTGAATGAAACTTGGCTCACTACTGGGGCTTTCAGCTATTTGCTGAACTGCTTCGCTCAAACTATTTGTTCTTTAACTCTCCACGTACAACGTAGTATTGAACTGCAGTTGTTTGCACTGGAACTGTATGATCCTTTTTTTGGTTCCACTGATTTATCGACCATTAAAACACAATAAGGATTTTTTAAATGGACTTTGCTAACTTTGGGGTATTTCATTCCAAAATATGAACAACGTTTTCAGTTCTACCATAAAGACTCAGAAGGCAAGTGAACGTTTGAATGACATTTATTCCATGTTAAATTAAAAGACAGAAATTCGAATCAGTCTCAAAATAAAAGAGATGCTTGAGTCTCATAAGATTTTGGCATATGCCCCGCCTTTCGTCCGGGTCTAGCTGTAGTCCGGCAGATCCTGCCTGATGTTGAAGGCAGGGGCGGAGCCTACCCCCGGTCAAAAGAACAGGGAACAACCTGGTGGTGGTGGGGAGGATGGAGGTGAACTTCAGCTACGACACCTACGGGCAGCAGGAGAGAGTGTTAGTTCAGCGTTTAAATAGTCGGCTTTGAGCTGTGATTGGTAAGCCGATTTTATGAATGAATGACGTGGTATTAGAGTCTTCCTGGTAGAACTTACGCTGACGCTTTCATTTCTACCATAAAGACTCAGAAGGCAAGTGAACGTTTGAATGACATTTATTCCATGTTAAATTAAAAGACAGAAATTCGAATCAGTCTCAAAATAAAAGAGATGCTTGAGTCTCATAAGATTTTGGCATATGCCCCGCCTTTCGTCCGGGTCTAGCTGTAGTCCGGCAGATCCTGCCTGATGTTGAAGGCAGGGGCGGAGCCTACCCCCAAAAGTGAAATAGATCAACTGGCTTGATTGCTAGGATATCAAAGAGATGTCAATCCTGAAACAAAAGAAAGTGTTAAGAAGGAATCAGACTTCTTAAGCTACAACAGCTATTTATTGTAACCCCCCAAAAATAAAGCCACGATAGGCATAGGCATTCACTTTAATGTCTGATTCACACAAAAGGAATAGGATAAGAATTACAATATGCTTCGTTGTAAAGTGCCACGGTAGGCTTTACATGGATAGGTAGCCCCAATAGGTGATATGTAAAGCCACGATAGGCCACAACGATCGATAGCTCCGATAGGCAATGTGTAAAGCCACGATAGGCCAAAACGATCGATAGCCCAGGTAGGCGAAGTGTAAAGCCACGTGGATTGATAGCCCCAAAAGGCGATATGTAAAGCCACAATAGGCCACAGCAATCGATAGCCCTGATAGGCGATGTGTAAAGCCACGTCGATCAATAGCCCCGATAGGCGATGTATAAAGCCATGATTGGCCACGATAGGCCACTTGATTGACAGCCTCGATAGCCGATATGTAAAGCCACGATAGGCCACGTTGATTGATAGCCTCGATAGGCAATGTGTAAAGCCACGATAGGCCACGTTGATTGATAGCCTCGATAGGCAATGTGTAAAGCCACGATAGGCCACGTCGATCGATAGCCCCGATAGGTGATGTGTAAAACCACGATAGGCGATATGTAAAGCCACGTTGATCGATAGCCCCGATAGGCGATGTGTAAAGCCACGATTGGCCACATCAATCGATAGCCTCGATAGGCAATATGTAAAGCCACGTCGATCGATAGCCCCGATAGGCGATACGTAAAGCCACGATAGGCCACTTGATCGACAGCCTCGATAGGCAATGTGTAAAGCCACAATAGGCCACGTTAATTGATAGCCCCGATAGGCAATGACTAAAGCCACGTCGATCGATAGCCCCGTTAGGTGATGTGTAAAACCATGATAGGCGATATGTAAAGCCACGTCGATCAATAGCCCCGTTAGGTGATGTGTAAAACCATGATAGGCGATATGTAAAGCCACGTCGATCAATAGCCCCGTTAGGTGATGTGTAAAACCATGATAGGCGATATGTAAAGCCACGTCGATCAATAGCCCCGTTAGGTGATGTGTAAAACCACGATAGGCGATATGTAAAGCCACGTTGATCGATAGCCCCGATAGGCAATGTGTAAAGCCACGATTGGCCACGTCGATCGATAGCCTCGATAGGCGATATGTAAAGCCACGTCGATCGATAGCCCCGATAGGCGATACGTAAAGCCACGATAGGCCACTTGATCGACAGCCTCGATAGGCAATGTGTAAAGCCACGATTGGCCACGTCGATCGATAGCCTCGATAGGCGATACGTAAAGCCACGATAGGCCACTTGATCGACAGCCTCGATAGGCAATGTGTAAAGCCACGATAGCCACGTCGATTGATAGCCCCGATAGGCGATGTGTAAAGCCACATCGATCGATAGCCCCGTTAAGTGATGTGTAAAACCACGATAGGCGATATGTAAAGCCACGTCGATCGATAGCCCCGATAGGCAATACGTAAAGCCACGATAGGCCACTTGATCGACAGCCTCGATAGGCAATGTGTAAAGCCACGATAGGCCACGTCGATTGATAGCCCCGATAGGTGATGTGTAAAACCACGATAAGCGATATGTAAAACCACGTCGATCGATAGCCCCGATAGGCGATGTGTAAAGCCGTATCGATCGATAGGCCCGATAGGTGATGTGTAAAACCACGATAAGCGATATGTAAAGCCACGTCGATCGATAGCCCTGATAGGCGATGTGTAAAGCCACATCGATCGATAGCCCCGATAGGCGAGAAGGCCGTGGAGAACACTTACAGGGCAACGTTTTGCAATTTAGTGCGAAGACCGCAAAGGGCAAGATACGGGGCAATGATATGCTGTATGCAACAAAGACAGTTACGGGGCAACGACTTCCCATGTAGCGTGAAGACCGCGAAGGCAATGATGCGGGGCAACGATATGCTGAATCATAATAAAGGCTGCGGAGGATAGATGCGGGCACCATATGCAATGTAATAAGTCGGTTGTGGTATCCATGACACAATGTAACCATATGCTGATTAGCGAGAAGGCCATGATACACATCAACAATTTGCAGTATAGCAGTATGACTGCGAATGCTGGATACAGGCAATGATATGCCACGCAGCAAGGAGGTCACGAGAGCCATGCAATGGGGCAACAATATATCCTATAGTGAGAAAGGCTGCGTATGCTATGTCGGAGGCTGTGATGGAAAGCAACAACATTCCTATAAGGCGCGCTATGCCACAGATAAGTTTAGCGAGAAATGAGACATGGTTGAGTAACCTACACCACCACCAGTATCTGCTGGATCGTACTTTGATCATTATGCAGCTTAAAGCTATAGAAACTGATGAAACGTTGCATTTCAAGTGTATTCACTTTTCAAAGTATTTGTGTATTGATGGCAGAAAAAAAAAATTACCTAGGAAAACAGAACGTACATTAACATGAAATTGATAAAACAAAGAAATTAAGGTTATTGAATTTTAAGATTAATAATTATAGACTAGAAAGATTAGAAAATATGGAAGTAAATTAATCTAAACTGTATGAACTAAATGTGAACGAACAATACGCAATTGAATGCTTAGTGTCTTGACTGGAGTGTTATTAAAATCCTGAAACTACTAGAAGGTGCGGGATCAGGTTATGTCAATAGACCACGATCAATGATAGCCGACACCATCAATTGCCCTTCTCACGCAGAGATTATGAATACTACACAGAAAATGCTTCCAGGATTTGTCCGGAATCATTAGACTTTTGGGTCATTTATTCTGCCGATTATTTTTCGGAGTCATGCTTACTGCGAAAACCCGTAAAGACATGTGATACATGTAAAGTCCTGCACATGCTTGACTTTTAAGCGCTTCTGAAGTTCACCAGTTATTCGTAACTCGTATTTTAAATGAGATCATGAGGAGCGCGTGATGCGCTGCTCTGTCATGCAGGTGAATGATCTCAGCTTTAGCAGCACGTATAATGAGCACGCATCGTTTCACACAGAGAACTTTAAACGTGCATCTTTCGGCAATTTTACTAGGTTCTCTTTACGGGAGCGATCCCAGAACATTACGGGATGTGATTGTGTTGACACGGTAGCCTCAAATAATTTTAGAGAACATATTTTAGACCATACTGCGAGTCAGACTTCACCTAAAGTCTCTGAAAATGTTCAGCATAATTAAGTTAAACTTTAATGGATAAACAAGTCAATCGCATGTTGTCACATACCATTCTTACATAACCTGCAGTTGCAACACCAATATGCATAGCATGATTTGCCTCATAAGAAACTTTTCATTAAACGAGTAATGCTTTGACTTCGTTGCACCTGAACTTGTAATGCATGTAGCGTGGACTTCGCACTAGGGTGGTTAAAATGCACGCTGGGTTTAAAATCAATGAGAGAAAGTTCCATTCCCTGTTACAAGGTAATTTTCAGACCGCGAAGGTATCAGTGATGTGCAACAAAGTTTTAAGAGGTTTGCAGACGAAAAATCCGTTGAAGATTGAGAAAGTTATGATATTTTTATTATTAGAAATCAGAGGAAAGTTATATGGATGTCTATGGAATGTGTGTGACCGAAATGCTGCTTATTTACATGTTTTTGCTTATAACTTCTCATTTTATCAGATATGTTCATGAAATTTTAACAAGGTAGAACTTGTTAGTACTTTCAAATTAAATTATAAACATTTGCTGTTTTAGTCAGAATGGGCATCGGACCCATGTTAACCATTATTTTTAGAATGATGCCTGCGGTGGACGTTCTGACATGACGTTCACTGTAGTCTAAAACAAGAAACGTAATATGCAAATTTTCGCGATTTATTTAAATACAATCTCCTCCATACCATTACCATGTTTCAGCACCAAGATAAAAGATATATATTGTGGTCCATTTACGTTTCATTATTGTCCAGAGTTTAGTGGAAGCACATCGACCGGTTGAAAGTGACACTCAGTTTTAAACCGTTGCTGTGAACTAAAAACACCTCCGAATTGAATACTCAAAATATCAAACGCTTCCGGTGTTCGGACTTGACGTATTTATTGTCGTATTTAGTGAAAACAACCTTGCGACGATGACTGAATATTGCATGAGACGCATTGTAAAAGTACCGCGCGGGCGGAAGCAGATTTTATTCGATGCGCATACCCGCGATGTCAGCATTGCTATATTAAATAGAAGAAATAAATTGTCACATTCCCAGTACTATCGTGTCGGCAATCTCACGGGCTGCGATATAATGATAAAAAAAAAAAAGATATAACTTACCTCACACCAAATTAAAATGACAGTACATTTAATGCCACAATTCTTATGAAATCAAATCAATTTATTACAACTGTGTGACAGCGTTTCCGACGGTCGTCGGACGAAACATTGATAATTGTACATTTGACCGACATAACCAGACACTCACTCGCAATTTGCGCAAGAAATGCAAGTTGAGCGTTACGACTGCGTGCTTATTCCCGTGTTAGTATGCCAATGTGGCCTATCGTCAGTATTGAGCAGGCTGCATAGTGATGTTAACAGTGACATGACATTAACAACTAAAATAAGACATCCTGTATATTTTGGTCAAAGACTGCAATAACTGACAAATATAGTAGGTAACATTTAATATGTCCCTTAAATTGGTAGGAACAGGTAGGCACATATCGGGAAGGTTGTATAGACATATTCAGGAAAATTATGTAAAGCAGTGACCTTACCTTGTTTCTTAGGCAGACACATATGATTTTACACCATTTTGTCGTTTACGCATTTTTCACCATTTGTTTACAACAAACACGCACAGATAATTAAGACAGTTGCGTTCGGGTCTTTTTGACGTTAACTTACTCACGCGTTAATGCCGTGCTGTTGAGACGCGATCGCCTTTCAGGAGGAATAATGCCGTAAAAAAATATATATATATCTTTGCTTTACAGAGCCTTCGTGTGGTGACTCGTTTAGATGAGAAGACAAAGATATTTTAGTTAGGAAGACATCACCCTTCGGTGTTTACCATGAACCGTAACTCCTCAGGCAATCAATATGATCAGTGACACCTGTTGCGGCCGAACTTCTCAGGCAATCATCAGTGACACCTGTGCAAGCGTCCAGTGAGTTGCTATATGGTCGATTACAGTTTACGTTTAACAGGACTGCATTGCATTTTAATCTGTTCATTGAAATGAAACGGCCTCATTCCTTGCGTTTTTGTGCCAAGTTTGCGAGCTTCCCTAAATAAGGGTCTTTGGCAAAGATGAGTTGCGTTCGAAGGGACTGGTCAAACACGCCTACCGTAACCTTGTGTTGCAGTCTGTGAGAACGAGCGGCAAATGAGACGAGTAGCATATCGTGGATGAGAGATCCTGGGAAAAGGTTAAATTGGCACGAAAACATTGCGGGCCGAGTAAACATACCGAATTCACAAATAAGCAGAGGAAGGGCGAGCGTTTTGACATCCGATTCTGCTTGGTACGAGTAACAATCGCTTTGAAAACGTTTGGTTTGCACTAAGCATCGAGCAAACGAACTTCAGCTACGACACCTACGGGCAGCAGGAGAGAGTGTTAGTTCAGCGTTTAAATAGTCGGCATTGAGCTGTGATTGGTAAGCCGATTTAATGAATGAATGACGTGGTATTAGAGTCTTCCTGGTAGAACTTACGCTGACGCTTTCATTTCTGAAACTTAGAGGTGTGTGACAATAAGACTATTATGTTTACGTTTCCATCTTCGTTTGCCAATTTCCTCTGTTTTACACAAACTACCAGAGAATTTCCTCTTATTACACCAACTACCAAATAAGCTTCATCCTTAACCTTTAGTGAAGTGTCTTTACAAATGGATGGTTTTAACTCTGATTTGAGTGCTGAAGAGCTTCTTTTCAGGTTTAATTGCATGTGTGCACTAGGCTTGTGCCGGTGACAAATTTTTATGTTGCGGTGATTAATGATTTTTTTTTACGGTAGACGGTATTACCACGGTGTTGAATTGCATTAAAAAAACAGGTTGAAAAAAGGAGCTAACGTTATTATTATAAAGTAAATAACATGTTTAATAGCTTGAACTTATATATATAAACATATATAAATAAACAACACACAGTAGAAATATGTAAACAGATTTAAACAAAATGCAGTCCAACTGTAAAAGCAGACAACTCTAGTTGTTTAAATTATTAAAGTGATTTACTCCAGATTAAAGTGCAAAAATGTTAGCAAGCATATTCACTTTTTCTGGCTGGAGCTTTGAACGATGAGGTGAGAGGATGTGTCCACAACAACTCTAGTTGTTTAAATTATTAAAGTGCAAAAGAACATAATTTTAAAGAACTAATTTACATTCTTCAGCCAGTTTCCAGGTACAGTATCTAGAGTGGGATTTACTCCAGATTAAAGTGCAAAAATGTTAGCATATTCACTTTTTCTGGCTGGAGCTTTGAACGATGAGGTGAGAGGATGTGTCCACTGGCACTAAATACCCTCTCTGAGGGAACACTTGTGGCAGAAATGCAGAGAAATTTCTGAGCTCATGGCAGCAAGATGAGGTAGTTCTTCAGCATGCAAACTCCATGCTTCTGATTTAATTATTGGCACAGAAAGATACATCTTTACCTCTGCTTCAATTTTTGACTTCAGAGAGGTGTTGCCTTCAACATCCTCTGCCCTTTGTTGCCTTGTGGAGGTGATTTTACTAAGTAGGGTGGCCAAGCTTTGGCGTTGTTTTCCAGAAGTGCAGGGGGTGGGTTCGCTTGTTTGCTCTGGCTCTGCCTGGGCAGCTGTCTCACTCGGTGTTGTTATTTCTGTCTGGTTCGAAGCTTCCTCAATGCAGCAGTTGACTGTAGCCTCAAGGTCATCAGAAAAACTTCCCTTAAACCTGGGATCTACAAAGCTTGTCAAGTCCATCACCTTCTTTGCATTGTCAGTGTACCTGGACTCAAGGTCTGACTTCATTAATCTCTTCAGGTCTCTGGTAAGGGCACTGTCTCCATTTTTCACCTCAAGAATCTCTGACATGATATGACTTAGCACTGGCTTCAAAGCTGACAGGCTTACTCTGCTCTCTGAGGCCAAAGCATCCGTAAAAGCACTGAGTGGTTCTAGAATATTTAAGACTTGCTCAATGACTGCAATATCTGCATCTTTTGGCATCAGATGCCATGCCCGTCTTTCAGTTGCCAGTACAGCACAAACTGCCTGCTGTTGTTCCACAAACCTCTGCAGCATTTTCTCTGTTGGTCCCCATCTAGTGACTACATCATGGATAAGAGACTTCTGAGGAATGTTTAAGGCCTCTTGTTTGTTTCTGAGCTCTCTTCTTCTCTTCCAGCTTCTTGAAAATCCCTGCACCAGATGTCGACAGGCTCGGATAGCTGTGTTCACTCTCTGATTTTTTAGAACTTTAGAAATAGCCAGATTTAAGTTGTGGCCGAAGCACCCAATCCAATGATAGGGAAATGTGGCAATGGCATCACTGTCAAATGCTTTTTTCATGTTAGTAGCATTATCTGCTGTTACACTAACAACACGCTCTTTGCTGATTCCCCACTCTTGCAACATGTTTTCAAAAAATTCCCTGATGTTGTCTGCAGTGTGGTCTTCAGGAAAGAACTGTGTTTCCAGGCAATTTGACTGAAGTTTCCAATCTTTGATGTAGTGAATTGTGAAGCTGATATAAGGATGACCACTTCCTCCACTGCTGGTCCATAGGTCAGTGGTTGCTGCATACCATTTTCCTTGGGCTACACATTTGCCAACTTCCACTTTAAGGCTGTTGTACATTTTGGGTATCTCTGTCTTTGAAAAAAACTTCTGTGAGGGAACTTTGTAGAGTGGAACTATAGTCTTCATCAGTTTCTGAAATCCAGGTTTTGCTACTGTGTAAATTGGAATCATGTCCTTAGCAATATAATATGCTATGGCCTGATTGATTTCTTTAGCACATAGAGATGAGGGACCATATGCAGCCTGACGTTGAAAGCCTCTTTCACTGTGGGCTGAATGGCTTCAGCTGAAGATGAACCAGCAGCAATACTGCTATATGCCTGGCTACTCTGTAAAACAGGGAGGAAATATATTACTTTGTGCTTCAAAGATGCATTTCAGACAATTATAGAGAATTTAAATAAGGTAAAGCTTACTGATATTTTTCTTTTTGCTTATTTTTACTTTTAAATGTAAAAAATAAATATATGGGTTCCTTTAAGTTTAGTAAAAGAACACATACATTAGTAATGATGATGAGTAATGCCGAGTTCAGACTGCACGATTTTAGCCCTGATTTTGACTCGCCGACAGGTTTTGCGAAATCGCCGACAAATGGCCGAAATCACAGGCAAATCGATGCTCGTGCACGCGAGTGACAATCACACAGTGTGAATTATAAAAGACGCGTTCTGAGAGGATCGCCGACGAGTCGCCGACACCCGTGAGATATTTGGCATGCTAAATATCTGGACCGGTCGGCGATTCAAAATCATTCCGTGTGAAATGTGTTTTGACTGACAATAACATCGGCGATGACCTACATCCAATGAGAGAGCAACATACAGGACAGCTGGAAGTTCGGGGAGGAGCCTCAGATGAGTCGGGCGGATCAGATGCAGGGCCTTGAGGAACCTCGGGAATAACAGAGCAGAAGGCAGACCAAACGCACCACAGGGCTATGGCAAATTCAGAGATTACATAGTCAATGAGACATACCTCAGCGGTGGTAGATTCAGGCATGACGGCCATCTTAATGGCAGGTGCAGGGTGAACAATAGCCCTCCTAAGTGCAGGTGTGGTGGTGACGATGGCCCTCTGAAACACAGGTACAGGGATGGTGGTCGCTCTCTCGAAAACAGGTGCAGAAACAGGCAGGATGGCGGCCATTTTGGGAACAGGCGGGATGGCGGCCATTTTAGGGACAGGCAGGGTGGCGGCCATTTTGGGAGCAGGCATGGTGGCGGTCATTTTGGGAGCAGGCATGACTTGTACAGGTGTGGGTAGAACAGGCATGACATTAACAGGTTTGGGCAGAAAGGGCAAAACATGGCTAGGTGTGTGGTGAATATTCCCTGGTTCATCATCCACCACACCCACAGTGAACGGAGAACCACACAACAACAACGCAAAGTCAATATAACGTTCCAGGGACCAGGCAGACATATCATGTGGCATACACAAACGCAACCATTCATCCAAAGCATTGTAGAAAATTGGTTTTAAAGTGTCCTCATCAAAATGTACCTGGTTCGATAATTCCAGAAAGTCACTCACAAAATCCTCAATGGGCCGGTGGTTCTGACAGAGTGCAAGCAGTGCAAAAACAGGTTTCATGGTGCTGGTGGGAGATTACTGACCTTCGCTGGATTCCGGTTTGGGGCTGATTATTCTGTAACGGGTGTGCTTTAAAGAAAGCGATGAAGAGGAGAATCCATGTGCTAAAGGTGTTTATTAGTAAAATCCCAATAAGGGCCAGCAAACAAATCCAGTAGGGCAAATCCAAATCGTAAATCCAAAGACAGGCAAAATATATCAGGGCAGGCGGCAAAACAGGCAATAAATCCAAATACAGGCAGAAGTCAAACACAGGAACAGATATCAAAACAGAATACAGAATACAGGTACAGAAAACAGGCAGATACAAACAGGATGGCGATGTAATAATCAGCCAGGAGCAGGTGAACAGGATGTGACTTATATACAAGAACAAACAGGAAGTGTGAAGTGAAACATGGCAGGATGAGTTTCAAAATAAAAGTCCAAACAGAGCAGAGAATCAAAATACAAGTTCCAATGACAAAAATACACAGTAAACAGAAAAGCACAGAACAAAACCTTACAGATGGCTACATTTGGTGGAAATTTTGTGTCAATAGCCCACTTAGAAATCCCCTTACTGATAAAAATGCTGATGTGTGAAATACTTATTTCCCCCACTGTATCACTAAAGTCAACAGTCTTTACACTGGCTGCCTGTGCGTTACAGAATAGATGGGTCAATATCACTAAATTGCCTTTGAGACTGTACAATTTCCCCCCCTAAAAACTGTGATTTTCCATTTAACTTCATATGTTTAGTATTAAGATCTTAGGATGTTAGAAATGCGTATTGGTCAAGCACCAGCACTTTTTCTAAATTAACTGCAAGCAGACAATATACAAGCAAACCACAAAATTGTCACGGTAGGAAATCCATTGTTTCCTCCGTGTCATGTGTTTGTGTGTGTTTACTCACCGCTCTGCCATGTGCTCATCAGTATGATCCCGTTCACCTGTGTGTTGATTGTCTCGCTCCAGCTGCTCATCATTACATTCCTTCCATAAATACTCACATGACTCTATGTTCCTCGCCAGATTCTCACTCAATGTTTGCCTTGTCGTCCCGTGTCGTCTTGTTTGGATTATCGTGTCGTCGAGTTGGATTGTTTGTTGTTGCTGTCGTCTTTGTGTGGATGTTCCCGTGTTCAGCCTGGATTTTCACCACTGCTCACCACTCCACCAACGCTGCTATCAACATCACCGTCACCAACTCACCAACGTAGTCCTTCGTCACCATTGCAAACAACACTGGACTTTTCCTGCCTGGCCATCTATTCAGTCATTGGTTTTCCCTGTGTCATTTAATAAACATTGTGTTTTCACCAGCGACTGCTTCCGTCTCTTTACGTGTCATTACAAAAATATGTCCACCCTGTCATGAAAAATTCAATGTACATTTTCATAACAGGGTGGACATTTTTAGCTAAAGTTAGCATTTAATGAACACATAGGGTGGCCATTCGTGCCAGTTCCTTCAGACACGTCCCCAACATGTTTTCAGGTTAGTTCTCCGGAAGTCGCGTTGCTCGACCGCATACGTCATCGAGGTTCTCACATTTCAGTTAAAATACATTAGAAAATTAGGATTTATTTCTTTTAAGACATACAATCATTGCAGTTTCATTCTTACCTTGAAATGTAACTGTCACAGGTCGGAGCGGACCACAGATGTCGTGAGTCTCGCCCCTCCCTAGTTTCCACCTCAAGGAGGTCCCAAAAACACCCCAATGACCAGACACACGAAGGAAGGTAAGTATAATTAAAACAAACTTTATTTTAATTATTTAAAAGGTATTCAGGGAAGGGGGAGGGGAATCTAAAATCTATCTCTCTGGTCCAGAGAGTGGCAATCCGAGTCGCTTCTGACTCTGTCACGGGGCTCCTAGGTTAGTCTTTAGACCGTTCGTTTCCTGTCCCTCACGCAACTTAACCGGGTTATTCACAGCAGTGTCTCTTGTGTTTGTCCTGCAGGGGGAGTTGCGGTGGGGCTCTTCTCGTTCTTGCACGTACAGAAGGGAAAAAGGGTAAGTAATACTGGTGGGTAGGTGTAGGGCGTACCTGACGCTGTTTGCCACATGGTCCGGGGCCTGCTGTTGGGGACACTTGGACGATCCACAGGTAAGTAGGTGCAGGATGCCCAGTGGATGTGCAGACGGGTGTATTGGGGGCTTGGCCTCTGGTGTGTGAGTAAGTATGCGAGGAAGAAAACACACAATCACAACTTCACTTGTCCAAGTAAGTCTTACAGGTAGGGTTCACAGGTGGATCTACAAGGGCAATACACCAGTATTTCACTCGGGCGTACAGATAGAAATACAGGAGGACCACTGGGCTTCACTCGGGGCGTATGGGTAAATGTACAAGGGCTATATGCTGACTCTTAGCTGTGGACGTACAGAAGGGCAGCTGGAGTTGGACTTCGGGCTTACAGGTAAGTACACAAGGGCTATACGCTGGCTCTTAGCTGTGGGCATACAGAAGGGCATACAAGGGCAGCTGGAGTTGGACTTTGGACTTACAGGTAAGTACACAAGGGCTATACACTGGCTCTTAGCTGTGGGCGTACAGAAGGGCATACAAGGGCAACTGGAGTTGGACATTGGGCATACAGGTAAGTACACAAGGGCTATACGCTGGCTCTTAGCTGTGGGCATACAGAAGGGCATACAAGGGCAACTGGAGTTGGACTTCGGGCATACAGGTAAGTTCTACAAGGGCTATACGTTGGCTCTTAGCTGTGGGCGTACAAAAAGGCATACAAGGGCAACTGGAGCTGGACTTCGGGCATACAGGTAAGTACACAAGGGCTATACGCTTGCTCTTAGCTGTGGGCGTACAGAAGGGCATACAAGGGCAACTGGAGTTGGACTTCGGGCATACAGGTAAGTTTTACAAGGGCTATACGCTTGCTCTTAGCTGTGGCCGTACAGAAGGGCATACAAGGGCAACTGGAGCTGAACTTCGGGCATACAGGTAAGTACATAAGGGCTATGGAATGGAAACAACTCACGGATTCTCGAAGAGGTGGACGACAGGCTTTAGCCCTTTAGAGCTCGGGGGACTGGGGAGGATATATTCGTCACGACACCTGTAGTCCTCTTTGCCGGGGTTGACTTCCCGGGCCAACACTCCACATGGTCGCCTCCAACCGTGAAAACACTTCTTCGACGACACAGAGCTTCAAACTCCGACCTGTAGGACTGGTAACAACAGACAGAATTCCTTTGTAAATTTACTCAGCTTCAGTGCATAAATGGGGGAAAGACACACCACTTCTCCGAGTTAAACGAGGGTAGATAGAAAGTGCAGATTGAAGTTGCTGTGCATTGTGCCTACCACGGCCTCAGCTGGCGTCGCCACGCTGGGTGACTTGCAGGTAGGTTTGTGCCACCGGGTATGTACCTCAGGAATGACTCGAACGCTTCCCTCTCCTCTCTTCCAGACAATGGACCAGAGATCTAGACAAGGGCGAACCTCTGAAAGCACTCCACAACAGGTATTCAGGGCTACGCAGCTGGATTTTCATACAACAGCCAATACTTCCCTCAGTCAACGTCCCCCACAATATGCACCCTGTTCCTTACTTGCTATTGTTGACACGTCACCACTCGGCGGAGTAGGGGTCCAGGGCCACGAGCGGGCATGTATATAAAAGACGGTCGTCTCACACACCAGTGATGTTCCTTGCTGTCCCCGGCTCACCCACTAATCCTTTTACAGTGGGGCCGCTTACACACTGGTGTCAACTCACAACAGGTATACGAATATTCCACACTTTTAATGTAACTGTTGACACGATGAATATTTCGGTGTACTCACGCTTTCGTTAACACTGAATCCTTCTACTTCTCTTCCAGATAACCGACATCAGACACAACTGGCAGCCCGATCTCCTTCCTGCAATCCTAGCTGATCTTCAATGTGTGTTAACTTCACATCACACAGTGCATATGAACACAATGCTCCAATAAAGATTATCGTATACTCAGCCCAATATGTGTATCTCTCTTTGTCCAAGCTCCACAGTACACCATACATTCTCTCCAACTATCTCCTCCGCTCCGTTGCACCCACAATTACTGCTGGAAATAACAACCTTCCTTTCGTCTCCTTTAGCTCCGTCCTCTTTCCGCTCGCTTCTATGCGTTCGCCGGATCAACGGGGCCTTCCGACTCTTCAGAAGGTATGCATTCCGTCTGCCTTTGGCAGAAATAAGTTTCGCCCAGGAATCGACCGCCCCCTTCCGGTCTCTCACTGCACTATTTATGTGCCGCCTCTTCATACGATCGCCCAATTGTGAATCGCCACACTCGTTTCCACACCTGTTGTGAATCAAACCCCATTTGGGTTGCCATGGAGCTCCCGGAAGTGAGTGGTGTTTGCGAATCATGGTCCGGGCGGAACTAATCTTCCTCACTTTAGGTTCCGCCCTTTCACAGTCACTCCGTGACATAACGGTTGCTTTTCTGAAATTAAACCCGAAATATTAAACCTTGATGACGTATGCGGTCGACCAACGTGACTTCCGGAGAACGTACCCAAAAACATGTTCGGGACGTGTCCGGCGGAACTGGCACGAATGGCCACCCTATGAACACATTATGTAGCTGCAGTTAGCTAAGTGGTTTACCATTGAAGCTGACTATGCACAGATTAAAATACATATTTTCTGCAAAGTTTAATGTTAATGAATATTTCACAATAACAAGGTGGACATTTTAAGCTTGACAACATGCAATTACAAACACAATATAATGAAAATAAGGAAAAAAAAGATACTTTCTGTGTGTGCATTATATGTTTCAACCTCTACTGAATAAAGACCAAATGGGGTAGGGGATGTCACTGACTACATCAGTTGGTTTTTTAAAGGGGCGTTTACCCCAAAATTACAGGGTGGAAAGAAATTTCAGTTACACGTGCAAAATGCTTAATATTATTATGAAAATTGAATATAAATGATAAAAAAGTCTTGTTTTATGAAACAACTTGTTGAGGACAATAAGAATTTTTTTTTACACTCACTAGAGTTAGCTGAGCAGTGTCTGAGGCTGCATCCGAAACCGCGTACTACCATACTATATAGTAGGCAAAAAGCAGTAGGCGAACGAGTAGTATGTCCGAAACCTCAGTATACATAAAAGGGTAGGCGAGAATTACCGGGATTTTGGACCATTTCTCGTGAGATACGGAGGTTTGTGTACTGAAGTCAGAGAGATGTTTCTGCGTGCTGCTTATAAATATCAATGATGATATCTCACAACGTGTTTTAATAGTCACATTATGTGAAAATAAGACATCAAGGGTCCCAATGTATAGCAAGCTTGTGTCCTTACCTGCAGTCTCAAAACGCGGTTTTTGCATACTTTTAAGAGCACTTCAGGGAGGGTACACACGTAAACAGACACTCCAGATAAAGAGAAAATTATTGTTTTCATTGCTTTATTCACCTAGTGACATATTGTGCTACTGCTCAAAAGTTTACATCCAAGAGCTCTGATCTTTGAAGAGATTAGGACATAGGGATAATCACTTACAATTGAGATCCACAGACTGATTCAGGAGCTAGGCAACTTAATGAGACACATGGAAATTTTTGTAAAACAGCGTTTGTTCCCGTGTATGCGCCTGTGTGTGCGTGCCTGTGCGTGTTTGGCCATTCACTCTGGCGGTAGTTTTTTCTAGTTAGGCCCTGTCCCAAATGGCGCACTTCATGTGGACTTTCGGTCTTGTGGCCTTAAATTGTTCATGCTCGCGTAATCTACGAGTCCGTAGGGTGTCCCATCTGTCATTTTTACACTTTGAAGTGTGCTTATCAGCGCCTCCTTTGCCCCCTTGATGCGGTCTTCAGCAAAGCCCCCACTGCAGCAGGCTTCGCGCAGTTTACCAACTCAGAAGTCCTAGCGAAAGTGCAATCAGACCAATCAGACGATGGAAAAGAGGAGTTCACACTGACAGGCAATTTCTCTACCTATTTCCAGTGTGACGCTCGAGTCTGTCCCAAAATAAGACTCCGGTGCACCCACGTGGACTCGCATCAAGGTTCCCTAAAGTCTGGACTACATGATGCCATCAAAGTGTGGACTTTGAGGAGGACCACAAGTCCGGAGTGTGGCATTTGGGACAGGGCCTTAGAGTTGAGCATTTCAGGGCACACCTGTGCAATAATCATGCTGTCTAATCAGCATCTTGATATGCCAGACCTGATATGCCTAAACACAGATTAAGACAGATTTGTAAACAATATTTGAGAGAAATAGGCCTTTTGTGTACATAGAAAGAGTTTTAGATCTTTGAGTTCAGCTCATGAAAAATAGGGGGAAAAACAAAAGTGCTAAGTTTTTTTTTTTTTAATAAATTTGTCTTAAAATAGAAATGGTAATGTTACGTTTCTTTATGTTTAAAGAAAAAAGTCACTATTACTAAAAATAGTATGCAGTAACGTGGTAAACTCTTAAATGTGTGGTTTTAAAAATGTTAGTGTTCTGACACTTGTAATATTAAGATGTAGAATAGTAAACACCAATTTTGCATGGTAGTCTTATATTTTGTATTTCCTTTGCTTGTTCATGAACAGGGTCACATTTAAATGATTTTGTCTTTAATCAGATAAAAATATAGCTTTTAAAAATACTTAAAAAATACTTGTAATAATGATGATTAAGTAAGAGGTTATTTATTAAAAGAGAGATGCCTTGTCCAGGCACTTGAAGAGTATCTAAACCCTACCAACTTTTTTTAGTTAATGATCTGTAAGAATGGGGCTTTATTAATGCTGTTCATTGATTTTAGTAAGTTTTTTGACATCATGCCCTTGTTACGATCTCACCACACACTGGTATGAGCTTAGTTCGTCCCCTCTATCTCCGTTGGGATCTGCCCACTTTTCTTGCATTTTTCAAATTTGCAAGTGGGTGGAGTCAGGCTCTGACCAGGGGTTTAGTTACACTTTAATTATATCTCCCACTTCTGCATTTGGGGCACATGGCTTTCCCCATGGGGCCCCCCTGATTGGGACCACCCCATTTAAAAGATTTTAGAATCACCCCTGCATATCAGAAACCAAAATGCAATGCAGACTTTTCCCATGCAGCTATAGCGAGCAAACGCCCTCAGAACCATCCAGAATCCAGCCCTACTGTAATGTTGGGAAAGTGACTGACATCTAGTTCACCCTATGTCTTTATTTGTCCTAAAACACTTGAAGCCTTTACATAGCCTGAACACTTAATAATTTTCATATTCAATTAGATAAACAATTTTATTCTGAGAAACATACTCTCCTCTTGAAATATTGAAATTTTAATTCTTTACTTTTAATTTAAAGGTATAGCGGAAGATTTTCGTTTTCCGGGTGGATCACCTATATTATTGGTCATCCCAAATGTCAATCATTCTGATTATATGTTGACGTATAACGTCATACGTGCTCGCCTCTAGATTCGCTTTCTCAGACCTGCCAACCTTGGAATTTTTTTTTGAGTAGCAACTTACCGCAGCGGCGCGGCACGAGGTCAGGCACATTTGCTGATCAGTAGTGATTGAGTTCACATGCTTACTTATGACTTATTACTACAACTTATTACTAAGCAAATTGTTCCCACTCACCACCATATCTAGTCTTTCAACATACAAGTAGGCTATGAAGAACTCATTTAATGAAAAGGCAACCTCCAAAAATATGCCTATTAAACAATATGCTTATGGCATATGTCTTAAATACATGGGACATTATAAATAACAAAGAATCAACAAATAGCATGCTATGTCCTTGCTTTATATTCCAGCAGGCACATTGACATGAACCTCTAATGGGGCACAGCAGTCCTACCACTACTTTTTCTTTAACATACCTAACATGAACAGTCTTAATATGTTTTAATGCATAAATGCCATGTTAGCAAATGTGCATTCTACAGTACTGATGATAATGAGTCTTTTACACAAATTTACAATAACATTACTTAGCTGCTACTACAATAAAAAACATATGTGGATGATCCTTTTGTGTATTTTATCAGCATAGTGTTTAAACCTGCTGAAAAAACAGCATAAACCAGCATGATTCCCATGCTGGTTTAGCTGGTGGACACCAGCATACAGCACCAAAACACAACATGGTCTTGGTGGTGCTGGTATGCTGATGATAACCACCAGCTAAACCAGCACCAAATCACCATGAGAATTAAGCTGGTCTATGCTGGTCACCAGCAAACCAGCAACAAAACACAACATATGCTGGTCTTGCTGGTAAACTGCTTTTTTTAGCAGTGATGCCAACTGTTTATGTAGTGTCCTAAAGTAGATCTAGTGAACTAAACAGTAATGTCATATCTGACCATACAGAACAGTACACAAACATTGATTTTCTCAGCAATAATGCAAACCTCTATACTTGGTTTTGACTGGCTGAGCATATAGTTCGTTTTACCTCCCTCATCATCTATACTTTCTGCTTCTATTTCCCTGCTCTGCACAAAAAAATCTGATGTACAGGAGCCAGTAACAATCGAGTAAGAATAAGATTGATTTAAATTCAGAAGCGTACTTTTGTTTTGTCATGTTTTCTCGCGTGCCTCACATCACATGCTCTGAGTGAGCGGCGGCAGAGTGCTAGAAAAAGTAAACACAGACGCTCCGCTCGCGGACATCGATTTCTGCGTGCTCGCGCCAGTTTGTCTTGTGGGACTGCAACGTGTTTACAAGCGTGAATTACGGTTCATATAGCTCAGTTTTTTTGGCGCGATTAACAATGTAAATGAATATACTGGCAAATAAAGTAAAAACTTAAACTTGAGGCACAACATAGGACACTGGGTACAACAGACTGGGGCACGTACAACAGTAAAAGGCGTCTAGACGCCCCTGGTTGGCAGGCTTATTACAATGGATCCAAGTCACAATTCCCATACCCTGCCCATTTACCTTTAAAAACGGTGTTTAGAACCATCCTCCCTTGTAAAACAAGTCACAGTATGAAGATGGACCGGGATGAAAAACAATTTCGTTATTTTCGTTATTCGCTTCGACGGCTCCCCGCTCTCCGTTTTAAAGAGTTTAAAACTAGCGCTATGATTGGTCGACGTCGTCTTTTCCCAACAGGTTGCTGCCCAATGCGGTTACACAGATAGACGAGTTGCCTAGTGCGCAAATGCACAGACAGTTTAACTCAAAGCCACCAAAGGCTTTTCGCGTATTTTGAAGTGACATATCGTAGCAGCGTAGTTTAATGTCTAAATGCGTATCTGTTACGCAAAATGCGTAAAGGTTGGCAGGTCTGCTTTCTGCACATGCGCACTTTCACGTGTATGTGTGTTGTGCTACGGTTTTAACCATTCCTTGAAGCTCGCGTTCTCACTGTGTTTTTTTTCAAAATGTCTGAGGGTCGCAAGAGAAAAAGTGTCTACGAATTGTATGACAAGAAGAGAAAGGACTATAAAGACCAGAGTGTTTATGGGAGACTATTTCACACGCTGTCCGCTGGCGTGAGCTAATAGGACAGGATAGGGCTTCCCACGCGAAGTTTCTACTGGAAAGGTACATTTTGTCATGCTATATGGAGAAATCCATTTAAAATCACTACTAGTAAAAGTTGATGTAAGCTATGATTAGCGATGCTAGCCCTGGCACAAGTCACGAACCGCACAGTCACTATAAACATGCCGACAGCAACTTGTAAACAGAGCAAAGAGAAGAACTGAGCTCCTGCATGTTTTCTCCCTGTCCCGTGCACGCATTTAACAGGCGTTCCTTCTCGGGAGGAGGGAGAGTGGGGCGTGTGTGCATTTTAAAAAAAATGAGGAGGGGCGGTTCTTTTAAATAATTCGGGAAAATCTTCCGCTATACCTTAAACTCTTAACAGAATCTGAAGCCAAATGTCTTGTAATCTTGATTTCATATTCACATGAATTATTAGCATTAATATAATTTCATAAACCTCTTTTTATATATGCAGTGTACTAATATGTGTTTACTGAAAAGCTGCCTTGCTTCAATGTAACATTTAAATAGCAATTAATAAAATATGAACCATCACAGATATTTAAAAACCCACTCAGAAAATCTTTTAATCTTGCAGTTGCTGAGAGAAGTTATGGGTAATTCTACCTCCAAACCTTATTTTCCAATTTGTTACACTGGATTCTTGGGAAATCTGATGAAATGCTAGACATGACCAAACAAAGTGATTTAACTTGGTAACAAGGCTCAAAAAACAAAGATGAATAAATAATGTCCACATCCTGCACATCTTCTGCAGGTTGAAGCAGAACTCATTTCCTTAAAAGCCATAAAACTCAGCAATGAACTGAACCTTACCACAGAAGAGAGGAGAATGGAGTGAGTCATTTAATGTAATGGACAGAAAGAAATTGTTCCTCATTTAACTTTATTGCTGAACCTTGAAAGAACAGAAAAGACACTTCATTAGGTTTCGCCTTTAATAGGTCTATCTGTCTAAATCAGAAGAAGACCTTAATAGTGTCTTACAATTATTGATATTTTATAAAGAGTGTTTAAAATACCCTAGTTGATTTCAGACCAGATTCCTATGGCATTTTCAATATCTCCATTCTGCTGATTATATATGTACATATGTTATAAAATATTACTTTTAAAAGAGAATGTGTGACAAATACTTGAATTATTATTTATATATGTGTGAACTGCCAGAAATGGACATAATGGCTACCACAGATTTAAACTAGAGATGTACCTATTTCATGCTCGATTTTACGCATGATCGGCTGGACTGGTAGCCAGCAGGTCAGTCTCACGACATTACGATTCCGAGCCAGTCCTTTTGTTGACAGTGGCGCAAGCAATAACATCACAGCTACTTGCACACTCACACTGGAAGCAGCACCCGACCAATCCAACAGCAGCATTATTTTAATTCCGTACCCAGAAACATGTTCCGTTTGACATAAAGTCCGCAACTCAAACCGCCCCCACAAATCGTAATGGTTTCAAAAGGACACAGTGATTTTTGGGTTCACTTTGATAAGACGAAAATACAGTCGATCAGGTGCAAAATGTACAGTGTTGTCCCAGGTTTAATGCCTTATCATCTCATATTTAAACATCAAATGTCAAGAGATTCCAGAGAGCCATATAAGCAAAATATATTGACTAAGAAGAGGTGAGAGCACAACACATGACAAATGATAGCAAAAGACTTAAAGCTGCTTATAAATGTTATGAATCCTTGTGCTTTAACTGGAGGTGTTTTAAAGAAATTGTTCTGTTATGATGGTGTGCATCCGCAACAAGAGTTAAACTTAAAGGGCCATATTACCAATAGGAACATTAATCTTTATGGAAAGTGGGTCATATTTGTAGTCGAAATGTAACATAAATGTAGAATTTTGTGCCTATTTGACAGAGAAAAGACAGAACGGGACTTTAGAGCACATTTGTATGAAAAACTACAACTCCCACTATGCACCACAATGCACAGCTCTGCAAGCCACTCCCATTAATCGGAACAATATGCTATTGTGTACATAAATGCCACGTTAGTAAAACAAAGACACCTCCACGTCTTTGAAATAAGCACGCGTCCGGAAACATTCACAAAACAAACTTTCATATCCTTATCTGATCCAGAAATGTTAAACAGAAAGCACACAGCGCGAGTCTGTCCAAGCTCATATAACTTACTCTGCAGCGCATCTGCTCGTAAGCCGAAACACGTCTGTGAAATAAACACGTCCAAACACGCGCAAAGTTGTTCTTTTGCCTGGAAAATTCACCAAACAAACGTCCATATCCTTATCTGATGCAGAAATGTTATAAAGCAAGCAAACAGCGAGAATACAGGCAGTATTCTGTCCAAGCTTCTCTACGCAGCAGAGGCCGATGGTTGCTGCGTCTTCCACAGGCTCCTCTACCCAGCCGAAGCCCAGGCTCCGGCTTCTCCTCGGGCTTCTGTTCCTCCATCTGCCTCAGCTCTTTGCTGTATTGTGGCTCATAAAGGTGCAATGAACAGCGGATTAGAGCATGACGCTTGCGAAATCACCCTCTTCCATATAATATTGATTAACTTCCACTGTTATTGTAACATGAATTCTGGCTCGCTCCACAACTTCTGTTTAGCTTAGCTTAGCATAAAGATGGCGGCTGATCGTTTTTTTCCGTCTGTGTTCGTATATTTTTGTAAGTCCCACCCACTGATATGTAATAGGTCTGTAGCACGAGTGGGTCCCACCCATAGCCCCCACCTTGGAAAAATGAGGAATGAGTGTCTGTAGTCTTTCACACTCAACAAAGATACAGGATTTCCTTCTTTCAATGATGCAAAATGAAGATTTTTACATCATTGAAAGAAGGAAGTGCCTCACTGAAATCAGAATTTCTCCCCTCTCAGGAGAAACTGAGGGAATAATGCACGACCATTCAAAAACATGACTGGGGTTCTAACGATACAAAGCTTAACACCTTTGATCAGAGAGTTGCCTCTATTTTAGGAGACATGTTAATCTTTGGAATTGTATCTGTTGATCTGGCTGCGTCTTGACGCATGCTGTTCTGGAGTCACAAAAGCAGATTGTAAGGGCCATTGAAAAATTTAACAGTCACCTGAAAAATGTCACTGACACACTCACAGACATAAGCCACGCATTAAAGGAATTGGTCAAAAATGAACTTTGTGTCTGAGTACCATTTATACTGTCACAATTACATGTCGACGGGCCTGAACGGCTTGTTGATTGGGGTGCACATTTACTGGTCCTGGGTCTAGGCCATCTGGCAGTGCCCCCACCTCAACAAGTGGTATGCCATGCCTGTGCGCAACATTGGGCAGCACGCCACAGGCCAGTACTATGCGGCAAACCTTGTCAGGGCGGTATAACAGCATCCACCGACCCGGTCCTGTCAAGGCAGCTTCACCGACATTTCGCCCGCTCGCAACTGACTGAGTACGAGAATGGGCATCATCGTATCTGTGCTCTCTGGCATTTTGTGCATTGGTGAGCCACGTCTTTAGTGGATAGCCGCTGTCTCCTGATAAGTTTGTGTACGCTACGATTTTGTGCTTATGCAGTGTTGATACATGAGGCCCCTGGAGAATGAGCTGGGATTTGCCAGTTATCAAGAGAGTTCGGTATGTGCATAGCCATTTCCCTTAACAGGGTAAGGGCAGCCCCAGAGATGTGAGGAGATAGGAATAGACCAAAGGAGAGGACCTTGTACTCATATGCTAACCCTTTGAAGGGTCTATAAAACAACTTCATCTCCACTGGAGGAACAGGCTCTACTCTCATTTACCCCCTCGCAGAGAAGATGCATCGTCGCCTCGTACTAGGGTAAAGAGGTCATCAGTGAACCCAGGTAAATGCCTGCTAAACCGAAATGCATATCCAAGTCTGATTGTGTACTGAAAATTATGCATTCCATAGGTGTCAGAGACTGGGGTATGGCTGCCTGGGGGGCTAAGGCTCCATTTACGTTTTCATTCGAGGCTTTAGAGGAGGAAATGTTGAGATTATTTGATCGTTCACTCAAGGGAGACATGGCAGCGGCTGAATTGGTGAGATTACGGCAACGTAATGATTCTGTTACTGACTTTCCCATCAGATTTAAGACTCTCGCTATTTGCTGCAACTGGAACGACGCGGCTTTCAGAGCTCAATTTCTCGAGGGTCTCACACCGGCGATTCAAGACGAGATTGCACTGAGGGAGCCACCCACGTCACTGGAGGCTGCCATCGATCTGGCCTTGAGGGTTGAGTCTCGCCATCGGCAGAGAGATCTGCGTCGTTCATTTCGTCATCTGATGTCGGAACCAGGGGAGACCGCTTCAGAGATGCCCACCGAGGAGCCTATGCAGCTGGGCAAGTTTCGTATCTCTGCTAGTGAGAGAGGTCGTCGTCTATCTAATGGTCTCTGCTTGTATTGTGGCAAGCCAGGGCACTTGGCAGCTACATGTCCGGTAAAAGCTCACACCCACCGATGAACTTGGGAGTCTGGGTGGGCGCATCGTCATTTAAATCTCCCGTAAGCAGTACTACCCTTCCTGTTATTATTAACTCTTTCCATTCACAGGCGTTGCTGGATTCCGGTGCGGAGGCGTGTCTTTTGGATGCTGGGTTGGCCAAGTCCTGGGGTATTCCTTTCATCCCTCTTTCCTCTCCTTTGTCTGCTTGGACATTGAAGGGTCAGCATATGGCTGTGATCACACACCGCACACCCCCTGTGAGTTTGTTTGTTTCTGGCAATCATCGTGAGGAGATTGAATTTTACATCTTAGAGGATTCACAATCACCAGTCATTTTAGGTCATGACTGGTTATCCAAACATAATCCTCACGTTGATTGGCAGAACAATGTTGTGTTATCATGGAAGTCTTCGTGTTATGTTTCTTGTCTTGGTCCTGCTCCTTCTCTTGTCTCTTGTTCTGTTTCGCAGGTTCCAGCTGTCGATATCTCAGGGGTCCCGGCGGAGTATTCGGATCTGCATCAGGTTTTCAGTAAATCCCGGGCCACCTCTCTGCCTCCTCATCGGTCGTATGATTGCGAAATTAAACTTCTTCCCAACACTTCTCCGCCTAAGGGTGGTATATTTTCCCTATCTAAACCAGAAAGAGAGGCTATGGACAAATATATTAATGACGCTCTTAAAGCCGGTCTCATTCGCCGCTCCTCGTCTCCAGCCGGTGCTGGATTTTTCTTTGTTAAGAAGAAAGACGGGTCTCTTCGTCCGTGCATTGATTATCGAGGGCTGAATGACATTACTGTTAAGAATAAGTACCCCTTGCCATTAATGTCATCAGCATTCAAGTTGTTACAGGGAGCGCGCGTATTTACCAAGCTAGATCTGCGCAACGCTTATCACTTGGTACATATTAAAGAGGGCGATGAGTGGAAGACAGCCTTTAATACACCCTCGGGACACTGGGAATATTCCGTTCTGCCCAGCGGGTCGCCTGTGGGTTCCTGAGCGGTTACGTTCCGATGTCATCCGGTGGGGTCACGAGTCCAAGTTTGTCGGCCATCCAGGTATTCGGAGAACGTTGGCTGCCGTCCGTCAGCGCTTTTGGTGGCCTTCTATGTCCACAGACGTCAGACAGTTTGTATTAGCCTGTTCGGTTTGTGCTCGTAATAAAGCATCTAATTTACCACCCGCTGGTCTGCTTAAAGGTGACATAGAATGATTGAACGGAGTATTTATCCTTGTTCTGTGATGTGACATGTAGACAATTTTTTTTTTTGTTTGGGTCTGTAATGCCTTAGAAGCTTCCTAAAAACCTCTCTCAGATAGCTCTATTAAGGTGGGGGATTTTAAAAAACTGGTTTTGCACCTATTTGGCTCCCCCTACTGGCTTAACTTGCAATCTTATTACTGATTGGCTGACTTTGCTGCCACTCAAAAAATGTAGCCAATTATTTTAAAGTGGAAGGGCAGTTAGATGCCTGTGATGTCATAAGCATCAGTTTTTCAGATTGGGCTGTTTTCTGGCTGACATTTCTAAAAGAGGAATTTCTATGAGACTGAGATGTTTAGCATGTGCACTTTTTGTATGTTTGTGAATGTGGGTAGACTACCATTATTCAACAAAGACAAGGTAAAAATGGTTTTTCATTCTCTGTCCCCTTTAAATCTTTGCCCGTGCCCTCCCGCCCCTGGTCTCATATAGCCCTTGATTTTGTCACCGGCTTACCGGCATCTAATGGTAACACTGTTATTCTAACTGTGGTGGATCGCTTTTCGAAGGCGGTTCATTTTATTCCCCTGCCCAAGCTGCCTTCAGCAAAAGAGATGGCTCAGGTTTTGATCAATCACGTTTTTCGGTTACACAGTATTCCGACTGACATAGTGTCAGATTGGGGTCCTCAGTTCATCTCTCGTTTTTGGTAGGAGCTTTGTAGACAGATTGGTGCTACGGCCAGCTTGTCTTCTGGTTATCACCCGCAGACCAATGGGCAATGCGAACGGGCTAATCAGGATCTCGGTAGAACGCTCCGCTGTCTGTCGTCACAATATCCGAATTCCTGGTGCGATCAGCTCCCGTGGGTTGAGTATTCTCATAATTCTCTTCCCGTTACGTCTACCAATCTGTCCCCGTTTGAACTTTCCATCGGTTATCAACCTCCCCTGTTTCCATCACAGGAGCCCGAGGCAGCGGTTCCGTCTGCGTTAGCTTTCGTAGGCAGGTGCAGATGCACTTGGAGGAGAGCTAAGACACTGTTATTATCTAATTCCAGACGAACCAAAGCTGCAGCTGATCGTCATCGGCGACCTCCACCCCGTTACGTTTGTGGTCAAAGGGTATGGCTTTCTACCAAGGATCTGTCTCTCCGTGAGCCTTCTCGTAAGCTGGCTCCGCGATTCATTGGGCCATACAGCATTTCTAAGGTCATTAATCCGGTGATGGTAAAGCTTAAGTTACCTCTTTCTCTTGGTCGGGTTCACCCTGTTTTTCATGTATCCAAGGTTAAACCTGTGATGTTTGCTCGCTATAACCCTCCTGTCTCTGCCCCTAATCCCCCCGCCCCTCGTCTAGTGGATGGTGCCCCTGTCTATACTGTTAAGAGGTTACTAGATTCTCGCCGCAGGGGCAGAGGATTTCAGTATTTAGTGGATTGGGAAGGATACGATCCGGATGAGAGGAGCTGGGTTCCGACTCGGGATATACTGGATCCTGGGTTGATCGAGGACCTCCGTCAGCGACAGGGTGAGTCTCCCGGTCCGTCTGGTGCCGGTCGTGGAGGTGGGGCTACTGTCATGACTGCTGGGTGATCGATGGCTGTGTGTGGGGTATGTGTGTGTGTGTTTGTTTACCTGTGGTGCCGGTTCCTCGTGTGTTCACTAACTCCGCCCCCTTGTTTCGATGATTGTTCACCGGTGGTGTCTCGTTTACCTTTTCCTTTATATTGCACGTAGTCCTGTCTTTCGTTGCGCGCTCATTTGTTTTATTACAGTCTTGCTGCTCTGCCTTGTCTTGTCGGACGCTTCCTTGTTTTTCTTCTCTAGTTACCCCAGGTTTGGATTACGGCATCCGGAGGCTCGTTTTCGCCCGGACCGCTCGCTTGTGGATTACTGGAACTGATTGACTTTGTTTATCTCTCGGAACAGCTGGTTCGCTTCGTTTTTAGGCGGTACACCAGCTGTCTCTGCTTTCCATCGGCTTACACCATCACCCGTGAGTGGATTATACTATTTCACCATTGTGGATTACATTGACTCTATTGACTGTTTGTCTCTCGGAACAGCTGGTTCGCTTCGTTACTAGGCGGTACACCAGTTACTTCCGGGTTGCTTCATCTACATCAGGATTCCACAGTGGATTACTCCATCTGAGAACGTTGGATTTTCCACCTTCCATCTCCGGCCGTCATCCGCCTTCAGGGCGGCGTGTATCATCCCTCTGTAGCGTGTGGTGACGGTGCTGGTGTTCTCAACGGAGAGCGTGGGTGGCTCTCTCTCTCTTCAGATCAGTATTGGACTATCTTGTAGCGCCGACTCACTCTCTCCTGCTGTTGGACGTGCTTCATGCCAACAGTAGTGATTCCATCCAGAGTGAGTCGAGGGTGTATGCCGTGTGTGGATATTACCAGTGACTTTGCACTCCAACTCTCTAATTCTCTATTATTCTAAATAAACTCTGTTTAACTTGCATTTGACTCCGAAGTATTTCCTGACAATAGGTTGAAGCTTCTGGATAATTTTGAATATGTGACAGATAGGGAAAGGTTACCCTTTATTTCTGCTTCTAATTGGAAACCAAGATAACTATAACTATAAACCCCAACATTCAGAAATTCCAACGATCTAATAAAAGATTTATTCTTTCCCACTTGTTAAAAGAATACCAGATAATTTGTCTTCTTTACAATGTACAGCCATAACTGAGTTAAATAGAAATAAAGATAAAGTTATCAAACCAGCAGATAGAGGTTCTAGTATTTTCATTTTAGATAAGCAACAATAGCTTTTGGAGGCTAACAGACAATACGTAATACTGAACATTACATTCCTCTGCCATAATCTTTATCCAATGATACTTAGAAATTGGTTAATGCAATTCTACAATAATTACTAGATGAGGGTTTAAATAATCAAAAACAAAAAGCCCATCTAATGTGGTCCGATGTGCCCAGGTCCAGAAGATTTTACTTACTTCCTAAGATCCATGCGGATCAGGAGTCTTGGACAGTCCCGCGTGAGGTCCTCGGTGTCAACCAATTGTGTCTAACTGTGAAAGTGAAACATACCAGTTTTTGAATCCAAACTCTTAAAGTGCCCATATTATGAAAAACTAACTTTTTCTGGGTTTTGGGGTGTTATTTTGTGTCTCTGATGCTTCCACACGCATACAAACTTGGAAAAAAATCCATCCATGCTGTTTTGAGTGAGATACAGGTTTCTGAATGTCCTCTGCCTTGAGTCTCAGATTGCGCGAGTTCAAACTCAGCTCCGTTGTGACGTAACTAGCCGTTTCATCACATTCAGTTTGAATTTTCCCGCCCACCACCCCACTCGCAGGTCTCCACCCACCAGGGAGCTAGAGAGAGCACAGAGCAGTCAGTCACTTCGCTGATACCCTCTGTGCTGTCATAATTTCTCACGGAAATAATAGCGCTATTTGGATATTATGGATTATACTCCCGTCTACTTTTAAAAACAAAGTTTAAACGCGTGTTTATTTAAACCTAATATGTGATCTCATATACAGTGTGTTACGACACACATTTTTTCTCAGATTGTAACTTAGGCAATAAGACGTTCATGCGAAATCTGATGTAAACAACAGACTATGTACTTAGCTTTCACGGATTATACGCATTTGTGGACAAAAATGGTCATAGAATGTATTTTATTGGACTTTCATGGATTATTCACACATCTGAAACAGACTGGATTTGATTCGCGATCGTTGTATCAACACAAAAGGTAAGAAGTCACGTTATATTTTGCATGTTGTCATCTTCTGTCACAAAATACTACATTTATGAGCATCTGTATCTCAAAACTTAAAATTAAGGTAAATTAAATTAAGGTAAATTATACCTTTTAAATGTATATGTTATTGTTTGTAGACAGTACGCTATATAGATATTTTCTGCAGGCTAGATAGTTTGCAGCGTGGTTTCGAAATTTAAAAAAAAATATTTAACGGCTTTATTTTACAATTTTACATGAATTAAGTAATAGTGCTTTGCCAAACTAAAAGTGTTTTGCCAAACTAACCAAGACCGGGCCTTACCAACCCGGCTTTTCTGACAAGGTCTAACGTACCCCCGAGACTCTTGTAACTTTACGGTCCGGACCTCCCGCTAGCTTCTAGCAGTTAGCACGTGGCCCACAAGCAGTATACATCCCCCGCCGGGTCTAAATTTCTGTCATTTGTGAAAATAATGCGTTTGAAAATGTTTTATAACGGGCATATGTTAGCATTGTCCAGAGAAAACGAGTGTATTGTTGAAACTGCTACATCACAATTGACTCTGGAATCCTTGTGTGTCATGATGAGTTTCTTCTCCTGTAGTCTACTTATTAGTGATACTTTTCTGCTTGATTTGTCTGTTGGCAACATAACCCATTAACAATAATATATAAAAATAATAACACAGTATATCCTGTACCACTCACGATACCACTGAGCACGGGCACATGACGTTAGTAGTGGGGCGTGGCCAAAGGAGCAGCAGCTCATAAATATGTAATGACTAGCTCATAACAGCACAATCTGAAATGCCCTGAAACAGAGGCTACTAGAGATGGGTAACAATCTTTCCCTACAAGCTATTTCGAGCAAACAACTTTTGAAACATGCTTTATGGAACTCATACACCTATTTAACTTGTGAAAAAGCAGTCATAATATGGGCACTTTAAACACATTCAATTTACTTGGTATCCGGATTCTGGAATCTTGTCTTGTTTTAATGTCTAGTTCAATTTGACAGGATTCTGACAGTACCATGTTCTGTGTGGGAACACGTGGCCATGGTGTGCTGATATCAGGCCACGTGTTTTCCTTGTCTCATCTCTTTTACCCCGCTCCCTTGTCATTCTCATTGGTTTTGATTGTTTGATCCCTACCACCTGTTCCCCTCTTGATTTACTCCCTTATTTAAAGCCCTTGTGTTTCTTGTCTCGTGCTCGTTCGTTTTGTATTTGCTCTAAGTCTAGTGTTCTAGTCGAGTGTCAAGTCTAGTTTTGTGTTAAATCTATCTAGTGTCTAAATATCCTGCTTATTGCTGTTTGCCCCCTCATGGGCCTTTGTTTAGTCTATTATAAAAGTGTTTTCTGTTTACCGCCGACATCGCTTGCTTTTGGGTTTATCTGTCTCCTGTTCCTGACACTTGGAGGATACACATATGACTTCATAGATAAAACCAAGCCTAACAGGTTCCCAGTGCACTCGTTTTTATTCACTGTTGATGTAGAAAGTCTTTATACTAATATAAATACAGAATTGAGATTGCAAGCAGTAAAATAATGTATTTAATTAAATCCTGACCCACTCAGACCTGATAAGGCTATTTTAAAACTTCTGGAAATAAATCTTACCCAAAATGATTTTGAGTTTGATTCAAAGTTTTTTTTTCTACAAGTTTAGGGCATGGCGAGGAAGATTAATTATTCCCAGTTGTTCTTACTGATCATCATGGCATTTACTGGGATATGACTCGTCATTGCACCACAACAGCTATTCTTAAAGAACCAGTGTGCAGGTTTTTGAACAGAAGGCACTGGAGGGAGTCTAAATGCTGAATAATGACTGTATATTTAGTGCACACTATTCCCTGCAGCCTGAATCTTGGGGCATAGGATATGTAGGAGGAATATTTTAATTGAGATTCAGGGACTTATAATACAAATCTCTTACTGCATACCCACCTCTCCTGTGAGCAGAATGTAGAGTTTATTACAGAGAGCATGATGTCAATGGCTTCTTCTGTACACTCCACACCACTGGTTACTCCTCCGAAATATGGTATGAATAAACAACATGGCACCAGATAGGACCTGAATACAGACGAAGAGCAATACTAAATGAGCTTTGGGGAGGGGTTGTAAAACACTTTTTTTGTCATCTTTTAATGGCATGCCATATTCTTGGCATCCTAAGTAGCCCATTTCCACTCCCTCAATTTTTATAACATATACCGTAAATCTAGATGGACGGCAATCTGCATATCTACTTCCCCTTAGACAATCAATACCCAAACGAGCTGTACTGACTCCCCTCTGTGGCCTTAATAGTGAGCGCATTCAATCAACGCTTCCAAACACTGATGGGAGCCTGGTGTGCTGAAATTCATCTCTGTTAACAGAAAAACACTGACTCTCATTCCTATTGCTGCACTGTGTAATTTTATAAAAGACATCAATTTGGTCACATATGATTTTTTCAGCCGTGGCCAGGTAAGACCCAGTGATTTTATTGGGGTGGCAAAAATAATCACTAGAGACATAATTTCTATACATTCTACAGAATTTGTAAATCACAAACACACACAAAGGATTTAAGTTAAACAATTTAATGCCAATGCTATACAAACAAGGAACATGAATGGTGATAATATCTGAATAAAACTGCTGGTAGCCTACACCATCTTTAACTTTTATGAAAGGTAACTAGGTAAATAACATGTATTTTACTGACCCAATCAGTCCAGCAAAGTCAAATTTGTGCAGTAAGGGGTTGCCATAATAGCTAATACAAATGCAGTAAATCTCTACAAAACATTTGTTTTAACCATAATCCATGCACAAGAACTGAATGTGTATGTGGTGCACATGCACTCATGATCTGTATTTAAAAATCCATCCAGTTAACACTTTTTATAGAAACTGCCAGTAAACAATAAATACAATAATTGTGTCCAGACTCAAAGAAATAAGCACAAAATCATTGAAATGTGATTATATATTTATTAGGTCACCTTTATTTCTAGTGCTTTACCAACTGTTTCAAATGAGCTTTACAGTAAAAATCTGGAAAATAAGTGAATCAGTTGTTGGTAGATAGGTAAATAACCAAACAGTGTCGATGTTGACAAAATAATCAATTATGAAATGAAAAACGATTTGGTTATAAAGAAGCCTTTAAGACAGTGGTGTTATCATCACATGGAGTGGGGTCATTAACCATAACCTTGCTATTGTTTTTAAGGTTTTAACAAACTTTGTATTTGACAGATGATTTGAATTTAGCAATTTTCCTGTCACATTTAGGTTACTTCAGTGCCTTAGACCTTACTGCACGTGGGCATTGAGGTCCATGGGATTAAAGTGGAGATAGGGGTTCTCTCTTCAGGAACACCCTTCTCTTAAATTCTGAATGTATAATGTGTGTAATGTTTCCAGATCCATTTACATAGCTGATATAGTAAACAGCAAACTGAGGACAAGCAGGATGGTGGTAGCCGGTTTCACGGAATGTAAGGCTGCAGTCCATGGAATAATTGGGAAAGTTCAAGATGCTCTTGGCAGTTATGATCCTGTTATTCTCACTGATGTCATATCACCCCCATGTACCCAGGGTCCCTTTAATGGAAGGAAAATGCAGCAAGAGTAAAAGAAGGGACAGAATCAGTGTTATTGAGTACATTTCTCAAATGCACAAGTCTATAGTAATTTATTAAAACAACATTTCAGCTTAAGTCTAAAATATGATAAAACTTCAAGTGGAAAAGGTGACTATAACAATAAGAAGTTGTGCTGGCTTCACAGTCCCTTCTGTAAGTTATTTCAACTATCAAAGAGCTTTCTGAGCTGTCCAGTCAAAACATTGACTAAAGTCCAAACGGAGAAAATAAAAGCGTTCATTTGCATAGTCTGCAAAGGTAAGTGATAACCATATCTTTATGAACAGATAAAAGGGATTTGTTTGTTTTTATGTACCTTTTTCAGGGTAGCTAAAAAACATGCTTTGTTCCTTAAAAGATATCTCCTAAAACCTGTGACATTTTATATTTTCCAAGACCCATTGATCAACCAGTATTAGCCACCTGCTTTAGACGCTTGATCGGAAGCAAACTTTGTGTTGATCAATAGATGGAAACTTCAGTGCTTAAAAGGCAGAGAGGGAGATTTTATTAACAACATCTTTCTTGCCGCAGGTCTTTCTGAAGCTTTGTTAGCTCTTAAGCTGCATACACACCAAATATGAAGCATCATGTTCCTCACTTTAGATTATTCGTGGGATTTAATTTCATGTCATGCATTAATTCGCTTGAGTTGAATAATTTTAACTTGCAATCGCGTTGCCCGATTCACTTAATTTGCATCGTCCTGTGCGAGCTCGCGTATATTTGTATCTTTGAATTTACTTTGTATGTAATCTACTTGCGCAAATTATTTGGTATGTATGCCCCATTAGTGACATCATTAGGGTAGAGTACGCCTACATTACCTAGAAAAAGGTTTTGCTTTCCAAGTTTAGTTCAGTAGTTTACTGTATTTAACAGTTCATATTTAAAGTTTTGCTGCACAACTGATTCAGGTGAAAGAAGAAAAACTTTTGTTGATTCCATTTGTCAAGCATCATGTTGATGCTTAAATTTTTTAATATTTTATGTTTCTAGAAAGAGCACTTGATGAAAGCAGCATTAAACAATGTAAAAGCATGCTCTTTAAGAGTTTGAGTTAGAGTCACTAGACAGAGCCTCTTTAAAAGAAAGTTTTTGTTGACAGCATTAACGAACAAGTCAGTGATGTTTGGCCACTTTTCTGAAAACAGTTTTTCCACCGTAGCCTTCAGATGTTCACTTGTAAAAGGCTCTGTTCCAAAGACTGAAACCCTTGTCAAGGATGATCCCACTGTGTCTATGTACAGATCAACTGCTGCAGTTCTATGAGGCAGTAGTGCTGCTGTGATTTATTTTGCACAACCACCCTGTGCAAGTTGGTTGGAGATTCTTTTATTGTAGCCATTGGGAAATATTATGAATACATTTGTTATGAATTTCAACTGCTTGTCAAGAGTTTTCAATTATTATTTAGCATACCAGGAATCCTGTGGTTGTTCCAGGCCTCTACAACCCTGCTAATGCCCAGATGACACAGAAGAACACACCAATGTGTCTTGTTAGGTTGCAGTCCATATCAGTGAGTTCTTGATCAATCAGCTGAACAAAAGAATAATTTATTCTGTTGTTAATTTTATCTTATTTTAGAATAAAATCAACTAAAACTATGTAACAAACAAAAATACAAGTGATTGTAAAATATGTTTGTATATCGTCAATGCCCAATGAAACTCACATATGTCCAAAACAGTTACTTTTCAGGAAGTGAAAAAAACACTTTATATCAAAAGAAGTTGAATGTAGCGTTGTCATACTTGGAACGGCATCTTTACATGTTCCATATTGTTCCATATGTTCCATACCATATTCTTGCCAGTGTAATGATATAATCCACATTTGACCAAAATTTAGTTTAAATGGACATACGTGCATATTTTACAGTAACGGCGGCCGATACGCGTTATTCCGATCATTATGGCCAAGTCGCATTTTATATTGACAGATGAATACGCTTAGTTTATTCAATATTAATTATAAATTTATTAAATGTCTCTTGCAAACTATGAAGGGACAATGAATCAATACACTGACATGGTAATGCTAGACAGCAGGGGCGTCAGTTTGTGTTGAAAAGTGGTGGGGACAAAAGATCATCAAAAACATTACAAAAATGGGCATAGCGTAACGTTAGGTCAGTCAACAACAAGAAAATACTCGGCATAAAACCCTAATTTCATTACATATGTGAAAGAAAACACACCATAAGCATACAACGCAACATCCCTTACGAAAATTGTTTTATTGTGGTGAAAGTGTAGTAACCATGGTTTTTTGGTGAATTGATTACTATGAGCAAAACCATGGTTTTACTACACTAACCATGGTTTAACTATGGTTTTTGAAAACCATGGTTGTCAAAACCATGGTTATTTTATGGTTACCAAGGTTTTACTACAGTAACCATGTTTTTTTTTTAACTGTGGTAAAACCATGGTTAATTTTCGTAAGGGATATGTGACTCTGGACCACAAAACCAGTCTTCAGCATCGCTTGATTTTTCAGAACATTTTAACCAAATGTTTTCAAAAAGTGGTGGGATGTCCCCAGCGTCCCCAGTGTAAATAACACCTATGCTGGACAGATACTTTGTTTGCACAGTCCTACCGTAATTTTGTCACTCCCAGACGTACGTCTGGCGTCAGGGGGAAACGTTTACCTCGATTAAGGAAAGTCATTGTCTCACCAGGCTATGTTTATTCGGCTATATCGATGAAACTTTACAAGATGCTTCAACGACTGGCAGCTTTGACACCAAATTGATATACGTGAAAATCAGATGACATGATTTCACAACTTTTCATTGGCCATTTAGGTATGTGAAGCATACTGTATACAGAAATGAACCTGGACATTCAATCTTTCGAAAAATCTAAAAATCGGCAAAATGGACATACGTAGTTTCATCGGACAGCGACGATATGTTTTAATTACGTTACACGTTTTTACGTAAAAGTTTTGTGTTTTCAGAACAATAATAGTTCAAATTTAAACTACAAGACAATGGACCAACCAATTTTGTTGATTTGGTCTACGTAATTTATGTGCTTAATTTATGTTGGTTTGCACTATTGTTAGCTCGGGATTATGGCACATACATGTTTAGCAATGTTTTTTTGTGTGTGTGGCGTTTCAAAATCATGTCCAAAATCACTTATCAGTACGGTAACAAAGAAATTCTGCATCAAATTCAATAGTGCAGGAAAAAATATTAGGTGACTAATTTGGCCTTAGAAAACTGGTAAAAATCGCTTTTTTATATGAATTTGTGAAATTTTTTTATATGTGTAAAAAAGGTGCAAAAAGTCAAACAGAAACCGTGCGTGTATAGAATGTTCTGAATAGAGTTAAAATTTTGACATTTATCATTGCATTTAAAAAAGCAACCGTTTATATTTTATTTTTCTCATCATGGTTAAAAAAAAGAAAAACAAATGGATGCAAAAGTACACAAAATACAAATATATTTTACATCCAACTCATTTATAACAATAATAAAACAAAACAAAAATAATAGAGCCAGGGGTAAATATTATGATTATAATATTTATGTTATTTAATATTATGAATATATATGATACTGATAAACTGAAATCTGTCTGGCCTTATGTTCACTGTAAAGAGTTCACATCTTAAATCTTTTATCAAACAAAAATAATCATGTCCTTATAGACAAGCAATTATTTAAATATAGTTTTACACAAACAACTAAGCAGTGCATTGTTTAAGCAAGTTAAGCATTGTTTTAATTTTTAAAAGATGATATTTCACAAACTTCCTTTTGCAAATTTGAATGGTCATGCTTTTAAAAGTGAATCAAAGGAAAATGAGACAGTGGTCTTATTACATACTCCTATATGCAAAGACTCTTCATGACCTGCAGGTAAAGAAAGCAGGCAGCTGTTACACTATATACTAACCCTAACACACAATGCGAATGACGCAAATTGGGCTTGTTATTGATGCAAACACACGTTATTTGCCTCAAACACGTCTTCCGTCCTCAAAAAGTTCAACTCAAGAAGAGAATGCGGCTGATGCTAAAATAAATCCCACCAGTAATCTTGATTAAGGAACACATTTTTGGTTTCTACACAGACAGCATGATGTTGGATTTAACAGTAGTGCAGTAAGGTATAGCCTTCATTTACAATGTAAAGTTTAATTTACTAGGTACAGGTATATAAAATGGCCAATTTATGTAATGTAATGAATTCACATGTTTCCCAGTTTGAATAGGATATCATTTTTATATGTCTTTATTTAATTATATCTTATATTATTGTATCAATACACTAGAAATGTGTAAGATGATTTTTGCATTTACATAAAATAAAGAGAACTGCAATTAAAACCAGTATTTTTGCTTCTTAACATCTCACTGTTCCTGTTACCTAAGCATAGATTAATTAAAAAACACTTTAATAGGCCAAGGCATCAGAACCGAAACGAAAAGCGTGAACAAGAAACGAAAATTGTATTGAACAGTGAAATAAGTGTATTGTTGCATCTATAGTAGGCAAATTAGTGCTTTTTGCCTACTATATAGTATGGCAGTAGGCGGTTTCGGACACAGCAACAGTCTCTGCACATTCCAACAATAGTGCAACATGTATTGACCTAGTGCTAACGTGACTTATCTCATAATATTTTTGTCTGATTAGCCCATTTCTTTTTTTCTTTGCTTAATTCATTGATGCAAGGCATGGTGGCGCTCAATGCATTTTTCAAAAAAGTTAGCATAAGATGTTTTTTTTTTTTCGGACAGACTGGACTGGCCCATGAGACACCTAATCAGCTGCCCATTGGTTCTTTTTTATTTGACATTTGGCTAGCCCAATCACATTAGAAAAATCTCTACTGAACGATCTTTCATGGCCACATGTTTAGCAAATCCCACCTTGAAAACGTAATTTTAACCACTGATTCTTCACATCTTCATCCTTTAGGTAATGAAAACAACACACACTTGCCTTTACAGTAGAAACCAGTGTCTTTTCGACATAATGTTAACACACTAACTAGTAAAGTGTCTGTGGGCAGATCAGGGTTTTCTTTCTCATGGGCAAGACTGTAGGCAAAGATTATACAGTATTTAAAGTATTGCCTTCATAAATAAGAAGACAACAGGTGGGAGATTTGAAAATATTTTGACTCGTTTCAGTCAAATCCCTACTTTAAAGTGCCCATCTTATTACTGCTTTTCCACAAGTTAAATAGGTGTATGAGTTCCATAAAGCATGTTTCAAAAGTTGTTTGCTCGAAATAGCTTGTAGGAAAAGATTGTTACCCATCTCTAGGAGCCTCTGTTTCAGGGCATTTCAGATTGTGCCGTTTTGAGCTAGTCATAACATATTTATGAGCTGCTGCTCCTTTTATCACGCCCCACTACTAATGTCATGTGCGCGTGCATAGTGATATCGTGAGCAGTACAGACCATACTGTGTTATTATTTTATATATTATTATTATTAACGGTTTATGTTGCCAACAGACAAATCATGCAGAAAAGTATCACTAATAAGTACACTACAGGAGAAGAAACTCATGACACAAAATGATTCCAGAGTAAATTGTGATGTAGCAGTTTCAACAATAAACTCGTTTTCCCTGGACAATACTAACATATTCCCGTTATAAAACATTTTCAAACGCATTATTTTCGCAAATTACAGAAATTAAGACCCGGCGGGGGATGTATACTGCTTGTGGACCACGTGCTAATTGCTAGAAGCTAGCGGGAGGTCCGGACCGTAAAGTTATAAGAGGCTCGGGGGTTAGCCTCGTCAGAAAAGCCGGGGCGGTAAGGCCTGGTCTCGGTTAATTTGGGAAAAAACTTTAATTTGGCAAAGCACTATTACTTAGTTCTTGTAGAATTGTAAAATAAAGCCGTTAAATATTTTTTTAAACTTTCGAAACCACGCTGTAAACTATCTAGCCTGCAAAAATATCTATATAGCCTACTGTTTACAACCAATTTTAACATCACTATACATTTAAAAGTATAATTTAGGGATTAGCATCAATGTATGATCTCTGTTTTGATACAGATGCTCTAGCATCATAAATGTAGTATTTTGTGACAGAAGATGACAACATGCAAAATATAACTTGACTTCTTACCTTTTGTGTTGATACAACAATCACGAATCGAATCCAGTCTGTTTCAGATGTGTGAATGATCCATGAAAGTCCAATAAAATACATCCAATGACCATTTTTGTCCACAAATGCGTATAATCCGTGAAATATAGATACATAGTCTGTTGTTTACATCAGATTTCGCATGAAGGTCTTATCGCCTACAATCTGATGACTATTTGCGTCGTAACACACTGTATATAATAATACTCCGGGTTCCAATAACCACACGTTAAAACTTTGTTTTTAAAAGTAGGCGGGAGTATAATCCATAATATCCAAATAGCGCTGTTATTTCAGTGAGACATGATAACAGCAGGGTATCAGCGAAGTGACTGACTGCTCTGTGCACTCTCTAGCTCCCTGGTGGGTGGAGACCTGCGAGTGGGGTGGTGGGCAGCAAAATTCAAACTGGAGGTGACGAAACGGTTAGTTACGTAACAACGGAGCTGAGTTTGAACTCGCGCAGTCTGAGACTCAAGGCAGAGGACATCCAGAAACCTGTATCTCACTCAAAACAGCATGGATGGATTTTTTTTCCAAGTTTGTATGTGTGCGGGAGCATCAGACACACAAAATAACACCCCAAAACCCAGAAAAAGTGAGTTTTTCATAATATGGGCACTTTAAAAGCCAATAACTTTGTTGATCGTGCACTTTTTGGTTTAACTACTTTGCACACTGTTTACATTGATGGACAGCTACATGACACACTGCAATACAGGTAATTTTCGATATTGGATCTGTCTGGCACTTTAAAGTTTTAAAAGATTTTTTATTACTTCAATCCCTCAATATAAGTTAACACTCGGGAGTTGACCGCGGTGGGTTGTGGGTGCCACAACCTCTTTTTTTTAATCACTGCGCAGAGAGACTTAAATTACTCAGGGCTGGTTCTTGCCAACTATAGAAGGGTGGGCTGAAAGAAATCCTGGATGGGCAATTCAAACAATAAATCTGTATTAACATCTGCACGCTGTTGTGTATGATAAACTCATTAATACTCACTTCTTGTAAATGCCACAGATTTGCCATTACGCTCAACAGGCAGCTGTGATTGATTGTAATGCTCAACGCTGCACTTGTCTCTACTCATTTTTACATTTCATTTTGATCATGACAGTCATAATATTTTTTTTTGTTTAATTGTAAAGGGTCATGTTTGCCCCTTGTCTTGAATTTAGGGGGCATTTTTATTCTTCTTGGTTGCATTTTTTACCCAAAGTCCTTTACATTTCCGACCATAAGATGCGAAGAGACCATCCATCATTAAATGACTGCTTAATGGAATCAAATGACTGGGACGGTGCATTTAAATTTAAGTCAAGTCCTGTAACATAATTTTGGGGAATTGAAGTGGAAAGAGATTTATTTCCGAAACGAGAGCTGTGGAAATTAGATTTTTTTCCGGATCATCAGAAACAACAGGCTAAAAGCTACACATTTCACACAAGTAATTCTGCTTTTAAATCTCGTGTCTCATCAGTCAGATAAGACGTGAGTGCAGAGAGACGTTGCTTTCAGCCAATAAAAACGGAAAAATACCAACATTTTCTGGTGTTGATTGGGTTGAGGGAGAGCTGTAGACTGGATTTCTGGATGAAGGGAGACTGCTGACAGCGAGTCGTATTAACAGAGTTCAGGTACAACTTTCTGATGTCAAGTTTAAAATGAATTTGTGCTTAAAGTGTGTGACTAAAACACCTGCGCACGTTGGTTATTGCGGTACAAATATATTACGATTAAAAACGGCGTACGCTACCTCTTTTAATACGATTAGACTTACTTTGATTATGAGCTTAATTGCATTATTATTATCGAAGTATTGTGTTTACATGATGTAAAGTATAATCGCAGTATTGCCAAAATCCCATTATAATTGCATTATGAGGGTGCATGTAAATGTGGTCATTGATAGCGTGTCTCGCGGTTTGAGACGCCTGTCGGTTGAGGCGGTGTACGTCTTTGTACATAGGTCTTACAATAGGCTTCTTTGAGATACGCCTTGCCTCGCCTGAAATATAGGCGAGAGTAGCCGGCTGCAGTGAAGGAAGGAGTAAAAAAAAGTGCAGGCAAGCCGGACACTTCCTGAATCTCGCTGTGTTGTGGACTGCAAACGTCAGCAATGGAAGAGATCGTGTTCGCATATTTTATCGCAGATTAAATAGATGCAACTGAAATACCAACAGATGCATCCTCATTAAGATGTTTATAAGGAGAATCAACAAACGTGAACTCTTCATTACTGGAAAAGGCTACTTAGTAAATGTTGGGATGTATAAATCATCATTTAAATCATTTAAATTTAAACTTAAGAAATGGATTAAAAACTCTCAAAACTTCATCTAACTTTTTAAACATAATAGGCTATAATAAGAATTATTATTGTTATGGGATGTTGCAACAAGTAGGAAGATACTCTAAATATTTATCTCCAAAACTTACATTATCCCTAAAGCCTCCTACATTGCCTACAAAATCCATGTCACACTACATCTAAATTAGTGGGCAAGGCTTATATGGTACAAGCTTTGTGGTTGAGACAGCTATTTGCTTTTACCCATGAGATGTGTCAGTGTGACACCTTCGCAATGAAACCTTTTTGTAGGCCATAAGTTGGTACTGAACCAGCTGATATTAATTTGCACTGATAGTGGTCTGGATTCCTTTTTAATAACTGATAGTTTTCAGCTGTTGTCTTGGCTTTCCATGCCTTTTTGCACCTCCTTTTCTTTATGTGTTTAAAACTTTTTCCCTGTGTCATTTTTACATTATTACACATAACTTGATTTCTAAACTTATTTGTTTTGGTTTCTTACTTTGGTTGGTACCAATGTCTGGTGAAAATTTCGTGTCAATAGCATGTTTGGAAATATATTGATGAGAAAAATGGTGATGTGTTCAATACTTATCTCACCCACTGTCTACTCAAGAGATAACAAGGTAACCAGTTGCACCTGGGAAACAATAACAAGAGGATCAATAAACAAAAGAACTACAAAAACGAACAAAAAGGGAAGACAGAATACGAAACTTCAAAGAACAGGGAACACAGAACAGGAACTCAAGATAAACTAAGAGCCAGATTTACTAGCAGCTTGCGCCAGCGCAAACTATCATTTTGTCGTTAAATAATGACTATTAGGATAGGGCTGAAAAGGTGGGGTTTAGTTATTTTTGCAACTGACCTTATTGCATATGCAACTAGCTAGGCAACTAATTGAGTCCCTGTCCACACATACACTGGTATTTTCAAAAGTTTTTTTCAAAACTTAGCTTTTTCTATTAAGACTCTTGCTATGTAGCCGGTGAAACCTGAGTTTTTGGCTTGTGACATTTTTTCCATGCTGAGGCGAGCAATGGCTTCTAATTGGCCAACATGGCTTTTCGTTTATCGGCATCAGTTGGCATGTTTGCTCTTGACAGCACTTTATACTGGGGTTTTGCGTGTTGACACAAAGATTTTTTGACGGAGGGGAAAATAAAAATACCTGTGAACGTATGGACCTGAGACACAAGAAGGGTGAGCTATATGTGGTGGAGATGATGAGGATGATGGCTGGCAGATGAGGATGAAGACACACAAAACAGCCGAGAGACTGAAGGATAATGGTTAATGTGGTCTAGAGGGAGATAGCAGGTGAAAACTGGGGAAACAGGCAGAATAATGGACGGGAGTGTGACACATGTATAACATGTGATATAAAATATGTATATTATATATAATTAGGAATTTTTGTAAGAAAATGTGTGTAAGTGTGTGTGAAAGTAAGGCAGGCTGGAGCACAATAAAGAAAAGGTTAATTGGTTTTGTTCTGGGTTTTTTTCAGCAGTAGATATCTGAGATGTGAAGACAGGCTTGCATAATGAATTGCATTGAAGGGACCAAGATTAAGAAAATCAATTGTCAGAACTATAGCAGGAGACTTCCAATTGTTTAATGAAGCAGAAATCGGTTTTATCCTGTTTCTCATCTCTTCCTCTGTCTTTCCTTACATGAAACACATATTTTTGTAAACAGACTCTGCTTTCAAACAAACATACAGAAAAAAAATCATTTCAACCTACTTTAGTTCTCTTTTTATCACCTCTCAAATATGGGTAGGTGTCTTCAAAAACACAAAATTTTTAGCAAAAAGCTGAGATTTAAAATTTTTTGTAAAGGACTTTTGATAGAGATCAGATTCAGAGCGATCCTCAAAACATACATAGAGTTCTTACTCTTTCACGTAAGGCGTTGCTTCCGGATTTAATACCTGGTGGATAATAGCGGTATTGTGGATTGCCGGAAATACTTGTCATTGGAAGGGAAGTGTTTTCTCTTAAGTGACAAGTTATGGCAGGGGAACGAGTTCAGGAGGCATTTTCATGTTGGATTTAGTTTCTGAGTTTTGAAAACACTTTTTAGCAGCTATCACTGAGCAATAAATGCAAATGACAATAAAACATTTAGAGTCTTCTTGGCTTAAACTCTTTTATTTGTCTTGAAGTCTATACAATTTTTTTCTTCAGCGAAAGTGACTGTGGTAACACCCAGCGAGTGGCAAAAGACAGAGCGGCAGCATTAGTGTACAGTGTGAAATCAGCGAAAACTTGTTGTGCGATAGCCTGTACTAACAGATTAACAAGAATTCGGAGCTACCGTTTTACAGACTGACAAAAAACACAGAAAGGAGAAGTAAATTGATCGTTCATGCCAACGTCCACAGACCACGGGTGGGTTGACAAGTTGCTAGAGTCACTATCAAGCAGAGGTTTTACTTTATACTTAAACGTATTTTTTCAAGTATTTGTATTTTATCTGTTTTTCTTGGGAAAACATACATTCCAAAGCATATTATCATCATTTTTACTCTATTACATTTCACAAATACAAGTTTTTATTTTACATTTAATATTTAAGTACATTAACACATTTTTCACAAAATTAACTGTAACTTAATTGACAAGTGTGTTCTTAATTCATTATTCAATTTACAGTAGTCTGTTATAATAATGATTATATTGTGTTCCTAATTCATTATTTAATTATATTGTGTTAATAATTAGGGCCCGAGCACCGAGGAGCAGGCCAGAATGGCCTGCACCGAAAGGTGCGAAGCCCTATTGTTTTCCTTAGGATTATAATTTTTTTATTATAATTTTTTTTTACATTTTTGGGCACTTTGGGTGCCTTAACATATTCAAAAACTCTTGAAATTTGGCACAGACGTCAGAGTCGTCGGCCATTAGGACTGGGCAAAGACTGGAACACATGCGTGGCAGGGGGGCTCTGTAGCGCTCCCTGTAATGCAAAATCAAACCCAAACAACTTTCACCCTCAAATCTATTAGCTCCGCCCATCAGGAAGTCAGACATTTTGGATTGTTTAAAAAATGCATGCGGTGAACTTTTAAATACACCTCCTAGGGGATTCATGCGAATGACACCAAACGTGGTGATCATGATGTTGAGACATTGGACTTGCTAAATTGCGAAGGGATTTTTGATATCTCGAACGGTTCTGCCATGGCGAGGCTACAAATTTATGGCGAAATCAGAGAAACAGGAAGTGTCTAATATCTAAGGCAAAAATGTCTTATTGTGATGCCATGCGGGGTGTTTGTGCGTCTGAAGATTCCGATCGCATCGGTGTGCCTATTGTGACTCCCGGGTATAGCGCCACCACCAGGCGCCAGGAAGTGTTGCAGTCACAAAGGTGGATTTTTTTGACAGTTCCATGTGATGTTCTTTTAAATACTCCTCCTAGAATGTTTATGTGATTGACACCAAAAGTGGTCAACATGATGTTGAGACATTGTAGAGGCTAAATTGTGAAGGAATTTTTGACATCTCGAGCGCTGTTCCCATGGCAACGTGTCAAACTTTACTTTTATTTCAGGCATATTTAAGGCTCTTGGCGTGCTTAGATTAACTTTAAATTTGGCACACACATCACAGTTGTCGTTTCTTAAGTATTGACAAAAAGGTCTGATAAAGGCGTGTCTATTTAACGGCTCACTAGCGCTGCCGTTTTTCTAAAATGTTGGGTTTCATTTACCTACAGTACCTAAATGGGCCAGTAACAACATGAAATAGTCCACTGATATTTACTCACTTGATGCATTTGTCCACCATGCATCGTTATCTCGGAGGCATCGTATAGCAATAAAAAGACGTGCGAGGGCCCGCCATCGCTGCTTGCAGCTATATTTCATTATTTAATTTACAATAGTCTGTTATATTAATGCTTATATTAGAATGTGTATTAAGTTTTGTCACTGTTAAAACTAGACAATGAGTAATATTAAGAAGTGGAATGCAGATCATACTGATCCTCATTCAATACAGACGAGTGAAGGCAAGAGCTGCATGCGTGTGTGTTTCTTCGACCTTTTCGCACTATTTTCCCCTTTTTAAGGTAATTACCACTCACAAAGCAATGTAGATCTTGACAACATGTTGTTAATACATTTCGTTATGGTATTGGAGTTTTATATGAAAGAAAGAGACGTTTTGCATTGTTTAAAGAATTTAGTGTTAACTGAGAAGATGTGTAGCTTTATGCTAGCAACCAGACACCTGGTGGCTCCGTCATGTCCGAGTCCCACCATATATGAGTGTTTGCTGTGTCATTGGTGTTTAAGCTAAATACTGCTACATTCACATTTCATATTTTTGTGGTAAAGGTTGTGTATTTATCTATAAGGGTGAGTTCATGCCATGCTGAGACAATGAATATTGTTAAAAATAATTAATTTCAGTGTTATGTGAGAATTCATTTGATTATTTTATTTAAAACAATTCATATTTCATATGGTATTTAGTTAAAAAGATAGTTTAGGAAGCATTGAAAAGGTGCTTGTGACTGTGACCTAAATCTGGTGAGTGAATGAATGTTAAAATGTATGTTCTTTTGTATTCATTGTGTAAAAGCTCATTCAATACAGACGAGTGAAGGCAAGAGCTGCATGTGTGTGTGTTTCTTCGACCTTTTCTCACTACTTTCCTCTTTTTAAGGGTACAACATTAACAAATACTTGTCATACAAGTGAAAGATCGAAAAACAAATTTTCTCATTGGGTATAAACTGTATGAGAAAGAGGAGAGGTACCATATTTCTCCTGTTACCTCATTATCTGTAACAAGCTGAATGTCGGGGTTGTGGCGATCTCAGCTCGTTTACATGCACACCAATAATGCAATTATTTCCAATAATGCGAGTAAGGACTTAATCGCAGTAAGATGTTTACATGACTGGAGCTAACCTCTTCACTCCAGTTTACATGCAGTTTTTATTTTCGGATTATTCACACATAGCCCAATGCAGAGCACAAATGATGAACTCACATATATGCTCCACTGTTTTAATTTACTTACGTTAAATGACAAACACGTTGTTATGGATGTATTTCATTATCCGGTGCCGTGATGAAGACAGAAATATTATGACAGTGCCTATAAAGGGCGTTCACATTAAAACAATATAAAAATATAGTTTTAAAAGTCGTTTTATATTAAAGATGATAGCAGAGTTCACACAACAACTATAACGATAGCGATTTTGGCACATGATCAACGATGAACCATTGACAGCCAATCAAATCTATTTTAACTTGAAGTGCACGCGCACTTAAATGCAGTAAAGCTCATTCATTGAGGTGAGGTCTACATAAAATTACCTCAGGTATCCAGTGCCATTACAGTTGCTGTGAAATTCACTACTTAATGTTTTTTCTACCACACTGACTACGCCAAAAAGTATTTTTACACACTACCATAGTTACGCGAAACGCAGTGAGTTGAGGACATCTGCTGGTTTCCCGCTGTGTAAATGCAACAACAGCATATTCAGTGACATGTAAACAATTCTAAAAAGTTTTTATTACAAGAAATATCCAATATTAGGTAATGCCGCGCTGGTTGAGTGAATTAGCATGAAGTTATCATTATGATGTGGTCACTAATATATTTATCGTTATAATTATTGTTATGTCCCTTAATGGTTTAATACACTGATGTCGTGTTATTTGAGCTATTTCTGAATGAAGACAGACTGCTGACAGCGAGTCGTGTTGGAAGAGTTCACGTAAAACTTCCTACCCACTGCGCAAAGTGACGTCAGAATGACGTCTTTTTCATGTAATTTTTGGACGTCCGAATTCGGTACATAAAAGGGGTTGTTTTGTAACGCCAGGCGACGTCTTTTTTGCGACGTCTTCTGCACGTCTAAATGTTTACATCCGTAGGACCTCCGTGTAAGGAAAAAAGACATGAAAAAAGCGAAAATAAATATTTGTCTCTGCACTTCACCCATCCATTGCAACACCGAACGCTTCAGTCATTTCCTGCCGGCTGTGGGTTTTGAACCACTCAGCCACACGGCCATATGTTAATTTTGTGCAACATTATGAGAATAGGTGAGAATATTTTCATGTTAAATTGTTAGTATGGTCATATATTTTAATATAACGAACTACGCATTTAATTACAGATTTTTAATTGTACATTTAGATGAATTTGTATATAAATAAAGAAAGCAGAAAACACAGTACTGTATAAAATAATATAGACTATTCGTAAGTATTAATCATGTTGGTACAATAATGCTGATATTTGTAAATAAAATTTTTTGTATAGGCCTAATCATGTAATATAGACATAGGCCTGTCATAGACGTCCAAATGACCTCCAAAGAATTACCCAGTTCAAACGTCAAATGTTGCTTGTAAATAAGACGTCCAAATGACGTCCAAAAAATTACCCAGTTCAAACGTCAAATGTTGCCCGTAAATATGACGTCCAAATGACGTCCAAAAAATTACCCAGTTTAAACGTCAAATGTTGCCCGTAAATATGACGTCCAAGTAGGGTCATGGTTGGACGTCCAAAAAGTGGACCTAGTTTGGACGTCGAATAGATGTCCAGAATTGGTCATGGACCGACGGACCCAATATAGACAGGATCTGCACGTCTATTCGACGTCCTGTGTTTAGTGGGTAATGTCAAGTTTAAAACGAATTTGTGCTTAAAGGGCCATTTCACCGATAGGAACATTAATCTTTATGGAAAGTGAGTCATATTTGTAGTCAAAATGTAACATAAATGTAGAATTTTGTGCCTATTTGACAGAGAAAAGACAAAATGTGACTTTAGAGCACATTTGTATGAAAAACTACAACTGCCACTATGCACCACAATGCACAGCTCTGCAAGCCACTCCCATTAATCGGAACACGGCTCAGACATGCTATTATGTACATAAATGCCACGTTAGTAAAACAAAAAAAAATAGCCACCACCACTGTGTCTGACTGACACCAATCATGATTTACTTTTAAACGTGATGTTACATTGTGTTACACACAATAACACTCTGGCCTGGTGTGTAGCAAAGTCTTATTCAAACAGTAACGTGCGGTTTCAGATCCGCAGTACAAATGTCTTTTCAAGTACTTAAAAAAGGGTATGCATTTTAAATTTTTATTTAGTTTTACCAATTTTCTTTTTGTCTCTTTTTTACTGTAATTACATTTGTGTTATTATTGGCCTCACTGCTCTCACAATATAGACATATAAAACACCGCTCAGATATGCTATTGTGTACATAAATGTCACGTTAGTATAACAAAGAAAATATAAACACTCACTTTAGTCAGACGTCCGTTTATCCCTGCATCCTCCACACAAACGCGTCCCCTGCATATTATCTCCACAGACGGGCTGCCTCAGCTCTTGGAGCTTGTGCTCGTAAACCGAAACACGTCTTTGAAATAAGCACGCGACCAAAAACATTCACAAAACAAACGTTCATATCCTTATCTGATCCAGAAATGTTAAACCGAAAGCAAACGGCGCGAGTCCGTCCAAGCCTATATACTCCGCAGCGCGTCTGCTCGTAAACCGAAACATGTCCGTGAAATAAACATTCCAAACGCGTGCAAAATTCCTCTCTTGTCTAGAAACCTTCACCAAACGAACGTCCATATCCTTATCTGATGCAGAAATGTTATAAAGAAGCCCCACAGCGAGAGAACAGGCAAGCTTCTCTACGCAGCAGAGGCCGATGGTTGCGGTGTCTTCCCCCGGCTCCTCTACCCAGCCGACGCCCAGGCTCCGGCTTCTCCTCGGGCTTCTGTTCCTACATCTGCCTCAGCTCTTTGCAGTATTGCAATGTACAGCGGATTAGAGCATCACGCTTGTAAAATCACCCTCTTCCATGTAATATTGATTAACTTCCACTGTTATTGTAACATGAATTCGGCTCGCTCCACAACTTCTGTTTAGCTTAGCTTAGCATAAAGATGGCGGCTGATAGTTTTTTTTCGTTCTGTGTTCATATATTTTCGTAAGTCCCACCCACTTATCTGTAATTGGTCTGAAGCGCGAGTGGGTCCCACCCATAGCCCCCACCTTGGAAAAATGAGGAATGAGTGTCTGTAGTCTTTCACACTCAATAGAGATACAGGATTTCCTTCTTTCAATGACGCAAAATGACGATTTTTACATCATTGAAAGAAGGAAGTGCCTCACTGAAATCAGTATTTCTCCCCTCTCAGGGGAAACTGAGGGAATGGTGCACGACCATTCAAAAACATGACTGGGGTTCTAACGGTACAAAGCTTAATGCAAATGGGTGAAGTTTCCCTTTAAGGTGCGTGACTAATACACACGCATACTTCAGTTAGGTTGGTATGAATGCGATTAAAGCGTTTACATGGACGCATACTGCGATTATAAACGGCATACCCCACCTCTTTTAATGCGATTATACTTACTGCGATAATGAGCTTAATCGCATTATTTTTATTGAATTATTGCGTTTACATGAGGTAAAGTATAATCGCAGTATTGACAAAATCCCATTATAATCGCGTTATTGGTGTGCATGTAAACGAGCAGAGCAGACACGATCCATATGCTTTGCTCTCGCCTCCTGCAGTCAATGGACACACAATCCCTGATCCAGTCTCTCAATTCGTTGCTGTATTGAGTTGTTTTATCTGAGTGCAGGAAACATGACATCTAAATCCTTATTTACTTGTGCCTGTCTCCTCACTAAAAGTTCTCTCCATACGGTAATTTCTTTGAGCTTCCGTCAGACAGTGTGAGGGGACGGCCAAACGCACACACAAACACATGAGGCATCATATTTGACGCACATCTTCCCTTACAGAAATTAACCATGGTTTTATTGTGGTAAAAGTATAGTAACCATGTTTTTTTTTTGGTGTATTGATTACTATCAGCAAAACCATGATTTTACTACACTAACCATGGTTTAACTATGGTTTTTTGAAACCATGGTTGTCAAAACCATGGTTATTTTGTGGTTACCATGGTTTTACTACAGTAACCATGTTTTTTTGTTTTATCTGTAGTAAATCCATGGTTAATTTTTGTAAGGGTTATACTATAAATAACATGATTATAAACTTGACATCTAAATACTTATTTTCTCTGCCTATCTCTGCACAGCAAGTTTATTCGATAACATGATTGGCCAGGCATTCTGTTCTGCTGCTTTCACAAACAACATGCAACAGAGTAATGGCATCTAGAAACAAACACAAAGTATTGATAAGTTGACGACGCTCATCCCTTGTTTTTGTTTGTACCATAATGATTACAAAAACACAAAAAAGAGTTGGGACAATGATCGGCAGTTTTTTTGTGCTTTTTACTGTGCAAAAGTACAACACTTGCTGGCCAACCAAACACTAAACCTGTGATAATTTTTACAATGGCCAAACAGTACTTTTACTAGAGTTCAAAAACAACAACTCAATACACTACATCTCTTACTAAATTTACCATGATTTACTATATTATTTGTACCCAAAAACATGTTTTCACTTTTCTGTAGTATATTTCAATAGAATAGAATGTGTGTGTGTGTGTGTGTGTGTGTGTGTGTGTGTGTGTGTGTGTGTGTGTGTGTGTGTGTGTGTGTGTGTGTGTGTGTGTGTGTGTGTGTTTGTGTGTGTACACAGGATTATTAGGAACACCATACTGATACTGTGTTTGACCTCCTTTCGCCTTCAGAACTGCCTTAATTCTACATGGCATTGATTGAACAAGGTGCTGAAATCTTTCTTTAGAAATGTTGGCCCATATTGATAGGATAGCATCTTGCAGTTGAATGATATTTGTGGGATGCACATCCAGGGCACGAAGCTCCCGTTCCACCACATTTCAAAGATGCTCTATTGGGTTGAGATCTGGTGACTGTGGGGGCCATTTTAGTACAGTGAACTCATTGTCATGTTCAAGAAACCAATTTGAAATGATTCGAGCTTTGTGACATGCTGCATTATCCTGCTGGAAGTAGACATCAGAGGATGGGTACATGGTGGTCATAAAGGGATGAACATGGTCAAAAACAATGCTTAGGTAGGCCGTGGCATTTAAACGACGCCAGAGCCCCCAAAACCCCATAAACCTCAGAGGGTTAAGAGCACCAAAATTTGATTTCACTCATTGTTTTCATTTTAATTTCAATCTTTGAAACGACCATACTCGGATAAATAAATCAAGATTATATTTTCACAAAATGTTCTTTACATTATGTAAGATGGTTTCATGTAGAAAACGGTCAATTACTAAACATGACTTTAGCTGAGCTTTTACAGGCAGGGTCATCATTTTTAAAACCTTTCATATTAAAATATGGGGCTTGATTTTTGGTCATTCTTGGTACATTTCAAAAGAATCACCCAGTTTATAGATGTCTTTATTTATGAACATTTTGATTTTGGCAGCTCCTTAGCGCACGTGGATTAATAGGATAGAAAAGTGTCCATATGACATCAAATCTTAGCAGGAGCACTAGCTACTGTAGATCAAAGGGGTATTTCTCACATACTTTTTGGTTTTTTGCAAACGTACTCTTCGTTTTGCATACCGATTTTTTGCATACTGGTATAGTAGCAAAGTAGAAAATGATAAATATGATAATTGGGGGCATTTAAAGACAAAGCACCAAAACCATGTGTTTGTGACAGACGTTCAGAATTAGGGTGAAAATTATTTATAAATACAAACAAAATGCTACTGACATTGTAATCTTCCCTCTTCAATATATTTTCTATATGTATTCAGTAACAGTCAATCACTTTTAAAGCACTTTACACTTGATATTGATATCCAATTTGGTCATGTGGTAAAGGCAAAATACAGGTGTAGATCTAAATGTTTTGTGATCTGACATTTATAGGTGAACAGAAATGAATAAAAATGATCTCGGGGATAAGACATGGGTTTTAAGTTCTCTCATCATTTTACTTACCTAATGTCATCACGTGTGACTTTCTCTTTTCACCTGAACACAAATTCAGATGTTTAGACATATTTTACAGAAATTTCCAGTCACTACAAGTCAACAGCTCAAGGGTTCCTATAGCTCTATGGGTAGAGCATTGTTTTAGCAGTGTAAACACACAAACTGATGATAAATGTATATCTTGAACGCACTGTAAGTAGCTTTGGGTAGAAGTGTCTGCCAAAGGCATTAGGTGAATACAATGCAAGGGTACATGGCCCAAAATGTTGACACATCTTTTTCTAATTAAGTTATGTGTTGTGTTAACATACAGTACTGATAAAGAAGTTCATTGATCTTTATAAAGTAGTGTCATTGTGGCCTGACTGTGTGTGTAAAAGTCTCTTTGGAAATGCTGCTCAATCTCAAACATGAGGCAAAAGATTTCTGAAGCGATTTACAATCAACTGAAAAATTCATGTGTTCATTAAATATTTACATTTTGTAAATTGTAAAGTCAGCGTTTCACCACAGAGATGGACAAATGAGGGACAATTTTCCAAAAAACAGCCTGTATCTAAACACAACAGAATGTCGATTGAATGTTTATTAGCTCATGCTATCAGTTTGTTAAGTCATGAGGAATACTGTTTCCGGGTACAAGCATGCACTAATTTCAATAGAGGATCTTATTTGAACAGCCGTTTATGAGCTAATATATACATTTTATATCAAAATTAGGATTGGGGTTTTTTTTGGTAGTTTTGCGTCATGATATGAATGTATCTTAGCATGATTTTTTTAATGTCCCTATGGCATTTGAGAGTGTCTGGACCTAGAAGCACTGCATGGCGTCAGACTTTACAAGCAGATTGTTAATATGGGGCTGCATCACTACATAAAGTCATATTGCAAGCTAATGAACAGTAAGAATTCCCATGACTAAAACCGAGCTTTAGATTAATGGGAAGATAATTCTGTTTTGCAGTAATAACACAATAAAGGTCCTGTAATCCCTGAATTATCATAAATCACAAGATATGGTCCTCTGTAAAGGCAAAGTTCTTAATTCTTTCTCAGGGTAAGACAAATAGCAAACACCTATGCCTCAGAAATTATTCTGTTTCATATGATAAAATTGATAATACTGTTGCTAAATTACAGAACAGTTGTAAATACAAACTTACAAAAATACTTACATAATGGTCAAATCTTTATCTGGCTGATTAACAGATACCATATGTACACAAAGCTAATGTAAGTAGGAAATCACTTGCCGTATGTATTTTGTCAATTGCCACAGAATCCTGCAATTGACCAAGTAAGGGACTGTTCGTTATTTATTTGAGGGGCCGCCGGAGGAGTTTTGAGATCTGTTGATAAAAAAGACATGACCCTCCCTTCGCCTGCAATAAATTTTTCTGTGACCCTCCAAAATGATTGTGAAAAAATTGTTTTTTTACAACTATGACAAATGACAACCCTCTGCGTACTTTATCACACTCCTATGGTGGCCATTTCAGTTGATTTACTCACAACATGTTGTGGAAACACAATATAAAGCCAAACTTCCTGCAGTTACTACTCATCTTACGTTAATGAAATATAACAATTAAACATTGAGACCATTCAACAAAGCACAGTGGGGAATAACAAATTCCACATTTGGTTGCTATGGATTCGTCTTTCTCAGTCATTGTATATTTTAGCATTATAGGTAGCAGCTATTACCTTTAAAAGCTGCCGAACATTAGCCTGACTACGTCAGACTTCGTACTTACTCTAAATTTCATTACGCTTCTGTACTCAGTGTGAGATACCTCCCATTCAAACCGTTTTCCTCCGGCATCGAGACGACCGACAAATCAACGAACAGAGGGCGGGCTGAGAGCCGTGACGTTGATGCTAAGCGCCGAATGTACGGTTGTAGTTTGTAGTGGAAATGGAGGCACAGAAAACTATTTGCTCTGTTGTGGAGAACCGGCACTTGCCAACTTAAGCCCAAACAAGAAGAGTGTTTGTTAAACATTTTGAATGGAGATTATGTTGTTGGCTTACTCCCGACAGGTTTTGGGAAAAGTTTAATTTATCAACTATTACCGATCGTCAGCGAGAAACTGTGTGCAGCACAGCTTGACGTGCACAACGATCAAGAAATCATGAAAGGGAATTTCATTGTTCACAGTTAATGGTGGAGGACGCGTGGTTAAACATTCTTTGGTGACATTCCTGATTAACCAGAAAATAAGGTAGGAAGATTTAATTTACATATGGTTATGGCTGTCTGGTGGAACAGTTTGAGAGGAGAGGGGCGTTTCTCCTGTTAGACGTGAGTGGAAAGACACCGTAAGGATAGTGTTCAACTAGCTCTGGCCCGATTTACTTTACATAATCTGCAAAAGTCGTTCATCGCCATGTTAACTCTGGTATTTCGCTCGATGGGTTTGTTTTCACATCATACGTGTATTTTACAGCAGAGATTCGATGCGGCTGAGCCGGCGCATAACGCACATCATATCCAAACGTTATGTGATTGGCTTACATTTAGACCAATGATTTTAAACTTCAGACAAGCCCCGCCCACGAGAAGGAAAACGATTGTCAATTATGCCCAGCCAGACTCTGTCTATGAAGCGAAGCAAAATAGCAGAGGATGGTATTACCAGGCTAGCCGAACATATGCAGAGGGTGAATCAACTCCAGGGTAAGGCTAATGATTCACACAGTTTTTTATTCCACTTTTGATTAATTTAATTGTTTTTTTTTATAAACACTTTAGACTGACATGTTTGGCGCTTGTCTTTTGCAGCGCCACGATTTAAACGGCAAGGACCAGTCAGAAATTGCAGGTTTTCTTTCAGGCATCCTCGCATTTTGTGCTGCGTTTTAAAACAATCCACGAGTGCTCTTACATTTAAGACGTAAACATGCGGTCTGTCCCTATGTTCCGAAAGTACTTTTAAAATAAAGCAGGTTAGTGTATGGGTGATTTGGCATGGCAGCCAATAATAATAAATAGCCATTGCCTTATCTCATGAAGCAAAATCCTGCGCTTGGCCCTACTGGATCATCATATGTGTTAATGATGTCTTCAAACTTTAATGCTGTTGTTATGTCGACTGCAAACTTGAATTTGACGCGTTGTTGTTGATCTGATCCATCTTGGTCTTAAAATATCTGCGTACAGTATATGTCCATATTTGTAAATGTTGGCTGCCTGCAAGAGTTAATAGGCTTGTTCGACTTCATGCGGCGCCACAAGAACCGGCAGCCGGATGACGTCAAAGTTCAGCGAGAGCGATTTAAAACAAACTACTCGGTATGATTTTGCGGTAGTTTGACGTCACACGGCTGTTGATTCTTGCAGCGCCGCATGAAGTCAAACAAGCCTAATATTAACCTAACTTTACGCTCATCACCACGCGTACCTGATATGTGTCATAAAAATATGCATAAGATTTATTATGAATTAATTTTTAATGAACGTAATCACAATTACATTTATACCTCACATTTACAGGCTGCATACGTCATAAAGACTGTCTTATTTCAGAATATTATCAACTATAAAGTTTACTATTATACTTAATTAATCGTAAATTGTTGTAATTTGCGTATGACCTGCGAATGCAATGCTCAGTTAACTGAAATAAACCAGGTTTCGTCTCGTATGCAGCATGCATATGCGATCTTTGAAGGATGCAGCCTTCTGTTGAGAAACGGCCGCTGTTTGGATTTTGGAACGGTTGTGAGCTTTTTATGTAAAAGCAGCTGAAACAGTTGCATTTCAGACAGTGATATGCGTGGAAAAAATGTAATCTTAATCACGTATCAAGTGGAAGGCTGCCAGCCTTACACACGCTCCGCCCATGCTGCCGGATCTGAACATAATCCAAAACTCAATTTCTCAGACGAGTGTAAATTTGGGAGCTTGCATCCACTCCTGCCTTCTCAAATGCCTTGAAAATGTTGTCGTTTGCACAATTTCAAATTACTGGGACCGAAAAGATATTTGAAAAGTTGCCTACTACACACCTTCGCTATGCTTCTCAATAGTTTTCAAACTTTTTCTAGAGCGACTTTTTTACCAGCTCATTTGTTGTACGTGGGTCATATGACATATGGAGTATTTACATGACCCTTCCCTATTTTCCTCCGGGGGCCCCTTCCATAAATACCGAACGGTCCCTAAGGGATTCTGCTACCCCAAACATGTACTTATTTCATGCTCAGGAAGAGACTGTCACACCTTATGATCCTAAGGCACTAGAAATAGAAACAGAGGGGGCAAAGCAACAGTAAAATGTGGCACCATGTTTGTTCTCAGCATCTGTTTTTAAGAGGGTAGTTTCAAGAGTTGCAGACTTTAACAGCCTAGCCACCAGTATGCAGAAACAGAAAATGTGAGTTCAGACACAAACAGTAAAGAAAGGTCTAAAACTGGGGCCAAATGCAGCTGGACAATATAAGCAGATAACCGGTAATCGTGTTTACTCTTGTGGCTTTGTCATAAATCCCCATGCCCCCCATTTGGGTGCCCCTCCTCATCCAAAGGTGCTTGACAGGGGTTGTTTGAAATCAAGTGTCCTGATGTACAGTAGACCCTGTACTACTGTAGAGTGCAAATGGTGCACTTGCTCTTAAAAGCAGTCATGAATAATATTATCTGGTAATGGGAAAAATGGGAATCACATGGATGACCTGGTGTGACTTCCAAAAATGACTACCACCTAGAGCAGTGGTCTCAAACTCCCCGCCCACGGCCCATTTGCGACCCGCCCTCCCCCTCTCTGAGGCCTGCGTCACCTTTCAAAAATATTACACAATCTGGCCCGCAGAAAGATTTTTATTCACTTTGTTTTATATGCGTTTGATTATTGATTTAAACGTTTAAGGGTTCGTTTACATGTTGCGTCTAACAACGCGTTAAAACGAGTCAAAGCATTACTTTTCATGGTGCTCGGGAGCGGAAGTTGCGCTCCATGGCGTGAGTCGCGTCACCCGTTGCTACGCAGCCATGAGCCACGCGTTCCGTGATGTCGAGGATAACGGAATGCACTATCGGATTTTAATTCCTCAACTGAACCTCGCGTCAATCATATCATTGTAACCATGCGATAAGTTAATCTGGTCGGGACTTTGTAGCGTTTTTCCAGAGAAGATTTGTTACTTCCGGGTGGATACCTAGCTGTTACTCAGAGAAGATCGAGCTGCAGTGGGGTTAGTTCACCTCAAGTCACAGCATCTACAGGGAGTGCAGAATTGTTAGGCAGGTTGTGTTTTTGAGGATTGCTTTTGTTGTTGTGCGGCTGCAGTGCTCTTGGTCAATTCAAAATGTTAACAAACCCTCAAACCTGAACATTTAAAGGCGGAGTCCATGATGTTTGAAAAACGCGTTGGAAAAGGAGACGGGCCGACTACCAAAACACACTTATAGCCAATCAAATCAAATGCCGGGTTGCGTATGTGTGGGGCGGGTCTATCAACAGAAGGTCCAGATTATATTGGGGTAGGGGCGTGTTTGTTTAGGTGATTTCAAATATCAACATTGGCTTTCAAACTATGCACTCCGCCTTTAAGTTGTAAAAGAATTTTGGCTTTCTTAAGAGAATATTTCTATGTACATCATTATAAGGCAACTATTAGTGTGCAGAATTATTAGGCAACTAAATAAAAAACAAAGATTTGTTCATCTCACTTGTTTTTTTTCAACTGTTAAAGTGAGAATAATAAACAAACTCTACATTTACAATAAAAAGTTTAAAATATATAGACTCAGTGACCAAAATAGCCACCCTTCTTTTCGATAACAGTCACAAGCCTTCCATTCACGGATTCAGTCAGTTTCTTGATCTGGTCTGAACCAACATTTTGTGCAGCCACAACCACAGCCTCCCAGACACTGTTCAGAGAGGTGTACGGTTTACCTTCACTGTAAATGTCCTGCTTAAGAAGGGATCAAAAGGTCTCAATAGGGTTTAAGTCAGGTGAAGAAGGGGGCCATGTCATTAGTTTTTCATCTCTAAGGCCTTTACTGGCCAGCCATGCAGTGGAGTACTTGTGATGTATGTGATGGAGCGTTGTCTTACTAAATAATCAGTCTTCTTGAAAGATGCTAACTTTTTCCTGTACCACTGCTTGAAGAAAGTGTCTTCTACATTACAGGCAGGCAGGCACAGACAGGTATTATTAAACATGAGCTTGTTGGACCTTTTTGGGTTGAAAATGGAAATAAAAAACAACTCTCAGACCTACTGCCAATTTTTAGAAGACACTTTCTTCAAGCAGTGGTACAGGAAAAAATCTGCATCTTTCATTAAGACTTTTTTATGCAAGACAATGCTTCAGCACATGCATCAAAGTACTCAACTGAGTGGCTGGCCAGTAAAGGCCTTAAAGGTGAAAAACTAATGACATGGCCCCTTCTTCACCTGACTTAATCAAAACAAACAAACATCCATATCCTTATCTGATGCAGAAATGTAATAAAGAAGGCACACAGCGAGAGTACAGGCACTATCAGTCCGGGCTTCCCTACGCAGCAGAGGCCGATGGTTGTGGCGTCTTCCCCGGGCTCCTCTACTCAGCCAAAGCCCAGGCTCCAGCCTACTCTTCGGGCTTCTGTTCCTCCATCTGCCTGAGCTCTTTGCTGTATTGTGGCTCATAAAGGTGCAATGAACAGCGGATTAGAGCATCACGCTTGCGAAATCACCCTTTTCTATATCATATTGATTAACTTCCGCTGTCTGAAGTCTGGCTCGCTCCACAACGTCTGTTTAGCTTAGCTTAGCATAAAGATGGCGGCTGATCGTTTTTTTCGTCTGTGTTCGTATATTTTCGTAAGTCCCACCCACTGATCTGTTATAGGTCTTTAGCGTGTGTGGGTCCCACCAGTAGCCCCCACCTTGGAAAAATGAGGAATGAGTGTCTGTAGTCTTTCACACTCAACAAAGATACAGGACTTCCTTCTTTCAATGACGCAAAATGATGATTTTTACATCATTGAAAGAAGGAAGTGCCTCACTGAAATGAGTATTTCTCCCTTCTCAGGAGAAACTGAGGGAATGATGCACGACCATTCAAAAACATGACTGGGGTTCTAACGATACAAAGCTTAATGCAAATGGGTGAAACTTACGCTTACGTAAATTAAAACAATGCTAACTTACCTTTAAAAAAGCTGAAGCCGGCGTGTACGAACATTAAACTTCCTTAAAACAGTGTCCTGTATATTTGAAAATTCCACCTCGACCTCTAATCTTCGAGTTTGAGCCAATTGGTGTTTGCATGAAGTCAGATGGAGCAGGCGGTGCTGGTTCGTTCTAAATGTTATAATATTCATATTTTACACGATCCATAAAATGCCGCGAATAAACACGTTGCTAGTATCAAGTCACAAATATGCTAAAGACGTAAAGACTTATGAGACGCCGCAATACAACCAATCAGAGTAACTGGTCTATTTAAATTAAAGAAAACATATATCAGCTATATTTTCCTCATTTGATTACATTAAAAGTTATGAGACATTAAATGTTTAATTTATTTTAATTATTCTTGATATATTAAATGAATAAAAAACTTTGTAGGGGGGCACGGCCCGCGAATGCCCCCCCCTGACGCCAGCCCTGTGTGTCAGTCAGCACGAGAAAGATCTTTTTTGAGACTTATCGCTCTTTATATTTAAGTTATATTTTTGCCTTTATCAGGTAGACAGTGATTAAGGAGACGACAGGAAACTATAGGGTGGAGAGAGGGGTATGGGATTGGCAAAGGACCTCGAGCCGGGATTCGAACTCGGGTCGCCAGAAGTGTGACTGCCCCATGTGTTGGAGCACTGTCCACTACACCATCGGCTCCGACAGTCTTATTGCTCTTAATAACTCTTTTACCATCAAGCAAGTTCTGCAGTTTATTTTCTCATTGCAAAACCAAAATGTCAGACGCTCAAGTGGATGAGATCTTTATGAAAACCTTGACTCATTTAGACAGCACGGGTCACATTTACTGTCTAAAGCTGCATCTTAATTTATCCAACTATGGGCTAGACCAAGGGTCAAACAGAAATCGCATGTTGCGTTAATCGCACGTTAATAAAATTAATTAGCATAACATGTTATTAATGCATTAATTTTGACGATCCTAATTTAAATGCATTCCTAGGTAAAGTAAATTAAAGCGTATATTTGTAACTCATGTTAAAGACTGTTTTGCTCATTTGAATAAATTCTGTTTACTATAATGTTGTAGGCAGCGTTTCTTATTTTTACACATGAATCCATAAGTGAGAAATATGTGACACCTCTAATCTGCATTTGAAAGGATTTTAAATCTAAATCAAGTAATTTTAGAGTGCCAAAGTCAACTTTAATCATATAAAATTTATTTTCTCAAGAACAATATAGTGGCCAGTAAAAATGGTAAGTGGCTAGTAACTTTGGAAAAGCACTAGCCACTATGACTGATGAGCAAAGAAGGTTAAAGTCAAGCCCTGATTGTTTTTTTATTTTCTGTCTTATTCCTCAGGTTAGGTGGCAGGTGCTTCCTGTTATTTTATACCACAGGGCTGTTAAATGCTTTATTCTGATTGGTTGAGAAATGTTCCAGAGGTGTTGATTATTTTTCTGACCTGTCAAATGTCTTAAAAAAACATCAGAGCAATGTTTGTGGTAACTGTGGTAAAAGAGGAATAACTGACTCCGGTCCTTTGAATTATTTGAAAATAATGCACACCCGTGGTGTAACTCTGCCTTGTCTTGTGCCACATTACCACCTTGGGTGAGCATTATTTTCAAAAAATTCAACGCCCCGTTGTCAATTATTCCTTTGTATCGAAGATCAGGGGGCTCCTGGTTGGTGCTCAACTCCAGAACCAGCTCAAAACAGGGTGGGGTCTTCACAATACAATCCCAGACAGGCTGTAAAATCTATGATGTCATCAGTACAAGCTGCAGTCTCACTTAGCTCCAGAAGCCTTATATAAACTAATGTGGGACATAGGGCATTCTGAGATTATTATCCATGCAAATTTTCAGGGAACACAGCCATTTGAGAAAGGACTAGACTTCCCACACAGAAAAGCCAACATTCAAGGTTGGGAGGGCAACTAAGAGGACAGGTAAGAATCCCTCAAAACCTTTGTGATATTTAACATTGTCAATAAAATATTATATATTATGTATATTAATTCATTACGAGAACAGTTGGCGTGTCCTCACAATGTAGCAAATGTTTTATTTCTATATTGTTAGGCCATTTTTGTCCCTAACAGGTGAAACCACCACACTCAAACACACACAACCCCTACATGGACAGGCATACTGGTTTCCAAATATAGATTCTCTGTCGAGTCATCTAAACAGCTACTGGAGCAGCAACTACACTGCAGGGGTGAGTTGAGGAAATGGTGGTTGTATTGATTTTGAGGACACGGATGACAGTATGGTCCGACAATTACTCTCAAAAACCCACAAGACTATCAATAAGTGTGAAGAATGTTTAAAATAAAACAGAAAGTGCATTTAAATAATATTTCATGTTAACTACATTTTTGCCTCAATTTGTAAAACTTTTTTTTATTACAAAAATACACTTTGGTAGATGTCTCAGCTCGGCTGTCCTGTCTTGTACTCTTATTTTAAGAGTCTGGTTCTGTGTTGTTCTTGAGTTGCTATGCTTCCTTACGTTTCCCTGTTTCGTTCCCCTGTTTGTTTTCATGGATATTTATTAAGACCACACCCATCTCCCTATCTGTTGCCATAGTGATTCATTAGTCCTATGTGTATATACATGTAGACGGTTTCAGCAGCAGCAACATAAATAAACATCTTTCGTGGATCACATTCCGGTAAACTTCTGCAAAGAATTAATAACAACAGAGTCCTTTTGGACTGCATTTATATAGCACTTTCATTGATCCATTGCCATCCAAAGCACTTTACAATTTCATGTCAGCCATGAAAGGTTCCATCAAGCTCGACAGGAGCAGCTGGGGTTAGGTGTCTTGCTCAAGGACACCTTGACATTTGGTCAGTTGGAGTTGGGGATTGAACCACCAAGCTTCCAGTTTGTACACATCCTACATGAACCACTGAGCCACTGCTGCCCCACACTTTTAGAGTAGTTTTTTTTCTGATAACAAGCAAAATAAATAGCAAGTAGATTACCTTAGTTCATCATAGCTAAAGCATATAATAAACTACACTGAGCTATCAGTACTGTGTAAAATAAATGTATACAATGTTAACTATCTGCCAAACCTCTTTTTTTACACGTTTTTTTTTCAGTTTAGCCACTAGCCAGACCATTTAACAAACAGAGACAGGAAGTTAAGTTCCGTCTAGACACTTAACCGGGACAACGTGTGTGCGTCCAGTGAAACCGTCTATAGATTTCATTAAATCGTAGTTCCTTCTTAGGTTAATTTGGGGCACCCTCGGCATATGCTGCTAATGATTGAACTTGCGACAATAGGTGGCTATTGATGCTTTTGGGTTTTCTGTTGTGGTTCTGTTTGATTTATTGGTGTATTTTAGCCTACGGATTATTATAATAAACTAAACTGCACAGCGATCCACTCCCTTTGCCTGCCTGTCTATCCCACTAGGTTACAGTATATTTTTCACTATGTGTGACAAATTAACTTTAAGTTTAAATACATCATGTAGATTTTTCCAAATAGTATTGCTGTGCAAAAGGTCATGGGTTTGAACCCAGAGACACACATGATGATAAAAAAATTACCTTGTTGTTTAAATCTTGTCAGCTGCATGTGTGCACTCACAAACCTAGAACAAGAATGTACAGTAGTCTTCACGCTGCTAGTATTTTAAGCATACGATCACATGTGCAGTCTGACACTTGCAAGCGGGTGGATAAATTTAGAAGGAGTTCAGAGAGAGAAAGAGAGTACAGTCAAAAAAGGAAACTAAAGCCAACTACATTCACAGCAGAGCGAAGAAATGAGAGCAAAACAATTGAACTTTAATTAAAAATCATCTGCTTTCTTCAAATGAAAGCTGTGGAAGATTGAAAGTAGGGGAAGATAGCACCCTTTGAATCTCTGAGGCTCGTCATATCTTTAGTGACTACACTATGTGGGCAATGGTGACTGAGTTGCTCTTCAGCTTTGTGCTGTTGGCTTTTTTGGTGATCAGCTGTCAAAATGTACTGCATATCGCCAGCAACTCCGTCCGATCGGTTCTGGCCCGCATTCATACTCAACTGGATCATGAACTGGGTGAGGATGAAGGTCTGGCAGATGAAGAGGAAAATGTCACAACACGTGTGGTGCGACGCAGGGTTATTCTAAAGGTACAAACAGAGAAAAAATTTGATTTTTTTTAAATGTACACTGTAAAAAAATTGCTGTAATTATGCAGCTGGTTGCCAGTAACTTACTGTAGAAGATAAAACCTGAAAATGTTTCATGTTCATTTAACTTTGAACAAACTGTTGCCAGTAAATAACATAAATGTAAAATCTACAGTAAGTTACTGGCAGCTAGTTGCCAGTAATACCCAGTAAAACTGTAATTTCTACATAATTTTTTTTACAGTGTAGGGGAAAGAGATTTTGTAAAAAACATTTATTCTAAAAAATGAAGATGGATAACTAAAACAAAGATGAAAATAAAAAGAAAATAAATGGTAGTTGTAACTTCTACTGTGTAAAATAAATGTATAATCCTCATTGTGAGAGTATGTGGTCAGTTCCACAAACTCTGAATGTGGTGGATTTTGGTTTAGCGTATCGGTTTCAACTACGTTTAAATGTTTACCAGAGTGAACCGAGGTAAAAGTGAGAGTGGTATGTTCAAATATTATGACAAATCATATGTAATTACAATGGATAAAGTATGTGATTGAGTTTTTGTGGCATATTAGTGAATATAAAAGAAGTCAGCATTACAACACTAAATAATATCATGTTTCAGGCTTTGCATCTGAGGTTACTATTTACTCTTATTTTAAATGACATGGCAATACACAATAAATGTGTAAAGATCTATTTAGATGTGTGGCCGATCATAGACTGTGTCACTTTTTTAAGTTGATTGTTATGACATTCCACCCAGGGTGAAAAGGCCGAGGATCTTCCAGGAGAACAAGTAAGTGAGGAGCAGTTTACAGATGAGCATGGAAACATTGTCACCAAAAAGGTCAGTAACCTCACATTTCTATTAGTCCAATAATGTCTTTGTTTAGCTTTGCAAATAAGATTAATTCATGAAAACACAGTATACAAAACCTGAATGGGCTGGACTTAAACATACAGTAGTTAGCTGCCTTGGCAGAATTTTTAGCAATCGGTGGTACACTTGAAGCCCCATTTGGATGCTTATTTCTCATGGGGTCATAAGGTATTTTTAATAGAGGGTCAAGTCAGTGAATTTTTTGCCATCCGAATCAGAATGTGTTTTACTCCGACCACCCATGTAAAAATGACCTACTGTTTTCAGGGTCATCAAGGTTGTGTGGCAATTTTATTGACAGCGGCTGTTTACACTAAGTGCAACTAGCAATGAATACTATTTACAGTAAGTGACAATATCAGCATTTTCTTAGAGATATGCTATTTAGGTAAAGAATAGGAATAAGAAATATCTATATTGGCAGATACTATTTGCACCTCAGTATTTCTATAGATTGACAGGATGCAATAATGACAGAGTGTAAATGATTATACTTGAATGCTGCATTATTGGGAGAATAAAAACCTTCCCTACACCAACCCCTAACCCTACCAATAAATATTTTCATTCTTAAAGGAAAACATCACCTTTTTTAGTGTTTTGCTGTGTTTTTATCTCAACTTAGACGGATGTGTGCATGCCTATCTTTTTTCAATGCGTGCACTTTTAATCTTTGTACAGTTTCATGAATGTGTTAGCATTTAGCCTAGCCCCGTTCATTCCTACGGCCCCAAACAGGGATGAGTGTAGAAGCCACCAAACACTTCCATGTTTTTCCTAAAGACTGTTACATGAGTAGTTACACAAGTAAGTATGGTGGCACAAAATAAAACTTTTGTTTGGGGCCATATAAATGAATGGGGCTGGGCTAAATGCTAACACATTCACAACCATAGACTGTAAAAAAGATGGACGACGCCTGTTCGCTCTCTTCCATTGGTGAAAAGTGAAGCCGCCAGATGCCCGATATGGTGCTGACATCTTGGGTCTTGAGTCTGCGCAATAGCGATTTCGGGACCAGTCATGCGCAGTAGTGAGGAGGAAGGGAAGGCGCAAAGTCAAAACCCCGCCCTCGCTCTCGCAGAATGCACGTATCACACGATATCATAGCTGTCAATCATGACGTGACACCACTGTTTTTATATAATTAAATAACTAACTACACACAAACCTATTTTAAAAACAAACATTTGAATTTACATCAGCGTGATAAAAACTACAGTAAATGACAGAAACCAGCTTCGGAAAAAAGATAATTGAAGTGTAATTATTTTTTTTTGTTGGTCTCAAGTCCCATTGAATAACATGGAGAGGCGGGCTTTATGACCTATACTGGGACCGGTCACTGGGGGGCGATCGAGACGTTTTGGCTTCACTTTTCAGGGCTTGTGCGGCACGCTTGTTCACAACATGCTGTACAAAGATTGCATGCAATGAGAAAAGATAGGGATGTATTCATTCATCTGAGTCGGGGATGGGCGGCTTCGGTCCTGGGGTGCTGGTGTCCTGCAGAGTTTTGCTCCAACTTGCCTCAGCACACCTGTCTAAAAGTTTCTAGTATGCCTAGTAAGACTTTAATTGGTTGCTTCAGGTGTGTTTAATTATGGTTGGGGCTGGGCTCTGCGGGGCGCTGGCCCTCCGGGACCGAGGTTGCCCATCCCTGATCTGGGTTGGGGTAAGAACATAGTAAAATATTGAAACACTGTGGTGTTTTCCTTTAAGTAACACTCGTTATGCACTTTATTTTCATTTTTCAAACATTTTTATTAAAAAAATACATATAAATTTGATGTTATATGTTATAGTAAAATGGAGAAGAGCGAGGTAGGCAAAAGGTGGATTGAAATCAGCGACATTGCGTCACAAGCCAGTTCCACAAACAATAGAAGTAATCTTCCATAAAGCCCTTTATTTTCGTGCCCTAATTTTGTAATTAATATACTAAAAATTCTTCTTTTGTAGGAGATAATCTTAAGAAGATCTCAGTGTACTTATCTGTGCTATTTCGAGACACCATTAATATGAACTAAAATGTGCTTTTAACATACTGTCTCGGTATAAAAAAAAATATTTAGTTACCTTTTGTAGTAAACTTTAACCCATCGTTCATAGAAAATAAATCCTCTCAGACCACTGAAAACACGTATGGTAACTGTCACGCTTCGCATTAATCTGCATCAGTGATGCAGCTTTCTTTGCATGCATTTTAAAGATCGACACCTTTTTTTTGGAAACAGTATCAAATGATTGCTCCACTATCATTGCTGGCCCATATCATTGCAGCAACAGGTATTACATTTACATGTATTCATTTAGCAGTCATTACACAGATATTATCTGCCATTGTGTCTGACAAATAATATCCCTGCTGAATAAACCAATAGAAAACATCACAGAAATTCTATTGGTTACCATTAAAATACCATTATGAACAATTAGCTTTTATCATTAAAACCATTACAAAATTCCTTTTTTTTGTTTTGGGACACATTCCAGTAAGATTTAATGATCCCACCAATAGAACGCAACACATACAGTACTGTACCAGTAGAAATCCACGGAGACCATTATAGTTCCCATAATAAACAATAAAATTCCCATAAATAAAACTCTTAAATAATAAAACTATTAAATCCAATAGAATATCTGTAATGGTTTCTACTGTATTTTTAGGAGGGAAATCACAGAGTACAGTTAAGCTGGCTGCACGCTGTGATTTTAAATAGTCCTTCATGATTGTTACTTGTCGTCACACAGTACAAACATGAACCCAGCCAAAGGCCATGTCCTCAGTTGTCACAATGCAGTAAAGACTTTTAAATATGGACTCGCACAAGAAGACTCATTCAGAGTTTTACCTCATATCTATACTGCAGGAGTGCATCTCAAATTTTCTAACACTGACAGAATTTTATATACTGTAGCCTGCTGTACTTCCAAATGAAACCAAAAGAACTAGTTCAAATCACATACGTTATAGCAGTTGCACACAAAATATGCTTCAAATTTGTATTACATGGTCCTCTGTAATACCTGACACATTAAAAAGCATATATGTACAGATGAGCTCAGACTTTAAGAGCAGCATGCTTATTTACACTACTGTACATGGTTCCTATACAATCTAAAAATATTTGGTCTACTTAAAAAATTAAGGCAGCAATCTGTATGCATTTTTTGAGTAAAGTCAAGAGGAGGCACTATGAAGTAAGTGGTATGAGCTTATATTTTGTTGAATCATTTGTGCATAGTATTCTTTATTATAAGTTAGACGTTTGCAATTTTGTCATACAGCTTTAGGTAAGAAAAAATCAGCCCACAGCTAAATAAAAACATACTAAAGTTCATAGACATAATAATTTTATTATAAATGTATAAATATTATAAACATTTGAAGATGTTTATAATGTAGTAACATCAATTGTTTGTGGCTGTTACTAATGGAAATACATACCGCAGACATAACAAGCTAATCCTCGGTACGTAACACAGAACAGAATACAACAACCAACACATTACACCAACAAAGACTGACAAAGGACCACTGAAACACTAGGCTATTTATACACAAGGGAAACAAAGTAAGAAGAAACACGTGAGACAAGACTACAAACTACAGAACTACAAAAGACTACAAACATGGATGACAGAATACATGACTTCAAAATAAAAGACTAGGACTGAGGAAACACAAGACATGACTGTGACAAATACTCACTAAAGGAAAGGTACAGTCCAAGATGTTATTACATACACTGTAAAACAAATTCTGCAGAAATTACAGTAGCTGGCTGCCAGTAACTTCCTGTAGATTTTACATTTACTTTATTTACTGGCAACAGTTTGTTCGAAGTTAAATGAACATGAAACATTTTCAGTCTTTATCTTCTATTACAGTAGGTTACTGGCAACCAGCTGCATAATTACAGCTAAGTTTTTACAGTGTAATCAGTGTGAAACCTGAATTTGATTCGAGCAACACCCCCCACCTCAAAAATCATTCAGGGTATCTGGAGGGTTTTTAAAAATCAAATGTAAGACATACAGGACATGTCCCGGTGCTCCAGATGGCCAGTCCGCCCCTGAGGAGCAGTGTATTTTAAGGGACCAAAAATGTACTAATCAGCAAAACAGAACAGAAAGTTATGGCTTTAATTATGTTCCCAATTGTTTCATACATTGTTTTACCCAGATTATAATTTATTATTTCTATTTTTTTTTTCCTATTTTCTTCCTTCATAATCTAACTCATCCATGCACGTGGGTGATGTAGATTGTAAGAAAGGTGGTGAGGCGAGGAAAGGGAGAGGAAGAGAGTCAGGAGCTCATCATAGAAGGGTTGCCACAGGAAGTCCTTGAGGAAGACGTTGATGGAGAACAGTACATGAGCTATGCCGTCCTGGGCCGTGACAGCAAGGTGGGCTTTTGAGTTAGCGGGACTTTGCTGAACCCAGTTATCCACTAAACACCCAGACTGGATATTGCAATTGTTCAAAATGCTAAAATGATGCTAAAATATTACAGTGTTTTGATTATTTATAGGATTATAAGGACACAAATCACATCAGATTTGTTATATTGCATTTATACATTTGGGGGTGGTTTCCCGGATAGGGATTATCTTAAGCCAGGACTAGACCTTAGTTTAATTAGGAAATATAACTAGTTTTAACAAACATGTCTTACTAAAAACAAAACTTGTGTGCATTTTGAGGCAAAACAAAGAGCATTAATGTATTTTTTAAGATATGTAGTTTTTGTCAGTTTGGACAGCTCTTACATTTATTTTAGTCTAGGACTAGTCTAATCCCTGTCCGGGAAACTGCCACTTAATGAATCAAAGAATAATTAAAGAGCACAGATGCAAAAGCCACTAAATGCAGCAACTGTCAAAAAAGGAGATATTGAAATTAAAGGAACAGTATGTAGGATTGTGGCCAAAACTGGTATTGCTATCACACAACTGGTGGCCAATACACAACATGGCATTATACGTTCATCAAATACTTTCACTTTAAATCGGCTAGATCCCGCCCATTCACTAATACTGCTTTGTTGGAAGAGTCGATTAAACGATTTTTAGCAAAGTCCTCAAAGTGCACTGAAGACAAATGTAAAACAGTCGTGGATCACATTCAAACATGCGTCCAATGTGAATACTTAAACCTAAATACAACACGAATTTCGCAGGCACATGCACCCAGGGTTTCCCGCAGCATATTTCAGTTAAGGCGGCCCGCCTAAGCTTGGAAACCCTACCGCCTTAACAAGATCGTCCCAAAAAAACAAAAGGCCATCAAGTGCATCTCGGAGAATAGTGCGCACGCGCCTCAAACCGCGAGCGGGGACCCGCGCCACACGGCCGAAATGAGAAAGACGTCCGGACCGCCACTGTCTGGAGGATAACTAGCCAGTTGATAAAACATCTCATAGAATAGCGCAGACGCGCTAAACACCTCGAGCTTACACACGGCCGAAATGAGATAAGACGTGGTCCGTCATGTCTGGAGGATAGCCAGATGATAAAACGCGTGTCCGTGACAACTGTAAGTGGACTTATGTTTTGGGTTCATTTAAGCCTGTTATTGTATAAGTCTACAGTTCTACCAGAAAATCTCAGGAGACAGATTAACAGTTAATTTGAATTTATTTAACAGTGATAAACAGCAATAGCTTAAGGGTGGAATGATATAGTTCTTTGGCATAGACCCCGTCCGTAGTTTGAATCCGGGGATCGTGGATTCATGCAGTTCCTGCCTGAAGATGAAGGCCGGGGCGGAGCCTATCCCCCGGTCTATGGACAGCGCCAACCTGATGGTGGTGGTAGGGAGGGTGGGTTGTGAATCCTGGCGTCGGTATCTGTGAACGCAGAGACAGGTGAGCAAAGGATTTAAATACTCCCAGTATCAGAGGTGATTGGCCAGATCTTGTGAAATGAATGACGTGGCATTAGAGTTTTCCTGGTAGAACTTGCGCTAAAGCTTACATTTCTTGCCGTTTTAAAGTAAGTTAACTGGTGATTTTGTTGTTTGAGCAACCTGCTAGGGTTTCACGTGCCTGTTGATTAGATATAATTGTTGAGCGCTCTTGCTCACTTTATTTATGTGCATTATTTACATGCTACAGTAGTTACACTCCTTTAAGATAATGTAATTAAAGGCGGAGTCCACGATGTTTGAAAAACGGTTTGGAAAAGGAGACGGGCCGACTACCAAAACACACTTATAGCCAATCAAATCAAATCAAATGCCGGTTTGCGTATGTGTGGGGCGGGTCTATCAACAGAAGGTCCAGATTCTATTGGGGTAGGGGTGTGTTTGTTTAGGTGATTTCAAATATCAACATTGGCTTTCAAACATCATGGACTCCGCCTTTAATAGTGGGAAATAATCAGTTTTTACAATTTTTGCACTATCTATCATCGTTCGCCAGACGTTCTACAACATCTGCTTTAGTTTGTGTTTATTAACCCTTTAGTTTCACTTCATCACGCAGCTATTCCTGTTAGAGGTAAAAACATTTAATTCATTAATAATCTAGTATGTGTTCATTTTTTTGTCATAGTTTCTTCAAAATGAAGCTTTGAGTGTTTTAAAAATAAATATTTTATTTTTTATTAAAATATTTTCATTTTCATCATGACGCATACACCCCGCCCATTTTATTGCCACGCCCTCGGCCCCAACCACCCGCCCAACCCTACCACCTTAACTAACAATTTTTCTGCGGGAAACCCTGTGCACCCCTAATGTGTGCTTCAGTTTCTTCATTTTTACCTTTTGAATTTTGAGCTTTATCATTTGCAGTGTTTTTTAGTTACATCTTGGGGCTTGTCCAAAGAAGGTTTTGGCCTCATGCATGCACTTTTGCCGCTAAAGACATTCAATTTGTTAAATACCAATGAAAGTGACATTTGTGAACATAAGGCATTTCAATGACGGACTAAATAACCTTTTCGTTGGCATTAAAGTGGAATTAAACACAATAGCCTGAGAAAAAAATGCTAATTTACAAGAAAACATATCAGATGCACTTTTGCATCTGAACTCTTCAATTGTAGGGGAGGGCGGGGTAAGTTGTCACACTGTTCATAACTCCAACACTAGAGGCACTATCTCAAAAATTTTATTTGTGTGACGACTTCTTTAGTCAAAGTAACAGTATGTAGGATTGTGGCCAAAACTGGTATTGCAATCGCAAAACTTGTGGCTAAAACTGGTACTGCAATCACACAACTGGTGGCCAATACACAAAATGACAACATAAACATCAGTTGAGGGCTGCAACTCCACTTTTTAAATGACAATATCCTGTTGTCACTGATATAAGCATTTGAAATGAAAATGATTTCTTAATGTCTAGTGACATATCAGGGCCATTTTATATTTAATTGATATACATTTCTTACATACTGTTCCTTTAACTTCATGTTCACATGTGGTCAAGATCGCTCTAATCTGACGTTAGCACAATTTTCTTATTTTTGGCTTAAAAAGTAAAACATTTGCACTTTATATTTTGCGCAATACAACTTTGTTAGGTATGAATGTTAAAAACTATTATTTTGCAGAAAATAGAGACAATAACGTTTCTTTTGATACTTTAGCTGACGTGCTATGTTAAGCTAACCCTGAGATTTAGCCAACATTAGCAAACATGTCAGTTTGGGGCAAGTTGTCTCAATGACTTTGGGGCAAGTTGTCACATGCTTTTCACACTGGAAATAGTTAACCATGGATTCATTTAATTGTTTAACGGAATGCTGGGTTATCTGTTTAACGTTTCAAACTGTTCGTACCTAACCAGGGGTTAAGAGATATCCCTGGGTATTCGTAATCTGACGTTTCACACTGTGCATTCCTAAACCCTAGGTCAGGTGTCTGAAACCCTGCTGCTCCTACGCACCTGTTTGTAATTATCAAGCAACCCTGAACACCTTAATTAGCTGCTTCAGCTGTGTTTAATTGGGGTCATAACATTCTAACCCTGCTTCATTTCACACTGCGTGCGTTTTGGCACCGCAATGCGGGGTTAACCCCACAAAAGCAGGGCTAGCTGGGTTTCATAACCCTTCAAGAAACCTTCATTAAGTGTGAAACAATCTTTAATCTAGGGATACAAAGATAACCAAGGGTTAAACGCAGTGTGAAAAGACCTAGAGTTAATATTTCCAGTTCTCGTTTGAATTTAAAAGTTAAAATCACAAATAAGTTGTGTTCTTCTTTTTAGATAATCTAGTGTGACAACTTACCCGCCGATGGGGCAAGAGGATTCAGTCGAGCTAGAATGTCAGCAAATCAGTGAAATCTTTTCAAATTACAAATGTTTATTAGACAGCTAAAGTGTCACCAATCCAATGACAGAACAGACACCAATTGCTATTGCTATGTTTAGACATAAAAATATATGCAGCATTCAGTATGTATACTCAGCACGATATACACATGTTTAACATGTATAGAATAATAATAATTCGTTACATTTGTATAGCGCTTTTCTGCAGCACTCAAAATGCTTTACATATGAAAGGGGGATTCTTCTCAACCACCACCAATGTGTAAAATACCCAAATCAGATACTCAAAGTCCCAAATATGTCAGAACGTGAACGCTTTATAATACTATATCCAACAATGCAATTCAAATTAACAAATTAACCAAAAGCAATTTGAACATTTTCTAATCTCTGGAAACTGGACTAGGTGATTTTTGACGCCAATTTAACATTTGATGATCATGTTCGTAATACTGTTTAAACATCATTTTTTCATCTTAGAAACATTGCCAAACTACAGTTGGTACAAAATTCTGCTGCTAGAATTCTGACTGGAACCAGTGCAAGCGAGCACATTACACCTACCCTGGAAAAATTGCACTGGCTCCCTGTCAGTTTTCGTATTGATTTTAAAATCCTTTTGCTCACCTATAAGGCCCTAAACAATTTGGCCCCTCAATATCTGTGTGAGCTTTTAACCCCTTACACTCCTACACGTGCTCTACGCTCTTCTGAAGCTGGTCTTCTAACGGTAAGGAATATAACAAGAAATGAACCCAAATGCAGACGTGACAAAATAAGTAGTTTATTGACAAAACAGGGGAAAACAAAACCCACGAGGGGGCAAAACAAGACGGGGTAAACTCAACACTAGACTAACACTAAACTAAACATAACAAACAAGACTAAATAACTCTCAAATACTCACAGATAACTAACACAGGAACCAACAAGATGCAACAAGACGCACGAGCACAGAACAGCAAACACAAGGACAATAAATAGGGACAAAATAAATTACATACAGCTGGAAATCATTAAGAGTAAGGGATCAGGGAAAAAGAGACGAGACCCGGGAAATGCGTGGTCAGAATAACCCAATACTAAAACCACGCATCTCCCACATAGAACATGGTACTGCCAGGACCCCGAACACAAAGACTAGATAAAATTTAACACATGATTCTGACGGGTCCTGACACTAACGGTCAAAACAACACGCCTAAAAACTATGGGTGATCGGGCTTTTAGTTGTGTGGCTCCTAAATTGTGGAATTCCTTGCCCTCAGAGATCAGGAATGCAGAATCCCTGGGTATTTTTAAATCCCACTTTAAAACGTACTTTTTTAGAGTAGCTTTTATGTGATTACTTTGTTTGTTGTTAATTGGCTTTTACCTTTGTATGTTCAGTTTTAATACCTGTCATGTTATGTGCTCTTTTTAATTTCCTCTCTTTTTATGTGAAGCGCTTTGAGATGCTGCTTTTAAAGGCGCTATATAAAATAAAGTTATTATTATTACCAGAAATTATGACATTTATATTTCAAAATACAGACGGATTAGAAGTGAAACACACTCATATAATAAGGTCATGTGACAACAATGTGTCATACTACTGTTTAAAATTCACAACCTATTGTTTCTCTTAATTCTTTTTTTTTACAAAGAAAGAAATTAGTATGTACTGTTCCATTTTCAACACAGCCTATTATACTTGTGATTTGTATGAAACAAGATACTATCTTGAAGGTCTCTGAAAATAAATTGTATATATCTTCTAGAGTCAGTAACATCACAAGTTTGGTTTATGTGTGATTCCTTTCGATGATTGATAGCTAAACTGGATGATCATTGTTTTGGTTTATTTAGTTTTCTCTTTTCTATTAAGTTCATTATTCTTTTGTTGTCTCTCTTTTTGCTAAGCTCTGCATTAATGTCATTTTTGAAAGTGCTGTGTATAAATGTTGCTGTGGTTAAGTCTTTTATAATGTTCTTGGCCGTTTTTGATGCTATTGGCTTTTCTCTTTATGTTTTTCATTATCCATATTTTATTTTCCTTCATTTCTTATCGTATCCCTCTTAATTACTTTTCATTGTCTCATGTGCTTGATGTCTTCTGTTTTATGTGTTATTGCACAGTCTGTTTATTTCAACTTTTTTGTATTTATTAACACCACCTATTTTTCTCATTTTGCACTCTTCATCTACCCCATACCCATTTTGTTTCAAATTACCCACTCATTCACCGCTCACTCATCCCTGATGCTACTTTCTCCTCTCCTGCCTCCCATCTCCTTTCCATCTTAGCCGGATGTGAAGAGTGGAGGTGCTCAATTAGTGAAATGTGCCAGTCTGCGGAGAGTAAAGCAATGAGTCTTCTCCCTTCAGGTACAGCACATTATTACACTTTGTGGTCATGTATTCCTGCTGAGTAACGGGATGTGACACCGTTTAGAGGCATAAAATGTTCATTTTATCACCATGTGTCATGAGAGACATAAGCATTTAGCAGAGGTCCAAAGAGTTTTTCTGCTATACAAAGTTTCTTTCAGACTACAAAGTTTAAAAGTTTACGTGTTTAGGGATGAAAAAAGATTAGAAGGGGTTAATATATTTTAAATCTACTCTTATTAAAAAGGGTAAAAAATGTAAAAAGACAAATACAAAGTAATGCTTCGAGAAAAAAATCTTGAAGGGAACAAACAACTAAACCATGGCTGCGAGTTGTCACTGTAAGCGTTTTTGTGGAAGGAGGAGATTAACGACTCAAAGGAACAATTAAAATGATAAACTTTAATTACAATAATACAAGGACCGAGCAGACAGGCATGGAGACACACAACTGACAACAACTGAAGGGAACAAGAAAGTTTAAATGGCTTGGAGATAATGAGGATAATCGCTGGCAGGTGAGGATGATGGTAGATGGAGTCCAGGGGGAGGCAAACTGTGAATACGGGAAAACAGACAGGCAGAAAAACTAGGGTTGCAAGGCAGGTCCCCGCACCTAAACACAGACAAAAAGAGTACATCCTGGCTGACAGACAATGGATGGACAGGACTGGACAGGACAGGACGCCTCCAGGATGGTGTGCTCTGCACCAGGAGCAAGGGAGGACAGACAGCCGCCGTGACCGTTACACTGGAGGTGGAAGCACAGTTGATACAGAAGGCCGCCGTGGCCGTAATGCAGGAGACTGGAGCACAGGAGATACTGACATCAGTGTGGCCATGACACAGGAGACTTAAGCACAAGAGGAACTGGCGGCTACCGTGGCCATGACACTAGAGCCCCGGAGAAACAGACGGTCGCCGTGGTAGGGTAGCTCCCAAAAACTTGTAAGAGATTCTGGAGTTGTATGCTACACAAACAAATCCTACAGCCAGTGCCACCCTTATGAAAATGAACCATGGTTTTATTGTGGTAAAAGTGTAGTTACCGTGTTTTTTTGGAGTATTGATTACTATCAGCAAAACCATGGTTTTACTACACTAACCATGGCTTAACTATGATTTTTGAAAACCATGGTTGACAAAACCATGGTTATTTTGTGGTGACGATGGTTTTACTATTTTTTTGTAACTGTAGTAAAACCATGGTTGATTTTCGTAAGGACATTAAAGCCAGCACAGCGACCTCTGGATCCACCACAGGCGCAGGATTTAGCACAGAGATTGGAGTGGGCTCATGGCTAAGTTTGTTCAGAAAGTTCAGAAAAAAGAGCAGGCTTGTGCCAGAGTTCCAAGTATATATCGCTGCAGCCCGGAGACTGCAGGTGGGAGGACCTTATGCCGCAAGTGGGAGGAGCTTATGCCGCAAGTAGGAGGGATTTCAGAAATGTGCAAGTAGGAGGAGTTTATGCTTCAAATGGGACGGTGGTGAATGCTCTGGAAGTTTGTACAGCCCACTTGCGGCTGAAGCTCCACCCACTTGCTGCTAACCCACCCATTTGTAGCTGGCTCCGACCTCCGTTTATACCCGTTTCCAGAGTTCTGGAAGGAGAGCGGCCTCATAAACAAGTTTGGGAAGAAAAGTGGCTGAGCATAAGAAGGAGAGCGTCTGAGTTCGGGAAGAAGAGCAGGCTCGTGGCTATGCTTGAGGGAGGAGCAGATTCAGGAGCGGACTCTTAAAGTAGACGGAATCCATTTAGATTTCTGTGATGGTTTCTATTGTTTTTAGCAGAGTAATTATATAACTCTGATGCACAATGTAATTAAATAGATTAAGTAGTGTAAACCTAATTTTAAAAAATCTACCATTTTAAACATTCCTTTACCTTTTCTGTCTTTTGAGTTATTTCAACTATATATGCTGGTTAAGCAAGCACGACTTAAAAGTGTAATTTCACTGTACTTATATTTTTGTTTCTTTTTGCAAATAATAATATTAATAATAATAATAATTGTGCTTCTTGTTCAATTTACTTAATACATCTTTTATATTGTATCTGATTTTATCACGTTACAGGGCTAATATTTTGTCAATTTTTACAAGATGTAATACAAGTCTCAGGTGTGCCTAGAATGTATGTGTGAAGTTTTAGCATGTACAAAATGCACCTATTTGGGTGGAAGCAAAAAGTGCTGTTTTCATGTTTTTATTAAATGCAAATGAGCTACTGCTCCTCACTCCCTTACCAACAAACAGTGAATGCTTTAAATCTGATTCCTGTCAATACAGTCTGAGACAATAATAGCCACAAACACATTTAGAAACAGTTTTGGGTAAAACAAAGCAGGGCTTTGTTTGTGTGATGTCACATTAACAAGATAATTAAAACAGAATGAGACTGCTTTGGTTTAATGGGGATTAAAAAGGAGAGGGTGGATTTTTTTTCATTGTAGGGTTGTTGTGTTCAAACACTACCGACACACATTTTTGGCCAACACCTTGTAAAGCTGGATTTTGCATAATATGTGACCTTTAAGCCAATTAACTTGATTAATTTGAGTTGGGACTACATGAATGATTCTTGTTGTGTTAAAGCAGCATTGATAAAACTGGGCGGAGCATTTCCAGTGTACTTTGTGTTTGGTTACCATTGTGCAGAAGAGTGGTGCTTGTCTATAGGCTGTGAAAGGTGTATTGCTTTAAGTGGGCTAATGCCAGTACGGAAGCACCAGTTTCTTCTTACCGGTATTTGCTTATTTTGTTTTAACCTGTATGAACTACATGTTGTGAAAGCTGTTTGGCTTTTGTGTGAGCAGAAAGAAAAGAAAGAAATAAGAATATAGAGTGATACATATAGGACTGGGTTCCTGGAAAGGAGTTTAGTTATATTAGTTATATTAGGAAACTTAAGTACATGTAGTGCCTTACAAAAAGCATTACTGTCTGTATTGAGACAAAACAATGACACTGATATATTTTAAGATATGTCCGTGCAAGCTGTTTTCAGTAAAGGCAGCTCAAACAAGCATTTTAGTCTGAGACTAGACTTAAGCCCTGTCTGGGAAACTGCCTCATTGAGTTTAGTCAACATGACATTGCTTTTTTGTCTTTATTTTTATGTACTTGTTAAGTTCTGTCAATTTAATGCTGTTAAGAAATTTGAACATTTATAATCATATTAACTGAACACATTTTGTCAACAAAGTCATTTCTATTTAATAAACTTAAAGGAACAGTATGTAGGATTGTGGCTAAAACTGGTATTGCAATAACAAAACTAGTGGCTAAAACTGGTACTGCAATCACACAACTGGGGTGTATTCCAGAAAGCTGGTTATGTGGCTTACCCGGGTAAGTTTAGGAGTAAGTAAGCGGATAACCTCTGCTTTCGGTTCCAAAAACGGAGGTAACTTTCGGGTTATGTAAGTAACCATAGCAACTCACTCTCTGAAGATAACCTGCTCCGGAGCAGGTTATGTTGCAGGATAAGTTCATTTTAGTTAATAAAACGAGGCTCCGGAGGATGTCTGCGCATGCGTGTACTTATGACGAGCGTACAGCGGGCGTGGAAGCATATATTTTGCATAATATTACAATGTTAAAGCATTTATTTTATTTTATTACATTTACAGTCGCGAATATTTATTGCTGTCTTAAAAAATGTGTGATATGAATTTTTTTTAAAGAAACTATTTTTTTAATAACATGGATTGATATTTGTGATTGGACTAATTACTATAAATGTAATTATGTCCATTACTAATAAAAATTTATTCATATTTGTGTTCGGACTAAATACTATACATTTAATTATGTTCATCATTAATATATCTCCAAATATCAGTGGATGAATGAAACACATTTCCATCAGTTAATTAATGTTAACAATAAAGTACATTTCCATATCAATTTTGTCAATTCATAAATAACCTAATCTTTCACTTACTAGATAATTTGAGATGAATCTAAAGTTATAATAAATGTGTGTGCAAATACATTGTCATCATTGAGCCAGAAATCTTAACATATGTACTTAAGTGACAATGTGACAATGTTACAGTAAATGGGTATAACAAATAGAAACACATGATGCCTATCATAATAATAATTACTGAGGGACAGAAGTTACCCCTGCCTGCAGTCTCTGATAGGCATGTGCATCTGACCTGGCCCACAGAATGACACCCATGAAGCACATGATTTAACACTGACCCACATAGTGACACAGATGAAGCACAGGCATGATTTAACACTGACCCGCATAGTGACACAGGTGAAGCACAGACTTCATTAGGTGAATCACTATTGAATCACAGACATGGCATAGTGGTCAGAGATTTTCTATTATCAGTTAGAATCATGTACACAATGAAATGAAATTTAAATATATATTTCATAGTATAATATTTATTTCTTAAACATGCACTTCAGATCCTTAGCCCTCTCTCTACATTTGATCTATAGTTGGTGCTTTTCTAAATCACCTTTATTTCTTTAAAATGGGCCTTTTGTAGCTGCTCTCCAGAGCTATAATTTTTGAGAAAAGGGAAATTGAGATATTTGCATATATTAGATGATACAGGATATATTAGAACATGTTACTATTGACACTAATGTAACATTTCTATTCTCCACTTCTGTCACAGCAGATCCTAATGGTCCAATGCAAATGAATGATCATTCTTAGTGTAGTGTACTGAAAAGCATTACACAACATTATTGAAAATCTGTAAGGACTGTAAGGAAGCTTTACAATTAAAAGAGGGTGCATTAATCTATCAGCTATCAGTAAAAGTTAAAAAAGATGGTGACACAGTGTCATACAAGTTAAGTCCTAAAACTAAACAGGGTCACCCAAAGGAGCAGAAGTAAAATAAGTACAATATAGTGAATATTATCATAGTGCATTTTATGCAATCATATCTAAAAAAAAAACCCTTTAAATAAGCCTTATGACAGATTTGCACTTTATGTGCCACAGCCCTTATGAAATTAACCATGGTTTTATTGGTGTATAGTTGTAGTAACCATGTTTTTTTTTGGTGCATTGATTACTATCAGCAGAACCATGGTTTTACTACACTAACCATGGTTTAACTATGATTTTTGAAAAACATGGTTATTTTGTGGTTACCATGGTTTTACTGTAACCATGTTTTTTACTGTAGTAAAACCATTGTTACTTTTCACAAGGGAAAAGATATTCATAATTCATATGTTTACAATCATATATAAAATCTATGATTATTTTTACTATATTAATTATTTTAGATTGTTTTAGATTATTTTAAATAATATTGTGTGTATTTTCGTTGAGACACATATAATATTGGAAATGGGATAAAATAGGTTCGTATTAATTATTTAATTAATTAATTTTATCTGTTTTGTAATCACGCACTTCGAAGCTGATTATAAAACGTTGATTTTGCCAGAAAATATTGGTTTATAATGTTATTTCTCATTTAAAAACTTTTAAGTTCTCTGACGTTTCCATGGTGACTTGTGAAATGTGTGATCCATTGACAATGCCTTTATGTTGTTACCGTGAGCGCGCGCTAACTCTGGGTTACTTTCAGCGAGTTGATTGAACTAACTCTTAAACTGTGTTTTGGAACCGATATACCCAGAGTAAGCAAGTTTGGGGTTGATCAACCCAAAGTTCAGGGTTAATCTGATGGTAAGTTAACCCTGCTTTCTGGAATACACCCCAGGTGGCCAATACACAAAATGACAACATAAACATCAGTTGAGGGCTGCAACTCCACTTTTTAAATGACAATATCCTGGCCAGACCACTGTTGTCAGTGATATAAGTATTTAAAATGAAAATTATTTCTTAATGTCTAGTGACATATCAGGGACATTTTATGATTAATTGATATAAATTTCTTACATACTGTTCCTTTAAGTTAGACCAACTTAAAACAAAAACTGGTGACCCCAACACATTTTCTTTTGTTTTAATAACTTTTTTTGTCCGTAAAACTCAAAAATGTAATTCACACTTAACCAACAATTGTAGAAGTTGGTATGTAATTTGATTTACTTATTTTTTTTAAGGCAACTGGTTTCCAAAGGGTCAAATAATCATAGTTTAGAGTGGAGGAACAATCTTAAGAAGAGCACAGCCTGCCAATGCTCTCTCATATTAAACATGTCAACTAAAAAAAGGGAAATCAGACTTAAATGTACATTTGTGTGTAAATAAAACCATGAGGTTATTTGAGGATCTGTCATCTCCACAATCTTACACATCGACACCTTTAGAGATAAAACCTGTTGACGGTGTTGAGGTTTAACAATGTTTACAACAGGGTTATTTTCTCATGCTAAATATGTATTGTATACTGCAGCCAATTTTGTTTTTCCTAAACTGCTTGCTTCGTCCAAAGCCTTACTAAAATGGCTAAATTCTATCCACAATTCTTATATAAGATTATCAGGATTGGGGATATGATGTTGACATGTCAACACTGTGACTACAATGAAATTTAAATTGTTTGTCTAAAATATCAAAGAAAGTAAAATTGATCAGAGAATGTGTAGTACTTCTGTTTTCATCATACACATGAAGTGGAAATGGGGTCCTCAGTAATATAGCTGATCACACCATTATTTACTCTAGTCAGGATTATGAACAATATCTTAGGGTATTGACAGAAACTGAGGACACAATTGTGCTTTGCTGATTTTTGCAGAAAAAAATGTTAGATGTTCAGTTTATGAATTGTTTGCTTTATTTTAAAACCACTGTTTTCTTTTGATACATATATTTTCTAATTTGTAGGGCTTTTAAGAGGTTTCTTGGACAGTTTTACACTGGGACCTCTTGGAGAGGACAGGCACGAGAACATGTACTTTCTAAATACTAAACATACATTTTAACAAATTCAATAAAAACTGTGAAAATATATAAAAATAATATCATGGGTATACACGGTTGCTTTATATTTAACTCTGGATATCATTTATTCATCATACATTTCTTCATTTTGAACATGAAAATGACTTTTGTAGCAATTCTGCAGTTTGGATGTAATGTAATGAGTTTTGAAATGAACAAGAATGTGTGGGGGGATTTAGAGGTAAGGCTGAGGTTTCACCATACTGTATTCCAATCAGACCTATATACCAACCAGGACACTTCTCTTTCCCATACAGTTAATATCTTCAAGAGTTTATACAAACATTCAAGTAATTGCTTACAAATAAAAGAGACTGTCCCACAAAAGCTTGCAGTGTCTTCAATCCACTTTAGCAATGGATGATCATTTAACCAGAATTCCAGGCCACATCTTTGTGACCCATGCTGGCAAATTGAGTCGGAATGCACATTTTTAGCTACAGGTGAAAGAAAGTTTAAATGAAGAGTTTCGTTGCAAAACGAGATAACGTTTTTTGGTTGTGCATTCCAATTAATTTCAATGCAACTGCAGTTGGTTTGTTTTGATTTAAACCTTCATAACTTAAAAAATACAGCTAAGAAGCACCATAAAACAAAATAATAAAATCATAAAATAATAATAAACATGTTTTGACAAAAATGTAAAAAAATGGATTTATCGCGTTTTGCAACGAAACTCTTCAAATATTGACTTTTGTCGAAATTGAGGTTTTCATAAAAATAAGTACATTAAGCACCCCTCTAGCGATCCCGATGATCTAAATAATCATAAAGCATCTACAATGATCTTTATTTTTACATTTTCTGAGAGGTGTACCGTAATGCTTGATCTAAAACTTAAATGCTTAACCTAAAACAAAAATGCATGTCCAAGCCATATGCACGTTTTCTAATTTTGCAGGAATTAGAAAATAGAGTCTAGGTCTTGCTTGTTGTTAAAAGAGTTATTAATAGAGATAAAGTTCATGATCTGACTTATGTTAAAGAGTTATTAAGAGTGAGAAGACATGAAAACGATCTACGTCAAGCTGACTAATGACAGATCCGAAGCATTCACATAAGCACGAGCGCTTAACATCTGCACGGAATTAAAGTTTTAAAAATATCTGTTTTGACAAGAATTCACACAGATATATTTGGTTATGTTTGGTTAACTGTTGAGGAAAATATCTGATGTAAAACATTATATTAGATCCTTGCATCCCTACAGCTCTAAAGCTGTCTGTCTCAATGTCAATCAAACAATAAAAGAGAGAAAAAAGTTAAGCATGTATTCTTTCTAAAGATATTGTTTTTGACTTTGTGTGTGCCAAATCTATTTGTTTTACAGAGATTTTAAGGTATAATGCGGTGATTTCGTTTTTTAACCTTCAAAAATCTTTAACTGGATTTTTCTTAAAACTGACTTTGCTGACTCTATCAATGTTTTGTCCGACTCTAACAAATCATGCATTGTTTTGATGTTTTGTTTAAATAAAGAATGTCAAAATATAAATAACTCTTTTTTTAAAATTCGCTCATTCCTACTCAATTTGCCAGCATGGGTCACATAAATGCCTTTATTGCAGACCTTAACTTCAGATTCATAAAAAAGCAGGTACATGGTAGGATATATTCTGTATGGAATATAAGCGGTTCAATACAGCTAAATATATTGCCAAAAGTCTATGCACCACAAGGTTAACCTTTATTGCAAAAAGGTTAAGTCTCTATTCCAAAGACTGGGGACTGACATGAATTTTTTTTTAAGTAACCTTTTAATTGCTTTGCCTTACCATAAGCATTTAGACTGGTTAAAATAATGCTTCCAAATTTCTGGTGTAGACATTTTGAAGCCATACCAACTAAAGGCAGACCTTGAAGCATATGAGGAAGGACACGATCAGGCTTAATGCTCCTCCAAAACCCCATTCACACAGACCTTTGGTCCCAGAAAATACCCATAAAATTGCCAGACAAGCGTCTGTGTGAACACAAACTCGTCCCGTTAATCTTCTGGGATCGTTGCCGGAAAGAGGACCTAGTCAGATACACGAATAACCCTCTGTGCGAACAAGAAGCCAAAAGAATGCCGTAATGGGCAACACAAGTTATGGTTCAGCTCCTTACAATGAGAGATAACATGCATATAAACATTCACCACGAGAAATGTTGCAAACTAGATTGAAGCAGTTATCAGGAAATGATAAATAAGACGCATAAACAATGACGCATGTGCCGTAGTGAGGACGCGCGTGTCATGGCAACATAAAGTTGGTTCAACTCTTTAAAATGAGGGATTTACAACATTCACAACGAGAAATGTCAGCAAACTAGACTGAAGCAGATATCAGGTAAGTTAGCTTATTACTTACTGCGTTGAAACAGAGATCATTCAGCAGCATTAAAGAATATCATGTCACGTGCTCATTTGAGCTATAATAAACGAAAATACCCGCGCGTCATCCCAACAAGATATATCGTTCAGCTCCTCAAAATGCGGGTTTTAAATGCATATAAACAATCACGATGAGAAATGTCTGAAAACTTTATTAAAGCAGAGATCAGGGAGCTTGTCAAATATCCACTCTGAAGCTGAGATCATTCACCAGCATCAGAACTGCGCGTCACCCGCTCCTTAATAATCTTATCATAAACAAAAATGCACGCGAGTGGTTCTAGGAGAGAGAAATAATATATAATATGCAAACTTCAGACGCTGCGTAGAAGAGAGGGCGGGACTTTCAATAGGTCACGTGTCTTTCCGGGATCGTCAGATTCCGGGTAGTCATGGCAGTGTGAATGAACAAAAAATTTAAGCATCCCGGAAAAATCCCGGATGCCTTTCCCGTGTATTTTACGGAATGTCTGTGTGAAAAGGGCTCAAGAGACTTTTTGCATGAGTGTACACCCAGACCCACATACTGCAGATGTAATCTAAAAATAAATGTATAGATTAACAAATACATTTCTGTAAAGAATTTAGAAGGACGTAAACTAGGGAGCACAGAAAATTAAGGAAAAATAATTCTAAGTAAGATGTTCATTTTGACTGTGCTGATTCTGGCTTGCATTGAAATTTTTAACATCATTGTAGATCCTGCTTAATTGACCAAATTTGCAAAAAGTTGTCTGGGTAACTCTTGACAGGGAAGCAACCATTTTGATGGCAAGGTAAGTACATGAGTTAGAGAAGGTAAAGCCATGAGGAAAAGAAGCTGCTTTAGTAATGCTGTTAAGTGCCATGAATGATGACTTATCCCAGTTTATTTTATATCCAGACATAGTGCTGAAAGTATTCAGCTGTTGCAAACACTGTGGTAAAGCAGTGCATAAATCTGATAAATAGAGCATATTAACATAAGCATACAATGCAATATTGTGTTACCAGTTATACATTTTTTTATGGCAGAAGTTGTTTGACTTTGTCTAAGGGCTTGTATGAGGGGCTCTAGTGAATGTGAAAATAAATAAAAGGGGTGATATAGATATAAGACGAGCCGTCGGTGTGGAAAAGCTGTGATTGATAGGAACCTAATGCATTTATACAACAACTGTATGATTTTTGAGAATTTAGGACCAAATCCAAAACAAGTCTGTCAAATACTTTAAGAGCATCCAGAGAAAAATGGCAGCAGTAACAGTGCTAGAGCGAGCATGGTCAATCATGTGTAATAGCCGACTGATGCTAATCAGCCTTTCAAAAAACCAGTCTGACCATAATAAATCAGACTGTCAATGTATGCTTTCAATCGTAAAAATGCTTTAGCTAGGATCTTGACATCGGCATATATTAAAGGGATAGTTCACCAAAAAAATGAAAATTCTGTCATCATTTTCTTACTCTGATGTTGTTACAAACCTGTATAAATTTAGGGTTAGGTTATAAACATGAAGAAAGATATTTTGAGGAATGATGTAATCACACCAATTATGAGCCGTATTAACTTTTATAGTAGAAAAAAAGAATATCGTGGAAGTGAAAAGGACACATAAACGGTTTTATTACAAACATTCCTCAAAATACCTTTTTTCATGTTCATCATATTATAAAAAAAACCTGGGAAAAATCTACCCAGAGCTCATAGCAGGTTAGCTGGGTTCTGCGGTGGAGGTGGACTCCCAAGAGACTGGGAACGCTTTGCTCGGAGATTGACCATCAGCGAAGGGCTCTCAGGGACAGAGGCGGATCCCCCAACGTCATCACCGCGACAGGGGCCTCAGGAATGGGAGGAAGTGGAGCAGCGTGTTTGGCGCTGGGAGGGCACCTGAGCTGTTCATGATTCATCAAATATGCCAGCATGTCAGCGATGCCCAGGGGTTTCAGCATTCTCTCCTCAGAGGGCTGGAGGGGCTGGTCAAGGCAGCTGTTAAAAATAAGCTTCAATTCTGCCTCATTAAAACTAAAGTCTTTTACAGTCCGCAGGAACTTTATAGCAAAGTTTTTGATGTCTGCCTCACTTTGGCCTGGTGGGCTCATAAGGCAGATAAGGATGTATTCATCCTCACCTTCTGGGTTCTATTCTGGCCAGTTTGTTCAGTCATGATTCTAAGGGAAAACAGGACCCAGACACAGACTGATTCTTTAAACAGAAAATCAGGAAAAACAAAAACCCATGAGGGGGCAAAAACAACAGGGAACCAGTAAACCAAAATACACAGACTAGATAAAAACAAACAATAAACTTGACAATGACTCAACTAGACTTGACTTAGATTAGGGCAAACACAAGGGCATTAAATAAGGGAGCAAATCAAGAGGGCAAAAGGTGACAATCATGAAATAACAAGGAGATGAGGGGGCAGGATCGAGAGATGAGACAGGGAAAGCACATGGCCTGATTAAAAACAACCCAATGCCACGTTCTTTCACAAAAAACACATGGGCCTGTCATGAAACTGTGACATGAAGAAAGGATCGTGACAGTTGCTATTCAGACTGTCAATAATGTTCAAGTTGTGGCTGTGTTATTGGAGGAGTACGAATGTAACTTGTGGTAGTAGGGTAGGCTGCTAAAGTGCAGTGACGGTATTGATCATGAGAGATCAAGAGTTCAAAAGTCTGATAGTTTGGGGGAAAAAGCTGTCATGGAGTCGACTGGTGTGGGTCCTAATGCTGCGATAGCACCTACCTGATGGTAGCAGTGACAGCAGCTGATGGCTTGAATGGCTGGAGGCTCTGATGATACTCCGAGCTTTCTTCACACACCGACTGGCATATATTTCCTGGAGGGATGGCAGCTTACCTTCAATATTGTATTGCCATACCAGCCAGTAATGCAGCCAGTTAAGATGATATTTACAGTACTGGTGTAGTTTGAGGTGTGGTGGCTCATTCCAAACTTTTGTCTTAGAGCCTTCTTCACTGTGGCCTCAGTGAGCTCCTCTGTGAAGTGAACACCGAGGAACTTGAAGCTGTTGACTTTCTCCACATGTGACCCATTAAAGGGATAGTTCGGCCAAAAACGATATTAAACCCATTATTTACTCACCCCCAAGCTGTCCAAGTTGCATATGTCCATCGTTTTTCAGACAAACACATTTTCGGATATTTTAGAAAATATTTTAGATCTTTCTGTTGATTAAATGTAATGTTACGGGGTCCAGCAATAGTCCACGACCTTCAAGTCCAAAAAAAGTGCGCCCATCCTTCACAAATTAAATCCAAACGGCTCCAGGATGATAAACAAAGGTCTTCTGAGGGTAATCCGTGCGGTGTTGTTGTAGAAATATCCATATTTAAAATGTTATTAACGTAATTAAATACTTTCCGGTAGCGCCGCCATTTTAGAGTCATCCGCATTCAGGATGAGCGCTTACGCAGCATACAGCGGTTTCTCTGCTGCTGCTCTGTCCCCCGCCCTCCGAATTTGTCATACGTCACTAAGAAAAGTGCGTACACTACGCTAATACTCTCTCCTGAGTCTAAGATGGCGGCGCTACCGGAAGCTAGTTAATTACATTGTTATACTATTTAAATCACGCAGATGATTAGGTGGTGTCAGCAATCAAAGCTATACATTTTAACAGGCTTGTTGAACTGACCTGAAAGTGATGCACGGGATTTATTTTGGACTTTTCTTTTACATTTGCTGTAAATGCTGGGTCTTCCCGGTCAGAATCGACGCACGGCTACAGCTTTTCTCATGTAGTGAAAACGTTTGTGCAGCACTTGTTTATCTTCAACAGCGCATGCCATGAAGAGTCGTGTCCGTAAAAAGGGAAAGAATTTTGGGTGCATGAGCAAGGTATGTGTACCAACTCCGCTTCACCTATGTAATTGCCCGGGTTTCACCGCTTTCCGCACGTCTCCTACTAAATAATAACTAAACACTCGCGGTTGCCGCGTACACTGTTTGAAATGCCCGTTAATGAGCAAACGGAGCCGTATGATATCAAAGCATCGCAAGAGCAGACTGCTCCGCATGCTTTCTACTCGCTCTCGCTGTACTTTTTGTTTTAATTGATCTGCGCAGCACCAACAACCCACGTGATCATCTGCAGTCAGGTGAGGGGGGGGGTGGAGATCCTGGGATGGCTAAAAAGACGAAATAACGTTATAATATTTCGTTTCGTCTCGTTATGGTCACGTGAAAAAGGTTTGTTGACGACTATATTTAGTCAAACTTTTCGTTGACGAAAGCAACACTAGTGTGTATATCTCTTTCCTATAGGCTGATTTGTCATTTGTTAATAATCAGACCTAACACCAACTGAGAATGTAGCCCTGAGGAACTACAGTGCTGGTTCCACTTCCGGGTGACTGGTTCATCCTCTTTGGTGTGGGCTCAACCTCCCCCACCTGAACCGTCCCGCCTCAATGATTGATACTTCGGAGCTGCTCAGACATCTCAACCCTCACATTCTGTACCATTCTTCCTCGAGGTGCATGATGAGCTGACCCAGTCATGGAGAACCCCATTCTCCTCCCGCAACCGAACCGTTTAGCAATCATCCCTCACCACTCTCGACGGTGGAGCCACTAAGGGTTACGCTGGGATCACAGTGGAGTGCCCGGTGTGATGCAGTTGTGTCAAGCCCTGCACGCTATGGCGTTGCTGCAGGCTCACCAGACAAAGGCGCTAAAGGACCTGCACGAGGACGGTCACGGTTCGGCTGTTTTCTTAGAACTCTGTGCCTCTACCAACCTGGCACTTCCTGCGACTAAGGTGAGTGCTACAACGCCTCTATTTGTGTACCCACAGCGCACACACCAGTGATCACCTCCGTTCCGCTCGGCTGTCGCCCCAGGGGTACACCGCTCATGCTGTTAATTCTCCTCACTCGGTATCTGGGCGCCTGGCCATAGCTTCCCAGCCCGTTGCATTGGCTTTTATGCACGATCCGCCTCGGCTGCATGATTCAATTCATCCATCAATAAATTCAGTGATGTGGAATGACGAGCCTGTGAACTTGATGCGTGTTGGCTTCTGTTCATTTAGCCTATTAAGCCTTCCAGGTATGTTCTGTAAGCTATTGTGTACCTGTAAATAACTGTTTGTATTACGTTAACATATGGACACCTATTCAGCCTGCTGTTCTGTGTGCTATTGTTTAGTTGAATAACTTGCCTTTCCAGATTAAATGTCTCTTCTTCGGCTTGGATTTTGTGGAATAATTTTCTAAATAAATGCGATGTATAGTCCACTGCGATTTATGTATGTTATTTCATCTTCATGACGTATTTGTGATTGATGCGACTTATACTCCAGAGCGACTTATAGTCTGGGAATTAGAGTTATAGGAACAAGTTGTGACCGGCCTTCTGCAGGAAGTCCAGGTTCTGACAGATCTAGAAACAGAAGGTTTATGCAGGCACCGGAAGGGACAGCTCCTGTGGCGCTTTGGTAGGGATTACCAATACGTCGGTCACGATGTGACGTCGTAGTAACGACTGAAAAGGAACGTCTCGGTTACATATGTAACCCTTGAAGCAAGCTGAACGTACTCCGAACAAATCCAACCTGGGTTAAATCGGTCCCATGATGCTAGTTTCAACTTTCTTTGATGATTATCTATCATGTAGTTGCACTAAAAGGCTGACTTTTCAGCCAACAGCGTTCAACACAGAAAAAAGTTGGTGTGTGTATTTCTTTATTGATAATAGTAATATGTGCTAAGACGAAGAGTTTATATGCAGAAAGCAACACCCTTTGCTAAAAAATTAAGTTGATTAATGTTTCCCTAAGGACATTTACAGAGGATAAAACTGACTGAAAACTACGAACATATTTCATGTAATTAAAATAAACAACCAATATCAATAAAACAAAGATTTGTAAATAATAATACAGGGACAATACAGTACATGAATAAAAATTATTATAATTAAAAAGACTTTATATAACTGTACTTTTTTAAATACTGTAATCCTGTGCAACCTAAAACAAAAGATCTAAAGCAGTTGAAAATGTTGAGTAATTGCAGAGTTGGCTTTATTGTCCTTGTGTGCATGTAAAATGTATGATTATGCCTTCCCCGCTGTGTAATGTCCTTGTTAACACTAAAGGGTTAACTGTGTCAAGATGTTAGATTTACTCTGCTCATAGCTGATTGGTCGAGTTTGGGTTTGCCGTCTTTTACTCAGAATAAAACCTGCTCTGGAGTGATGAACACCGCTTTAAACCAATTAGGCCACAGAAGTTTAAGATCAACTTCTGATTTGTTTCTAGCAGACCTGGCAGCCAAAGAACAGAAACTGACTAAACAACAGAGACTGGTGCTGTGTACTGTATTTGAGAAATTACAGCTACTGGCAACAGTGGCTTCCTGTTATGGTTGATCCATAGTCTTATACTGTTATGACAGTAACAGGACAGACATGGAAAAGGAATGTTTGCAAAAGACTGAGAGACACTCAGAGCTCTGAAGTCCTCAAATTCACAATGTATTAAAGTAAGAATAGCCTGTGATCAGTGCACCTGTAGAGACTGTTACTAAACAACGAACTGCTAGATTTGTACTAAGTCTACATCTCTTTAAAGCTGTAACATCCTCAAACATGCCATCATAACAACAATTGCTTCTATGTTTTACAAGAAGTCTTTGAATTATTTCAGATAACTTGGTTAAAGTAGTTGCCACTAGGAGGTGTATGTTACCACAGAGGGACCTTGCTCTCATATCTGCAAAAAGATGTAAAGACTTCTTTTATTCTGTGCTTAGCTCAGGCATTGTAGAATATGAAGCCATCTTGATAAGTACACTGCTAAATACATTTACAAATGTTTCATCTACAGGGTTAAATGAAATAAAAATCACTTTAAATATTGCTGGAGATAAAAGGTCATAGTATCTGTTTACATTTATTCATGGGCTCTTTGTTATAATTTGTGGGAGATAAATTTACTCTGTTATGTCTGATTTATAGAGCAACTTCTCTGAATGATCTTAATGACAAAAATTAGCATCCATTAATACTTTGGGAAAAAGACAATGTAATAATTAAAGGATTCAGAGCTGTATGTAAATAATCCTGTGTAAAATGTGACAGATAATAATGACCAGTTAAATAAAAAAAGGTAAGCAAACATGAATATAACAAATTATACATGCAACATTAATATATATTTTTACTAAAAGCCAAGAACAGACACTACAGAAAAGATTCAATAACTTATGCACTTTAAGGGTAAATATACAGATATTGTAGACAATATGGTAAATGTCTTAGCATTGTAGATTTTTTATGCACTCCATGACCTTTATTAGTAGATTTTGAGCTGATCTGTAGGATCATTGTTCACCAGGAGCTGCTTGTTCTACACAGCCATTTCTCAATGACGTGAGCATAGAATAAAAAGGTCCTGGAGGTCAGCTGACACAACCACCCAATTACAGAGTGGAAAACTGCCAGGATGATTGATGATTCCTTAAACGTCCTTGATATTTTCCTATAATACAGCCTGGGCTCCCAACTGCTTATCTGATCTTAAAATTTCTTTGTATTGTTCTTGTGGTCTGCCAAACGTTGGCCAAGGACCACCAATAAGTCCAAAACATGACCTGTAAATATACAGTGGCAAGAACAAGTATGTGAACCCCTAGGCATGAACTTTTTTTTTTACAGTGATTTGCTATAAAATGTGATCTAATCCTCATCTAGGACACAACAACAGACAAACACAAACACACATAAGCTGAAAACACACAAATAATTCTAGTTTCTTGTGTCTTTTTTGAAAACACCTATTAAATATTCACAGTGCTGGAGGAAAGTGTGAGTGAACCCTTGAATTTAATAGCTTGTTGAACCTCCTTTGGCACCAATTACTTCAAACAAGCACTTTCAGTAGTTCTGGATCAGACCTGCACATAATTCAGAAGGATGTTTTTACCCGTTCCCCTTTACAAAACTGCTTCAACACAGACACATTTGTAGGATGTCTGGTGTGAACCGCTCTCTTTGGAGGTCATCTCACAGGTTAAGGTCTGGGCTTTGACTAGGACACTTTGAATGGCACATTTAGTTTTTTTAAGACAGTCTGTTGTGGATTTAATCGATGCTTAAGGTCATTGTCCTGCTGCATCAACCAACTTCTACTGAACCTCAACTGGTGGACAGTCACCCTGATATTATCCTGTAGGATATTTTGTTAAACTTGTGAAATATTTTTCCCCTCAATGATGGCAAGTGGTCCAGGCCCTGAGGCAGCAAAGCATGCCCAAATCATGAAGTTCCCTCCACCATACTTCACTGTTGGGATGGTGTTTTGATTTTGGTAAGCTGTAGCCTTTTTGCATCATGGTATTTTTCTCGAGCAATTCAACTTTTGTTTCACCAGTCCATAAAATATTTTCACAGGAGCACCAGGGTTTCCCAAGGTGCTCTTTTGCAAAATTCAAGCTCAAAGCAATGTTTTTCAGGAGACCAGAGGCTTCCTTCATGATGTTCTGCTTACTTATAAAGACTTCAAGTCTTTAGCTGTTACTCGTGGGTTCTTCTTTAGTATTTCTGTGTTGTCCCTTAGGAGTCATCTTGGTTGTGTGCCCACTTCTAGGAAGGGTAGCTACAGTATTAAACTGTCTCAATTTACAATTCATCTAACTGTTGACTGATGGATGTCTAAACATTTTGAGATGGTTTTGTATCACTTTTCAGCCTTATGGAGTGCAACAACTCTTCAACTCTTGATCAGATATCTTTAGAGAGGTATGGTTCATAAGAGCAGACATGTTAAAATGTTAGAGTGTCTTTTAATCAATCAAAGTTGCACTAAACCACACCTTTGAACAAATTTTATTAATTGGACTCCGGTTTGCCAGTTTCTGATACAGATTAGCTTTTATTAAAGTAAATAGTTTATGGGTTCACTTACATTTTCCTCCAGCACTGTAAATGTTTACAGGGTGTTTCAAAAAAAGACATTGTGTTTGTCTATAGATGAGGATTAGATCACATTTTATGGCAAATCTCTGTAAAAACAGTTCATAGGGGTTCACATACTTGCCACTGTATCTGGTGTAAAAATGTATCGTCATATCCCTGGTCATTTTATATGTTGTGTGCATGTAAATATGTACATATCACGTGATAATGACTGTAAATACAATGCTGTAATATAACAATTCAGAGGGTTATTTCTTTGCATAAAATGAAGACAGCAGTAATATGATTAAAGATGCCAATGGTATGAATGAACTGTGGACTTTTTATCATTGCAAAGTAATACTGCATTAATATTAAATGTGCAGAAATGTTATTTAATAAATGAAGAGCTATTAAATGCCTGTTAACACAAATGTATTAGAAAATAAAATCAAAGTTATCATTGGGAAATACAGAGATGCTTCTATGGTGAACTTAAAGGAACAGTATGTAGGATTGTGGCCAAAACTGGTATTGCTATAACAAAACTTGTGGTTAAAACTGGTACTGCAATCACACAACTGGTGGCCAATACACAAAATGTCAACATAAACATCAGTTGAGGGCTGCAACTCCACTTTTTAAATGACAATATCCTGGCAGGACCACTGTTGTCAGTAATATAAGTATTTGAAATGAAAAAATGATTTCTTAATGTCTAGTGACATATCAGGGCCATTTTATGATTAATTGATATACATTTCTTACATACTGTTCCTTTAAGTTTATCCGTGGCTTCACACTCATTTTTCCATAGGGATTTTTAGAAATGTAATAAATTTTTTTAGAAAATAAAGAAATGTTCTATATCTTATAAACATTGCTATTGCCAAAATAAACAAATAAATAACCTTTCACTAAATGTTTCTTTGAGAAACCACAAAAAGTTCTTCTATGGCATTGCTGTGAAGCACCTTTTAAGCACCTACATTTTTTAGAGTTCACACACAGGGACGCACACACACACACACACACACACACACACACACACACACACACGCGCGCACGCACGCACGCACGCACACACACACACACACGCCCGCGTAGTGTTTAAGTGTTAAAGTGGGAGTAGGTCACATCAGGTCTGATCTCACTCAGTGTGAAGTGTGTTCTGTTTAATGAGGTTCAACATAAATGAGTGAGAGAGGTTCTGTGCTTGGTTCTCACCACAGCCTCCCAAACCAGACCTGCAAGATCAATGACCACTCAAGGGAGAAGCTATGAGGATTTTTCAACTCTTTCTCTTTATCAAAGCAATCGTTCTTCCCATTCATGCTCTTCTTTCTCTCACCTCCTCAAAAGACACATGGAGACCCTCTGCTGCGCTCCTCCAAACCCGGCTATTATCCTGAAACAACTCCCACATCACCACTGTCAGGAGACGGATCAACACCGAGTTAAATGCTGAGGTCATGGAGCAGGGAAAATAGCCGTCCTCCCATAAAATTAAATCACTCCTGCTATTTGCGAGAATGGATAGAGAGGGGATTTTAGAGGGAGATTGCTGTGTATGTAAAAGTTATATAATGTGCATTATCTCATTGCATGAGTAGACATCTAACATCATGACACAAAGAGTGTAATAGGATACGCTATAGACAATAAATTTCATAAAACAATGTAGAGTAAAATGCTTATTACAGTAAATTAAACTTGAAGAATGAATCTTAATTTACCATTTGTACTGTAAGACTACATAAGTGTCCTTTACTGCTATGTTAACAGATTATTATGTCTTTCGCAAGGTTGGGTCAATTACTGGAAGTAGAACCATGTAAAAATATTATATTTTAAAGGTGTATTGTGTAAGTTTTAGCAGGATCTCTTGACATAAATGCAATCTAATATACATAACTATATTATCAGTGGCGTGTAAAGACCTTACATAATGAACTGTACATTGAATGTTTATTTTTAATTGTCAAGATACATGTATAGGTGACCCCTCAAAAACTTACTAGAATTACACCATGTAAACTACCATACCACAGACAAATACACAGTTGGCTTACACTTTTAAAAGGGACAGTTTAAATGTTAAAATACTTATATTTTAAATTAAATAAAATGAAATAAACACATTTTATAATTTATACTTTTTAAAAAGACTTTTATAAAAGCTGCAAATTAAAAGGTGAAATGGCCATAAAAGGCATGATTTGCACTTTTGATACAGTTTTTCACAAAAACAAAGTTTTATAACTGATAAACTTCACGTGTCAGTCTTGATGTTTCACTGTGGTTTGCATAAAAACAGCAAGATTTATTGAAAATGAAAATTAATTATCTGCCTGATCAATTCGGAGAGGCAGTATAGAGAGTATGCATTGACGTCACTTTTCCATGTGACCACGCCAGAACTCGCCCTGTCGAGTGGCAAATGTTGAACAAAATGGCTGGTTTTCATAGCGGGTGCTGCGAAAATGCCAGTAAAACGGACTATTACTGTATCAGCTTAAATTAAATTTAGTTGGACTTGATAGCAGGTGTGGACAATACTTCGTTACATTAGTTACATTTTCCAAGCATCTGTGTTTTATTAGGGTGTTTGTATTGGGAAAAATGTTACTTCACTACATTCTAAAGCATATAATCATACTGTGTATTCTTTATTATCCATATTAAAATTGATTTAATACCTAATTACAATGTAATTAGATATTAAAGGGGTAGTTCAATGTTATTTCATGCATTCTGACTTATTAACACAGTTATAGAGTTGTTTCCTGATGCTAAACTTAGGCAAAGTGTCAAAAAAGCAGTTGGGCGTGTTACAGAGTATTTCTGTGTCGAATGCACTTCGCCGGGGTTCGTGCAAGTTTCTGAAAGTTTTTTCGATTACAGGTCCAGCTGACGTTTCAGGGGTTTCTTTACGCATCACTTTTTATGGGCACTGCCTCTGGAAAACCCCGCCTACCCGTCAATCAGCGGGAGACGCTGAAACTTACAAACATCACATCACGCGACACAGCTTTGTTTAATTTCAAAACACAACAATGGCACGAAAGAAGGTGTGTTTTTGGATGTAAAGAGAAGAAAGCCAGTGAAAGCCAAATTCTTGAAAAAATACTTTTAAGTAGAAAGTAAAACCTCTGCTTGATAGTGACGCTAGCAACTTGTCAACCCACCTGTGGTCTGTGGACGTTGGCATGAAATCTATTTACTTCTCCTTTCTGTGTTTTTTGGCAGTCTGTAAAACGATAGCTCCGAAATTCTTGTTAATCTGTTAGTGGAGTCTATCGCACAACAGCTGATTCCCATTTAGACGCGATTTCTACGTGTTTCCGCTGATTTTACACTGTACACAAATTCTGCCCCTCTGTCTTTTGACACTCAGTGGGAGTAACCGCAGTCACTTTCGCCGACGGTGAGATCATGTGCATACCCTCTATTGGGGTAACGACTGTACACAAAGCAATGTGCCATTGAAACATGCAGCATGAATATAAAATGCGTGCTTTTACTGGTAACTTGACTGACCTGCTCCCTTACTAGCGAATATTTCTTTGACTTTGCAGCATCTCGCTGCGCCTGAGGCCAGGGCTTTTCTTTTTTATCCGCTCACTTACTCTCTCTGCTCCTTTGTGTTTGTGCTGCATATTTGCACGATTGTCAGATATAGCCAAAGAGGCAGTGGTTGCGTCATGTGGTGGCTTTTTCACACCGTGATTGCCTGATTCGTAGATTTTGAGAGGTCCGTCAATAATTCATCAGCTTGTCACATGTCAACCTGAGCTGACTGCATAACAGGTAGGTCAGAATGACTGCCAGGCCACCAGAAAATGTCCTGGTGCTCCAGATGGCCAGTCTGCCCCTGACCGCAAATAAACACAAACTTTTGGTGTTTGTGATGAGGTTCATGGTGTTTAATCTGCCAGTTAAGCTAAGAAAGATTCTGGAACCACAAATTTACTTCAGTTTAACATTAAATCAACACGATTGGTTGAGGAGGATTTCTAGCCTGGGTTTACCCATGCTGGTTTGTGCGCAAATTTATTCACGCTGCAAGTCTAGCATGAAAACCAATTTTGCCCCTGAAATAGGGAACCAATCACAGAACGGGGAGGGGGCAGCAAGACAATGACGACGTCTATGCGACACATTGAAGCAGTTTTGTTTATCCAACACGGCACCAGACGCAAAGTTACTTTTCAATGCAGCCTTAGATAGTGTTCTAAGATGTTTTGAACGCAAGTTTATTTTAAAAAAAGAGCAACATTTGGTGTTAAACAATTTAATATCCAAGAAGGATGTTTGGATATGGCAAAACATGATAGCCACTGGTTTTATAGGACCAACCTCCTAGACATCGTCGTCGACGAAGTACAATTAACTTATAAATGGTAAGTGGTATTTATTAATATCATATTGTCATTATGCCTGTAATGTGGTTGTCACAGTGCCACTAAGTTGTGTTGGTTTTCAATATTAATATACAGTTACCGGTTTAGTTGCATAGCTTTCAGCTGTGTGCACACGTACCCGAAAAAAGTTGTTTACGTTTGAAGTGATGTCGCTCTACATATGTCATATGGTATAATTGAAACGATTGGATATGAGCTACATACAGTTCCTTGAACCCCCCCTCCCAGAAAGTTTTAGATGTCTCCTTATTTAAAACACCTGATTCAACTTATCAGCATCCTTCCAAAATGGTAAACACGTCTCCCTAACAAGCTGATGAGTTAAATCAGGTGTGTTAAATAAGTAGACATCTAAAACTTTCTGGGATGGGGTGCTCGAGGACCAGTATTCGGAAGCACTGCTTTAAGTAACTCATTTTTAGTTCGTTCACCAAAATGATTCAATCACATTTGTTCACTGATTCATTTAGGGATCATGGCTGTGTCCGAAACTCAGAAAACAATATAGTAGGCAAAAAAGCAGTAGGCGAACAAATAGTATGTCTGAATCCTCAGTTTACATAAAAGTGTATGCGGGAATTAACAGGATTTTGGATTATTTCTCACGAGATTTGCAGTGTTGGGAAAGTTCACTTTCTACATGAACTAGTTCAGTTCACAAATTTTAAAATTTTGAACTAGTTCACAGTTCCAAAAATGAACTAATTTATAGTTATTTTTCCCCATATTATTATTTTTTAATTATTGCCATTATACCCCATATAGAACCACAGACAGCAATTATTTTATCAGTTTTAACACTAAATGCGTCAGATTTCATCTTCATATCCAACTTTAAATCCTTATCCAACCATGGGTTTACGTAAGCATTGACTGTCTTTTAAGTTTTGTATTTGATTGCACATACCTTGAAAGGCTAGCCGGGTGCTTCAAGGGGTTTTCCGGGATAGAAGCGTTGCGAGGCATCTCGTGTAGGACAACTTGCACGTGCACGTTAAATAGCGTGAGGTTAGTCAGAGTCTATCAAGATCCAGAATATGCGTTAGTAGCCTATGTTAATCCTTAACCGTTTAGGACAAATATGATGTTATTTAATGTTAAACTATGTGAGCAGTATCCAGTGCGTCACCTCCATGCTGCTCTTTGTTTTGATGACGCATGCAGCCATGAAACGCGGGTGTTGCCATATTGGGTGTTTTTTCCGCTACACATTAAGGCCTGTTTACGGTGTGTTTTAGTCGGGTTTTCGCCTGGAAGACTCTTTAGAAATCTGGCACCCTATTGAAAGACGTTAAACTGAAAGAGCGTGTCGTTCACAAGCCCCAGAATGAACGAGTTCACAGTACGTTCATCAGGCAGTAATACAGGACGTTCAGTTCACGTTCGCCCAAAATATGAACGAGTTCATTAACTTTTGTTCAATGAACTCGTTCAGGCACAACACTGGAGATTTGGAGGTTTATATACTTAAGTTGCATCTGAAACCGCCTACTTACCTACAATTCATCCGGACCACGTGACGTCACTGTGTTTGCCTTCTATCAGAAGTGACCACTAAGGATAACATTAATGCTTGCCTAATATTAAATGAATAGTAAAGATTCTCAAGTAATTAAATAGTAAACAGTAAGTGATAAAATAAGAAGAAACAAAGAAACAAATTAAAAACAGACAAATAAATATAACATTAAGTTGCAGATCGCTTTTGTTTAACAAGCTGTCACTTTAAAAGCCTATAGTAATGCGTTGATTCAACCCCTTTCCCCTAAACTATTCACTTTACATATAACCTTTTTTAAATATATTTTCACCAATGGACATTTTAACTTAATTACCAGTATGAGCGTAAACCGTTAACCGTCAAGTGCAAAGCTGAAAGATCACAGTTCTGCATGTGCACGTTTGTTCTCACTGACAGCAGATTTTCTTTTGTGTCCCAGCAACTTATTATAACTACAAAACAATACATTAAAATACATTATGATATTGCTTCAACAGATCCTTGCATTTGAGACAGCAGGTGCGCCAATCAGGTTTCACAAAGACTTTTCACGTATGTATCCTCATGAAAATAATGCATTATTACTTATTATACCACGGGTCTGTTGAATGCTGCATTCTGATTGGCTGAGAAGTGTTCTATGGGTGTTGATTATTTTTCTGTAAACCGCACACCTAACTTTTCAAATGTCTTAAAAATAGGCACCAGAGCAATGTTTGTGGTAACCGTGGTATAAGCGGAATAATTGACTCCGGTCCTTTGAATTATTTAAAAATAATGCACACCTGCGGTGTAACGACACTCCGCTTCGCGTCGTGCCGCATTACCACCTTGGTGTGCATTATTTTCTTATAATTCAATGGCCCGTCGTCAATTATTCCTTACCCATTGAACTTTAGAAATATAGTAGAGATTATGGTTGTATGTGTACTCTTTAGATGTGAATCACTGTTCTGGGCTGTTATGGTAACGAGATACTGCGTGCTATGAGAGGGATTGATCATTGGCGTTATTAAATTAAAGCCAAAAATATTCACCAAGTTGTCTACTTTATATATAGCCTAATGACAGATATTATATTTATTTTTATGATACACTTTTAATTTCCGGAAATATTTAATACGGAATATGACAAATAATGCAGGATCCCAAAAAGCGACATTTTGTTGATTTTGCGCTCTTCCGCGATCACGAACAACTTTAGGGACTGACTGGCAGCCGACATGTAACTTCAGATTGTACAATCAGCATTTTTTCTCTGGTAAGCCCTCAAATTAAACTAATAAATGTGATCATTTAGCACATTAGATATGCTGTATTCACTGCAAAGACGGACACAAATATGACGGCGGGCATGGCGGAAGTGACGTGTTTGGTACTCATGAATATACTAGAAGAAAAAAGTATGTGAACAGAGTAGTATATCAGAATGCTCAGTATTCATAAAATGAGTAGGCAATAAATCCCTGAATGCCCTACTGCGTCTACTCAGATTCTGAAGCATTGATCGATGGATACATTTCTATCTCTGCTTTCCCATGATGCCACAGAAATGCAAAGCTATCGTCATATCGACAGGAGACTAGCAACTCGATGGATTTTAAATGTAAGTAGCTATTGCAAACAAATAAAGCGGTTCCTTCTGTTAAAATTGCATTTGTTGAACTACTGAACAGTAAACTGTAAATTGCTAAAGGTGTTAAGAGAGTATGCTGTAGTATTTGTGATTTTGCTGTAAAACACGTACTGTATTTATAGCTAACAGTTGAGTTCCATTAAGCTCACATACATCTCTAAAGTGGATTAACACAAACACTTGGTAAACCATACATGTTAAAGACAAATACTAAATGTTTTTTTTTCATGTGGTATGAACTATGTTTTCATTTATTTTGATAATTTTATTCATTATATTTTAAAATCTTTATTCATGTTTCCTGTTTTGGTTCAGTAAATAAAAGGAAATCGCATTAACTCATGCATTAATCATTGCTCGACTAAAAATGAATCACATTACCTGCATTTGTCTAGTTTGTATTTAATCACAGCTGTCATCCTGACATTACATATTAAATTACAGTTTGCTTGTTTTACTCAATTTTGTCCAGTGAGAAAATGTGTAATATAATGAAGTATTGGTCAGCATTTGTCATTATTCTTGTGCATAACTGTTGGGATAGGCTAGCAATGTAATTCTGGGGTATGGTATCTCAGAGATATTTTTCCGAGTATAAAACCAACAGTCTTCTCCAAATGCGAGATGTTCCAGTAGCTGTCGACCTCTCCTCAGACATTTCAACCATTGCAAACACTGACAGAGACCATACAAAGTAGGGTTGTCAAAGTTAGTGATGCAATCAGGTGTTAGTGAACCTGTCCTTCATTCAAACGCATACGTTTATATGGCAGTTATTAGGCTGAAGTTCAATCAGGGCCGCAGTAACCAGCAGACGGATGGCATCAAAGTACCGTGAGAGCGATACAAGAAATCAATCACAAATGATGACATGAGGTTGAACAAGCCTATTACGTCATAGGTCACATGATAACACTAACATGGTGGATGATGTCCATACTTAACACAATCATGCGATAATGTACATACTCTTTTACCGCTCGTTAAGTAGGTAGGCTTCTCATTGAAATGAAGTACCTACTCAGTGAGTATGAGCAGATATCCTGATGCAGTGTATATATTAGGCCCTGTTAACATGAGGATGCTCAAAATATTTTATCGGATATGCTTTTTGTTTACATGGTGACAGTGTTTTTGGGGCTTAAAAATGCAAAAAACCACACTCCATAGTTGAAATCTTAAAAACGCTCTACCGTTGCGTTCCCATCTAAAGGGTAAAAATGCAAAAGTCTGCTCACGGTGGCTCTCGCCGCATATGCGTTTACGGCACAGGCATGCACTAGTTCAGGAAAATAACAACAAACATGTCGGATTATTTCTATACGTCGGACCTTTTCAGCAGTTGTGCGAGATATTCACAGCTAGTATTACTGATCAAAGAAGGCGCATTAATTATCTCTATCAAATTGTTGATGAGACAATTCATCTGAGGCAATCCAGATGGCTTTGGACGAGACCTGGGAGAACAAGGAAGAAGGTTGTACGCAGGCATGTGGACTTGGTGTTGTTGGGTGTCACTGCTTCACATTGCCACCGAGCCGCCTGGAGTGCAAACTACATCGAATATCACACACTTTTGTGCCACCATATGCATGCAGATATTCCCCCCAAAATGCTCATATAAATGCAAAATAAAAAGTGATAATGCAGCGCCACTTTTGTGTTTTCTCTTAAGATTGTTTCCGTGTAAACGTAGCCTTAGTTGGTGACTTCAACATTGCGGATTTGAGAACGTCTCCTAGTCTGAGGACATCAACAGTTTACACTTACGTGAAATACAAACTGATATTAGACAAAAATATTTTCTCATGTTGTGACTCTCATATCACGTCTGTGTTGTGAGAAACACATCTAAACATACAGGACAGTTAACAGCGAATCACATGCCAATCATCAATGGATTTTTTTTTCTGGAGGTTGTGTGCATTTAACTGTGTCTGACGACAAACAGGTCGCTCGCATATGATGGCAGATCTTTATCAATAGTACACGTGTAAAGAAAATAGTAAATAGATATAGTAGGTTTATATCCACATCATCCAAAACTCTCTGTGTTCTGTGTGTTTCTTGATACGAGTGAAAAACGACATCAAGACGATTCAGTTTATGCAGGGAACTTAATAGAGGCGGACACTACTTGGGTACTTTGAGGACATTTTCCAAGCATCTGTGCTTTATCAGGGTGTTTGTCTTGGGAAAAAAATTTACTTTGCTAAAAAATGTTCAGTACATTCTAAAGCATAGAATCATACTGTGTATTCATTGTATATTAAAATACTAGATGTTTAATGTACTTAAATATTAAATATAAACCAAAAACTTGAAATTATGAAATGTAGTAAAAATTATGGTAATATGCTTTGGAATGTATGTTTTCCAGAGAAAAACACAATCTTAATGCACTCGTGCTCTGAATAAAGATAATTCATATAAGACAGAAACTTTTGAAACGGTCCTGTGCTACATGCTATTGTTAGCATTACACCACAAAAACAATAAAATAATATATTGCAAATGACCTGTAACTATGTCTTACCTTTGCAGTAAAAAGAAAGCCAGCTCGGGGTCTGTTTTCATACCCAGCGCTGACCGGAGCTCCCTCCAAGAATCAAATGCCAATCCGATGTTTACTCTTGTCTTTGCCCCAACGCCTGTCACGCTCTATTTTGGCAGCACTAGATAAGGATTATTTTAACCCTCTGTGGTCGACTCTTTATTTTTCAATCACTCCGCAAAGAGACTTAGATTACTCTGCTGATTTTGGACATACTAATATGGGCCCGGTTCCCCAAAACGTTCTTATCGCTAAGTAGTTCTTAACCTATTCCTTAAACCTCTCTCTTAACTCTATGGCACGATTCCCAAAACGTTCGTACGCTAAGTATATCTTCTGTAAGTCACACTTTCGTAAGGTTGGTCTGGACCATTCGTAAGCTCTCTCTTAGCGTTGTTTGAGTGCAAAACGCTATCGCCGCAGTCTTTAGAAATCAGCGCAGTGCAGTACAAGTCAAACTATGGTATGCTGACAATGATTTTATGTTATGGACATTTTAAGACTTATAATAAAATATGTTTGCAATGGATACAGAGCTATTTATGCAGTTGACTTTATTTGGTATCAGAATGAATCAAAGACGGCGCCGGTGTTGAAGTTTGTTCCCCATCGATGTCTGTTCCCTCTATGTTTATAGCGTTTACATTTATAATTTATTTAGAAAGATTAAAGATTTGAATTTGTTATACTAAAAGCAATAATATCATGTATTATATTATACAATTTATTAAATATTTCTTATTTGACAGTTTTATATCTTTTAACCTGTCTTTTTTCCTTTTTTTCTCTCTACTGTTTGTTTAGAAACTGTTATGTTTCCATACATAATAAATATATATTATACATATAATATGATTCACACTGTAATACTGTAAAAATATTTTACAATCAAGAACAATCAAGATACATTAATAAAATGCACACACACACATCTCAGTAGCCATTAAAACGTTCAATGTATATAAAGAATAAACGTATAATGTGATAAAAACGCTATAAAAACACTAAAGAGAAACATAGGGGGAACAGACTTCCACACAACACTGGTAACCTCGTAACCGTTTAGTCCATGCCAATTTTTTTATTCTGTAACACTTAAAACCTTTTGACAATTTGCCGGACGTGGCTAAATAAAAAAAATTTGCCTCCCAAGACAACTCATTATGGAGCTGCTAGATCTTCTCAGACCATATTCTCTATCTAACTCTCTCTGTTTATTGTAGATAGGTTGTTTTTTATTGAAAACATTAATGGCAAGCAATACCGCATTAAACAAAAGTACTACAGCTGCTTGCCAAGTAATTCTGATTGTTAAGTACGTTACCGTTAGTATAAAAGTGTATTATATAATTTTTCACAAGTGGCACAACGGGATAAGGAGGGTGGATGATTAGCGAGGTTCATCTACCCGTAACCCGTATTACTGACAATTGGATAATTTAATTAATAGTCTATATTTTACGGATAACTTAAACTATGTTAAAATAAATGTTACTGGAATAATTTGAGTAATGATCCATTTGTATAGAGCGTGTTGTCTTTCTTAACGCCGTAATGCACTTTCGCGTGAAGTGGAAAATCGATCCCTGAGCAATCGATCGCAGATAATTCAGCACCTTCACTTGGGACAGCGCCAGTGTTACGTCGAACTTAGAGGCAGCGTGTTAAGAAGCTTCCTAAGAGACACTTCGGGGACCACACTTAGGAACATAAACAACTTTGGTAAGAGATATCTTTTTGAGTTTAGAAACAAAAGATACATGTCTACATAATGCTTGGAATGTCTGTTTTTAAATGATTTAAGTGAAATCGAGCCACGCCCCGCTCCATTGAAGTGAAGAGCAGGAATCATCCACATCATTAGTTAACCCCACAGTCAATGGAGACTCCATCTCTGCATTCAGTGCTGTGTTGAGTTTTAATCCAAGTGCTGGAAACATGACATCTAAATTGTTTACTCGCGCCTGTAACTAAAAGTTATCTCCAGACAAACGCTAGTGTGTGATCTATGTCCCGAACGTGAGTTCGGCAAGTATGGCTTCTAAACTAGCCCTGATAGACAAGCATTGGTGGTTAGTGGTAGAATTCTCGCCTGCCATGCGGGAGACCTGGGTCCGATTCCTGGCCAATGCAATTGAGGCTGCTCCTTCATGAAAACTTTGTAATAATGCTCCACGAAGCTGTCATTTTGGATGCAGTGTTTTCCAAATGCTTTTTATCTGCTTTTTAGTTTTGATAAGTGTGACTTGATTTAATCAAACTCAAAATAGCAAAACTTGTGTTCTGGCTACGCTTAAAAATGTTGTGAGGTGAGTTCGGCACGTAGGGCTTCTAAACTAGCCCTGCTAGACAAGCATTGGTGGTTCAGTGGTAGAATTCTCGCCTGCCACGCTGGGGACCTGGGTCCGATTCCCGGCCAATGCAAGGAAAGGGGTATAAATAGACATCGGAGCCAGCTGCAAATGGGTGGGTTAGCGGCAATAAGTTCCTCCTACTTGTGGCATAAGGTCCTCCCGGCTGCGATATATACTTGAATCCAAGTGAGGCAATTCCTTCATGAAAACCTTGTAAAAATTGCTCCACGAAGCTGTCATTTTGGATGCAGTGTTTTTCAAATGCTTTTTATCTGATACGTGTGACTTGATTTAATCAAACTCAACATTTCAAAACTTGTTTTGTGCGGATTCCATGTACGAAGCACATATGGTGAGCTTGACAGGAAGGGCTTCAAGACAACCCCTTGCAGGCAAGCATTGGTGGTTCAGTGGTAGAATTCTCGCCTGCCACGCGGGAGACCCGGGTCCGATTCCCGGCCAATGCAATTGAGGCTGCTCCTTCATTACAGCTTTGTAAGAATGCTCCACGAGGTAGTCTTTTTGGATGAAGTGTGGTCATCTGCTTTTAATCTGCTTTCCTGCTTTGATATGTTTGACTTGATTTTTTATGAAAGTCAACATTTCAAAACTTGTGTTCGGGAGACCCGGGTCCGATTCCCGGCCAATGCAATTGAGGCTGCTCCTTCATTACAGCTTTGTAAGAATGCTCCACGAGGTAGTCATTTTGGATGAAGTGTGGTCAGCTGCTTTTAATCAGCTTTCCTGCTTTGATATTTTGACTTGATTTCATGAAAGTAAACATTTTAAAACGATTAAAATCATTGTGTGGTGAGTTCGGCAGGTAGGGCTTCTAAACTAGCCCCAACAGACAAGCATTGGTGGTTCAGTGGTAGAATTCTTGCCTGCCACGCGGGAGACCCGGTCCGATTCCCGGCCAATGCAATTGAGGCTGCTCCTTCATTACAGCTTTGTAAGAATGCTCCACAAGGTAGTCATTTTGGATGAAGTGTGGTCAGCTGCTTTTAATCTGCTTTCCTGTTTTGATATGTTTGACTTGATTTCATGAAAGTCAACATTTCAAAACTTGTGTTCGGGAGACCCGGGTCCGATTCCCGGCCAATGCAATTGAGGCTGCTCCTTCATTACAGCTTTGTAAGACTGCTCCACGAGGTAGTCATTTTGGATGAAGTGTGGTCAGCTGCTTTTAATCTGCTTTCCTGTTTTGATATGTTTGACTTGATTTCATGAAAGTCAACATTTTAAAACGATTAAAATCGTTGTGTGGTGAGTTCGGCAGGTAGGGCTTCTAAACTAGCCCTAACAAACAAGCATTGGTGGTTCAGTGGTAGAATTCTCGCCTGCCACGCGGGAGACCTGGATCCGATTCCCGGCCAATGCAAGTGAGGCTGCTCCTTCATGACAGCTTTGTAAGAATGCTCCACGAGGTAGTCTTTTTGGATGAAGTGTGGTCAGCTGCTTTTAATCTGCTTTCCTGTTTTGATATGTTTGACTTGATTTCATGAAAGTCAACATTTCAAAACTTGTGTTCGGGAGACCCGGGTCCGATTCCCGGCCAATGCAATTGAGGCTGCTCCTTCATTACAGCTTTGTAAGAATGCTCTATGAGGTAGTCGTATTGGATGAAGTGTGGTCAGCTGCTTTTAATCTGCTTTCCGGTTTTGATATGTTTGACTTGATTTCAGGAAAGTCAACATTTTAAAACGATTAAAAACGTTGTGTGGTGAGTTCGGCAGGTAGGGCTTCTAAACTAGCCCTAACAGACAAGCATTGGTGGTTCAGTGGTAAAATTGTCGCCTGCACGCGGGAGACCTGGATCCGATTCCCGGCCAATGCAATTGAGGCTGCTCCTTCATTACAGCTTTGTAAGAATGCTCCATGAGGTAGTCTTTTTGGATGAAGTGTGGTCAGCTGCTTTTAATCTGCTTTCCTGTTTTGATATGTTTGACTTGATTTCATGAAAGTCAACATTTCAAAACTTGTGTTCGGGAGACCCGGGTCCGATTCCCGGCCAATGCAATTGAGGCTGCTCCTTCATTACAGCTTTGTAAGAATGCTCCACGAGGTAGTCATTTTGGATGAAGTGTGGTCAGCTGCTTTTAATCTGCTTTCCGGTTTTGATATGTTTGACTTGATTTCAGGAAAGTCAACATTTTAAAACGATTAAAAACGTTGTGTGGTGAGTTTGGCAGGTAGGGCTTCTAAACTAGCCCTAACAGACAAGCATTGGTGGTTCAGTGGTAAAATTCTCGCCTGCCACGCGGGAGACCTGGATCCGATTCCCGGCCAATGCAATTGAGGCTGCTCCTTCATTACAGCTTTGTAAGAATGCTCCATGAGGTAGTCTTTTTGGATGAAGTGTGGTCAGCTGCTTTTAATCTGCTTTCCTGTTTTGATATGTTTGACTTGATTTCATGAAAGTCAACATTTCAAAACTTGTGTTCGGGAGACCCGGGTCCGATTCCCGGCCAATGCAATTGAGGCTGCTCCTTCATTACAGCATTGTAAGAATGCTCCACGAGGTAGTCTTATTGGATGAAGTGTGGTCAGCTGCTTTTAATCTGCTTTCCTGTTTTGATATGTTTGACTTGATTTCAGGAAAGTCAACATTTTAAAACGATTAAAAACATTGTGTGGTGAGTTCGGCAGGTAGGGCTTCTAAACAAGCCCTAACAGACAAACATTGGTGGTTCAGTGGTAGAATTCTCGCCTGCCATGCGGGAGACCCAGGTCCGATTCCCGGCCAATGCAATTGAGGCTGCTCCTTCATTACAGCTTTGTAAGAATGCTCCACGAGGTAGTCATTTTGGATGAAGTGTGGTCAGCTGCTTTTAATCTGCTTTCCTGCTTTGATATGTTTGACTTGATTTCATGAAAGTCAACATTTTAAAACGATTAAAAACGTTGTGTGGTGAGTTCGGCAGGTAGGGCTTCTAAACTAGCCCTAACAAACAAGCATTGGTGCTTCAGTGGTAGAATTCTCGCCTGCCACGCGGGAGACCTGGATCCGATTCCCGGCCAATGCAAGTGAGGCTGCTCCTTCATGACAGCTTTGTAAGAATGCTCCACGAGGTAGTCTTTTTGGATGAAGTGTGGTCAGCTGCTTTTAATCTGCTTTCCTGTTTTGATATGTTTGACTTGATTTCATGAAAGTCAACATTTCAAAACTTGTGTTCGGGAGACCCGGGTCCGATTCCCGGCCAATGCAATTGAGGCTGCTCCTTCATTACAGCTTTGTAAGAATGCTCCACGAGGTAGTCATTTTGGATGAAGTGTGGTCAGCTGCTTTTAATCTGCTTTCCTGTTTTGATATGTTTGACTTGATTTCATGAAAGTCAACATTTCAAAACTTGTGTTCTGGCTACGCTTAAAAACGTGTGGTGAGTTCGGCAGGTAGGGCTTCTAAACTAGCCCTTACAGACAAGCATTGGTGGTTCAGTGGTAGAATTCTCGCCTGCCACGCGGGAGACCCGGGTCCGATTCCCGGCCAATGCAATTGAGGCTGCTCCTTCATTACAGCTTTGTAAGAATGCTCCACAAGGTATTCTTTTTGGATGAAGTGTGGTCAGCTGCTTTTAATTTGCTTTCCTGTTTTGATATGTTTGACTTGATTTCAGGAAAGTCAACATTTTAAAACGATTGAAAACGTTGTGTGGTGAGCTTGGCAGGTAGGGCTTCTAAACTAGCCCTAACGGACAAGCATTGGTGGTTCAGTGGTAGAATTCTCGCCTGCCACGCGGGAGATCCGGGTCCGATTCCCGGCCAATGCAAGTGAGGCTGCTCCTTCATGACAGCTTTGTAAGAATGCTCCACGAGGTAGTCTTTTTGGATGAAGTGTGGTCAGCTGCTTTTAATCTGCTTTCCTGTTTTGATATGTTTGACTTGATTTCATGAAAGTCAAAATTTCAAAACTTGTGTTCTGGCTTCGCTTAAAAACGTGTGGTGAGTTCGGCAGGTAGGGCTTCTAAACTAGCCCTAACAAACAAGCATTGGTGCTTCAGTGGTAGAATTCTCGCCTGCCACGCGGGAGACCTGGATCCGATTCCCGGCCAATGCAAGTGAGACTGCTCCTTCATGACAGCTTTGTAAGAATGCTCCACGAGGTAGTCTTTTTGGATGAAGTGTGGTCAGCTGCTTTTAATCTGCTTTCCTGTTTTGATATGTTTGACTTGATTTCATGAAAGTCAACATTTCAAAACTTGTGTTCGGGAGACCCGGGTCCGATTCCCGGCCAATGCAATTGAGGCTGCTCCTTCATTACAGCTTTGTAAGAATGCTCCACGAGGTAGTCATTTTGGATGAAGTGTGGTCAGCTGCTTTTAATCTGCTTTCCTGTTTTGATATGTTTGACTTGATTTCATGAAAGTCAACATTTCAAAACTTGTGTTCTGGCTACGCTTAAAAACGTGTGGTGAGTTCGGCAGGTAGGGCTTCTAAACTAGCCCTTACAGACAAGCATTGGTGGTTCAGTGGTAGAATTCTCGCCTGCCACGCGGGAGACCTGGGTCCGATTCCCGGCCAATGCAATTGAGGCTGCTCCTTCATTACAGCTTTGTAAGAATGCTCCACAAGGTATTCTTTTTGGATGAAGTGTGGTCAGCTGCTTTTAATTTGCTTTCCTGTTTTGATATGTTTGACTTGATTTCAGGAAAGTCAACATTTTAAAACGATTGAAAACGTTGTGTGGTGAGCTTGGCAGGTAGGGCTTCTAAACTAGCCCTAACGGACAAGCATTGGTGGTTCAGTGGTAGAATTCTCGCCTGCCACGCGGGAGATCCGGGTCCGATTCCCGGCCAATGCAAGTGAGGCTGCTCCTTCATGACAGCTTTGTAAGAATGCTCCACGAGGTAGTCTTTTTGGATGAAGTGTGGTCAGCTGCTTTTAATCTGCTTTCCTGTTTTGATATGTTTGACTTGATTTCATGAAAGTCAAAATTTCAAAACTTGTGTTCTGGCTACGCTTAAAAACGTGTGGTGAGTTCGGCAGGTAGGGCTTCTAAACTAGCCCTAACAGACAAGCATTGGTGGTTCAGTGGTAGAATTCTCGCCTGCCACGCGGGAGACCCGGGTCCGATTCCCGGCCAATGCAATTGAGGCTGCTCCTTCATTACAGCTTTGTAAGAATGCTCCACGAGGTAGTCTTTTTGGATGAAGTGTGGTCAGCTGCTTTTAATCTGCTTTCCTGTTTTGATATGTTTGACTTGATTTCAGGAAAGTCAACATTTTAAAACCATTAAAAACGTTGTGTGGTGAGTTCGGCAGGTAGGGCTTCTAAACTAGCCCTAACAGACAAGCATTGGTGGTTCAGTGGTAGAATTCTCGCCTGCCACGCGGGAGACCCGGGTCCGATTCCCGGCCAATGCAATTGAGGCTGCTCCTTCATGACAGCTTTGTAAGAATGCTCCACGAGGTAGTCATTTTGGATGAAGTGTGGTCAGCTGCTTTTAATCTGCTTTCCTGTTTTGATATGTTTGACTTGATTTCATGAAAGTAAACATTTTAAAACGATTAAAAACGTTGTGTGGTGAGTTCGGCAGGTTGGGCTTCTAAACTAGCCCTAACAGACAAGCATTGGTGGTTCAGTGGTAGAATTCTCGCCTGCCACGCGGGAGACCCGGGTCTGATTCCCGGCCAAAGCAATTTAGGCTGCTCCTTCATTACAGCTTTGTAAGAATGCTCCACGAGGTAGTCATTTTGGATGAAGTGTGGTCATCTGCTTTTAATCTGCTTTCCTGTTTTGATATGTTTGACTTGATTTCATGAAAGTCAACATTTTAAAACAATTAAAAACGTTGTGTGGTGAGTTCGGCAGGTAGGGCTTCTAAACTAGCCCTAACAGACAAGCATTGGTGGTTCAGTGGTAGAATTCTCGCCTGCCACGCGGGAGACCCGGGTCCGATTCCCGGCCAATGCAATTGAGGCTGCTCCTTCATTACAGCTTTGTAAGAATGCTCCACGAGGTAGTCATTTTGGATGAAGTGTGGTCATCTGCTTTTAATCTGCTTTCCTGTTTTGATATGTTTGACTTGATTTCATGAAAGTCAACATTTTAAAACAATTAAAAACGTTGTGTGGTGAGTTCGGCAGGTAGGGCTTCTAAACTAGCCCTAACAGACAAGCATTGGTGGTTCAGTGGTAGAATTCTCGCCTGCCACGCGGGAGACCTGTGGTCAGCTGCTTTTAATCTGCTTTCCTGTTTTGATATGTTTGACTTGATTTCATGAAAGTCAACATTTCAAAACTTGTGTTCGGGAGACCCGGGTCCGATTCCCGGCCAATGCAATTGAGGCTGCTCCTTCATTACAGCTTTGTAAGAATGCTCCACGAGGTAGTCATTTTGGATGAAGTGTGGTCAGCTGCTTTAATCTGCTTTCCTGGTTTGATATCTTTGACTTGATTTTATGAAAGTCAACATTTCAAAACTTGTGTTCCGGCTACCCTTAAAAACGTGTGGTGAGTTCGGCAGGTAGGGCTTCTAAACTAGCCCTAACAGACAAGCATTGGTGGTTCATTGGTAGAATTCTCGCCTGCTACGCGGGAGACCCGGGTCCGATTCCCTGCCAATGCAATTGAGGCTGCACCTTCATGACAGCTTTGTAAGAATGCTCCACGAGGTAGTCTTTGGATGAAGTGTGGTCAGCTGCTTTTAATCTGCTTTCCTGTTTTGATATGTTTGACTTGATTTCATGAAAGTAAACATTTTAAAACGATTAAAAACGTTGTGTGGTGAGTTCGGCAGGTTGGGCTTCTAAACTAGCCCTAACAGACAAGCATTGGTGGTTCATTGGTAGAATTCTCGCCTGCTACGGGGGAGACCCGGGTCCGATTCCCGGCCAATGCAATTGAGGCTGCACCTTCATGACAGCTTTGTAAGAATGCTCCACGAGGTAGTCTTTGGATGAAGTGTGGTCAGCTGCTTTTAATCTGCTTTCCTGTTTTGATATGTTTGACTTGATTTCATGAAAGTAAACATTTTAAAACGATTAAAAACGTTGTGTGGTGAGTTCGGCAGGTTGGGCTTCTAAACTAGCCCTAACAGACAAGCATTGGTGGTTCAGTGGTAGAATTCTCACCTGCCACGCGGGAGACCCGGGTCCGATTCCCGGCCAATGCAATTGAGGCTGCACCTTCATGACAGCTTTGTAAGAATGCTCCACGAGGTAGTCATTTTGGATGAAGTGTGGTCAGCTGCTTTTAATCTGCTTTCCTGTTTTGATATGTTTGACTTGATTTCAGGAAAGTCAACATTTTAAAACGATTAAAAACGTTGTGTGGTGAGTTCGTCAGGTAGGGCTTCTAAACTAGCCCTAACAGACAAGCATTTGTGGTTCATTGGTAGAATTCTCGCCTGCTACGCGGGAGACCCGGGTCCGATTCCCGGCCAATGCAATTGAGGCTGCACCTTCATGACAGCTTTGTAAGAATGCTCCACGAGGTAGTCTTTGGATGAAGTGTGGTCAGCTGCTTTTAATCTGCTTTCCTGTTTTGATATGTTTGACTTGATTTCATGAAAGTAAATATTTTAAAACGATTAAAAACGTTGTGTGGTGAGTTCGGCAGGTTGGGCTTCTAAACTAGCCCTAACAGACAAGCATTGGTGGTTCAGTGGTAGAATTCTCGCCTGCCACGCGGGAGACCCGGGTCCGATTCCCGGCCAAAGCAATTTAGGCTGCTCCTTCATTACAGTTCTGTAAGAATGCTCCACGAGGTAGTCATTTTGGATGAAGTGTGGTCAGCTGCTTTTAATCTGCTTTCCTGTTTTGATATGTTTGACTTGATTTCATGAAAGTCAACATTTCAAAACGATTAAAAACGTTGTGTGGTGAGTTCGGCAGGTTGGGCTTCTAAACTAGCCCTAACAGACAAGCATTGGTGGTTCAGTGGTAGAATTCTCGCCTGCCACGCGGGAGACCCGGGTCCGATTCCCGGCCAATGCAATTGAGGCTGCTCCTTCATTACAGCTTTGTAAGAATGCTCCACGAGGTAGTTATTTTGGATGAAGTGTGGTCATCTGCTTTTAATCTGCTTTCCTGTTTTGATATGTTTGACTTGATTTCATGAAAGTCAACATTTCAAAACTTGTGTTCGGGAGACCCGGGTCCGATTCCCGGCCTATGCAATTGAGGCTGCTCCTTCATTACAGCTTTGTAAGAATGCTCCACGAGGTAGTCATTTTGGATGAAGTGTGGTCAGCTGCTTTTAATCTGCTTTCCTGTTTTGATATGTTTGACTTGATTTCATGAAAGTCAACATTTTAAAACGATTAAAAACGTTGTGTGGTGAGTTCGGCAGGTAGGGCTTCTAAACTAGGCCTAACAGACAAGCATTGGTGGTTCAGTGGTAGAATTCTCGCCTGCCACGCGGGAGACCCGGGTCCGATTCCCGGCCAATGCAATTGGGGCTGCTCCTTCATGACAGCTTTGTAAGAATGCTCCACGAGGTAGTCTTTTTGGATGAAGTGTGGTCAGCTGCTTTTAATCTGCTTTCCTGTTTTGATATGTTTGACTTGATTTCATGAAAGTCAACATTTCAAAACTTGTGTTCTGGCTACGCTTAAAAACGTGTGGTGAGTTCGGCAGGTAGGGCTTCTAAACTAGCCCTAACAGACAAGCATTGGTGGTTCAGTGGTAGAATTCTCACCTGCCACGCGGGAGACACGGGTCCGATTCCCGGCCAATACAATTGAGGCTGCTCCTTCATGACAGCTTTGTAAGATTGCTCCATGAGGTGGTCTTTTTGGATGAAGTGTGGTCAGCTGCTTTTAATCTGCTTTCCTGTTTTGATATGTTTGACTTGATTTCATGAAAGTCAACATTTCAAAACTTGTGTTCTGGCTACGCTTAAAAACGTGTGGTGAGTTCGGCAGGTAGGGCTTCTAAACTAGCCCTAACAGACAAGCATTGGTGGTTCAGTGGTAGAATTCTCGCCTGCCACGCGGGAGACCCGGGTCCGATTCCCGGCCAAAGCAATTTAGGCTGCTCCTTCATTACAGCTTTCTAAGAATGCTCCACGAGGTAGTCATTTTGGATGAAGTGTGGTCAGCTGCTTTTAATCTCCTTTCCTGTTTTGATATGTTTGACTTGATTTCATGAAAGTCAACATTTCAAAACGATTAAAAACGTTGTGTGGTGAGTTCGGCAGGTTGGGCTTCTAAACTAGACCTAACAGACAAGCATTGGTGGTTCAGTGGTAGAATTCTTGCCTGCCACGCGGGAGACCCGGGTCCGGTTCCCGGCCAATGCAATTGAGGCTGCTCCTTTATGACAGCTTTGTAATAATGCTCCATGAGGTAGTCTTTTTGGATGAAGTGTGGTCAGCTGCTTTTAATCTGCTTTCCTGCTTTGATATGTTTGACTTGATTTCATGAAAGTCAACATTTTAAAACGATTAAAATCGTTGTGTGGTGAGTTCGGCAGGTAGGGCTTCTAAACTAGCCCCAACAGACAAGCATTGGTGGTTCAGTGGTAGAATTCTTGCCTGCCACGCGGGAGACCCGGGTCCGATTCCCGGCCAATGCAATTGAGGCTGCTCCTTTATGACAGCTTTGTAATAATGCTCCATGAGGTAGTCTTTTTGGATGAAGTGTGGTCAGCTGCTTTTAATCTGCTTTCCTGTTTTGATATGTTTGACTTGATTTCATGAAAGTAAACATTTTAAAACGATTAAAAACGTTGTGTGGTGAGTTCGGCAGGTTGGGCTTCTAAACTAGCCCTAACAGACAAGCATTGGTGGTTCAGTGGTAGAATTCTCGCCTGCCACGCGGGAGACCCGAGTCTGATTCCTGGCCAAAGCAATTTAGGCTGCTCCTTCATTACAGCTTTGTAAGAATGCTCCACGAGGTAGTCATTTTGGATGAAGTGTGGTCAGCTGCTTTTAATCTGCTTTCCTGTTTTGATATGTTTGACTTGATTTCATGAAAGTCAACATTTCAAAACGATTAAAAACGTTGTGTGGTGAGTTCGGCAGGTTGGGCTTCTAAACTAGCCCTAACAGACAAGCATTGGTGGTTCAGTGGTAGAATTCTCGCCTGCCACGCGGGAGACCCGGGTCCGATTCCCGGCCAATGCAATTGAGGCTGCTCCTTCATTACAGCTTTGTAAGAATGCTCCACGAGGTAGTCATTTTGGATGAAGTGTGGTCATCTGCTTTTAATCTGCTTTCCTGTTTTGATATGTTTGACTTGATTTCATGAAAGTCAACATTTTAAAACAATTAAAAACGTTGTGTGGTGAGTTCGGCAGGTAGGGCTTCTAAACTAGCCCTAACAGACAAGCATTGGTGGTTCAGTGGTAGAATTCTCGCCTGCCACGCGGGAGACCTGTGGTCAGCTGCTTTTAATCTGCTTTCCTGTTTTGATATGTTTGACTTGATTTCATGAAAGTCAACATTTCAAAACTTGTGTTCGGGAGACCCGGGTCCGATTCCCGGCCAATGCAATTGAGGCTGCTCCTTCATTACAGCTTTGTAAGAATGCTCCACGAGGTAGTCATTTTGGATGAAGTGTGGTCAGCTGTTTTAATCTGCTTTCCTGTTTTGATATGTTTGACTTGATTTCATGAAAGTCAACATTTCAAAACTTGTGTTCTGGCTACGCTTAAAAACGTGTGGTGAGTTCGGCAGGTAGGGCTTCTAAACTAGCTCTAACAGACAAGCATTGGTGGTTCAGTGGTAGAATTCTCGCCTGCCACGCGGGGGACTCGGGTCCGATTCCTGGCCAATGCAAGTGAGGCTGCTCCTTCATGACAGCTTTGTAAGAATCCTCCACGAGGTAGTCTTTTTGGATGAAGTGTGGTCAGCTGCTTTTAATCTGCTTTCCTGGTTTGATATCTTTGACTTGATTTTATGAAAGTCAACATTTCAAAACTTGTGTTCCGGCTACCCTTAAAAACGTGTGGTGAGTTCGGCAGGTAGGGCTTCTAAACTAGCCCTAACAGACAAGCATTGGTGGTTCATTGGTAGAATTCTCGCCTGCTACGCGGGAGACCCGGGTCCGATTCCCTGCCAATGCAATTGAGGCTGCACCTTCATGACAGCTTTGTAAGAATGCTCCACGAGGTAGTCTTTGGATGAAGTGTGGTCAGCTGCTTTTAATCTGCTTTCCTGTTTTGATATGTTTGACTTGATTTCATGAAAGTAAACATTTTAAAACGATTAAAAACGTTGTGTGGTGAGTTCGGCAGGTTGGGCTTCTAAACTAGCCCTAACAGACAAGCATTGGTGGTTCATTGGTAGAATTCTCGCCTGCTACGGGGGAGACCCGGGTCCGATTCCCGGCCAATGCAATTGAGGCTGCACCTTCATGACAGCTTTGTAAGAATGCTCCACGAGGTAGTCTTTGGATGAAGTGTGATCAGCTGCTTTTAATCTGCTTTCCTGTTTTGATATGTTTGACTTGATTTCATGAAAGTAAACATTTTAAAACGATTAAAAACGTTGTGTGGTGAGTTCGGCAGGTTGGGCTTCTAAACTAGCCCTAACAGACAAGCATTGGTGGTTCAGTGGTAGAATTCTCACCTGCCACGCGGGAGACCCGGGTCTGATTCCCGGCCAATGCAATTGAGGCTGCTCCTTCATTACAGCTTTGTAAGAATGCTCCACGAGGTAGTCATTTTGGATGAAGTGTGGTCAGCTGCTTTTAATCTGCTTTCCTGTTTTGATATGTTTGACTTGATTTCAGGAAAGTCAACATTTTAAAACGATTAAAAACGTTGTGTGGTGAGTTCGTCAGGTAGGGCTTCTAAACTAGCCCTAACAGACAAGCATTTGTGGTTCATTGGTAGAATTCTCGCCTGCTACGCGGGAGACCCGGGTCCGATTCCCGGCCAATGCAATTGAGGCTGCACCTTCATGACAGCTTTGTAAGAATGCTCCACGAGGTAGTCTTTGGATGAAGTGTGGTCAGCTGCTTTTAATCTGCTTTCCTGTTTTGATATGTTTGACTTGATTTCATGAAAGTAAACATTTTAAAACGATTAAAAACGTTGTGTGGTGAGTTCGGCAGGTTGGGCTTCTAAACTAGCCCTAACAGACAAGCATTGGTGGTTCAGTGGTAGAATTCTCGCCTGCCACGCGGGAGACCCGGGTCCGATTCCCGGCCAAAGCAATTTAGGCTGCTCCTTCATTACAGTTCTGTAAGAATGCTCCACGAGGTAGTCATTTTGGATGAAGTGTGGTCAGCTGCTTTTAATCTGCTTTCCTGTTTTGATATGTTTGACTTGATTTCATGAAAGTCAACATTTCAAAACGATTAAAAACGTTGTGTGGTGAGTTCGGCAGGTTGGGCTTCTAAACTAGCCCTAACAGACAAGCATTGGTGGTTCAGTGGTAGAATTCTCGCCTGCCACGCGGGAGACCCGGGTCCGATTCCCGGCCAATGCAATTGAGGCTGCTCCTTCATTACAGCTTTGTAAGAATGCTCCACGAGGTAGTTATTTTGGATGAAGTGTGGTCATCTGCTTTTAATCTGCTTTCCTGTTTTGATATGTTTGACTTGATTTCATGAAAGTCAACATTTCAAAACTTGTGTTCGGGAGACCCGGGTCCGATTCCCGGCCTATGCAATTGAGGCTGCTCCTTCATTACAGCTTTGTAAGAATGCTCCACGAGGTAGTCATTTTGGATGAAGTGTGGTCAGCTGCTTTTAATCTGCTTTCCTGTTTTGATATGTTTGACTTGATTTCATGAAAGTCAACATTTCAAAACTTGTGTTCTGGCTACGCTTAAAAACGTGTGGTGAGTTTGGCAGGTAGGGCTTCTAAACTAGCCCTAACAGACAAGCATTGGTGGTTCAGTGGTAGAATTCTCGCCTGCCACGCGGGAGACCCGGGTCCGATTCCCGGCCAATGCAATTGAGGCTGCTCCTTCATTACAGCTTTGTAAGAATGCTCCACGAGGTAGTCATTTTGGATGAAGTGTGGTCATCTGCTTTTAATCTGCTTTCCTGTTTTGATATGTTTGACTTGATTTCATGAAAGTCAACATTTTAAAACAATTAAAAACGTTGTGTGGTGAGTTCGGCAGGTAGGGCTTCTAAACTAGCCCTAACAGACAAGCATTGGTGGTTCAGTGGTAGAATTCTCGCCTGCCACGCGGGGGACCTGTGGTCAGCTGCTTTTAATCTGCTTTCCTGTTTTGATATGTTTGACTTGATTTCATGAAAGTCAACATTTCAAAACTTGTGTTCGGGAGACCCGGGTCCGATTCCCGGCCAATGCAATTGAGGCTGCTCCTTCATTACAGCTTTGTAAGAATGCTCCACGAGGTAGTCTTTTTGGATGAAGTGTGGTCAGCTGCTTTTAATCTGCTTTCCTGGTTTGATATCTTTGACTTGATTTTATGAAAGTCAACATTTCAAAACTTGTGTTCCGGCTACCCTTAAAAACGTGTGGTGAGTTCGGCAGGTAGGGCTTCTAAACTAGCCCTAACAGACAAGCATTGGTGGTTCATTGGTAGAATTCTCGCCTGCTACGCGGGAGACCCGGGTCCGATTCCCTGCCAATGCAATTGAGGCTGCACCTTCATGACAGCTTTGTAAGAATGCTCCACGAGGTAGTCTTTGGATGAAGTGTGGTCAGCTGCTTTTAATCTGCTTTCCTGTTTTGATATGTTTGACTTGATTTCATGAAAGTAAACATTTTAAAACGATTAAAAACGTTGTGTGGTGAGTTCGGCAGGTTGGGCTTCTAAACTAGCCCTAACAGACAAGCATTGGTGGTTCATTGGTAGAATTCTCGCCTGCTACGGGGGAGACCCGGGTCCGATTCCCGGCCAATGCAATTGAGGCTGCACCTTCATGACAGCTTTGTAAGAATGCTCCACGAGGTAGTCTTTGGATGAAGTGTGGTCAGCTGCTTTTAATCTGCTTTCCTGTTTTGATATGTTTGACTTGATTTCATGAAAGTAAACATTTTAAAACGATTAAAAACGTTGTGTGGTGAGTTCGGCAGGTTGGGCTTCTAAACTAGCCCTAACAAACAAGCATTGGTGGTTCAGTGGTAGAATTCTCACCTGCCACGCGGGAGACCCGGGTCTGATTCCCGGCCAATGCAATTGAGGCTGCTCCTTCATTACAGCTTTGTAAGAATGCTCCACGAGGTAGTCATTTTGGATGAAGTGTGGTCAGCTGCTTTTAATCTGCTTTCCTGTTTTGATATGTTTGACTTGATTTCAGGAAAGTCAACATTTTAAAACGATTAAAAACGTTGTGTGGTGAGTTCGTCAGGTAGGGCTTCTAAACTAGCCCTAACAGACAAGCATTTGTGGTTCATTGGTAGAATTCTCGCCTGCTACGCGGGAGACCCGGGTCCGATTCCCGGCCAATGCAATTGAGGCTGCACCTTCATGACAGCTTTGTAAGAATGCTCCACGAGGTAGTCTTTGGATGAAGTGTGGTCAGCTGCTTTTAATCTGCTTTCCTGTTTTGATATGTTTGACTTGATTTCATGAAAGTAAACATTTTAAAACGATTAAAAACGTTGTGTGGTGAGTTCGGCAGGTTGGGCTTCTAAACTAGCCCTAACAGACAAGCATTGGTGGTTCAGTGGTAGAATTCTCGCCTGCCACGCGGGAGACCCGGGTCCGATTCCCGGCCAATGCAATTGAGGCTGCTCCTTCATTACAGCTTTGTAAGAATGCTCCACGAGGTAGTTATTTTGGATGAAGTGTGGTCATCTGCTTTTAATCTGCTTTCCTGTTTTGATATGTTTGACTTGATTTCATGAAAGTCAACATTTCAAAACTTGTGTTCGGGAGACCCGGGTCCGATTCCCGGCCTATGCAATTGAGGCTGCTCCTTCATTACAGCTTTGTAAGAATGCTCCACGAGGTAGTCATTTTGGATGAAGTGTGGTCAGCTGCTTTTAATCTGCTTTCCTGTTTTGATATGTTTGACTTGATTTCATGAAAGTCAACATTTTAAAACGATTAAAAACGTTGTGTGGTGAGTTCGGCAGGTAGGGCTTCTAAACTAGGCCTAACAGACAAGCATTGGTGGTTCAGTGGTAGAATTCTCGCCTGCCACGCGGGAGACCCGGGTCCGATTCCCGGCCAATGCAATTGGGGCTGCTCCTTCATGACAGCTTTGTAAGAATGCTCCACGAGGTAGTCTTTTTGGATGAAGTGTGGTCAGCTGCTTTTAATCTGCTTTCCTGTTTTGATATGTTTGACTTGATTTCATGAAAGTCAACATTTCAAAACTTGTGTTCTGGCTACGCTTAAAAACGTGTGGTGAGTTCGGCAGGTAGGGCTTCTAAACTAGCCCTAACAGACAAGCATTGGTGGTTCAGTGGTAGAATTCTCACCTGCCACGCGGGAGATACGGGTCCGATTCCCGGCCAATACAATTGAGGCTGCTCCTTCATGACAGCTTTGTAAGATTGCTCCATGAGGTGGTCTTTTTGGATGAAGTGTGGTCAGCTGCTTTTAATCTGCTTTCCTGTTTTGATATGTTTGACTTGATTTCATGAAAGTCAACATTTCAAAACTTGTGTTCTGGCTACGCTAAAAAACGTGTGGTGAGTTCGGCAGGTAGGGCTTCTAAACTAGCCCTAACAGACAAGCATTGGTGGTTCAGTGGTAGAATTCTCGCCTGCCACGCGGGAGACCCGGGTCCGATTCCCGGCCAAAGCAATTTAGGCTGCTCCTTCATTACAGCTTTCTAAGAATGCTCCACGAGGTAGTCATTTTGGATGAAGTGTGGTCAGCTGCTTTTAATCTGCTTTCCTGTTTTGATATGTTTGACTTGATTTCAGGAAAGTCAACATTTTAAAACGATTAAAAACATTGTGTGGTGAGTTCGTCAGGTAGGGCTTCTAAACTAGCCCTAACAGACAAGCATTGGTGGTTCATTGGTAGAATTCTCGCCTGCTACGCGGGAGACCCGGGTCCGATTCCCGGCCAATGCAATTGAGGCTGCACCTTCATGACAGCTTTGTAAGAATGCTCCACGAGGTAGTCTTTGGATGAAGTGTGGTCAGCTGCTTTTAATCTGCTTTCCTGTTTTGATATGTTTGACTTGATTTCATGAAAGTAAACATTTTAAAACGATTAAAAACGTTGTGTGGTGAGTTCGGCAGGTTGGGCTTCTAAACTAGCCCTAACAGACAAGCATTGGTGGTTCAGTGGTAGAATTCTCGCCTGCCACGCGGGAGACCCGGGTCCGATTCCCGGCCAAAGCAATTTAGGCTGCTCCTTCATTACAGTTCTGTAAGAATGCTCCACGAGGTAGTCATTTTGGATGAAGTGTGGTCAGCTGCTTTTAATCTGCTTTCCTGTTTTGATATGTTTGACTTGATTTCATGAAAGTAAACATTTTAAAACGATTAAAAACGTTGTGTGGTGAGTTCGGCAGGTTGGGCTTCTAAACTAGCCCTAACAGACAAGCATTGGTGGTTCAGTGGTAGAATTCTCGCCTGCCACGCGGGAGACCCGGGTCCGATTCCCGGCCAATGCAATTGAGGCTGCTCCTTCATTACAGCTTTGTAAGAATGCTCCACGAGGTAGTTATTTTGGATGAAGTGTGGTCATCTGCTTTTAATCTGCTTTCCTGTTTTGATATGTTTGACTTGATTTTTATGAAAGTCAACATTTCAAAACTTGTGTTCGGGAGACCCGGGTCCGATTCCCGGCCTATGCAATTGAGGCTGCTCCTTCATTACAGCTTTGTAAGAATGCTCCACGAGGTAGTCATTTTGGATGAAGTGTGGTCAGCTGCTTTTAATCTGCTTTCCTGTTTTGATATGTTTGACTTGATTTCATGAAAGTCAACATTTCAAAACTTGTGTTCTGGCTACGCTTAAAAACGTGTGGTGAGTTCGGCAGGTAGGGCTTCTAAACTAGCCCTAACAGACAAGCATTGGTGGTTCAGTGGTAGAATTCTCGCCTGCCACGCGGGAGACCCGGGTCCGATTCCCGGCCAATGCAATTGAGGCTGCTCCTTCATTACAGCTTTGTAAGAATGCTCCACGAGGTAGTCATTTTGGATGAAGTGTGGTCAGCTGCTTTTAATCTGCTTTCCTGCTTTGATATGTTTGACTTGATTTCATGAAAGTCAACATTTTAAAACGATTAAAATCGTTGTGTGGTGAGTTCGGCAGGTAGGGCTTCTAAACAAGCCCCAACAGACAAGCATTGGTGGTTCAGTGGTAGAATTCTCGCCTGCCACGCGGGAGACCCGGGTCCGATTCCCGGCCAATGCAATTGAGGCTGCTCCTTTATGACAGCTTTGTAAGAATGCTCCATGAGGTAGTCTTTTTGGATGAAGTGTGGTCAGCTGCTTTTAATCTGCTTTCCTGTTTTGATATGTTTGACTTGATTTCATGAAAGTAAACATTTTAAAACGATTAAAAACGTTGTGTGGTGAGTTCGGCAGGTTGGGTTTCTAAACTAGCCCTAACAGACAAGCATTGGTGGTTCAGTGGTAGAATTCTCGCCTGCCACGCGGGAGACCCGGGTCTGATTCCCGGCCAAAGCAATTTAGGCTGCTCCTTCATTACAGCTTTGTAAGAATGCTCCACGAGGTAGTCATTTTGGATGAAGTGTGGTCAGCTGCTTTTAATCTGCTTTCCTGTTTTGATATGTTTGACTTGATTTCATGAAAGTCAACATTTCAAAACGATTAAAAATGTTGTGTGGTGAGTTCGGCAGGTTGGGCTTCTAAACTAGCCCTAACAGACAAGCATTGGTGGTTCAGTGGTAGAATTCTCGCCTGCCACGCGGGAGACCCGGGTCCGATTCCCGGCCAATGCAATTGAGGCTGCTCCTTCATTACAGCTTTGTAAGAATGCTCCACGAGGTAGTCATTTTGGATGAAGTGTGGTCATCTGCTTTTAATCTGCTTTCCTGTTTTGATATGTTTGACTTGATTTCATGAAAGTCAACATTTTAAAACAATTAAAAACGTTGTGTGGTGAGTTCGGCAGGTAGGGCTTCTAAACTAGCCCTAACAGACAAGCATTGGTGGTTCAGTGGTAGAATTCTCGCCTGCCAAGCGGGAGACCTGTGGTCAGCTGCTTTTAATCTGCTTTCCTGTTTTGATATGTTTGACTTGATTTCATGAAAGTCAACATTTCAAAACTTGTGTTCGGGAGACCCGGGTCCGATTCCCGGCCAATGCAATTGAGGCTGCTCCTTCATTACAGCTTTGTAAGAATGCTCCACGAGGTAGTCATTTTGGATGAAGTGTGGTCAGCTGTTTTAATCTGCTTTCCTGTTTTGATATGTTTGACTTGATTTCATGAAAGTCAACATTTCAAAACTTGTGTTCTGGCTACGCTTAAAAACGTGTGGTGAGTTCGGCAGGTAGGGCTTCTAAACTAGCTCTAACAGACAAGCATTGGTGGTTCAGTGGTAGAATTCTCGCCTGCCACGCGGGGGACTCGGGTCCGATTCCTGGCCAATGCAAGTGAGGCTGCTCCTTCATGACAGCTTTGTAAGAATCCTCCACGAGGTAGTCTTTTTGGATGAAGTGTGGTCAGCTGCTTTTAATCTGCTTTCCTGGTTTGATATCTTTGACTTGATTTTATGAAAGTCAACATTTCAAAACTTGTGTTCCGGCTACCCTTAAAAACGTGTGGTGAGTTCGGCAGGTAGGGCTTCTAAACTAGCCCTAACAGACAAGCATTGGTGGTTCAGTGGTAGAATTCTCGCCTGCCACGCGGGAGACCCGGGTCCGATTCCCGGCCAAAGCAATTTAGGCTGCTCCTTCATTACAGTTCTGTAAGAATGCTCCACGAGGTAGTCATTTTGGATGAAGTGTGGTCAGCTGCTTTTAATCTGCTTTCCTGTTTTGATATGTTTGACTTGATTTCATGAAAGTAAACATTTTAAAACGATTAAAAACGTTGTGTGGTGAGTTCGGCAGGTTGGGCTTCTAAACCAGCCCTAACAGACAAGCATTGGTGGTTCAGTGGTAGAATTCTCGCCTGCCACGCGGGAGACCCGGGTCCGATTCCCGGCCAAAGCAATTTAGGCTGCTCCTTCATTACAGTTCTGTAAGAATGCTCCACGAGGTAGTCATTTTGGATGAAGTGTGGTCAGCTGCTTTTAATCTGCTTTCCTGTTTTGATATGTTTGACTTGATTTCATGAAAGTCAACATTTCAAAACGATTAAAAACGTTGTGTGGTGAGTTCGGCAGGTTGGGCTTCTAAACTAGCCCTAACAGACAAGCATTGGTGGTTCAGTGGTAGAATTCTCGCCTGCCACGCGGGAGACCCGGGTCCGATTCCCGGCCAATGCAATTGAGGCTGCTCCTTCATTACAGCTTTGTAAGAATGCTCCACGAGGTAGTTATTTTGGATGAAGTGTGGTCATCTGCTTTTAATCTGCTTTCCTGTTTTGATATGTTTGACTTGATTTCATGAAAGTCAACATTTCAAAACTTGTGTTCGGGAGACCCGGGTCCGATTCCCGGCCTATGCAATTGAGGCTGCTCCTTCATTACAGCTTTGTAAGAATGCTCCACGAGGTAGTCATTTTGGATGAAGTGTGGTCAGCTGCTTTTAATCTGCTTTCCTGTTTTGATATGTTTGACTTGATTTCATGAAAGTCAACATTTTAAAACGATTAAAAACGTTGTGTGGTGAGTTCGGCAGGTAGGGCTTCTAAACTAGGCCTAACAGACAAGCATTGGTGGTTCAGTGGTAGAATTCTCGCCTGCCACGCGGGAGACCCGGGTCCGATTCCCGGCCAATGCAATTGGGGCTGCTCCTTCATGACAGCTTTGTAAGAATGCTCCACGAGGTAGTCTTTTTGGATGAAGTGTGGTCAGCTGCTTTTAATCTGCTTTCCTGTTTTGATATGTTTGACTTGATTTCATGAAAGTCAACATTTCAAAACTTGTGTTCTGGCTACGCTTAAAAACGTGTGGTGAGTTCGGCAGGTAGGGCTTCTAAACTAGCCCTAACAGACAAGCAATGGTGGTTCAGTGGTAGAATTCTCACCTGCCACGCGGGAGACACGGGTCCGATTCCCGGCCAATACAATTGAGGCTGCTCCTTCATGACAGCTTTGTAAGATTGCTCCATGAGGTGGTCTTTTTGGATGAAGTGTGGTCAGCTGCTTTTAATCTGCTTTCCTGTTTTGATATGTTTGACTTGATTTCATGAAAGTCAACATTTCAAAACTTGTGTTCTGGCTACGCTAAAAAACGTGTGGTGAGTTCGGCAGGTAGGGCTTCTAAACTAGCCCTAACAGACAAGCATTGGTGGTTCAGTGGTAGAATTCTCGCCTGCCACGCGGGAGACCCGGGTCCGATTCCCGGCCAAAGCAATTTAGGCTGCTCCTTCATTACAGCTTTCTAAGAATGCTCCACGAGGTAGTCATTTTGGATGAAGTGTGGTCAGCTGCTTTTAATCTGCTTTCCTGTTTTGATATGTTTGACTTGATTTCAGGAAAGTCAACATTTTAAAACGATTAAAAACGTTGTGTGGTGAGTTCGTCAGGTAGGGCTTCTAAACTAGCCCTAACAGACAAGCATTGGTGGTTCATTGGTAGAATTCTCGCCTGCTACGCGGGAGACCCGGGTCCGATTCCCGGCCAATGCAATTGAGGCTGCACCTTCATGACAGCTTTGTAAGAATGCTCCACGAGGTAGTCTTTGGATGAAGTGTGGTCAGCTGCTTTTAATCTGCTTTCCTGTTTTGATATGTTTGACTTGATTTCATGAAAGTAAACATTTTAAAACGATTAAAAACGTTGTGTGGTGAGTTCGGCAGGTTGGGCTTCTAAACTAGCCCTAACAGACAAGCATTGGTGGTTCAGTGGTAGAATTCTCGCCTGCCACGCGGGAGACCCGGGTCCGATTCCCGGCCAAAGCAATTTAGGCTGCTCCTTCATTACAGTTCTGTAAGAATGCTCCACGAGGTAGTCATTTTGGATGAAGTGTGGTCAGCTGCTTTTAATCTGCTTTCCTGTTTTGATATGTTTGACTTGATTTCATGAAAGTCAACATTTCAAAACGATTAAAAACGTTGTGTGGTGAGTTCGGCAGGTTGGGCTTCTAAACTAGCCCTAACAGACAAGCATTGGTGGTTCAGTGGTAGAATTCTCGCCTGCCACGCGGGAGACCCGGGTCCGATTCCCGGCCAATGCAATTGAGGCTGCTCCTTCATTACAGCTTTGTAAGAATGCTCCACGAGGTAGTTATTTTGGATGAAGTGTGGTCATCTGCTTTTAATCTGCTTTCCTGTTTTGATATGTTTGACTTGATTTCATGAAAGTCAACATTTCAAAACTTGTGTTCGGGAGACCCGGGTCCGATTCCCGGCCTATGCAATTGAGGCTGCTCCTTCATTACAGCTTTGTAAGAATGCTCCACGAGGTAGTCATTTTGGATGAAGTGTGGTCAGCTGCTTTTAATCTGCTTTCCTGTTTTGATATGTTTGACTTGATTTCATGAAAGTCAACATTTTAAAACGATTAAAAACGTTGTGTGGTGAGTTCGGCAGGTAGGGCTTCTAAACTAGGCCTAACAGACAAGCATTGGTGGTTCAGTGGTAGAATTCTCGCCTGCCACGCGGGAGACCCGGGTCCGATTCCCGGCCAATGCAATTGGGGCTGCTCCTTCATGACAGCTTTGTAAGAATGCTCCACGAGGTAGTCTTTTTGGATGAAGTGTGGTCAGCTGCTTTTAATCTGCTTTCCTGTTTTGATATGTTTGACTTGATTTCATGAAAGTCAACATTTCAAAACTTGTGTTCTGGCTACGCTTAAAAACGTGTGGTGAGTTCGGCAGGTAGGGCTTCTAAACTAGCCCTAACAGACAAGCATTGGTGGTTCAGTGGTAGAATTCTCACCTGCCACGCGGGAGACACGGGTCCGATTCCCGGCCAATACAATTGAGGCTGCTCCTTCATGACAGCTTTGTAAGATTGCTCCATGAGGTGGTCTTTTTGGATGAAGTGTGGTCAGCTGCTTTTAATCTGCTTTCCTGTTTTGATATGTTTGACTTGATTTCATGAAAGTCAACATTTCAAAACTTGTGTTCTGGCTACGCTAAAAAACGTGTGGTGAGTTCGGCAGGTAGGGCTTCTAAACTAGCCCTAACAGACAAGCATTGGTGGTTCAGTGGTAGAATTCTCGCCTGCCACGCGGGAGACCCGGGTCCGATTCCCGGCCAAAGCAATTTAGGCTGCTCCTTCATTACAGCTTTCTAAGAATGCTCCACGAGGTAGTCATTTTGGATGAAGTGTGGTCAGCTGCTTTTAATCTGCTTTCCTGTTTTGATATGTTTGACTTGATTTCAGGAAAGTCAACATTTTAAAACGATTAAAAACGTTGTGTGGTGAGTTCGTCAGGTAGGGCTTCTAAACTAGCCCTAACAGACAAGCATTGGTGGTTCATTGGTAGAATTCTCGCCTGCTACGCGGGAGACCCGGGTCCGATTCCCGGCCAATGCAATTGAGGCTGCACCTTCATGACAGCTTTGTAAGAATGCTCCAAGAGGTAGTCTTTGGATGAAGTGTGGTCAGCTGCTTTTAATCTGCTTTCCTGTTTTGACATGTTTGACTTGATTTCATGAAAGTAAACATTTTAAAACGATTAAAAACGTTGTGTGGTGAGTTCGGCAGGTTGGGCTTCTAAACTAGCCCTAACAGACAAGCATTGGTGGTTCAGTGGTAGAATTCTCGCCTGCCACACGGGAGACCCGGGTCCGATTCCCGGCCAAAGCAATTTAGGCTGCTCCTTCATTACAGTTTTGTAAGAATGCTCCACGAGGTAGTCATTTTGGATGAAGTGTGGTCAGCTGCTTTTAATCTGCTTTCCTGTTTTGATATGTTTGACTTGATTTCATGAAAGTCAACATTTCAAAACGATTAAAAACGTTGTGTGGTGAGTTCGGCAGGTTGGGCTTCTAAACTAGACCTAACAGACAAGCATCGGTGGTACAGTGGTAGAATTCTCGCCTGCCACGCGGGAGACCCGGGTCCGATTCCCGGCCAATGCAATTGAGGCTGCTCCTTCATTACAGCTTTGTAAGAATGCTCCACGAGGTAGTTATTTTGGATGAAGTGTGGTCATCTGCTTTTAATCTGCTTTCCTGTTTTGATATGTTTGACTTGATTTCATGAAAGTCAACATTTCAAAACTTGTGTTCGGGAGACCCGGGTCCGATTCCCGGCCTATGCAATTGAGGCTGCTCCTTCATTACAGCTTTGTAAGAATGCTCCACGAGGTAGTCATTTTGGATGAAGTGTGGTCAGCTGCTTTTAATCTGCTTTCCTGTTTTGATATGTTTGACTTGATTTCATGAAAGTCAACATTTTAAAACGATTAAAAACGTTGTGTGGTGAGTTCGGCAGGTAGGGCTTCTAAACTAGGCCTAACAGACAAGCATTGGTGGTTCAGTGGTAGAATTCTCGCCTGCCACGCAATGCTCCACGAGGTAGTCTTTTTGGATGAAGTGTGGTCAGCTGCTTTTAATCTGCTTTCCTGTTTTGATATGTTTGACTTGATTTCATGAAAGTCAACATTTCAAAACTTGTGTTCTGGCTACGCTTAAAAACGTGTGGTGAGTTCGGCAGGTAGGGCTTCTAAACTAGCCCTAACAGACAAGCATTGGTGGTTCAGTGGTAGAATTCTCACCTGCCACGCGGGAGACACGGGTCCGATTCCCGGCCAATGCAATTGAGGCTGCTCCTTCATGACAGCTTTGTAAGATTGCTCCATGAGGTGGTCTTTTTGGATGAAGTGTGGTCAGCTGCTTTTAATCTGCTTTCCTGTTTTGATATGTTTGACTTGATTTCATGAAAGTCAACATTTCAAAACTTGTGTTCTGGCTACGCTTAAAAACGTGTGGTGAGTTCGGCAGGTAGGGCTTCTAAACTAGCCCTAACAGACAAGCATTGGTGGTTCAGTGGTAGAATTCTCGCCTGCCACGTGGGAGACCCGGGTCCGATTCCCGGCCAATGCAATTGAGGCTGCTCCTTCATTACAGCTTTGTAAGAATGCTCCACGAGGTAGTCTTTTTGGATGAAGTGTGGTCAGCTGCTTTTAATCTGCTTTCCTGTTTTGATATGTTTGACTTGATTTCATGAAAGTCAACATTTTAAAACGATTAAAAACGTTGTGTGGTGAGTTCGGCAGGTAGGGCTTCTAAACTAGGCCTAACAGACAAGCATTGGTGGTTCAGTGGTAGAATTCTCGCCTGCCACGCAATGCTCCACGAGGTAGTCTTTTTGGATGAAGTGTGGTCAGCTGCTTTTAATCTGCTTTCCTGTTTTGATATGTTTGACTTGATTTCATGAAAGTCAACATTTCAAAACTTGTGTTCTGGCTACGCTTAAAAACGTGTGGTGAGTTCGGCAGGTAGGGCTTCTAAACTAGGCCTAACAGACAAGCATTGGTGGTTCAGTGGTAGAATTCTCGCCTGCCACGCGGGAGACCCGGGTCCGATTCCCGGCCAATGCAATTGAGGCTGCTCCTTTATTACAGCTTTGTAAGAATGCTCCATGAGGTAGTCTTTTTGGATGAAGTGTGGTCAGCTGCTTTTAATCTGCTTTCCTGTTTTGATATGTTTGACTTGATTTCAGGAAAGTCAACATTTTAAAACCATTAAAAACGTTGTGTGGTGAGTTCGGCAGGTAGGGCTTCTAAACTAGCCCTAACAGACAAGCATTGGTGGTTCAGTGGTAGAATTCTCGCCTGCCACGCGGGAGATCCGGGTCCGATTCCCGGCCAATGCAATTGAGGCTGCTCCTTTATGACAGCTTTGTAAGAATGCTCCATGAGGTAGTCTTTTTGGATGAAGTGTGGTCAGCTGCTTTTAATCTGCTTTCCTGTTTTGATATGTTTGACTTGATTTCATGAAAGTCAACATTTCAAAACTTGTGTTCGGGAGACCCGGGTCCGATTCCCGGCCAATGCAATTGAGGCTGCTCCTTCATTACAGCTTTGTAAGAATGCTCCACGAGGTAGTCATTTTGGATGAAGTGTGGTCAGCTGCTTTTAATCTGCTTTCCTGTTTTGATATGATTGACTTGATTTCATGAAAGTCAACATTTCAAAACTTGTGTTCGGGAGACCCGGGTACGATTCCCGGCCAATGCAATTGAGGCTGCTCCTTCATTACAGCTTTGTAAGAATGCTCCACGAGGTAGTCATTTTGGATGAAGTGTGGTCAGCTGCTTTTAATCTGCTTTCCTGCTTTGATATGTTTGACTTGATTTCATGAAAGTCAACATTTTAAAACGATTAAAATCGTTGTGTGGTGAGTTCGGCAGGTAGGGCTTCTAAACTAGCCCAAACAGACAAGCATTGGTTGTTCAGTGGTAGAATTCTCGCCTGCCACGCGGGAGACCCGGGTCCGATATCTGGCCAATGCAATTGAGGCTGCTCCTTTATGACAGCTTTGTAAGAATGCTCCATGAGGTAGTCTTTTTGGATGAAGTGTGGTCAGCTGCTTTTAATCTGCTTTCCTGTTTTGATATGTTTGACTTGATTTCATGAAAGTCAACATTTCAAAACTTGTGTTCGGGAGACCCGGGTCCGATTCCCGGCCAATGCAATGGAGGCTGCTCCTTCATTACAGCTTTGTAAGAATGCTCCACGAGGTAGTCATTTTGGATGAAGTGTGGTCAGCTGCTTTTAATCTGCTTTCCTGTTTTGATATGTTTGACTTGATTTCATGAAAGTCAACATTTCAAAACTTGTTTTCGGGAGACTCGGGTCCGATTCCCGGCCAATGCAATTGAGGCTGCTCCTTCATTACAGCTTTGTAAGAATGCTCCACGAGGTAGTCATTTTGGATGAAGTGTGGTCAGCTGCTTTTAATCTGCTTTCCTGTTTTGATATGATTGACTTGATTTCATGAAAGTCAACATTTCAAAACTTGTGTTCGGGAGACCCGGGTACGATTCCCGGCCAATGCAATTGAGGCTGCTCCTTCATTACAGCTTTGTAAGAATGCTCCACGAGGTAGTCATTTTGGATGAAGTGTGGTCAGCTGCTTTTAATCTGCTTTCCTGCTTTGATATGTTTGACTTGATTTCATGAAAGTCAACATTTTAAAACGATTAAAATCGTTGTGTGGTGAGTTCGGCAGGTAGGGCTTCTAAACTAGCCCTAACAGACAAGCATTGGTGGTTCAGTGGTAGAATTCTCGCCTGCCACGCGGGAGACCCGGGTCCGATATCTGGCCAATGCAATTGAGGCTGCTCCTTTATGACAGCTTTGTAAGAATGCTCCATGAGGTAGTCTTTTTGAATGAAGTGTGGTCAGCTGCTTTTAATCTGCTTTCCTGTTTTGATATGTTTGACTTGATTTCATGAAAGTCAACATTTCAAAACTTGTGTTCGGGAGACCCGGGTCCGATTCCCGGCCAATGCAATGGAGGCTGCTCCTTCATTACAGCTTTGTAAGAATGCTCCACGAGGTAGTCATTTTGGATGAAGTGTGGTCAGCTGCTTTTAATCTGCTTTCCTGTTTTGATATGTTTGACTTGATTTCATGAAAGTCAACATTTCAAAACTTGTGTTCGGGAGACCAGGGTACGATTCCCGGCCAATGCAATTGAGGCTGCTCCTTCATTACAGCTTTGTAAGAATGCTCCACGAGGTAGTCATTTTGGATGAAGTGTGGTCAGCTGCTTTTAATCTGCATTCCTGCTTTGATATGTTTGACTTGATTTCATGAAAGTCAACATTTTAAAACGATTAAAATCGTTGCGTGGTGAGTTCGGCAGGTAGGGCTTCTAAACTAGCCCCAACAGACAAGCATTGGTGGTTCAGCGGTAGAATTCTTGCCTGCCACGCGGGAGACCCGGTCCGATTCCCGGCCAATGCAATTGAGGCTGCTCCTTCATTACAGCTTTGTAAGAATGCTCCACAAGATAGTCATTTTGGATGAAGTGTGGTCAGCTGCTTTTAATCTGCTTTCCTGTTTTGATATGTTTGACTTGATTTCATGAAAGTCAACATTTTAAAACGATTAAAAACGTGTGGTGAGTTCGGCAGGTAGGGCTTCTAAACTAGCCCTAACAGACAAGCATTGGTGGTTCAGTGGTAGAATTCTCGCCTGCCACGCGGGAGACCCGGGTCCGATTCCCGGCCAATGCAATTGAGGCTGCTCCTTCATTACAGCTTTGTAAGAATGCTCCACAAGGTATTCTTTTTTGATGAAGTGTGGTCAGCTGCTTTTAATTTGCTTTCCTGTTTTGATATGTTTGACTTGATTTCAGGAAAGTCAACATTTCAAAACTTGTGTTCGGGAGACCCGGGTCCGATTCCCGGCCAATGCAATTGAGGCTGCTCCTTCATTCCAGCTTTGTAAGAATGCTCCACGAGGTTGTCGTATTGGATGAAGTGTGGTCAGCTGCTTTTAATCTGCTTTCCTGTTTTGATATGTTTGACTTGATTTCAGGAAAGTCAACATTTTAAAACGATTAAAAACGTTGTGTGGTGAGTTCGGCAGGTAGGGCTTCTAAACTAGCCCTAACGGACAAGCATTGGTGGTTCAGTGGTAGAATTCTCGCCTGCTACGCGGGAGACCCGGGTCCGATTCCCGGCCAATGCAATTGAGGCTGCTCCTTCATGACAGCTTTGTAAGAATGCTCCACGAGGTAGTCTTTGGATGAAGTGTGGTCAGCTGCTTTTAATCTGCTTTCCTGTTTTGATATGTTTGACTTGATTTCATGAAAGTAAACATTTTAAAACGATTAAAAACGTTGTGTGGTGAGTTCGGCAGGTAGGGCTTCTAAACTAGCCCTAACAGACAAGCATTGGTGGTTCAGTGGTAGAATTCTCGCCTGCCACGCGGGAGACCCGGGTCCGATTCCCGGCCAATGCAATTGAGGCTGCTCCTTCATTACAGCTTTGTAAGAATGCTCCACGAGGTAGTCATTTTGGATAAAGTGTGGTCAGCTGCTTTTAATCTGCTTTCCTGTTTTGATATGTTTGACTTGATTTCATGAAAGTCAACATTTTAAAACGATTAAAAACGTTGTGTGGTGAGTTCGGCAGGTAGGGCTTCTAAACTAGCCCTAACAGACAAGCATTGGTGGTTCAGTGGTAGAATTCTCGCCTGCCACGCGGGAGACCCGGGTCCGATTCCCGGCCAATGCAATTGAGGCTGCTCCTTCATTACAGCTTTGTAAGAATGCTCCACAAGGTATTCTTTTTGGATGAAGTGTGGTCAGCTGCTTTTAATCTGCTTTCCTGTTTTGATATGTTTGACTTGATTTCAGGAAAGTCAACATTTTAAAACGATTAAAAACGTTGTGTGGTGAGTTCGGCAGGTAGGGCTTCTAAACTAGCCCTAACAGACAAGCATTGGTGGTTCAGTGGTAGAATTCTCGCCTGCCACGTGGGAGACCCGGGTCTGATTCCCGGCCAAAGCAATTTAGGCTGCTCCTTCATTACAGCTTTGTAAGAATGCTCCACGAGGTAGTCATTTTGGATGAAGTGTGGTCAGCTGCTTTTAATCTGCTTTCCTGTTTTGATATGTTTGACTTGATTTCATGAAAGTCAACATTTTAAAACGATTAAAAACGTTGTGTGGTGAGTTCGGCAGGTAGGGCTTCTAAACTAGCCCTAACATACAAGCATTGGTGGTTCAGTGGTAGAATTCTCGCCTGCCACGCGGGAGACCCGGGTCCGATTCCCGGCCAATGCAATTGAGGCTGCTCCTTCATTACAGCTTTGTAAGAATGCTCCACGAGGTAGTCATTTTGGATGAAGTGTGGTCATCTGCTTTTAATCTGCTTTCCTGTTTTGATATGTTTGACTTGATTTAATGAAAGTCAACATTTTAAAACGATTAAAAACGTTGTGTGGTGAGTTCGGCAGGTAGGGCTTCTAAACTAGCCCTAACAGACAAGCATTGGTGGTTCAGTGGTAGAATTCTCGCCTGCCACGCGGGAGACCTGTGGTCAGCTGCTTTTAATCTGCTTTCCTGTTTTGATATGTTTGACTTGATTTCATGAAAGTCAACATTTCAAAACTTGTGTTCGGGAGACCCGGGTCCGATTCCCGGCCAATGCAATTGAGGCTGCTCCTTCATTACAGCTTTGTAAGAATGCTCCACGAGGTAGTCATTTTGGATGAAGTGTGGTGAGCTGCTTTTAATCTGCTTTCCTGTTTTGATATGTTTGACTTGATTTCATGAAAGTCAACATTTCAAAACTTGTGTTCCGGCTACGATTAAAAACGTGTGGTGAGTTCGGCAAGTAGGGCTTCTAAACTAACCCTAACAGACAAGCATTGGTGGTTCAGTGGTAGAATTCTCGCCTGCCACGCGGGAGACCCGGGTCTGATTACTGGCCAATGCAATTGAGGCTGCTCCTTCATGACAGCTTTGTAAGAATGCTCCATGAGGTAGTCTTTTTGGATGAAGTGTGGTCAGCTGCTTTTAATCTGCTTTCCTGTTTTGATATGTTTGACTTGATTTCATGAAAGTAAACATTTTAAAACGATTAAAAACGTTGTGTGGTGAGTTCGGCAGGTAGGGCTTCTAAACTAGCCCTAACAGACAAGCATTGGTGGTTCAGTGGTAGAATTCTCGCCTGCCACGCGGGAGACCCGGGTCCGATTCCCGGCCAAAGCAATTTAGGCTGCTCCTTCATTACAGCTTTCTAAGAATGCTCCACGAGGTAGTCATTTTGGATGAAGTGTGGTCAGCTGCTTTTAATCTGCTTTCCTGTTTTGATATGTTTGACTTGATTTCATGAAAGTCAACATTTCAAAACGATTAAAAACGTTGTGTGGTGAGTTCGGCAGGTAGGGCTTCTAAACTAGCCCTAACAGACAAGCATTGGTGGTTCAGTGGTAGAATTCTCGCCTGCCACGCGGGAGACCCGGGTCCGATTCCCGGCCAATGCAATTGAGGCTGCTCCTTCATTACAGCTTTGTAAGAATGCTCCACGAGGTAGTCATTTTGGATGAAGTGTGGTCAGCTGCTTTTAATCTGCTTTCCTGTTTTGATATGTTTGACTTGATTTCAGGAAAGTCAACATTTTAAAACGATTAAAAACGTTGTGTGGTGAGTTCGGCAGGTAGGGCTTCTAAACTAGCCCTAACAGACAAGCATTGGTGGTTCAGTGGTAGAATTCTCACCTGCTACGCGGGAGACCCGGGTCCGATTCCCGGCCAATGCAATTGAGGCTGCTCCTTCATGACAGCTTTGTAAGAATGCTCCACGAGGTAGTCTTTGGATGAAGTGTGGTCAGCTGCTTTTAATCTGCTTTCCTGTTTTGATATGTTTGACTTGATTTCATGAAAGTCAACATTTTAAAACGATTAAAAACGTTGTGTGGTGAGTTCGGCAGGTAGGGCTTCTAAACTAGCCCTAACAGACAAGCATTGGTGGTTCAGTGGTAGAATTCTCGCCTGCCACGCGGGAGACCCGGGTCCGATTCCCGGCCAATGCAATTGAGGCTGCTCCTTCATTACAGCTTTGTAAGAATGCTCCACGAGGTAGTCATTTTGGATGAAGTGTGGTCAGCTGCTTTTAATCTGCTTTCCTGTTTTGATATGTTTGACTTGATTTCAGGAAAGTCAACATTTTAAAACGATTAAAAACGTTGTGTGGTGAGTTCGGCAGGTAGGGCTTCTAAACTAGCCCTAACAGACAAGCATTGGTGGTTCAGTGGTAGAATTCTCGCCTGCCACGCGGGAGACCCGGGTCCGATTCCCGGCCTATGCAATTGAGGCTGCTCCTTCATTACAGCTTTGTAAGAATGCTCCACGAGGTAGTCATTTTGGATGAAGTGTGGTCAGCTGCTTTTAATCTGCTTTCCTGTTTTGATATGTTTGACTTGATTTCATGAAAGTCAACATTTTAAAACGATTAAAAACGTTGTGTGGTGAGTTCGGCAGGTAGGGCTTCTAAACTAGCCCTAACAGACAAGCATTGGTGGTTCAGTGGTAGAATTCTCGCCTGCCACGCGGGAGACCCGGGTCCGATTCCCGGCCAATGCAATTGAGGCTGCTCCTTCATTACAGCTTTGTAAGAATGCTCCACGAGGTAGTCATTTTGGATGAAGTGTGGTCAGCTGCTTTTAATCTGCTTTCCTGTTTTGATATGTTTGACTTGATTTCATGAAAGTCAACATTTTAAAACGATTAAAAACGTTGTGTGGTGAGTTCGGCAGGTAGGGCTTCTAAACTAGCCCTAACAGACAAGCATTGGTGGTTCAGTGGTAGAATTCTCGCCTGCCACGCGGGGGACTCGGGTCCGATTCCTGGCCAATGCAAGTGAGGCTGCTCCTTCATGACAGCTTTGTAAGAATCCTCCACGAGGTAGTCTTTTTGGATGAAGTGTGGTCAGCTGCTTTTAATCTGCTTTCCTGGTTTGATATCTTTGACTTGATTTTATGAAAGTCAACATTTCAAAACTTGTGTTCCGGCTACCCTTAAAAACGTGTGGTGAGTTCGGCAGGTAGGGCTTCTAAACTAGCCCTAACAGACAAGCATTGGTGGTTCAGTGGTAGAATTCTCACCTGCCACGTGGGAGACCCGGGTCCGATTCCCGGCCAATGCAATTGAGGCTGCTCCTTCATTACAGCTTTGTAAGAATGCTCCACGAGGTAGTGTTTTTGGATGAAGTGTGGTCAGCTGCTTTTAATCTGCTATCCTGTTTTGATATGTTTGACTTGATTTCATGAAAGTCAACATTTCAAAACTTGTGTTCGGGAGACCCGGGTCCGATTCCCGGCCAATGCAATTGAGGCTGCTCCTTCATTACAGCTTTGTAAGAATGCTCCACGAGGTTGTCGTATTGGATGAAGTGTGGTCAGCTGCTTTTAATCTGCTTTCCTGTTTTGATATGTTTGACTTGATTTCATAAAAGTAAACATTTTAAAACGAATAAAAACATTGTGTGGTGAGTTCGGCAGGTTGGGCTTCTAAACTAGCCCTAACAGACAAGCATTGGTGGTTCATTGGTAGAATTCTCGCCTGCTACGCGGGAGACCCGGGTCCGATTCCCGGCCAATGCAATTGAGGCTGCACCTTCATGACAGCTTTGTAAGAATGCTCCACGAGGTAGTCTTTGGATGAAGTGTGGTCAGCTGCTTTTAATCTGCTTTCCTGTTTTGATATGTTTGACTTGATTTCATGAAAGTAAACATTTTAAAACGATTAAAAACGTTGTGTGGTGAGTTCGGCAGGTAGGGCTTCTAAACTAGCCCTAACAGACAAGCATTGGTGGTTCAGTGGTAGAATTCTCGCCTGCTACGGGGGAGACCCGGGTCCGATTCCCGGCCAATGCAATTGAGGCTGCACCTTCATGACAGCTTTGTAAGAATGCTCCACGAGGTAGTCTTTGGATGAAGTGTGGTCAGCTGCTTTTAATCTGCTTTCCTGTTTTGATATGTTTGACTTGATTTCATGAAAGTAAACATTTTAAAACGATTAAAAACGTTGTGTGGTGAGTTCGGCAGGTAGGGCTTCTAAACTAGCCCTAACAGACAAGCATTGGTGGTTCAGTGGTAGAATTCTCGCCTGCCACGCGGGAGACCCGGGTCCGATTCCCGGCCAATGCAATTGAGGCTGCTCCTTCATTACAGCTTTGTAAGAATGCTCCACGAGGTAGTCATTTTGGATGAAGTGTGGTCAGCTGCTTTTAATCTGCTTTCCTGTTTTGATATGTTTGACTTGATTTCATGAAAGTAAACATTTTAAAACGATTAAAAACGTTGTGTGGTGAGTTCGGCAGGTAGGGCTTCTAAACTAGCCCTAACAGACAAGCATTGGTGGTTCAGTGGTAGAATTCTCGCCTGCCACGCGGGAGACCCGGGTCCGATTCCCGGCCAATGCAATTGAGGCTGCTCCTTCATTACAGCTTTGTAAGAATGCTCCACGAGGTAGTCTTTTTGGATGAAGTGTGGTCAGCTGCTTTTAATCTGCTTTCCTGTTTTGATATGTTTGACTTGATTTCAGGAAAGTCAACATTTTAAAACTTGTGTTCTGGCTACGCTTAAAAACGTTGTGTGGTGAGTTCGGCAGGTAGGGCTTCTAAACTAGCCCTAACAGACAAGCATTGGTGGTTCAGTGGTAGAATTCTCACCTGCCACGCGGGAGACCCGGGTCCGATTCCCGGCCAATACAATTGAGGCTGCTCCTTCATGACAGCTTTGTAAGATTGCTCCATGAGGTGGTCTTTTTGGATGAAGTGTGGTCAGCTGCTTTTAATCTGCTTTCCTGTTTTGATATGTTTGACTTGATTTCATGAAAGTCAACATTTCAAAACTTGTGTTCTGGCTACGCTAAAAAACGTGTGGTGAGTTCGGCAGGTAGGGCTTCTAAACTAGCCCTAACAGGCAAGCATTGGTGGTTCAGTGGTAGAATTCTCGCCTGCCACGCGGGAGACCCGGGTCCGATTCCCGGCCAAAGCAATTTAGGCTGGTCCTTCATTACAGCTTTCTAAGAATGCTCCACGAGGTAGTCATTTTGGATGAAGTGTGGTCAGCTGCTTTTAATCTGCTTTCCTGTTTTGATATGTTTGACTTGATTTCAGGAAAGTCAACATTTTAAAACGATTAAAAACGTTGTGTGGTGAGTTCGGCAGGTAGGGCTTCTAAACTAGCCCTAACAGACAAGCATTGGTGGTTCAGTGGTAGAATTCTCGCCTGCTACGCGGGAGACCCGGGTCCGATTCCCGGCCAATGCAATTGAGGCTGCACCTTCATGACAGCTTTGTAAGAATGCTCCACGAGGTAGTCTTTGGATGAAGTGTGGTCAGCTGCTTTTAATCTGCTTTCCTGTTTTGATATGTTTGACTTGATTTCATGAAAGTAAACATTTTAAAACGATTAAAAACGTTGTGTGGTGAGTTCGGCAGGTAGGGCTTCTAAACTAGCCCTAACAGACAAGCATTGGTGGTTCAGTGGTAGAATTCTCGCCTGCCACACGGGAGACCCGGGTCCGATTCCCGGCCAAAGCAATTTAGGCTGCTCCTTCATTACAGCTTTGTAAGAATGCTCCACGAGGTAGTCATTTTGGATGAAGTGTGGTCAGCTGCTTTTAATCTGCTTTCCTGTTTTGATATGTTTGACTTGATTTCAGGAAAGTCAACATTTCAAAACGATTAAAAACGTTGTGTGGTGAGTTCGGCAGGTTGGGCTTCTAAACTAGACCTAACAGACAAGCATTGGTGGTTCAGTGGTAGAATTCTCGCCTGCCACGCGGGAGACCCGGGTCCGATTCCCGGCCAATGCAATTGAGGCTGCTCCTTCATTACAGCTTTGTAAGAATGCTCCACGAGGTAGTTATTTTGGATGAAGTGTGGTCAGCTGCTTTTAATCTGCTTTCCTGTTTTGATATGTTTGACTTGATTTCATGAAAGTCAACATTTCAAAACTTGTGTTGGGGAGACCCGGGTCCGATTCCCAGCCAATGCAATTGAGGCTGCTCCTTCATTACAGCTTTGTAAGAATGCTCCACGAGGTAGTCATTTTGGATGAAGTGTGGTCAGCTGCTTTTAATCTGCTTTCCTGTTTTGATATGTTTGACTTGATTTCATGAAAGTCAACATTTTAAAACGATTAAAAACGTTGTGTGGTGAGTTCGGCAGGTAGGGCTTCTAAACTAGGCCTAACAGACAAGCATTGGTGGTTCAGTGGTAGAATTCTCGCCTGCCACGCGGGAGACCCGGGTCCGATTCCCGGCCAATGCAATTGAGGCTGCTCCTTCATTACAGCTTTGTAAGATTGCTCCATGAGGTGGTCTTTTTGGATGAAGTGTGGTCAGCTGCTTTTAATCTGCTTTCCTGTTTTGATATGTTTGACTTGATTTCATGAAAGTCAACATTTTAAAACGATTAAAAACGTTGTGTGGTGAGTTCGGCAGGTAGGGCTTCTAAACTAGCCCTAACAGACAAGCATTGGTGGTTCAGTGGTAGAATTCTCGCCTGCCACGCGGGAGACCCGGGTCCGATTCCCGGCCAATGCAATTGAGGCTGCACCTTCATTACAGCTTTGTAAGAATGCTCCACGAGGTAGTCTTTTTGGATGAAGTGTGGTCAGCTGCTTTTAATCTGCTTTCCTGTTTTGATATGTTTGACTTGATTTCAGGAAAGTCAACATTTTAAAACGATTAAAAACGTTGTGTGGTGAGTTCGGCAGGTAGGGCTTCTAAACTAGCCCTAACAGACAAGCATTGGTGGTTCAGTGGTAGAATTCTCGCCTGCCACGCAATGCTCCACGAGGTAGTCTTTTTGGATGAAGTGTGGTCAGCTGCTTTTAATCTGCTTTCCTGTTTTGATATGTTTGACTTGATTTCATGAAAGTCAACATTTCAAAACTTGTGTTCTGGCTACGCTTAAAAACGTGTGGTGAGTTCGGCAGGTAGGGCTTCTAAACTAGCCCTAACAGACAAGCATTGGTGGTTCAGTGGTAGAATTCTCACCTGCCACGCGGGAGACCCGGGTCCGATTCCCGGCCAATGCAATTGAGGCTGCTCCTTCATGACAGCTTTGTAAGATTGCTCCATGAGGTGGTCTTTTTGGATGAAGTGTGGTCAGCTGCTTTTAATCTGCTTTCCTGTTTTGATATGTTTGACTTGATTTCAGGAAAGTCAACATTTTAAAACGATTAAAAACGTTGTGTGGTGAGTTCGGCAGGTAGGGCTTCTAAACTAGCCCTAACAGACAAGCATTGGTGGTTCAGTGGTAGAATTCTCGCCTGCCACGCGGGAGACCCGGGTCCGATTCCCGGCCAATGCAATTGAGGCTGCTCCTTCATTACAGCTTTGTAAGAATGCTCCACGAGGTAGTCTTTTTGGATGAAGTGTGGTCAGCTGCTTTTAATCTGCTTTCCTGTTTTGATATGTTTGACTTGATTTCAGGAAAGTCAACATTTTAAAACGATTAAAAACGTTGTGTGGTGAGTTCGGCAGGTAGGGCTTCTAAACTAGCCCTAACAGACAAGCATTGGTGGTTCAGTGGTAGAATTCTCGCCTGCCACGCGGGAGACCCGGGTCCGATTCCCGGCCAATGCAATTGAGGCTGCTCCTTCATTACAGCTTTGTAAGAATGCTCCATGAGGTAGTCTTTTTGGATGAAGTGTGGTCAGCTGCTTTTAATCTGCTTTCCTGTTTTGATATGTTTGACTTGATTTCAGGAAAGTCAACATTTTAAAACGATTAAAAACGTTGTGTGGTGAGTTCGGCAGGTAGGGCTTCTAAACTAGCCCTAACAGACAAGCATTGGTGGTTCAGTGGTAGAATCCCTAACAGACAAGCATTGGTGGTTCAGTGGTAGAATTCTCCCCTGCCACGCGGGAGACCCGGGTCCGATTCCCGGCCAATGCAATTGAGGCTGCTCCTTCATTACAGCTTTGTAAGATTGCTCCATGAGGTGGTCTTTTTGGATGAAGTGTGGTCAGCTGCTTTTAATCTGCTTTCCTGTTTTGATATGTTTGACTTGATTTCAGGAAAGTCAACATTTTAAAACGATTAAAAACGTTGTGTGGTGAGTTCGGCAGGTAGGGCTTCTAAACTAGCCCTAACAGACAAGCATTGGTGGTTCAGTGGTAGAATTCTCGCCTGCCACGCGGGAGACCCGGGTCCGATTCCCGGCCAATGCAATTGAGGCTGCTCCTTCATTACAGCTTTGTAAGAATGCTCCACGAGGTAGTCTTTTTGGATGAAGTGTGGTCAGCTGCTTTTAATCTGCTTTCCTGTTTTGATATGTTTGACTTGATTTCAGGAAAGTCAACATTTCAAAACTTGTGTTGGGGAGACCCGGGTCCGATTCCCGGCCAATGCAATTGAGGCTGCTCCTTCATTACAGCTTTGTAAGAATGCTCCACGAGGTAGTCATTTTGGATGAAGTGTGGTCAGCTGCTTTTAATCTGCTTTCCTGTTTTGATATGTTTGACTTGATTTCAGGAAAGTCAACATTTTAAAACGATTAAAAACGTTGTGTGGTGAGTTCGGCAGGTAGGGCTTCTAAACTAGCCCTAACAGACAAGCATTGGTGGTTCAGTGGTAGAATTCTCGCCTGCCACGCGGGAGACCCGGGTCCGATTCCCGGCCAATGCAATTGAGGCTGCTCCTTCATTACAGCTTTGTAAGAATGCTCCACGAGGTAGTCTTTTTGGATGAAGTGTGGTCAGCTGCTTTTAATCTGCTTTCCTGTTTTGATATGTTTGACTTGATTTCAGGAAAGTCAACATTTTAAAACGATTAAAAACGTTGTGTGGTGAGTTCGGCAGGTAGGGCTTCTAAACTAGCCCTAACAGACAAGCATTGGTGGTTCAGTGGTAGAATTCTCGCCTGCCACGCGGGAGACCCGGGTCCGATTCCCGGCCAATGCAATTGAGGCTGCTCCTTCATTACAGCTTTGTAAGAATGCTCCACGAGGTAGTCATTTTGGATGAAGTGTGGTCAGCTGCTTTTAATCTGCTTTCCTGTTTTGATATGTTTGACTTGATTTCAGGAAAGTCAACATTTCAAAACTTGTGTTGGGGAGACCCGGGTCCGATTCCCAGCCAATGCAATTGAGGCTGCTCCTTCATTACAGCTTTGTAAGAATGCTCCACGAGGTAGTCATTTTGGATGAAGTGTGGTCAGCTGCTTTTAATCTGCTTTCCTGTTTTGATATGTTTGACTTGATTTCAGGAAAGTCAACATTTTAAAACGATTAAAAACGTTGTGTGGTGAGTTCGGCAGGTAGGGCTTCTAAACTAGCCCTAACAGACAAGCATTGGTGGTTCAGTGGTAGAATTCTCGCCTGCCACGCGGGAGACCCGGGTCCGATTCCCGGCCAATGCAATTGAGGCTGCTCCTTCATTACAGCTTTGTAAGAATGCTCCACGAGGTAGTCGTATTGGATGAAGTGTGGTCAGCTGCTTTTAATCTGCTTTCCTGTTTTGATATGTTTGACTTGAATTCATGAAAGTAAACATTTTAAAACGATTAAAAACGTTGTGTGGTGAGTTCGGCAGGTAGGGCTTCTAAACTAGCCCTAACAGACAAGCATTGGTGGTTCAGTGGTAGAATTCTCGCCTGCCACGCGGGAGACCCGGGTCCGATTCCCGGCCAATGCAATTGAGGCTGCTCCTTCATTACAGCTTTGTAAGAATGCTCCACGAGGTAGTCGTATTGGATGAAGTGTGGTCAGCTGCTTTTAATCTGCTTTCCTGTTTTGATATGTTTGACTTGATTTCATGAAAGTAAACATTTTAAAACGATTAAAAACGTTGTGTGGTGAGTTCGGCAGGTAGGGCTTCTAAACTAGCCCTAACAGACAAGCATTGGTGGTTCAGTGGTAGAATTCTCGCCTGCCACGCGGGAGACCCGGGTCCGATTCCCGGCCAATGCAATTGAGGCTGCTCCTTTATTACAGCTTTGTAAGAATGCTCCACGAGGTAGTCGTATTGGATGAAGTGTGGTCAGCTGCTTTTAATCTGCTTTCCTGTTTTGATATGTTTGACTTGATTTCAGGAAAGTCAACATTTTAAAACGATTAAAAACGTTGTGTGGTGAGTTCGGCAGGTAGGGCTTCTAAACTAGCCCTAACAGACAAGCATTGGTGGTTCAGTGGTAGAATTCTCGCCTGCCACGCGGGAGACCCGGGTCCGATTCCCGGCCAATGCAATTGAGGCTGCTCCTTCATTACAGCTTTGTAAGAATGCTCCACGAGGTAGTCTTTTTGGATGAAGTGTGGTCAGCTGCTTTTAATCTGCTTTCCTGTTTTGATATGTTTGACTTGATTTCAGGAAAGTCAACATTTTAAAACGATTAAAAACGTTGTGTGGTGAGTTCGGCAGGTAGGGCTTCTAAACTAGCCCTAACAGACAAGCATTGGTGGTTCAGTGGTAGAATTCTCGCCTGCCACGCGGGAGACCCGGGTCCGATTCCCGGCCAATGCAATTGAGGCTGCTCCTTCATGACAGCTTTGTAAGAATGCTCCACGAGGTAGTCTTTTTGGATGAAGTGTGGTCAGCTGCTTTTAATCTGCTTTCCTGTTTTGATATGTTTGACTTGATTTCAGGAAAGTCAACATTTTAAAACGATTAAAAACGTTGTGTGGTGAGTTCGGCAGGTAGGGCTTCTAAACTAGCCCTAACAGACAAGCATTGGTGGTTCAGTGGTAGAATTCTCGCCTGCCACGCGGGAGACCCGGGTCCGATTCCTGGCCAATTGCAATTGAGGCTGCTCCTTCATTACAGCTTTGTAAGAATGCTCCATGAGGTAGTCTTTTTGGATGAAGTGTGGTCAGCTGCTTTTAATCTGCTTTCCTGTTTTGATATGTTTGACTTGATTTCAGGAAAGTCAACATTTTAAAACGATTAAAAAACGTTGTGTGGTGAGTTCGGCAGGTAGGGCTTCTAAACTAGCCCTAACAGACAAGCATTGGTGGTTCAGTGGTAGAATTCTCGCCTGCCACGCGGGAGACCCGGGTCCGATTCCCGGCCATTGCAATTGAGGCTGCTCCTTCATTACAGCTTTGTAAGAATGCTCCACGAGGTAGTCTTTTTGGATGAAGTGTGGTCAGCTGCTTTTAATCTGCTTTCCTGTTTTGATATGTTTGACTTGATTTCAGGAAAGTCAACATTTTAAAACGATTAAAAACGTTGTGTGGTGAGTTCGGCAGGTAGGGCTTCTAAACTAGCCCTAACAGACAAGCATTGGTGGTTCAGTGGTAGAATTCTCGCCTGCCACGCGGGAGACCCGGGTCCGATTCCCGGCCAATGCAATTGAGGCTGCTCCTTCATTACAGCTTTGTAAGAATGCTCCACGAGGTAGTCTTTTTGGATGAAGTGTGGTCAGCTGCTTTTAATCTGCTTTCCTGTTTTGATATGTTTGACTTGATTTCAGGAAAGTCAACATTTTAAAACGATTAAAAACGTTGTGTGGTGAGTTCGGCAGGTAGGGCTTCTAAACTAGCCCTAACAGACAAGCATTGGTGGTTCAGTGGTAGAATTCTCGCCTGCCACGCGGGAGACCCGGGTCCGAGCGGGAGACCCGGGTCCGATTCCCGGCCAATGCAATTGAGGCTGCTCCTTCATTACAGCTTTGTAAGAATGCTCCACGAGGTAGTCATTTTGGATGAAGTGTGGTCAGCTGCTTTTAATCTGCTTTCCTGTTTTGATATGTTTGACTTGATTTCATGAAAGTCAACATTTCAAAACTTGTGTTGGGGAGACCCGGGTCCGATTCCCGGCCAATGCAATTGAGGCTGCTCCTTCATTACAGCTTTGTAAGAATGCTCCACGAGGTAGTCATTTTGGATGAAGTGTGGTCAGCTGCTTTTAATCTGCTTTCCTGTTTTGATATGTTTGACTTGATTTCAGGAAAGTCAACATTTTAAAACGATTAAAAACGTTGTGTGGTGAGTTCGGCAGGTAGGGCTTCTAAACTAGCCCTAACAGACAAGCATTGGTGGTTCAGTGGTAGAATTCTCGCCTGCCACGCGGGAGACCCGGGTCCGATTCCCGGCCAATGCAATTGAGGCTGCTCCTTCATTACAGCTTTGTAAGAATGCTCCACGAGGTAGTCGTATTGGATGAAGTGTGGTCAGCTGCTTTTAATCTGCTTTCCTGTTTTGATATGTTTGACTTGATTTCAGGAAAGTCAACATTTTAAAACGATTAAAAACGTTGTGTGGTGAGTTCGGCAGGTAGGGCTTCTAAACTAGCCCTAACAGACAAGCATTGGTGGTTCAGTGGTAGAATTCTCGCCTGCCACGCGGGAGACCCGGGTCCGATTCCCGGCCAATGCAATTGAGGCTGCTCCTTCATTACAGCTTTGTAAGAATGCTCCACGAGGTAGTCTTTTTGGATGAAGTGTGGTCAGCTGCTTTTAATCTGCTTTCCTGTTTTGATATGTTTGACTTGATTTCAGGAAAGTCAACATTTTAAAACGATTAAAAACGTTGTGTGGTGAGTTCGGCAGGTAGGGCTTCTAAACTAGCCCTAACAGACAAGCATTGGTGGTTCAGTGGTAGAATTCTCGCCTGCCACGCGGGAGACCCGGGTCCGATTCCCGGCCAATGCAATTGAGGCTGCTCCTTCATTACAGCTTTGTAAGAATGCTCCACGAGGTAGTCTTTTTGGATGAAGTGTGGTCAGCTGCTTTTAATCTGCTTTCCTGTTTTGATATGTTTGACTTGATTTCAGGAAAGTCAACATTTTAAAACGATTAAAAACGTTGTGTGGTGAGTTCGGCAGGTAGGGCTTCTAAACTAGCCCTAACAGACAAGCATTGGTGGTTCAGTGGTAGAATTCTCGCCTGCCACGCGGGAGACCCGGGTCCGATTCCCGGCCAATGCAATTGAGGCTGCTCCTTCATTACAGCTTTGTAAGAATGCTCCACGAGGTAGTCTTTTTGGATGAAGTGTGGTCAGCTGCTTTTAATCTGCTTTCCTGTTTTGATATGTTTGACTTGATTTCAGGAAAGTCAACATTTTAAAACGATTAAAAACGTTGTGTGGTGAGTTCGGCAGGTAGGGCTTCTAAACTAGCCCTAACAGACAAGCATTGGTGGTTCAGTGGTAGAATTCTCGCCTGCCACGCGGGAGACCCGGGTCCGATTCCCGGCCAATGCAATTGAGGCTGCTCCTTCATTACATCTTTGTAAGAATGCTCCACGAGGTAGTCATTTTGGATGAAGTGTGGTCAGCTGCTTTTAATCTGCTTTCCTGTTTTGATATGTTTGACTTGATTTCAGGAAAGTCAACATTTCAAAACTTGTGTTGGGGAGACCCGGGTCCGATTCCCGGCCAATGCAATTGAGGCTGCTCCTTCATTACAGCTTTGTAAGAATGCTCCACGAGGTTGTCGTATTGGATGAAGTGTGGTCAGCTGCTTTTAATCTGCTTTCCTGTTTTGATATGTTTGACTTGATTTCATAAAAGTAAACATTTTAAAACGAATAAAAACGTTGTGTGGTGAGTTCGGCAGGTAGGGCTTCTAAACTAGCCCTAACAGACAAGCATTGGTGGTTCAGTTGGTAGAATTCTCGCCTGCTACGCGGGAGACCCGGGTCCGATTCCCGGCCAATGCAATTGAGGCTGCTCCTTCATTACAGCTTTGTAAGAATGCTCCACGAGGTAGTCTTTGGATGAAGTGTGGTCAGCTGCTTTTAATCTGCTTTCCTGTTTTGATATGTTTGACTTGATTTCAGGAAAGTCAACATTTTAAAACGATTAAAAACGTTGTGTGGTGAGTTCGGCAGGTAGGGCTTCTAAACTAGCCCTAACAGACAAGCATTGGTGGTTCAGTGGTAGAATTCTCGCCTGCCACGCGGGAGACCCGGGTCCGATTCCCGGCCAATGCAATTGAGGCTGCTCCTTCATTACAGCTTTGTAAGAATGCTCCACGAGGTAGTCGTATTGGATGAAGTGTGGTCAGCTGCTTTTAATCTGCTTTCCTGTTTTGATATGTTTGACTTGAATTCATGAAAGTAAACATTTTAAAACGATTAAAAACGTTGTGTGGTGAGTTCGGCAGGTAGGGCTTCTAAACTAGCCCTAACAGACAAGCATTGGTGGTTCAGTGGTAGAATTCTCGCCTGCCACGCGGGAGACCCGGGTCCGATTCCCGGCCAATGCAATTGAGGCTGCTCCTTCATTACAGCTTTGTAAGAATGCTCCACGAGGTAGTCGTATTGGATGAAGTGTGGTCAGCTGCTTTTAATCTGCTTTCCTGTTTTGATATGTTTGACTTGATTTCATGAAAGTAAACATTTTAAAACGATTAAAAACGTTGTGTGGTGAGTTCGGCAGGTAGGGCTTCTAAACTAGCCCTAACAGACAAGCATTGGTGGTTCAGTGGTAGAATTCTCGCCTGCCACGCGGGAGACCCGGGTCCGATTCCCGGCCAATGCAATTGAGGCTGCTCCTTCATGACAGCTTTGTAAGAATGCTCCACGAGGTAGTCTTTTTGGATGAAGTGTGGTCAGCTGCTTTTAATCTGCTTTCCTGTTTTGATATGTTTGACTTGATTTCAGGAAAGTCAACATTTTAAAACGATTAAAAACGTTGTGTGGTGAGTTCGGCAGGTAGGGCTTCTAAACTAGCCCTAACAGACAAGCATTGGTGGTTCAGTGGTAGAATTCTCGCCTGCCACGCGGGAGACCCGGGTCCGATTCCCGGCCAATGCAATTGAGGCTGCTCCTTCATTACAGCTTTGTAAGAATGCTCCACGAGGTAGTCTTTTTGGATGAAGTGTGGTCAGCTGCTTTTAATCTGCTTTCCTGTTTTGATATGTTTGACTTGATTTCAGGAAAGTCAACATTTTAAAACGATTAAAAACGTTGTGTGGTGAGTTCGGCAGGTAGGGCTTCTAAACTAGCCCTAACAGACAAGCATTGGTGGTTCAGTGGTAGAATTCTCGCCTGCCACGCGGGAGACCCGGGTCCGATTCCCGGCCAATGCAATTGAGGCTGCTCCTTCATTACAGCTTTGTAAGAATGCTCCACGAGGTAGTCGTATTGGATGAAGTGTGGTCAGCTGCTTTTAATCTGCTTTCCTGTTTTGATATGTTTGACTTGATTTCAGGAAAGTCAACATTTTAAAACGATTAAAAACGTTGTGTGGTGAGTTCGGCAGGTAGGGCTTCTAAACTAGCCCTAACAGACAAGCATTGGTGGTTCAGTGGTAGAATTCTCGCCTGCCACGCGGGAGACCCGGGTCCGATTCCCAGCCAATGCAATTGAGGCTGCTCCTTCATTACAGCTTTGTAAGAATGCTCCACGAGGTAGTCATTTTGGATGAAGTGTGGTCAGCTGCTTTTAATCTGCTTTCCTGTTTTGATATGTTTGACTTGATTTCAGGAAAGTCAACATTTTAAAACGATTAAAAACGTTGTGTGGTGAGTTCGGCAGGTAGGGCTTCTAAACTAGCCCTAACAGACAAGCATTGGTGGTTCAGTGGTAGAATTCTCGCCTGCCACGCGGGAGACCCGGGTCCGATTCCCGGCCAATGCAATTGAGGCTGCTCCTTCATTACAGCTTTGTAAGAATGCTCCACGAGGTAGTCATTTTGGATGAAGTGTGGTCAGCTGCTTTTAATCTGCTTTCCTGTTTTGATATGTTTGACTTGATTTCAGGAAAGTCAACATTTCAAAACTTGTGTTGGGGAGACCCGGGTCCGATTCCCAGCCAATGCAATTGAGGCTGCTCCTTCATTACAGCTTTGTAAGAATGCTCCACGAGGTAGTCATTTTGGATGAAGTGTGGTCAGCTGCTTTTAATCTGCTTTCCTGTTTTGATATGTTTGACTTGATTTCAGGAAAGTCAACATTTTAAAACGATTAAAAACGTTGTGTGGTGAGTTCGGCAGGTAGGGCTTCTAAACTAGCCCTAACAGACAAGCATTGGTGGTTCAGTGGTAGAATTCTCGCCTGCCACGCGGGAGACCCGGGTCCGATTCCCGGCCAATGCAATTGAGGCTGCTCCTTCATTACAGCTTTGTAAGAATGCTCCACGAGGTAGTCTTTTTGGATGAAGTGTGGTCAGCTGCTTTTAATCTGCTTTCCTGTTTTGATATGTTTGACTTGATTTCAGGAAAGTCAACATTTTAAAACGATTAAAAACGTTGTGTGGTGAGTTCGGCAGGTAGGGCTTCTAAACTAGCCCTAACAGACAAGCATTGGTGGTTCAGTGGTAGAATTCTCGCCTGCCACGCGGGAGACCCGGGTCCGATTCCCGGCCAATGCAATTGAGGCTGCTCCTTCATTACAGCTTTGTAAGAATGCTCCACGAGGTAGTCTTTTTGGATGAAGTGTGGTCAGCTGCTTTTAATCTGCTTTCCTGTTTTGATATGTTTGACTTGATTTCAGGAAAGTCAACATTTTAAAACGATTAAAAACGTTGTGTGGTGAGTTCGGCAGGTAGGGCTTCTAAACTAGCCCTAACAGACAAGCATTGGTGGTTCAGTGGTAGAATTCTCGCCTGCCACGCAATGCTCCACGAGGTAGTCTTTTTGGATGAAGTGTGGTCAGCTGCTTTTAATCTGCTTTCCTGTTTTGATATGTTTGACTTGATTTCATGAAAGTCAACATTTCAAAACTTGTGTTCTGGCTACGCTTAAAAACGTGTGGTGAGTTCGGCAGGTAGGGCTTCTAAACTAGCCCTAACAGACAAGCATTGGTGGTTCAGTGGTAGAATTATCACCTGCCACGCGGGAGACCCGGGTCCGATTCCCGGCCAATGCAATTGAGGCTGCTCCTTCATTACAGCTTTGTAAGAATGCTCCACGAGGTAGTCGTATTGGATGAAGTGTGGTCAGCTGCTTTTAATCTGCTTTCCTGTTTTGATATGTTTGACTTGATTTCAGGAAAGTCAACATTTTAAAACGATTAAAAACGTTGTGTGGTGAGTTCGGCAGGTAGGGCTTCTAAACTAGCCCTAACAGACAAGCATTGGTGGTTCAGTGGTAGAATTCTCGCCTGCCACGCGGGAGACCCGGGTCCGATTCCCGGCCAATGCAATTGAGGCTGCTCCTTCATTACAGCTTTGTAAGAATGCTCCACGAGGTAGTCTTTTTGGATGAAGTGTGGTCAGCTGCTTTTAATCTGCTTTCCTGTTTTGATATGTTTGACTTGATTTCAGGAAAGTCAACATTTTAAAACGATTAAAAACGTTGTGTGGTGAGTTCGGCAGGTAGGGCTTCTAAACTAGCCCTAACAGACAAGCATTGGTGGTTCAGTGGTAGAATTCTCGCCTGCCACGCGGGAGACCCGGGTCCGATTCCCGGCCAATGCAATTGAGGCTGCTCCTTCATTACAGCTTTGTAAGAATGCTCCACGAGGTAGTCTTTTTGGATGAAGTGTGGTCAGCTGCTTTTAATCTGCTTTCCTGTTTTGATATGTTTGACTTGATTTCAGGAAAGTCAACATTTTAAAACGATTAAAAACGTTGTGTGGTGAGTTCGGCAGGTAGGGCTTCTAAACTAGCCCTAACAGACAAGCATTGGTGGTTCAGTGGTAGAATTCTCGCCTGCCACGCGGGAGACCCGGGTCCGATTCCCGGCCAATGCAATTGAGGCTGCTCCTTCATTACAGCTTTGTAAGAATGCTCCACGAGGTAGTCATTTTGGATGAAGTGTGGTCAGCTGCTTTTAATCTGCTTTCCTGTTTTGATATGTTTGACTTGATTTCAGGAAAGTCAACATTTTAAAACGATTAAAAACGTTGTGTGGTGAGTTCGGCAGGTAGGGCTTCTAAACTAGCCCTAACAGACAAGCATTGGTGGTTCAGTGGTAGAATTCTCGCCTGCCACGCGGGAGACCCGGGTCCGATTCCCGGCCAATGCAATTGAGGCTGCTCCTTTATTACAGCTTTGTAAGAATGCTCCACGAGGTAGTCTTTTTGGATGAAGTGTGGTCAGCTGCTTTTAATCTGCTTTCCTGTTTTGATATGTTTGACTTGATTTCAGGAAAGTCAACATTTTAAAACGATTAAAAACGTTGTGTGGTGAGTTCGGCAGGTAGGGCTTCTAAACTAGCCCTAACAGACAAGCATTGGTGGTTCAGTGGTAGAATTCTCGCCTGCCACGCGGGAGACCCGGGTCCGATTCCCGGCCAATGCAATTGAGGCTGCTCCTTCATTACATCTTTGTAAGAATGCTCCACGAGGTAGTCATTTTGGATGAAGTGTGGTCAGCTGCTTTTAATCTGCTTTCCTGTTTTGATATGTTTGACTTGATTTCAGGAAAGTCAACATTTCAAAACTTGTGTTGGGGAGACCCGGGTCCGATTCCCAGCCAATGCAATTGAGGCTGCTCCTTCATTACAGCTTTGTAAGAATGCTCCACGAGGTAGTCATTTTGGATGAAGTGTGGTCAGCTGCTTTTAATCTGCTTTCCTGTTTTGATATGTTTGACTTGATTTCAGGAAAGTCAACATTTTAAAACGATTAAAAACGTTGTGTGGTGAGTTCGGCAGGTAGGGCTTCTAAACTAGCCCTAACAGACAAGCATTGGTGGTTCAGTGGTAGAATTCTCGCCTGCCACGCGGGAGACCCGGGTCCGATTCCCGGCCAATGCAATTGAGGCTGCTCCTTCATTACAGCTTTGTAAGAATGCTCCACGAGGTAGTCGTATTGGATGAAGTGTGGTCGTCTGCTTTCCTGTTTTGATATGTTTGACTTGAATTCATGAAAGTAAACATTTTAAAACGATTAAAAACGTTGTGTGGTGAGTTCGGCAGGTAGGGCTTCTAAACTAGCCCTAACAGACAAGCATTGGTGGTTCAGTGGTAGAATTCTCGCCTGCCACGCGGGAGACCCGGGTCCGATTCCCGGCCAATGCAATTGAGGCTGCTCCTTCATTACAGCTTTGTAAGAATGCTCCACGAGGTAGTCGTATTGGATGAAGTGTGGTCAGCTGCTTTTAATCTGCTTTCCTGTTTTGATATGTTTGACTTGATTTCATGAAAGTAAACATTTTAAAACGATTAAAAACGTTGTGTGGTGAGTTCGGCAGGTAGGGCTTCTAAACTAGCCCTAACAGACAAGCATTGGTGGTTCAGTGGTAGAATTCTCGCCTGCCACGCGGGAGACCCGGGTCCGATTCCCGGCCAATGCAATTGAGGCTGCTCCTTTATTACAGCTTTGTAAGAATGCTCCACGAGGTAGTCGTATTGGATGAAGTGTGGTCAGCTGCTTTTAATCTGCTTTCCTGTTTTGATATGTTTGACTTGATTTCAGGAAAGTCAACATTTTAAAACGATTAAAAACGTTGTGTGGTGAGTTCGGCAGGTAGGGCTTCTAAACTAGCCCTAACAGACAAGCATTGGTGGTTCAGTGGTAGAATTCTCGCCTGCCACGCGGGAGACCCGGGTCCGATTCCCGGCCAATGCAATTGAGGCTGCTCCTTCATTACAGCTTTGTAAGAATGCTCCACGAGGTAGTCTTTTTGGATGAAGTGTGGTCAGCTGCTTTTAATCTGCTTTCCTGTTTTGATATGTTTGACTTGATTTCAGGAAAGTCAACATTTTAAAACGATTAAAAACGTTGTGTGGTGAGTTCGGCAGGTAGGGCTTCTAAACTAGCCCTAACAGACAAGCATTGGTGGTTCAGTGGTAGAATTCTCGCCTGCCACGCGGGAGACCCGGGTCCGATTCCCGGCCAATGCAATTGAGGCTGCTCCTTCATGACAGCTTTGTAAGAATGCTCCACGAGGTAGTCTTTTTGGATGAAGTGTGGTCAGCTGCTTTTAATCTGCTTTCCTGTTTTGATATGTTTGACTTGATTTCAGGAAAGTCAACATTTCAAAACTTGTGTTCTGGCTACGCTTAAAAACGTGTGGTGAGTTCGGCAGGTAGGGCTTCTAAACTAGCCCTAACAGACAAGCATTGGTGGTTCAGTGGTAGAATTCTCACCTGCCACGCGGGAGACACGGGTCCGATTCCCAGCCAATACAATTGAGGCTGCTCCTTCATGACAGCTTTGTAAGAATTGCTCCATGAGGTGGTCTTTTTGGATGAAGTGTGGTCAGCTGCTTTTAATCTGCTTTCCTGTTTTGATATGTTTGACTTGATTTCATGAAAGTCAACATTTCAAAACTTGTGTTCTGGCTACGCTAAAAAACGTGTGGTGAGTTCGGCAGGTAGGGCTTCTAAACTAGCCCTAACAGACAAGCATTGGTGGTTCAGTGGTAGAATTCTCGCCTGCCACGCGGGAGACCCGGGTCCGATTCCCGGCCAATGCAATTGAGGCTGCTCCTTCATTACAGCTTTGTAAGAATGCTCCACGAGGTAGTCATTTTGGATGAAGTGTGGTCAGCTGCTTTTAATCTGCTTTCCTGTTTTGATATGTTTGACTTGATTTCAGGAAAGTCAACATTTTAAAACGATTAAAAACGTTGTGTGGTGAGTTCGGCAGGTAGGGCTTCTAAACTAGCCCTAACAGACAAGCATTGGTGGTTCAGTGGTAGAATTCTCGCCTGCCACGCGGGAGACCCGGGTCCGATTCCCGGCCAATGCAATTGAGGCTGCTCCTTCATTACAGCTTTGTAAGAATGCTCCACGAGGTAGTCTTTTTGGATGAAGTGTGGTCAGCTGCTTTTAATCTGCTTTCCTGTTTTGATATGTTTGACTTGATTTCATGAAAGTAAACATTTTAAAACGATTAAAAACGTTGTGTGGTGAGTTCGGCAGGTAGGGCTTCTAAACTAGCCCTAACAGACAAGCATTGGTGGTTCAGTGGTAGAATTCTCGCCTGCCACGCGGGAGACCCGGGTCCGATTCCCGGCCAAAGCAATTTGAGGCTGCTCCTTCATTACAGCTTTTGTAAGAATGCTCCACGAGGTAGTCATTTTGGATGAAGTGTGGTCAGCTGCTTTTAATCTGCTTTCCTGTTTTGATATGTTTGACTTGATTTCATGAAAGTCAACATTTCAAAACGATTAAAAACGTTGTGTGGTGAGTTCGGCAGGTTGGGCTTCTAAACTAGACCTAACAGACAAGCATCGGTGGTTCAGTGGTAGAATTCTCGCTTGCCACGCGGGAGACCCGGGTCCGATTCCCGGCCAATGCAATTGAGGCTGCTCCTTCATTACAGCTTTGTAAGAATGCTCCACGAGGTAGTCTTTTTGGATGAAGTGTGGTCAGCTGCTTTTAATCTGCTTTCCTGTTTTGATATGTTTGACTTGATTTCATGAAAGTCAACATTTCAAAACTTGTGTTCGGGAGACCCGGGTCCGATTCCCGGCCAATGCAATTGAGGCTGCTCCTTCATTACAGCTTTGTAAGAATGCTCCACGAGGTAGTCATTTTGGATGAAGTGTGGTCAGCTGCTTTTAATCTGCTTTCCTGTTTTGATATGTTTGACTTGATTTCAGGAAAGTCAACATTTTAAAACGATTAAAAACGTTGTGTGGTGAGTTCGGCAGGTAGGGCTTCTAAACTAGCCCTAACAGACAAGCATTGGTGGTTCAGTGGTAGAATTCTCGCCTGCCACGCGGGAGACCCGGGTCCGATTCCCGGCCAATGCAATTGAGGCTGCTCCTTCATTACAGCTTTGTAAGAATGCTCCATGAGGTAGTCTTTTTGGATGAAGTGTGGTCAGCTGCTTTTAATCTGCTTTCCTGTTTTGATATGTTTGACTTGATTTCAGGAAAGTCAACATTTTAAAACGATTAAAAACGTTGTGTGGTGAGTTCGGCAGGTAGGGCTTCTAAACTAGCCCTAACAGACAAGCATTGGTGGTTCAGTGGTAGAATTCTCGCCTGCCACGCGGGAGACCCGGGTCCGATTCCCGGCCAATGCAATTGAGGCTGCTCCTTTATGACAGCTTTGTAAGAATGCTCCATGAGGTAGTCTTTTTGGATGAAGTGTGGTCAGCTGCTTTTAATCTGCTTTCCTGTTTTGATATGTTTGACTTGATTTCATGAAAGTCAACATTTCAAAACTTGTGTTCGGGAGACCCGGGTCCGATTCCCGGCCAATGCAATTGAGGCTGCTCCTTCATTACAGCTTTGTAAGAATGCTCCACGAGGTAGTCATTTTGGATGAAGTGTGGTCAGCTGCTTTTAATCTGCTTTCCTGTTTTGATATGATTGACTTGATTTCATGAAAGTCAACATTTCAAAACTTGTGTTCGGGAGACCCGGGTACGATTCCCGGCCAATGCAATTGAGGCTGCTCCTTCATTACAGCTTTGTAAGAATGCTCCACGAGGTAGTCATTTTGGATGAAGTGTGGTCAGCTGCTTTTAATCTGCTTTCCTGTTTTGATATGTTTGACTTGATTTCAGGAAAGTCAACATTTTAAAACGATTAAAAACGTTGTGTGGTGAGTTCGGCAGGTAGGGCTTCTAAACTAGCCCTAACAGACAAGCATTGGTGGTTCAGTGGTAGAATTCTCGCCTGCCACGCGGGAGACCCGGGTCCGATATCTGGCCAATGCAATTGAGGCTGCTCCTTTATGACAGCTTTGTAAGAATGCTCCATGAGGTAGTCTTTTTGGATGAAGTGTGGTCAGCTGCTTTTAATCTGCTTTCCTGTTTTGATATGTTTGACTTGATTTCATGAAAGTCAACATTTCAAAACTTGTGTTCGGGAGACCCGGGTCCGATTCCCGGCCAATGCAATGGAGGCTGCTCCTTCATTACAGCTTTGTAAGAATGCTCCACGAGGTAGTCATTTTGGATGAAGTGTGGTCAGCTGCTTTTAATCTGCTTTCCTGTTTTGATATGTTTGACTTGATTTCATGAAAGTCAACATTTCAAAACTTGTTTTCGGGAGACCCGGGTCCGATTCCCGGCCAATGCAATTGAGGCTGCTCCTTCATTACAGCTTTGTAAGAATGCTCCACGAGGTAGTCATTTTGGATGAAGTGTGGTCAGCTGCTTTTAATCTGCTTTCCTGTTTTGATATGATTGACTTGATTTCATGAAAGTCAACATTTCAAAACTTGTGTTCGGGAGACCCGGGTACGATTCCCGGCCAATGCAATTGAGGCTGCTCCTTCATTACAGCTTTGTAAGAATGCTCCACGAGGTAGTCATTTTGGATGAAGTGTGGTCAGCTGCTTTTAATCTGCTTTCCTGTTTTGATATGTTTGACTTGATTTCATGAAAGTCAACATTTTAAAACGATTAAAAACGTTGTGTGGTGAGTTCGGCAGGTAGGGCTTCTAAACTAGCCCTAACAGACAAGCATTGGTGGTTCAGTGGTAGAATTCTCGCCTGCCACGCGGGAGACCCGGGTCCGATTCCCGGCCAATGCAATTAAGGCTGCTCCTTCATTACATCTTTGTAAGAATGCTCCACGAGGTAGTCATTTTGGATGAAGTGTGGTCAGCTGCTTTTAATCTGCTTTCCTGTTTTGATATGTTTGACTTGATTTCAGGAAAGTCAACATTTCAAAACTTGTGTTGGGGAGACCCGGGTCCGATTCCCGGCCAATGCAATTGAGGCTGCTCCTTCATTACAGCTTTGTAAGAATGCTCCACGAGGTAGTCATTTTGGATGAAGTGTGGTCAGCTGCTTTTAATCTGCTTTCCTGTTTTGATATGTTTGACTTGATTTCATGAAAGTCAACATTTTAAAACGATTAAAAACGTTGTGTGGTGAGTTCGGCAGGTAGGGCTTCTAAACTAGCCCTAACAGACAAGCATTGGTGGTTCAGTGGTAGAATTCTTGCCTGCCACGCGGGAGACCCGGGTCCGATTCCCGGCCAATGCAATTGAGGCTGCTCCTTCATTACAGCTTTGTAAGAATGCTCCACGAGGTAGTCTTTTTGGATGAAGTGTGGTCAGCTGCTTTTAATCTGCTTTCCTGTTTTGATATGTTTGACTTGATTTCAGGAAAGTCAACATTTTAAAACGATTAAAAACGTTGTGTGGTGAGTTCGGCAGGTAGGGCTTCTAAACTAGCCCTAACAGACAAGCATTGGTGGTTCAGTGGTAGAATTCTCGCCTGCCACGCGGGAGACCCGGGTCCGATTCCCGGCCAATGCAATTGAGGCTGCTCCTTCATTACAGCTTTGTAAGAATGCTCCACAAGGTATTCTTTTTGGATGAAGTGTGGTCAGCTGCTTTTAATCTGCTTTCCTGTTTTGATATGTTTGACTTGATTTCAGGAAAGTCAACATTTCAAAACTTGTGTTGGGGAGACCCGGGTCCGATTCCCGGCCAATGCAATTGAGGCTGCTCCTTCATTACAGCTTTGTAAGAATGCTCCACGAGGTAGTCGTATTTTGGATGAAGTGTGGTCAGCTGCTTTTAATCTGCTTTCCTGTTTTGATATGTTTGACTTGATTTCAGGAAAGTCAACATTTTAAAACGATTAAAAACGTTGTGTGGTGAGTTCGGCAGGTAGGGCTTCTAAACTAGCCCTAACAGACAAGCATTGGTGGTTCAGTGGTAGAATTCTCGCCTGCCACGCGGGAGACCCGGGTCCGATTCCCGGCCAATGCAATTGAGGCTGCACCTTAATGACAGCTTTGTAAGAATGCTCCACGAGGTAGTCGTATTGGATGAAGTGTGGTCAGCTGCTTTTAATCTGCTTTCCTGTTTTGATATGTTTGACTTGAATTCATGAAAGTAAACATTTTAAAACGATTAAAAACGTTGTGTGGTGAGTTCGGCAGGTAGGGCTTCTAAACTAGCCCTAACAGACAAGCATTGGTGGTTCAGTGGTAGAATTCTCGCCTGCCACGCGGGAGACCCGGGTCCGATTCCCGGCCAATGCAATTGAGGCTGCTCCTTCATTACAGCTTTGTAAGAATGCTCCACGAGGTAGTCGTATTGGATGAAGTGTGGTCATCTGCTTTTAATCTGCTTTCCTGTTTTGATATGTTTGACTTGATTTAATGAAAGTCAACATTTTAAAACGATTAAAAACGTTGTGTGGTGAGTTCGGCAGGTAGGGCTTCTAAACTAGCCCTAACAGACAAGCATTGGTGGTTCAGTGGTAGAATTCTCGCCTGCCACGCGGGAGACCCGGGTCCGATTCCCGGCCAATGCAATTGAGGCTGCTCCTTCATTACAGCTTTGTAAGAATGCTCCACGAGGTAGTCATTTTGGATGAAGTGTGGTGAGCTGCTTTTAATCTGCTTTCCTGTTTTGATATGTTTGACTTGATTTCATGAAAGTCAACATTTCAAAACTTGTGTTCCGGCTACGATTAAAAACGTGTGGTGAGTTCGGCAAGTAGGGCTTCTAAACTAACCCTAACAGACAAGCATTGGTGGTTCAGTGGTAGAATTCTCGCCAGCCACGCGGGAGACCCGGGTCTGATTACTGGCCAATGCAATTGAGGCTGCTCCTTCATGACAGCTTTGTAAGAATGCTCCATGAGGTAGTCTTTTTGGATGAAGTGTGGTCAGCTGCTTTTAATCTGCTTTCCTGTTTTGATATGTTTGACTTGATTTCATGAAAGTAAACATTTTAAAACGATTAAAAACGTTGTGTGGTGAGTTCGGCAGGTAGGGCTTCTAAACTAGCCCTAACAGACAAGCATTGGTGGTTCAGTGGTAGAATTCTCGCCTGCCACGCGGGAGACCCGGGTCCGATTCCCGGCCAATGCAATTGAGGCTGCTCCTTCATTACAGCTTTGTAAGAATGCTCCACGAGGTAGTCATTTTGGATGAAGTGTGGTCAGCTGCTTTTAATCTGCTTTCCTGTTTTGATATGTTTGACTTGATTTCATGAAAGTCAACATTTTAAAACGATTAAAAACGTTGTGTGGTGAGTTCGGCAGGTAGGGCTTCTAAACTAGCCCTAACAGACAAGCATTGGTGGTTCAGTGGTAGAATTCTCGCCTGCCACGCGGGAGACCCGGGTCCGATTCCCGGCCAATGCAATTGAGGCTGCTCCTTCATTACAGCTTTGTAAGAATGCTCCACGAGGTAGTCATTTTGGATGAAGTGTGGTCAGCTGCTTTTAATCTGCTTTCCTGTTTTGATATGTTTGACTTGATTTCAGGAAAGTCAACATTTTAAAACGATTAAAAACGTTGTGTGGTGAGTTCGGCAGGTAGGGCTTCTAAACTAGCCCTAACAGACAAGCATTGGTGGTTCAGTGGTAGAATTCTCGCCTGCCACGCGGGAGACCCGGGTCCGATTCCCGGCCAATGCAATTGAGGCTGCACCTTCATGACAGCTTTGTAAGAATGCTCCACGAGGTAGTCTTTGGATGAAGTGTGGTCAGCTGCTTTTAATCTGCTTTCCTGTTTTGATATGTTTGACTTGATTTCATGAAAGTCAACATTTTAAAACGATTAAAAACGTTGTGTGGTGAGTTCGGCAGGTAGGGCTTCTAAACTAGCCCTAACAGACAAGCATTGGTGGTTCAGTGGTAGAATTCTCGCCTGCCACGCGGGAGACCCGGGTCCGATTCCCGGCCAATGCAATTGAGGCTGCTCCTTCATTACAGCTTTGTAAGAATGCTCCACGAGGTAGTCATTTTGGATGAAGTGTGGTCAGCTGCTTTTAATCTGCTTTCCTGTTTTGATATGTTTGACTTGATTTCATGAAAGTCAACATTTTAAAACGATTAAAAACGTTGTGTGGTGAGTTCGGCAGGTAGGGCTTCTAAACTAGCCCTAACAGACAAGCATTGGTGGTTCAGTGGTAGAATTCTCGCCTGCCACGCGGGAGACCCGGGTCCGATTCCCGGCCTATGCAATTGAGGCTGCTCCTTCATTACAGCTTTGTAAGAATGCTCCACGAGGTAGTCATTTTGGATGAAGTGTGGTCAGCTGCTTTTAATCTGCTTTCCTGTTTTGATATGTTTGACTTGATTTCATGAAAGTCAACATTTTAAAACGATTAAAAACGTTGTGTGGTGAGTTCGGCAGGTAGGGCTTCTAAACTAGCTCTAACAGACAAGCATTGGTGGTTCAGTGGTAGAATTCTCGCCTGCCACGCGGGAGACCCGGGTCCGATTCCCGGCCAATGCAATTGAGGCTGCTCCTTCATTACAGCTTTGTAAGAATGCTCCACGAGGTAGTCATTTTGGATGAAGTGTGGTCATCTGCTTTTAATCTGCTTTCCTGTTTTGATATGTTTGACTTGATTTCAGGAAAGTCAACATTTTAAAACGATTAAAAACGTTGTGTGGTGAGTTCGGCAGGTAGGGCTTCTAAACTAGCCCTAACAGACAAGCATTGGTGGTTCAGTGGTAGAATTCTCGCCTGCCACGCGGGGGACTCGGGTCCGATTCCTGGCCAATGCAAGTGAGGCTGCTCCTTCATGACAGCTTTGTAAGAATCCTCCACGAGGTAGTCTTTTTGGATGAAGTGTGGTCAGCTGCTTTTAATCTGCTTTCCTGGTTTGATATCTTTGACTTGATTTTATGAAAGTCAACATTTCAAAACTTGTGTTCCGGCTACCCTTAAAAACGTGTGGTGAGTTCGGCAGGTAGGGCTTCTAAACTAGCCCTAACAGACAAGCATTGGTGGTTCAGTGGTAGAATTCTCACCTGCCACGTGGGAGACCCGGGTCCGATTCCCGGCCAATGCAATTGAGGCTGCTCCTTCATTACAGCTTTGTAAGAATGCTCCACGAGGTAGTGTTTTTGGATGAAGTGTGGTCAGCTGCTTTTAATCTGCTATCCTGTTTTGATATGTTTGACTTGATTTCATGAAAGTCAACATTTCAAAACTTGTGTTCGGGAGACCCGGGTCCGATTCCCGGCCAATGCAATTGAGGCTGCTCCTTCATTACAGCTTTGTAAGAATGCTCCACGAGGTTGTCGTATTGGATGAAGTGTGGTCAGCTGCTTTTAATCTGCTTTCCTGTTTTGATATGTTTGATTTGATTTCATAAAAGTAAACATTTTAAAACGAATAAAAACATTGTGTGGTGAGTTCGGCAGGTTGGGCTTCTAAACTAGCCCTAACAGACAAGCATTGGTGGTTCATTGGTAGAATTCTCGCCTGCTACGCGGGAGACCCGGGTCCGATTCCCGGCCAATGCAATTGAGGCTGCACCTTCATGACAGCTTTGTAAGAATGCTCCACGAGGTAGTCTTTGGATGAAGTGTGGTCAGCTGCTTTTAATCTGCTTTCCTGTTTTGATATGTTTGACTTGATTTCATGAAAGTAAACATTTTAAAACGATTAAAAACGTTGTGTGGTGAGTTCGGCAGGTAGGGCTTCTAAACTAGCCCTAACAGACAAGCATTGGTGGTTCAGTGGTAGAATTCTCGCCTGCTACGGGGGAGACCCGGGTCCGATTCCCGGCCAATGCAATTGAGGCTGCACCTTCATGACAGCTTTGTAAGAATGCTCCACGAGGTAGTCTTTGGATGAAGTGTGGTCAGCTGCTTTTAATCTGCTTTCCTGTTTTGATATGTTTGACTTGATTTCATGAAAGTAAACATTTTAAAACGATTAAAAACGTTGTGTGGTGAGTTCGGCAGGTAGGGCTTCTAAACTAGCCCTAACAGACAAGCATTGGTGGTTCAGTGGTAGAATTCTCGCCTGCCACGCGGGAGACCCGGGTCCGATTCCCGGCCAATGCAATTGAGGCTGCTCCTTCATTACAGCTTTGTAAGAATGCTCCACGAGGTAGTCATTTTGGATGAAGTGTGGTCAGCTGCTTTTAATCTGCTTTCCTGTTTTGATATGTTTGACTTGATTTCAGGAAAGTCAACATTTTAAAACGATTAAAAACGTTGTGTGGTGAGTTCGGCAGGTAGGGCTTCTAAACTAGCCCTAACAGACAAGCATTGGTGGTTCAGTGGTAGAATTCTCGCCTGCCACGCGGGAGACCCGGGTCCGATTCCCGGCCAATGCAATTGAGGCTGCTCCTTCATTACAGCTTTGTAAGAATGCTCCACGAGGTAGTCATTTTGGATGAAGTGTGGTCAGCTGCTTTTAATCTGCTTTCCTGTTTTGATATGTTTGACTTGATTTCATGAAAGTCAACATTTCAAAACTTGTGTTCGGGAGACCCGGGTCCGATTCCCGGCCAATGCAATTGAGGCTGCTCCTTCATTACAGCTTTGTAAGAATGCTCCACGAGGTAGTCATTTTGGATGAAGTGTGGTGAGCTGCTTTTAATCTGCTTTCCTGTTTTGATATGTTTGACTTGATTTCATGAAAGTCAACATTTCAAAACTTGTGTTCCGGCTACGATTAAAAACGTTGTGTGGTGAGTTCGGCAGGTAGGGCTTCTAAACTAACCTTAACAGACAAGCATTGGTGGTTCAGTGGTAGAATTCTCGCCTGCCACGCGGGAGACCCGGGCCTGATTACTGGCCAATGCAATTGAGGCTGCTCCTTCATGACAGCTTTGTAAGAATGCTCCATGAGGTAGTCTTTTTGGATGAAGTGTGGTCAGCTGCTTTTAATCTGCTTTCCTGTTTTGATATGTTTGACTTGATTTCATGAAAGTCAACATTTTAAAACGATTAAAAACGTTGTGTGGTGAGTTCGGCAGGTAGGGCTTCTAAACTAGCCCTAACAGACAAGCATTGGTGGTTCAGTGGTAGAATTCTCGCCTGCCACGCGGGAGACCCGGGTCCGATTCCCGGCCAATGCAATTGAGGCTGCTCCTTCATTACAGCTTTGTAAGAATGCTCCACGAGGTAGTCATTTTGGATGAAGTGTGGTCAGCTGCTTTTAATCTGCTTTCCTGTTTTGATATGTTTGACTTGATTTCATGAAAGTAAACATTTTAAAACGATTAAAAACGTTGTGTGGTGAGTTCGGCAGGTAGGGCTTCTAAACTAGCCCTAACAGACAAGCATTGGTGGTTCAGTGGTAGAATTCTCGCCTGCCACGCGGGAGACCCGGGTCCGATTCCCGGCCAAAGCAATTTAGGCTGCTCCTTCATTACAGCTTTGTAAGAATGCTCCACGAGGTAGTCATTTTGGATGAAGTGTGGTCAGCTGCTTTTAATCTGCTTTCCTGTTTTGATATGTTTGACTTGATTTCAGGAAAGTCAACATTTCAAAACGATTAAAAACGTTGTGTGGTGAGTTCGGCAGGTAGGGCTTCTAAACTAGCCCTAACAGACAAGCATTGGTGGTTCAGTGGTAGAATTCTCGCCTGCCACGCGGGAGACCCGGGTCCGATTCCCGGCCAATGCAATTGAGGCTGCTCCTTCATTACAGCTTTGTAAGAATGCTCCACGAGGTAGTCATTTTGGATGAAGTGTGGTCAGCTGCTTTTAATCTGCTTTCCTGTTTTGATATGTTTGACTTGATTTCAGGAAAGTCAACATTTTAAAACGATTAAAAACGTTGTGTGGTGAGTTCGTCAGGTAGGGCTTCTAAACTAGCCCTAACAGACAAGCATTGGTGGTTCAGTGGTAGAATTCTCGCCTGCTACGCGGGAGACCCGGGTCCGATTCCCGGCCAATGCAATTGAGGCTGCACCTTCATGACAGCTTTGTAAGAATGCTCCACAAGGTAGTCTTTGGATGAAGTGTGGTCAGCTGCTTTTAATCTGCTTTCCTGTTTTGATATGTTTGACTTGATTTCATGAAAGTAAACATTTTAAAACGATTAAAAACGTTGTGTGGTGAGTTCGGCAGGTAGGGCTTCTAAACTAGCCCTAACAGACAAGCATTGGTGGTTCAGTGGTAGAATTCTCGCCTGCCACGCGGGAGACCCGGGTCCGATTCCCGGCCAATGCAATTGAGGCTGCTCCTTCATTACAGCTTTGTAAGAATGCTCCACGAGGTAGTCATTTTGGATGAAGTGTGGTCAGCTGCTTTTAATCTGCTTTCCTGTTTTGATATGTTTGACTTGATTTCATGAAAGTCAACATTTTAAAACGATTAAAAACGTTGTGTGGTGAGTTCGGCAGGTAGGGCTTCTAAACTAGCCCTAACAGACAAGCATTGGTGGTTCAGTGGTAGAATTCTCGCCTGCCACGCGGGAGACCCGGGTCCGATTCACGGCCAATGCAATTGAGGCTGCTCCTTCATTACAGCTTTGTAAGAATGCTCCACGAGGTAGTCTTTTTGGATGAAGTGTGGTCAGCTGCTTTTAATCTGCTTTCCTGTTTTGATATGTTTGACTTGATTTCATGAAAGTCAACATTTTAAAACGATTAAAAACGTTGTGTGGTGAGTTCGGCAGGTAGGGCTTCTAAACTAAGCCTAACAGACAAGCATTGGTGGTTCAGTGGTAGAATTCTCGCCTGCCACGCGGGAGACCCGGGTCCGATTCCCGGCCAATGCAATTGAGGCTGCTCCTTCATGACAGCTTTGTAAGAATGCTCCACGAGGTAGTCTTTTTGGATGAAGTGTGGTCAGCTGCTTTTAATCTGCTTTCCTGTTTTGATATGTTTGACTTGATTTCATGAAAGTCAACATTTCAAAACTTGTGTTCTGGCTACGCTTAAAAACGTGTGGTGAGTTCGGCAGGTAGGGCTTCTAAACTAGCCCTAACAGACAAGCATTGGTGGTTCAGTGGTAGAATTCTCACCTGCCACGCGGGAGACCCGGGTCCGATTCCCGGCCAATACAATTGAGGCTGCTCCTTCATGACAGCTTTGTAAGAATGCTCCATGAGGTGGTCTTTTTGGATGAAGTGTGGTCAGCTGCTTTTAATCTGCTTTCCTGTTTTGATATGTTTGACTTGATTTCATGAAAGTCAACATTTCAAAACTTGTGTTCTGGCTACGCTTAAAAACGTTGTGTGGTGAGTTCGGCAGGTAGGGCTTCTAAACTAGCCCTAACAGACAAGCATTGGTGGTTCAGTGGTAGAATTCTCGCCTGCCACGCGGGAGACCCGGGTCCGATTCCCGGCCAATGCAATTGAGGCTGCTCCTTCATTACAGCTTTGTAAGAATGCTCCACGAGGTAGTCTTTTTGGATGAAGTGTGGTCAGCTGCTTTTAATCTGCTTTCCTGTTTTGATATGTTTGACTTGATTTCAGGAAAGTCAACATTTTAAAACGATTAAAAACGTTGTGTGGTGAGTTCGGCAGGTAGGGCTTCTAAACTAGCCCTAACAAACAAGCATTGGTGGTTCAGTGGTAGAATTCTCGCCTGCCACGCGGGAGACCCGGGTCCAATTCCCGGCCAATGCAATTGAGGCTGCTCCTTTATGACAGCTTTGTAAGAATGCTCCATGAGGTAGTCTTTTTGGATGAAGTGTGGTCAGCTGCTTTTAATCTGCTTTCCTGTTTTGATATGTTTGACTTGATTTCATGAAAGTCAACATTTCAAAACTTGTGTTCGGGAGACCCGGGTCCGATTCCCGGCCAATGCAATTGAGGCTGCTCCTTCATTACAGCTTTGTAAGAATGCTCCACGAGGTAGTCATTTTGGATGAAGTGTGGTCAGCTGCTTTTAATCTGCTTTCCTGTTTTGATATGTTTGACTTGATTTCAGGAAAGTCAACATTTTAAAACCATTAAAAACGTTGTGTGGTGAGTTCGGCAGGTAGGGCTTCTAAACTAGCCCTAACAGACAAGCATTGGTGGTTCAGTGGTAGAATTCTCTCCTGCCACGCGGGAGACCCGGGTCCGATTCCCGGCCAATGCAATTGAGGCTGCTCCTTTATGACAGCTTTGTAAGAATGCTCCATGAGGTAGTCTTTTTGGATGAAGTGTGGTCAGCTGCTTTTAATCTGCTTTCCTGTTTTGATATGTTTGACTTGATTTCAGGAAAGTCAACATTTTAAAACGATTAAAAACGTTGTGTGGTGAGTTCGGCAGGTACGGCTTCTAAACTAGCCCTAACAGACAAGCATTGGTGGTTCAGTGGTAGAATTCTCGCCTGCCACGCGGGAGATCCGGGTCCGATTCCCGGCCAATGCAATTGAGGCTGCTCCTTTATGACAGCTTTGTAAGAATGCTCCATGAGGTAGTCTTTTTGGATGAAGTGTGGTCAGCTGCTTTTAATCTGCTTTCCTGTTTTGATATGTTTGACTTGATTTCATGAAAGTCAACATTTCAAAACTTGTGTTCGGGAGACCCGGGTCCGATTCCCGGCCAATGCAATTGAGGCTGCTCCTTCATTACAGCTTTTTAAGAATGCTCCACGAGGTAGTCATTTTGGATGAAGTGTGGTCAGCTGCTTTTAATCTGCTTTCCTGTTTTGATATGATTGACTTGATTTCATGAAAGTCAACATTTCAAAACTTGTGTTCGGGAGACCCGGGTACGATTCCCGGCCAATGCAATTGAGGCTGCTCCTTCATTACAGCTTTGTAAGAATGCTCCACGAGGTAGTCATTTTGGATGAAGTGTGGTCAGCTGCTTTTAATCTGCTTTCCTGCTTTGATATGTTTGACTTGATTTCATGAAAGTCAACATTTTAAAACGATTAAAATCGTTGTGTGGTGAGTTCGGCAGGTAGGGCTTCTAAACTAGCCCTAACAGACAAGCATTGGTGGTTCAGTGGTAGAATTCTCGCCTGCCACGCGGGAGACCCGGGTCCGATTCCCGGCCAATGCAATTGAGGCTGCTCCTTTATGACAGTTTTGTAAGAATGCTCCATGAGGTAGTCTTTTTGGATGAAGTGTGGTCAGCTGCTTTTAATCTGCTTTCCTGTTTTGATATGTTTGACTTGATTTCAGGAAAGTCAACATTTTAAAACCATTAAAAACGTTGTGTGGTGAGTTCGGCAGGTAGGGCTTCTAAACTAGCCCTAACAGACAAGCATTGGTGGTTCAGTGGTAGAATTCTCGCCTGCCACGCGGGAGATCCGGGTCCGATTCCCGGCCAATGCAATTGAGGCTGCTCCTTTATGACAGCTTTGTAAGAATGCTCCATGAGGTAGTCTTTTTGGATGAAGTGTGGTCAGCTGCTTTTAATCTGCTTTCCTGTTTTGATATGTTTGACTTGATTTCATGAAAGTCAACATTTCAAAACTTGTGTTCGGGAGACCCGGGTCCGATTCCCGGCCAATGCAATTGAGGCTGCTCCTTCATTACAGCTTTGTAAGAATGCTCCACGAGGTAGTCATTTTGGATGAAGTGTGGTCAGCTGCTTTTAATCTGCTTTCCTGTTTTGATATGATTGACTTGATTTCATGAAAGTCAACATTTCAAAACTTGTGTTCGGGAGACCCGGGTACGATTCCCGGCCAATGCAATTGAGGCTGCTCCTTCATTACAGCTTTGTAAGAATGCTCCACGAGGTAGTCATTTTGGATGAAGTGTGGTCAGCTGCTTTTAATCTGCTTTCCTGTTTTGATATGTTTGACTTGATTTCAGGAAAGTCAACATTTTAAAACGATTAAAAACGTTGTGTGGTGAGTTCGTCAGGTAGGGCTTCTAAACTAGCCCTAACAGACAAGCATTGGTGGTTCATTGGTAGAATTCTCACCTGCTACGCGGGAGACCCGGGTCCGATTCCCGGCCAATGCAATTGAGGCTGCACCTTCATGACAGCTTTGTAAGAATGCTCCACGAGGTAGTCTTTGGATGAAGTGTGGTCAGCTGCTTTTAATCTGCTTTCCTGTTTTGATATGTTTGACTTGATTTCATGAAAGTCAACATTTCAAAACGATTAAAAACGTTGTGTGGTGAGTTCGGCAGGTTGGGCTTCTAAACTAGCCCTAACAGACAAGCATTGGTGGTTCAGTGGTAGAATTCTCGCCTGCCACGCGGGAGACCCGGGTCCGATTCCCGGCCAATGCAATTGAGGCTGCTCCTTCATTACAGCTTTGTAAGAATGCTCCACGAGGTAGTCATTTTGGATGAAGTGTGGTCAGCTGCTTTTAATCTGCTTTCCTGTTTTGATATGTTTGACTTGATTTCATGAAAGTCAACATTTTAAAACAATTAAAAACGTTGTGTGGTGAGTTCGGCAGGTAGGGCTTCTAAACTAGCCCTAACAGACAAGCATTGGTGGTTCAGTGGTAGAATTCTCGCCTGCCACGCGGGAGACCTGTGGTCAGCTGCTTTTAATCTGCTTTCCTGTTTTGATATGTTTGACTTGATTTCATGAAAGTCAACATTTCAAAACTTTTGTTCGGGAGACCCGGGTCCGATTCCCGGCCTATGCAATTGAGGCTGCTCCTTCATTACAGCTTTGTAAGAATGCTCCACGAGGTAGTCATTTTGGATGAAGTGTGGTCAGCTGCTTTTAATCTGCTTTCCTGTTTTGATATGTTTGACTTGATTTCATGAAAGTCAACATTTCAAAACGATTAAAAACGTTGTGTGGTGAGTTCGGCAGGTTGGGCTTCTAAACTAGCTCTAACAGACAAGCATTGGTGGTTCAGTGGTAGAATTCTCGCCTGCCACGCGGGAGACCCGGGTCCGATTCCCGGCCAATGCAATTGAGGCTGCTCCTTCATTACAGCTTTGTAAGAATGCTCCACGAGGTAGTCATTTTGGATGAAGTGTGGTCATCTGCTTTTAATCTGCTTTCCTGTTTTGATATGTTTGACTTGATTTCATGAAAGTCAACATTTTAAAACAATTAAAAACGTTGTGTGGTGAGTTCGGCAGGTAGGGCTTCTAAACTAGCCCTAACAGACAAGCATTGGTGGTTCAGTGGTAGAATTCTCGCCTGCCACGCGGGGGACTCTGGTCCGATTCCTGGCCAATGCAAGTGAGGCTGCTCCTTCATGACAGCTTTGTAAGAATCCTCCACGAGGTAGTCTTTTTGGATGAAGTGTGGTCAGCTGCTTTTAATCTGCTTTCCTGGTTTGATATCTTTGACTTGATTTTATGAAAGTCAACATTTCAAAACTTGTGTTCCGGCTACCCTTAAAAACGTGTGGTGAGTTCGGCAGGTAGGGCTTCTAAACTAGCCCTAACAGACAAGCATTGGTGGTTCAGTGGTAGAATTCTCACCTGCCACGTGGGAGACCCGGGTCCGATTCCCGGCCAATGCAATTGAGGCTGCTCCTTCATTACAGCTTTGTAAGAATGCTCCACGAGGTAGTGTTTTTGGATGAAGTGTGGTCAGCTGCTTTTAATCTGCTATCCTGTTTTGATATGTTTGACTTGATTTCATGAAAGTCAACATTTCAAAACTTGTGTTCGGGAGACCCGGGTCCGATTCCCGGCCAATGCAATTGAGGCTGCTCCTTCATTACAGCTTTGTAAGAATGCTCCACGAGGTTGTCGTATTGGATGAAGTGTGGTCAGCTGCTTTTAATCTGCTTTCCTGTTTTGATATGTTTGACTTGATTTCATAAAAGTAAACATTTTAAAACGAATAAAAACATTGTGTGGTGAGTTCGGCAGGTTGGGCTTCTAAACTAGCCCTAACAGACAAGCATTGGTGGTTCATTGGTAGAATTCTCGCCTGCTACGCGGGAGACCCGGGTCCGATTCCCGGCCAATGCAATTGAGGCTGCACCTTCATGACAGCTTTGTAAGAATGCTCCACGAGGTAGTCTTTGGATGAAGTGTGGTCAGCTGCTTTTAATCTGCTTTCCTGTTTTGATATGTTTGACTTGATTTCATGAAAGTAAACATTTTAAAACGATTAAAAACGTTGTGTGGTGAGTTCGGCAGGTTGGGCTTCTAAACTAGCCCTAACAGACAAGCATTGGTGGTTCATTGGTAGAATTCTCGCCTGCTACGGGGGAGACCCGGGTCCGATTCCCGGCCAATGCAATTGAGGCTGCACCTTCATGACAGCTTTGTAAGAATGCTCCACGAGGTAGTCTTTGGATGAAGTGTGGTCAGCTGCTTTTAATCTGCTTTCCTGTTTTGATATGTTTGACTTGATTTCATGAAAGTAAACATTTTAAAACGATTAAAAACGTTGTGTGGTGAGTTCGGCAGGTTGGGCTTCTAAACTAGCCCTAACAGACAAGCATTGGTGGTTCAGTGGTAGAATTCTCGCCTGCCACGCGGGAGACCCGGGTCTGATTCCCGGCCAAAGCAATTTAGGCTGCTCCTTCATTACAGCTTTGTAAGAATGCTCCACGAGGTAGTCATTTTGGATGAAGTGTGGTCAGCTGCTTTTAATCTGCTTTCCTGTTTTGATATGTTTGACTTGATTTCATGAAAGTCAACATTTCAAAACGATTAAAAACGTTGTGTGGTGAGTTCGGCAGGTTGGGCTTCTAAACTAGCCCTAACAGACAAGCATTGGTGGTTCAGTGGTAGAATTCTCGCCTGCCACGCGGGAGACCCGGGTCCGATTCCCGGCCAATGCAATTGAGGCTGCTCCTTCATTACAGCTTTGTAAGAATGCTCCACGAGGTAGTCATTTTGGATGAAGTGTGGTCATCTGCTTTTAATCTGCTTTCCTGTTTTGATATGTTTGACTTGATTTCATGAAAGTCAACATTTCAAAACTTGTGTTCGGGAGACCCGGGTCCGATTCCCGGCCAATGCAATTGAGGCTGCTCCTTCATTACAGCTTTGTAAGAATGCTCCACGAGGTAGTCATTTTGGATGAAGTGTGGTGAGCTGCTTTTAATCTGCTTTCCTGTTTTGATATGTTTGACTTGATTTCATGAAAGTCAACATTTCAAAACTTGTGTTCCGGCTACGATTAAAAACGTGTGGTGAGTTCGGCAGGTAGGGCTTCTAAACTAACCTTAACAGACAAGCATTGGTGGTTCAGTGGTAGAATTCTCGCCTGCCACGCGGGAGACCCGGGCCTGATTACTGGCCAATGCAATTGAGGCTGCTCCTTCATGACAGCTTTGTAAGAATGCTCCATGAGGTAGTCTTTTTGGATGAAGTGTGGTCAGCTGCTTTTAATCTGCTTTCCTGTTTTGATATGTTTGACTTGATTTCATGAAAGTCAACATTTTAAAACGATTAAAAACGTGTGGTGAGTTCGACAGGTAGGGCTTCTAAACTAGCCCTAACAGACAAGCATTGGTGGTTCAGTGGTAGAATTCTCGCCTGCCACGCGGGAGACCTGCATCCGATTCCCGGCCAATGCAATTGAGGCTGCTCCTTCATTACAGCTTTGTGAGAATGCTCCACGAGGTAGTCATTTTGGATGAAGTGTGGTCAGCTGCTTTTAATCTGCTTTCCTGTTTTGATATGTTTGACTTGATTTCAGGAAAGTCAACATTTTAAAACGATTAAAAACGTTGTGTGGTGAGTTCGTCAGGTAGGGCTTCTAAACTAGCCCTAACAGACAAGCATTGGTGGTTCATTGGTAGAATTCTCACCTGCTACGCGGGAGACCCGGGTCCGATTCCCGGCCAATGCAATTGAGGCTGCACCTTCATGACAGCTTTGTAAGAATGCTCCACGAGGTAGTCTTTGGATGAAGTGTGGTCGGCTGCTTTTAATCTGCTTTCCTGTTTTGATATGTTTGACTTGATTTCATGAAAGTCAACATTTCAAAACGATTAAAAACGTTGTGTGGTGAGTTCGGCAGGTTGGGCTTCTAAACTAGCCCTAACAGACAAGCATTGGTGGTTCAGTGGTAGAATTCTCGCCTGCCACGCGGGAGACCCGGGTCCGATTCCCGGCCAATGCAATTGAGGCTGCTCCTTCATTACAGCTTTGTAAGAATGCTCCACGAGGTAGTCATTTTGGATGAAGTGTGGTCAGCTGCTTTTAATCTGCTTTCCTGTTTTGATATGTTTGACTTGATTTCATGAAAGTCAACATTTTAAAACAATTAAAAACGTTGTGTGGTGAGTTCGGCAGGTAGGGCTTCTAAACTAGCCCTAACAGACAAGCATTGGTGGTTCAGTGGTAGAATTCTCGCCTGCCACGCGGGGGACTCGGGTCCGATTCCTGGCCAATGCAAGTGAGGCTGCTCCTTCATGACAGCTTTGTAAGAATCCTCCACGAGGTAGTCTTTTTGGATGAAGTGTGGTCAGCTGCTTTTAATCTGCTTTCCTGGTTTGATATCTTTGACTTGATTTTATGAAAGTCAACATTTCAAAACTTGTGTTCCGGCTACCCTTAAAAACGTGTGGTGAGTTCGGCAGGTAGGGCTTCTAAACTAGCCCTAACAGACAAGCATTGGTGGTTCAGTGGTAGAATTCTCACCTGCCACGTGGGAGACCCGGGTCCGATTCCCGGCCAATGCAATTGAGGCTGCTCCTTCATTACAGCTTTGTAAGAATGCTCCACGAGGTAGTGTTTTTGGATGAAGTGTGGTCAGCTGCTTTTAATCTGATATCCTGTTTTGATATGTTTGACTTGATTTCATGAAAGTCAACATTTCAAAACTTGTGTTCGGGAGACCCGGGTCCGATTCCCGGCCAATGCAATTGAGGCTGCTCCTTCATTACAGCTTTGTAAGAATGCTCCACGAGGTTGTCGTATTGGATGAAGTGTGGTCAGCTGCTTTTAATCTGCTTTCCTGTTTTGATATGTTTGACTTGATTTCATAAAAGTAAACATTTTAAAACGAATAAAAACATTGTGTGGTGAGTTCGGCAGGTTGGGCTTCTAAACTAGCCCTAACAGACAAGCATTGGTGGTTCATTGGTAGAATTCTCGCCTGCTACGCGGGAGACCCGGGTCCGATTCCCGGCCAATGCAATTGAGGCTGCACCTTCATGACAGCTTTGTAAGAATGCTCCACGAGGTAGTCTTTGGATGAAGTGTGGTCAGCTGCTTTTAATCTGCTTTCCTGTTTTGATATGTTTGACTTGATTTCATGAAAGTAAACATTTTAAAACGATTAAAAACGTTGTGTGGTGAGTTCGGCAGGTTGGGCTTCTAAACTAGCCCTAACAGACAAGCATTGGTGGTTCATTGGTAGAATTCTCGCCTGCTACGGGGGAGACCCGGGTCCGATTCCCGGCCAATGCAATTGAGGCTGCACCTTCATGACAGCTTTGTAAGAATGCTCCACGAGGTAGTCTTTGGATGAAGTGTGGTCAGCTGCTTTTAATCTGCTTTCCTGTTTTGATATGTTTGACTTGATTTCATGAAAGTAAACATTTTAAAACGATTAAAAACGTTGTGTGGTGAGTTCGGCAGGTTGGGCTTCTAAACTAGCCCTAACAGACAAGCATTGGTGGTTCAGTGGTAGAATTCTCCCCTGCCACGCGGGAGACCCGGGTCTGATTCCCGGCCAAAGCAATTTAGGCTGCTCCTTCATTACAGCTTTGTAAGAATGCTCCACGAGGTAGTCATTTTGGATGAAGTGTGGTCAGCTGCTTTTAATCTGCTTTCCTGTTTTGATATGTTTGACTTGATTTCATGAAAGTCAACATTTCAAAACGATTAAAAACGTTGTGTGGTGAGTTCGGCAGGTTGGGCTTCTAAACTAGCCCTAACAGACAAGCATTGGTGGTTCAGTGGTAGAATTCTCGCCTGCCACGCGGGAGACCCGGGTCCGATTCCCGGCCAATGCAATTGAGGCTGCTCCTTCATTACAGCTTTGTAAGAATGCTCCACGAGGTAGTCATTTTGGATGAAGTGTGGTCATCTGCTTTTAATCTGCTTTCCTGTTTTGATATGTTTGACTTGATTTCATGAAAGTCAACATTTCAAAACTTGTGTTCGGGAGACCCGGGTCCGATTCCCGGCCAATGCAATTGAGGCTGCTCCTTCATTACAGCTTTGTAAGAATGCTCCACGAGGTAGTCATTTTGGATGAAGTGTGGTGAGCTGCTTTTAATCTGCTTTCCTGTTTTGATATGTTTGACTTGATTTCATGAAAGTCAACATTTCAAAACTTGTGTTCCGGCTACGATTAAAAACGTGTGGTGAGTTCGGCAGGTAGGGCTTCTAAACTAACCTTAACAGACAAGCATTGGTGGTTCAGTGGTAGAATTCTCGCCTGCCACGCGGGAGACCCGGGCCTGATTACTGGCCAATGCAATTGAGGCTGCTCCTTCATGACAGCTTTGTAAGAATGCTCCATGAGGTAGTCTTTTTGGATGAAGTGTGGTCAGCTGCTTTTAATCTGCTTTCCTGTTTTGATATGTTTGACTTGATTTCATGAAAGTCAACATTTTAAAACGATTAAAAACGTGTGGTGAGTTCGACAGGTAGGGCTTCTAAACTAGCCCTAACAGACAAGCATTGGTGGTTCAGTGGTAGAATTCTCGCCTGCCACGCGGGAGACCTGCATCCGATTCCCGGCCAATGCAATTGAGGCTGCTCCTTCATTACAGCTTTGTGAGAATGCTCCACGAGGTAGTCATTTTGGATGAAGTGTGGTCAGCTGCTTTTAATCTGCTTTCCTGTTTTGATATGTTTGACTTGATTTCATGAAAGTAAACATTTTAAAACGATTAAAAACGTTGTGTGGTGAGTTCGGCAGGTTGGGCTTCTAAACTAGCCCTAACAGACAAGCATTGGTGGTTCAGTGGTAGAATTCTCGCCTGCCGCGCGGGAGACCCGGGTCCGATTCCTGGCCAAAGCAATTTAGGCTGCTTCTTCATTACAGCTTTCTAAGAATGCTCCACGAGGTAGTCATTTTGGATGAAGTGTGGTCAGCTGCTTTTAATCTCCTTTCCTGTTTTGATATGTTTGACTTGATTTCATGAAAGTCAACATTTCAAAACGATTAAAAACGTTGTGTGGTGAGTTCGGCAGGTTGGGCTTCTAAACTAGCCCTAACAGACAAGCATTGGTGGTTCAGTGGTAGAATTCTCGCCTGCCACGCGGGAGACCCGGGTCCGATTCCCGGCCAATGCAATTGAGGCTGCTCCTTCATTACAGCTTTGTAAGAATGCTCCACGAGGTAGTCATTTTGGATGAAGTGTGGTCAGCTGCTTTTAATCTGCTTTCCTGTTTTGATATGTTTGACTTGATTTCAGGAAAGTCAACATTTTAAAACGATTAAAAACGTGGTGTGGTGAGTTCGTCAGGTAGGGCTTCTAAACTAGCCCTAACAGACAAGCATTGGTGGTTCATTGGTAGAATTCTCGCCTGCTACGCGGGAGACCCGGGTCCGATTCCCGGCCAATGCAATTGAGGCTGCACCTTCATGACAGCTTTGTAAGAATGCTCCACAAGGTAGTCTTTGGATGAAGTGTGGTCAGCTGCTTTTAATCTGCTTTCCTGTTTTGATATGTTTGACTTGATTTCATGAAAGTAAACATTTTAAAACGATTAAAAACGTTGTGTGGTGAGTTCGGCAGGTTGGGCTTCTAAACTAGCCCTAACAGACAAGCATTGGTGGTTCAGTGGTAGAATTCTCGCCTGCCACGCGGGAGACCCGGGTCCGATTCCCGGCCAAAGCAATTTAGGCTGCTCCTTCATTACAGTTCTGTAAGAATGCTCCACGAGGTAGTCATTTTGGATGAAGTGTGGTCAGCTGCTTTTAATCTGCTTTCCTGTTTTGATATGTTTGACTTGATTTCATGAAAGTCAACATTTTAAAACGATTAAAAACGTTGTGTGGTGAGTTCGGCAGGTAGGGCTTCTAAACTAAGCCTAACAGACAAGCATTGGTGGTTCAGTGGTAGAATTCTCGCCTGCCACGCGGGAGACCCGGGTCCGATTCCCGGCCAATGCAATTGGGGCTGCTCCTTCATGACAGCTTTGTAAGAATGCTCCACGAGGTAGTCTTTTTGGATGAAGTGTGGTCAGCTGCTTTTAATCTGCTTTCCTGTTTTGATATGTTTGACTTGATTTCATGAAAGTCAACATTTCAAAACTTGTGTTCTGGCTACGCTTAAAAACGTGTGGTGAGTTCGGCAGGTAGGGCTTCTAAACTAGCCCTAACAGACAAGCATTGGTGGTTCAGTGGTAGAATTCTCACCTGCCACGCGGGAGACACGGGTCCGATTCCCGGCCAATACAATTGAGGCTGCTCCTTCATGACAGCTTTGTAAGATTGCTCCATGAGGTGGTCTTTTTGGATGAAGTGTGGTCAGCTGCTTTTAATCTGCTTTCCTGTTTTGATATGTTTGACTTGATTTCATGAAAGTCAACATTTCAAAACTTGTGTTCTGGCTACGCTTAAAAACGTGTGGTGAGTTCGGCAGGTAGGGCTTCTAAACTAGCCCTAACAGACAAGCATTGGTGGTTCAGTGGTAGAATTCTCGCCTGCCACGCGGGAGACCCGGGTCCGATTCCCGGCCAATGCAATTGAGGCTGCTCCTTCATTACAGCTTTGTAAGAATGCTCCACGAGGTAGTCTTTTTGGATGAAGTGTGGTCAGCTGCTTTTAATCTGCTTTCCTATTTTGATATGTTTGACTTGATTTCAGGAAAGTCAACATTTTAAAACCATTAAAAACGTTGTGTGGTGAGTTCGGCAGGTAGGGCTTCTAAACTAGCCCTAACAAACAAGCATTGGTGGTTCAGTGGTAGAATTCTCGCCTGCCACGCGGGAGACCCGGGTCCAATTCCCGGCCAATGCAATTGAGGCTGCTCCTTTATGACAGCTTTGTAAGAATGCTCCATGAGGTAGTCTTTTTGGATGAAGTGTGGTCAGCTGCTTTTAATCTGCTTTCCTGTTTTGATATGTTTGACTTGATTTCATGAAAGTCAACATTTCAAAACTTGTGTTCGGGAGACCCGGGTCCGATTCCCGGCCAATGCAATTGAGGCTGCTCCTTCATTACAGCTTTGTAAGAATGCTCCATGAGGTAGTCTTTTTGGATGAAGTGTGGTCAGCTGCTTTTAATCTGCTTTCCTGTTTTGATATGTTTGACTTGATTTCATGAAAGTCAACATTTCAAAACTTGTGTTCGGGAGACCCGGGTCCGATTCCCGGCCAATGCAATTGAGGCTGCTCCTTCATTACATCTTTGTAAGAATGCTCCACGAGGTAGTCATTTTGGATGAAGTGTGGTCAGCTGCTTTTAATCTGCTTTCCTGTTTTGATATGATTGACTTGATTTCATGAAAGTCAACATTTCAAAACTTGTGTTCGGGAGACCCGGGTCCGATTCCCGGCCAATGCAATTGAGGCTGCTCCTTCATTACAGCTTTGTAAGAATGCTCCACGAGGTAGTCATTTTGGATGAAGTGTGGTCAGCTGCTTTTAATCTGCTTTCCTGTTTTGATATGTTTGACTTGATTTCATGAAAGTCAACATTTTAAAACGATTAAAATCGTTGTGTGGTGAGTTCGGCAGGTAGGGCTTCTAAACTAGCCCCAACAGACAAGCATTGGTGGTTCAGCGGTAGAATTCTTGCCTGCCACGCGGGAGACCCGGTCCGATTCCCGGCCAATGCAATTGAGGCTGCTCCTTCATGACAGCTTTGTAAGAATGCTCCACGAGGTAGTCTTTTTGGATGAAGTGTGGTCAGCTGCTTTTAATCTGCTTTCCTGTTTTGATATGTTTGACTTGATTTCATGAAAGTCAACATTTCAAAACTTGTGTTCTGGCTACGCTTAAAAACGTGTGGTGAGTTCGTCAGGTAGGGCTTCTAAACTAGCCCTAACAGACAAGCATTGGTGGTTCAGTGGTAGAATTCTCGCCTGCCACGCGGGAGACCCGGGTCCGATTCCCGGCCAATGCAATTGAGGCTGCTCCTTCATTACAGCTTTGTAAGAATGCTCCACAAGGTATTCTTTTTGGATGAAGTGTGGTCAGCTGCTTTTAATTTGCTTTCCTGTTTTGATATGTTTGACTTGATTTCAGGAATGTCAACATTTTAAAACGATTGAAAACGTTGTGTGGTGAGTTCGGCAGGTAGGGCTTCTAAACTAGCCCTAACGGACAAGCATTGGTGGTTCAGTGGTAGAATTCTCGCCTGCCACGCGGGAGACCCGGGTCCGATTCCCGGCCAATGCAAGTGAGGCTGCTCCTTCATGACAGCTTTGTAAGAATGCTCCACGAGGTAGTCTTTTTGGATGAAGTGTGGTCAGCTGCTTTTAATCTGCTTTCCTGTTTTGAAATGTTTGACTTGATTTCATGAAAGTCAACATTTCAAAACTTGTGTTCTGGCTACGCTTAAAAACGTGTGGTGAGTTCGGCAGGTAGGGCTTCTAAACTAGCCCTAACAGACAGGCATTGGTGGTTCAGTGGTAGAATTCTCGCCTGCCACGCGGGAGACCCGGGTCCGATTCCCGGCCAATGCAATTGAGGCTGCTCCTTTATGACAGCTTAGTAAGAATGCTCCATGAGGTAGTCTTTTTGGATGAAGTGTGGTCAGCTGCTTTTAATCTGCTTTCCTGTTTTGATATGTTTGACTTGATTTCAGGAAAGTCAACATTTTAAAACGATTAAAAACGTTGTGTGGTGAGTTCGGCAGGTAGGGCTTCTAAACTAGCCCTAACAGACAAGCATTGGTGGTTCAGTGGTAGAATTCTCGCCTGCCACGCGGGAGACCTGCATCCGATTCCCGGCCAATGCAATTGAGGCTGCTCCTTCACTACAGCATTGTAAGAATGCTCCACGAGGTAGTCATTTTGGATGAAGTGTGGTCAGCTGCTTTTAATCTGCTTTCCTGTTTTGATATGTTTGACTTGATTTCATGAAAGTCAACATTTCAAAACTTGTGTTCGGGAGACCCGGGTCCGATTCCCGGCCAATGCAATTGAGGCTGCTCCTTCATTACAGCTTTGTAAGAATGCTCCACGAGGTAGTCATTTTGGATGAAGTGTGGTCAGCTGCTTTTAATCTGCTTTCCTTTTTTGATATGTTTGACTTGATTTCATGAAAGTCAATATTTCAAAACTTGTGTTCTGGCTACGCTTAAAAGCGTGTGGTGAGTTCGGCAGGTAAGGCTTCTAAACTAGCCCTAACAGACAGGCATTGGTGGTTCAGTGGTAGAATTCTCGCCTGCCACGCGGGAGACCCGGGTCCGATTCCCGGCCAATGCAATTGAGGCTGCTCCTTTATGACAGCTTAGTAAGAATGCTCCATGAGGTAGTCTTTTTGGATGAAGTGTGGTCAGCTGCTTTTAATCTGCTTTCCTGTTTTGATATGTTTGACTTGATTTCATGAAAGTCAACATTTCAAAACTTGTGTTCTGGCTACGCTTAAAAACGTGTGGTGAGTTCGGCAGGGAAGGCTTCTAAACTAGCCCTAACAGACAGGCATTGGTGGTTCAGTGGTAGAATTCTCGCCTGCCGCGCGGGAGACCCGGGTCCGATTCCCGGCCAATGCAATTGAGGCTGCTCCTTTATGACAGCTTAGTAAGAATGCTCCATGAGGTAGTCTTTTTGGATGAAGTGTGGTCAGCTGCTTTTAATCTGCTTTCCTGTTTTGATATGTTTGACTTGATTTCAGGAAAGTCAACATTTTAAAACTTGTGTTCGGGAGACCCGGGTCCGATTCCCGGCCAATGCAATTGAGGCTGCTCCTTCATTACAGCTTTGTAAGAATGCTCCACGAGGTAGTCATTTTGGATGAAGTGTGGTCAGCTGCTTTTAATCTGCTTTCCTTTTTTGATATGTTTGACTTGATTTCATGAAAGTCAACATTTCAAAACTTGTGTTCGGGAGACCCGGGTCCGATTCCCGGCCAATGCAATTGAGGCTGCTCCTTCATTACAGCTTTGTAAGAATGCTCCACGAGGTAGTCATTTTGGATGAAGTGTGGTCAGCTGCTTTTAATCTGCTTTCCTTTTTTGATATGTTTGACTTGATTTCATGAAAGTCAACATTTCAAAACTTGTGTTCTGGCTACGCTTAAAAACGTGTGGTGAGTTCGGCAGGTAAGGCTTCTAAACTAGCCCTAACAGACAGGCATTGGTGGTTCAGTGGTAGAATTCTCGCCTGCCACGCGGGAGCCCCGGGTCCGATTCCCGGCCAATGCAAGTGAGGCTGCTCCTTCATGACAGCTTTGTAAGAATGCTCCATGAGGTAGTCTTTTTGGATGAAGTGTGGTCAGCTGCTTTTAATCTGCTTTCCTGTTTTGATATGTTTGACTTGATTTCAGGAAAGTCAACATTTTAAAACCATTAAAAACGTTGTGTGGTGAGTTCGGCAGGTAGGGCTTCTAAACTAGCCCTAACAGACAAGCATTGGTGGTTCAGTGGTAGAATTCTCGCCTGCCACGCGGGAGACCCGGGTCCGAAATTGGCCAATGCAATTGAGGCTGCTCCTTTATGACAGCTTTGTAAGAATGCTCCATGAGGTAGTCTTTTTGGATGAAGTGTGGTCAGCTGCTTTTAATCTGCTTTCCTGTTTTGATATGTTTGACTTGATTTCATGAAAGTCAACATTTCAAAACTTGTGTTCGGGAGACCCGGGTCCGATTCCCGGCCAATGCAATTGAGGCTGCTCCTTCATTACAGCTTTGTAGGAATGCTCCACGAGGTAGTCATTTTGGATGAAGTGTGGTCAGCTGCTTTTAATCTGCTTTCCTGCTTTGATATGTTTGACTTGATTTCATGAAAGTCGACATTTTAAAACGATTAAAATCGTTGTGTGGTGAGTTCGGCAGGTAGGGCTTCTAAACTAGCCCTAACAGACAAGCATTGGTGGTTCAGTGGTAGAATTCTCGCCTGCCACGCGGGAGACCCGGGTCCGATTCCCGGCCAATGCAATTGAGGCTGCTCCTTTATGACAGCTTTGTAAGAATGCTCCATGAGGTAGTCTTTTTGGATGAAGTGTGGTCAGCTGCTTTTAATCTGCTTTCCTGTTTTGATATGTTTGACCTGATTTCATGAAAGTCAACATTTCAAAACTTGTGTTCGGGAGACCCGGGTCCGATTCCCGGCCAATGCAATTGAGGCTGCTCCTTCATTACAGCTTTGTAAGAATGCTCCACGAGGTAGTCATTTTGGATGAAGTGTGGTCAGCTGCTTTTAATCTGCTTTCCTGTTTTGATATGTTTGACTTGATTTCATGAAAGTCAACATTTCAAAACTTGTGTTCGGGAGACCAGGGTACGATTCCCGGCCAATGCAATTGAGGCTGCTCCTTCATTACAGCTTTGTAAAAATGCTCCACGAGGTAGTCATTTTGGATGAAGTGTGGTCAGCTGCTTTTAATCTGCTTTCCTGCTTTGATATGTTTGACTTGATTTCATGAAAGTCAACATTTTAAAACGATTAAAAACGTTGTGTGGTGAATTCGGCAGGTAGGGCTTCTAAACTAGCCCCAACAGATAAGCATTGGTGGTTCAGCGGTAGAATTCTTGCCTGCCACGCGGGAGACCCGGTCCGATTCCCGGCCAATGCAATTGAGGCTGCTCCTTCATTACAGCTTTGTAAGAATGCTCCACAAGATAGTCATTTTGGATGAAGTGTGGTCAGCTGCTTTTAATCTGCTTTCCTGTTTTGATATGTTTGACTTGATTTCATGAAAGTCAACATTTCAAAACTTGTGTTCGGGAGACCCGGGTCCGATTCCCGGCCAATGCAATTGAGGCTGCTCCTTCATGACAGCTTTGTAAGAATGCTCCACGAGGTAGTCTTTTTGGATAAAGTGTGGTCAGCTGCTTTTAATATGCTTTCCTGTTTTGATATGTTTGACTTGATTTCAGGAAAGTCAACATTTCAAAACTTGTGTTCTGGCTACGCTTAAAAACGTGTGGTAAGTTCGGCAGGTAGGGCTTCTAAACTAGCCCTAACAGACAAGCATTGGTGGTTCAGTGGTAGAATTCTCGCCTGCCACGCGGGAGACCCGGGTTCGATTCCCGGCCAATGCAATTGAGGCTGCTTCTTCATTACAGCTTTGTAAGAATGCTCCACAAGGTATTCTTTTTGGATGAAGTGTGGTCAGCTGCTTTTAATTTGCTTTCCTGTTTTGATATGTTTGACTTGATTTCAGGAAAGTCAACATTTTAAAACGATTGAAAACGTTGTGTGGTGAGTTCGGCAGGTAGGGCTTCTAAACTAGCCCTAACGGACAAGCATTGGTGGTTCAGTGGTAGAATTCTCGCCTGCCACGCGGGAGACCCGGGTCCGATTCCCGGCCAATGCAAGTGAGGCTGCTCCTTCATGACAGCTTTGTAAGAATGCTCCACGAGGTAGTCTTTTTGGATGAAGTGTGGTCAGCTGCTTTTAATCTGCTTTCCTGTTTTGATATGTTTGACTTGATTTCATGAAAGTCAACATTTCAAAACTTGTGTTCTGGCTACGCTTAAAAACGTGTGGTGAGTTCGGCAGGTAGGGCTTCTAAACTAGCCCTAACAGACAAGCATTGGTGGTTCAGTGGTAGAATTCTCGCCTGCCACGCGGGAGACCCGGGTCCGATTCCCGGCCAATGCAATTGAGGCTGCTCCTTTATGACAGATTTGTAAGAATGCTCCATAAGGTAGTCTTTTTGGATGAAGTGTGGTCAGCTGCTTTTAATCTGCTTTCCTGTTTTGATATGTTTGACTTGATTTCATGAAAGTCAACATTTTAAAACGATTAAAATCGTTGTGTGGTGAGTTCGGCAGGTAGGGCTTCTAAACTAGCCCCAACAGACAAGCATTGGTGGTTCAGCGGTAGAATTCTTGCCTGCCACACGGGAGACCCGGTCCGATTCCCGGCCAATGCAATTGAGGCTGCTCCTTCATGACAGCTTTGTAAGAATGCTCCACGAGGTAGACTTTTTGGATGAAGTGTGGTCAGCTGCTTTTAATCTGCTTTCCTGTTTTGATATGTTTGACTTGATTTCATGAAAGTCAACATTTCAAAACTTGTGTTCGGGAGACCCGGGTCCGATTCCCGGCCAATGCAATTGAGGCTGCTCCTTCATTACAGCTTTGTAAGAATGCTCCACGAGGTAGTCATTTTGGATGAAGTGTGGTCAGCTGCTTTTAATCTGCTTTCCTGTTTTGATATGTTTGACTTGATTTCAGGAAAGTCAACATTTTAAAACCATTAAAAACGTTGTGTGGTGAGTTCGGCAGGTAGGGCTTCTAAACTAGCCCTAACAGACAAGCATTGGTGGTTCAGTGGTAGAATTCTCGCCTGCCACGCGGGAGACCCGGGTCCGATTCCCGGCCAATGCAATTGAGGCTGCTCCTTTATGACAGCTTTGTAAGAATGCTCCATGAGGTAGTCTTTTTGGATGAAGTGTGGTCAGCTGCTTTTAATCTGCTTTCCTGTTTTGATATGTTCGACTTGATTTCATGAAAGTCAACATTTCAAAACTTGTGTTCGGGAGACCCGGGTCCGATTCCCGGCCAATGCAATTGAGGCTGCTCCTTCATTACAGCTTTGTAAGAATGCTCCACGAGGTAGTCATTTTGGATGAAGTGTGGTCAGCTGCTTTTAATCTGCTTTCCTGCTTTGATATGTTTGACTTGATTTCATGAAAGTCAACATTTCAAAACTTGTGTTCGGGAGACCCGGGTACGATTCCCGGCCAATGCAATTGAGGCTGCTCCTTCATTACAGCTTTGTAAGAATGCTCCACGAGGTAGTCATTTTGGATGAAGTGTGGTCAGCTGCTTTTAATCTGCTTTCCTGCTTTGATATGTTTGACTTGATTTCATGAAAGTCAACATTTTAAAACGATTAAAATCGTTGTGTGGTGAGTTCGGCAGGTAGGGCTTCTAAACTAGCCCTAACAGACAAGCATTGGTGGTTCAGTGGTAGAATTCTCGCCTGCCACGCGGGAGACCCGGGTCCGATATCTGGCCAATGCAATTGAGGCTGCTCCTTTATGACAGCTTTGTAAGAATGCTCCATGAGGTAGTCTTTTTGGATGAAGTGTGGTCAGCTGCTTTTAATCTGCTTTCCTGTTTTGATATGTTTGACTTGATTTCATGAAAGTCAACATTTCAAAACTTGTGTTCGGGAGACCCGGGTCCGATTCCCGGCCAATGCAATGGAGGCTGCTCCTTCATTACAGCTTTGTAAGAATGCTCCACGAGGTAGTCATTTTGGATGAAGTGTGGTCAGCTGCTTTTAATCTGCTTTCCTGTTTTGATATGATTGACTTGATTTCATGAAAGTCAACATTTCAAAACTTGTGTTCGGGAGACCCGGGTACGATTCCCGGCCAATGCAATTGAGGCTGCTCCTTCATTACAGCTTTGTAAGAATGCTCCACGAGGTAGTCATTTTGGATGAAGTGTGGTCAGCTGCTTTTAATCTGCTTTCCTGCTTTGATATGTTTGACTTGATTTCATGAAAGTCAACATTTTAAAACGATTAAAATCGTTGTGTGGTGAGTTCGGCAGGTAGGGCTTCTAAACTAGCCCTAACAGACAAGCATTGGTGGTTCAGTGGTAGAATTCTCGCCTGCCACGCGGGAGACCCGGGTCCGATATCTGGCCAATGCAATTGAGGCTGCTCCTTTATGACAGCTTTGTAAGAATGCTCCATGAGGTAGTCTTTTTGGATGAAGTGTGGTCAGCTGCTTTTAATCTGCTTTCCTGTTTTGATATGTTTGACTTGATTTCATGAAAGTCAACATTTCAAAACTTGTGTTCGGGAGACCCGGGTCCGATTCCCGGCCAATGCAATGGAGGCTGCTCCTTCATTACAGCTTTGTAAGAATGCTCCACGAGGTAGTCATTTTGGATGAAGTGTGGTCAGCTGCTTTTAATCTGCTTTCCTGTTTTGATATGTTTGACTTGATTTCATGAAAGTCAACATTTCAAAACTTGTGTTCGGGAGACCAGGGTACGATTCCCGGCCAATGCAATTGAGGCTGCTCCTTCATTACAGCTTTGTAAGAATGCTCTACGAGGTAGTCATTTTGGATGAAGTGTGGTCAGCTGCTTTTAATCTGCTTTCCTGCTTTGATATGTTTGACTTGATTTCATGAAAGTCAACATTTTAAAACGATTAAAATCGTTGCGTGGTGAGTTCGGCAGGTAGGGCTTCTAAACTAGCCCTAACAGACAAGCATTGGTGGTTCAGTGGTAGAATTCTCGCCTGCCACGCGGGAGACCCGGGTCCGATTCCCTGCCAATGCAATTGAGGCTGCTCCTTTATGACAGCTTTGTAAGAATGCTCCATGAGGTAGTCTTTTTGGATGAAGTGTGGTCAGCTGCTTTTAATCTGCTTTCCTGTTTTGATATGTTTGACTTGATTTCAGGAAAGTCAACATTTTAAAACGATTAAAAACGTTGTGTGGTGAGTTCGGCAGGTTGGGCTTCTAAACTAGCCCTAACGGACAAGCATTGGTGGTTCAGTGGTAGAATTCTCGCCTGCCACGCGGGAGACCCGGGTCCGATTCCCGGCCAATGCAAGTGAGGCTGCTCCTTCATGACAGCTTTGAAAGAATGCTCCACGAGGTAGTCTTTTTGGATGAAGTGTGGTCAGCTGCTTTTAATCTGCTTTCCTGTTTTGATATGTTTGACTTGATTTCATGAAAGTCAACATTTCAAAACTTGTGTTCGGGAGACCCGGGTCCGATTCCCGGCCAATGCAATTGAGGCTGCTCCTTCATTACAGCTTTGTAAGAATGCTCCACGAGGTAGTCATTTTGGATGAAGTGTGGTCAGCTGCTTTTAATCTGCTTTCCTGTTTTGATATGATTGACTTGATTTCATGAAAGTCAACATTTCAAAACTTGTGTTCGGGAGACCCGGGTACGATTCCCGGCCAATGCAATTGAGGCTGCTCCTTCATTACAGCTTTGTAAGAATGCTCCACGAGGTAGTCATTTTGGATGAAGTGTGGTCAGCTGCTTTTAATCTGCTTTCCTGCTTTGATATGTTTGACTTGATTTCATGAAAGTCAACATTTTAAAACGATTAAAATCGTTGTGTGGTGAGTTCGGCAGGTAGGGCTTCTAAACTAGCCCTAACAGACAAGCATTGGTGGTTCAGTGGTAGAATTCTCGCCTGCCACGCGGTAGACCCGGGTCCGATTCCCGGCCAATGCAATTGAGGCTGCTCCTTTATGACAGCTTTTTAAGAATGCTCCATGAGGTAGTCTTTTTGGATGAAGTGTGGTCAGCTGCTTTTAATCTGCTTTCCTGTTTTGATATGTTTGACTTGATTTCATGAAAGTCAACATTTCAAAACTTGTTTTCGGGAGACCCGGGTCCGATTCCCGGCCAATGCAATTGAGGCTGCTCCTTCATTACAGCTTTGTAAGAATGCTCCACGAGGTAGTCATTTTGGATGAAGTGTGGTCAGCTGCTTTTAATCTGCTTTCCTGTTTTGATATGTTTGACTTGATTTCATGAAAGTCAACATTTCAAAACTTGTGTTCGGGAGACCCGGGTCCGATTCCCGGCCAATGCAATTGAGGCTGCTCCTTCATTACATCTTTGTAAGAATGGTCCACGAGGTAGTCATTTTGGATGAAGTGTGGTCAGCTGCTTTTAATCTGCTTTCCTGCTTTGATATGTTTGACTTGATTTCATGAAAGTCAACATTTTAAAACGATTAAAATCGTTGTGTGGTGAGTTCGGCAGGTAGGGCTTCTAAACTAGCCCCAACAGACAAGCATTGGTGGTTCAGCGGTAGAATTCTTGCCTGCCACGCGGGAGACCCGTTCCGATTCCCGGCCAATGCAATTGAGGCTGCTCCTTCATGACAGCTTTGTAAGAATGCTCCACGAGGTAGTCTTTTTGGATGAAGTGTGGTCAGCTGCTTTTAATCTGCTTTCCTGTTTTGATATGTTTGACTTGATTTCATGAAAGTCAACATTTCAAAACCTGTGTTCTGGCTACGCTTAAAAACGTGTGGTGAGTTCGGCAGGTAGGGCTTCTAAACTAGCCCTAACAGACAAGCATTGGTGGTTCAGTGGTAGAATTCTCGCCTGCCACGCGGGAGACCCGGGTCCGATTCCCGGCCAATGCAATTGAGGCTGCTCCTTCATTACAGCTTTGTTAGAATGCTCCACAAGGTATTCTTTTTGGATGAAGTGTGGTCAGCTGCTTTTAATTTGCTTTCCTGTTTTGATATGTTTGACTTGATTTCAGGAAAGTCAACATTTTAAAACGATTGAAAACGTTGTGTGGTGAGTTCGGCAGGTAGGGCTTCTAAACTAGCCCTAAAGGACAAGCATTGGTGGTTCAGTGGTAGAATTCTCGCCTGCCACGCGGGAGACCCGGGTCCGATTCCCGGCCAATGCAAGTGAGGCTGCTCCTTCATGACAGCTTTGTAAGAATGCTCCACGAGGTAGTCTTTTTGGATGAAGTGTGGTCAGCTGCTTTTAATCTGCTTTCCTGTTTTGATATGTTTGACTTGATTTCATGAAAGTCAACATTTCAAAACTTGTGTTCTGGCTACGCTTAAAAACATGTGGTGAGTTCGGCAGGTAGGGCTTCTAAACTAGCCCTAACAGACAGGCATTGGTGGTTCAGTGGTAGAATTCTTGCCTGCCACGCGGGAGACCCGGGTCCGATTCCCGGCCAATGCAATTGAGGCTGCTCCTTTATGACAGCTTAGTAAGAATGCTCCATGAGGTAGTCTTTTTGGATGAAGTGTGGTCAGCTGCTTTTAATCTGCTTTCCTGTTTTGATATGTTTGACTTGATTTCATGAAAGTCAACATTTTAAAATGATTAAAATCGTTGTGTGGTGAGTTCGGCAGGTAGGGCTTCTAAACTAGCCCCAAAAGACAAGCATTGTTGGTTCAGCGGTAGAATTCTTGCCTGCCACGCGGGAGACCCGGTCCGATTCCCGGCCAATGCAATTGAGGCTGCTCCTTCATGACAGCTTTGTAAGAATGCTCCACGAGGTAGTCTTTTTGGATGAAGTGTGGTCAGCTGCTTTTAATCTGCTTTCCTGTTTTGATATGTTTGACTTGATTTCATGAAAGTCAACATTTCAAAACTTGTGTTCTGGCTACGCTTAAAAACGTGTGGTGAGTTCGTCAGGTAGGGCTTCTAAACTAGCCCTAACAGACAAGCATTGGTGGTTCAGTGGTAGAATTCTCGCCTGCCACGCGGGAGACCCGGGTCCGATTCCCGGCCAATGCAATTGAGGCTGCTCCTTCATTACAGCTTTGTAAGAATGCTCCACAAGGTATTCTTTTTGGATGAAGTGTGGTCAGCTGCTTTTAATTTGCTTTCCTGTTTTGATATGTTTGACTTGATTTCAGGAATGTCAACATTTTAAAACGATTGAAAACGTTGTGTGGTGAGTTCGGCAGGTAGGGCTTCTAAACTAGCCCTAACGGACAAGCATTGGTGGTTCAGTGGTAGAATTCTCGCCTGCCACGCGGGAGACCCGGGTCCGATTCCCGGCCAATGCAAGTGAGGCTGCTCCTTCATGACAGCTTTGTAAGAATGCTCCACGAGGTAGTCTTTTTGGATGAAGTGTGGTCAGCTGCTTTTAATCTGCTTTCCTGTTTTGAAATGTTTGACTTGATTTCATGAAAGTCAACATTTCAAAACTTGTGTTCTGGCTACGCTTAAAAACGTGTGGTGAGTTCGGCAGGTAGGGCTTCTAAACTAGCCCTAACAGACAGGCATTGGTGGTTCAGTGGTAGAATTCTCGCCTGCCACGCGGGAGACCCGGGTCCGATTCCCGGCCAATGCAATTGAGGCTGCTCCTTTATGACAGCTTAGTAAGAATGCTCCATGAGGTAGTCTTTTTGGATGAAGTGTGGTCAGCTGCTTTTAATCTGCTTTCCTGTTTTGATATGTTTGACTTGATTTCAGGAAAGTCAACATTTTAAAACGATTAAAAACGTTGTGTGGTGAGTTCGGCAGGTAGGGCTTCTAAACTAGCCCTAACAGACAAGCATTGGTGGTTCAGTGGTAGAATTCTCGCCTGCCACGCGGGAGACCTGCATCCGATTCCCGGCCAATGCAATTGAGGCTGCTCCTTCACTACAGCATTGTAAGAATGCTCCACGAGGTAGTCATTTTGGATGAAGTGTGGTCAGCTGCTTTTAATCTGCTTTCCTGTTTTGATATGTTTGACTTGATTTCATGAAAGTCAACATTTCAAAACTTGTGTTCGGGAGACCCGGGTCCGATTCCCGGCCAATGCAATTGAGGCTGCTCCTTCATTACAGCTTTGTAAGAATGCTCCACGAGGTAGTCATTTTGGATGAAGTGTGGTCAGCTGCTTTTAATCTGCTTTCCTTTTTTGATATGTTTGACTTGATTTCATGAAAGTCAATATTTCAAAACTTGTGTTCTGGCTACGCTTAAAAGCGTGTGGTGAGTTCGGCAGGTAAGGCTTCTAAACTAGCCCTAACAGACAGGCATTGGTGGTTCAGTGGTAGAATTCTCGCCTGCCACGCGGGAGACCCGGGTCCGATTCCCGGCCAATGCAATTGAGGCTGCTCCTTTATGACAGCTTAGTAAGAATGCTCCATGAGGTAGTCTTTTTGGATGAAGTGTGGTCAGCTGCTTTTAATCTGCTTTCCTGTTTTGATATGTTTGACTTGATTTCAGGAAAGTCAACATTTTAAAACTTGTGTTCGGGAGACCCGGGTCCGATTCCCGGCCAATGCAATTGAGGCTGCTCCTTCATTACAGCTTTGTAAGAATGCTCCACGAGGTAGTCATTTTGGATGAAGTGTGGTCAGCTGCTTTTAATCTGCTTTCCTTTTTTGATATGTTTGACTTGATTTCATGAAAGTCAACATTTCAAAACTTGTGTTCGGGAGACCCGGGTCCGATTCCCGGCCAATGCAATTGAGGCTGCTCCTTCATTACAGCTTTGTAAGAATGCTCCACGAGGTAGTCATTTTGGATGAAGTGTGGTCAGCTGCTTTTAATCTGCTTTCCTTTTTTGATATGTTTGACTTGATTTCATGAAAGTCAACATTTCAAAACTTGTGTTCTGGCTACGCTTAAAAACGTGTGGTGAGTTCGGCAGGTAAGGCTTCTAAACTAGCCCTAACAGACAGGCATTGGTGGTTCAGTGGTAGAATTCTCGCCTGCCACGCGGGAGCCCCGGGTCCGATTCCCGGCCAATGCAAGTGAGGCTGCTCCTTCATGACAGCTTTGTAAGAATGCTCCATGAGGTAGTCTTTTTGGATGAAGTGTGGTCAGCTGCTTTTAATCTGCTTTCCTGTTTTGATATGTTTGACTTGATTTCAGGAAAGTCAACATTTTAAAACCATTAAAAACGTTGTGTGGTGAGTTCGGCAGGTAGGGCTTCTAAACTAGCCCTAACAGACAAGCATTGGTGGTTCAGTGGTAGAATTCTCGCCTGCCACGCGGGAGACCCGGGTCCGAAATTGGCCAATGCAATTGAGGCTGCTCCTTTATGACAGCTTTGTAAGAATGCTCCATGAGGTAGTCTTTTTGGATGAAGTGTGGTCAGCTGCTTTTAATCTGCTTTCCTGTTTTGATATGTTTGACTTGATTTCATGAAAGTCAACATTTCAAAACTTCTGTTCGGGAGACCCGGGTCCGATTCCCGGCCAATGCAATTGAGGCTGCTCCTTCATTACAGCTTTGTAGGAATGCTCCACGAGGTAGTCATTTTGGATGAAGTGTGGTCAGCTGCTTTTAATCTGCTTTCCTGCTTTGATATGTTTGACTTGATTTCATGAAAGTCGACATTTTAAAACGATTAAAATCGTTGTGTGGTGAGTTCGGCAGGTAGGGCTTCTAAACTAGCCCTAACAGACAAGCATTGGTGGTTCAGTGGTAGAATTCTCGCCTGCCACGCGGGAGACCCGGGTCCGATTCCCGGCCAATGCAATTGAGGCTGCTCCTTTATGACAGCTTTGTAAGAATGCTCCATGAGGTAGTCTTTTTGGATGAAGTGTGGTCAGCTGCTTTTAATCTGCTTTCCTGTTTTGATATGTTTGACCTGATTTCATGAAAGTCAACATTTCAAAACTTGTGTTCGGGAGACCAGGGTCCGATTCCCGGCCAATGCAATTGAGGCTGCTCCTTCATTACAGCTTTGTAAGAATGCTCCACGAGGTAGTCATTTTGGATGAAGTGTGGTCAGCTGCTTTTAATCTGCTTTCCTGTTTTGATATGTTTGACTTGATTTCATGAAAGTCAACATTTCAAAACTTGTGTTCGGGAGACCAGGGTACGATTCCCGGCCAATGCAATTGAGGCTGCTCCTTCATTACAGCTTTGTAAAAATGCTCCACGAGGTAGTCATTTTGGATGAAGTGTGGTCAGCTGCTTTTAATCTGCTTTCCTGCTTTGATATGTTTGACTTGATTTCATGAAAGTCAACATTTTAAAACGATTAAAAACGTTGTGTGGTGAATTCGGCAGGTAGGGCTTCTAAACTAGCCCCAACAGACAAGCATTGGTGGTTCAGCGGTAGAATTCTTGCCTGCCACGCGGGAGACCCGGTCCGATTCCCGGCCAATGCAATTGAGGCTGCTCCTTCATTACAGCTTTGTAAGAATGCTCCACAAGATAGTCATTTTGGATGAAGTGTGGTCAGCTGCTTTTAATCTGCTTTCCTGTTTTGATATGTTTGACTTGATTTCATGAAAGTCAACATTTCAAAACTTGTGTTCGGGAGACCCGGGTCCGATTCCCGGCCAATGCAATTGAGGCTGCTCCTTCATGACAGCTTTGTAAGAATGCTCCACGAGGTAGTCTTTTTGGATGAAGTGTGGTCAGCTGCTTTTAATATGCTTTCCTGTTTTGATATGTTTGACTTGATTTCAGGAAAGTCAACATTTCAAAACTTGTGTTCTGGCTACGCTTAAAAACGTGTGGTAAGTTCGGCAGGTAGGGCTTCTAAACTAGCCCTAACAGACAAGCATTGGTGGTTCAGTGGTAGAATTCTCGCCTGCCACGCGGGAGACCCGGGTCCGATTCCCGGCCAATGCAATTGAGGCTGCTTCTTCATTACAGCTTTGTAAGAATGCTCCACAAGGTATTCTTTTTGGATGAAGTGTGGTCAGCTGCTTTTAATTTGCTTTCCTGTTTTGATATGTTTGACTTGATTTCAGGAAAGTCAACATTTTAAAACGATTGAAAACGTTGTGTGGTGAGTTCGGCAGGTAGGGCTTCTAAACTAGCCCTAACGGACAAGCATTGGTGGTTCAGTGGTAGAATTCTCGCCTGCCACGCGGGAGACCCGGGTCCGATTCCCGGCCAATGCAAGTGAGGCTGCTCCTTCATGACAGCTTTGTAAGAATGCTCCACGAGGTAGTCTTTTTGGATGAAGTGTGGTCAGCTGCTTTTAATCTGCTTTCCTGTTTTGATATGTTTGACTTGATTTCATGAAAGTCAACATTTCAAAACTTGTGTTCTGGCTACGCTTAAAAACGTGTGGTGAGTTCGGCAGGTAGGGCTTCTAAACTAGCCCTAACAGACAAGCATTGGTGGTTCAGTGGTAGAATTCTCGCCTGCCACGCGGGAGACCCGGGTCCGATTCCCGGCCAATGCAATTGAGGCTGCTCCTTTATGACAGATTTGTAAGAATGCTCCATGAGGTAGTCTTTTTGGATGAAGTGTGGTCAGCTGCTTTTAATCTGCTTTCCTGTTTTGATATGTTTGACTTGATTTCATGAAAGTCAACATTTTAAAACGATTAAAATCGTTGTGTGGTGAGTTCGGCAGGTAGGGCTTCTAAACTAGCCCCAACAGACAAGCATTGGTGGTTCAGCGGTAGAATTCTTGCCTGCCACACGGGAGACCCGGTCCGATTCCCGGCCAATGCAATTGAGGCTGCTCCTTCATGACAGCTTTGTAAGAATGCTCCACGAGGTAGACTTTTTGGATGAAGTGTGGTCAGCTGCTTTTAATCTGCTTTCCTGTTTTGATATGTTTGACTTGATTTCATGAAAGTCAACATTTCAAAACTTGTGTTCGGGAGACCCGGGTCCGATTCCCGGCCAATGCAATTGAGGCTGCTCCTTCATTACAGCTTTGTAAGAATGCTCCACGAGGTAGTCATTTTGGATGAAGTGTGGTCAGCTGCTTTTAATCTGCTTTCCTGTTTTGATATGATTGACTTGATTTCATGAAAGTCAACATTTCAAAACTTGTGTTCGGGAGACCCGGGTACGATTCCCGGCCAATGCAATTGAGGCTGCTCCTTCATTACAGCTTTGTAAGAATGCTCCACGAGGTAGTCATTTTGGATGAAGTGTGGTCAGCTGCTTTTAATCTGCTTTCCTGCTTTGATATGTTTGACTTGATTTCATGAAAGTCAACATTTTAAAACGATTAAAATCGTTGTGTGGTGAGTTCGGCAGGTAGGGCTTCTAAACTAGCCCTAACAGACAAGCATTGGTGGTTCAGTGGTAGAATTCTCGCCTGCCACGCGGTAGACCCGGGTCCGATTCCCGGCCAATGCAATTGAGGCTGCTCCTTTATGACAGCTTTTTAAGAATGCTCCATGAGGTAGTCTTTTTGGATGAAGTGTGGTCAGCTGCTTTTAATCTGCTTTCCTGTTTTGATATGTTTGACTTGATTTCATGAAAGTCAACATTTCAAAACTTGTTTTCGGGAGACCCGGGTCCGATTCCCGGCCAATGCAATTGAGGCTGCTCCTTCATTACAGCTTTGTAAGAATGCTCCACGAGGTAGTCATTTTGGATGAAGTGTGGTCAGCTGCTTTTAATCTGCTTTCCTGTTTTGATATGTTTGACTTGATTTCATGAAAGTCAACATTTCAAAACTTGTGTTCGGGAGACCCGGGTCCGATTCCCGGCCAATGCAATTGAGGCTGCTCCTTCATTACATCTTTGTAAGAATGGTCCACGAGGTAGTCATTTTGGATGAAGTGTGGTCAGCTGCTTTTAATCTGCTTTCCTGCTTTGATATGTTTGACTTGATTTCATGAAAGTCAACATTTTAAAACGATTAAAATCGTTGTGTGGTGAGTTCGGCAGGTAGGGCTTCTAAACTAGCCCCAACAGACAAGCATTGGTGGTTCAGCGGTAGAATTCTTGCCTGCCACGCGGGAGACCCGTTCCGATTCCCGGCCAATGCAATTGAGGCTGCTCCTTCATGACAGCTTTGTAAGAATGCTCCACGAGGTAGTCTTTTTGGATGAAGTGTGGTCAGCTGCTTTTAATCTGCTTTCCTGTTTTGATATGTTTGACTTGATTTCATGAAAGTCAACATTTCAAAACCTGTGTTCTGGCTACGCTTAAAAACGTGTGGTGAGTTCGGCAGGTAGGGCTTCTAAACTAGCCCTAACAGACAAGCATTGGTGGTTCAGTGGTAGAATTCTCGCCTGCCACGCGGGAGACCCGGGTCCGATTCCCGGCCAATGCAATTGAGGCTGCTCCTTCATTACAGCTTTGTTAGAATGCTCCACAAGGTATTCTTTTTGGATGAAGTGTGGTCAGCTGCTTTTAATTTGCTTTCCTGTTTTGATATGTTTGACTTGATTTCAGGAAAGTCAACATTTTAAAACGATTGAAAACGTTGTGTGGTGAGTTCGGCAGGTAGGGCTTCTAAACTAGCCCTAAAGGACAAGCATTGGTGGTTCAGTGGTAGAATTCTCGCCTGCCACGCGGGAGACCCGGGTCCGATTCCCGGCCAATGCAAGTGAGGCTGCTCCTTCATGACAGCTTTGTAAGAATGCTCCACGAGGTAGTCTTTTTGGATGAAGTGTGGTCAGCTGCTTTTAATCTGCTTTCCTGTTTTGATATGTTTGACTTGATTTCATGAAAGTCAACATTTCAAAACTTGTGTTCTGGCTACGCTTAAAAACATGTGGTGAGTTCGGCAGGTAGGGCTTCTAAACTAGCCCTAACAGACAGGCATTGGTGGTTCAGTGGTAGAATTCTTGCCTGCCACGCGGGAGACCCGGGTCCGATTCCCGGCCAATGCAATTGAGGCTGCTCCTTTATGACAGCTTAGTAAGAATGCTCCATGAGGTAGTCTTTTTGGATGAAGTGTGGTCAGCTGCTTTTAATCTGCTTTCCTGTTTTGATATGTTTGACTTGATTTCATGAAAGTCAACATTTTAAAATGATTAAAATCGTTGTGTGGTGAGTTCGGCAGGTAGGGCTTCTAAACTAGCCCCAAAAGACAAGCATTGTTGGTTCAGCGGTAGAATTCTTGCCTGCCACGCGGGAGACCCGGTCCGATTCCCGGCCAATGCAATTGAGGCTGCTCCTTCATGACAGCTTTGTAAGAATGCTCCACGAGGTAGTCTTTTTGGATGAAGTGTGGTCAGCTGCTTTTAATCTGCTTTCCTGTTTTGATATGTTTGACTTGATTTCATGAAAGTCAACATTTCAAAACTTGTGTTCTGGCTACGCTTAAAAACGTGTGGTGAGTTCGTCAGGTAGGGCTTCTAAACTAGCCCTAACAGACAAGCATTGGTGGTTCAGTGGTAGAATTCTCGCCTGCCACGCGGGAGACCCGGGTCCGATTCCCGGCCAATGCAATTGAGGCTGCTCCTTCATTACAGCTTTGTAAGAATGCTCCACAAGGTATTCTTTTTGGATGAAGTGTGGTCAGCTGCTTTTAATTTGCTTTCCTGTTTTGATATGTTTGACTTGATTTCAGGAATGTCAACATTTTAAAACGATTGAAAACGTTGTGTGGTGAGTTCGGCAGGTAGGGCTTCTAAACTAGCCCTAACGGACAAGCATTGGTGGTTCAGTGGTAGAATTCTCGCCTGCCACGCGGGAGACCCGGGTCCGATTCCCGGCCAATGCAAGTGAGGCTGCTCCTTCATGACAGCTTTGTAAGAATGCTCCACGAGGTAGTCTTTTTGGATGAAGTGTGGTCAGCTGCTTTTAATCTGCTTTCCTGTTTTGAAATGTTTGACTTGATTTCATGAAAGTCAACATTTCAAAACTTGTGTTCTGGCTACGCTTAAAAACGTGTGGTGAGTTCGGCAGGTAGGGCTTCTAAACTAGCCCTAACAGACAGGCATTGGTGGTTCAGTGGTAGAATTCTCGCCTGCCACGCGGGAGACCCGGGTCCGATTCCCGGCCAATGCAATTGAGGCTGCTCCTTTATGACAGCTTAGTAAGAATGCTCCATGAGGTAGTCTTTTTGGATGAAGTGTGGTCAGCTGCTTTTAATCTGCTTTCCTGTTTTGATATGTTTGACTTGATTTCAGGAAAGTCAACATTTTAAAACGATTAAAAACGTTGTGTGGTGAGTTCGGCAGGTAGGGCTTCTAAACTAGCCCTAACAGACAAGCATTGGTGGTTCAGTGGTAGAATTCTCGCCTGCCACGCGGGAGACCTGCATCCGATTCCCGGCCAATGCAATTGAGGCTGCTCCTTCACTACAGCATTGTAAGAATGCTCCACGAGGTAGTCATTTTGGATGAAGTGTGGTCAGCTGCTTTTAATCTGCTTTCCTGTTTTGATATGTTTGACTTGATTTCATGAAAGTCAACATTTCAAAACTTGTGTTCGGGAGACCCGGGTCCGATTCCCGGCCAATGCAATTGAGGCTGCTCCTTCATTACAGCTTTGTAAGAATGCTCCACGAGGTAGTCATTTTGGATGAAGTGTGGTCAGCTGCTTTTAATCTGCTTTCCTTTTTTGATATGTTTGACTTGATTTCATGAAAGTCAATATTTCAAAACTTGTGTTCTGGCTACGCTTAAAAGCGTGTGGTGAGTTCGGCAGGTAAGGCTTCTAAACTAGCCCTAACAGACAGGCATTGGTGGTTCAGTGGTAGAATTCTCGCCTGCCACGCGGGAGACCCGGGTCCGATTCCCGGCCAATGCAATTGAGGCTGCTCCTTTATGACAGCTTAGTAAGAATGCTCCATGAGGTAGTCTTTTTGGATGAAGTGTGGTCAGCTGCTTTTAATCTGCTTTCCTGTTTTGATATGTTTGACTTGATTTCAGGAAAGTCAACATTTTAAAACTTGTGTTCGGGAGACCCGGGTCCGATTCCCGGCCAATGCAATTGAGGCTGCTCCTTCATTACAGCTTTGTAAGAATGCTCCACGAGGTAGTCATTTTGGATGAAGTGTGGTCAGCTGCTTTTAATCTGCTTTCCTTTTTTGATATGTTTGACTTGATTTCATGAAAGTCAACATTTCAAAACTTGTGTTCGGGAGACCCGGGTCCGATTCCCGGCCAATGCAATTGAGGCTGCTCCTTCATTACAGCTTTGTAAGAATGCTCCACGAGGTAGTCATTTTGGATGAAGTGTGGTCAGCTGCTTTTAATCTGCTTTCCTTTTTTGATATGTTTGACTTGATTTCATGAAAGTCAACATTTCAAAACTTGTGTTCTGGCTACGCTTAAAAACGTGTGGTGAGTTCGGCAGGTAAGGCTTCTAAACTAGCCCTAACAGACAGGCATTGGTGGTTCAGTGGTAGAATTCTCGCCTGCCACGCGGGAGCCCCGGGTCCGATTCCCGGCCAATGCAAGTGAGGCTGCTCCTTCATGACAGCTTTGTAAGAATGCTCCATGAGGTAGTCTTTTTGGATGAAGTGTGGTCAGCTGCTTTTAATCTGCTTTCCTGTTTTGATATGTTTGACTTGATTTCAGGAAAGTCAACATTTTAAAACCATTAAAAACGTTGTGTGGTGAGTTCGGCAGGTAGGGCTTCTAAACTAGCCCTAACAGACAAGCATTGGTGGTTCAGTGGTAGAATTCTCGCCTGCCACGCGGGAGACCCGGGTCCGAAATTGGCCAATGCAATTGAGGCTGCTCCTTTATGACAGCTTTGTAAGAATGCTCCATGAGGTAGTCTTTTTGGATGAAGTGTGGTCAGCTGCTTTTAATCTGCTTTCCTGTTTTGATATGTTTGACTTGATTTCATGAAAGTCAACATTTCAAAACTTCTGTTCGGGAGACCCGGGTCCGATTCCCGGCCAATGCAATTGAGGCTGCTCCTTCATTACAGCTTTGTAGGAATGCTCCACGAGGTAGTCATTTTGGATGAAGTGTGGTCAGCTGCTTTTAATCTGCTTTCCTGCTTTGATATGTTTGACTTGATTTCATGAAAGTCGACATTTTAAAACGATTAAAATCGTTGTGTGGTGAGTTCGGCAGGTAGGGCTTCTAAACTAGCCCTAACAGACAAGCATTGGTGGTTCAGTGGTAGAATTCTCGCCTGCCACGCGGGAGACCCGGGTCCGATTCCCGGCCAATGCAATTGAGGCTGCTCCTTTATGACAGCTTTGTAAGAATGCTCCATGAGGTAGTCTTTTTGGATGAAGTGTGGTCAGCTGCTTTTAATCTGCTTTCCTGTTTTGATATGTTTGACCTGATTTCATGAAAGTCAACATTTCAAAACTTGTGTTCGGGAGACCAGGGTCCGATTCCCGGCCAATGCAATTGAGGCTGCTCCTTCATTACAGCTTTGTAAGAATGCTCCACGAGGTAGTCATTTTGGATGAAGTGTGGTCAGCTGCTTTTAATCTGCTTTCCTGTTTTGATATGTTTGACTTGATTTCATGAAAGTCAACATTTCAAAACTTGTGTTCGGGAGACCAGGGTACGATTCCCGGCCAATGCAATTGAGGCTGCTCCTTCATTACAGCTTTGTAAAAATGCTCCACGAGGTAGTCATTTTGGATGAAGTGTGGTCAGCTGCTTTTAATCTGCTTTCCTGCTTTGATATGTTTGACTTGATTTCATGAAAGTCAACATTTTAAAACGATTAAAAACGTTGTGTGGTGAATTCGGCAGGTAGGGCTTCTAAACTAGCCCCAACAGACAAGCATTGGTGGTTCAGCGGTAGAATTCTTGCCTGCCACGCGGGAGACCCGGTCCGATTCCCGGCCAATGCAATTGAGGCTGCTCCTTCATTACAGCTTTGTAAGAATGCTCCACAAGATAGTCATTTTGGATGAAGTGTGGTCAGCTGCTTTTAATCTGCTTTCCTGTTTTGATATGTTTGACTTGATTTCATGAAAGTCAACATTTCAAAACTTGTGTTCGGGAGACCCGGGTCCGATTCCCGGCCAATGCAATTGAGGCTGCTCCTTCATGACAGCTTTGTAAGAATGCTCCACGAGGTAGTCTTTTTGGATGAAGTGTGGTCAGCTGCTTTTAATATGCTTTCCTGTTTTGATATGTTTGACTTGATTTCAGGAAAGTCAACATTTCAAAACTTGTGTTCTGGCTACGCTTAAAAACGTGTGGTAAGTTCGGCAGGTAGGGCTTCTAAACTAGCCCTAACAGACAAGCATTGGTGGTTCAGTGGTAGAATTCTCGCCTGCCACGCGGGAGACCCGGGTCCGATTCCCGGCCAATGCAATTGAGGCTGCTTCTTCATTACAGCTTTGTAAGAATGCTCCACAAGGTATTCTTTTTGGATGAAGTGTGGTCAGCTGCTTTTAATTTGCTTTCCTGTTTTGATATGTTTGACTTGATTTCAGGAAAGTCAACATTTTAAAACGATTGAAAACGTTGTGTGGTGAGTTCGGCAGGTAGGGCTTCTAAACTAGCCCTAACGGACAAGCATTGGTGGTTCAGTGGTAGAATTCTCGCCTGCCACGCGGGAGACCCGGGTCCGATTCCCGGCCAATGCAAGTGAGGCTGCTCCTTCATGACAGCTTTGTAAGAATGCTCCACGAGGTAGTCTTTTTGGATGAAGTGTGGTCAGCTGCTTTTAATCTGCTTTCCTGTTTTGATATGTTTGACTTGATTTCATGAAAGTCAACATTTCAAAACTTGTGTTCTGGCTACGCTTAAAAACGTGTGGTGAGTTCGGCAGGTAGGGCTTCTAAACTAGCCCTAACAGACAAGCATTGGTGGTTCAGTGGTAGAATTCTCGCCTGCCACGCGGGAGACCCGGGTCCGATTCCCGGCCAATGCAATTGAGGCTGCTCCTTTATGACAGATTTGTAAGAATGCTCCATGAGGTAGTCTTTTTGGATGAAGTGTGGTCAGCTGCTTTTAATCTGCTTTCCTGTTTTGATATGTTTGACTTGATTTCATGAAAGTCAACATTTTAAAACGATTAAAATCGTTGTGTGGTGAGTTCGGCAGGTAGGGCTTCTAAACTAGCCCCAACAGACAAGCATTGGTGGTTCAGCGGTAGAATTCTTGCCTGCCACACGGGAGACCCGGTCCGATTCCCGGCCAATGCAATTGAGGCTGCTCCTTCATGACAGCTTTGTAAGAATGCTCCACGAGGTAGACTTTTTGGATGAAGTGTGGTCAGCTGCTTTTAATCTGCTTTCCTGTTTTGATATGTTTGACTTGATTTCATGAAAGTCAACATTTCAAAACTTGTGTTCGGGAGACCCGGGTCCGATTCCCGGCCAATGCAATTGAGGCTGCTCCTTCATTACAGCTTTGTAAGAATGCTCCACGAGGTAGTCATTTTGGATGAAGTGTGGTCAGCTGCTTTTAATCTGCTTTCCTGTTTTGATATGTTTGACTTGATTTCAGGAAAGTCAACATTTTAAAACCATTAAAAACGTTGTGTGGTGAGTTCGGCAGGTAGGGCTTCTAAACTAGCCCTAACAGACAAGCGTTGGTGGTTCAGTGGTAGAATTCTCGCCTGCCACGCGGGAGACCCGGGTCCGATTCCCGGCCAATGCAATTGAGGCTGCTCCTTTATGACAGCTTTGTAAGAATGCTCCATGAGGTAGTCTTTTTGGATGAAGTGTGGTCAGCTGCTTTTAATCTGCTTTCCTGTTTTGATATGTTTGACTTGATTTCATGAAAGTCAACATTTCAAAACTTGTGTTCGGGAGACCCGGGTCCGATTCCCGGCCAATGCAATTGAGGCTGCTCCTTCATTACAGCTTTGTAAGAATGCTCCACGAGGTAGTCATTTTGGATGAAGTGTGGTCAGCTGCTTTTAATCTGCTTTCCTGTTTTGATATGATTGAATTGATTTCATGAAAGTCAACATTTCAAAACTTGTGTTCGGGAGACCCGGGTACGATTCCCGGCCAATGCAATTGAGGCTGCTCCTTCATTACAGCTTTGTAAGAATGCTCCACGAGGTAGTCATTTTGGATGAAGTGTGGTCAGCTGCTTTTAATCTGCTTTCCTGCTTTGATATGTTTGACTTGATTTCATGAAAGTCAACATTTTAAAACGATTAAAATCGTTGTGTGGTGAGTTCGGCAGGTAGGGCTTCTAAACTAGCCCTAACAGACAAGCATTGGTGGTTCAGTGGTAGAATTCTCGCCTGCCACGCGGGAGACCCGGGTCCGATATCTGGCCAATGCAATTGAGGCTGCTCCTTTATGACAGCTTTGTAAGAATGCTCCATGAGGTAGTCTTTTTGGATGAAGTGTGGTCAGCTGCTTTTAATCTGCTTTCCTGTTTTGATATGTTTGACTTGATTTCATGAAAGTCAACATTTCAAAACTTGTGTTCGGGAGACCCGGGTCCGATTCCCGGCCAATGCAATGGAGGCTGCTCCTTCATTACAGCTTTGTAAGAATGCTCCACGAGGTAGTCATTTTGGATGAAGTGTGGTCAGCTGCTTTTAATCTGCTTTCCTGTTTTGATATGTTTGACTTGATTTCATGAAAGTCAACATTTCAAAACTTGTGTTCGGGAGACCAGGGTACGATTCCCGGCCAATGCAATTGAGGCTGCTCCTTCATTACAGCTTTGTAAGAATGCTCTACGAGGTAGTCATTTTGGATGAAGTGTGGTCAGCTGCTTTTAATCTGCTTTCCTGCTTTGATATGTTTGACTTGATTTCATGAAAGTCAACATTTTAAAACGATTAAAATCGTTGCGTGGTGAGTTCGGCAGGTAGGGCTTCTAAACTAGCCCCAACAGACAAGCATTGGTGGTTCAGCGGTAGAATTCTTGCCTGCCACGCGGGAGACCCGGTCCGATTCCCGGCCAATGCAATTGAGGCTGCTCCTTCATGACAGCTTTGTAAGAATGCTCCATGAGGTAGTCTTTTTGTATGAAGTGTGGTCAGCTGCTTTTAATATGCTTTCCTGTTTTGATATGTTTGACTTGATTTCAGGAAAGTCAACATTTCAAAACTTGTGTTCTGGCTATGCTTAAAAACGTGTGGTGAGTTCGGCAGGTAGGGCTTCTAAATTAGCCCTAACAGACAAGCATTGGTGGTTCAGTGGTAGAATTCTCGCCTGCCACGCGGGAGACCCGGGTCCGATTCCCGGCCAATGCAATTGAGGCTGCTCCTTCATTACAGCTTTGTAAGAATGCTCCACAAGGTATTCTTTTTGGATGAAGTGTGGTCAGCTGCTTTTAATCTGCTTTCCTGTTTTGATATGTTTGACTTGATTTCATGAAAGTCAACATTTTAAAACGATTAAAATCGTTGTGTGGTGAGTTCGGCAGGTAGGGCTTCTAAACTAGCCCCAACAGACAAGCATTGGTGGTTCAGCGGTAGAATTCTTGCCTGCCACGCGGGAGACCCGGTCCGATTCCCGGCCAATGCAATTGAGGCTGCTCCTTCATGACAGCTTTGTAAGAATGCTCCACGAGGTAGTCTTTTTGGATGAAGTGTGGTCAGCTGCTTTTAATCTGCTTTCCTGTTTTGATATGTTTGACTTGATTTCATGAAAGTCAACATTTCAAAACTTGTGTTCTGGCTACGCTTAAAAACGTGTGGTGAGTTCGGCAGGTAGGGCTTCTAAACTAGCCCTAACAGACAAG